>NC_060126.1:479384177-480749434 GCF_021461395.2 Schistocerca americana
TGTTTGTGTATGAGAAATCGACTGGAAACTTTTCTCATGTTAGCAAGTTGTAGGTGTCGCCACCGGCGCCAACATTGTGTGAATGCTCTGAAAAGCTAATCATTTGCATATCACAGCATCTTCTTCCTGCCGGCTAAATTTCGCGTCTGTAGCACGTCATCTTCGTGGTGTAGCAATTTTAATGGCCAGTATTGTATATCGACATCTTTTGGAAATATATCGATGTGTCACTGCCAAGTAACATGTCTCGAAGAAACTTGGACCATACATAAGGAGAATTGCTTGAGTATACTACAGAAGAAATCGGAAAGAGATACGTAGTGAGACGAACGCAGATGACGCTTTCATTTAAAGACAATAATTACACTGAAGTCACCGCAGTTTATGATGGTCTCCTGGAGTTTTCGAAAGGAGGGACATGGCTATTAATAGCTTATGTGATCATCAGGAAATGTAGTGCATGCTCTGCAATGTGCTCCATGCCTGGTGAGAAGGTCCTGAGCCAGGGCGTTCCAGATCAGTGTGGCGAGGATATGGCCATGTGAAGGGATGTATAAGTGAATAAGTTGTTTAAGCAGTAATAGCAAAGATCTATTCAGTGTGCATCTGAGTTACGGTGGTCAGCTTGTTTGACTGCTATGCAGAGGACTTGGGTTCGGTTCTGGCAGGGAATATTCTCTGCTGGAGGATTGCAACGGAGTGCATTTGGTCTCGTTACGGCAGGACCTAATTGATTAAGACGTAGCAGCTGATAGGCCTGGAAAGGTGACTATGATCGGTAGAAAGGTGTACTGACCCATCACCCTCCATACCGCACCTGAATGACGTGATTGTCAGAGGATGACACGGCGGCCTGTAGCTCTTGTTTTTATTCAGTGCACTAAAACAGGTCAGTCCGTAAGGCTATCAGCTAGTCTTGATGCGCCATGAAATGAATTTGATAGCGGACTGAAGCCCGAGAAATGGTATAGGACAGGAATCATGTAATAGCTAGTTGGAAGCGGAAACAAGAGAGAGCACCCTCCTGGAGTCGCCGCTCCAAGCGGCGACAAACAGGTATCACGTGATTTCTCTCCCTCACTCCCAGTTTACTTGCCCAGGCAGCTGCATAGCAGGTAGGTTGTCCACACATCATGTTCTACAAGAACAAACAACCTCTGCTTAAGCAATAAACCTGCTTGGCATGTATGAATACTTGAACTTGACAAGAAAATATGAACTAAAAATTTGAAATAAATATTAGGCTGGCTAAGCCACTTGCATACTGTTTCGATAAATTGAGGAGCTGAACTGAAACTTTCTGTAAGACCTAAACTATGTGATGCCCTTCATGGGCAAGTACTTTACCGACTGCGCTACCCATATACGATTGACTCGTGACTCCTCGTTTCACTTCCGCCAGTACCGCTGGCGAAGGTCCCACCATACAAGGGAACCTCCCCATCGCACCCCCCTCAGATTTAGTTATAAGTTGGCACAGTGGATAGGCCTTGAAAAACTGAACACAAATCAATTGAGAAAACAGGAAGAAGTTGTGTAGAACTGTAAAAAAATAAGCAAAATATACAGACTGAGTAGTTCACGGAAATATATGCAACATCAACGACTGTAGAAACGCGGGACCGCCGTGGTCTCGTGGTGACGTGAGCAGCTGCGGAACGAAAGGTCATTGGTTCAAATCTTCCATCGAGTGAAATGTTTAATTTCTTATTTTCAGTTTATGTGACAAACTCTTATGTTTTCATCACTTTTTTGGGAGTGATTATCACATCCACAAGAAAACCTAAATCGGGCAAGGTAGAAGAAACGCCATGTGTACAAGTTAGGTGGGTCGACAACATATTCCTGTCATGTGGCGCACATGCCGTCGCCAGTGTCGTATAGAATATATCAGATGTGTTTTCCTGTGGAGGAATCGGTTGACCTATGACCTTGCGATCAAATGTTTTCGGTTCCCATTGGAGAGGCACGTCCTTTCGTCAACTAATCGCACGGTTTTGCGATGCGGTCGCAAAACACAGACACTAAACTTATTACAGTGAACAGAGACGTCAATGAACGAACGGACAGATAATAACTATGCAAAAATAAAGAAAGTAAAATTTACACTCCAGGGAAGACTTGAACCAAGAACCTCCCGCTCTGCAGCTTCTCACGCCACCACGGGACCACGGCGCTTCTAGGCTCACAATGTCCATGATGTTGCCTATGTGGCCCATGGACTACTCAGTTTGTATATTTTGCTTATTTTTTCACAGTTCCACACAACTTCTTCCTGTTTTCTCAATTGATCTGTGTTCAGTTTATCAAGGCCTATCCACTGAGCCAACTTATAACTTAATGTGAGGGGGGTGCGATGGGGAGGTTCCCTTGTTAGAGTCTCAGCCCAACACACAGTTTTAATCTTGCAGGAAATTTCAAAGTAAATGTATCTTTACATAATCTGGGCGGCTATGAACTGATGACTAACTATTTGATCTCTTCTGGTATCGAAATGAAGCTTTTCCAACACAGCAGGTAGGAAGACTGATAACTCCTGGCCATTTCAGGGGGTAGCTGCGTTCTATTGATGCTCGAAAAGCAATGCAAATAAATGTGACGATTAGAATTTTAATAGTGGCAGTTGTTTATTTACACATTATAAAGGATCGAAACTTGTTTCAAGTTTTACTGTCCTTCAGTGGCAGTTCTGAAGCAAGGGGCACAAAGTGCTTTCTTCATCTTAGGAGTCAAGTTGAAGTCTCAAGAGCTTATTATGAGGGGCGTGGTGCGTGATACAGCATTTCCTAGCCCCAACGATCGAACAACTCAGTCAGAAGGCGAGCGATATGCGCCCAACCATTGTCTTGCAAGATGATGGGTGGGTCCTGCAGAAAGTGTCACAGCTTCTTTCTCTAAGATAGTTGCAAGCTGTGTTCCAAATATTGATCTCCCTGTGATGTCCCAACGTTACACTTCAGTCCCACTGGCTGGTGCATTTTTCAGTGTAAATGTTCTGAATAGTTACTCTTGCATCCATATTAAGCTTTCTCGCCTAATTGTGCATGGTCACCATAATGACAGCACCTACGTCCCTATGACACTGTTTGCTGCTTCAGTGTCTTGGACTGCTCAGCTCATATGAAGTGTAGCAGTCAGCTCGGTAGTGGAGCTATAACGTCTGCAGTATCAGCAGACTCTCCGTGTTGGAACTCCACCTGGCTGACATGGCTTCACCCACTTTTCTATGCTTCTTACATGGCCGAGGAATGTGTCTCAATTTTTACTTCAGTGCATCAATGCATTATCTTATAGTCCTACAAGAAATTTTAAGTATTTTATTTCTGTTAATGTAACACTACGCATCCGTAGAACAGTAAAATTGTAAGTGTGGGAGGGATGGTGGAGAACAGCAAAAATTCTGGGTGGGAAGCGGGAAGTGAGAGGTGGGTCTGTCACAAACTGGGACTTTCCATTCTCCCCCAGAACTGAGCCTTGGATCCGCAACTGCGTAAACTGATTTCTGCTTAGGGCTTCTGATATGTGTACTGTCAACATTTTTCACAGATAACTACAGTACAAAAAAATGCTACAGCTTATTGCAATCAACACTACAAAGCGCTCTCTCTCTCTCTCTCTCTCTCTCCCTGTGTGTGTGTGTGTGTGTGTGTGTGTGTGTGTGTGTGTGTGTCTGTACATGCGCGTTCTCTTTTTTCAACTGGCGTGAGCTCCTTTTTAATGAAGACATCAACTTGGAGGTGATGTGAAGACTGATTTCATCCAGATAATACTGTTGTTATATCTGATGCTTTAAAAGGTTGTAATTGGACAAGTACTATGCGAGTTTCATTGTAATAGATCCTACTGGGTTTTTCGTATACTCTTTGGTTTGTGTGCGGTGCAAAATCTCAAAATCTAATAAAACCGTCAGATCAGAGGAGAGACCGTAGAATAAAGGACAACCTGCCGAATGAACATAGTTGGAAATGCGAAATAACTGCACACAAGTCAACTCCCATTGAGAGCTAGTCACACTAGGAATTGACGAGATGTTGTTATCCAATAGTTTCTTCAAAGATGTCAATTTAGTAGAGGTATTTGAGGAGGAAATTTGATGCATTTACTGTAAAAATATTTGAGAAAACCACTGTATTTAAAGTTTAATTTCTGTTTTCTTTCTCATCAGTGCCTTACTTTACAGTTAGTGATATTCTTGTTTCAGTAAATGTTCATTCACGCTCTGCATCAAAAACATTTCGCCTTTGGCTTATTAAAAGCATCTTCAAGTATCACATGTAGACCGTCTTACTTCAGTTTTGCATCTGTAGTTCAGCATATCATCTTAGCAAATGAACAGAAGTACAGCTAGCGCAGTTGAGTTACCTCGAGTTATTTTGTGACGCTTGAGTTTCTCCCTGTGCATAAAATTTTCAAATAATTTGCCAGAACGCAGCCGATGACGTCTTCCACAACTGTGGTTGTTGAAGACAACACCCGGCTGCATTTCCGTCAGTTATTTGACTTACTTTATAACCTCCCCCTCACTTATCGACCTTAATGACAGTGAAAAATTAAACCGCGTGTACCTAATGGAAATTTGGGAAAAAACAATCGTCACCGAAGTTAATCTGTCGGTAAAGAGGGAGGAAAAGGTTACATCTAAATGAAAGGAAAAATGCTAATGAAACTGGTGGAAATTAATTTTGCAATAGGGGTAAAGTTAATAAAGAAAGTAAATGTGCGGCCGTTACGTTAACAATTAACTAGCCGTAATTAGATATTTGAGATTTGGGGGAAATTACGGTCGCCAGTCCTAAGGACAATTACTATAGTAACTGAAAAAGAAAGGTTATTACACATATAATTAGCGCTAGAAGCGTGGCAACTGGAGGTTGACACGTGTAGTGTGAAAACTGAAAGTTTGTTAGAAGTAATAAATTTCGCTACTCTCTGACTTAATTTAGCAAAAGAATTAACAAAACCGGAAATCGAAAGTTAATTTAGTGACTGAAGTTAATAGTGAGCTTTCCTTCTGAAGCACATCGAAATTCAGCAAAATACAGTTAGTCTTGGACTACCTCAACAATCATTTCAAAAGCTATTTGAATCTACGCAATTTAGAAATAAGAGATTTAACTTCGAACTTCAATTAAATGATTCTGAACAATTAACAATAGTAAAATTTAGTACGTACCAAGCTGAGCTGCAGTCACAGGTAAGCTAAAATATGGTAACAAAACTCGCACTCTTAATTTGTGCTTGTGTAATCTAAGTATTGTAGCCAGCTATGAATACCTTAACTGAACTTTGAAATTAAAGCACTGAAATGGAATTATGCTGGCGTTTGAATTTCAACGACACTCGGGTTCATTTCGGAAAAGGAAGGGACCCTGCTTGGTAATGCAATTGGGACAATGAGCAACAAAGGTTCATGCTAAGTAGCTGTAATTTTGTGATGCAACAATTTTAAAAGTTTGAAAAGCTGAGGTCAGCCATACAGTTCTAAAACTTTACGTGCTTCCAGTCTTCTTTGTTGGTTGACTGAAGATTTGAAGCCGCCGATCGAGGAGGTGGCGACAGTCACTCATTGTCGGCCGTCGCTGTTGCAGAAACTGGATGTTGGCGCGCCTTCTTCTCGACACGGTCACCAGACGAAACGGGCTCTTGATGTGCGCCAGCTAATGCTTCCCGTCCGCGACACCATGTCAGAAACTATCATCGCAAGTCGAGCGCAATTACATGCTGCCAAACCCCGAAAGCGCGGCAACTCGCGGGAGCTTCACACTACACACCTGCTCCACTCGCTACTCCAGCCAGATTCCCTCTGCCCGCGCTCCACGCGGCAGAGTTAACACTACCAAAGATCCTACACACTTTGATTCTTCACACGACAAATCGATGTAATCGTTCGATAGCAGTTTTCCCTAGGCAAGACCCAGCGTAAAAATACAAATAATCTTTACACAACAAACCAATTATACATCGACATAAATGCATAAATATATATATATATATATATATATATATATATATATATATACAAATAGTAAAACAATTACAATATGTAAAGACACAGAAATATCATATATTCAGGTAGCAAAAATAAGGAAAAAAAATAATAGTACAATAGATGGAAATAGGAGGATATGCATTTCCGGCGTTACAACTTTACTTGTACCGTTTCCTACCTTAAAAATTATTACCATAAAAAAAGAAAAGAAGGTCCTGTTGTGATAAAGCACTGTGTCAAACGTACTAACTGTACAAGTAATTGTTTATGGATGGTTCCATGTAGAGGGTTGCAGTGAAAGAATCGTCAGGTAAATTCCAGAAAACTGCACTCGAATCTATCCTAGATGAGCAAGTGAAGATTTGTTTACCTCATATCTTCCTTAAGCTGTCGTGATGATGCATTTCTTCTCCTTAGGCCACGACTTCTAACATACGTTTTGAAACAGTGAATATTGGAGTGGCTTTTGGATATGTCACTACGGCCCTATGATAATATCTCAATATGCGGATGCCACTTCATTTATTAGTCCAAACCAAAATGAGGAAGAACTTCTTTATTGCTGTCAGACCTGTATTAGAGCCAGTCTAAACTCATTGATAGCAGTAATGATCGTGGAACCTGAGCATCACACTACTCATAAAATAATGCACAGTATCTGTTTCACTGGCTCTCCAGTTCGAAATACCGCTTCCTTAGTCAAAATTAAAGTTTAAATCAATTTTTAACTAAAGTGAAGTACTTGTAAATAATACATCCCCACATCACGGACAACATTCCTAGACTGCGTTAGACAGTGTCCTACTGCTTCCGATATGCTTAGCAGACCGCACTTCCATGATAGGTCTGTAATGTTCGTAACTGTTCTTACAGTACATTAATTCTTTTGTTCAGCGAGTCAGATTTTGATAATTGAAATTTTAATTGTAGAGGCGGAAAAAAATGTTCAAATGTGTGTCATTTCCTAAGGGACGAAACTACTGAGGTCATCGGTCCCTGGACCTACACCTTATTTAACATAACTTAGACTAACTTTTACTAAGAACAACACACACACACACACCCATGCCCGAGGGAGCACTAAAACCTCCGGCGGGAGGGGCCGCGCAGTCCGTGATATGGCGACTCAAACCGCGCAGCCACTCAGCGCTGCTCTATATACCGAAGTGTGGGGAAAGTCTTCAGCATTGTCAGAGTGGTTTCTTCATCCGTTAATCATTAACAATGGACTTTATGTAGCTTGGCACCAAATCTAATATTGGATTTCTCACGATTTGTCGTCACTCAACGACAATTTAGAATACTCGCATCGCTTTCTCACACTCCTTGTCCATATGGCATAACCATGTGTCACTTGTGGAGCGGGTAACCTGCGTTTTCTACCGGCCGGAATCACTGCAGCAGACTATGGATCTTTTGCACCATATGACAAATCACAGCATGCAAAGTAATATACTCTACTGGCCATTAAAATTGCTACACCAAGAAGAAATGCTGATGATAAACGGGTATTCATTGGACAAATGTATTATACTAGACCTGATATGTCATTACATTTTCACGCAATTTCGGTGCATAGATCCTGAGAAATCTGTACCCAGAACAACCACCTCTGGCCGTAATAACGGCCTTGATACGCCTGGGCATTAAGTCAAACAGAGCTTGGATGGCTCGTACAGGTACAGCTGCCCATGCAGCTTCAACACGATACCACAGTTCATCAAGAGTAGTGACTGGCGTATTTTGATGAGCCAGTTGCTTGGCCACCATTGACCAGACGTTTTCAAGTTATGAGAGATCTGGAGAATGTGCTGCCCAGGGCAGCAGTCGAACATTTTCTGTATCCAGAAAGGCCCGTACAGGACCTTCAACTTGCGGTCTCCATTATCCAGCTGAAATTTAGGGTTCGCAGGGATCGAATGAGGGGTAGAGCCACGGGTCGTAACACATCTGAAATGTAACGTCCACTGTTCAAAGTGCTGTCAATGCGAACGAGAGGTGACCGAGACGTGTAACCAATGGCACCCAATACCATCACGCCGGGTGATACGCCAGTATGGCAATGACGAATACACGCTTACAATGTGCGTTCTCCGCGATGTCGCCAAATCCGGATGCGACCATCATGATGCTGTAAACAAACCTGGATTCATCCGAAAAAGTGACGTTTTCCCTTCGTGCACCCAGATTCGTCGATTGGTACACCATCGCGGGGCGCTCCTGTCTGTGATGCAGCGTCAAGGCTAACCGCAGCCATGGTCTCCGAGCTGATAGTCCATGCTGCTGCAAACGTCGTCGAACTGTTCGTGCTGATGGTTGTTGTCTTGCAAACGTCCCCATCTGTTGACTGAGGGATCGAGACGTGGCTGCACGATCCGTTACACCCATGCGGATAAGATGCCTGTCATCTGGACTGCTAGTGATACGAGGCCGTTGGGAGCCAGCACGACGTTCCGTATTACCCTCCTGAATCCACCGATTCCATATTCTGCTAACAGTCATTGAATCTCGACCAACGCGAGCAGCAATGTCGCGATACGATAAACCGCAATCGCGATAGGCTACAGTCCGACCTTTATCAAAGTCGGAAAAGTGATGGTACGCATTTCTCCTCCTTACACGAGGCATCACAACAACGTTTCACAAGGCAACGCCGGTCAACTGTTGTTTATGTATGAGACATCGGTTGGAAACATTTCTCATGTCAGCACGTTGTAGGTGTCGCCACCGGCGCCAACCTTGTTTGAATGCTCTGAAAAGCTAATCATTTGCATATCACAGCATCGTCTTCCTGTCAGCTAAATTTCGCGTCTGTAGCACGTCATCTTCGTGGTGTAGCAATTTTAATGGCCAATAGTGTATATGCCACATACTCAGCAAAAATCACAGAAAAATCGAGTCTAACGAAATCAGGTGACTTAAGGATTTTACGTTTGCCCAAAATAGACTGTTCATCTTAACCAGTTGCTTCAAGAAAACAACCAGAAACTACTCTCTCTAGCGTAGCTGGTATTATCTGGGGAACTTTAGATTAAATTCTCAGGCTTTCTCCTGCGCGTCGCAGATCATTATCTATCCCTTCATCTGCTTCCACAATTTTGTCCCTCCCCCCCCCCCCCTCCACACACTCACACACTGCACTCCACTGCTAAATTGACGATTCCTTACATTTCATTACACGTTCAATCGACCAATCCCTTCTCTTAGTCAAGTTGTGCTATACATTTCTTTTCTCCCCAGGTTATTCCAGTACCTCCCAATTAGTTATTGGAACGACCTATCTATTCTTCGTACCCACCTAATCTCCGTCTTCTTCTCTTCTTGTTTGAACTGATAAGCATCCATGTTCCACTTCCATACAATACTGCTACCTTCAGATAAGACTCCCTAACTCTTGAATTTATATTAGGTGTTAAAATCCTCATTTTGAGAAATTCGTTCGTTGCTCTCTCCAATCTGTATATCATGCCTCTTCTACTTCAGTAATCATCACTTATTTTGTAGCCCTTATAGCAAAACTCATCTACTAGATTTAGCTTCTCATTTCCAAATCTAATTCCTTCATCACTACCTGATCTAAGTCGATTACATTCTTTTATCCTAGTTTTACTTTTGTTGCTTATCATCTTTTCATCTCTTTCGAAGACACTGTGCATTCCATTTAACTGCTTTTACAGTTACTTTGCAACCTCTGACAGAACTTCATGCGAGCGAGGCGGCGCAGTGGCCAGCACACTTGAGACGTCCCCTTAGAAAAATTAGTGAATGACTGTGCTGATAAACCACTTACGTTATTTGCTTTTCAAACAGCTGAGCAAACCTGAACGTACTCAGACATTCTTTAATTATTCTGATCAACACTAAACTGACACAGCATATTTTTAGCGCAACGCAATCTGACTTTCAAAAATCCCTACAAAAGAGTGGCCCTGACTAACAATAACCTATACCTTTCATGAATCACTTACCTCACAAAAATCTTCGTTACTCAAACTACTGCAATACAGCGTGCGCCAATACTGCCAGCTGAATAAAAGATTCTAACTACTGAAGCCACTAACTACTGATAAGCATAGTTAGCAAATGAAAGATTTTGATAGAGAACAAACAATGTATTTACATTAATAGTGTTCAAAAGTATATATATATAATCAGTTCATGACATCCAGTCTTACAAATTTACTGTCTCTGACGGACACACGTCCAGATCACCCGCTCTCAAAACTCCGCCATCTCTCTCCCCCATCCACCACTGCTGGCGGCTCACCTCCAACTGCGCAACGCTACGCGCTGTTAACAGCCAACTGCCCAACACTACAATAGCGAATATTACAACAATGCCAACCAGCCACCGACTACACACAGCACATCCAGTGATTTTCATACAGAGCGCTACTTGACGTTACCAATATAAAAACCTAAACAGCTTACTTACACACTTGACTCGCATTCGGGAGAACGACGGTTCAAATCCGCGTTCGCCAATCCTGATTTAGGTCTTCTGTGATTTCCTAAATCGCTTCAGCCAAATGCTGGGATGGTTCCCCCGAAAGGGCACAGCCGACCTCCTCCCCCTCCCTTCCCCCTCCTTCCCTACTCCGATGGGACCGATGACCTCGCTCTCTAGTCTCCTCCCCTGAATCAACCAACCAACTGCAATGTCATCGGCAAACCACGAAAGTTTTATTTCCTCTATCTGACCTTAAATTCCCTTCCCTAATTTTTCTTTGGCTTTTTTGCTGCTTGGTCAGAGTAGCGTTGATTAACTTTGGTGGCTGGCTGCGAGCCTGTCTCACTCCTTTCTTGCTTCCCTACCATTTCATTAGGCTCTTACAACTGTAACCTGGTCTCTGAAACTTAATAAGCGTTCTCTTCCTGTATTTCATCCCTGTTCCCTTCAGAATTTACGAGTAAATTCCAGTCAACGGTTTCAAAAGTTCTGTCAATCTATAAACGATACAGACTTACGTTTGGTTTCCATTAACGCATCTTCTAAGGTAAGTCGTACGGTCAGTATTGTCTTGCGCGTTCCTACACTTCTACAAACTGATCAAGGTCCATTCTTCTTCAAGTAATTCCCGTCAGTACTTTGCAAGCATGACATAAAACTCATACCAGAGGTTGAAAATATCGCTTCAGTTGTAAAGTTCTTTTATTATCACACTACCGGTTTCAGACCCTTGTAATCCCATCTTCAGGTGTCGTAACTTGGTACTGCGGCCCCCAAGCGCCGCGGTGGACGTCTACTAGGCGGTGTGTGCCACCTACGAGCGCCTAGTACACGTCTACCGCGACGTTCGGGGGCCACAGCACCAAGTTACGACACCTGAAGATGATCTTGTAAGAGCCCGAAACCGGTCGTGTGATAATAAAAGAACTTTACAACTGAAGCGATATTTTCAGCCTTTGGTATAATGCTCAGTTGCGGATGGTCATCCAACAGGATTGTTTGTAATAAAACTGATAGTTCTGATAGTTTCAGCTTTTTAACTGCTCTCTATATATTGGACACATCCCAGGAGTTTTTGTATCACTTGTGTGTGTGTGTGCGTGTGTGTGTGTGAAGGTCACAGCTGAAACTGCGGAATGCAGTGTCCGACCCTGGAACAGCAGAATAAACATCGAAGCGAACCGACAGCAGTCTGCGCTGCGCGTCGCGGGCTATTCTACACAGCGCCTGCCACTACCTGCCAATAGGGAAGCCGCTGAGAGCAGTCCCGTGTTTCCCGCCCGCCCGTGTCAGCTGTACTGGTCAGGCTCTCAGTGTCCCAGTGACGACGGCAATGCTTTCCTGCGTCTCCTGATGTGGCTACAGTGTTCCTGGCTACAACTGGTTAATGGTCTACTCAATCAGTACGCTATCACCGGATTACTTTTACTCCTGGCCAAGAAAAACCCAAAGTTTCTTTGTTCAACGAGGACTATTCTATGTATGTGTGTGTTTCCATGTTTCCATTGAACAAAAACGATCGTGGAACAAGTTCAGTTTCTCTGCTTATTTATTTTTACTATGTCTTCAGTAGTCTTTCATCATCCTTCCAGGATGTCTTTTCCTTTCATCTGTCCATTTTGTTCCTTCCTCTCTCCTCTGTATCTGTCTAAACTTTGTTTTTTTCCGAAATTTTGATGTCTCAGAACACTTCTTTTCTTATTTCTCTGATTCAGTCTATCGCTGACCTTTCTTTTCCTGATGAGATGGAATATTGCTGTAGTTAGCTTTTCCCTTCTCACTCATTGTACATGGTACTTTCTCCTTTGCCTTTCCCTCGAATATGTGATGAATATTTGATAGATCATTTCATTGCAACTCATTTTCCAACCTTCTTGGTTTGTGTTGCATACATTATTTTTACAATTATTTGTGTATAAAGACTACCCTCCTAGTATTTCAATGTTAAACACTAAACTGCAACATTGTCCCCTCACCAATGCTGTATAGCTTTTTAACATTATGTTTCTAACGATGCAATTCTTGTTCCAACAGTACCTATTTACCTATTTTCGAAGATTCCAAGACGCCATGTAAGACAAACTTCTTGGTCACTTACAGAGTGATTACATTTATTAAGCCCGCCTCAAAGAAAACGTTCACGCTAGTACTGGAAACGCTTGTACATAAAGAAAATTGCGAGACCCACATAAGTTTATCAACTTAAATTCGAATATTCTGGCTTTATCTATCGCAATTTCAACTTTAACATAAGAGCTGAACAGTATCAGATGCGCCAAATGTAATGTCATCACTATCGATTCCGACGAGCTACAGCAATTCTCAAGTGTTATACGTCAATAAAATGCTCACATTGTAGGAAAGTGCATTTTTTTCTTCTTTTCCGCACGTGATAAGCGCGTAAGAGTAAAATTGGTGCCTGTAGGTTTATTGAAAACGCAACCAACCTTTTTTTTAACTATCAACACATTGTCCAAGGTAAACGGTTTATCATTATAAAACTGTCATCGTATTGCCCAACGATTATTTTCGACCAAGGAAAGTTGCCATGTGTCGTTGGCACACGGTACTTAAATTCGGTAATATTCCACTTCTAGCTGGTGTGGAACCAGCGGAGTGTGCTCTCTTGATTAGCTATTGGGGCCTGGCTTATGCTCCAACCCTGTAACCTCAGCACTGTTAGTTAAACAAGAAGTCAGATAGGAATTTGCGAAAGGGTCACAAAATATCCCATGATGAACTCATTAGGACGTTATTTTAAAATAATTTGACTCTAAAATGTTGGAAATTAAGTAAAGAGGTGAAGAGTTCGAATCACTTCAAGCGTTGTCATATTTTCACAAATACTGCCCAGTAAGTGGTCGGCGTTGGCAATTGGTGATGGAATGCTCGCAGAGAGCGATACAGACCATCTGCATCTTAGAAGACTTATTTACTGCTCGTTGTGCATGAAGAGTATTCTTGTAACACTTGTGAATTATTTGCCTGTGGACTACAGGTCTTTGACTGTTGTGAAGAAACTACGCTGTAATTGCGGTTTCTGTTATTTTAACTAGCGCCAACGTAGTGAATAAAATAACTGGCGACCCTTGTGAATTTTCGATTTCGTCACTTAACAGTCTGCCTTAGCCTCGACGTCGCTGTCACAGACAGTGGCGGTCTATTACAGGCAGCAGCACCGGTTCAGAAACCGACTCGCTGTCTACCACTGCGCTGGCACGAACTACTCGTAGTGAAGACGCCAGATCAGCACAACTTACAGAACTTCGCGATCTTTACCGCCGTGTTAAGATCCACCTGCTACCCACCACACGAACTGCAGTCTGAGTAAAAATGAGCTCAGTACCGTGTCGGCATACACATTCTTCGACTAGAGCCATTGAATAAATCACAAATTGTTTTAACTGAACCCTCAACGCTCTTGTCGTCATCAATAGTGCTCGTTAGTAACAGGCGACAACACTCAAAATATTTACATTATATCAGTAAAAATTATCGAGTGGCTTGTGTAGGAGTTGTTGTTGTTGTTTTGCTCTTTAGTCCTGAGACTGGTTTGATGCAGCTCTCCATGCTACTCTATCCTGTGCAACCTTCTTCATCTCCCAGTACCTACTGCAACCTACATCCTTCTGAATCTGTTTAGTGTATTCATCTCTTGGTCTCCCTCTACGATTTTTACCCTCTACGCTGCCCTCCAATACTAAATTGGTGATCCCTTGATGCCTCAGAACATGTCCTACCAACCGATCCCTTCTTCTAGTCAAGTTGTACTACAAACTTCTCTTCTCCCCAATCCTATTCAATACCTCCTCATTGGTTATATGATCTACCCATCTAATCTTCAGCATTCTTCCGTAGCACCACATTTCGAAAGCTTCTATTCTCTTCTTGTCCAAACTAGTTATCGTCCATGTTTCACTTCCATACATGGCTACGCTCCATACAAATACTTTCAGAAACGACTTCCCGACACTTAAATCTATACTCGATGTCAACAAATTTCTCTTTTTCAGAAACGCTTTCCTTGCCATTGCCAGTCTACATTTTATATCCTCTCTACCTCGATCATCATCAGTTATTTAGCTCCCCAAATAGCAAAACTCCTTTACTGCTGTAAGTCATTTCCTAATCTAATTCCCTCAGCATCACCCGACTTAATTCGACTACATTCCATTATCCTCGTTTTGCACACAAAATTTAGCACGGCGCGTGCCGTTGATTGAAACGAAACTAATTTCTTTTAAAATACACATGTACGGCGTCTGACGTCACATTTGCGACACAAGGCCGCCAGGTGACGAAAGGACGTATTACCCGTGTTGCATTCCCTTCAAAACGCTGAGCTTTCACACAGAACCAAGGACGCAGAACACGGAATGCTTTTCTCTTATCGTATTCGCCAACCGAAGGCGGCAGAGACTCATTAGCGGCCATAATTATGGTGGCAGCCCAAAGCGCCGCACTGTTCCCACCGCCACCCCCCACCCACACCACCACCACTTCCTCTTCTCCCCTACCCCTCCTCGCACTTCCATCGACACTGTCCGTCGACTGCTGACGAGGAATGGAGGGCGGAGTTCAGACGCAACGGCGGATGTGCCGGCGCGGGCCGGATGCACAGAAAGACGCAAGCGGCTGTGGCGGAGCAGCAATTAAACCCCAGCCTAGCAGCCAGCAGATAAGGAGGGCCGGGGGTGACGACGCGTCGCGAGCGTCCATTAAAAATAATGGCCGCATGCATCAACTCTCTCTCTCTCTCTCTCTCTCTTTCTCTCCGGAATAATAACCTCCCGACCTGACACCACACACATACACGCACAAACACGAGTTATCAACTTGTTAATGTATCTTCATTATGTCGTCTCCACATTGTTACACTTCGCCAACAAAGCTGACACCCTGTCAATTCCGATTCAAAAGGTAATTGTTGGCTTGATAATGACATGGGCTTCTTATCAGGGCTAGAAAAGCTTCGCATCATGAGACAGGCATTTCATTTGCCGCTTGTGTCACAATGCCTTCTTTTATTTTAAGAGGACACACTGGAAACATTGCTGAACAGAATGCAGTCTCAATACTTCACGAAAAACAAACAAATAGAGGCTACCTCACGGCCGGAGTGGCCGAGCGGTTCTAGGCGCTACAGTTTGGAGCTGCGCGATCGCTACGGTCGCAGGTTCGAATTCTGTCTCGGGCATGGTTGTGTGTGATGTCATTACGTTAGTTAGGTTTAAGTAGTTCTAAGTTCTAGGAAACTGATGACCTCAGAAGTTAAGTCCCATAGTGCTCGGTGCCATTTGAACCATTTTTTAGAGGCTACCTCATATCAAAGAGCACGTCCGACGCTACTGAAAGTATCTACCAAGGCAAACAACATTATTTCTTAAGGCAATTGCTTTCTACTTGATTATGAATTTCTAATTATATGGTAAGCCGAAAGGGATGGTAATTTTGAATTACAAATCCAAACTTTACTTAATTATAGTAAAAATATTGAAAATAATTAACATGGTTCTCAGTAGTATGTTTCATTACTCCATTAGTCACAGCGGTAAGGGTTATATGTCCTGGGCCCCCGCCAGTAATTTGGGCTCCTCAGTACCTGATAAACAAAGATACACATGGAACTTCCTGGCAGATTAAAACTGTGTGCCGGACCGAGACTCGAACTCGGGACCTTTGCCTTTCGCTGGCAAGTGCTCTGCCATGTTAGCTAACCAAGCACTACTCACGACCCGTTCTCACAGCTACAATTCTGCCAGTACCTCGTCTCCTACCTTCCGAACTTCACAAAAGCTCTTAACTTCCTCTTCACAGAAGAGCTTCTGTGAAGTTTGGAAGGTAGGAGACGAGGTACTGGCAAAACTGAAGCTGAGAGGAGATGTCGCGAGTCGTGCTTGGGTAGCTTGGGTGGTAGAGCACTTGCCCGCGAAAGGCAAAGTTCCCGAGTTCGAGTCTCGGTCCGGCACACAATTTTAATCTGTCAGGAAGTTTCATATCAGCGCACATTCCGCTGCAGAGTGAAAATCTCCTTCTGAAAGCCGCGCATTCGGGTGGTAAACATATCAATTAATAGAAGAGCGCCATGAGGTGGTAGATAGTTTTACCATTAAGCAACGAGGTTTATCTTGATCTCACCTTCGACAGCAACGTTTAGTACTCTACTACAGATATACCTATATAAATCCTCATTTTGATATTTTCCTTCCTGATATTGTACTTTAAACGAAAAGTTACGTGAAGATAAATTTTTGTTTATGAAGACGACGAGTCCCGAATATAATAGGGCCCAAATTATAATTATTACAGAATTATTGTTCAGTTTTCTGCTTAAGAAGCCTCGTAAAATGTTAACGCCTAGAAAAAAGTAAAAAATAGAACACAATACAAGAGCTTTATCAGTGCTGCAGGGCAAAGAATGGGCCTAAAAAGCCAGCAAAATGGGGCTACATTCTACAATTTCATAACAATATTTTATTTAATAAAAGTGAGTTTCTTGTAATATTTTCTTTAATTTTTTGAATGTATTCCATGGGCTCATGTTACGTGCACAGTCGTTTCGCAGATTGTGTAAGGTTCCTTAAAACAAATTACACTGCATGCAGAATCTAGTATGATAATAATAGTTGTACCGTTATGGTACCACTTTCCTAGAGAGGCAGGCAAACCAAAATATACACCCTTCAGTAGTAATTAACAGCTCAAAAGGAACCAGCAATGATTATGCCTGAGACGCAAGAGTCATGGAAGAGCTGGCCAAGATGGTTTAATTGCACATCATTTTATAACCACAGTTATTTTAAACTGATATAACTATACTGAACATTCAACTGCAGTTCAATTCTTGTTTTAACAGTGGCAAGTATTAAAGAGAAAAAACAAATGGAAAAATAGTTCCATACAAGTACCAGGAACTAGATAACCGTTTCCTGTTGATCGGAGTCACCTTTATTTTAAGAACAAGGCCATGGTCCAAAGTGAAAACATGAAATCGGGCACCCGCCGAAAAACAAAACAACAAAGTTACAGTAGCTACTGCAGTTAACAGTCAAGAAAAAGCTTAAGACTATAACAATAAAGCAATGCAAGTGAATATCATAATCAGGCTGCACTTAACGGTGAGTCCACAAGCGTTCTTTCAAAGGCCGACCCGCGAAGATGAGAGCCGCACCGACCTTTACAACCACCGGACCACACCCACGCAACGGACCTCCCGGCGTGGGACAACGGACAGCCCATCTAGGATCCCCACCGGGGCAGAACAGCCACAAACCAAATTATAGTCGAACTCTATAATATATAATCACCAGTTAATTTCTATGCAAATGATAATAATGATGATTCACCGCACAGATGAACGCAAAGCAAAGTGTCATACCATAACCTGCTTATACATAAGGGGTAGCCTACAAGCATTTACTAGTAGCGTGCACACAGTCGATGCATACATACAGATCGCAGAAAATAAAGAGAAAACTATTTTGAACTGCTGTGCTTATAAGTAATTGATAACTTGCTTACACTTATTTTAATAATCTCAGTGAGAATAACAATAAATATAATAGACAGTGCAAATAAATTAAGATTTGAAACTTCCTGGCAGATTAAAACTGTGTACCCGACCGAGACTCGAACTCGGGACCTTTGCCTTTCGCGGGCAAGTGCTCTGCCAACTGAGCTACCGAAGCACGACTCACGCCCGGTACACACAGCTTTATTTCTGCCAGTATCTCGTCTCCCACCTTCCAAGGTTTCTGTTCACAGCTCAACTGTTGTTCTTGTGGTTTCAGTCCAGAGACTGGTTTGATGCAGCTCTCCATGCTACTCTATCCTGTGCAAGCCTCTGCATCTTCCAGTACCTACTGCAACCTACATCCTTCTGAATATGTGTAGTGTATTCTTCTCATGGTCTCCCTCTACGATTTTTACCCTCCGCGCTGCCCTCAAATACTAAATTGGTGATCCCTCGATGCCTCAGAACATGTCCTACCAACCGATCCCTTCTTCTAGTAAAGTTGTGCCACAAGTTTCTCTTCTCCCAAATTCTATTCAATAGCTCCTCATCAGTTATGCGATCTACCCATCTAATCTTCAGCATCCTTCTGTAGCACCACATTTCGAAAGCTTCTATTCTCTTTTTGTCTAAACTATTTATCGTCCACGTTTCACTTCCATACTTGGCTACAGTCCATACAAATACTTTCAGAAAAGACTTCCTGACACTTAAATCTATACTCGATGTTAACAAATTTCTCTTCTTCAGAAATGCTTTCCTTGCCATTGCCAGTCTACATTTTATATACTCTCTAATCCGACCATCCTCAGTTATTTTGCTCCCCAAATAGCAATACTCATGTACTACTTTAAGCATCTCATTTCCTGATCTAATGCCTTCAGCATCACCCGATTTAATTCGAGTACATTCCATTATCCTCGTTTTGCTTTTGTTGATGTTCATCTTATATCCTCCTTTCAAGACAGTGTCCATTCCGTTCAGCCGCTCTTCCAGGTCCTTTGCTGCCTCTGACAGAATTACAATGTCATCGGCGAAACTCAAAGTTTTAATTTCTTCTCCATGGATTTTAATTCCTACTCCGAATTTTTCTTTTGTTTCCTTTACTGCTTGTTCAATATACAGAATCAATAACATCGGGGATAGGCTACAACCCAGTCTCACTCCCTTCCCAACCACCGCTTCCTTTTCATGCCCCTCGACTCTTATAGCTGCCATCTGGTTTCTGTACAAATCGTAAATAGCCTTTCACTCCCTGTATTTGACCCCTGACACCTTCAGAATTTCAAAGAGAGTATTGCAGTCAACATAGTCACAAGCTTTCTCTAAGTCTACAAATGCTAGAAATGTAGGTTGCCTTTCCTTAATCTATTTTTTAAGATAAATCGTAGGGTCATTATTCTCTCACGTGTTCCATCATTTCTACGGAATCCAAACTGATCTTCCTCGAGGTCGGCTTCTACCAGTTTTTCCATTTGTCTGTAAAGAATACGTGTCAGTATTTTGCAGTAGACTAAAAGTAGGCTAATCTGTCATGTAAAATATTCCCCTTAAGTAAGCATGGTGCAGACCACGGTTTGATAACCGATAACAACTTGAAACTCAAACTTTACAAAATTGGCTTAGCGTTAACACTGAGAAGTTGAGCCAGTACCGGATCATCAAAGTGACAAGCCGGATGCGAAACAGATAACTAGCTAGCTTAATTGCTAATTGATTTCAATCAGTCAAAGCTGTCAAAGACGGCCGCAAGCTGCAACACAATACCACCGAGCTGTCTTGGTTGGAAACAGTCAGTATTCAGAGTTACAGCCTTACGTCAGCTAAAGACCACTTCGGGTTGAGTTTGCAATCCCCGCCGAGTCGTGGAGAACTGCCCGTCCTCCAGCATCAGGCGGCAAACTAACGCCATACAGGCTCAACTCGGTGCGGGAAGCCAGCAAACTTCCAACTCCGTACACTCTTTACACACTCGCTGCCACAAATACACTCCCTGTCCACCGTCCAAGAGCTCTACCATACACCTACCCTCGCCGGTTTCAAAACCAAAACAGTCCAAGTAGGCACGACCGTGAAGATAGGACAACATCAAAATAAGAATTGATGGCAACATGCGAGCCGCACCGGCTCAATAGTATTTGCACAGCGCGTTTGAAGTAGTCAGAAAAGAAACTGCGGCAGTAGTGACAAATAAACGAAGTGAGGGGACCATTACAACACCTTGTAACAACAACGACGCTGTACTATTGTACATATAAGTAATTTTTTTTCCATCTGATTTTTCGGTAAACTAGTGTAATTGATGTTCTGATTTCATTTCTTTTTTGTTTCATGTCATTGTGTTAGGAAAACTGTAAACGAGTTTCAATGTGAATATTAATGTTTATGTCAAATGTCAAGCACTATTGTAACAGAATTGAAATGTAAGAAACGTTGAAACTCTTGTAAGATGTTTAAAATTGTAACTGTGCATCTGGTCCATACGTAGGCAATGTGTTAGGATATGTAGAATGCAAAACCTCGGGTGAATACCCTGTCTGTAAGAGAGCGGTGAAAGGTGGATGGCAGGCGAGCGCGGGAAAATGCACGCGGGCACTGCACGGCCCAACGGGCTCAGTAGTAGTTGGAGTTTGGCACTGGTTTGAGCAACACCTTCTGGATCGAGGAGGCTCTCCTGGAAGACATAGCCTCACTGAGCCTCCGGTATGCCGTTCCAACGCCCACACAGCATGCCAAAATTCCATAGGAAATAAATGGAAAAGTATTACGACGCTAAGAAGAATTAAAGGGCCTCGCCATCTCGCCGCCCGCCAACCGCCGCATCGATAAAAGCAGGTTGAAACTTTTAGTACTGTATTCGTATGGACCATAGAGTGAACTGTTCAATAATAACCTAAATTTTACCACAACTTTCCCATCATTTAATTATCCTCACAACTAACCTAGACAGGGTCCTTTCCACATGTTGTGCAATCCGAGTGTCCCGAAATGAAAAATTAAATTTTGTGTTAATAATAATTACTTGCAGACCTAGCTATGTTAGAATGGTGTTTAAAGAACTGTTTTGTCAATGAACCAGTAAATGAATAACGAAGGTCTAACGAAATTGAAAGATAACTTTAATATTGAAATAGTAACGAAGTTTAATTATTTCGAGACAGATATAAAGGTATTTAAATGAGAAGTAAATAAGATAAAAAGAGTAGTAACTCATATACTGGAAATCTTGAACGCATGATAACTTCAGTAATCAATTTTTTTAATATAGTAAACATAACAGTTTCAGGGTCCCCCCCCCCCCTTTTATTCATTTGAATTCTGAAGTGTTCCACATTGGTTTGACCAGCAAAAGTTAAAGTCAATATATAAGTCAAAATTTATCAGTGTTTTATCTTTGTCAAAATTGACATTTTGTGTGTGGCTCGAAAGTGCTATTTCTAGGGTAACCTATGCCCGACTTTAATCAGATCAATAGACATTATAAAGTCTTTTAGTATACATTATAGTGCAGTGTTATGTATTCATGATTTTTTCCATATCAGTACAGAACGTGAAACTATCAGTTCAATAGATTTTCTGGTTCTAAAATTTTACTATATTATGCAGTGTTACTACGTGTTGTTTTGCATGAATATACACCAACTTGTACAGGGAAGAAACTCAGTTAATGCCTAATTAGGCTGGCGACCGTATTATTATCAAATTAGTAGCATCTTCAGTGTTACTTTTGTTCCATACTGACGTGTAATTGCATTTTGAACTTACTTCACGGATCTTTGTTATTACAGAGTGGGTGTAAGTCTGATTTGCCACCATTCACGTACACGCGGTCAATATCTATACGAAAATCCTGTCTCGTAAGGTGAACCCCGCTCACTTACCATAGTACAAGCTTTAATGAGTATTGTGTGCCACACACGCGCACGTTACAACCTCTACTATAGTACTAAAATTTTAGGTTAGTAGCTTTTGTCGTTTTGTGGAACTCATAATTGTATTATTTTCTCGTAAACTAATACTTACACTTGCTTCAAACTGAGGATACAGGGGAGGTCAGATACCCATACGCTCTCAGTACACAAGATGAGTCATTGCGCTGCTAGTAATTTATAAGCACACTTGCTTTCCCACATGTGGCATTTGAGTGTCATCGATAGAAAACGAACGAAGTTATGAAATGGTGACGCAAAATGTGTTCAACCCACCGCTTGGTTGAAATCAAGTCAGCGAGTAACCTAAATAGCAATTCAGGTCATCTGAATAGTGAATCTGTTCAAATGCATTAATATCAAGTCGACTGATAGCTTGGAAATATGAGTGATATCGGCAAGGGATCTCAAATTTATTCCGAAAATTTTAGATTTATAGAAGTCTTTTGACAATGTTCCTCACAAGAGACTTCTAACCGAATTGCGTGCACATAGAATATCGTTTCAGCTATGTAACTGGATTCGTTATTTCCTGTCAAAAAGGTCACAGTAAGCAGTAATCGATGGAAAACAGAAATATCTGGTGTTCTCCAAGGAAGTGTTAAAGGTCCTCTGTTGTTCCTAATCTGTATAAACGATTTACGAGACAATCAGAGCAGCCTTCTTAGATTGCTTGCAGGTGATGCTGTTATTTACCACCTAGTAAAGCCATTTGACGATCAAAACTAATTACAGAGTGAGTTAGGTATGTTCCCTGTATGGTGCGAAAAGGGCAACTGCCTCTCAATAAGGGAAAGTGTGAGATTATCCACATGAGTACTAAAAGAAAGCGTTAATTTCTGTTGCACGGTAAAACTCTCAAATCTAAATAATAATTCAACTAAATACCTAGGAATTAAAATTACGAGCAACTTAAATTGGATCGATCACATAGACAATGTTGTGTGGAAGGCAAACCAAAGACTGCGGTTTATTGAGCGAACACAGAAGATGCAACAGGTCTACTACAGAGACTGCCTACACTACACTTATCCGTCCACTGCTAGGATACTGCTGCGCAGTATGGGATCCTTGCAGGATGGGACTGACGGAGGACATTGCGAGGTTCCGAAGAAGGGTAGCTCACTTTGTACTATTGCAAAACAGGAGAGAGAATGTCAAGGATATGATAGGCAAATTGTGGTGGCAACATTAAAACAAAGGCGTTTTTCGTTGCGGCGAGTCCTTTTCCGAAATTTCAAGTATCAACTTTCTCCTCTGAATACGAAAATACTACTGTCGCCAACTTAATGATCATCCTAATAAAGTGGGAGAAATCAGAGCTGTTACCGAAATATTTAATGTTTATTTTTCCCAGGCGTTATTGGATAGTGGGAAAGATAGAGAAACAGCCTGAAGGTGATTCGAAGGATTCTCTACCACGCATTTACCTGTGAACCACAGAGTAGTCACGTAGATGTAGATGTAAAATGTGTAGAATATTTTTCGATTTCTTTTAAAATACTGTATGAATTCACATTACGTATTAACACTTTACATATCTGTCTTCCACCGAACTGATAATGCGTATTGCAAAGCTTTACTGCGCCCTCCAGAGGTTTTTGGTTTGTGGACTGGAAATGCATTTATCGATATGTAGCATGCATCATAACATTGCGTCTCCATCAAGGTACCTTCCCTAGTCACTAACACAGATAGCCATCAGGAACTACTCGAACTGTTCATGTTACTCAACGCCGAAACATCCTTTGAATACATAACCTCTTCTTGTTACCCCTATGGCAAGCAGGAATGATTTTTTGTGCCAGAATCTAAACAACTTGAAGCACCAACTTCCAACTACCATCACTATGATACTCGAATCAAAAAATACAAATGCTTCATGGACTTAAAACATTCCCACCTAAACACACAATTCGATGTCCGTTCCCAAGTAGAATGTCTATATCATAATATGATTATATGGCAGGCAATAGCGCCATATCTACGCTCTATTAATCTCCATGATACGGAAAGCATGGTACTATAAGCAGATGTTATCGTGTCACTGCAAAACGAACAAATTAGTGTACTTGTGCAATTCTTTTACCTTCTTTCCTGAAAAATGTAAAATAATTTCATCTATTGCCTATTCCCGTCAACTGTTTTTATGATCTCGTATCTTCCCTACTATATTTTGTAAATGTACTTAGCTGACATTGTTTCAATCATCAAATGTGCCACTTACATATTTTGAATAATGTTACTACTTGAACGTTTCTATCGCTGACATACATCTACATCTACATCTACATTACTATTCTGCAATTCACATTTAAGTGCTTGGCAGAGGGTTGATCGAACCACAATCATACTATCTCTCTACCATTCCACTACCGAACAGCGCGCGGGAAAAACGAACACCTAAACCTTTCAGTTCGAGCTCTGATTTTTCTTATTTTATTTTGATGATCATTCCTACCTATGTAGGTTGGGCTCAACAAAATATTTTCGCATTCGGAAGAGAAAGTTGGCGACTGAAATTTCGTAAATAGATCTCGCCGCAAAGAAAAACGTCTTTGCTTTAATGACTTCCATCCCAACTCGCGTATCATATCTGCCACACTCTCTCCCCTATTACGTGATAATACAAAACGAGCTGCCTTTTTTTGCACCCTTTCGATGTCCTCCGTCAATCCCACCTGGTAAGGATTCCACACCGCGCAGCAATATTCTAACAGAGGACGAACGAGTGTAGTGTAAGCTGTCTCTTTAGTGGACTTGTTGCATCTTCAAAGTGTCCTGCCAATGAAACGCAACCTTTGGCTCGCCCTCCCCACAATATTATCTATGTGGTCTTTCCAACTGAAGTTGTTCGTAATTTTAACACCCAGGTACTTAGTTGAATTGACAGCCTTGAGAATTGTACTATTTATCGAGTAATCGAATTCCAACGGATTTCTTTTGGAACTCATGTGGATCACCTCACACTTTTCGTTATTTAGCGTCAACTGCCACCTGCCACACCATACAGCAATCTTTTCTAAATCGCTTTGCAACTGATACTGGTCTTCTCATGACCTTACTAGACGGTAAATTACAGCATCATCTGCGAACAACCTAAGAGATCTGCTCAGATTGTCACCCAGGTCACTTATACAGGGTGTTACAAAAAGGTACGGCCAAACTTTCAGGAAACATTCCTCACACACAAATAAAGAAAAGATGTTATGTGGACATGTGTCCGGAAACGCTTAATTTCCATGTTAGAGCTCATTTTAGTTCCGTCAGTATGTACTGTACTTCCTCGATTCACCGCCAGTTGGCCCAATTGAAGGTAGGTAATGTTGACTTCGGCGCTTGTGTTGACATGCGACTCATTGCTCTACATTACTAGCATCAAGCACATCAGTACGTAGCATCAACAGGTTAGTGTTCATCATGAACGTGGTTCTGCAGTCAGTGCAATGTTTACAAATGCGGAGTTGGCAGATGCCCATTTGATGTATGGATTAGCACGGGGCAATAGCCGTGGCGCGGTACGTTTGTATCGAGACACATTTCCAGAACGAAGGTTTCCCGACAGGAAGACGTTCGAAGCAATTGCTCGGCATCTTAGGGAGCACGGAACATTCCAGCCTATGACTCGCGACTGGGGAAGACCTATAACGACGAGGACACCTGCAATGGGCGAGGCAATTCTTCGTGTAGTTGACGATAACCCTAATGTCAGCGTCAGAGAAGTTGCTGCTGTACAAGGTAACGTTGACCACGTCACTGTATTGAGAGTGCTACGGGAGAACCAGTTGTATCCGTACCATGTACAGAGTGTGGCACTATCAGCAGCTGATTGGCCTCCACGGGTACACTTTCGCGAATGGTTCATCCCACAATGTGTCAATCCTCATTTCAGTGCAAATGTTCTCTTTACGGATGAGTTTTCATTCCCACGCGATCAAATTGTAAATTTTCACAATCAACATGTGTGGGCTGACGAGAATCCGTACGCAATTGTGCTATCACGTTATCAACACAGATTTTCTGTGAACGTTTGGGCAGGCATTGTTGGTGATGTCTTGATTGGGCCCCATGTTCTTCCACCTACGCTCAATGGAGCACGTTATCATGATTTCATACGGGATACTCTACCTGTGGTGCTAGAAGACGTGCCTTTACAAGTACGACACAACATGTGGTTCATGCACGATGGAGCTCCTACACATTTCAGTCGAAGTGTTCGTACGCTTCTCAACAACAGATTCGGTGACCGATGGATCGGTAGAGGCGGACCAATTCCATGGCCTCCACGCTCTCCTGACCTCAACCCTTTTGGCTTTCATTTATGGGGGCATTTGAAAGCTCTTGTCTACGCAACCCCGGTATCAAATGTAGAGACTCTTAGTGCTCGTATTGTGGACGGCTGTGATACAATACACCATTCTCCAGGGCTGCATCAGCGCATCGGGGATTCCATGCGACGGAGGGTGGATGCATGTATCCTCGCTAACGGAGTACATTTTGAACATTTCCTGTAACAAAGTGTTTGAAGTCACGCTGGTACGTTCTGTTGCTGTGTGTTTCCATTCCATGATTTGAAGAGAAGTAATAAAATGAGCTCTAACATGGAAAGTAAGCGTTTCCGGACACATGTCCACATAACATACTTTCTTTCCTTGTGTGTGAGGAATGTTTCCTGAAAGTTTGGCCGTACCTTTTTGTAACACCCTGTATAGATCAGGAACAGCAGAAGTCCCAGGACGCTTCCCTATGAAACACCTGATATCACTTCTGTTTTACTCGATGATTTGCCGTCTATTACTACGAACTGCGACCTTCCTGACAGGAAATCACGAATCCAGTCGCACAACTGAGACGATACCCCACAGGCTCGCAGCTTGATTAGAAGTCGCTTGTGAGGAACGGTGTCAAAAGCTTTCCGGAAATCCAGAAATACGGAATCAACCTGAGATCCGCTGTCGATAGCGGCCATTACTAGCTGCGTTGCATAAGAACGATGTTTTCTGAAACCATGCTGATTACGTATCAATAGATCGTTCCCTTCGAGGTGATTCATAATGTTTGAATGCAGTATATGCTCCAAAACCCTACTGCAAACCGACGTCAACGATATAGGTCTGTAGTTCGATGGATTACTCCTACTACCCTTCTTAAACACTGGTGCGACCTGCGCAATTTTCCAATCTGTAGGTACAGATCTATCGGTGAGCGAGCGGTTGTATATGATTGCTAAGTAGGGAGCTATTGTAGCAGCGTAATCTGAAAGGAACCTAATCGGTATACAATCTGGACCTGAAGACTTGCCCGTATCAAGCGATTTGAGTTGCTTCGCAACCCCTAAGGTATCTACTTCTAAGAAACTCACGCTAGCAGCTGTTCGTGTTTCAAATTCTGGAATATTCCATTCGTCTTCCCTGGTGAAGGAATTTCGGAAAACTGCGTTCAATAACTCCGCTTTAGCGGCACAGTCGTCGGTAACAGTACCATCGGCACTGCGCAGCGAAGGTATTGACTGTGTCTTGCCGCTTGTGTACTTTACATACGACCAGCATTTCTTCGGATTTTCTACCAAATTTCGAGACAATGTTTCGTTGTGGAACCTATTAAAGGCATCTCGCATTGAAGTTCGTACCAAATTTCGCGCGTCTGTAAATTTTAGCCAATATTCGGGATTTCGCGTTCTTCTGAACTTCGCATGCTTTTTCCGTTGCCTCTGCAACAGCGTTCGGACCTGTTTTGTGTACCATGGGGGATCAGTTCCATCTCTAACAAATTTATGAGGTATGAATCTCTCAATTGCTGTTGCTACTATATCTTTGAATTTGAGCCACATCTCGTCTACATTTGCATAGTCAGTTCGGAAGGAATGGAGATTGTCTCTTAGGAAGGCTTCTAGTGACTCTTTATCCGCTGTTTTAAATAAAATTATTTTGCGTTTGTTTCTGGTGGATTTGGAAGAAACGGTATTGAGCCTAGCTACGACGACCTTGTGATCACTAATCCCTGTATCTGTCATGATGCTATTAGCTCTGGCTTGTTTGTGGCTAAGAGGTCAAGTGTGTTTTCGCAACCAATTACAATTCGCGTCGGTTCGTGAACTACCTGCTCGACATATGTCATCAATACATAATTCTCTCTCAGAGGAGCATTTTAAATAAAGTCACCTGCTTTTAAAAATCATGTCAACCTATACTAGACAGGAACAGTTTGATGTTGTAAGACATCATCTATTTTATCTCCAGTGTAGAAAGAATGTGTGTAGATCTCGTACGATACGTAGGTTATTGTCAGAGTCGTAAAATAGCACAAGACAGCATATTAATTTCTATCAACACTGCAGGAATAAATGAGTGCCTAGGTTGCTTTGCTCTTAATCAGTTATTTAATGGCACGCGATATGGCATTGTATATTAATAGAAGCAGCAAACGTGTTTGTATTGCAGTACTTCTGTAGTTCATCAAACGATGAGTCCTCATAATTCAACTGATCGGTACTAAAAATCGTTTTGCTTTGGCATCCTCTGAACGTGATCTGCCTGTTTGCAAGGATTAGATGGTGTTACAAGCTGCTGAAATTTCATCCTTTCCTAATATTTCTCCTTGCTTTCAATTCAAGAGAAAATAATTCACACATAGATTGAGGCCTATTTGCAGAATCAGCATACACTGAAAACAACTTCCAAATATTCTTTGCACTGCATAACCACTAAACGAAGACGTGCAATTATCCCAGTCACGTACATGACAAACACGGTCTTTATGCAAGTGACAAGCACGGAATGCGGATAGCTTTAAAGCTTCTTTTTACCATTCCGTTTACACACCCTGCTTCCTCTTCAAGCACAGGCTAATAGGCTGGTCCGTCTTCACAAAAGCCATCTATTTCCAAGTGTCGCTGTTGATCTCTTCCCTTTAGGTCTATAGTTTATTGCACGCCTATTTTCTTCTCTCACCTTTGTTTCAGCATGCTTTCGTCAACCCGTAATTCTGGTCGTTCAGTCATGCATCTTCCAGAAATTTTTATTTGATTTTACAGAGTACATCCATTTACTTCCCTTAAAAATTACGTTTCAGCTGACTGTAACGTTGTTTGCTTTTTTTTAAATACTGTTAAAGTTCACTTCCGTTTTTAAACCTACGTGTTGTCATTGGCTTGTAGAATTTAATTTGATCTTCCCTGCCTTTACATCATATTGTTTCAAACGTATTAAGAGAGCCAAAAGGTCCCACCGAAAAGAGCAAAAGCAAAGAGATGTCGAAATACAAGCGCACTTTTCTTTGAATCTGTCACAAAGAATATTACACAGCGGATTATACATTTACTCTCTGTTAAATAAATCGAGAGTGCAACGAAAAATTAATTTCGCAAAATCACTTCTATCGATGCAAATAATGTAAATTAGTCCTACTTCCAACACAGATACCGATCCTATGCGTAAAGTGTCGGATATGTGCCTACTTATCTCTGCAGGTTGCAAGAGCACAGATGACGGGGGAAAGGCCCATATTACAAGCGAGGAGTGGTTTTTGCGTCTGTCAATTTTGGAGCTCGTGAATGTCACTCAGTCGGTCTGGCCAAGGCCGCGAGGTAGATCGCCGGTGTGCACTTCACGCGATCGCACGCAGAAGTGAATGCGCTTTCTGAGAACATCAGCATTTGTGAATTGGGACAAGACAGAGTGTTAGAGTCACAGTATGAGTAACCGTACTGAGCGAGTCACGAGTGGACGTGATCGGCGCAGTCGGGTGTTAAAGCGTAGTAATTGTGGAAGTACAAATTTCGCATTTGATAAAAGAACGTACAGTATATTACACCGACTGTAGCGAACATAAGCAGCAATGGCTAAGCTAATTCATCATCATCAGTGTTCTGCCTAAAGGCAGGTTTTCACATAGTAGTTCTCCAGGCTGTCCGGTCTTCTGCCTTCCTCTTCAGGTCTGCATAATTTCCTCTTCCCTTTATGTCTTCTATTATCTTGTATCTCCTTCTTCCTCTCAGTTTCCTCCCACAAACCAATCCTTCCGAAGCATCTACTAGCAAGCACTCCCTTCTCAATGAATGTCCCAACCAGTTCTTTTTCCTTTCTCTTACAACCTTCAGCAGACATCTTCTCTCTCCAACCCTTTCCAATACTCTTTCATTACTCACTCTTTCCATCCAGCTTATTCTATCCATTTTCCTCCACATCCACATCTCAAATGATTCTAACCTTTCTTCATCCTCTCGTCTCAGCGTCCATGTTTCTGCCCCATATAGTGCCACACTCCAGACAAAACATTTGCCAAGCCTTCTCCTTAGTTCTTTATCTAATTTGCCACATAAGAGTCTCCTCTTTCTGTTGAATGCCTCCTTCGCTGTGGCAATTCGAGTTTTCAACTCCTGGTGACATCCCAAGTCTTCAGTTACTGTGCTTCCAAGATATTTAAATTCACTTACTTGGCCAATGGTCGATTGTCCTATTTTAATATTGGACAGTCTGCGTCTTGTACTGATGACCATACTCTTTGTTTTTGTTGTGTTTATTTGCATCCCATATTCCACACAAGCTTCATTCAGATCTTTCAGCATGTCATTCACTGTCCGCTCACTTTCAGCCACTAATACTATGTCACCAGCAAATCTTATACATTCTATTCTCTTTCCACTAATACATATTCCTCTTTTCCCATCTAAGGTTCAAAAATGGCTTTGAGCACTACGGGACTTAACTTCTGAGGTCATCAGTCCCCTAGAATTTAGAACTACTTAAACCTAACTAACCTAACGACATCACACACATCCATGCCCGAAGCAGGATTCGAAACTGCGACCGTAACAGTCGCGCGGTTCCAGACTGTAGCGCCTAGAACCGCTCGGCCATCCCTGCGATTTTCCCATCTAAGCTTTTCGCAATAATCCCTTCATGGTGTACGTTAAACAACAGAGGGGAAAGGCAGCAATCTTGTCTAACAACTCGTCCAATGCTGCTAAGTTAAAAGGAACTGTGAAATACACGTGAGTCGAACAGTGGTGTGAATATTGATTAGGCAGGGTAGCGACGTCCGGAACTTAAAGCGCAATAGGTCCAGTGTTCCGTTAAACTGTGTTTAATTTCAGGAGACATTTTCATCATTCTTCTTAGTGCCGAATATTGTGCACGAATAACAGGAGTTTCGTTAGGGCGCGTCTCACTAGGTGTACGGTTAGGTAATTTAACAGCGTGTTTGTTGGGCTTAAGTCCGTCCTTCACTCCTATCATGAGCTTTACATTCTGTTGCCACATAATTACGACAGCAAATTAATCAGCAACAAAGTTTTGATAAACTATGCTGGCCGAGGGTTACACAGTATGAAGGAAACAAGTTGTATTACCCTAAAATGGGGTAAAAACGATGCTTCCCAAAACGTTCTACGCTATCGTGTCGGAAGGCAAATGGGAATGTCATTCAAAGATACGTTTCACCAGGTGGATAGTGGACAAAGGTAACAGGTTAATTATTAATTCCGAAGTTGATGTTTTGTTCGCTTTAGTACAGACATCTAATGTAGTGCCTGTTTGTTTACTACGAACTTTATTTCTAAGTACCGATCCAAATTGTGTTAATTTAAGTATATGTGAAGCAAATTTGCAATCGCTTTTTATTACCCAAAGTAATACTTTCTTCGTTTCAACACTGATTGCCTGGCACTAAAATCGATCATGATATTTTTTAAATAAAGTCAGTCTCGGTTGCAGAATCGTTTTTATTTGAACCAATTACACATTTAGACCTTGTGAGACATCACCATTTTTGCATAATCTGATGATGCCTCACAAGGATGAAACGCCCCCTAATTAGTCTGGTAAAAAAAATTCCATCGAGACTACCTTTATTTATTTAAAAATTATTAACCAATGGCTTTAAAGCATACTTTAATCTGACCTGTGTTTCGTCTAACTGAAACTGTACGGTTGTGTTTTCGGAATTTGTGGGGTGAATAGAAACAGTACTTGTCAGTGTTTCGGCCGGCGGCTGTGGCCGAGAGACTCCAGGCACTTCAGTCCGGAACCGCACTGCTGCTAAGGTCGCAGGTTCGAATCCTGCCTTGGGCACGGATGAGTGTGGTGTCCTTAGGTTAGTTAGGTTTAGGTAGTTCTAAGTCTAGCAGACTGATGACCTCAGATGTTAAGTCCCATAGTGCTGAGAGCCATTTGAACCATTTTTGTCAGTGTTTCTCTAGAAGAAGACCAAAAATCTGATGGAAATAAAGAACGACTTCGCATTGTTTTCAAGACAGGAAATTACTCTGTGGTTAAAAGTACATGGAAAGAATAAGCAGTTATTTATAACGTATGAACATAAAACTTGTTATTTAGAAGGCTACGGTTCCGTTTCCTTTTCTTTTTTTCCTTTCTTTGAGTGAGGAAACATGACCGATTGAAAGTGTTTATTTGAACAGATGAGAAGTTGTTTTCATGGGGGTATCTTCGTTCTGTTATTGCACCTGCAAGAGACTGCGTATTCTTTTTACCAGACGCGTTTCGCTTTATTAAGGTAAAGCACCATCAGTTGTCTCTAATTATAGATATTTACAATTTGAATTGTTTTTAAGATCGAAATACAGTTCGTTAAGAATACGTTGGTTTTTACCAGAGAACGGAAATACCCGCACGAATTGTGAAACAACTACGGACAACATAGCCACGCAAATGAAGAAGTCATTTTGTAGTCTAGGACATAATGCTTGAAAGCTCCTCGTTATTTCTGGAAGTACGACTTGTAGATTCAAATACGTAATTTTTAATCGAGATGTCAGCGACTTAATGTGTTAATGAACAAACCAAGTTCATAAAAATTAATGATCCAGCTCCTTTTTGGAAAAAAAACAGAATAAAAAACCAAAATTAATGAAATTTTTTGAGGTTTTTGTAATGAATGAAACTTCCTTGAGGCAGATAAATTTTGTTCCTTTCCTCCCAAATCCGAAACAGATTTTCACATATCACTAAGTACCCCAAAGGCGAAAAAATACAAAAAGTTATAATAAGAGGTTTGCTGTTCATATTCGCATCCGTATGTGGGGTAAAAAGACACACCAATTTTTTTCTGTTAAAAAAGTGTGACCTAGGTCCCAGCTCTAAGTTTTAAGTTAGGTACGAGACCTCTTTATAATTTTTGTGTTTATATTTACTTTTAAAGTTGTCAATTATTTAGGGTCGGAAAATGTTTCTATTCAGCCCATTTTAAGGTATGCACGACAGTGATGTGGAAAGAAGGGAGACAGAGAGATTATGAGTACGCGAGATGTGATAGCTCAGTGCTCGGTTGGACACAGTTCGCTTTCAAAGAGCACAAACCGCTGGCACGCTTTCTAAAAAACGGAACACCTCTTCCGCTTCAGCTGTGCACAGGGCAAAGAAGAGTAGCAAATTCCGCAACAAAACAGCAGTTGCTTTTTTAATATCAAATCTCATTAGACCACCTTCCCACGCTAACCCAGCTGTTTATTAATATCGCCGCCGCCACCTCCTTTTTCCGTGTCTTCACTTTGAGACGTCGACTTTAATTTCATTAATTCTCGGTGGAGGAGGAACAAAAGGGCGTATCGCGTGACGCCGGCTCGGGCGCGGGCAGACATTCTCGGAGATATTAAAGCGACTGCGTTCAAAAATAAAATAAAATAAAAAAATAAAGGAGAGGCACGACCACCTGGTGCAGAGCTGTTGCCACGTCAGCACCACGGTGGCACCACCATCCACGGCGCAGTGGCAAGGTGGGAGGGTGGAGAGCTGGTGTTTCGGACGAGCTGTGGGCACGCAAGAAGGGCTCTGTCCGCGAGGGACCGGCGGAGCAAGAAGTTCCAGCGCCAGCCTTAATGGCCCCAGCGACCTCCACGGTCGGCAAACGACACCCGCTGTCCTAGAGTAAACACGGCGAGAGACCTGCCTCTCGACTGAAAATGTTGACGGTGTTGGCCCCGGGGGATCTTAGATTCCAGGGATCATATGGCTCATTATAAACGCTGTGGCTGAACCTCAGATGAGTATTTTAAACCGCAATTAAATCGACATGATAGCATGATAGGTTGAAGTTAGATATAGTGGGAATTAGTGAAGTTCGATGGCAGGAGGAACAAGACTTCTGGTCAGGTGACTACAGAGTTATAAACACAAAATCAAATAGGGGTAATGCAGGAGAAGGTTTAATAATGAATAGGAAAATAGGAATGCGGGTAAGCTACTACAAACAGCATAGTGAACGCATTATTGTGGCCAAGATAGATACGAAGCCCACGCCTACTACAGTAGTACAAGTTTATATGCCAACTAGCTCTGCAGATTACGAAGAAATTGAAGAAATGTATGATGAAATAAAAGAAATTATTCAGATTGTGAAGGGAGACGAAAATTTAATAGTCATGGGTGACTGGAATTCGAGTGTAGGAAAAGGGAGAGAAGGAAACATAGTAGGTGAATATGGATTGGGGGACAGAAATGAAAGAGGAAGCCGCCTGGTAGAATTTTGCACAGAGCACAACATAATCATAACTAACACTTGGTTTAAGAATCATGAAAGAAGGTTGTTAACATGGAAGAACCCTGGAAATACTAAAAGGTATCAGATAGATTATATAATGGTAAGACAGAGATTTAGGAACCAGGTTTTAAATTGTAAGACATTTCCAGGGGCAGATGTGGACTCTGACCACAATCTATTGGTTATGACCTGTAGATTAAAACTGAAGAAACTGCAAAAAGGTGGGAATTTAAGGAGATGGGACCTGGATAAACTAAAAGAACCAGAGGTGGTACAGAGATTCAGGGAGAGCATAAGGGAGTAATTGACAGGAATGGGGGAAAGAAATACAGTAGAAGAAGAATGGGTAGCTTTGAGGGATGAAGTAGTGAAGGCAGCAGAGGATCAAGTAGGTAAAAAGACGAGGGCTAGTAGAAATCCTTGGGTAACAGAAGAAATATTGAATTTAATTGATGAAAGAAGAAAATATAAAAATGCAGTAAGTGAAACAGGCAAAAAGGAATACAAACGTCTCAAAAATGAGATCGACAGGAAGTGCAAAATGGCTAAGCAGGGATGGCTAGAGGACAAATGTAAGGATGTAGAGGCCTATCTCACTAGAGGTAAGATAGATACCGCCTACAGGAAAATTAAAGAGACCTTTGGAGATAAGAGAACGACTTGTATGAATATCAAGAGCTCAGATGGAAACCCAGTTCTAAGCAAAGAAGGGAAACCAGAAAGGTGGAAGGAGTATATAGAGGGTCTATACAAGGGCGATGTACTTGAGGACAATATTATGGAAATGGAAGAGGATGTAGATAAAGATGAAATGGGAGATATGATACTGCGTGAAGAGTTTGACAGAGCACTGAAAGACCTGAGTCGTAACAAGGCCCCCGGAGTAGACAATATTCCATTGGAACTACTGACGGCCGTGAGAGAGCCAGTCCTGACAAAACTCTACCATCTGGTGAGCAAGATGTATGAAACAGGCGAAATACCCTCAGACTTCAAGAAGAATATGATAATTCCAATCCCAAAGAAAGCAGGTGTTGACAGATGTGAAAGTTACCGAACTGTCAGCTTAATAAGTCACAGCTGCAAAATACTAACACGAATTCTTTACAGACGAATGGAAAAACTAGTAGAAGCCAACCTCGGGGAAGATCAGTTTGGATTCCGTAGAAACACTGGAACACGTGAGGCAATACTGACCTTACGACTTATCTTAGAAGAAAGATTAAGGAAAGGCAAACCTACGTTTCTAGCATTTGTAGACTTAGAGAAAGCTTTTGACAATGTTGACTGGAATACTTTCTTTCAGATTCTAAAGGTGGCAGGGGTAAAATACAGGGAGCGAAAGGCTATTTACAATTTGTACAGAAACCAGATGGCAGTTATAAGAGTCGAGGGACATGAAAGGGAAGCAGTGGTTGGGAAGGGAGTAAGACAGGGTTGTAGCCTCTCCCCGATGTTGTTCAATCGGTATATTGAGCAAGCAGTAAAGGAAACACAAGAAAAATTCGGAGTAGGTATTAAAATTCATGGAGAAGAAATAAAAACTTTGAGGTTCACCGATGACATTGTAATTCTGTCAGAGACAGCAAAGGACTTGGAAGAGCAGTTGAATGGAATGGACAGTGTCTTGAAAGGAGGATATAAGATGAACATCAACAAAAGGCAAAACAAGGATAATGGAATGTAGTCTAATTAAATCGGGTGATGCTGAGGGAATTAGATTAGGAAATGAGGCACTTAAAGTAGTAAAGGAGTTTTGCTATTTGGGGAGCAAAATAACTGATGATGGTCGAAGTAGAGAGGATATAAAATGTAGGCTGGCAATGGCAAGGAAAGCGTTTCTGAAGAAGAGAAATTTGTTAACATCCAGTATTGATTTAAGTGTCAGGAAGTCATTTCTGAAAGTATTCGTATGGAGTGTAGCCATGTATGGAAGTGAAACATGGACGATAAATAGTTTGGACAAGAAGAGAATAGAAGCTTTCGAAATGTGGTGCTACAGAAGAATGCTGAAGATTAGATGGGTAGATCACATAACTAATGAGGAAGTATTGAATTGGATTGGGGAGAAGAGAAGTTTGTGGCACAACTTGACCAGAAGAAGGGATCGGTTGGTAGGACATGTTCTGAGGCATCAAGGGATCACCAATTTAGTATTGGAGGGCAGCGTGGAGGGTAAAAATCGTAGAGGGAGACCAAGAGATGAATACACTAAGCAGATACAGAAGGATGTGGGTTGCAGTAGGTACTGGGAGATGAAAAGGCTTGCACAGGATAGAGTAGCATGGAGGGCTGCATCAAACCAGTCTCAGGACTGAAGACCACAACAACAACAACAACAGCATGCAGTGGAACTGAGATTCGTTCCATCTTTGTATGTAGGGAAAAGTACACAAGATGAATCGCGTAACACATGTAATGAGGAAATGGGAAGTGCTACTGATGTGCAGTTTCCACAGAATGTATTTGTAGTCAAGGGCTCCTATTGTTAGCCAAGAAAGAGATTGTATTAATACGTACCTACTAGATTGGTTTGGGGGGAGGGGGGGGGGGGTCGATGGGACCAGACTGCATAGGTCATCGGTCCCTTGTATTAGTACGTAGAAAGTGTGTTTCTTGTGCAGACATATACTTTTCAAACGGAACAGTGCCTATTGACATTGAAACCTTCCCGTCTCCTCTATACCTCTTTTGTTAATGATAACCTTCCCTTTTACAATAACCTATGTAACCTTCCCTTAGGATTTCTATCTCTTGCTTAATTATAACAAATGAAATCTTCCCTTTGAAATTTATTCTCTTTCTCTATCTTCGCATACAAATTTAATTGCTGCTTATTAAAACTGATTTTCTGATTATTTCGACGAAATATAGAATGTGTCGTCGTCGTCCCTCAGTCGTTATCTGCAATAACCCAAAACTGTTCCTTACCTTTTTTTTTTTTTTTTTTTTTTTTTTTTTTACTGTTACTGGATCGCCATCTGACTGCTACATCGAACTGCGACATGAATATACTTACTCTGGTTTACTATACTCTATTAACTGCTGGTGGGCTGTCATAATAAGTGGCTGTATTTATTACCAAAGCTGACGTTATTTTTTAATAGCAAAGCTGACGTTATTCTTTAAGTAATTTGACTGAAGTTACGTAATTCATAGTTACACTTTTTCTTGACAACAATACAATTTTTTCAAAGTTTCATATTGATGGTTTTTGGGATGGATTATAATCAGTAATGCAACATTGCTGGCAAAAATTAATTATATTCTGAAAACGCTTCAAATACTTACTGTTGGTAATGAAATGATTTTACAAAAGTTCAAATGGGACTTACAACTAGCATTGCGCAAACATACCTTCAGTAATCTTGAGTTTCGCAAAGAAAATAATTGAATAATATTAGTTCCTCTTATGATAATAGTTAGTTGATGTCTCTGTACATCCGTTTATAATCTCTTGTAAATCGTAGCTGGTGGCTGGCAGGCACAATGCTCCTCTCAACCTGTCGCTTCAGATTGCTACCAACTCGCTTCACATCTCGCTTACTACTGACTTCCTACGAACGCTAAAGTGCGGTCTCTACTGCCAACAATGCTTTCTGGTGCAGACAATCCCTGCTACCATTACAAAATGTATCAATGTGCGGTCTTTCCCGCTCTTTTCTTAAAATGTATCCATTCGCGGTCTCTCCCGCCCTTTTTAAAATTATATCAATTTGCGGTCTCCCTTGCAACAATACTTTAGTGCAGACATTCCCTGCTACCACAATTATTTCCATTATGACAAATATTAATTATTCCTACTTAATCCTATTAATAAAATATAAATATCTTTCATAAATTGTGATTTGACAATATACAATAGAAATATACACGTCTTACAATATTAACAAACTAAAGGTAGCTTAAATTAAAATGTCAGTGGTGTTTGTTGTAGCATTCTAGTGCGGGTCGTTTACGAGATACCGTACTGTCAAAATCTTACGCACCGACACATTTTTGTTCCATTCAACCTGCGTAGTTGTCAGGTACGATGTTGTTACGTTTGCTGACAGTACGCTTGTGTTTTCCTTGAATGCTACTCAGTTAGTGTGTGACAATCCAACAGTGCGTCGTGATGGACGATGGGATTTACGAACACAGAAAACCCGACATGCTCATGGTGTGTGGAGAGTGTAGGAAGCATGCAGTTCGTTCTTGTACAGTGTATGTGGCAAGATATCCCAACAGATGTCAACAATCTCGGCAATTATCTATCAACTTCGTCAACCAGTTACGTGAAAGTCGTAGTGTAACACCTAGACAACGTAAAAAACTGAAAGTAAGTGACGACAGAAGATGGAGAAATTAATGCTCTTGCTGCTGTTGCAGTTGATCCGCACGTTACCTCCCACACAATCGCTTGAATAAGTCGTATGAGTCAGGCAAGTATCCTACACATTGTTCATCGACATAGCTTCCATCCCTATCAAATCTATCTCCGTCAGGAGTTGCACGGAAAGGATTCTGTACATTTGCATTACGGCAGGATACTCTAGATGCATCTCGTACCTTGTTGAGTGATGAAGTCACATTTACCAATCATGGCCAAGTAAACCGCCGAAACATGCACTAATGGTCTTTGGACAATCCCCGTTGGCTTCGTCGGATAGGACGACAGCGTAGCGCTCATGCATACGCGTGGTGTGGGACTGTGAACCATCAGCTCATAGTCCTGTATTTCATAGTCGGAACACTGAACGCGTACATGTGTCGCAGCCTCCTAACAGACCATCTCTCACAGATGCTAGAAGTCTTTCCTCTGCAGACTAGAATGAACCTGTGGTACCAACATGATGGCTGTCCAGGCCACAGTGAACGTGCGGCGAGTTAAAAGACGCTATCTACAAGACCAAGACGCTATCTACAAGACCAAGTACACACTATGACATGCAACGACGCGTTACTGCAGTCTGCTCGGACTTCTCTGCTGAAATGCTGGTAGCTGTACAGTAGTCGTTCCAAAGCACACTGGAAATGTGTATTGCCGCTGACGGTGGTCATTTTGAATACAACCTTGATGGGCAGTTGTATCGTCACTGGTCAGAATCCACATAACTGTTGTATGCACTTGAGTTGCTTTTTTAGTGTTTACTGACATAAATATTGTACATGTAATAAAATTATAAACAGCCGACCAGTTGCAATGGATAAAGAAATGCAACTCATCCACGAAAAAAGTGGCTTGAGTATTGTTCATCTATCTGGGATCCCTGCCAGGTAGGACTGATAGAGGAGATAGAGAAGATCCAACGAAGAGCGGCGCGTTTAGTCACAGGATCGTTTGGCTGGCGAGAAAGCGTTACGGAGATGCTAAACAAACTGCACTTGCAGGCATTAGAAATGAGGCGTTGTATGTCGCGGAGAGATTTACTATTAAAATTTCGGGACAGCCTTTTTCAGGAGGAGCCGAACAACATATTACTTCCCCCCAAATACATCTCGCGTATTGACCAAAAGTAGAAAATTCGAGAAATTAGAGCCAATACAGAGGCTTACTGACAGTCATTCTTCCCATGCATTATTCACGAGTGGAACAGGATTGGAGGGATCAGATAGTGGTACCGAAAGTATCCCCCACCACACACCATTAGGTGGCCTGCAGAGTAAGATGTAGATGTAGGTAACTCAATGAAATTTATCCAAATGCAAGTTTTGAGAAAAATTCTGTATGTTGTGAATTCTTTTCATATAACACACTCAAAAAGAAACCTTATACAGCTGTTACTTTGCTGTCAGTACCAGGAACTACTCAGATTTGAAAAGTCCGCTGAAGTTGCCTTCATCACGATTGCCATTTTTATGGAACAATGGCCGGTTAAGTCAGTGTCAGAATTGATCGTCCTTGAAGTGGAATTCTAATGAACCGCTCACCATGCGGAATTTTATTATAGGCAGCACACAAAAACTCCCAAGTACCGAAACTTCTGAGAAAACGAAACGAATTAGTAGCTTAATGGTTCATAATCTTCAAGCGATAGAACATTTTAATGATATGGAGACGGAAATTTTTAGTTATGTCTTCGATTTGCAAATTTTTTTCCCAAATACAACAATCCGAGGCGCGTTCTCACCGACCAAATCACAAATGACGGTTTCACACACGCCTTACAGCAGTTTCTACTTCTCACAGCTTCATGCACGGATCGCTCGCGTCAGCTGACTATTGTATCCGCTGCCTATAACGGCATTTCTTTTGTTACTGGGCGCGGACTCCATCGGGAACACTTGACTTTTCACCTACTACTCTCTCAGACTGCTAGATGAAAAAGCGTACTCGAACGGCACGAAATCTGAGCTATACTTCCCAAATGAAATTCTATTTTAACAATAATTATGTAACAAAGATAATGACAAAACCTGTGATCCCTATTTAAGTATTTACGGCCTCTACTCATTTTTGTTTACGACTTCTTGTAGCTCTTCCAAACCTCTGTGACATACAATATTATAATAGTCACCTTAAAAACTGGCATAGCGTCCTGAATGCTCAAGTGGAACATGGTTCCGAAATTTCTAACTACTAGCTTATTTTTAGGGGTATAAAATCTATAAAATTTCCATTGATTTTCTACCAAGTTCTAAATAGTTAGGAAAAAATGAAAAGCGAGATAAAAATTTCATAATAGGTGCTTCATTGCGATATTCTCGTGACCAGATACACTACTTACATTATTACTGTTTATGAAAATTGTAGTACTAAGAAGGAGACGTGTGATTGCAATGAAATATATTCTACAGACTGGGTACTTGATAGAACACAAATGATAAGAATTACAGAACTGTGCATGCACTTGACTGTGAACATTCAGTATGAGATTCTGCCAAGTGGTACCATCAGAGCTTCTGTTCATCGTAACACGGAATCAACGAGGACCTGGATTTGCTTCTGATGCACACGCTGCCAGACCGACTGTATACAGGGTGGTCCATTGATAGTGACCGGGCCAAACATCTCACGAAATAAGCGTCAAACGAAAAAACAAAGAACGAAACTTGTCTAGCTTGAAGGGGGAATCCAGATGGCGGTATGGTTGGCCCGCTAGATGGCGCTGCCATAGGTCAAACGGATATCAACTGCGTTTTTTTAAATGGAACCCCCATTTTTATTACATATTCGTGTAGTACGTAAAGAAATATGAATGTTTTAGTTGGACCCGTTTTTTCGCTTTGTGATAGATGGCGCTATAATAGTCACAAACATATGGCTCACATCTTCAACTTTTATAGTCCTGTCTTCCTCAGTTGCGTGTAATATTACGGTATATTAATAATTTTTACTTATGGACCGTCTGACAGCAACTGAATAAAACACAATTTTAGTGCCATACGCGCTTCGCCTTTATTTTCTGCAAGGCATCATCAGTGGCCTGGAATATGTACACATGTTAGCTATTTTATTTACATTTTTGTCATTGTGCCTATAGGTTATAAACATTACTACTTAATAGGAAATACCAACCACCAGAACTGTTTGTAACCTATAGGCACAATGACAAAAATGTAAATAAAATAGCTAACATATGTACATATTCCAGGCCACTGACGATGCCTTTCAGAAAATAGAGGCGAAACGCGTATGACACTAAAATTGTGTTTTATTCAGTTGCTGTCAGACGGTCCATAAGTAGAAATTATTAATATACCGTAATATGGCTCACAATTTTAGACGAACAGTTGATAACAGGTAGGTTTTTTAAATTAAAATACATAACTTAAGTACGTTTGAACATTTTATTTCGGTTGTTCTAATGTGATACATGTACCTTTGTGAATTATCATTTCTGAGAACGCATGCTGTTACAGCGTGATTACCTGTAAATACCACCTTAATGCAATAAATGATCAAAATGATGTCAGTCAACCTCAATGCATTTGGCAATACGCGTAACGACATTCCTCTCAACGAGTAGTTCGCCTTCCGTAACGTTCGCACATGCAGTGACAATGCGCTGACGCATATTGTCAGGCGCTGTCGGTGGATCAGGATGGCAAATATCCTTCATCTTTCCCCACAGAAAGAAATCCGGGGACGTCAGATCCGGTGAACATTACGTAGGAAATCAGCATACATTGCACCATTTAGATTGCCATCGATACAATGGGAGTCAATTATCCTTCCTCCCATAATGCCGCACCATACATTAACCCGCCAAGGTCGCTGATGTTCCACTTGCCGCAGCCATCGCGGGGTTTTCCGTTGCCCAATAGTGCATATTATGCCGGTTTACGTTACCGCTGTTGGTGAATGACGCTTCGTCGACAAATAGAACGCGTTCTAAAAATCTGTCATCGTCCCGTAATTTCTCTTGTGCCCAGTGGCAGAACTGTCACGACGTTCAAAGTCGTCGCCATGCTATTCCTGGTGCATAGAAATATGGTACGGGTGCAATCGATGTTGATGTACCATTCTAAACACCGGCGTTTTTGAGATTCCCGATTCTCGCGCAATTTGTCTGCTACTGACGTGCGGATTAGCCGCGACAGCAGCTAAAACACCTACTTGGGCATCATCATTTGTTGCACGTCGTGGTTGACGTGTCACGTGTGGCTGAACACTTCCTGTTTCCTTAAATTACGAAACTATCCGGCGAACGGTCCGGACACTTGGATGATGTCGTCCAGGACACCGAGCAGCATGCCCGTTGGGCATTTTGATCACAGTAGCCATACATCAACACGATATCGACCTTTTCCGCAATTCGTAAATGGGGCAAATTAACACGGGTAATGTATCACGAAGCAAATACCGTCCGCACTGGCGTAATGTTACGCGATACCACGTACTTATACGTTTGTGACTATTACAGCGCCATCTATCGCAAAGCGAAAAACGTGGTCCAACTAAAACATTCATATTTCTTTACGTACTACACGAATATGTAATAAAAATGGGGGTACCTATTTAAAAAAACGCAGTTGATATCCGTTTGGTCTATGGCAGCGCCATCTAGCGGGACAACCATAGCGCCATGTGGTTTCCCGCTTCAAGCTAGACGAGTTTCGTTCTTTGTAGTTCTTTCGTGAGATGTCTGGCCCGGTCACTATCAATGGACCACCCTGTATACGTCCCTAGGGTGACATACCGGACGTATGTGCGGATCATCGAAGCAGATATACCTGTAGTTCTTTGAAGAAGGCTTGCACATGGCTCACCAACTACTGAACTACCGCATGCGGAGCTGCCTGAAGTAGGGGCATTGCCTTGGGCTTTAATACGTGCATAAGTAACGTCTGCCGTTCAGATTGCCTTCTGTACGTAGGAGGCGAGAAAGTATGTTATAGCCAACGGCGGCCCAAGCAGTAGTTAATCTCGGTGTCTGTCAGCTACGCCATTCAAGAACGTAGTCTGCCCGACAGCTGTCACTACGGTAGCGTCTAACACGTATTCTGAGATCACTATAAGTCAAGTTGAATCGAGGCCCCTCCGAAAATCAAACATTTTCCCTCTCAGCGCGCCAGTAACGGCATTCGCGAACACACAGCAGTCTGAAGCTTTGGTCGTTCCTGGACAATGGAAGCCTACACAGCGGCATCAGTGGAGTTCTTAGCAGAAGGCATGTAACCGTCGACGCAGGCATTTCCACTCTCGTTCCAGTGCTCCAGCGTCAAGTCGGTGCTTTGGACAAAGCTGTTCGTCTACGACAAGATGGCAACCATCCAACGCTCTGGTCAAATTTCGTGGTCCAGTAACAGCTCGTCGATGTGTACGGCCCTCTTCTACGCACCACTTCCACTGACCACTGCCACCGGTACATGTCGTGCACATGTCGCAATGCAACACTATGACAAAAGCGCTTCGCGGAGACCGAACGTCTTGCCGTATTCGAAGATGCTGATATTGGGTCCTATGACGTAATCGAGGCATACCGCCAATTCGCTGCGCGTCTCCACTTCGTCTGATGGCTCTTTGCCGACTGAGCGCGGAGTGACAACGACCTGTATGCTGCTGGACCTAACTGCACGCCGTTTATTAGCAGTCTTAGTCACTTATATCACCGAGCGAGGTGGCGCAGTGGCTAGCACACTGGACGACGACTGTTCAATCCCGCGTCCGGTCATCCTGATTTAGGTTTTCCGTGATTTCCCTAAATCGCTCCAGGCAAATGCCGGGGTGGTTTCTTTGAAAGGGCACGGCCGACTTCCTACCCCGTCCTTCCCTATCCGATGAGACCGATGACCGCGCTGTTTAGTCTCCTCCCCCAAAGAACCCAACCCTCACTTACATCTATCTTTCTTAAATATCCGTCACAGTTTCGATCATAGCCATTTCTACCAGCAGTAATAATCTTACAGCCGGCCGAAGTGGCCGTGCGGTTAAAGGCGCTGCAGTCTGGAACCGCAAGACCGCTACGGTCGCAGGTTCGAATCCTGCCTCGGGCATGGATGTTTGTGATGTCCTTAGGTTAGTTAGGTTTAACTAGTTCTAAGTTCTAGGGGACTAATGACCTTAGCAGTTGAGTCCCATAGTGCTCAGAGCCATTTGAACCATTTTTGAATAATCTTACATAAGCAGTAAGGTTCTTCACTTAGAAGAAAACAATCATGAAATCAGCATCAGATGTCTAAAAGATTACTATGATTCTCGACGAGAATAAGAATAAGTAATTGTCACTGAAAATAGACACAGTGTTTCCAACCAAAAATTACCATTCAAACCGTCCTTCAGAAGAAACCCCCTGAACGTTATTGTCCCCAGTGCAACGGTCTTTCTCGGCTGGGAACTCATTTAGCCGTCTCCCTCTTCACGTCGCAGCTGGCCTCCGTAATCAACAGGTCCTTTCGTCCCCGTGCTACCCGGCGCGGAATTTAGTACCGTATTATGCGACGGACGCCCAGGTGGACGACGCTAATGGAATTTTTGACGTCTTACAGGACGTTTCTCAGTAATGGAGCGGACTGGGTAACTTCTGGAAGCTCTTTATTCTTCCGGCTCTGATGTTTTACTGCTTCCTCTCATGATACTGGGAACGGCGTGACGAAAGTGACTTCCCCTGCATCAAGAATGAAAACCTGAATTGTAACCGAGAGAAAGAGTACTGCAGTTTAAGCCACTGAGAGACTGATGTAGAAGAAGACGGTAAAAAAATCTTTACTGATTTCCAAGAGTGATATAACTACATTTACTTACCGAATTTATTGAATGGTAGATCTAATGCATGTACATGATCGGTAACTTCAAATTGGAATGTCTTAGACTTAGAACTCACATTTATGAAATTTTTCAGATAAACTTCGACTGCATATATATACATTGATTTAGCTTACACTTTTCTGATTTTATTTAAACCAAACATGTGTACCTGTCAGAGTATTAATAAATACATACAGTTATCTCTTTTGAGTTCGCAACAAATAAAACTAACATTTATTCTCGAACAGGGCGGAACATAGTTCGAAGTAATGTAATAGGCTTTGTAGGTAAGTGCTTCATTAAAGTGCTCAATAGATCGTATTACATCATTTTCATTACATCACACATCAGAGTAACTCAACTACTGCACACTGAACTATCTCAGCACTGGCGAAGTAAAAAAAATTGTTTATAGGGTTACTGACACGCCGTGGTATGGGAAAACTTAACCAAAACGTAAGGTAAGCAGAGCTCAAAGGCTGCAGGGAGTGAAAGCGTAGACCCAAATGAGGTTACAGTTTCAAACACAATTTAATTTTATTAAACATTAAAAAAACACTTGTTCACTGGTATATAACACAATAAAAATTTTTAAACTTCAGGTCTGAAGGGCCGCTCAACATTCACAACTGTAATGTCAGAATGACAACCTTAAAATTCAACATAAGTAGATAATCACGGTCTGAAGGACCCAACATCTTTGATTAATTATTGACCAATACAATAAGTTACTAAAAGGAATGACTTTAATTATTCGGCCAGAAGGGCCAATCAAATACAACCATAAATCCTGTTTTGATAATTATAGAAGACTGCAAAACCAACAGTTAATTTACTTCGTCCAAAGGAACAATAAAGACCAAAAGACAAATTCATATACCAAAGGTTTCTTTTTAATGAAACAAGCTAACAAGATAAAATTAATAACCAAAAAGGGGTAGAGACGTCGCCACTCGGCCTGAAGGGTCTGAATATCAGTAGTAATAAATATTTGAGAATGGTTGAAGTTAGTGAGTTAGCACTTAAAACCAGCCCGTGCTCCTCTCCACTAGGAAAAATTTACAATCAGCTGTGCTAGGAATGCCTGCTTTAGCAATATGGCACAGACCAGCAGAACAACTAGAAACTTCACCAACGTGGCGAATCGTCCACATAGGGCATGACAGCAACTCTCTATAACACATAAAATAAAAATTACTAAAAATTGAAACACATGGTTCAAAATATAACGCCTATCTAGGCAGGAACTGTTAGAAACGCCCACTGGCCTTCGTAAATCTTCGACTTAATAAATGTGACGGCCAGTACTAAATAATAATACCACTGAACAAATTGTAAACTACAAGATCGTTATTGCACTTGAGTCAGAATAAAGTTTCAACCACAGAGAATATATTAGGTCCTGTTATTAAGGCACAGAGAGTTAACACTCTTTTGCAGTGATAGTTGTTGTTGTTGTTGTTGTTGTGGTCTTCAGTCCTGAGACTGGTTTGATGCAGCTCTCCATGCTACCCTATCCTCTGCAAGTTTCTTCATCTCCCAGTACCTACTGCAACCTACATCCTTCTGAATCTGCTTAGTGTATTCATCTCTTGGTCTCCCTCTACGATTTTTACCCTCCACGCTGCCCTCCAATACTAAATTGGTGATCCCTTGATGCCTCAGAACATGTCCTACCAACCGATCCCTTCTTCTCGTCAAGTTGTGCCACAAACTTCTCTTCTCCCCAATCCTATTCAATACTTCCTCATTAGTTATGTGATCTAATCTAATCTTCAGCATTCTTCTGTAGCACCACATTTCGGAAGCTTCTATTCTCTTCTTGTCCAAACTATTTATCGTCCATGTTTCACTTCCATACATGGCTACACTCCATACGAATACTTTCAGAAATGACTTCCTGACACTTAAATCAATACTGGATGTTAACAAATTTCTCTTCTTCAGAAACGCTTTCCTTGCCATTGCCAGCCTACATTTTATATCCTCTCTACTTCGACCATCATCAGTTATTTTGCTCCCCAAATAGCAAAACTTCTTTACTACTTTAAGTGCCTCATTTCCTAATCTAATTCCCTTAGCATCACCCGACTTAATTCGACTACATTCCATTATCCTCGTTTTGCTTTTGTTGGTGTTCATCTTATATCCTCCATTCAACTGCTCTTCCAAGTCCTTTGCTGTCTCTGACAGAATTACAATGTCATCGGCGAACCTCAAAGTTTTTATTTCTTCTCCATGAATTTTAATACCTACTCCGAATTTTTCTTTTGTTTCCTTTACTGCTTGCTCAATATACAGATTGAACAACATCGGGGAGAGGCTACAACCCTGTCTTACTCCCTTCCCAACCACTGCTTCCCTTTCATGTCCCTCGACTCTTATAACTGCCATCTGGTTTCTGTACAAATTGTAAATAGCCTTTCGCTCCCTGTGTTTTACCCCTGCCACCTTTAGAATTTGAAAGAGAGTATTCCAGTCAACATTGTCAAAAGCTTTCTCTAAGTCTACAAATGCTAGAAACGTAGGTTTGCCTTTCCTTAATCTTTCTTCTAAGTGATAGTTACACTTGACAATATAACAGCAGATCATTGAATCGGGATTTCGGGCACACCTGAGCCTACTAAAATTGCGAAACGCCATGGCACACGACCTTAGAGCAAAACACACCCGACGACACGGGCAGAAATTGAGTGAGACATATCAAGTCAAGAAATTCTCTCCGTTAGTCCAGAAGGCAGACAAGCATTCGGCGACAGGTTGCAACCAGCACCAACTCGAGTTATGTCAGTCGCCCCAGTTCCGCCATAGCAACGCGGACACGCCGCGTCAACAGTTGCCACGTCGAGCTCTCTTATCACACAGCCCGTCCAGAACGACTGCCGCCGACCCGAGTACACACGCTCGTAGCAATCACGTGCGTTCGCAGGAAGTTATACCACCTTTCCCGCAACATTGCGCTGCCACACAACCGGAAACTAAGCTCCCCGTCTCACTCCGGCAGCAGCACTCGATACTCTCGTCGTCAGCAGCCCTCTCCCCAGAACGCAGCGCCCTCCGAAATTTAAAAGCAAACAGACCAATCGCGGCAGAGCAAAGCCAAGGCTCCGGAAGACGACACACCACACCTAGGCAAAGATGATGATGATACGGTTCAGTTACTGAATTAATAAACGGAGCTACATTAAAGCACCACTGAGTTCATTTATATTAATATAACTAAGATTGTAATTGCAGAAACAACGTAATGGAAAAATAAAAGTAAAAACTGTTGATCAAACAATAATGTTGACAACTTTAAATTTGAGAGGGAAAGTATTTCTGAATGTCATCCATATTTTCTTTTCCTCAGAAACACGAATCAATTAACTAATTGTGTTCCCAAACAAAAAGAACAGCCATTCTGTGACAAACATTATTGAAAACTATAATTCATTTATTTATATTAGAATTTTTCCCCCTCGCAAGTCATTATCAATCCTTAGAAAATCTCATTTCTACCGAGGGTATTTTACTCGGAAACTTTTCCGTCGGCTGTCAGACTTCACTGCCAGAAAACATTGTGGGTAAAGTGACTATAAAATTTCATTTTCATTTCTTTCATAACTTTATTTTTAAAAGTTCTTTGAAAGGTCTCATATGCAGCTGGAGACTTGGCAACTTCTTGTTCAATGTCCTCGTCATTATAATAACTTATGTAATTTATAGTACGGCCAGTTTTGTACTGCGCTCGGCCACAACTGATTTGGTGGTCTACAATGATTCAGAATTACCTCTATGTTCACCGTACCTCTTTTCTACAGTGTGTACAGTTTCCCCAATGTATGCGTTGCAGCATTGGCAGGGGATTGGTAAACCCATAGTTTGCGAAGGCATAGGTCACCCTTTACTGAACCCGCTAGTGTCAATTTCTTAGGGGGTGAGCGAAATACACATTTCTCTTTGGGTAGCTGCGAGTTTCCACTGACTTTCCTGGAGGTATAGCCGATAAACAGGTTGTACGTCAGTGATCCGTGCTCTTTTTCATTTTGCTTCTTCTTCTCCTTGTTTTCCGTGTACAAACTGTCTGAAAGGACGCAATATGCTTGTTGCTGTACCTATTCATTCGAAATGTTGCCTCAAAGTGCTTCAGCTCAGTTGGAAGGTTCACTTGGTCACAGGCGGTTCGTACCCTACGAACAATATAGTCTAAACTGCCTTGACGCTCGGTGCTTTGGTGACTACTGGAGGCATGTAGATGCAGATCATGGTGTGTATGCTTTCTGTACACACTGCATCCTAGCTTGCAGTATGGTTTCATTCTCATCCGGACGTCAAGAAACAGGAGGAGTGTATCGTATTCCACTTACATGGTAAATTGTTAAATTGTATGTTGTGAAGTGAGTTGAGCTAATGGGGGCATTCACACGCGCTGACCCGCTTATGTGGCGGAACGAAGAAAGTATTATCCACGTACTGGTAGGAACAAGTTGGTTTTAGTTGGACCTGCTCCCGAACGAAATCCTCGAAATCTGTCTGCCTGTTAATAATTTCCACTGAATAAGAAGTAAGTTTAGGTGAGAAATCATCAGGAAACACCTGAAGATTGCCAAATTTTGTCTGCCGAAACGGCGAAGAGAAATTATATGACAATGGCGAACGCCTGAGAATACTATAAATTAATGTGTGATCAAAATCAAAAGTAACTACAGATAGGTTCATACTGCATTTTGAACAGTTATGATGAGCATAGGTTCACTGTATGAAAAGGGCTGAAGATGATGTAATCTAACACGGATATCGATTACAAATAAAATAAGACTTAGAAGTACACGTCGTAAACGGGCCTATGTGTTCAGTTGACCTAAGTGCATATACAACCGATTACACACAGTTGCTCTGATAGAAAGCCCTTTTGCATCCATGAATACTGACCCAAGGACGTTCTACTACAACGCAATCTGCCTTCGTTTCCTGAATATGTTAACACAGGAACCAGTTACTATGTGCAGCGGTTAAACTGTTTAATCTACTCAATAACGAAATTTAGTAAAAAGGGAACTATTATTTGACCATGAAAAAGTTTAACATGTTTTAAGTTGTGTACAAAACTTGTGCAGTGACTATGATTAGATCATAATTGTAATTCGAACAGTTTTCTTCAAATAACCTGGATATACTGAACGATAGAACACCGCATGAAACCTGCCATAGCATCAGGCGCTCCGAAGTTCTCGACGGAAACTGAGCCTCTGGAACCAATAAGAATGTTACTAAACATCCTGTAAGCAGTCTTTCGCTGGCTAAGTAAATGTAACACATGAAAAAATTCCTCACTGTATAAATAGTCGTGGAGCAGTCAGATAATCAGACTAGGATCCTCATTACTCTATAATTTATAGGATCATAGCCACAAGCCTTCTCAGAAAGAAACGTTATATTAAAGCTTTCAATTTAACAATAGGAAAGTGAGTGAATAAGTATACAAACATTTAATACCAGTTCTTAATTATTTCAACCCAAGCTTATAGTCATTTTACATGACAGATCATAGTTAATGTTACATGAAACAAGTTGCATCAGTACCACAACAAGGCAACAACTTCGCTCACAAAACATTGATGACACAAACTAAAATACATCGTTGCATACTAGACCATGTGTTCTAAGGGTAGCTTCTCTGACTAGTAATAAAACGTCCTGGGTTCTAGATTCGAACTTCCCCAGATTTTGAATAAAAATCAACACCAAAGGCGTCCGAAGACTTTCGGCATAAGAAGTCACACGAGTCCTACTAACACCCTTGTTAGAGGGGACAGGGAAGCGGACAGAGGGTCTTACAAACTCTCTTGCCCTTGGGGAGGCAAACTGGTCCCAAGTGGCGGGAGAATCACCAATGATCAACGGCATGAGGATGCAGAAGACAATGTAAACCACTACATTAAAGACACAAAATGGTACTCCCAGGACATGTGGCCAGGAATTGAAAAACTGTCGTGTTAATCTCTCCACTGGCAAAAGATTCCGCTCCAGCCCCCCTTTCGGATCATCAGCAGGGGGCTGCCAAGAAGGAGTTGACCATCAGAAAAAAGACTGTATAACTAACGAAAGGATAACATTCTACGAGTCGGAGGGTGGAATGTCAGAAGTTTGAACATGGATAAAGAAGACAATAAATCTGAAAATGGATACGCTGAGGCTCAGTCTAGATACATCGGGGGGTCAGTGAAGTGAAATTCAGGGAAAACGATTTCTGGTCAGACGAGTCTAGGATAATATCAAAAATAGCTCAAAATGTTATAATGGGAGTAGGAATCGTTATTAATAGGAACCTAGGGCAGAGAGATTCTGTGAATTGATCACTGATATGATTGTTTTCTTCAGAATCGAAAGGGAACCAACGTTGGCAATGATACTTAATGTATACATGTCAATGTCGCAGGCTGAAGATGAAGAGATAGAGAAAGCATATGAGGATATCGACCGGGAATTCAGTACTTAAAGGATGACTAAAATCTATCAGCCAACGGGGAGTAGAATGCGGATATAAGAAAATAATTAGAAGAAAGCTTTACATGCCAATATGAGCTTGATAGTAGGAATGAGAGAGGAGAAAGACTAATTAAGTTCTCCAACAAACCTCAGCTATGAATAGCCAATACTCCGTTCAAGTCTCACGAGAGAAGGTGGTATGCTTGGTAAAGACCAGGAGACACAGGAAGATTTCAGTAAGTTTCCATCACGGTCAGGCAGAGGTAACGAAATCAGATATTGAATTGTAAGGGGTACCTAGGAGTAGAGATAGACTCAGATCAGTATTTAGTAATGATGAAGAGTAGACTGAAGTTTAGGAGACTAATAAGGAAGAATCAATACGAAAAGAAGCGGGTACTGAAGTACTAAGAAATGAAGAGGTATGTATGATGTTCGCCGGTCGGGGTGGCCGAGCGGTTCTAGACGCTACAGTCTGGAACCGCGCGAACGCTACGGTCGCAGGTTCGAATCCTGCCTCGGGCATAGATGCGTGTGTGTTGTCCTTAGGTTAGTTAGGTTTAAGTAGTTCTAAGTTCTAGGGGACTGATGACCTCAGAAATTAAGTCCCATAGTTCTCAGAGCCATTTGAACCATTTGTTTGCATGATGTTCTTTGAGGCAACAGATACTCCGATAATGAATAGGTCAGCAGGCAGTTCAGTTTAAGAGGAATGGACATATCTAAAAAGGGCTGTCACAGAAGCTGGAAGGAAAACCATAGGTAAAAGGAAGGTAACAGCTGAGAAATCAGAAACCAGGGGTAGCAGATGAATTACTTCAGCTGATCGACGAAAGAAGTAGTACAAAAATTCTCATGGAAATTCAGGAATACAGAAATACAAGTCACTTGGGAATGAAATAAATAGGAAGTGCAGGAAAACTAAGGCGAAAAGGATGTCTGTAAAACGCGAAGAAATCGAATAAGAAGTGGTTGTGGGAAGGACTCACTCAGCATATACAAAAGGCAAAACAATCTTTGGCGAAATTAAAAGCAAGATCTGTTACATTAAGAGAGCAACGGGAATTCCACAGTTAAATGCGGGGACGAGAGCGGATAGGTGGAAAGAGTACAATGAAGATCTCTGTGGGGAAGAAGAAACAGTAGTCGACAATTAGCAGATATGAGATCCAGTATCTGAATCAGAATTTAGAAGAGCTTAGAACGACTTAAGATCAAACATGACAAAGGGATGGATAAAATTCCATTGAAATTATTAAAATCATTATAGGAAGTGGCAACAAAACGTCTGTTCACGCTGGTGTTTATAATACGAGGTACCAAAGATATACCAACACGCTTTCGGTAAAACATCAACCACACGATTCCGAAGACAGCAAGAGTAGACAAGTGCGATAATTATAACACAGTTGCTTAACAGTTCATGCACACAAGTTGCTGATAAGAATAATATACAGAAGAATTGAAAAGAATATTGAGGAGCTTTTGATGACGACCAGTTCGGCTTTAGGAAAGGTAAAGTTAGTTCAACTGTTGATGTTGATAATAGAAGTAAGACTGAAGTAAAATCGTAACAAGTTCATAGGATTCGTTGACCTGAAACAAGCGGTCGACAACATCAAATGGTGTAAGATGCTTGAAATTCTCAGAAAAATAGGGCTTAACTATATAGAAATATGAGTAATATACAATAGGTGCAAGAACCGAGAGGGAAAAATAAGACCCGAAGATCACAAAGGAAGTGCTCAGATTGAAAAGGATGTAAGACAGGAATGCAGTCTCTCATCCACACTGTTAAATCTATACATCGAAGAAACAATAATGGAAATAAAAGAAGAAGGATAGTATTACAATTCAAGGTGAAAGGATATCAATGATAAAATTCGCTGGTGACATCACTATCCTCAGTGAAAGTGACGGAGAATTACAGGATGTGTTGAATGGAATGAAAATAAACCGGAAAAAGTTTTTGGAAATTAATTGTTTAGTAAACACAGTCTTGGTCGCGTATAGGTTGTTACATTTTATATGTGGATGACCGGTTTCGACCTACTACAGAGATCATCTTCAGATCTGCACGTTCTCAGCGCCGTCGCGTACAGCCGTGCACCACGTCAGGGATTTCTACTACCACCAAGGAATGTAGTTCTGAAGATGATCTGTATACCAGATCGAAACTGGCCATCCACAAATAAAAAGTAACAACATAAACGCGACCTTGACTATATTTACTAACTAATTATACTGGAAAAGACAAACGTAATGAGAAGTAGCAGAAACAAAAAGAGCGATAAACTTACTAACAGAATTGGGGATCACAAAGGAAACGTAGTTCAGGAATTCTGCTACCCAGGCAAACAAATGACCCATGTTAGTCTGCAGGCTTTTATGGCCGTTATCACTGAAGTTAAAATCTTCTGGATTGTTAGTCCCAGTCATATTTCTTCAAACAATCGACATTTCGACCCCTCTGCTGGGATATCTTTCAGTATCTTGCTGTGTCCACCTGTGTCACCTTCCCTTATAAAGCAGAATTTTCTCGCGTTTGTGCTGAAGAAGTGGGATTATGGGTTAAAAATCCTCGGGCTATCATTGATGGGCCATCGTCATTGGATACTAAGAGAAGTTTTCTCTCGCTGGTACCGTAGGGGGGGCTATGGCTAAAACTCTTGTGACTACGGTTGCGGGCCAACGACATTGGTTAGAAAGGGATATTTGAGTAATTACGCCGGAGAAGAGTTATTGGTTAAAATTCCTCCTGCTGCTGTTGGTGGTCGCATATCATTGTCTGGAAGCGAAACGGAGAGAACATGAGAGGCGGAACGTTTATCCTAAATATTGTTGTCCCTATAGGTGCCTACCTGGGCTTTGTATTTCTCGTGTACCACAAGTTGTGATAAAAATAAACGGCATACGAATCCACACTAGATGCGGCCTCAGCGACGGAATAGGCGACAGAGGAGTAGGATTACGTGCTGTTATCTGGTACGAGTGGGCACGTGGGACTAGTGTGTCCGTCATCCATTAACGTCTACAGACAGTATATGGTGAAAAGGTTATGCCTCATTGAATAGTTGGTCACTGGTGTTGCATGTCCAGAGAAGGAAGGCAGCGTGTGGAGGATGAAGGTCGAAGTGTGCGATAAAACGCCCGCTAAACCCGCAGGGCAGAACAGGTGATTAGGACTGTGGAAAGGGCCAAATGAGGTGTCGGTCAGGTTCACTCAAAATTGTAATTTATTGTAATTTAATAACACCATTAAACCAAAACGGCACATAGCCGAGCCTTTAGAACTAAGAGTTCCCAAAAGGCAATTATTTCAACAAAATAAAAATGCAGTTAAAATTGCAAATAAAATAATTAAAATATACATGGTACCACAGCTAGGCTGGAAAGACTCTAGGCAAAAGTAGATAGAACAAACATATGCAAGGTGAAATACAAGCGGCTGAGGGCCACAATTAAATTTGAAATTTTTAAAATATATTACCATAATCTTTTAAGGCAGAAGGCCGCAATGTTTTTGCTTTAAGGGCAATTTCAAGAATAATATTTTAAGGTGCTTAAGGCCCACAATTGATTTTCCAAAATTCAAAAATACATAAAGTCCAGTAAAAACAAGAATCTTCAAACCATTGACTACGATAGATTATAAACAGACGATTAAAAACCGGTGAGGAAGACAATAAAGAAAACTGCACTCAGAATCCTCCAGGGAGGTCGGTCTGCCCTCATTCACTTAGGCGAGACAGGTGGTGAGCCCAACTACACTTGATCCGTCGGAACCCAGCCAGGGGACAGCCATGGACCGACCGCCACAACGACTTGCTGGACACCAATCATTACAGGAGAACTCAAACACAAAAGGTTATGAACGTGATTATCCACAATGAAATATGTGTTATCTGTCTAAACTACACACCATGTTGGACAGTGACAACAGGTGAGGAAAGGACGCTGCCTGAAATTACGTTAGTAACCAGAACACTAACGGCTACAAGGCAGAAAATTCCACTGGTGCACTCAAATTGTAGTCAACCAATATAGTTAGTGGCTAAATTTCGGCAATAGAAACACTCAGTATTGCTCACAGGAAAACCTCCCCAACAGCGAACCACCGAAACGAACCACACAACATGAATGGACGTGGCTTGGGTAGTTGAAACCACTACTCAACTTTGACGTCCTGGGTCGGTGAACCACGAAAGGGTTCCACACACGCTCCGACACTGCACCGGGACCGCCAGCGGACCCAGCCGATTCACCGCGCGGATATAACTTCCCTGGTCCGCCGCAACCGAACGACTCGCCTCAGAATGCTAACAACATCTAAAATCATCGTCAGTGGAAAAATACCAACTACACACACAGTTTGACAAACACTTGGATTAAGACCTGAACGATACCAAACAGTAACTAAACACACACGAAGACAAATCGGGAGTCGATGCATACACACACAGCCGACTTATAAACGATCGGCGAGCCGAAACGCTTCGTCCGGTAGGACGACCGACCGATGATCCACTAAGACCGTGGCGTGGCTCCAGTGATGCGTGGCGGCAATGGTCGGAAGAGACATGTCGACGCAGACCTCACAGCTCCAACCCGACTGCACTAGCGCCGCATTGCAACTTCCCGACTAACAGGTCCTGCCTGCACTCTAGACGCGTTCCAACTGACTGGCCGACCCGAAATCGCTACCCGAACTCCCTTACGACAAGCAACGACCTGGAAGTCTCAGCAGTTGAGCAAAGATACACTCCTGGAAATTGAAATAAGAACACCGTGAATTCATTGACCCAGGAAGGGGAAACTTTATTGACACATTCCTGGGGTCAGATACATCACATGATCACACTGACAGAACCACAGGCACATAGACACAGGCAACAGAGCATGCACAATGCCGGCACTAGTACAGTGTATATCCACCTTTCGCAGCAATGCAGGCTGCTATTCTCCCATGGAGACGATCGTAGAGATGCTGGATGTAGTCCTGTGGAACGGCTTGCCATGCCATTTCCACCTGGCGCCTCAGTTGGACAAGCGTTCGTGCTGGACGTGCAGACCGCGTGAGACGACGCTTCATCCAGTCCCAAACATGCTCAATGGGGGACAGATCCGGAGATCTCGCTGGCCAGGGTAGTTGACTTACACCTTCTAGAGCACGTTGGGTGGCACGGGATACATGCGGACGTGCACTGTCCTGTTGGAACAGCAAGTTCCCTTGCCGGTCTAGGAATGGTAGAACGATGGGTTCGATGACGGTTTGGATGTACCGTGCACTATTCAGTGTCCCCTCGACGATCACCAGTGGTGTACGGCCAGTGTAGGAGATCGCTCCCCACACCATGATGCCGGGTGTTGGCCCTGTGTGCCTCGGTCGCATGCAGTCCTGATTGTGGCGCTCACCTGCACGGCGCCGAACACGCATACGACCATCATTGGCACCAAGGCAGAAGCGACTCTCATCGCTGAAGACGACACGTCTCCATTCGTCCCTCCATTCACGCCTGTCGCGACACCACTGGAGGCGGGCTGCACGATGTTGGGGCGTGAGCGGAAGACGGCCTAACGGTGTGCGGGACCGTAGCCCAGCTTCATGGAGACGGTTGCGAATGGTCCTCGCCGATACCCCAGGAGCAACAGTGTCCCTAATTTGCTGGGAAGTGGCGGTGCGGTCCCCTACGGCACTGCGTAGGATCCTACGGTCTTGGCGTGCATCCGTACGTCGCTGCGGTCCGGTCCCAGGTCGACGGGCACGTGCACCTTCCGCCGACCACTGGCGACAACATCGATGTACTGTGGAGACCGCACGCCCCACGTGTTGAGCTATTCGGCGGTACGTCCACCCGGCCTCCCGCATGCCCACTATACGCCCTCGCTCAAAGTCCGTCAACTGCGCATACGGTTCACGTCCACGCTGTCGCGGCATGCTACCAGTGTTAAAGACTGCGATGGAGCTCCGTATGCCACGGCAAACTGGCTGACAGTGACGGCGGCGGTGCACAAATGCTGCGCAGCTAGCGCCATTCGACGGCCAACACCGCGGTTCCTGGTGTGTCCGCTGTGCCGTGCGTGTGATCATTGCTTGTACAGCCCTCTCGCAGTGTCCGGAACAAGTATGGTGGGTCTGACACACCGGTGTCAATGTGTTCCTTTTTCCATTTCCAGGAGTGTATTACGAGAGGAGATATATCGATACGCGCTGCTAGGGCCGGTCACGGTCAGGCAAAGCAGCAACTCAGTGACAGTAGTAATTCAAATTAACGTAGTGAGGTGGCAGCACATTAAAAACAGGGTGTAAAATACATGATGGCGGAAACACGAGCCACGCACGGCTCATGCGACACTCCACATCCACGAATGGAAACGCCGGCCGGAGTGGGCGAGCGGTTCTGGGCGCTACAGTCTGGAACTACGCGACCGCTAAGGTCGCAGGTTCGGATCCTGCCTCGGGCATGGATGTGTGTGATGTCCTTAGGTTAGTTAGGTTTAAGTAGTTCTAAGTTCTAGAGGACTGATGACCTCAGAAGTTAAGTCCCATAGTGCTCAGAGCCATTTGAAGCATTTGAATGGAAACAACAATTCCCAGGATGCAGGACATTCCATTAGCAGACAGTCACACAATTGTGTCAGACCTGTTGAGAACTCGCCATGCTCACGACCATCTCATGCTCCATCCATGATGTATTGGGTTAACGAAAAGTGTCTGGAAGACGGATGCTGAGAAACCTGTCCCGGATAAACAAGAGCGCAAAAATGGGATCAGCCTTGATCACTTTATGCGGTACACACGAGAGGAAAATTCTTTCGTGTTCAGAATCATCACAGGTGATAAGGCATGGCTGCACCACTTTGCCCCAGAACTCAGGTCGCCTCAAGAAGTGGAAGCATTCCAGTTCACCACTGAGGAAAGGTTCTGGTTACAGTGTTCCAGGATATGGAAGATGACTTCCTCCAGCAAGGAACGGTCAATATGGCTAGCTGCTGCAACACCCTTACCAAAAATAGGTCCGCCTTTCGACGAAAGAGACCTGGATTCTTGAACGATGGCACCGTGTTCTTCAATAATAACCGAAAACCACACTGAGCAAAGACCACAGAGGATCAGATTCGTCGCGGCGGATATGAGAGACTGAATCAACCGGCAGACAGCCCAGATCTTGTCCCACTGCATTTCCACTTGTTCCCTGCATTAAAAGCTGCGCTCTCGCGATGTCACTTCCAAACCATTGCTGAGGTGGAGCAGGCTGTGCGATTATTTCTTGCATCACAGGACACAGAATTCTACTGGAATGATTTATTCAGACTGATTACCCGCTATCACAAATGCACTAATGTCGAAAAGTAATACAAATAATGCAAGTTGTGTAGCTCATGATGCCATGGTGTTTTTGTTTTTGGTAATGTTGTGTATATAGTTCCGCGTAGTCAGCGCGTACACAACTTTCCCACTAGAGCGCGCCCTGCTAAGCACAACAGCGCAGGCGCAGCGCTCGTCTGTCTCCGCACTATGAGATGGCGCTGCCATAGAGACGGACCAAATTCTGCTTCCGCCGATCCGCGTATTGATATGTAACGCAGCCAATGAGATTGCTGCTAACGTAGAACCTTTTCTCCTCGCGGATCACACACGAATGCGCGAGGTATTATAATGAGTGTACAGACCTCCGATTAGTCAGTCTGCATTTGTCTGCACCAGTCAGTACCAGTCTGCATTTGACTGTACCAGTCTATAGTCAAGTTTCAGTCTGCGCCCAATAAGATTACCATATTCCTGTACATAGAGATGAGGATAAATGTCTAAACACTGTTGTCAAGTATCAGAGATATATGTGAGAATAAGATTAACGTACCAATAGCAAAGGAAATTCAGATTGTCAATTGTAAATAGCATCCAGAACCAAGTTAAGTAATTTTTAGGCTTGTTATTATTTTAATAAATGTGTGTGAAAATTAATCAAGTTCTGTTTAAATTTGGTCACCGTCAATCTGCTACTCTAAGCGTGCAAGTGGCATTTCTATCGTCTGACCTAACGGCAGAAGATAAACACGCCACGATAAGACCACGAGACATATTGCTGACACTCGCCTACTTCGTTAGAGCGTCAAGTCAAATAATCTGATGGTGTGTGTACTGAAGGTCTTACAGTATGGACACCACAGGTATAAAGTTTCCATGTAAAAAAAAAGACGAAACTTACTTTCGAAATGTCCATCGCAGTACTGTAACAGCTGTTGTTCCGTGCTGTCTTGCAAGAAAGGTATAAGAGATGAGACAAGCTATACAAGTCCTGAGGGCATTGCAAACTTTTCATTTTTTTTTTTTTTTAGCGGTTTATGTACCTCTGCTTCGAACCCTCATGAGCGTCGCGAGGTAGTCTGTACGTGAACGTACGGACAGCCAACGACGCGTAGCATTTCCGATCGGCTGCGCGGTCGCAGCTGCCGAGGGAAGCGACTCGGAAGCGACGTGTTGCTCCGGCGGCGTGTCGCGGGCTGCCTGCCTGCCGCCTGCTATGATGAATGCGGGCGCCGGCGCCAGATAAGGTGGCACGGCTCCGCGGCCCATTAGCGGGATTGCCGCGCCAGCGTGATCGATGGCCGACGCCCGGCGTCGCGGCGCTGCCTGAAAGGCAGCCGCCGACACCTCGCGCTGCGCCGGGCCACGTCTTACCTAGCGCCGGGTTTATGCGGACTACTTTATTACGTGGCCAACCGACCGTAGCCCAGCGAGGGATGTTTTCCCAAGCCCCATGTCGCAGGGTGGATATTCTCGCCGCTTCTTACGGCGCTGTTACTCTGTCTCGCATACAGGTGAGCCATTGACTCCTCACACGAAGGGTAGCTACTGTTCAATCATACTGGTGAAATGACTATGTTATTTCGAACTACACCACTGGCCTACAACGTGCTGACATGAGGAGAGTTTCCAACAGATTTCTCATACACAAACAGTAGTTGACCGAAGTTACCTGGTTAAACGTCGTTGTGATGCCTCGTGTAAGGAGGAGAAAGGCGTACCATCACGTTTCCGACTTTGATAAAGGTCGCATTGTAGCCTATCGCGATTGCGGTTTATCGTATTGCTACTTTGCTGCTCGCGTTGGTCGAGATCCAATGACTGTTAGCAGAATATGGAATCGGTGGGTTCAGGAGGCTAATAGGGAACGCCGTGCTGGAGACAGTCGAGATGACAGGCATCTAATCCGCATGTCTGTAACGGATCGTGCAGACACGTCTCGATCCCACAGGCAACAGATGGGGACGTTTGCAAGACAACAACCATCTGCACGAAAAGTTCGACGACGTTTTGCAGCAGCATGGACTACCAGCTCGGAGACCATGTCTGTGGTTACCCTTGACGCTGCATCACAGACAGGAGCGCCTGCGATGGTGTACTCAATGACGAACCTGGGTGCACGAATGGCAAAACGTCATTTTTTTCGGATGAATCCAGGTTCTGTTTACAGCATCATGATGGTCGCATCCATGTTTGGCGATATCGCGGTGTACACACATTGGAAGCGTGTATTCGTCATCGCCATACTCCCGTATCACCCGGCGTGATGGTATGGGGTGCCATTGGTTACACGTCTCGGTCACCTCTTGTTCGCATTGACGGCACTTTGAACAGTGGGCGTTACATTTCAGATGTGTTACCACCCGTGCCTCTACCCTTCATTCGATCCCTGCGAAACCCTACATTTCAGCAGTATAATGCACGACCGCATGTTGCAGGTCCTGTACGGGCCTTTCTGGATACAGAAAATGTTCGACTGCTGCCTTGACCAGCACATTCTCCAGATCTCTCACCAATTGAAAACGTCTGGTGAATGGTGGCCGAGCAACTGGCTCGTCATAGTACGCCAGTCACTACTCTTGGTCAACTGTGGTGTCGTGTTGAAGCTGCATGGGCAGCTGTACCTATACACGCCGTCCAAGCTCTGTTTGACTCAGTGCCTAGGCGCATCAAGGCCGTTATTACAGCCAGCGGTGGTTGTTCTGAGTACTGATTTCTCGGGATCTATGGACCCAAATTGCGTGAAAATGTAATCACGTGTCAGTTCTAGTATAATACATTTGTCCAATGTATACCCGTCTATCATCTGCATTTCTTCTTGGTGTTGCAATTTTAATGGCCAGTAGTGTACATCACTTGCTTTATGGTATCACATATCGATACTGCCCCACAGATTGCAAAGTTGGCAGTGGAGTTGCAAGTATCCGTTAGCCGCCGATAGCGGTCGTGTAGGGTCCGGCAGACCCAACAGAGCATCCCCACTGCGTCACACCTCCAGTGACTGAAGTACGAGCTCCCTCTCCCGCATTTCGCTACGAGACGTTATACTTATGCCGCCTAGTCGCGAATTCGACACCATCGATTGTGCCTTTTCCTTGTTGACATTGACAGTTCCTTTCTATATGTGTAATGATACTTGGTATGCTTGGAGAAACACAAGCTAAAAAAATCTTCTGTTTACTGTGCTAACTGCTTCTCTAATCATTTCTGCTTCTGTCCAACTTTACTACGACGACAGTTGCCGCGCCACTCTGCAACCCACCTCCCCTTACCATTGTGCACGAAGTCGTACACAACATACTTGTATGTCTTCTTACTTACGTCGGTCCTGGGCTGCCTCTTTTGCGCCAAACTTCCTCACCTACAGTTATTAGCTGCATACGCAGCTAAACATTAATAATGTTACTGAATCTTTATAGTAAAACGCATCGTCTTCTGTAATTAATGCACACTCTAAGACCAAAAGAAAAAGAAGCATCACTGACAAATTATCCAATTATCCCAATCGGACAGAAATCGATAGATGTAATGTACATGTACAATCAAACAAACGACTACAATTTCAGATAAACTGTGTGATTTATTCAGAAAACAGAGTTTCGCAAACTGGGCAAGTCAACACTGCGTTGGTCCATATCTGGCTCTTATGCAAGCAGTTATTCCTCTTGGCATTGACTGACAGAGTTGTTTGATGTCCTCGGAGGGATATCGTGCCAAATTCTGTCCAACTAGCGCGTTAAATCATCAAAATCTCGAGATGGTTGGAGGGGCCTGCTCGTAATGCTCCAAGCGTTTTCTCTGGGGAGAGGTACGGAGACCATGCTGGTATTAAGTATTAAGACAGGCAGTAGAAACTCTCGCCGTCTGTTAATGGGAATTATCTTGCTGAGATGTAAGCCCAGGATGGCTTGCCGTGGAGGGCAACAAAACAGGGCATACAATATCGTCGACCTACCACTGTGCTCAGAGGGTGCCACGGATAGCAGCCGAAGGAAAGATATGGTACGCCACACCACCACTCCTGGTTGTCTGGCCATATAGCGGCAGACAGTCATCTTAGTATCCCACGCTGTCTGGGGCGCCATCAGATACGTCTTCACCGATCATCGGGGCTCATTTCGAAGCGGAATTCATCAGACAATTCTATTCCAGTCAACGAGATTTCAGATCGAAACCTTGTCTTGAGACGTCCCAGATAGCGGTGGGATACCGAACTGATAATAAAATTGAAAGATCAAGAACAAACTGCAAGGTTTAAAAATGGAGTAAGGCATGGTTGTAATATTTTTCCCCTGTGGCAATGAAGGAATTAAAAGTTAATAAATTAATTGATTAAGAGTGAAAGGAGAACCATAAAAAGATTCTATACTTACATAAGTAAGCTCAGTGAAAACGAGGAAGAATTTCAGGACTTTTCGAAAGGAAAGAATACTGTACTGAGAGCGGAATATGCACTAAGGATAAACCAAAGGAAGACAAAAGTGTTGAAGAGCATAACAAGTCTGATTAACGATAAACTTCACATTAAAATTGTGGACCAAGTGCTACCAAGTGTGAAAGTATGCTGCTGTCTTGCAAGCCACTAAAGTGCGACGGATTACACAAGGACCATACATGAAGAATAGTAGTATTGGCAAGGATAGCATTTTTCGATTAAAGACGATTCAGTTTTCCTCAAGTTGAGGAATAAATTTCTGAGTATGTACGTCTGCAGTTCAGCATGGTATGGAATTCAATCAGTGACTGTGGAGAAACCGGAAAAGAAGAGAATCGCAGTGTTTGAGATGTGGTGTTACTGAGTGATGTTGAAAACAAAATAAATAAATATTTTCTTCATAGAATCCATAAGGAATGGAATATCTGTACAATATTGACTAGAAGAATGAACAGGATCATAAGACATGTGTCCCAGTCAAGAGTGACGACAGAAGAATTGTAACAAGATAGTGTCGAGCAGGTGGATAGTCGACTGGATTGGCTGGCTGTTAACAGAGAAGCATCGAGGTGTGTATAGGGATCGTTCAAATGAGACATAGACTGATCTATCAGAATTCTTAACACAGATACAAAGCTAACACTACAGTGACTTAGTAGTACTGCGGTGGGACTCCAATTGGCATACATTAACGCACCGTCAAGAATCTAGACAAATTCTAATTAAAAAGGAACATCAGAGAAAGATTTCTGACCACGCCGCTTTTTGTTGAAACCAATACTTTCCATGTCGATAAACAATCACTAAAATCGACAACCCGTAAAACAACTGGCCTAGTTCGGTATGCGTCTTTTCTGACACAACACTGTTGGTCGAAGATGTTCTTTCCACCACCTGCTTTTTTTCCAGAAAGTCAAACAATTTATACAGATATAATCTACTGATATTACCTCATGTGGCTTACAGTAGTGTTCATCGATCAGAGTATTGAAAGTGAGACTCTGAAAATAGCCACAATATATATAAATGACCTAGTAGATAGTGTCGGAAGTTCCATGCGGCTTTTCGCGGATGATGCTGTAGTATACAGAGAAGTTGCAGCATTAGAAAATTGTAGCGAAATGCAGGAAGATCTGCAGCGGATAGGCACTTGGTGCAGGAAGTGGCAACTGTCCCTTAACATAGACAAATATAATGTATTGCGAATACATAGAAAGAAGGATCCTTTATTGTATGATTATATGATAGCGGAACAAACACTGGTAGCAGTTACTTCTGTAAAATATCTGGGAGTATGCGTGCCGAACGATTTGAAGTGGAATTATCATATAAAATTAATTGTTGGTAAGGCGGGTACCAGGTTGAGATTCATTGGGAGAGTGCTTAGAAAATGTAGTCCATCAACAAAGGAGGTGGCTTACGAAACACTCGTTCGACCTATACTTGAGTATTGCTCATCAGTGTGGGATCCGTACCAGATCGGTTTGACGGAGGAGATAGAGAAGATCCAAAGAAGAGCGGCGCGTTTCGTCACAGGGTTATTTGGTAACCGTGATAGCGTTACGGAGATGTTTAATAAACTCAAGTGGCAGACTCTGCAAGAGAGGCGCTCTGCATCGCGGTGTAGATTGCTCGCCAGGTTTCGAGAGGGTGAGTTTCTGGATGAGGTATCGAATATATTGCTTCCGCCTACTTATACCTCCCGAGGAGATCACGAATGTAAAATTAGAGAGATTAGAGCGCGCACGGAGGCTTTCAGACAGTCGTTCTTCCCGCGAACCATACGCGACTGGAACAGGAAAGGGAGGTAATGACAGTGGCACGTAAAGTGCCCTCCGCCACACACCGTTGGGTGGCTTGTGGAGTATAAATGCAGATGTAGATGTAGATGTGTAATTTATAATGAAAGGCAGCAAAGAAAATAACAGCGTCTTATGTGGTTAAACGGCAGCGCAGGTATTCGGCACAGTGGAGTAACAGATAGCCGTGCAAAAGACTGTATCAAAGAAGGGCAAGATTTTCTCCGCATTTTAAGAAAAGAGGCATAAAGCAACAGCCCCTATGTAGTAGCAGCAAAATGGTTTTCCTTCTGGTTCAATACAGCGCACAATTCCAGCAAAGCCGTGGTACAGCAAGAAGAATCCCCAGAGGAGACATGTGACGTCAGTTATTCGAATAAATTTGGGACACGCATGTTCTCTTGTACACCTCTATACTTTACCACATACAGCGAATATCTAGAAGACGACGGAATTATTAACCACATCACTTTGAGATGTTCTAAATGTGCTCTATATCAAAATAAACCGTGGGGACACCTCGCAGACATGAAAATACCATTGTCAACAAACATTAAAACACCTTGAAATTAACTGTTTAATGGTGCGTTACCTGCAAGAAACGGATATAAATGTCTATCAGATACTCGTACTGATATTTGTAATTTTTTATATGCATAAAATAGCCGTAAACCTAAAATTTGTCATCTCTGACCTTAATAAGTAACTGTGAAGGCTGCATTCCAGGAAAAAGCCAATAAAATTAAAAGAAACCGCTTACAAATGTTAATGAATACACGTAACCATGCCATCACATAATACTGATTAGAAGGTGCAGAGGACACCTATATACAGGCCCTATCATTTTAGTAGAGTCGTGTGTGAATGAATATCGGCAGTTTTGCTGCTGTGATAGCCGATCGGCAGACGTGATTTTCGAATTTGCCTGTACAGTGATCAAGCCTGAACTTGGTGTCGTAGTGATTGTTCGTTCTCAAGGAAGATACAAGTGATAAAGGCCAGTTTCGGCCTTTCGATGCCATATTGAGATATCCAATGGATGGTTACAGTGTAACACGTTACATTCTCTGCTTTGAACGACTCCGTCAACGTACCATTTGGCGGCAGTTTTTTGTTACTTAAGAGAGATATTATTCGGTTCCATGTGATTTTTGTCCAAAAAGTGGAATTGGCAATGTTTGCTAGCGTGAGAAAAAAAAACATAATTTCGTGGAAGCTGATTTGTTTCTCTTTGGAGTACTTCTGCGTGCTTTGTATCTTCGAAATCTCACATCATGATTCTCGAAGGGCTTAGAATAGACCTGGGTACAATCATTCAAATTTCTTTACCCAACATAGGTACAATTGCTTCTCGTAATTGTAGCTTTGGTGTTCTCAAAACAACCAAATCGTGACAATTACTAAGAATACGGTATTATTTGACACATTTACTGTATCGACAATCACTGGTGCGTAATATTCTGTATCCGAGTTTCCCGTGCATTACTGTAATCGGAGATACTGATTTCTGTTGACATTGCATGTCTTGTAACGTCATCTGTTCGTCTTATGTTAGGTTGCCGCTGTTTTCTTACCTCTTCGAACCCAGAAAAGAGCTTTCTTGGGTCCTGTACCATAAATACGTCAAGTTATACACATCACATAATTCCATTTAATTTCATCACTGCTGTAGTTACGTCCTCCGATCCAGTGCCTTCCATTTCTTACTGACCTCAAATTTTGAATGATTTTGCGTTAAGAGTCGTCATCTCACTGACATATCGAAAATTGGTAACATACACTAATTGTAAAGTTTCTTTTTCTAATACATCGAAGTCCTAATTTACGGAAAGGACTCCAGGCAATCTTTTGTTCTTCACTGCATTCGTTTTGTAGTCCACCCAAATTAAAAGACTCAAGTAGATCTATTGCGAAAAAATCAAATTGCCTCAGATTCCAATTTAATACTCTTCACTTTAATTTTTTTCTTATTTATCCTACTAAGTCCCCCACAGCTCCGTTAACAATGAAAATTTTAAATAATTTTGTAGCTCATTGAACATTGTAGTATCGATATATTGGCTATACAATAGTTTAGTCTTATAAGAACTGATTTTCAGGCCTAGATTCAAACTGTCTCTATTTACGTACCCCATTATTTCTTCACCAGGTAAATCAGTGTAAACAGATTTGATTCAGATATTCACCTTTAATCTTTCCTATTGCTCACACTTTAGGTATATGAAAATTATCTCAAGGTGTTTTGATATGAGTTTTGGGAAACGGGATCTCCTTACTCCATTCAACCATGGGTTTGCAAATAACCTGGTAATACCCAAGGCAATGTGTGTTAGTGTAGTGACATGGTTTAAATCAATGGTTCGTTCCTCATGTAGAGATTTGGTTGAAGCTGAGTCAAAAATTCCTCTGAATTTTCTGAGCTCGGAACCTTCTTAGAGATTTGAAAATTCCGTGCTTACTACATAACTTGACGTATTCTCCGAGAGCGCCGCGAGTTGTTCATTAATTTTTTAATTGAAGCGTCTTTAATTCAGTCTGAAATTTAACTTCAGTTACAGTAGTGTTGTGTTTCTGAAGCGGTCGAATACTAAACGTCTTGGCAAGTGTTATAGTACGTCATTAGGCATAAACAAAAAATAGGAAGCAGAAATTCTGGTCCTTTTTAGTGAAATTATGATAAACATTCTCTACGTGTTTGAGTAGACATTATGTATAAAAACGACCTCGTGTTCAACTCTAAATTGTTTCTTTTCGTGAAGCGAATCATCATAATTTTGGACGAAGTTTTAGTTGTTTCTTGGTACGAAACATCGTGAGCGATGCAAAAGCCTGAAGCGTGTGATTCTTGGAAAAAATCATGCCTCCTAGATTGCACCCAGGCCTTCGTTACATTAGCAACATTTAAGTGAGCGTTTAAAAGCATTAGCCAGCAAATCTTTGGTTTTCAAAGCACATCCAGACCATTGCGCACTCGTTCGGTAACGCAAGACTATTACGTCCGTAGACAGTAGACGGTGGACTGACTGGAATAATTCTGAGCGTTTCATCATTCCCCTCACTACGCACCGAGGTCGGATCTAGTATCTGGCAAACGTTGGCACTCATACCAATGAAGCACATGGATTGCAATACAGCGTCAATATGTTTTTCGTAATATATTACAACATGTTAATTGTATTTGAGCTGAACACGTGTGCCGTTCCCACAGCTTTATTGCCGCTCCTAACTCGTATGGAGACCTGCCAGGAAATGAAACCAAACCACTTTAATTAAAATTGCGGCTATGCTGCAGGTGGGGAATGGTGCACCCCGATTGACCAGTTCAGCCACTTTTTTTCTAGAGAGACCATGTTCGCCGTCTCTATTGACGGTACGAATCACTCCATATGGGATTCTCGGGCAGAAGACAGTTTTCTAAACCACGTTAATTTTCATGAGGAAACTGTGCTACAATATGAATAATATACCTTTAGCTGCTCACTTGTGTGTTATGTTTAAAATTGTTTTGATAAAATTCTAGTTTTCAGGCCACTAATTTAGGATCCTATCCAATAGAAGCCAAGTTCTTTATTTTAACATGTGCTCTTTTTATTTATTTTTTTAGCTAATATGATACTTGTGTATGTACTTGTCAATAAGGGAATGTGTCTATCATTAGGAAACGATCACTTTATGGAGTCATACGTAAGTCACATCACTTAAGACAGTAGAAAGTGTTTCATTTTTCCTCTCTTTAGGCATACAGTGTGCAGTATACCACACATACATATATACAGGGCGAATTAGAACTTCGAAGACAAACGTTCAGAGGTAACAGTATAGACAGAAACAAGAAAGAAAGTCTAGTAAACATGCTCTTCCCTATTTTCAGTAGTGTAAGACAGTCCTCTTCTACTTAAAACTCTTTGCTTTCCATATTTTGAGAGATGGTAGTATGTGCGTGCTTTCGTATATTTTGTCCCAGTGTAAATTCTTTCTGTGTTTCAAGGCGAGTCAATGTGTTAGTGTGAAATGCGACTTTACCTATCTGCTTAGGAAAACATCTCGCTATGCAGACGTTTACGAGACCCTACCTAAGCGTAACGTAGTGTTTCTTTACGTCGCTGCATTTTGTGCTCTTTTTAACGTTTGGCTTTACTGTACTGTATAATTTGGTTATATAACGTTCTTAGTAGCCGTTTCGTCAACGCAATATCTTTAATAGGTGGAAATGAAACATTCTTGTTTCGGGTGATTGTATTAATGCGAACAGTTACTCCTTAATAAGCATGCTTTCTCTACACATTACACGCATTACTCCTCCGACATGCTAACGGTCACCTCGAGAAATTCTATTTACTTTCGGATTCAAGCGGAAAAACAACTTACTGGTGCAATTTGTTCAGTAATTGAATTGAATTGATAAATTATTTATCGGTTACATTTTCCAACTCCTGTTCAGTGATAAATAAAACTATACTGTGGTCGTCTAGAGCAGCTGATACTAATGATAACGATTTACGAAAGCCACCTCAGCTCTTTATTACATACGTATTGCTTTACGACCGCCTGTGTTCGTTGACCATCGGCAGCATGGAGACCTGAAGATATTAACGAACGAAACCGATCGTAACACAATAAATATGTAATAATACAGATGAGGTGGATTTCATTAATCATTAACAGCATTTTCCCTTTTATGTCGGTTATTTGTAAAAAATCAGCTTTCTTAGTCATTAAGAAACATATACCTCAGTCTAACTTTCATTCACGATATTACAAACACACATACAATACAGAATACAATCACACACATACGCAGTCAAACATTTTTTTAAATTTTTGTTTGGGGCAATAAACAACATTGTCCAAGGAATGAATTAAAAATAGTTCTGATCCTTCGGTCCTGACCAAAGTTTTCGTGAAATTTCCCTTGGTTTTTAGGGTAAGTGAAAGAACCTCTAGCCCTTCCCATCTATTTCCATTTAAGAAATCCTTTGTCTCACTCCACATATATTAATTGGCTGAAATTAACCACGACTCGTCAATGTGGTGAATCCACAACAGTCCAGTCCACTACTTCGAAAAGAGAGCGAAAAATATGAAGAAAAATTTTATTTGCATTATAAGCAGAAGAAAAAGTGTTAAGTAAGATGCTCAGTAACTTTCAATCGTCAGCCCCAAGTCTTACGCTTCTAGAGCAGTCGTATAGAGTACACAAAAAACAAACAACGAGAACGTAAGATGCCGCTGTGGTACTCTGCAGCTGATTATACTGGGTGGCCCAAAAAGGATGGTCGGATTTGAACTGCGTAGTACCATTGAAAGGTGAGGAGGGGGGACCACTGCCGGCCGTCTGCAAGTCGGCCATTACACCCAGTTTGCCACGAGATGGCGCAGTGGACGGTCGAGCATCGTGTTTTTGCTGTGGAACAGTTTTTCAAAATTATGAATCGTTTATTACTGTGCAGCGATTGTTTCGACAACGTTTTGGTGTAGCGCGTGATGGACCCATTCCAGATCGCAGATCCATATCACGTTGGGTGACTGCATTCCGGACAACAGGGTCTGTCAAAAGTGGTAAATCTACAGGGCGTACACGTACGGCAGTTACTCCACAGAACATTGATGATGTTAGAGCGGCAGTGCTGCAAAGCCCGCGTCGTTCCACTAGGTGTCGTGCTCAAACTTTAGGCCTCAGCCGTAGTTCGTTGCAGCGTATTTTAAGCCGTGAGTTACAGTTTCACCCATACAAAATTATGATCACGCAAAAGCTGTATGATCGTGATTTTGAGCAGCGAAGACGATTTTGTGAATCAATGCTTGACATTTTGTACTCTAATAATGATGTTGTGCTTCTTATGTCAGATGAAGCCCATTTCCATTTAGACGGCTATGTCAATAAACAAAACTGCAGGTATTGGGCAGCAGATAATCCTAGAGAATTGCACCAAAAGCCTCTTCATAGTGCTAAGGTAACAGTCTGGTGTGGAATTTCAAGATTGGGGATTGTTGGTCCTTATTTTTTTGAGGAGAACAACGCTACAGTCACAGTGAACTCGAAACGTTACGTTAACATGTTACGTAGCTTTTTGGTGCCGAAACTGCGAGAGTTACATGTAAATCGAGATCGAATTTGGTTTCAACAGGACGGGGCCACAGCCCACACAGCCAATGACTCCATGTGTGTTTTAAGGCGGATGTTCCCCCACCACATCATCTCGCGTTTTGGAGATGTCCACTGGCCCGCGAGATCACCTGACCTCTCAGCCTGTGATTTTTTTTCTTTGGGGATACCTAAAGTCAAAAGTCTACGTAAAGAAGCCCCGAAACTTAATTGATCTGAAGGAGGCAATCAGTGCGGAAATTATGGCAATTCAAGAAGAAACAGTAGTGAAAGTGATGGAAAATTTCGAGGAAAGACTTGTGGAATGCATCACCGAGGAAGGACACCATCTTCCGGAAGTCATTTTCCGTACATGATTTTTTGTGGTTAGTTCTTGTAATTGGGTGCCTGGGAGCATTTAGTTACGTAATTGAATAAAATTAATTTGTAAAACTGATGGAGTTATAGTTATTTAAAATGTGACCATCCTTTTTGGGCCACCCTGTAATTAATCTAGTTTGCATGAAACACGTATCTAAGTGAATGAAGTACAGCACTTAGTTTCTAAATTACTGTCTTTTGTTGGCCTTCGGTCAGTATCATAACCTTTTTATTCGCTTCCATGGACTATGCGGCTGGAGAAAATTTGGTTGGACCGTCGTCAGAGCTGCGCCACCCGATAATGTCTGCATCAGCTGGCAACGAGTCAAGCCCTTCAGATTGGATTCGTTGCTGCAGGTAGACGCTCTCATAGGGTTCAGTGCTCTTCTGATTAAGGGCGGCAAGTGGCTGCTATTCCAATTCATTAACTCAAGTTAATGGAATTATTCAGAGCAATTTTCCTTACAGAAGACTGACTGGCTTGCAGTTTCTCTCTCTCAACAACTTTCTCGATGGGCAGTTTCTCCTGAATCGACACTCCACACACCCACTAGCAAAGAGTGTTATTTTATGCTACATTTGTCTGGAACTGATATAAACCTTTTTAAAGAAGAGTCTAATTTTCGTGACAGTTCGATAAATGTAGATTTAACCGCTTTCTTTGATGCTACCTTCACAAAGAGGGAAAATACCTAGCTTATACTGCAGTCTTAGATGTATAAAACGTGAACAAAGCTAAAAGTTAATAAATAAGAATTTGTGCAGCCAATGCCGCGTCAATTATTGAAATACTTTTATTTCCTCAGTGGCCAGATTAGACAGGTGTAGATATCATGTTTGAATGTTCTGGAAATAAAATTACTGTGCATTAACGAGAGGACACGCCATTTACGAAACACAGGCGCCACATTTGCCTGTCAAATACATAAAACAGAGTAATTAAATAGTACATACCACGAACACTGTGCCCCGGAGAAGTGGCAGAGTTCGTCAATGAAGCCGCTATAGCTTCTTTATCAATACAGATCACATCGCACCCAGCAAAATATGCAACTTATATAAAAATTGATGGTAAAACATTATTAGCTTTTAAGTAGCATTAGAATCATTACCAGTATATTAATTTTTTATGTGTTCCAGAACGGACAGAAAAACGGGGTTAACGTAATCGTGTTCTTCAGCTCACTAAGGAGCAAAAAGTTCATTCTTCTCTAAAAGGTGTTTACTAGTAACAAACATCGGCTTTAATTAATTTTAGGGAGAAATTCTGAGAATTTGCGTTTGGGGCACAGCGTTATGCGGAAGTGAATCATGGGCTATGGTGAAACTGGAAAAGAAGACTCGGACCGATCGAGATATGATGCTGTAGATGGATGTCGAAAATTAAACGTACTGGTGCTATCAGAATTGACGAGGAAAGGAATATCTGGAAAGGACGAAAAACAAGAGGGGCAGGACGATAGGACGTGTGTTTAGAGATCGCAGAGTAATTTCCAAAGTACTTGACGGACCTGTAAATTGGAAAAACTGTAAAAGGAACACAGAAATTCGAACGTGTTCAACACATACTTGCAGACGTTTGGCGTGTTACTCAGACATGTAAAGGTTGGCACAGGAGAGTAAGTAATGACAGAAGGTAGCAAGTTGGTCCGACGATTGAACACTATAGCAAAGAAACAAAAGGTATTTCCATTATTAAGCCACAAATTATAACCAAAATACTGATTTTTCTGCGAAACGAGGCTTTTTCTGAGTAGGAAGCTGTCTTCATGTGCAGGGATGCATCTGTTAGCTGAAACCGGTGACAAATGTCACTTTACATCACAGAACAGTTCCCTGGGTCATTTCGGCAAAAATATTCAAATACAATAATGTATGAAAGAAGTGAAACACCAAGACCGGTAGATGTGGTCACAATGAAATTTATTCCACCAATTAGGGAGATGACACTACACAAATGATTAGCATTATAAACCTGTGCACGCACTGTGACCGTGGAAATACAATACGGAGTACCACTGCCACGTGCTGCAACCAGAGCCGCTAGACTCGTGGAATGAAATGAAAGAGGGCCTGAATATACGGTTGGAGAATACTCTGCCATGCGGTTTGTAGGCGCGTCCACAAAGCATCAACTGAGGCTGCAGGAGGATCTGAACAAGTTGCCACCGACCATATCCCAGAAATATTCGATGGCCGACGTGTCAGGCCAGGCAAGCAGTGGCACCAGTCATTCTTCGAAGAAGGCTTGCACATTCCTCATCACATGCGGATGGGCGTTGTCCTGCTGAAATATGACACGTGGAACAACCTGGGAGAAAGGCAGTGCCTCAGGCTGTAAAACCTCCCTGATGCAGCGGTAGCTGTTCAGATTGGCCTCAAGGCGTAGAAGACGAGATTGTGCGTTACAGGCAATGGCACCCCATACCATCAAACTTGGCGATTGTCCGGTATGCCGTTCAATAACGCAGTCTACCCGATTGCGTTCACCACGGCGATGTCCAACGCGTACGCTGCTATTACTGTAGAACAAGTTGAAGCAGGCCTCGTCCGTAAACATTACATTTTGCCACTCAGCACGCCAGTGTCGACGTTCACGTGCCTATTGCAGTCTGCAGAAGTCGAACCGTAGACGCACAATGTCCACACCCGTTGCGATACTCTAGCTTCGCGCCAACACTGCGGACGAAACAATTCGTTACCTGAAATGATAATTAAATCAAGACCCTACGCTGCCGACAGGCGTTGATATACATCAACGGGGACAATTGAAAATGTGTGCCCCCACCGCGACTCGAACTGGGATCTCCTGCTTACGTGGCAGACGGTCTATCCATCTGAGCCACCGAGGGCAAATAGTGCGACTGCAGGGACTTATCCCTTGCACGATCCCCGTCAGACCCACATTCCCAGCTTAATGTCGTCACACTACATTCGTAGTGCCCTGCCCATTACACTCATTACTCGCGGCAGACAATCTTACCGAGTCCCGTAACAGTTCGGGCAATACGTGTGCATCAGCACGGAAGAAGAAGGTCAATGGCCGGTTAGCCTCAGCTATATGAAGTTGGTATCTGTTCTTTCGGACATATCCGAAAGAACAGATGCCATCTTCATAAAGCGGACAAGTTGGCGGTCAACTCGCGCTTTGGTCAGCTTGTGTCGTCCAGTATTCTGTCGGCGCTGTGTAGGGCTGTCTTCTTTCCACTACTTCCACATACGCCTCACTGTTGATGATGTGTTGGCAAATGTGCCAACACCTTGTAGATAGAGGAGGCCGAAATGCACGCTATCTAACGCAGACGGGCGTGAATTCTGGAACAGGATAAGTAGTGAATGCTAATAAGAAAAGTATGCAGCTCCTCGAATACTTAACTTTATTCCATCCTTGTGATACATCGCTCTTGATAATACAAATAAGACTATCTTCAGATACGGTTAATGGCGCCTTGCTAGGTCGTAGCCATGGACTTAGCTGAAGGCTATTCTAACAGTCTCTCGGCAAATGAGAGAAAGGCTTTGTCAGTGTAGTCGCTAGCAAAGTCGTCGTACAACTGGGGCGAGTGCTATATCGTATCTCGAGACCTGCCTTGTGGTGGCGCTCGGTCTGCGATCTCACAGTGGCGACACGCGGGTCCGACATGTACTAAATGAACCGCGGCCGATTTAAGCTACCACCTAGCAAGTGTGGTGTCTGGCGGTGACACCACAGTTGAAGCAGCGTGCCTGTACGAACCGCAATCTCACGGAACGACCGACTCGCTTCCCGGAGACCAATCATTCTGCTCCATTCGAACGCACTCACGTGCCGATATGCTAGGCTGTGGTGTTGCCGAGGCACAGCGGCACTTGGTTGCACGTTTCCACTTCATATGACGGCTCTGCACCGACTGAGCGTTATCTAGCACTGACCTATCCGGTCACACAACAGAAGGCGCTGTTGAGCCTACATTCACGCCACCTCTCTGCCATTTTAATCGCTTAATATTGTTCCTCTGTTCTGCGCTCCTCTTATCGTGGCTTGTTCCAGACCTTTGCTTTCAGTTGTTTTACTTTTTGCAAACACTAGTGTAATTTGGTCACAAAATGTAGCCCACTTTTGCCAGTCAACTCTATTTGTTTCGGGATAGGAGCCACGAAAAAGGACACAGAACAGCCGCCCTCACTTTTCTGGCACATTTTGAAGCGACGACACATCTCCACCGCTATAATCAGCCGTGAGGCCGCTCGGGTCGGTGCTTTATGCGCTATATACACTTTCAATATTCGGCAGTGTTGTTCCGCATAAACGTCTCATTGCGCGTGTAACGTACACCAGCATGTTACACCCGGTAATGTGTTGAATGCTTGTGTGGTTTATAATCGTTATTCGTTCTCGATAATTAGTTTGTGACCGTATTGGTATTCGTTCTCGATAATTTGGTTGTGGCTATAGTGGCTAAACGTAGATATCGGAACTGTATGAAATAATTATTTGCAGTAACTGCAATCAGTCACAGTTTTCTGTTTAACTTCACCTAACACTACGCGTTTAGAATACGTTCTCCTCATCTTCAGGAGTTTATAAATACAGTCATATACATATATATATATATATATATATATATATATATATATATATATATATTACATATGCAATTAAAAGACAGAATGGCTGAATGTCTGAATTAATCTAAATTAACACCTAAATGCTTTAAGTATAATTTTGTGCGCTACTCTGTTGATGGAGTGGCTCTTGGGGAATGTGGTGGCGGAATGGGTGGGGGGGAAATAAGACGTGTAAGTCTATCTATGTCTACTGTTATTATTTTCATGTGGACCGTAGCAAGATGCAATTCGCGTGTAGAGTTAAACAACATAGCCTGTGTTCAAATGGCTCTGAGCACTATGGGACTTAACTTCTGAGGTCATCAGTCCCCTAGAACTTAGAACTACTTAAACCTAACTAACCTAAGGACAACACACACACATCCATGCCCGAGGCAGGATTCGAACCTGCGACCGTAGCAATCGCGCGGTTCCGGACTGCGCGCCTAGAGCCGCGAGACCACTTCCTGGCGCTTGGATTTATATTCAGAGAAGCAAGTTCCGCGTTTTTCAGAAAATTAGCTTTTTCTGTCCTCTCCACTTCGTTGTTCAACTATTTTGCTAGCCAAACAGCAAAACTCCTTTTATTTTTCCATTTCTGAATTTAATTCTCTCTGTATCACCTGATTTAACCGGACTTCATCCCAGTACCCTTCTTTTACTTTTTTCGAAGTTCGTCTTGTATTCTGATTTTAGGAAAGTATCAATTCCGCTCAACTGCTCTTGCACGTCCTTTGTTATTTCTGACAGGCTTCACTTTCCAAAAAATCTCCTTGCTTCCCTTCACAGCTTTTTCACTGCTTAGACTAAATAACATCGGAAGCGGATACAACCCCATGGCTACAACCTCATCCTACTCCCTCTTCTTCCTATTCAGAATATTAAACTGTCAACTACAGTCTGGTTCCTGTACTAGTTGTAGGTAATATTCTTCCTGCATTTTATTATCCTGCAATTTTCAGTTTTTCTGAGAGTGAAATACTTTATTAGAAATATTTTTTCTGTGTTTCAATAGACATCCTATTTTAAAATCGTCTTGTATTTAAACCAACATTGCTGACTCCAGGGAAGCGAATCTCCTGAGTATTACAGTCTATGCGGCAAAAGACAGGGTTACTAGGACATATCAGGGGGAACAAGTTTTGTTAGAGACAAATTGGCCCCTAGTCCTTCCTGGCAATGCTACACATTATCTTATGAATTCACCAGTCCTGCGACTTCGAAATTTCACTGAAGTAGCAGGATCTACTAACCAGTTGCGCTGCTTCTGCGTACTATCTACCCCAGCAAATTCGTAGAGTGGTTTTCAATAAGAAAAGTTTAAGACTGAGTCTCTCCAATCGGAGAAAATTATTTTAGAAGCTCGGCCAACGCATTTCAAACGAAGCAAATGATTAGTGTATGCACAACACAGACTGCATATGAACGCTACTGAGTGCCTATGCTCCCCCGTCTCTCAGGGGCAAAATCTATTGTAAAAGATGCCTAGGTTCGCTCGGAGCCTTTAACAAACATTCTGTCTCTAATAGAAGTTGTGCCCAATTACACAATCTATCACCCCCAGATGTTTGTTGCAAAGTCGGTGAAACAGCCTGAGTAATATACACAAGGTGATTCAGTTGCCCCTGCGATTGGATGTTACGCAACCCACAATGCCTTTAAATTCCGTGTGAAAGATTTTCACATTAACTCGTTCGCTATGTGCAAACTGTTGGTCCTACAGAAAAAGAAGACAGAACTTTGTTGGAGGAAATGTAACGTAGTCAAAAGTTGTACTGGACTGCGTTTTCGCTAGAGGCCGTATTTTTTTAATTACTCAAGGAAAACGTACAAAAGTGACCTCCAATGCGTTTCTATAGAAAAACTCGAAAACCTTGGCCTCCAAGTAAATCGTATCTCATTCCAAAATTTAACTACGTTACATTTCCTACAAAAAGGTCCTGTACATTTGTTTTTATGCAGCTGTAGTAGTTTTCACATTTGTTTTTATGTAGCTGTAATAGTTTTCACCTAGCAAGTGAGAGAATACGCAAATCTTTTGAAGGCATTACAGGCTGCATAAGACCCAGCAGTAGGGTCAGCTGAATACTGGGTGTTATTTTGGGAACTGGTACCTTAGTATGTACCCAGTAGAGTGTAGTATTGTTTTTGCTCTGCATCCAAAAGTCTTTCTTTTTTTTTGCTAGTGCCTTGGTCCCAAATTCTGCGCAGGGTCAACATGGTTAAGTCTGATTTGGTGTGGTTAATTTTAAGGGGTGGCCAGATGCCCATCTTGCCACTACCCCATACCCCCCCCCCCCCCCCCGGAATGGAATGAGTGTATCCCAGCTGTCCACATCTAGTGTAAATCATGAAATGGTGTGAACGTGTGACAAATGTCTGCGATATATGTAACTGAGGCGGAACGTGGGGACCAGTATTCACCTAGCGGAGTGTGGAAAACCGCATAAAAACCACACCCAGGCTGGCTGGCACACCAGTCCTCCCCATCAAACCGCCAGGCGGATTCATTCCGCGGCCGGCGCGCCTACCCGAGTCCTGGAAGAAGCCCATTAGCGCTCTCAGATAACCTGGCAGGTCGTCTCTGCATCTGACAGTCTTCTGGAAAAATTCTGGTAATTTACCACTTGACTCTTTTTGCATGGTCGTAACTATGCTACGAAGTGGACTACCCCTGTCAGTGTAGACTGCCCGTTTTGTGTCCACACGTCCAATTTCAGTGCCTGATCTGCTGCATAGGGGAAAATGAACATTAATGATTACTTATGCCACACATACAGGGAAGTACTAGATAACCAAAAAGTATACTACTCGCAATAGCAAATAATTATTATTTTGCAAATGACGTAAAAAGTGATGTAATGTTGTTCAGTACACTCTCCTCAGTCATCGATAGATCGGTAGAAATACATCAGCCTAATATATACTCGTATATGTAATATAATGTGGATGTATATTTGGCTGTGTGTGCAACCGTGCTCGTGTGTGTGCGCGCGTGTATCGCAATATCATTTTGCGGAGCCTGACTGCATCTGTAACATCAGACACAAACAGGATGTTTCGCTTCCTCAAAACATTCCATATTAAATTTCCTTGCAGAGTAAGAAGAGAAAACGAACAAGAGGCGCAGGACAACGGTAGTAGGGTTTAGAGCAGGAGGGGCGTGGGCGTAACAGCGCGGGTCTGCATACCGCCGCCTGCCGGCAGTGCGGAAGGAAGGCAGGCAATATGACGGCGGGCGCGGGAAAGGGCCCGATGGACAAATATTCCCGATACCGGCGCCAAGAGCACTGGTCAAAGTAAAAATGCCGGTCGCAGCCTTTGAGAATGCGCCGGGGGCGGAAGTGCCGGGGGCAGGAGGGAGCAGCTGGCAGCCGGGCGGAGCAGCAAAGGATCCACCCGCTCGCAGCCGTAGCCTCCATATTGCATCGGCCGCCGCTTCATGACTTCACAGGGCGGCGCGCCAGTGCTGACTGAGCTCTCACGTACTCGGACAGCCCATCTCCCAAGTGTCCTCATATTCTGCGCGTGTGCGTGAGTGCGTGCGCGTGCGTGTGTGTTTGTGTGTGTGTGAGTGGGTGGGAGGGTGGGTGGACTCCAAGAGGAACATGTAGCTCTATCGTTGCAGTCTGCTTTAATGATCACACTTCAGAACTAGTTTTCAGGAGCATTTCCCATACGTCGCCTATCTTACATAGACTTAAGGATAATTCTGAAGGGAGCACCGTCAGTGAATGGAAGAAAAAAGAGGGACGATGGAGGGGGGGAGGGAGGGGGGACTGCCTTGAAGAATACGTAAGTAGGCTGTTTAGGTTTTTATGTTGGTAACGCTACGTAGCGCTCTATATGAAAATCACTGGCTGTGCTGTGTGTGCAGTCTGTGGCTAGGTGGCATTGTTGGAATAGTCGCTATTGTAGTGTTGGGGAGTTGGGTGTGAACAGCGCGTAGTGTTGCGCAGTTGGAGGTGAGCCGCCAGCGGTGGTGGATGTGGGGAGAGAAATGGCGGAGTTTTGAGAGCGGATGATCCGGACGTGTGTCCATCAGAGACAGTAAATTTGTGAGACTGGATGTCATGAACTGCTACATAAACTATGACTTTTGAACACTATTAAGATAAATACATTGTTTGTTCTCTATCAAAATCTTTCATTTGCTAACTATGCCTATCAGTAGCTAGTGCCTTCAGTAGTTAGAATCTTTTATTCAGCTGACACTATTGGCGCACGCTGTATTGCAGTAGTTTGAGTAACGAAGATTTTTGTGAGGTAAGTGATTCATGAAAGGTATAGGTTATTGTTAGTCAGGGCCATTCTTTTGTAGGGATTTTTGAAAGTCAGATTGCGTTGCGCTAAAAAATATTGTGTGTCAGTTTGAGCACAGTCATTTATAATTTTTCTAAGGGGATGTTTCATGTATAGATGTACATTATAATGGGACATCCTCCTCTAGCATTACTTTAACTCAACAGTAGTTGTCGATACCAGTATTATTTTTCAAACTTTGGACAGGTCAGTATTATCTCAGTTACTTTTCTAAAACCTTTCGTATAATGTTATAAACAGTATGTTATATTTCGAGATAAAATTTATTAAAATTAATTATTTTATGAAATGTTTTAGTCTCGATGTTATAATCAATAAGTACTAGCTCTGAAGGAACACTTAAAATTATTTTTTTTAGGAGTGTTTGAAATTACGAATTATTGGCACACTTAAAATTTCTGTTATTAATTATGTAATACTGTACTAGTAACTATGTTTATTTCTGAATTCATTTATGAAATAATAATCGAAATTAATAATGTAACAGAAACTAGTAGAAAATTCATTTGTTAAGAAGAACTGTAAGCCCTTTGGAATATGGTTATTTCCGCAGAGTGTGAGAGTCGTAAGCATGCCTCTGATGTGATAGGACGTATTTTTGTATTTTGTGCGAGCAATGTAATTTCGGCTTTGTTAAAGTGAAAAATCGAAAGACTTTATGATACGCTAGAATGTGAGAAAATAGATTTAGGCAAAAACAAAAACTCTGCAACAACAATCTTCAAATTTATTTAGATCATTCCACTCGTGAGGACCTAAAACGTGACAGTTTCAGCTTCAAGAATCAATATCAATCCCCTAGACAAGAAGAACTGGAGCCAACTCTACATGACAAGCTAAGTAAACTAGAAAGTTTTTGTAATCTCTGCTCCTCTCAAATATTCATAAATGACTAATGTGGAGAATAGATGGAAGTAGAAAGGGGGCGGGGGGAGGGACATAACAGCATACATTTGTAGACATACATGTTGATTAGTTTTTTTATGTCACGGCTGTAACATAATAAACCAAAATATTTACGGTAGAGCGCAAAGTCTGGTAGAAACCGACCTCAAGGAAGATCAATTTGGTTTTCTCAGAAATGTAGCAACACGCGAACCAATACTGACCATACGACTTACATTAAAACGTACAGTGAGAAAAGTCAATTTATTAAGTATAGACGCTTACATGCCAAACAAAGAGTATCAAAGAGGCTTCAAATATTTTTCTCCAAATGAGATTAAAAATGTAATGTACAGTGCCAGACACAAAATTTACCATAATTATCAATCCCTATATTTTACTGTGAATCCGACAGAAACTAGTGTTTTCTACAGCTATTAATTGAGACAGTTTTTTGGCACCTTGCTTCGCACTCCACTTCACTCTCATTACCACCAATAACGCTTACACGAAACAACATGTCACATCATTTCATCACAGTTTTTACACAAGACAGTTGCAATCGATATAGTGAAATGCACCTACCTCCAATGAGCTCAGCTTTCCCTTTGTATGCACGCAAGCCTCGCACCTGACGTCAACGAGACAGACTTTCGCCAAGCCGTGAGCCCCACGCTAAATAAATCGCTTTCCATCCGCAAGCAAGAACCGTACAGCATTGTATAGCCTTACTTGAAATTATATTAAGCTGAACACAAAGAACACTCAAAGAAGAAAGGAGAAACCGTTGACTGGAAAACAATACCTGATGCCGAGACGCAAAATGATAAACAAAGTGAGGCTGTAAAATAAAGGGACTGATGCTGTCCTATGGCAAATAGGCATGCACTCGACACAAACCGACAATACCTGTTAAGCGCAAAGCCTTCCCGATAGAATGCAACATCTTCCGTGTCTCTAGACAAGTAAGTGGGGCCGTGGCCTTCGTTTGTATAAGAGCTGTTATTTTGTTTTTCAGGAAAAAATAATTAGCGTAAGAACAAAGTAATGAATTGCGACGTTTCACACGAAACTTGGAAAAAGTGCTACCGATAACTATCTTTTACTAAAATAAGTGTATGGAGAAGATTGTTTATCACGTACGCAAGTTTCTGAGTGGTTTAAGCATTTCTAAGATGGCTGAGATAACGCTGAAGATGACTCACACCCGTGATGCTCTTCAACATAAAAAAACGACTGAAAATATCGAACAAACAGTTAATCTTATTCGATCTAACAATCGGTTGAGTATTCGATCGATTCCTGAAACAATAGGCATTGACAAAGAATGCTTGAGGAAAATTTTATATTACCAGTTAACATTAGAAAGGTGTGGGCGAAACCAGTCTCGAAATCCTCAGGATCGAACAAAAAGAAAGTTATGAAAGCGTTTGTACTGACTAAATGTCACTGGAAATTATCCTAATTTCTTGGAAAGAGTGATAACATCTGAAAAATCTTGGTTTTTCACTTATGATCCAGAAGCTAAACGTCAAACCTTGCACTGGAAGGACCCAATTTCACAGCGAAACAACTTCCATGAGCAAGAGTCATATGGGTGATGTGCGCGGCTCGTGGCCTTGCAGTAGCGTTCTCGCTTCCCGCGCAGGGAGTCCCGGGTTCGATTTCCGGCGGGGTCAGGGATTTTCTCCATCTCAAGATGACTGGATGTTGTGTGTCTTTCATAATCATTTCAACTTCATTCACTCACAAGTCGCCGTCGTGGCGTTAAAGGAATTGTGGAGCGGCGGCCGAACTGCCCCGAGAGGGGTCTCCCGGCCACCAACACCATACGCTCATTATTATTATTATTACGGGGATGATGATAGTTTTTTTTATATTCAAGGAATTGCATCTCTTCACTGGGTTCTTAAAGCTCAAACTATTAATTAACATTACTACCTTGAGATTCTTGCTCAACTTCAAGAGAAAATAAGGAAAAAGAACTACCTGAACTGTGGAAGGGCAAGTTATGGCTTCTGCATCAAGACAACTCTTTGTTAAGAGATTTCTAGCAAGGTACAGCATCCCAGTGTTAGAACACACATCTTATTCGCCTGACCTAGCACCATTTCCGGCGGTCAAATGTGAATTAAAGGGGAAAAGCCGCGCGGTCATGGACTGTGCGGCTGATATCGGCGGAGGTTCGAGTCCTCCCTCGGGCATGGGTGTGTGTGTTTGTCCTTAGGATAATTTAGGTTACGTAGCGTGTAAGCTTAGGGACTGATGACCTTAGCAGTTAAGTCCCATCAGATTTCACACGCATTTGAACATTTGAACAAAGGGAAAAAATTTCAGTCTGTAGAAGCAGTGAAAGGAAAAGCGGCACGCGTCCTCAAGGAGCTCATAAGAAGAAGAACACTTGCAGAACTATTTCCAACAACTGAAAATGCTCATGGAGCGATGTAGAGACAGAGGAGAATCTTGAGGGTTATAATAAACACACATGTATGTTTCTGCAATAAAATGTTTTACAGCAATAATCCCGTTATTCTGTAGCAACGCCTCGCACAATTTCTTGTATCGCTTGCCAGTATCTGCCAATGTGTGAAGATGATGCTCATTTTTGCGAGCAGTTGCTACGTAGCGTCTTAACACATGAGCTCGTATTCGGTCTCGGTTTTGCCTCACTAGGCCAGCGCCAATATCCGACCGAAGGAAGTCATCAACATCCATCAAATTCGGCGGCGCTCTCGTGGACGCCTGGAAGAAGCGACCCCACCCGTTGTACTCGAGTGACCAGTGACAATCCGGCAGTGTGCCATCCATCACGTCCCAGATATGGCGTCTGAGAGCCGCCCGAGATATTGGAAAACATCCATCACAGCTGGACGTCATCAGACAGAACTCGATGTGACAGACGTGTCGGTTTAATCTCGTGTCCTCCCACCACTTCCGATTAATACAAGTCCGGCACTATCGCTAGTGATATCAGTCAGCCTCTTGACGGTAGACAAGAAGAAGAGCTTACCTCATAAAAACTTTGACTCTATTCCAGCATACGATTCACGTAACGCAGCAACCTCGTCCATATTTCTATCACTGCCTTAGCAACCTGTCCATAGGAATCGCATGAATATGTATGTCAGTGACTGTCGCAACTGTAAACCCTGATGGAGATCATCTATCGACCACCAGTGTTACGTATCACTCTCTCCTTGACCCATGGGCACGATTACAGTAATAGTAAGTTATAGTGCCTACATTGCACCACCGAAATTAAACTTTAAAATGTAGTATTTTGCGTTGAGTTAAAGGTAAGAAACTGATTTAAGGGTGTCAGATTCAAAGCTAACAATGGTGCTATTGTTATTCTGCTAATAAAACATCCCTACACAAAATGAAACAGCAAAACAAAACTGTCTTATACCTATTTTTATATTCCCAAACAAGAGTCGCAAGTAAAACTTTTCATTTTTCTTTAAGAAATTTCTTAATAAAAACGCTTCCCACTTGTAGTACTTGATGTTGATTGAACTTCCGTGATCGTTGGACACCAGCGGAGCTTATGTTGCTTTCCTTTTTCATTTTCAGATTTTCTTTCAGTCATACCCCACAATAACATTTATCTTCAATTTCAATTTTAAACCAACAGCCTCAGTTGCAAGGATTACCCAGATTTACCTAGGTTTCAGTCGGGATAACCCAAACTTCTTCAAAATAAAAGTAACTACCGGTTGTCCATAGTGGACATTGTCAAGCTAAAACTACAAATCCATAAATTATCGTCAGATTGTAAAAACTTATCTGAAACTGCCTCGGCACCACTTCGCGACTGCGATGCGGCAGCCACGAGTGCTGTACTGGAACGTCCAGTACAGCAGGAATGGTATAGGAAGTTTCTGGCAACAGAACGTGTTCTGGAACATTCTGGCGGTGCATGTTACGGAGTTTCAGAAGACTTTGGAGGACATCAGACAAACGTTTCTCAGAAGCCCACGTAAGTCAACTTGTCAAGCATCTAGGCAAACAACAATGCATCGTGCAGTTCACCAGCGTCTTCGTATGTGTGCTTACAAAGTGCAAATTCTGCAACATCTGACCACGAACGACAAACCACGCCGACAACAATTTGCTGAGGATATGCTGCCATTGATATGGATGCCAGCTTCCTGGAAAGATGTTTATTCTCAGATGAGGCAACCTTTCACCTATTAGAAAGCGTTAATAGGCATAATGTTCGGGTTTGGTATTCGAAAAATGCGAACGTTGTCATTGTACATGTTCATGATAGCCCTAAACTAACCGTCTGGTGCAGATTAATGCACGACAGGGCTGACGGACCGTTCTTCTTTGCGGAACAAACAGTGAATGTTCCAGTGTATCTGGACATGTTGGAGCAGTTTGTGTACCCTCAGATGCAAGACTTGCAACCCAACATCATTTTTCAACAAGATGGAGCTCCGCCACATTGGTCAACGGCTGTTCGCAAGTTCCTATATAGGAAATTTCCCAATCATTGGATCGGATGCGGAGGACCCATTGCCTGGCCATCACGTTCACCCGACATTACGCCGCTGGATTTCTTCATGTGGTGATTCGTGAAGGACCGCGTGTATTCGACCAAAGTGGACGATATTCCTACGTTGCAACATCGTATCAGTAATGCGATTGCAACAATAACAGAGGAAATGTTACAAAGAAATTGAATATAGATTCGATATTCTTCGCGCTAGAAAGGGTTCACATGTAGAGGAGTACTGATGATCAATAAATAAATTCTTTGAGATGCTCTACAATGTGGTGCATTTCCATTGTCGTATCTACTGTAGTTTTTTTCCTGGATCTTTGAAATCATTTCAGAAAGAAAGTATTTTTCTTAGACTACCTCTCCTCTGTTTAGGAGTTCCACTGTTAAATGTATTTGACACTGATGACGTAATGAGATGAAAGCCATGTTTCAGTGTCACAATATTTTTCATGAAATCTAAACCAGAGTGTAGTTCGTTCAGTACGATAAAAAATGAATGGCAATTTATCCGGAGGAAATCCTCTTTAGTTCTTAACATACTTTTCTTTGATTTCTTTCCACCCTCACGTATATTAGATTATGTTCAACTCCAGAAAACAAATGATTGTGGAACAGAACTTCTTTGTGGAGTTAAATCTTCGCTCACGAAAGAAATTTTTCGTATTAGAGAAAGGATTTCAAATAAGAAAGAGTGCATAAAGGGGTGCACGTTAAGAATTTGATGTTATATCGCTGTTGATAGCGATGCCGAAACACATCATTGATATTAAGAGTTCAAGACAAAATAATAAACGACAAACTCGGCCCTTGCCCTCGTCGTAAATAACAAATGACAAAATCGGTTACGGGCTTCGTAACTTACATTATGATTGTCGATAAATATTAACATTATAATTGTGAACTACAGTATTTATGATCACGGAATAAATCACCATTCTTCCTTCCTGCATCAGAGACATGGAATGACGTGTTTTACAATCCTATCCCTTCCTGTTAACGATGTCATTACACATTGACTCCCTAATTAGAACCGTGTCACCACTAGAAAAGAAAAATGGATTACGTTTATTCTGAACTTCGTGACTCCAGCCAGTATGCATGGCTCACTCTAACTATCAGGTTGTAAACAAACGACGGTTCAAATCAAATGGCTCTGAGCACTATGGGACTCAACATCTGAGGTCATCAGTCGCCTAGAACTTAGAACTACTTAAATCTAACTAACCTAAGGACAGCACACACATCCATGCCCGAGGCAGGATTCGAACCTGCGACCGTAGCAGTAGCGCGGTTCTGGACTGAAGTGCCTAGAACCGCGAGACCACTTCCTAGCGCTTGGATTTATATTCAGAGAAGCAAGTTCCGCGTTTTTCAGAACATTAGCTTTTTCTGTCCTCTCCACTTCGTTGATCAACTATTTTGCTAGCCACCGCGGCCGGCAAACAAACGACGGAACTTGGTAATTGCATTCTTAGCTGTTATTGAATGCTGTTGTTTTGTAGCCTATCGCTATGTTTACTATAATCTCCTGGATACTTGTTCTGCATTATACATGCAAAAACGCGTCTTAGGTCCATAAATGACCGATATGTTGTTTTTATTTCGTTCATAAGCAGTTTAGTTCGTTTTCACCGTGGTGTAATGAACAACTGTTGATATTAAATAAATGCCCATGATTTATGTTCGAAAATTTGAAAAGAACGTAGATAGCTAATAAGTTAGGCATCTCCAGTAACATACTTTTCATCTACTTTACTTTACAGGGGCGGTGGTCCTATCTTGTGAGAGGATAGTAAAGCCTGCAAAACACTTCAGTTGACTGCTGATAGCGAAACAACTGCCTTAATTTAAGTTACAAATTTTCTGAAGTTGTTTATGTGGTACTTTGCACCTTTACGTAATTATATTCACACTAATTTTCCTCATTTACCAACTGATAATGAAATATTGTGGTGATTCATTATGTATTGGTTTTTATATATATTATGAAATGTTGAAGTTAATGTTATTGTGCCTGCTTCACAAATGGAAAATTATTTATATCAGTGACTCAGTTGCGGTGCTTCTCGCAGTTTAATTGCCTGACGCGGTGTTTCTACATTGTAAGACTCCAACATATGCATATAATGTGATGCTAAATGTAATACTTGTGGTTTGACACGCTAAGAAAAGTATCAGAGACATGACTGTATTTGCTATTTATTGTTATATTTGTATAAATTCAATGGTAAGGAGATTCTCGCGGTTTCGTTAAGTGAGGGGCAAAAAAGTTTACTGAACTCAGTATATACGATTCAATACTGGATGTATTGATTGCTTTTATTGTTCCAAAGGAAGAACCGCTAATCAAGAGAAATCTCCTACGCTTACATTAATGTTTATTTGTCAAAATTAGCAAATATTAAGATATTTTTTACGACTCTGGGTTGCTGTTATTTAGAACAATGGGGCTGACCTCTGCACCAATGTTTCCCTATAAAATTTACCTAAACAAATTAATTTTACCGCGTCATGAATATAGGAGCTGGTGCATATAAAAACTGATAACCCTTTTAAGTAACATTTGATTATATTTAGGCTAAATATTACATGAAACTTACACGTTTTCGTGCCTCGTCACAAAATGGGTTCTTACGCTACGAAGAAACAAAAGGGAAGAGAGAGATAAAAAAAAAAGAGGTTGCAATTACAACCGCACATCATATTAACCGATTACAGAGGCTTTGTTATTTTTCTGAGAAGAGATAATATTTATATTTAGTTACTACGTCAGGTTTGGTATATTAGGGGAGTTATTTAATATCATTTTTTATCACATTATGTGGCGTACAGCCACAATATTACTATTTCGATACTGCGCTCCGGCTGTCGTTAATATGCTACGCTGTGCGTGAATCAGATTATGTGGCTGCTTTCCTCCGTTAAGGCTTTTCGGTATATCGTGTGCCCAGGGTTTCCCTTCAGTACATCTTACAACATTTCAGAAAGTTGCGTTTATTTAATAAATTTCTGAATATTGGCTCTTAAAGTTAGCACTCTCCTCCTATCAGCTCGCTTTACATTTTCTTGTTGTCGCCGTAGACGTGTTATCGTCCCGTCGCAAGTTCGTAGACACAGCCGGTCGAAGAGAGATGACTTAAGAGCTATAATACTACGACAGTTGCTCAGTCAGTACTTCAGCACCCACCCCAATCCCGTGTATCATCGGCTACATTCCAACAACGATCTAGGTCACCAACGAACCTATTGACGCCGTACTCGCATTGTGTGCGAGAACTGGCGCCAGCCGAGACGCACGTCTGCTCCTGTCAGCAAAGCTGGATGCAAATCAAATGTCAGCCGGAACTTGCACACATATTTCAGAGCAAATTGCGAATGGGCGATGTTGGCTGGTGAGGAAGCGATTCGCAGGCGCCGTAAAATAAAAGCGAAATCAATCCGCCGCGGTCCCTCGCCAATAAAAGGAACAGCGGCGTAAAGACGGCCCTTCTGCATGGAAATCGCCGCCCGCCTTGATGGGCTCTCCGCTTTTTTATCTTTGTGTAATTTTACGCGGGCGTACGGAACGGCCGCACTGAATTTTACGCCGATATGGATCGCCGGGCGCGCCTCGGACTGTTTATGAGCGCGCCGACGTAACACTTGCCCGATACCCGAATAGGCGGAGGTATCATAATTAAGCTCTCTTACGCCGTATTCCCGCTGGCTAAACTGGCTAATCTCGCAGTTTTCGAAACAGTTGTTACGGCACCGCTAACCATTAGCCTGGAGATAAACTCTGTTTCATCTATGCAAGTTATAGTACACGTTTATTTACTTTTCGGTGTTGCAGTTTCTATGTTCGTCAATGTTATTTCGCATCCTGCACCTATGTAATGAACCTATCTAATGACGTCAGCTGCTTGCAACTCATGAAAATCTTTGTCGGACTGGGAGTTAAACTCAAATAATTAGACTTTTCTGACACATGTAACACAAATGGAGAAGTCTCAGCAGATCTTCAGTACAGTCCCTTGCTAAGAAAGAGTGTTTAATCACGTAATAATCATGTTTCGATCACGGATGAACACAGGAGACACAGGATACTTATTACGAAATTCACTGAGGGAAAAAATTGTAACAGTAAGAAGGAGTTGTGAAACATAAACGATTGTTTGTAGGCGTTTTTCTACATCTGAAAAATAATGTCTATTCAGATTTCGAGCCAGTCGCATAAGAGTGGCACCAGCAATGCAACTATGAGGACGCAAATCCGTTTGTAAAGAACCATCAAACAGCCAAGATCGCATAAAATATTTCTTTATGTAACACAACCGGTTTCAACAGACATTTGCTGTCGTCTTCAGGTCTTAAAACTTTTTTTTTTTTTTTAACAAGTTCATTTTACACTTCACCACACGCACAAGATGTCAGGTGGATAAAACTCAACACATCATAAAAGGTTCGTCATGAGTGAATGAAATGAACACATGAGGGGTGGCATGAGCACCCTCTCATATTTCTATCTTAGTCTGAGTAATTCGACCTTCCTCTCTAATTCCATGCGGTGAAAAGTCACTATTCCTTCACACGCGGACATCCCACACAGCGTCTCTCGTCACCCGGGTGGTCAGGTGACAGGTGGGCTCTGCTGATCTTGATAGGTTTAAGCTGACGGGTGTGAGGGAGTCAAGTGAATGCTTTCCAGACGCCGACATTGTCATAAGAGCGGCGGAGACACGCCTGCAGGGGCCTGAAGGAGCGGCTGGGCTAGAGATTTCGTTACTTCACAGAAACTTAGTGAAAACACTTTCTGGCGGGCTACCAGCGAGGCGTGGGAAAGATTTGTGTTCCCAGGGAGTCTTGGCGGGCAAATTCCGGCGTTTTCTGCAAAATCGTAACTGTGATTGGCTTGCTCGGGGCATAGCTCCTTGGCGTAGCAAAATCGGCGCAGAAGTTGGCGCCAAGAATCTCCATTGGTGGAAAGGTAGTGCTTCGGCAATAGAGTGGAATTTTCCGCCGGTTTTCGAGTTGCTGATTGGAACGTTCAACCACGGCCACTGCCGTGGGGGCGGGAATGTTCTGTGTTCGGTTTGTATGGGTGCTCTTGTGGGAGTCGGCTCTCGCCTTTCGGTTGGAGTAGGTTACAAGACTGAGCTCTCGCTGCTCTGAACAGCCTGCCTTCCGTTGCCTGTCTAATATACTTTTATTTGATTGTAACTGTTTAACGAAGTTGCTGAAGTTTCGACTTCAACGTAACTTTCCGAGTACAGTTGGCAATTGAGCGTTCTGCGTACAAGCGGCCTATGTTGTCTGTCTTGGGCAGTTTTGGCTAAAGTTGACTGTATCAGAGTTACTGTGTGACTTTGCTTGTTAAAATCAGTCACTGTACTGTTAGTGATTGTGTGGCGAGCCTTCTTCGTCTCCCTCAGAGGCACATTTGTGATAATCAGAGCTTAGCAGAGCGCGCCTGATCGTCTTTTCTAACTTTGTTCTGTCTTGGGTGTTCATTGTCTGAGTTCTCACTACTGTAGCAGCAATTAACGTTGAGTTGGCTGGGTGTTTCTCTTAAGATTTGAATTGCAAGGAATTGGCTCCACATACCACTTGGTCATAAATGTCACAATCTAGTTTATGGAAAACCTCACCTTCACAGCATTTATTTGAGTATCCAATTTGATGTATTGTAAATGTTTCATGTGTTTTGTTTACTATTTTGAGTTTAGTCATAATAAATCAAATTGTTATTTTGGACAGAACTTTCATTCTGTTAATCGGTAGAGCAACCCTTTCATTTCTCACAACATTAATGAAACTTTCCTTAATTTCTATCCAATTAAATTATTGCAGGTGCTAGACTCTTTTCTACTCCACTTGCAGGGTCGATTACAGTCAGTTCGCGTTTCTTTTTAATCCATGTGCAACAGCAAAAGTAGGAGTTAGAAAAGGGGGGCTTAAAGCATCATTTCCATACGAAGATTATAGAAGAATTTAGTGTTAAATACACTGCTAGGCCTGGCACCTCGCACACGTTTTACAACAAAAAGAGCTTGAAGGCCTGAAAATGACGGAAAACGTATGTTGAAACTGGTTATCATAAATAATGAAATATTTTACGCGTTCTTGGCTGTTGTCTGTTTTTCTTTTAATGATTATATTACGCGTTCGTGGCTGTTGTCTGTTTTTCTTTTAATGATTAAAGAAGATCGCCCATAACTCTCAAAATGAGAAAATTCAATCAAATCAGGTTTGCTTTAATTACACTCTGGAACGATCGCGAACTTTGTCACCAACGAGGTTAGATGTGGAGAGGTGATGTTAGTCAAGAATGCTTCTAAGGCGACAAAGACTACATTATCAACACCTCACTGAATTTGAAAGACGTCATGCAACAGGGCTACGAGGACGTTGATGTTCCTTCTACGATATTGCAGAAAGCCTTGGCTGTACATGACTACCAGCAGCGGTGTTCACGAGAATGTACAGTCGCAAGGAGACCAGGTTTCGGACGGCCATGTGGCGCTACAGAGAGAGAAGACCATCGTGTTGGCGTGTGACTCTGGCGCACCATACTGCAGGCAACACGCAGCTGGCGCCGCAGTGAAACATCGAACTGTTAAGAACCGGTTGCTTCAAGGAGAGCTTCAAGCCTGACGCCCTGCAGAGTGCATTTCACTGACCCCAGACCACCGCCATTTGCAACTCCGGTGGTATCTACACTACTGGCCATTAAAATTGCTACACCAAGAAGAAATGTAGATGATAAACGGGTATTCATTGGACAAATATATTATTCTAGAACTGACATGTGATTACATTTTCACGCAGTTTGGGTGCATAGACCCTGAGAAAAGAGTACCCAGAACAACCACGTCTGGCAGTAATAACGGCCTTGAAATGCTAGGGCATTGAGTGAAACAGAACGTGGATGGCGTGTACAGGTACAGCTGCCCATGCAGCTTCAACACGATACCACAGTTAATCAAGAGTAGTGACAGGCGTATTGTGACGAGCCAGTTGCTCGGCCACCATTGACCAGGCGTTTTCGATTGGTGAGAGATCTCGAGAATGTGCTGGCCAGGGCAGCAGTCGAACATTTTATGTATCCAGAAGGGCCGTGCAGGATCTGCAATATGCGGTCGTGCATTATCCTGCTGAATTGTAGTGTTTCGCAGGGATCGAATAAAGGACAGAGGCACGGGTGGTAACACATCTGAAATGTAACGCCCACTGTTCAAAGTGCCGTCAATACGAACAAGAGGTGACCGAGACGTGTAACCAATGGCACCCCATACCATCACGCCGGGTGATACGCCAGTATGGCGATGACGAATACACGCGTCCAAAGTGCGTTCACCGCGATGTTGCCAAACACGGTTGCGACCATCATGATTCTGTAAACAGAACCTGTATTCATTCGAAAAAATGACGTTTTGCCATTCGTGTACCCAGGTTCGTCTTTGAGTACACCATCGCAGATGCTCCTGTCTGTGATGCAATGCAGCGTCTAGGGTAACCGCAGCCATGGTCTCCGAGCTGATAGTCCATGCTGCTGCAAACGTTGTCGAACTGTTCATGCAGATGGTTGTTGTCTTGCAAACGTCCCCATCTGTTGACTCAGGGATCGAGACGTGGCTGCACGATCCGTTACAGCCATGAGGATAAGATGCCTGTCATCTCGACTGCTAGTGATACGAGACCGTTGGGATCCAGTTCGGCGTTCCGTATTACCCTCCTGAACCCACCGATTCCATATTCTGCTAACAGTCATTGGATCTCGACCAACGCCAGCAGCAGTGTCGCAATACGATAAACCGCAATCACGATAGGCTACAATCCGACCTTTATCAAAGTCGGAAACGTGATGGTACGCATTTCTCCTCCTTACTCGAGGCGTCACTACAACGTTTCAGCAGGCAACGCCGGTCAACTGCTGTTTGTATATGAGAAATCGGTTGGAAACTTTCGTCATGTCAGCACGTTGTAGGTGTCACGACCGGCGCCAACCTTGTGTGAATGCTCTGAAAAGCTAATCATTTGCATATCACAGCATCTTCTTCCTGTCGGTTAAATCTCGCGTCTTTAGCACGTCATCTTCGTGGTGTAGCAATTTTAATGGCCAGTAGTGTAGCTCAAAACGAGAATTGGTACCTGGAATGTCAGAACTCTGCTACAAGCAGGATAACTAGAAAACCTTAAAAGAGAGATGGAAAAGAATCATATGGACCCCGTAGGAGTTGCTGAGGTAAGATGGAATGGACATGGAGAGTTGCAGTCAGATGAATATGTATTCTACTACTCAGGAGGAGAAGTAAAAGGAATTAATGGAGTAGGAATGATTATGACAAAGGAATTGGCTAAATGTGTGGAATATGTAGACTATGCAAATGACCGGGTTATTGGTGTAAGGCTGAAAGGAGCACAAAAAGATTTACTGATTGTCCAGGTGTATATGCCAACTTCAGAACATGATGACCAAATTGTAGAGGAAACGTACAATGTAATAGAGAGAATAATGGACGAAAATAAAAAATGCTGCAAAATAGTAATGGGAGACTGGAACGCCATTGTGGGAGAAGGGAAAGAGGAAAACAGAGTAGGCAGTCATGGTCTTGGAAAGAGAAATGACAGAGGTGAATGGTTAATTGACTTCTGCAGGGAAAGGCAGCTGATAGCGGCAAACACATGGTTCAAGAACCATAAGAGGAGGCTCTACACTTGGAAATCACCAGGGGATAAATACAGGAACCAAATCGATTTTATACTGGTAGAAGAAAGATACAGGAATGGAATCAAGAAGGTGCACACATTACCAGGTGCAGATATTAATAGTGACCTCAACTTACTTATGGCAGAAATAGAAATAAGAATGAAAAAAACTGAAAAAGGCGACAATGGTGAAGAAGTGGGATCTAGAGAAGATAAGGTCCAACAAAGAACAAATTACAGAAATGCTGTCTCGGGACTTTCTAAACACATTACGAGACAAAGAAGCACCTGATAATGCCAACGAGTACTGGAATATGCTGAAAGAAGGAATCATTAAAGCAGGACAGCAAAATATAGGACATGTGAAAGGGAAAAGGTCAGAAAAAACATGGGTCACACAAGAAATGATTTCCAAGATGGAGGAGAGAAGAAAATTGAAAAACAAGAACACTGAAGATGCACGAAAGATATACCGAAGGTTAAATAACGAACTGCGAAGAGAAACACAGCAGGCTAGGAAAAAATGGCTAAAAGAGGAACGTGATGAAATTGAAGAACTGGACAGGAAGGGAAGATATGACTTACTATACAACAGAGTAAAGACTATGACATGGCAACAAAACAGAGAACGAAGTGCTACTACGGAAATTTTTGAGTAAAGACGAAGAGGTAGTGTACAAAGATCGTGACGATGTCCTCCAGAGATGGGAAGAATATATAAAAGAGCTATATGACACAAATAGCAAACCAGAAACTCTGGAACTTGAATCACACAACAGTGTAAGTGATGAAGAGAAAGGACCGACCATCATAATGGAAGAAGTAAAGTCTGCCATTGCTGCAATGAAAAATGGCAAAGCAGTAGGTACAGATACAATACCGGGAGAAATACTAAAATGCTTGAACCACAATGGAATAAGAGAAATATTGAGGTTATGCAATAAAATATATGACAGTGGTGAATGGCCTGAGGACTTTTTGACAACAGTAATGATTCCATTACCGAAAAAACAAGGAACCAAGAAATGCAGCGAGCACAGGACAATCAGCCTCATCTCACATGCAGCCAAAGTGATGTTAAGAATAATTAATAAAAGACTTGAAAAAGTAATAGAGGAGAATCTCAGCGAGGAGCAGTTTGGCTTTAGACGGAATACGGGCACCAGAGATGCAATAGGGCTCCTACAAATCTTGGGAGAAAGGTTTATTGAAAAAGGAAGAGACCTATATATGTGTTTCACAGATTTAGAAAAGGTATTTGACAATGTGGTTTGGGACAAGCTGGCGACTATTATGAGGGAAAAGAGAGTGGACTGGAAAACCAGAAGACTTATAAACTCATTATACCTTAATCAAAAAGTTTCAGTTAAAGTGAGAGGAGAAAGTACAAACTGGATCAGATTAGGGAAAGGAGTAAGACAAGGATGCTGTTTATCACCTACTCTTTGCAACCTCTACTTGGAAAATATGATTGACCAATGCTCATTAGATGACAAAGGAGTAGAAATTGGAGGAAGAAGAGTAGGGTGCTTGAGATTTGCAGATGACATGGTCCTTCTAGCCACAGGGGAAAAGAATTACAGGATTTGGTGGACACCATTGCAACTAACGGGAAAAAATATGGAATGAAAATTAACACAAATAAAACAAAAGTATTGGCAATAGGAGGAAATAAGGAAATAAAAATTGTGCTGAATGGAGAAACACTAGAACAGGTGCAAATTTTTAAGTATCTTGGAAGCAGGATAGACACCGACTGGAAGTGCACCACAGAAATTAAAACAAGGATAGCAAAGGCAAAAGAGGCGTTTTATAAGAAAAGGGGAATCTTCTGCAGCGGTCTGGACAGAGAACTCAGAAGGAGACTCATAAAATGTCTTGTATGGAGTGTTCTTCTGTATGGCGCTGAAACATGGACTATGAGGGAAAAAGACAGAGAAAGGCTGGAGGCTTTTGAGATCTGGACATGGCGGAAGATGGAAAGAATAAGTTGGATGGACAGAGTAAAAAATGAAGAGGTACTGAGAAGAGTGGGAGAGAAAAGACAGTTACTAGATGTAATAAAGAGAAGAAAAAGAAATTGGATTGGGCATTTATTAAGAAAGAATGACGGACTGATAAAAACAGTTTTAGAAGGTTATGTAGAAGGGGAAAAGGAAGCGAGGAAGGAAGAGATTCCAGATACTGGATGACATGATGGGCGGTACAACATACAGCAGCCTTAAGAAGGAAGCAATGGATCGCAGAAAATGGAGAGGCAAAGGACCTGCTAATATAGCAGGTAACTGATGATGATGAGTGTAGGTGCATTGAAGGACAGGGTAGAGGTTAGTAGTGTTTTCTGATGAAACCTGGTTCTGCTTCAGTGCTAGTAATGGCCGTGTGTTTGTTAGATATAGGCCACTTCAGACCTGCAACAACCTTTTTTCTTTTTTTCTTTCATTTTTTTCTGGTTTGATTGGTTTGATGTGGGCTGCCACGAGTTTCTCTCCAGTGCCAACCCCTTCATGTCAGAGTAGCACTTCCAGCCTGTCCTCAGTCATCTGCTGTATGTACTCCAATCTTCCTCTACAGCTCCCTCTACTACCATGAGAGTCATTCCCTGACGTCTTCACAGATGCCCTATCGTCCTGTCCCTTCTCCTTGTCAGTGTTTTCCACATATTGGTTTCCTCTCCGATTCTGCACAGAACCTCTTTTCCCAAAGTCCATGTCCCACTACCATACAATGCTGTCCTCCAAACATAACATTCTCAAAAATTTCTTCCTCAAATAAAGGCTGATATTTAATATTAGTACTCTTGATCAGGAATGCCCTTCTTACCATTGCTCGTCTGCTTTTGATGTCCTCCTTGCTCCGTCCTTCAGTGGTTATTTTACAGCCTAGGTTCCAGAAATCCTCATGTTGAGTTTCTCGTTGTTCTCATTTCCACTACATCTCTTTACCTTCGATTTACTCTCAGTCCATGTTCTGTACTCATTAGACTGTTCATTACATTTAGTCTTGCTTCCATTATCAATCGCAACGTCAGAATTGCCTCTCTGGTGCCTTTCCTAAAGCCAAACTGATCGTCATCCAACACTTCCTGAATTTTATTTTCCATTCTTCTGTACATTATTCCTCCCAATAACTTCGATGCATGAGCTGCTAAGCCGATTTAACGATAATTCTCGCACTTGTCAGCCATTGTAGTCTCTGGCAGTGTGTGGATGATATTTTTCTGAAGGTATGTCGACAGACTCATACAGTCTACATACCAACGTGAATAGTCGTTTTGTTGCCACTTCCCCGAACCTGTCTGCTTGGTAAACACACTGAACCTACACCTGGAGTTGTACTCTGGAGTTCGATTTAGTACGCCAGCAGTAGCAATCTCGTGGTTATCCCAACAACCTGGCCGTGAAATTGAACGTCATTCTGGTGATTTGACATATCGTACGGCCATTCATTAACAGCATTCCACGAGGTGTTTCCCAACAGGCTAACGCTCGCCCACAAACCACTGTTGTGAACTAACATGTTCTAAAGATTGGCGTAGTGTTGCATTGGCTTGCTCCATAAGCTAATCTGTCTCCAGTTTAGCACATACGCGACACCATCAGACTACAACTGCAGCGTCATCCACAACTAGCATTAACCGTTCCTGTGCTGACTGACCAATTGCAACAGACATGGAAGTACATCCCACAAACTAATGCCCGACACCTGTACAACACAATGCATGCACGTTTGCATGCTTGCTTTCAACAGTCTGGCGGTTACACCGGCTATTAGTGTGCCAGCATTTAACATTTGCAGTGCCTTATTCGCTCCTACATTGACCTGTGGTCTTGCAATGTTAATCATTTAAATATTTTTCCTGGGCAAATGTATTCACAAAATTTCATTACTCTAGTTTATTTACCTTTTGGTGTTGCAGTTTCTATTATCGTCAGTGTTATTTCGCATCCTGCACCTATGTAATGAACCTATGTAATGACGTCAGCTGCTTGCAACTCATGAAAATTTGTGTCGGACCGGGAGTTACACTCAAATCACCTTTATGGTCAGTAGTTACCTTAACTACTTCTGTTATCCTAACACGCCTCCTGGACCGATTTAATCTTCCATATGTCATGAAGTCATAACCTTTACGCTCACATAATTCGTAATTCCCGCATAGGGAATGCCTGTCGAGACATGGATACATCACTGGTGGTTACGATGTCTGTCTTTATACCGTGTCAGTATCTGAAGCAGCAGAAACTGAGGATTACAGCTTTGGTAAACATCATGCACTGAGATCAGCTGTTTGCGACACATGAAAATTTTTTCCGGATCGAGTCTCGAACCCAATTTTTCCGTTTATCGCGAGCTGTAATATTTGTCTCCCTGTGCGGGAATCATGAATTGTGCCAGCATAAAGGTTGTCGACCTGGAAAAAACGTTCTAAAATGTAAAATGGTGGAAGATGCTTGAAATTCTGAGAAAAATAGGGGTAAGCTGTAGGGAGAGACGGTGTAACCTCCCCGCAGAAATGATAAAAATGATAATGTAAATGAAAATGTAAATGAGCAAAGCGTAACATCCTCAAATAAAAAAATGAAAATGTGAGCCAAGTGTAACCTCGCCACAAAAAATAGTAATTGAATGAATTTTTCTATGATTGTAACCTCTGAACAAAATTGGCTCAGATTTATAGTCGCTGTGCAAAAAATGCATTCACACTTAATATTCCCACAAAATTCTTTTCTCATTTAATGTCAAGTTCGGAATAGAAAAATTCCTAAACACGAAAAATAATAAAAAAGTTTCTATAACCTGATAAATTTTATAAGGACAGCAGCGCTGACCTTCGGCCCTGTATTCTGAATTAAAAAAGCAAAAATTCTTACCTCAATAAAACCGCAATTATATCCGCTCTTAATTACTCATTTTCGACACAGGTTCGTGCAATGCTGGCATATATTTTTTGATTTTTGGATGCAATGATAATGCAGTGGAAATTCTTTAAATTGAAATGAATGCTTTTCTTTAAAAGAGTTGGTTTATATTATAAAAATTATTATTGGGGAATTTTTTTGAAACAAATTACATTACAATTAACATACATTATTTAATATGCGCAAGGCTGCTTCTTTACCTTCTACAACAATACTCATCCTCCAGAGTCCTGACCAGAGTCGCGACCAGAGCACACAGCCGACGCATGCCGACTCTCCGACTACTACTCACTCGCTACTACTACTGTCGACTCGCGCCGTCAAGCGCAGACTAACAACAGCTAACAATAAAGTACTCTCTGGTCAGAGATTCTGTCATGCCTCGCCCATCGCTGGCAATGTATACATCTTACATAACTCGCGCAGTGAAGCGCAGACTAGCAACAGCTAACGATAAAGTACTCTCTGGTCAGAGATTCTGTCATGCCTCGCCCATCGCCGGCAATGTATACATCTTACATAACTCGCGCAGTGAAGCGCAGACTAGCAACAGCTAACGATAAAGTACTCTCTGGTCAGAGATTCTGTCATGCCTCGCCCATCGCCGGCAATGTGTACGTCTTTCAACGGGTAATATAGAATATTTACAAGAGCCAAAGGGAATAATAAAGCTGGACGACCAAGAACGAAGTGCTCCGATAAAAAAAGAATGTAAGAGAGGAATGTATTCTTCCACTCTTGCTGTTCAATCTGTGCAGCGAAGAAGCAATGATGGAAATGAAGAGAAGTTCAGCAGTGGTATCAAAATTCAAGATGAAACTATATCAATGATACGATTCGTTGATGACATTTCTATTCTGAGTGAAAATGATGAAGTGTTACACGATCTCCTGAATGGAATGAACAGTCGATGAAGTTAAAGAATTTTGCTACCTAGGCGGCAAAATAACCAATGATGGACGGAGCGAGAACAACATCAAAAGTAGACTAGCAGAATGGGCATTCCTGGTGAAGAGTAATCAAACATAAGCCTTAATTTGGGGAAGAAATTTCTGAGAATGTACGTTTGGAGCACTGTATTGTATGGTAGCGAAACACGTACTATGGGATAACCGGAACAGAAGAGAATCGAAGCATTTGAGATATGGTGCTACACACTAATGTTGAAAATTAGCTGGACTTATAAGACAAGGAATGAGGAGATTCGGCGCAGAATCGGAGAGGTGAGGAATATGTGGAAAACTTGACAAGTAGAAGGGACGAATGATAGGATTTCTGTTAAGACACCAGGGAATGACTTACGTGGAACTAGAGGTAGCTGTAGACGGCAAAAATTGTAGAGATTGGAATACATTCGGCAAATAATTGAGGACGTAGGTTGGATGTGCTACTCTGAGATGAAGATGTGAGACAAGAGAGGAATTCGTGGCGGGCCGCATGAAACCAGTCTGAAGACTGCGGATTCAAAAGAAAAAGGGAAGGAAAGAAAGGGTTGTGACCACTTGACAAGTGGAATATTGGATCGGTCCAGGAAGTGTGCTCGAATCGTAACCATCTGTGACAGTATACTTAATTACGATTCCTTGGGGAGTAATAAAGGACCTGTTGTGTAGTTCACTGACAAGTTGGTAAACTTTACCCGCAAATTTATACACTATTATCATTTTTTGCTCAGCTTCCTGAAACCACCGATGTGTTGCCTAGGTAAAGGTCCATCGTATGGGAGGCTCCAATAATTTTCACAACATAGGGCACTCTGTTAGCCTCGGGTTCACTGTGTTCAAATTTCGCCCACAGAAAACGTTCAAATGTGTGTGAATTCCTAAGAAACCAAACTGCTTAAGTTATCGGTCCCTAGACTTACACACTACTTAAACTAACTTATGCTAAGATCAATATGCCTGAGGGAGGACTCGAACCTCCGGAGGGAAGGGCCGCGCAGTCCGTACATCACGCCTCAAACCACGCGGCCACTCCACGCAGTTCGCCCACAGACACGCCATCGCGTATGTAGATACTTATTCTGCCACGGTCGTTGACCTGGCGCCATGACAAATCAGTCAACCTTAACACCAGGATTCTCAATGCCAAATTCACAAACAGCCGTGTATTTTAAAAAATTATCTTATTTTATTGTGAGGGCTACCCGTTTCGGCATTTTATTATCCCATCTTCAGGCCCCATACGCATTTATCCAAAGAAACGAACTTTTCGTATAGCGCCTTAAATCTCTGAGTATCGTGAATTCAGTCGTTACACTATTTATTCATTCGAAGACGTTTCTGAAGATGGCATAATGAAATGCCGAAACTGGTAGCCTTCACAATAAAATAAAATAATATCTTAAAGTACGTGGTTGCTGGTGAACTTTAATGACAGTGACAATTACTTAACCAGTCGATGTCCCTTGTCCATGATGGACCAACAGAGATTTAAGACCAGGAGGCCCGGCTGCGCCGCCAAGCAGAAGATGTAAGAACTGTCGTAACTACCACCGCCAGTAAAGTTGGCTATAGAATTCTCTCGGAGTAGGCACACTGGTGCGCTGTGTGCGAGTCCATAAAACCGCGGAGAGGCGCTTTCCAGGCCCATTCTGTTACGGACTAGAGATCGTCTCACCTTCCGTTGCAGGCCTTTAGAAAGCGTCATTTCGTTATAGTGCTGAAATTGCCGTCATATTTATTTGACATTGTCTGGCTTCTTGCACAAATCAGATCCGTATCAGTTAGGTCGGTTCGCGATGGTATGCTCCTGGCTACCATGTTCGTATTCATTAGGCTGGTACGTGGCTTAAGCTGCGAGTTGCCAGTATCATGCATTCAAATACGCTGATGCCTCCGTTTGCATCCGTAGCCAATCCTCCTCATGCCAAACTAAATTCTTCCAACAGTCCACCTCGTTTCACGGAGTACCGCTCTCCAGGAACTGGACGTTCTATTATTCGACACTTTATAGTGTTTGTATATTTCACAATCAGAAGGATGTAGATTGCAGTAGGTACTGGGAGATGAAGAAGCTTGCACAGGATAGAGTAGCATGGAGAGCTGCATCAAACCAGTCTCAGGACTGAAGACCACAACAACAACAACAACAACATATTTCACAAGGAAGAACGGCTTAGCGACTAGTAATCCATAATTGTGGGTTGACTAAATTCCATAGTGTGACAAGTCTATCTCGATTGAGTCTGTTTATGACGATCATAATGTACTGATTCCTTTAACTGCTTGTCTGTTACTTGTTTATATGTGTGGTATCTGTTCTTTCAAACACGTCCGAAAGAACAGATACCACAGATATAAACAGACGCACCTTGATGGCAGTGAATGATCATTCAGCGCAGATGCACGCCTTGTCCGAATTCTTGCGGGAATCAGCGTGACTCTGTGAGCAGTGAGGATAATGGACAGGGGTCATTACGTATGTCATGTGGGACAAGTTGAGAATTTGGGTTGGACATGAGACGTGCTGGGATATCCGAAGCGGTTAAGACGACCGCTGACGTGAAACAGGAAAACCGGTTTGGAGTCCCGGTCCGGTACACATCTTCACTTGTCAACGTTGAATTTATTTCAGTGCTCAATTGCGATCGCTAATTTCAGTTTCGTCATGTTTCTAATTTGTGGCTTCACCTTCTGTCCGTTCTTAATGTAATTTGTTCTGGCATAGAAATATCTGTAGTACAAGAAGGAGGCCACATCTCCACCACCAGTGGACAGAAGATTTCCAGATAGGGATTCTTTTACCTCTTAACAGGGAAAATGTATCAGTCAAGAGAGCTAATTCATTCATTTACACAATGAAAGGCGTCTATGAATTTTAACTGCAGTGAAGAGATATATGAATGGCTTTCGATAAGGGGAGGCATATTTGTTTTTGGTCTTTCAATGAAACTGGTAGTTTACAAAGTGTTGTAATTTCTGTGCTATCGTCCCAGAGGTCGTGATGCTAGATCCGTGTCAGCAAACGCGAATCGGTAGCGCAACATTTGTGAGGACTAGCTGCGATACGCAACAACGTATGGGAGGCTCTCCAGAAAACCATGCCTCCCTCTCAGTAACAGCAGCTCCCTCGCACTGAGGTCAATATAGTGTTGAGCAGGCAAAAGCTCAGTCCAGTTCGTGACCTCATCGTAGGAGAGAACCAAAGTGACAGTCAAAGTTCCTAATGGCCCGTTTCTTTTAATTGTGGAAAACAGTAGCTCAAGAGAACGGTTTGTTAATTAGACCATCTAGTGACAGTTGCGAATTATCCAGTACTTCTGTGACAAAGATGTGTATCTAAGTTAAGTAAATGTAGCTGATATTTCATGTGTTCTAGTTTGACAAGCCTTCTCCCAGCGCAATCAAAGAACCCACAGTTGTTTCCAGAAGAAAGTAGTTTCTCCTGGTCACAACAATTCCCATTCCACAAGATGACCAACACTGCCGAACAGTGTGCTACTGCAAGTTGGCCGATTGCCAGAGGGTGTTGGTACTTGAGACGGCCTCAGACTCAGGAGCTGCGTGGCGAAAACAAGTAACGCCGTCAGTGCGGGCACGATACCTGTGCTTCACGCTTCCGCGAAAGCAAAAGTCTCCCACCGAGGTAAAAATCGACTAAATATTGTTCGTATTCGCAACTGAAACCACAATCTCGTGTGATAACATGTTTTATAAAGATTGTAACTGCAACGATAATGAACATTTACCACAGGGAAAGGAAACAGCAGGAAGTACAACACAGTAATACAGTATTTTATGCATGGTATCCCATGTACCCATCGCACCAAGTATCAGGCAATCTGAAGATACCTAAACAAAGAAAAAACGCATCTTTGGGAAATAACAAAAAATTTTAACACTGTAATCAAGATTGCTTGTTTCTCCACACCACTCAGTACCCTTGGAATGGTGTTCTGACCACAGATGGGTCGCGGGTTAACCCCAGCCAGTGGCGCCTTCTAGATGTATGGGGGGGGGGGGGGGGGGGGGGGAGCGGACCGCTCTCCCCGTCGTTGTCGGTTAGCAGACCTGCTGTCACCTCTGCTCTCTCAAATAGGTACTTAATTGGATTCAGGAGGCCCACTGCACCCATTTCCAAACCTCCCACCAACGAAATGCCTATACAGTACATACAATCGAGCCTGGGTTCCACCGCATTACAGTTACTACAATATCACGTTTTCCTCGTCACTTTCTCCTTATTAGTAGAGTATTTCGAAGCTGCTTAGGCACTCTACAAGCAACAACGAAATTCCTGTACAACACATATAATCGAGGTTATTTTTTTTCTGATATGTTACAATACAGCATCACCGGTCTATTGCAGTCTAACTGTGTTGGTGAGGCAGTAAATTTCCACAGGGCAGTGACTGCATCACTGCAATTCACTTTGGAGGTGTGGCGGTCGGACTTGTAGTCCTGTACCACCCTCTGACGGTGACACTACTACATGAGTCAGGCAGAAAAATTTAGCCTAACGTGGGCAGGTATGATTGGAAAGTATTAGACGTAGAATGGGGGCTAGTCCCGCCAAAGGATGCGTCCGTGGTGGGCGTGCCAGACCTATCGTTAGCCATGGTCGGAATCCGTTTCCTCCAGGATGGTTAGGGGAACCGGATGTCGATGCCAGCGGCGTGGAAGTGTGGTCTCAACGTGGCGTAACCCATGGACAGTGTCCCGCAAGGCATCCACTTTCTCATAGAGCCGCCGCGCGTTGTTGCGTATGGTCGTCTTTAGGGGGACGATATCCGCTTCCTCGTGGAGAGTGACAATTCTCGTGAGTGGCGGGGCGTGCAGGCTCCACCTGAGCACCTTGTTCAGCAGGCGCTGCAATGTCCGCATCCTGGTGACACTAATCGTGGCCCATGCAGCAGATCCATACGTGAGGGCAGGCAGGATAACTGTTCGGTAAATGCGGAGCTTGGTATGCAGGTTAAGTTCCCTACTGCGAAAGAGCGAGTACAAAGCCCTGGTTAGCTTTAGCCCCTTGTTGGTGACATACTCCGCATGACAGTGGAAGAGCAATTTGTGGTCCATCTGGACCCCGAGATAGGTGGTTGTCGGGGACCAGGGCACCTGCACACCTGCAATCGAGATATAGCGGCGGAGGACTGGGCGCCGTTTCGTGAAGTAAACTGCCGTAGTTTTGGCGGCATTGAGAGCTATTTTGTTTGTCCGGCACCAGGTGATGGTGGCGTCCACCTGTCGCTGGAGGCGGGCGACGACGGCGTCAGTAATGCGGCCAGTGGTGTATAGCGCTGTGTCGTCAGCGTATTGTGCAAGGTGGCACTCGGGGATGACCGGCATTCATTGACATACATATTAAATAGGATGGGAGATAGCACCGATCCTTGCGAAGTGCCTGCCGACAACTGGCGAATGCCAGAACGCATTCCCCGTTGAGCCACTAGGAAAGTCCTACCACGGAGGAAGTCATCCACGATCTTGACATAAATATCCGGTATAGGGGTCTGTGTCAGCATCTTGTGTACGAGGTTGTCTTGCCAGATCTTATCGTAGGCGTTTTGCAAGACCAGAAAAACGGCAGCTGTCGACTTGGCAGTGTTGAAGCCTTTGCTGATGTGTTCAGTGATCCGTAGGACCTGAAGTTCAGCAGAGAGGTGCGAAGTGAATCCAAACTGTTCAGGACGGATCGTCCCAACTGCTGCAAGGGGTTGGGAAAGTCGGTGAAGGATCACAGATTCAAGGACCTTCGCCATAGCGTTTAGGAGGCTGATGGGCCTGTTGTTGGTGGGGACTGTAGGGTCTTTGAACCTCTTGGGGATCGCAATCAGCCTGGCTTGTTTCCACTGAGGGGGGAAAAGGCCAGATGTGAGACAACAGTTTAAAATCTTGGTGAACAAGATGAGTGGTGTGCGGGGAAGGTGGCAAAGATGTTCATTTAAAATTCCGTCCAATCCAGGGGCCGACCGGCCACGTTGCCGTCGAAGGATGCGCTGAATTTCTGCCATGGACGTAAGAAGGGGAGCAGACTGGGGTGGGCGGTTGCGGAAAGCAGCAACAGCTGTCAGGACTTCATGTTCTTCCTGTAGTTCGTTCGGAGAAAGGTCCTGGACCAGAGGGTGGTTTTGGGCCCCGAACGCATCTGACAGCGTTTCCACAATTTGCAGGGTATCATATGACAAGCCCGCTGCTGTGCGAATAGGATGGGCAGTCGCTGGCTTAGAACGCCGCAGGGTGCGAATGACAGCCCAGTCAGATTTTTGGTGGAGTAGGAAAGTGGACGTCCTGTCCTCCCACTGTTCAGACCTCCATTCGGCGAGCCGGTGGCTGAATTCGCGTTGGAGGCGTCTCATTTGGCGTTTGTCCTGGGGGTCACGAAACTGCTTCCACCTCCGGCGGTAGCGGTTCTCTTGCACCTTCAGCTCTCGTAACAGAGGGGGCAAGTCGTCCAGGGGTGTTAAATTTCGAGGTGCAGTGGAGGTGGAGAGTTTCACTGTTTTCTGTATTTTGGCGGTAAGGTAATCAACAGCACGGACTATATTGGCCGGTGTTGTCAAATTGAGGTCGTGTCGAGTGGTGTTGTTAAGTACCCTGGTAAACTTTTCCCAATTGGTGAGGGTCGCAGTGGAGCGAGCATCAAATGAAAGGGCAGCATTGGTGAGGTGCAAGAGCACTGGCTCATGGTCAGAGGCCAGTTCGTGGAGAACTTCCAGCGAAAACTGAGCGGTGACGTTTTTGAAGATGGCCACATCCAGAACGTTTGGCTGGCAGTTAGTGCAGACTGGGATATGGGTAGGTTCGTGAAGGCCATAGACTGATAGTGCTAAAGTATCCTCCAGGTCAAGGAGGAGCCGGCCTTTGGGGTTAGACACGCGAGAATGCCAAGCTGGGTGCTTGGCATTGAGATCTGCCCCAATGATAAGCCTGTCAAAGGATGACAATGTGCGGAGGTCTGCTTCCAGCAGTGGCTTGTATGGGCTCAAATACGCTGCTGCAAAGATAATGGCACCAAGGCGTGTGGAGATGGTAACTGCTGTGGCCTCTATGTGTTCCATTGGCTGGAGAGTCTCTTGGGTATGGACAAGAGCTTTGTTGAGGAATACAGCTGTGCCTCCACCACGGCGGTCGAGGCGGTCAGAGCGGTAACACACCATGTTGCGAAGGAGGAAATCGTCTGCCGGTTTGATGTGTGTTTCTGTGACCAGTAAACATCCACACGATAGTCATGGAGGAAGGTGTTCAATTCCGTCTTCATACGTTTTATGCCATTGGCATTAAAAATGCAAGTGACAAGATCCCGAGGGGGCTGGTGGTGGTGTGGAGGTCCATTCGCCATTACAACAATATTTGACTAAGCCCCTCCACTAGGGCGATGACCTTGGAGAGCCCGTCCTCTGACTGACGGATTTTTTGTGCAGTGTCACGAATAACAGCCCGGATGTGGGGTTTCGTGAAAAAGGAGATGACCTGGAGGATTTCACGCATGTCCGCCCGAAAGGACGCATCAGTCTCCACCACTGGGGCAGGGTCCTGGGTGGTCTGGTTGCCCCTACGGCGCGCAGGGGCAGGTGTAGTAGTAGGCAGAGTGGGGGTAGGGGCAGAGGGCTGAGACAGAGCCACAGATGGACTGGAGGGAGCTGCAGCTGGCTCCTGTAGTTTGTGAGCAGTGGGAGCCGTCACGGAAGACAGACAATGAGGAGGAGACCGGGCTGCAGCAGTAAAGGATGTCGTGGGCGTCTGGGCAGGAAGGGGCACAGGAGCCACTGAACCATCTGGTGCCTGAGTGGCTGGTACCAGAGTGGCTGCTGAGGACAGTGCACCAGGCTGACCCCGCAAAACAGGGTAGTTGGTCATGTCCCGTAGCGGTGGGGGAGGTCGATTTGTTCTTGGTTTCTTTTTGGGTGGACGAGAAGACTTCAGTGCCTTCTGGTAAACAGGGCACCCCCTCCAGGATGCCATGTGGAGGGGATTGTGCGTCGTTCCCAAACATCTGGCACAGCAGGGAGTGTGCAGTTCTCCACTAAATGTGGGCCAGCACACTTAACACACTGCAACGGCAGGGAGCAGTAATTCCCAGTATGTCGTAAACGTTGGCATTTGCGACAGATGGCTGGCCCGTTGCGGCCCTCGTACGATTCAATCCGGACTTTCGTGTACAGAAGATTTGGTAAATCCGCTCTATGTCCTCCCTCCGGGAAAGGGAGACGACGTGGGTAGGGCAGGGGATCAATGCCGTGGTCTCAGGATTCCTCTTGCTATACTGGTGGACCAAAGAATCTTCGAAATCGAGTCGAAGCAGTTCCTCCTTGACCTCCTCTGCCGTAACCTCTGGTGGCAAGTCCTTGATGACGATTTTGGTGCGGCGATTACCCGACGTCAGGTGGGTAAAGTAAGGCATCGCCTTTGATTTTACGAAATCGAGAATGGTAAGATAGTCGTCCCTACTGTCAAGCAGGTATTTCACATGATCTTTTTGGTAAACAGCTCTCAATTATCCGACAATGAGCCGCTGGAGCTCAGTGTTCAGTTTCGTGTAATTAGTGACATTATATACCACAATGGGGGGTATCCTCTCTTTCTTCAGAGGGCTTGACGGGATCTCTTGAGAAGGAGCGTCGGGAGCATGAGTCATTTCCTCATCCACAGGACCATCCGGTGCGGCGTCCCCCGGCAGGGGGGTATCGGAACACGATCTGCTGCCACCACAGCCCGCTGGCGGAGGGGCGTCTGGAGCGACGGCCAGAGGACTTTCCGACTGGGTCAGGGTGTCCAGAAGACTCGCCACGGTGGCGGGACGGCGTAGAAAGAGGTGCAGGTACAGCCGGGTGGTGGTCAGACAGAGCGGACGTGTTCGCCGCCTCACTACGAGAAAGATCAATTACTAGGCGTCAGGTGAATCGTCGGACGACGACGACGACGCGGATGAACGGACCCTGACACGCGACGGTGGACAGTCTTCATGATGATCGGTTTCAGTGCTGGTGGTGTCCACCGGCGATTTGTGGCGGTTGGCGCGATTCAAGCGATCCTTCGCCCGTTGCGAGGTGAGCAGAGCATTATGCGCGACGGGAGGCCGGGACGAGCGGCGTTTCCGACGCGGTTTTCCCCGAAGGGCGGCAGTGCAAGAGTCGAAAGGTCGCGAAGGCTGCTCCGCGAGTTTCTCCATAGTGGACGCGGGTCCGCCTGACATGGCCAGGGTCCCGGCACGAGAGGACTGCGCACACCAAAAACTTCCCAGCTATCCTGGGGTAATAACTACTAAGACACCAACGCCGAAATAGTAGATATACAAACGCTGTTGTTGTTGTTGTTGTGGTCTTCAGTCCTGAGACTGGTTTGATGCAGCTCTCCATGCCACTCTATCCTGAGCAAGCTTCTTCATCTCCCAGTACCTACTGCAACCTCCATCCTTCTGAATCTGCTTAGTGTATTCATCTCTTGGTCTCCCTCTACGATTTTTACCCTCCACACTGCCCTCCAAAGCTAAATTTCTGATCCCTTGATGCCTCAAAACATGTCCTACCAACCGATCCCTTCTTCTAGTCAAGTTGTACCACAAACTTCTCTTCTCCCCAATCCTATTCAATAGCTCCTCATTAGTTACGTGATCTACCCACCTAATCTTCAGCATTCTTCTCTAGCACCACATTTCGAAAGCTTCTATTCTCTTCTTGTCCAAACTAGTTATCGTCCATGTTTCACTTCCATACATGGCTACATTCCATACAAATACTTTCAGAAACGACTTCCTGACACTTAAATCTATACTCGATGTTAACAAATTTCTCTTCTTGAGAAACGCTTTCCTTGCCATTGCCAGTCTACATTTTATATCCTCTCTACTTCGACCATCATTGGCTATTTTACTCCCTAAATAGCAAAATCCTTTACTACTTTAAGTGTCTGATTTCCTAATCTAATTCCCTCAGCATCACCCGACTTAATTGACTACATTCCATTATCCTCGTTTTGCTTTTGTTGATGTTCATCTTATATCCTCCTTTCAAGACACTGTCCATTCCGTTCAACTGCTCTTCCAAGTCCTTTGCTGTCTCTGACAGAATTACAATGTCATCGGCGAACCTCAAAGTTTTTACTTCTTCTCCATGAATTTGGTTTGCCTTTTCTTAATCTTTCTTCTAAGATAAGTCGTAAGGTCAGTATTGCCTCACGTGTTCCAACATTTCTACGGAATCCAAACTGATCTTCCCCAAGGTAGGCTTCTACCAGTTTTTCCATTCGTCTGTAAAGAATTCGCGTTAGTATTTTGCAGCTGTGACTTATTAAACTGATAGTTCGGTAATTTTCACATCTGTCAAGGATTTCTATTAGCCCTTGTCTTTTTACCTACTTGATCCTCTGCTGCCTTCACTACTTCATCCCTCAGAGCTACCCATTCTTCTTCTACTGTATTTCCTTCCCCCATTCCTGTCAATTGTTCCCTTATGCTCTCCCTGAAACTCTCTACAACATCTGGTTCTTTCAGTTTATCCAGGTCCCATCTCCTTAAATTCCCCCCTTCTTGCAGTTTCTTCACTTTCAATCTGCAGTTCATAACCAATAGATTGTGGTCAGAATCCACATCTGCCCCAGGAAATGTCTTACAATTTAAAACCTGGTTCCTAAACCTCTGTCTTACCATTATATAATCTATCTGATACCTTTTAGTATCTCCAGGATTCTTCCAGGCATACAACCTTCTTTTACGATTCTTGAACCAAGTGTTAGCTATGATTAAGTTATGCTCTGTGCAAAATTCTACAAGGCCGCTTCCTCTTTCATTCCTTCCCCCCAATCCATATTCACCCGCTATGTTTCCTTCTCTCCCTTTTCCTACTGACGAATTCCAGTCACCCATGACTATTAAATTTTCGTCTCCCTTCACTACCTGAATAATTTCTTTTATCTCGTCATACATTTCATCTATTTCTTCATCATCTGCAGAACTAGTTGGCATATAAACTTGTACTACTGTAGTAGGCATAGGCTTTGTGTCTATCTTGGCCACAATAATGCGTTCACTATGCTGTTTGTAGTAGCTAACCCGCACTCCTATTTTTTTATTCATTATTAAACCTACTCCTGCATTAACCCCTTTTTGATTTTGTATTTATAACCCTGTAATCACCTGACCAAAAGTCTTGTTCCTCCTGCCACCGAACTTCACTAATTCCCACTATATCTAACTTTAACCTATCCATTTCCCTTTTTAAATTTTCTAACCTACCTGCCCGATTAAGGGATCTGACATTCCACGCTCCGATCAGTAGAACGCCAGTTTTCTTTCTCCTGATAACGACGTCCTCCTGAGTAGTCCCCGCCCGGAGATCCGAATGGGGGACTATTTTACCTCCGGAATATTTTACCCAAGAGGACGCCATCATCATTTAATCATACAGTTAGGCTGCATGCCGTCGGGAAAAATTACGGCTGTGGTTTCCCCTTGCTTTCAGCCGTTCGCAGTACCAGCACAGCAAGGCCGTTTTGGTTATTGTTACAAGGCCAGATCAGTCAATCATCCAGACTGTTGCCCCAGCAACTACTGAAAAGGCTGCTGCCCCTGTTCAGGAACCACATGTTTGTCTGGCCTCTCAACAGATACCCCTTCGTTGTGGTTGCACCTACGGTACGGCCATCTGTATCACTGAGGCGCGCAAGCCTCCCCACCAACGGCAAAGTCCATGGTTCATGGGGGGTTCAAACGCTGTTAACCGATGCAAAAACTATAACGATACGACACGGCAATGCACTCGTATGAACATTAACACTTTTAGAGATCCAACCTGAAGCACGAATCGATGTTATTCTTCCACTTTTGGTATATATATGGTTAAAGGTTTATTATGACTGCGAGAGAGAGAGAGAGAGAGAGAGAGAGAGAGAGAGAGAGAGAGAGAGAGACTCGTGATATAAAAACTCTATGGATATAATGTAGAACATTACGTGCCCTAAGAACTTACTTACCTATGATTTAGTAATGGCAGAGAGGCTTCGGATGGTATAATTGCAACTGAATCGTAATTAGCGGTACTGTTGAAAACTGCCACTTTAAATATGGAATGTAATTTTATTATGTATGATAACATTTCATCTCATACAAGAAGATGATGTATCCTGAAATGTAGCTATGAAGACCATTTAAGGAAAAATATAATTTCATGAATGGAAAAGATGCGTTTAATTCTTTGATTATTTTAACTTCTCCCTTGTCTGTGGCTCGGAACAGTGTTCCGTGTGTCGTAACTGGTAGCGAACTTTGCATCTTGAGAAATCAGTTAATCCAACACCAACGTCGTTTATGCTCCATTATGAGAGATCAATTTCTGGACTGTTATCGAAATTAATGCACGACTTGGACACTGTTTAGAGTCGACGATCGCCAGAATGCTACATAGCCACAGAAATGTTATTCCAGGGGCTGACTTCGACACCGAGAGGATGACAGAGTATGATTGCGAACTGTAACTGCCCTTTGCATATCATTAATCATTTTCCTTTGCAGACTTGAGAATTCAAACGGGAATTAAATTAATATCTGGGATTGTGGGGGGTATTTGAGTTAAAAATATTGGAGAAAACAATTGTCGTCCAAAATTTTCCATTCAAATAACCACAGATTATTCAGTCATAACAATTTAACTTCAGTTTAATGGAGAGAGAAGTGAAACTATAGAGGTAACGTTGGCTCCAAGAGATAAAAATAAAATAAAATAAAAAGACAACCAAAGTCTTCCAACATGTACCGATCCAGGATTTTGGAGCTGACCGGAGAACTTACATTTAACAAACCGAAGTTCGCTTCGTCAAGTGTCGAAAGCAGACTTTGTTGGTAGCTATTTGAACTACAGCCAAACTGTGAAAGTTACGCACTGCTAACGCCCCTAAGTATTGTTTACCGGCACTGTCAGAAAATGAAACAAACGACTCTAAAGGCTATGCCAAATTGTTGTACAGCTGCGATAAAATTTACAAATGACATTACACAACACTGTTAAGATGCTATTTAAATTATTCTCTTGCGTGCGATGGTTTCGATCAAAGGTCATTATCCAGCACCCGTTCCACAAACATCATAGGCAAAAGAAAATTTTGCGATATTTCATAATTGCAGCAAAAACGTAAGCAATACTTACAGCACGGGCTAATATAAAGAGCTACATATACTGCACATGACAAAATCTAATACACTATCAGTAATGCAATATTTATCAATTATCTTCAGTTATGTAGAGGTAGATGCACGGAGTGCCAATTCTAGACAACCGTTTAACGAATACACAAAATAAAACAGCAAAGAATTAACAACATACGGTGGAGAGTAATAAACGAGACAGTCGAGAATAATGTAGTGAATAATTAAAGCAACAGGGCCAGAGACTTGAGTTTAAGTAAATCGCGAGATCCAGAGCTCAGTTTGATCTGGAAACATCGGAAAACATATCAGTGTTCTACCTCTGCTAAAAGATGTGTTTATGAAAATATTTTCGCTGCTAGGTATTGTCTTGCTACATTTTCCTCATTTGTAATGTATCCTTGCTATTTGGCACAGCCGTTTCGGTTTGTCTTAAACCTGTGTGAGCCTGTTTTATTTCTTAACGATAGTGGGAACAGTCGGGCGGCCCTCGGCGTCCCACGTTCACTTTTTACCACCACGCAGCGTTCAACGAAATCTGCAGACGACACCTGGCAAACAAAACTACGGAAGTTGTGGTAATACCGTGCACATGTCAACTAGGTTGCAAAATCAAAACTTAGCCGTGCTTGTTGCTTGTTATATTTGGAGTATGGATAGTTAGAAGCCATTTTTGATTGAACAGATTGTTGCTGAATGTTGGCGAAGAATTCGCAGGTGAATATATGTGTTTCTGTCCTCTACAGAGATGCAATGGAAAGATAAAATAAACATACACAGTTTACATTATTGCGTGGTGTCTTCTTCCGGACATGTCCGAAAGAACACACACCACGCATTCGTATAACTTGATGAGGCTAGCTGGGCAATGGAGTCACGTTCCTTAGTGCGGATGCACAAATACGTCCGACCACCTGCAGAAATCTCAGACAGCTTATGTGTAGGAAATAGGCAGACTGCATACAGGTGGCACTCGATGGGAATGTGGATCGGCCGTGAGCCATGCCGAGATAGTCCGGCTGACTCAGTTGTTACCGTACCTGCCTCGTAAGCAGGAGACCACGGGTTCGAATTCCGACCCGGTACACATTTTCACTCGTCGCCTCTGATTCCGCGTAATGTCCCGCTGCAGCTGACAGCAGTGATCTCCTCCCCATCCTTTCCTTTTTTCCCCTCTCCCCCTTCGATTTACTTACAAAACATATGCAAGCTTTCTATGCATGTTTCATGAAAACATTGCCCCGAAAGATTCCTAATGGTTAGAACAGATGGCATGACGAATTTCTAAGTCGATTATCTATAGTGTGTATATTCTTCACGGAATTTTTGTCACGTCAGATTTGTATGTAATCCAAAGCTTTCGACTCTTCTTTCGTCTTCATCGTCAGAGGTTATCAGTAGGTTGCGTGATACATTATTTAGTCTATTATGTCGTGGAGACGTCACGAAGTTACGAAATTTCCATTCCTGAGAGTATGACGATGTCTGCTGTGGAAGAACACTGGAAGCGAAGCGACGCTGATATCGTTACGTGGCGGATGGCTCAGCTTAATTTACCGCAGCCTTTCGACATTAAACATACGTTTCCATTCACTACTAAGGATACAACGGCTGCCTCGATTACAGTTCTTACACGTTACGATCTCAATGGGTTCCTTGGTGACAGAAGCCCAGTAGAATGACGCATGGGATAAGAGTTGCGTTTCATCAAATATAATCGTAGACAGAGAAACAACTGATCAAATATTTGTGATAAGACAGATGGTGAAAAAGTTCCGTGAATATCATATAAATTTTCACCTCCTGTTCATCGACTTCAGACACGCCTTTGACAGCATAGACCGGCGAGAACTATACAGAATATTGGATGAAGTTGGTATATGCACTAAATTAATAAGACTAATCAGAATAGCAATGACAGATACAAGAGCAAAAGTGAAGGGCTTCAGCAAGACAAGTGAAAGCTTTGACTTTAATAAAGGCGTGAAGCAATATAAGTCTCTTCACTGTCCTATTCAATACAGCCCAGCATAATGTAGTAAATAATATCAAAAAGAGAGGCATGATATTTATGAAAACTATCCAGGTATGTGCATACGCTGATGTCACTGCTATAATAGGAAGGAATATCAGTACACGCCAAGAAACACACCGGGCAGTGGAAACAGAAGCATTAAAAATTGGCCTCATAGTAAATGAAACCAAAATAAAATATATGGTAATGGCGCAAGGCCAGAAGAACTACTAAAGACCTAAACATCAATGGGAAATGCTTCAAAGGAGTGCCCTCTTTTAACTACTTTGCAGCACTAATAACAAATGCTAACAGTATTGGAAAGGCTGTAAGGGAAAGAATACAAGCAGGAAACAGAGCTTACTTTGCAAATATGCAACTCTTCAGAAAAAGCCTTGTTACAAGAAAAACAAAACTACGAATGTATAACTCCCTAGTGACTTACGGGACAGAGGTATGGACGTTAAAAGAACGTGACAAAAATCCAGTAAGAACCTTTGAGCAGAAAATACTGCGCAAACTCTATGGTCCAATAAGGGGGGATGAGGGCTGGTGAATACGCTACGACGCCGAATTACGAGTATTAATACAAGGAAGGTAAATAGCAAAATTTGTGAAATCACAGCGAATATGATGGCTAGGGCACATGGAGGGAATGGCAAGAGGATATAATTCCAAAGAAAATGATGAAAGGTACGATCCATTTAGCTAGGCGAAAAGGGAGACCAAGAAGAAGATGGACTGACGACCGGGATGAAAACGAGCAACGAACAACCAGGAACTGTCGATGAAAATTGTTGAAGAAGCCAAGGCACACCAAGAGCTGTAGCGCTACCAAAGAAGAAGAAGACGAAGATGTTACTGCTGTTCTCTATCGCTTTCTAAATCCAGATGAAGTCACCAACACTACCTTTTCGTTCTTCTGATACTCCTCAACAGATCATCACATAATTCTGAAATTAGATCATTTCCTGTAATTTCTTTTTCATTTTAGTGGCGGTAACAACACACTTGTTCCAGTTCTGTTTTTTATGTGTTGGATCTCTTTACTCCACGTTGCTATTTTACACGTTTCTTATGTATGTGCTATCGCAGATATCAACAACATTTGTTTCTTACATGGGTCGGCACATCATGATTCTCCTTGGATTTTTAGCAATTTGAGTCTTCCCCAGCCGTGTCGCAAGCTATGCACAGGATAAGTGATGGCAATGATGGGGCTGAAGCCTCAAAGCTTCCGTCCCAGCCGATGTGATTTCATATTTGATCTGCCCTAGACAGATTGCCTTCCCTCCGGCTTCCAGATCTGTCCTCCCACTGCTCTACTTTTAGTCAGCCCCGTGTGTTTTATTTATCCGGGTCCCGCCTTATCTGGCGAGCATTCTCCTATCCGTCACGTGGTGCCCGATGGGAGACTAACCAACTCTTTCCATTCAAAGACTGGATTTTGAATTTTTTCTATGACGAGTCTTTGTGGCGATTTTCATGGACTGGTATTTTGTTTCGGATTCATAATGTTGAACAGAAACGCCATCTGAAGCCACAAAGTAGCGGGGAAAAGCTTCATCTTCAATCTTTGTAAGGGTGCCACTCCTTTCTAAACTATACGCTCTATAAACATTCTTTTAAACCTTCTAATCTCTACCTGCGTGTTTATACAAGACGATGGATCCAGATTATGCCCTAAAATATACCCCCAGACATTGAACATGACCCGCTAATAAAGCTGTCTGTCATTGGAAATTTTGTTCGAAGATGGCAAAATTCATCCAAAGCCCAACGAAGAGGAGAGAAGGGAGGGAGTGTGAGGGCGACGAGGCATGGCGGTTACTCGAAAGTAAAAAAAGCTGAACAATGACCCAGAAAATCAGCTGCAAACGTCGTGCTGGACACATATGTTTGTCATCTGCTGCCTACAGGACCACCTAACTTGCCAACAGAGAGCTTATTCTGTAGCGTAAATAGTAATTTAAAATGGCGTCGTCTCTTCCACCATATGCATCAAAGAAATGCATTACCGAAGCCTTATCTGGAATTCCACAAGTTTCTCATGAAAAAAATGCAAGCGTGGCAAGCATGTGCCATGCAGCTTCTGAATCACATGCAATGTAACTGGAGTATGCTTTACATGAAACAAAGTACCCAGACATGGAGGTAAGATACACTTGGTAGAACTTGTGAACAAAAGGAAAGTGTAACATAATGAATTCACGAAGTCCAGATTCATGAGACACCCAATATAACATATAATATAAATATTCTAATTCACAAAAATTGTGTGAAGGGTAACACGTAGTCGATACAGACATTCTCTTTTGGTTGTTCGTTTCAGTTCCATGTGACTATCACATCCTACCCTCTTCTCAATGTCTTCCAAGTATTTCATCTAGGACCGTCGTCTTCGGTTCTTACCCAACACTTTCCCTCCAAGAATATTAATGATAAAGATGTTGTATCTAACGACACGTCCAATGAATTTTATTTTGCTCCTTTTCATTTTCTTTAATAATCTTCTCTCTTCGTTGACCATCCTCAAGACCTCGAAGTTGGATTTCCTTTCCATCCAGCTCATTCTTGTCATTTTCCACTATATCCGCATTTTAGTAGTTTCAAGCCTATTCCTTTTTAGTCAGTCCGAAGTCCAGCTTTCGCTTCCGTAGGGCAGTGTACTCCATACAAATAATATTGAAAAGGACTTTCTGACATCTCTTCTCATATGTTTGCTGGTTAAAATGTTTTTCTTAGTCAAAAATGCACTTCTTCTCTTCTATTATGCATCTATTTTCCTCTGTGTGTATACTTCGGAGGTGCCGAATTTGTTTTCCCGGTCAATTTTCACATCATAAATTCTTATATTGGTTTTCCTTTCTCCCAAATTTTTCCATACTACCACTACCTACCATTTCTTTGGTTTCTCATTTGTTCACTTTTAATTTCCATAGCTGCGCAGTGTCTTGTCATGACACGCTATTCATTTCTTTTTCTGAGTCTGCAACTTTCACGATGTTATCACCAAATCTAATGGTTCAAATGGCTCTGAGCACTATGGGACTTAACTTCTGTGGTCATCATTCCCCTAGAACTTAGAACTACTTAAACCAAACTAACCTAAGGACGTCACACACATCCATGCCCGAGGCAGGATTCGAACCTCCGACCGTAGCAGTCCCGCGGTTCCGGACTGCGCGCCTAGAACCACTAGACCACCGCGGCCGGCTCCAAATCTAATGCAATGTATTCTATCACCATTGACTTTTTATTCACTTTGTCTTGTCCTTAGTGATCAGAAGAGCTTGTTCAATGAACACATTAAATGAATATACATAATAAATACACATATAAATACCACATGAGCAGATATGGTATGCAAATTAGCCTTTATGGCCACGAACAAACACCGAGTCAGAACATTTAATATTCCTTCCAAACATCACATCACAAAATTTCGTAAAAATAACTTTACAAACAGTTTAGGAATATACTTTCGATTGAGAGAAGTAGTTTGTAAGTCACATGAATTTACCGATGGTTAACTGAGGTCGGGATACCAGCCCCACGATTTTTGAAGTAGTAACTATTGAAAACGAGAGCAAAATGAAGCACGGCAAGTCCGCATATAAAGACTAACGCGAAAGGGACACGATTTTACCTAACGTCAATACTATCGGATTTCTCAGTCATGTGAATGCAACCCGAATACTCGCAGCTTTCTGCAGTCTCACTAGCGCACTGAATGCGTCCACGCAAAAGGATCTGAATAGTTCTACTACGGTGAGCAATCTAGGCAGTGGAACGAAGCGAGAGTGCCTTTGTGTTTCAAGCTGCGTGGGGGAACCGAACGATCTGTTCGCGGCTAGCGCTCTTTCTTGGCCAGCCCCGGTCAAAGACCTTGCTCTGCAATAAGAGATAGCTGCTCTTTCCTGTATGGCAAAGACGTGCCACATCAGCAAACGGAGACTGTTAGTGACTGATCGTCTATGAGTCAACAAGTGACTCAAACGCACAGCGCGGAGGCACGAAGTATAAAACGTGCCCGCCACAACAAGGCTGCCTTTGATGTCGTATCCAATGCCACTGGCCAATTTCAAGCACTCAGGCTTTTATTTAGGAGTGAACATCTTTGGAACTCTCCTAGCACAAACCTGTAATCAGACAACGCAATAATGTGAGTAACGTGATTTTGTAAAATTCTGACATTGTGCCAAAAATTACCCACAAGTTGCATTTCTATCCGCTTCGAATCATTACGGCGACTCTTGCCTAAAGAAACTCGTCAGTCGTTGACAATGGCAGTCCACTCCCTTGTTTGTCACACAGTGACGTTGCTCGACGTATGCCAGCCTTAGATCATGCCACTGCGCTGACACCAACACAGGCATTACCATACACTGCCATCGTTTCAGCTGGAGCAACGTCTTCTACTGTTGAACTCAACAGTTGCCTCAGTCACAGTCATGAGCTCTCCCAGTCGGTTCCATTTCGTTCACATCAACTATCTATGCAACTAACCACAGCGATAGGTTGCGGATAACTAATGCTACAGCAGAGACTCCATGCAAAGTACTAGAAACAAATTATGTATCAGTGCTGTCATCTGTTTAGCAATACGCATCGTGCACACATTTCTTACCACTCGAACTTCGTACCTGCTTAACGTCGGGATTTGACAGTTGGTTTTAAACAGATGTTGTGTTTACTAATGCTCTTACTGTAACCTATGATTTGACAATAAAGTATGCTCAGTACATATGGGTCATACTAGATTTACTGTCCGTCCTAATTCGAATGCATAGTCCGAAAACAAGGCCAAGTGATGTGGAAGTAAAAGCTGAACGTCTTAATAAGACATATCACATGATATCTTGCGAACCATGGATGAAGGGTATCAGACGGATGCCATATTCCTTGACTTCCGGAAAGCGTTTGACTCGGTGCCCCACTGCAGACTCCTAACTAAGGTACGAGCATATGGGATTGGTTCCCAAATATGTGAGTGGCTCGAAGACTTCTTAAGATGGTGAGTGTTCATCGGAGGTGAGGGTATCATCTGGAGTGCCCCAGGGAAGTGTGGTAGGTCCGCTGTTGTTTTCTATGTACATAAATGATCTTTTGGATAGGATGGATAGCAATGTGCGGCTGTTTGCTGATGATGCCGTGGTGTACGGGAAGATGTCCTCGTTGAGTGACTGTAGGCTGATACAAGCCGACTTGGATAGGATTTGTAATTGGTGTAAAGAATGGCAGCTAACTCTAAATATAGATAAATGTAAATTAATGCAGATGAATAGGAAAAAGAATCCCGAAATGTTTGAATACTCCATTAGTAGTGTAGCTCTTGACACAGTAACGTCGATTAAATATTTGGGCGTAACATTGCAGAGCGATATGAAGTGGGACAAGCATGTTATGGCAGTTGTGGAGAAGACGGATAATCGTCTTCGGTTCATTGGCAGAATTTTGGGAAGATATGGTTCATCTGTAAAGGAGACCGCTTATAAAACACTAATATGACCTATTCTTGAATACTGCTAGTGCGTTTGGGATCCCTATCAGGTCGGATTGAAGGAGGACATAGAAGCAATTCAGAGGCCGGCTGCTACATTTGTTACTGGTAGGTTTGATCATCACGCGAGTGTTACGGAAATGCTTCAGGAACTCGGGTGGGAGTCTCTAGAGGAAAGGAGGCGCTCTTTTCGTGAATCGCTACTGAGGAAATTTAGAGAACCAGCATTTGAGGCTGACTGCAGTACAATTTTACTGCCGCAAACTTATATTTCGCGGAAAGACCACAAAGATAAGATAAGAGAGATTAGGACTCGTACAGAGGCATATAGGCAGTCATTTTTCCCTCGTTCTGTTTGGGAGTGGAACAGGGAGAGTAGATGCTAGTTGTGGTACGAGGTACCCTCCGCCACGCACCGTATGGTGGATTGTGGAGTATGTATGTAGATGTAGATGTAGACAAGAATGTCCAGGTACAATGTAGGGTCGATATCCAACAAGCAGAACGGGGTGGTTGGCTGTACAGGATGCAAAGGACTGAACTACATTGAATCTGGCTGAACTGTCGATGCGAGCGGCTTGGCCCATGTGGCGTTCCGCACGTACCTATTGTGGTGATTGTCAATCGTGAGACGTAGCACCTCTGAGCTGCGATAGCTATCTGCCGTTTGCGGGGATTTTAAGCACAATCTATTACAGATATGGAATATAACACTTCACCAAGATGACACCGCATATTATGAAAATGACACATTTGTGAAGGTACGTAATAGTAAATAGCGGTGCCTGTGTTATTAAGATGGACGATGCAAAGCAAACGTGCATGTCGGAAGGAGAATTGCCTCTTACTTCTTAATAACACAGGCACTGTAATTTCGTATCTATTTGCCAATACCAGTACCTCTGCCCTCCTGGAGGGAAATATACACTCCTGGAAATGGAAAAAAGAACACATTGACACCGGTGTGTCAGACCCACCATACTTGCTCCGGACACTGCGAGAGGGCTGTACAAGCAATGATCACACGCACGGCACAGCGGACACACCAGGAACTGCGGTGTTGGCCGTCGAATGGCGCTAGCTGCGCAGCATTTGTGCACCGCCGCCGTCAGTGTCAGCCAGTTTGCCGTGGCATACGGAGCTCCATCGCAGTCTTTAACACTGGTAGCATGCCGCGACAGCGTGGACGTGAACCGTATGTGCAGTTGACGGACTTTGAGCGAGGGCGTATAGTGGGCATGCGGGAGGCCGGGTGGACGTACCGCCGAATTGCTCAACACGTGGGGCGTAAGGTCTCCACAGTACATCGATGTTGTCGCCAGTGGTCGGCGGAAGGTGCACGTGCCCGTCGACCTGGGACCGGACCGCAGCGACGCACGGATGCACGCCAAGACCGTAGGATCCTACGCAGTGCCGTAGGCGACCGCACCGCCACTTCCCAGCAAATTAGGGACACTGTTGCTCCTGGGGTATCGGCGAGGACCATTCGCAACCGTCTCCATGAAGCTGGGCTACGGTCCCGCACACCGTTAGGCCGTCTTCCGCTCACGCCCCAACATCGTGCAGCCCGCCTCCAGTGGTGTCGCGACAGGCGTGAATGGAGGGACGAATGGAGACGTGTCGTCTTCAGCGATGAGAGTCGCTTCTGCCTTGGTGCCAATGATGGTCGTATGCGTGTTTGGCGCCGTGCAGGTGAGCGCCACAATCAGGACTGCATACGACCGAGGCACACAGGACCAACACCCGGCATCATGGTGTGGGGAGCGATCTCCTACACTGGCCGTACACCACTGGTGATCGTCGAGGGGACACTGAATAGTGCACGGTACATCCAAGCCGTCATAGAACCCATCGTTCTACCATTCCTAGACCGGCAAGGGAACTTGCTGTTCCAACAGGACAATGCACGTCCGCATGTATCCCGTGCCACCCAACGTGCTCTAGAAGGTGTAAGTCAACTACCCTGGCCAGCAAGATCTCCGGATCTGTCCCCCATTGAGCATGTTTGGGACTGGATGAAGCGTCGTCTCACGCGGTCTGCACGTCCAGCACGAACGCTGGTCCAACTGAGGCGCCAGGTGGAAATGGCATGGCAAGCCGTTCCACAGGACTACATCCAGCATCTCTACGATCGTCTCCATGGGAGAATAGCAGCCTGCATTGCTGCGAAAGGTGGATATACACTGTACTAGTGCCGACATTGTGCATGCTCTGTTGCCTGTGTCTATGTGCCTGTGGTTCTGTCAGTGTGATCATGTGATGTATCTGACCCCAGGAATGTGTCAATAAAGTTTCCCCTTCCTGGGACAATGAATTCACGGTGTTCTTATTTCAATTTCCAGGAGTGTATGTAACGTACGAGTGCAGATTGTGACACATGGGCGACGGCATGTGCAAGTATACGTCTTGCGTCGTTCGTAAACAAATAGCCGAAAGAACGCCGGCACTGTAGCTCAGTGTGTTCGGTCAGAGGGTTAGCTACTCTCTGTAATAGAAAAACTGAGTGAATGGATCAACGATGAACTTGAACAGGTGTCATGGGACGTCCGCCCCGAACAAATGTAGCGAACAGTGATGAACAAAATAAGATCAGTAGAGAAAACTAGCGGTTAAGGTGATCGACTAAACCGGGAAATCTGGTTTCGCGTCTCGGTCTGGCAGAATTTTTCATTGTCATCATACCAACATACAACCGATATTGGTTCATATTCGCAATCGCGGATACATTTCCTGCCGCGCGGGATTAGCCGAGCGGTCTTAGGCGTCGCAGTCATGGACTGTGTGGCTAGTCGCGGTGGAGGTTCGAGTCCTCCGTTGGGCATGGGTGTGTGTGTTTGTCCTTAGGATAATTTAGGTTAAGTAGTGTGTAAGCTTAGGGACTGATGACCTTAGCAGTTAAGTCCCATAACATTTCACACACACTTGAACACATTTTGAACATTTCCTGTACTCTTACTTTAACCTTAGCAATACTAAGACATTTTCCATAACGCGCATTACGCAGGGTTGGGCTATACTTTATGAGCAACCGAAAAAAAATTAAAAAAGTAAAATTCGTTAGTTGTTTTTGAGTTGTATTAACAACATACTTTTTGAAGAGGTACTGACGTGTGAGCAAGGCCCTGAACCTGGTAACGTTGAATACGACAATTATTGGCGAAAGTGACATCTGCTACTGGGACATGAATTTTTGGGTAAAGTATAATTGAAAAAATTAAAACGTGTTCGGAAACAGGTAGAAGAACTGGAATGAAATTTTCACTCTGCAGCGGAATGTGCGCTGGTATGAAACTTCCTGGCAGATTAAAACTGTGTTCCGGACCGAGACTCGAACTCGGGACCTTTGCCTTTCGCGGGGAAGTGCTCTACCAACTGAGCTACCCAAGCACAAATCACGCCCCGTCCTTACAGCCTTAGTTCTGCCAGTGCCTCGTCTCCTACCTTCCAAATTTTACAGAATCTCTCCTGCGAAACTTGCAGAACTAGCAGTCCTGAAAGAAAGGATATTCTGGAGACATGGCTTAGCCACAGCCTGGGGGATGTTCCCCGAATGAGATTTTCACTCTACAGCGGAGTGTGCCCTGAGATGAAATTTCCTGGCAGATTAAAACTGTGCCGGAACGAGACTCGAACTCGGGACCTTTGCCTAACGCGGGCAAGTGCCTGAGCTACCTGAGCTACCCAAGCACGACTCACGTCCCGTCCTCACAGCTTTACTTCTGCCACTACCTCGTCTCCTACCATCCAAACTTTACAGAAACTCTCCTGCGAACCTTGCAGCACTAGCACTCGTGAAAGAAAGGATATTGCGGAGACATGGCTTAGTCACAGCCTGGGGGATGTTTCCAGAATGAGATTTTCACTCTGCAGCACTTGCCCGCGAAAGCCAGAGGTCCCGAGTTCGAGTCTCGGTCCGGCACACAGTTTTAATCTGCCAGGTAGTTTCAGGTAGAAGAACTGATTACAAACAATAAATTTTTTTCCTACTTTATAACATCACGTAACTGATAAGATAACAATATTTTCAAAAGCTGGGCATAAATAACCCCCGTCCGCCTTAGCATTACGAGGTTAAAAGGAAAAAAGCACACCTGAGAGATATCAACACCATTTCGGCCATAATTCTCACATAGTGTGTAGTTACGACCTTCCGAAGGTAAAGCTTTTAAATTCCGCAAGCATCGGTCGGTCGTCATTCGCTCTGCTCCACTGCAGCCATCTAATACCAGAGCGTCAAGCACTGTACAGTGGAGTGAGAAAAAAGATTGTGAAATACAGTTGTGTCATTGGTAACATGTTCCGTTCACTGTGTGACAGTACGGGGTTTCTAACCTGTAGCTTCCACCAGAGCTTCGCTCTGAACATTTTTATATTGTGATTCAAAAATAGGATGTACATCAATGACACGAATAATGGTGTCATTAAAGAAGTGGAGGCGTGTATTAATTTATTATTAACACCAGTATTGTGTTTTATTTTCCTTGGGTTGAAGGCTCTCAGGAGATAAGCTATACTTCGACGTGACCGTCATGATCAAATCGTAAACAATTAGCTTCATTTCGTAATAGTTCTTCAGTTGCTTGGATTTACACGCGTTGTTTTGACACACACACACACTGTCTCAGGCCAGAACACATACGGTATATTTTTACAAAGAAAATTCCACACTGGCTGTATGAATGATTTTTATTAAATCTGCGACCGGTTTCGCACATACGGTGTATATACAGTTACATAACATCCCAGTACAGCGATTCTTGACATTTTTGGATACTTGTAGAATGTACTCGAACCGAATATAGAAATTAAAATTCTATAGTTCAGGTGAATTTTGAACTCATGACCCTCCATGCAACAGCCTAGTATAATAACCACTACACCACAGTTTCTGCGACAATATATATATATACTGAACGCATATGTAGCGTACTCACATTTCCTTCCTACCGCCCCCCCCCCCCCCCCCACCTTCCACTTTCCACGACCCAGATACCGTGCCGTTGATGGGATGGTCTGCGCGTATCTGCAATACAGGTAGCCGTACCATAGGGGCAATCACGACGGAGGGGTATCTGTTGAGGAGCCAGACAAACGTTTGGTTCCTGAAGATGACAGCAGGCTTTTCAATTGTTACAGGGCAAATGTCTGCATGATTGACCAGACCCTGTAACATCAACCAAACCGGTCTTGCTATGCTGACACTGAGAACAGCTCAAAGCAAGGGTAAACTACATCCGTAATTTTTCCCAGTGCATGCAGCCCTGTTGTATGGATAAATGATGATGGCATCCTCTTGGGTAAAATATTCTGGAGATAAAATAGTCACCCCATTCGGATCTCATGGCGGGGATTCATCAGGAGTATGTCATCATCAAGAGAAACAAAACTGGCATTCTAAGGATCGGAGCGTGGAATATTAGATCCCTTAATCGGGCAGACAGATTAGAAAGGGTAATGGATAAGTTGAAATTAAATGTTTCGGGAATAAGTGAAGTTCGGTGCAGGAGGAAGAGGACTTTTGGTCCGGTGAATACCGAGTTATAAATACAAAATGAAATAGGGGCAATGGAGGAGCAGGTTTAATAACGAATAAAAAAATAGAAGTGCGGGTAAGCTACTATGAACAATCTAGTGAACGCATTATCGTAGGCAAGATAGACACGAAGCCCACATCCACCACAGTTGCACAAGTATACATGCCAATTAGCCCCGAAGATGATGAAGTGATTGAAAAAATGTATGATGAGATAAAAGGTATTATTCAGAAAGCTGATGGAAACGAAAGTTTAATTGTCATGGGGAACTGGAATTCGACAGCAGCAAAAGGAAGAGAAGGCTCTAAGCACTATGGGACTTTAACATCTGAGTCATCAGTCCCCTAGACAGAACTACTTAAACCTAACTAACCTAAGGACATCACATACATCCATGCCCGAGGCAAGATTCGGACCTAAGACTGTAGCAGCAGCGCGGTTCCGGACTGAAGCACCTAGAACCGCTCCGCCACAGCGGCCGGCTAGGTGGAGGAGGAAAAATAGTTGATGAACATGGAATGGCTTAAAGAAATTAAGGAGAAAGCCACATGGCACAGAGCATAATTTAATCCTCACCAACACTTGGATTAAGAATCGTGAAAGAAGGTTGCATACCTGGAAAAGACCTGAAGAAACGAGAGGCAAACAGGGGTAAACATGGACGCTGTCCAGAATTTACTGGTTATGAACTACAGATTAAAACTGAAGAAATTGCCAAAAGGTAGGAAATTAAGGAGATGAGACCTGCATCACTTGAAAAAACCAGAGATTGTTGAGAGTTCCAGTGAGATCATTTGGCAACGATTGACTAGAAGAGCGGAAAATAATACAATATAAGACGCAGTGGTAGACTTGAGAGATGGAATAGTGAAGGCAGCAGAGAATCAAACAGGTAAAACCACAAGGACTAGTAAAGAACTGCGGATAATACAAGACACATTGAACTTAATTGACGAAAGGAGAAAATATAAAAATGAAGCAGGCGAAAGGGAATACTAGTGTCCAAAACGCGAAATTGACAGAAAGTGCAAAACTGTAAAGCAGGAATGGCTAGAGGACAAATGTAAGGATTTAGAAGCACACATCAGTACGAGAAAAACAGATACTGCCTACAGGAAAATTAAAGAGAAATTTGGAGAAAAGCAAAGCTGCTATATGGACATCATGAGCTCTGTTGGAAAAACAATTCTAAGCAAAAAACGGAAAGTTGAAAGGTGGAACGAGTATATAGGTGGTATATACAAGGGTGACGATGTTGAGGGTAATATTACAGAAATGGAAGAAGACATAGATAAATAGGAGATGGATGATATGATATTGCGAGAAGAATTTGACAGAACGCTGAAGACCTAAGTCAAAACAAGGCCCCAGGAGTAGACGACATTACGTCACAACTACTGATAACCTTAGAAGAGTCAGCCATGATAAAAACTCTTCCACCTAGTGAGCAAGACGTATAAGACGGGCGAAATATTCTGAGACTTCAAGAAGTATACTTTAATTCCAGTTCGAAAGAAGGCAGCTCTGACAGGTATAAATATCACCGAAATATCAGTTTAATTAATCATGCTTTCAAAATAATAACAGGAATTCTTTGATAATAATTGAAAATCTGATAGAAGCCGATCTCGGAGAAGATCAGTTTGGATTCCAGATAAACGTAGGATCACGAGAGGCAGTGCTGTACCTACGGCTTATCTTCGAAGATAGGTTCGGGTAAGGGAAACCTACGTTGATTGTATTTGTAAGAAATATCAATAATTCAAAAACAGTCTTAATCGCATTTATTATTATTATTATTATTATACCGCCAACAGGTTTCACCCCGACGTAGGGGTCATCTTCTGGGCGTTTACACCATTGGTCGACTGCTGGTGGTGTCACTCCTGTCTACATAACGGCAGGAAACTATTTGTAAGAGAAAGCTTTTAACATTTTATTTTCATCATCCTGCGAAAACTAGTGCTCTGATTCTCGCCAAACTGTCCATTACTTCGCGTTCGGACATTAGGCGGCTGCAGTGGGGCAAAGCGAGTGACAAACAGCCTGTGCGAGCGAAATGCAAAATCTGTATATTCAGAATATCGTAACGGTGTACTATCGTAGTTATTGCCCAAATTTTCGTGCATGGTCGATCACTGGCGCTGATATCTTGCAATTGTAGTTTATCTACTTAAAATCGGAGCTCGAATTCGTGCTGTTTCGTTGGTAAACGTCAACTACATTTTCGACGAACGATTCTGCCGAAGTGTGATTATATAGTAACACTTTGTATGACCACGGTGTCTAGCTGTTGAATATTTACTTACATCGTCCATCCAAAAAGTTCGGAAACTGATTTTATTCCTGGCGTACAAGCGTCGTCAGTGCAATAACTACGGTGGCAGCTTGAACTAACAACTGTAAACAATAGATACGCATTCCACCACTCATTTGTGAGCAGGGACTGTTATGTTGGACGTGCGCCCAAGTTTGCGAACATTGTTGTGTCAGGTAGCGCACTGGGCAATATTTCTGAATCATGTGTTGAAGGCATTCTCCAGAAAGGTTTGAAAAAAGAGGAAAGTGTGTGCGTAGTTTGTTCTGCACACCATGACACCTGAACAAACATAATGACACATGAATCCCTATCGCGACTTGATTGAAAAGCAAATCGTCGACAATTTTTTTCGTGAAAAAAAATTATCACTGGTGGAGGGACTTTGTGTTACAGTACGAATCTCACGTAAAGAATGTTACAATACGAACCTACCACAAAACGACAAGTGCAGAAATTCACATGACGGGTCAACGCTCTGACAACATAACCGACATTCAGGCCAATGTGTTGTGCAACTTGAACAACATCACGAAGAAGAACTTCTCTAACACTTTCACATGGCTGAAACATGCTGGCAGATTTAAACTGTGCTGGACCGGGTCCTGCACACAGTTTTAATCTGCCAGGAAGGTTCATATCGCGGCACACTCCACTGCGGAGAGAAAATTTCATTCTAGCTTCACGTGGAGGTATGAACGCTTTGTAAATTGTATTCAAGTGAGGGAAGACTGTGTAAAACTTCTCAAGCATTGAAACCACCATCTTATTTTTCTTTCTCTATTTCCTGCTAATCAATTCTTGAAACGTTTTGGGCTGAAAGCATAAAATGTTTGAAATCTGGCTACGACTACTAAAATGCCTATTTATTTTACCATACGCGTGTGAGGTTTCATTCATACAAACTATTCGCGGCAGCTGCATTTTAATTTGATTTCTGCTTACATCTGTAAGTGTCATTACTTTACCTACAATTACATTCTGTGGCAAGAGACTGAAAATGGTTTATTGGAGAATTACAGAAAATTTGTAAAACTGACAGAAGAATAGAGGTATTTCCGATGGTTCTTGAAATACGTGAAGTTAACAGCCTTGATGACAGAGTATGCTTGACGAAGAGTATTAACAATGGAACTGAGGCGACAGATCGTAGATTAAGCTTAATTGTGTCGTTTTGTACATCGTGGTTTTTATTTAAGTTCAAATGTAGCACTTACTGCTTCAGTGCTTTAGAAAACTGTGTTACTACACTGTGTTGCCAGAAAAAAGTAGTATCGTTACGTCATAAAACATCGACGAAACTGAGACCACTAATTGGGAGGCACACGATGGAAGATGAAGCTGTTTCACGTTCACAGGTTTGTACTTTCATTGATAATAGGACAAACGATACTTCAGTGTATACGGGAGCCGGCATCAGTCTTAATTTATGAGCTCGCGATAAATCGAGCGCTTTAAATTTATGACCGAAGAGGAGGAGACGAGAGAGATATAATGCCTTTGGAGGAAATAAAGCGAAGCGAACAGGATGCTAACAACGCGATCTCCTTCGCAGTAAATTAAGTAGCAGACAAAATTACCTCCGCTGAAAGAAATTCAAGACAACAGCACCCGCATGCAGAAGCGCACTTCTTCCACAACCATGGTACATACACGGAACAACGAAGTCAATCTGCACATGTTATGGACAATGTGCTGTTTCGAAACACAACTTGCCTGTAAATAGCTTACAACTGTAGGACGAAGGAAAGTGTCAAATGCTCCATTTTGTAGTCATTATCGTGAGCAATCACACCCACACTGGAAAAATATCAGAGGAGATTTCACAGTGCGGTGAGATCCGTTCTCTTGTTAACCACCAGACTAGCTCCACAATACTGTAAACACTTCGTACATCTTGAAACAGAAATAATTCATTAATTAAGAATTTTGCAGCCAGTTCTTCCGTTTTAATTTTTTTTATTGTACTTTCTTCCCTTGGGCCTCTTGAAGACAGTTTATTTGATTGTCGTACCACAAAGCGGGATCTGCCTGCAGTTGTTGTCGTTTAACAGATACGTGATGGCATCATTTGTATGATACAATATATTTAAAAACCTCACATTGTGTAAGAAAAACAATAACGGCATTTTCATTAATGTTCTCGATCTTAATCTGTCCTGGTAATGTCGTGGACACTTTTCCGCTCTTTGCCGATGTCCCATTTCACCCTGCACCGGACATCTTGGTTAATTTGCGTAAACGCTATGGTCAGTCGCACGCGTGGTCTACGGTTAGCGTCTTTTAATCAGTAATCAAAACGTTTTCAGTCCCGTGTTCGAAATCCGCCACCGCTTAAGTTCTGATTAATAATCATTGGCTGCCGAAGACTTCAGGTATATGGAGTTGCCCTAATTCTGTCAGAGGCCTTGTCAAAGAGGGCGGAAGAGCGGGCAGAGGTTAAGGGCACAATTTTGTCCCTGGGGTAGGAAACTGCGCTAAAGGACGCAGAATCAGCAATAATCAACGGCATGAGGATGCAGGAAGTAATGGAAACCACCCCATTAAAGACACATAACGTCTATCCCCAGGGCTTCTGGCCTGTAATTAAAAAAAAAAAAAGTCATGATGATCTCTCCATTAGCAAAAACTTCCAGAATAGTCCCCCATTCGAATCTCCGGAAGGGACTACCAAAGGGGAGTTGACCATGAGAAGGAGAATAAATAAACAGTGAAACTACTAATGTTCTGTGAATCTGGAGTGGAATGTCAGAGCCGGCCGCTGTAGCCGAGCGGTTCTAGGCTCAACAGTCCGGAATCGCCCTGCTGCTAAGGTCGCGAACCGAATCCTGCCTCGGGCATGGATGTGTGTGATGTCCTTAGGTTGGTTAGGTTTACGTAGTTCTAAGTCTAGGGGACTGATGACCTCAGATGTTAAGTCCCATAGTGGTTAAAGCCATTTGAACCATTTTTGTAATGTCAGGCATTTGAACGAGGTAGGGTAGCTAGAAAAGTTGAAAAGGGAAATGCAAAGGTTCAATCAAGATATAGTTGGAGTCAGTGAAGTGAAATGGAAAGAAGAAAAGGATTTCCTGACAGATGAGTATAGCTTTATAACAACAGCAGCAGAAAATAGTATAAAGAGGAGGTGGTCTCGCGGTTCTAGGCGCGCAGTCCGGAACCGTGCGACTGCTACGGTCGCAGGTTCGAATCCTGCCTCGGGCTAGGATGTGTGTGATGTCCTTAGGTTAGTTAGTTTTAAGTAGTTCAAATGGTTCAAATGGCTCTGAGCACTATGGGACTTAACATCTATGGTCATCAGTCCCCTAGAACTTAGAACTACTTAAACCTAACTAACCTAAGAACATCACACAACACCCAGCCATCACGAGGCAGAGAAAATCCCTGACCCCGCCGGGAATCGAACCCGGGAACCCGGGCGTGGGAAGCGAGAACGCTACCGCACGACCACGAGATGCGGGCTGTTTTAAGTAGTTCTAAGTTCTAGAGGACTAATGACCACAGCAGTTGAGTCCCATAGTGCTCAGAGCCATTTGAACCATAAAGAGGAGGTATGACAGAGAGTGTGTTACTGGGAACATTTCAGTTACAGAATTGTTCTTACCAGATTAGACAGCAAAACAATACTGACAAAGATAGTTCAGGTGCTCATGCCGACGTCGCAAGCTAAAGATGAAGAGACAGAGGAAGAATATAAAGATATAGAAAGAGTAATACAGTACGTAAAGGGATATGAAAATCTGATAGTCATGGGGCACCGGAACGCAGTTGTAGGGAAAGGATCAGAAGAAAAGGTTACAGGAGAATAAGGGCTTGGGACAAGGAATGAGAGAAGAGAAAGAGTAACTGAGTTCTGTAACAAATTTCAGCTAGTAATAGCGAATATTCTGTTCAAGAACCACAAGAGGATGAGGTATACTTGGAAAAGGGCAATCACAGAAGTTGAAAAGAATACATGGGTACAAAGGAAGAAAGTGCGAATAAACCATGGATAACAGAAGAAATACTTCAGTTGATCGATGAAAGAAGGAAGTACCAAAATAGCATTCAGGGAAATTCAAGAATACAGAAATACAAGTCGGTGAGGAATCAAGTAAATAGAAAGTGCAGGAAAGCTAAGACGAAATGGATGCATGAAGAGATAGGGGATTCAGTGTTAGAATCAGAATTTAAGAGAGCCTTGGAGGACTTAAGATCAAAGAAGGCAGAAGGGATAAGTAACATTCCATCAGAATTTTAAAATCACTGGGGGAAGTGGCAATTCGCGTTGGTGTATAGAACGTATGAGGCTGGCGACTTACAATCTGACTTGGAGAAAAATATCATTCACACAATTTCAAATACTGCAAGAGCTGACAAGTGCGAAAATTAACGCACAATCAGCTTAACAGCTCAGCTACAAGAATAATACACAGAAGAATGGAAAAGAAAACTGAGGGTGTGTTAGATGACGATCTGTTTGGCTTTAGGAAAGATAAAGGCACTAGAGAAACAATTCTGACGATAGGGTTGATAATGGAATAAAGACTAAAGAAAAATCAAAACACATTCATAGGATTTGTCGACCTGGCAAAAGCGGTCGACAATGTTAAATGGTGCAAGTTGTTCGAAATTCTCAGAAAAATAGAGGTAAGCTTCACAGAAGTTCACCTGCGAAACTTGCAGGACTACTGGAAGAAAGGCTATTGCGGAGACATGGCTTAGCCACAGCATAGGGCATGTTCCCCGAATGAAATTTTCACTCTGCAGCGGAGTGTACGCTGATTTGAAGCTTCGTTCTGGAAACATCCCCCAAGCAGTGGCTAAGCCAGGTCTCCGCAATATCCTTTCTTCCAGTGGTGCTAGCCCTGCAAATTTCGCAGGAGAACGTCTATGATGTTTGGAAGGTAGGAACGAGGTACTGGCGGAAGTAAAGCTGTGAGGATGGGTAGTGAGTTGTGCTTGGGTAGCTTAGTTGGTAGAGCACCTGCCAGCGAAACGCAAAGGTCCCGAGTACGATTCTCGGTCCCGCACACAGTTTTAATCTGCCAGGAAGATTCAAATCAGCGCACATTCCGCTGCAGAGTGAAAATTTCACTCAGGAATAATAAGAGTGGACGATCAAGAACGAAGTGCTTGCATTAAAAAGCGTGTAAGACAGGGATGTATTCTTTCTCCCTACTGTTCAATCTGCATATCGAAGAAGCGATGATGGAAATAAAAGAAAGGTTCAAGACTGGAATTAAAATTCAACGTGAAAGGGCATCAGTGATACGATTCACTGACGATATTGCTATGATAAATGAAAGTGAAGAATTACATGATCTGCTGAATGGAATGAACAGTTTAATGAGTACAGAAGAAAGACAAAAGAAGTGAGAGGTAACGGAAACGAGAACAGCGAGAAACTCAACATGAGGATTGATGGTCACGAAGTAGATGAAGTTAACGAATTCTGCTACGTAGGCAGTAAAATAACCAGCGACGGACAGAGCAAAGAGGACATCAAAAGGAGAGTAACACCGGCAAACGGGGCTTTACTGGCCAAGAGAAGTTCCCATGGTGCTAGAGAGAGCTGTAGAGGTCAAAAGTTGTAGAGGAAGACAGAGATTGGAATTCATCCAGCAAGTAATTGAGGACGTAGGTTGCAAGTGCTACTCAGATGAAGAGGTTGTCGCAGGTGAGAGAGTCGTGATGGGCCTCATCAACTGACTCAAAATAAAAAAATAAAAGTGTTGTGTTACAGTGGCGCTGAGGTAGGGGATTTCCGCCGATGACTGTACTGCACTTTTTAATGTGCGTTATAACGGTGCGCCGTATTTGTGGAAAAAGTAATTTATTCGGATTCCTCTCCCCCACATTGTTTCATTTTAACGTTTGACTAATAGCAAAACGTCGGCCGAAGTGGCCGAGCGGTTCTGGCCGCTACAGTCTGGAGCCGCGCGACCGCTACGGTCGCAGGTTCGAATCCTGCCTCGGGCATGGATGTGTGTGATGTCCTTAGGTTGGTTAGGTTTAAGTAGTTCTAAGTTCTAGGAGACTTCTGACCTCAGCAGTTGAGTCCCATAGTGCTCAGAGCCATTTTTGAATAGCAAAACGTATAGCGTCGTTAATACTAAATTCAATCATATATGATGAAGTGCCATTCCAAAGACATATTTGTCATAAATAAGCTAGAAATATTTCTACATCACTGTACATGCGCCCGATACGTATCCGCTTCAATGCCAATTGTCATGCTAGGTTGTTTAATAAGTGAAAACCTCGGGATAAAATCGTAACAAGTGTTTCGTGTTAATATGTAACGTAATTATCAGTCTCTTTAAGACGATGGCTACAAAGAGTTCCATAATGGTTACAGAATGAATAAATCACATTTTTTTTGCATGGAGCGTGGGGTTGACTAGAAGACGATACATGTCCCATGGGTCAGCTACGTAATCGCTTAGCGCCATTCTTTCATTTCCTTTTTGACTCTGCAGTAGCTCTCACATTCACTAAGCACTGCACTTTTTAGGCTTTGTATTCCCTTCGAAGCGAGCTTTCCTCTGACTTGCGTTTCTAGTTCCAACTGTATTTACAAGTAATAAGTCACGACATCGTCAATTATTTTGTATTTTTAATGCGATTTTCGCTTATGTTATGGCACTTACTTTTGTTTTCTCACTTTGGGTCCTAGTAGCGCTCGGCAAGCTAGCTAACTGTGTTCTCAAGCTACACCAATGTTTCATAATTTTACACGAAGCCAATTCGTAACCATCACGGCACGCGCTAAACCGGTACGATGACGTTACGGACAAACAAAATAATGGTAGACAAACACGAATAGACATGATGTATCCGTTATTGGCGCAACCATTGTTTCCGCATTGTTAGTCTCGCAGTTTTTGACGATTTAGATCTGATGGTATCTTGTCATACAAGAAAATTCGACCATCACCGTGGCGAGCGTGTAGTTCTTTTCACACCGAATATATTATTGCATAGTTAGGACTAGAATTCTACGAAGTAGGATTGCTTCTCACTGTCACCATCAATTATCTAGAGATGTAATAGAACATTTCCCTCTTCCTTCTCAACTTTTCTGGTAGTTCCAGTACCTGCTCCTGGAACGAGTCGCCAGTTTTCTTTGTGCTGACGTCCGATGCTGCACGGAAGCACACATCTACATCTGCATGGATACTCTGCGAATCACATTTAAGTGCCTGGCAGAGGGTTCATCGAACCACCTTGAGAAATATCTGAATGCTGCATCAATCACTTAGTTACAGTTAAATATTCCGAGCAATCGCCACGTAACAAAGGCAGTGTACCCTATAAGGCCCAATATGTCCATAATCATCGTCATCACGTATTTGGCGTCCAGTGCTAGATGACGTTCCAGCATTACTCTCTTCGTCTACATTCATGCAAGCTTTTCCTGAATGTTTTCTAATTTCATCTTCGCACCCTTTAGCATGTCGCGGTCTCGATCTTTTCGCTTCTCGTGGATTCCAACAAATAACTTTCTTTATTCATTTACCGTCCGCTTGCCTAACTACACTTACAGCCTTCCCTCATGTCAGTTTCAATGCAGTCATAGTTGCGTCTACTACTATTTTTCCTGATCAATTTTTTTTTCCTTTCCTGGTTTATAACAGTAATTCCCATCATACAGTTCTCCATTGGTGACTAAGCTACACTTACATGGTTTCTGTATTAAAAGTCCATATCAAAATGCCCAAAGTAAAAACTGGTTGATTGTAACATTCCATTTCAAACACATCGAAGGACTGGTTTTGTAAACCCTACTTAGTTTGCCGGGAATCTATTCACCCACTGATTATTTCTTTTTTAGTCCACAAGTACACTGCCAGACAAGAAAGTGAAGTACGCAGGTGACACAGTCGGGTGTCAATGTAACTGCGTACACTGCACGTCATGGCTAGTATGTAAATGATTATCTGTGATGGGTAGAAAGGCCGGCAGAGTCCATTAATGTCATTCGCGTTCGACCTGGACTGCTATGGTATATGAGGGACACGAGCACAGTCAGATGTTGAGTGATCACTGTGAAGGAGGCAGAGGTGTCTCGTTCTGAAGTGAGACAGCGTTGTCAGCACCTGCAAGTTTGAAAGGAGCTATTGGTGGTCTTTATTTGGCTGGTTGGTCGAATCGTACATAATCCCAATTTTTAGGACATTCAGATGTGGCCCTATATTGACTGCATAGTAATAAAAGAAAGATTCAATGGGTGGACTACAGTTCAGCATATTAGTAATAAGATTTGTTGATGACATTGCTACCCTTAATGAAAGCGAAGAAAACTTACAGGACCTGTTGAAGAGAATAAACAGTCTCATGAGAAAGAGTATGGACTGAGAGTAAATCGAAAAAACATGAAAGTAATGAGAAGTAGCAGAAATGAGAATATCGAGAAACTTAATTTCAGGATTGGTGATCATGAAGTACGAGTAGATGAAGTCAAGGAATTCTGCTACGTAGGCAACAAAATAACCCGTGACGGATGGAGCAAGGAGGGCATAAAAAGCAGACTAGCACTGGCAAAAAGGCATTCCCGGCCAAAAGAAATCTACTAGTGTCAAACATAGACTTTAATATAAGGAAGAAATTTATGAGAATTTACATTTAGAGCGCAGAATTTCGTGGTAGTGAAACACGGATTTTTCCATCTGCATCTAGAATGATAAAGACGTTTCCTTGAACACTTATTTTTAAAATAATGAAATATGAATGATATTTAGTTTTTGTAGGAGTTTTTTTTTAAATCAGTAACTAATAAGTCAATGATACAATATGTACTGATTTCTAACAACACTTTTTCTATAATGATGAAGCAACTCTCAGTGTATCGTAACCACTAAATACAATACCATCTCAGAAAAGAAAATTAACTATCCACATGAAAGGTAGTCACTTGTGTACCACTCCTGTCCCTAGTGACACTTCGCACACACGCTGCTCCCCTATTTAAAACCAATCACATTAAAATATTTGCACTATAGTTAGGTCTACCATTTGTAAATTATTTTATTGTTGGACTCCTTGTTTCTGAACTGGTATAAATGTAAGACTTCGGGCTGCCAATGCTTTCTGCATAATCACCAACACCACTCCTCCTTTGTGAACGGGCAGAAATTGTAAAACTTCAGGCTACCAATGCTTTCTGTATTATCACCAGCACTGCCGTGACTAATCCTACTGCTGCTAGTACTACTAATTCTACTAATACTAATAACAATAATAATAATAATGATGATAATAACAATGCAGTGTAGGTCCTACAGCATTATATCAGCCTTTATACAGCGTCGTGCAAAATGATTTTTACAAATTTGGTTCAAAAAAATGGTTGAAATGGCTCTGAGCACTATGGGACTTAACATCTGAGGTCATCAGTCCCCTAAAATTTAGAACTACTTAAACCTAACTAACCTAAGGACATCACATACATCCATGCCCGAGGCAGGATTTGAACCTGCGACCGTAGCAGTCGCGCGGTTCCGGACTGAGCGCCTAGAACCGCTAGACCACCGCGGACGGCACAAATTTGGTCATATGTATTTCAGAAATGGAGATAGGCAGGATAGTACACACCTAAAGTTTTAATAGCCATTTAACAGAGTTCAATGAATGCGCTATCTGTAGCACGCAGGATATCTAAGGAATTCAAGTTCCTCATATGTCAGGACTAACATGTCGAACTGCTGCTCTGATGCGAGGTCTGGTAGACAGCATCCTTCACAAAGTGCCGAAGAACAAAACCTGATGGTGACTTTGGGCGACCAGAAAATGGATCTACTCCTACCAGTCCCGCGACCTGGTATTTGTCGTCCAAAGCCTTTCTAAAGATCGAAGGCACCGTCCTGCTGCAGCATGATGTCAGGTGACATTTTTTCTTCTTGTGGAAATGCACACTGTTCCCATATGTCCAGTTGAACAGTCGAGTTTATAATGCCTCGGCAAAGAAAAACGGCCTCACCACGCCTTCATTAAGGAGACCACACACCACCTTTACCTTTGGACTACTGTGAACAATTTCCAAGCTAAACTGGTGGTTCTCACAGCCCTAGATCCTTACGGTGTGTTGCTTCACCTTTCCAGGTACACGAAAGCAAGTTTTAACCGCGAACACCGCCTTTTTTCAGGTAGTATGGGTCATCGTCGGAGCGATTCAAGTACTCATTCAAATTCTTTTCACTTTAGCCTGTCATCAGGCTGATGTACCTGTAGCAACTCCACCTTATAGGAATGAAACTTCAGTATCTCGTGAAGTAACTCGGGCACCATGGACGGCGGTAGCTGCAAATGTCGAGATGCTTGACGGATCGACTTGTTCCACACCCACGAGAATCATCTCATTTTTGGGTCTATGGAACGAAAACTGAATTAAATCTAATTGTTTCTGTTAGGCTGCTTTCCATATTTCATCACTCATGCTTACATGCCCAGAACGCATGCTCTTCTTGACACTTCGGGATTCCTAAAACTTTATTTCCCACTGTCGGTTGTTCGGAAGTGATAGTGATGTGCTTGTGTAACATATCCGGAAGTTCTGCTGGACCAGGGTGTCACATCTGGTCTCTCTCAACCATTCCACTCATTGCGCTATCTGCTGACGGAGGCCAGACATTTTCATCAGTAACTAAACTGCAAAAACAAAACAAATAAAGCTTTAGGGATGTGTGAACACTATGCCGTGAACTGCACGTTTACACCTACCCACATTCCTCAAATGTACGAGTACGTAATCAGAGTTGTAAAAATCATTTCGGAACATCTGGTATAGTAACTGTTGTGTTTTGCTATCAGTTAGTTCGTTTATTGTTCTGAAGCGAATTATGAAATAAGTTTCTGGTATATTGTGGGAACTACCGAAAATTCAGAGAAGCAGTTTTCTTGGGGTATTCAAGTATGTGTGATCTATCTGTTGAAAAGCAGCAAGGTATTTTGCATGCCCCTTTTGATTTAATAGAAGGGTAATACAATACACTATTTAGACCATAATCGTGGTTCTGATTATGATAATAATGAAGAAATAGTCTGTCTTGGTTGCAGGGATGTACTAATTATTTATTTACCACTGACACTTTCAGCTCAGTTCAAGCATCTTCAGACTGGCCAACAAAATTAATGTGCATTTCGTTAGAAGTATGACCTCATTTTTCAAAATTGGAGTTGCTAGTAAGTAATTGTGACACATGTTACTGAATATTAGATGTGTTAGGTACATGGGATACAGACCGTACAGAATGTCCCAAAAAATAACTGCCCTCGTGAAATACCTGGAAACATTGAGTTGCATCCTTTGACTACACTGATGAGCCAAAAGAGTATGGCCACCTGCTTAATAGCTTGTGTGTCCATTTTTGGGAGCGAAATACATCAGTGAGATCAGGTATCCAACAGTTTGTTAGTACGTTTGTCGAGGCATGTGGTATTAGATGTTTACTCACAGGTCATATAATTCGCGTAAATAAGGGGCCGCTGATTTCTGTATGTGTTGATGATGTGCGATACTGACCCAGATAGGTTCCATAGGATTTGCATCAGGATACTTTTTTGTTCTGGAGAGTGTCTTCCTAAGATAACAATCTTACACTTTCCTAAAGAAACATGGATTTCCCAAATATAAGAGACTAGCCTTGGGTGCAGTCTATAATTTCACAGAAAGTGAGGCTACTTGCTGGGCTCGAAAGCGCACGATCGGTAAAAACTGTTTATGACGTCTCAGCTTTTTGGAAGAAGAAGGATGAAACGAAAAGTCTTTGGCGTTTTATTCCAGCCCGTTGTGGTTGGCGGGATTGTTGTGCACAAGGAACCACGCCATTGGCTGACTGAGTGTTCGTATTCGGCAGTTCGTGGGCAGGCCTTTTTGGCGGGAAGGAATAGTAAGCCCTATGATTCAGCTAAAATATCTAAGAGTTCGCTCTGAGATGGGAAACTGTGTGCATCTTGTGCACATCACCAACATTCGTTCGCAGACAGGGAACTTAGTGAATCTGGCAGATGTGGGATCCAAGTTCGTGTTGTCAAAGCTCAATCCCCGTCTCGTACCGCAGAGCCACACACTCGACGGTGGCATTCTTCACGTCTCATTCTGATTATTTAAGGTTAGCATAATTATCAGCACTGGCATCTAGGACAACGCCTGGTCCGCATTTGCTCATGTCATTGCAATCATCTGTCTCCAGTCCAGTATTGTTAAGGTAGATGGAAGAGTTCTTAATATAACTACCAGGCCAACAGTTACTGTATTCGTTTATATAAGAGTTCATGTGAAATTTTCAGTACGTCAGATACGTTGAGTACGCATGTTTTATTGTCGGTTCAAATTACGCTGAATGCCGATAATTTTACTTGGCACAATTCACACATGGATCATTTGTAAAACCAACTGACATTTTGGATAGTCCGATACGTTTAAATAACTAGGTGTAACGTTGCAAAGCGAGGTGATATGGAATTAGCACGTAAGGACATTAGTAGGGAAGGCGGATAGTGGACCTCTCTTTATTGGGAGAATTTTAGGACGCCAAGTATGGAGGCCAAGTGTGGAACACCAGTATGATTCATTCTTGAATACTTCTCAATTCTTTCGGATCTTCACCATGTCGGGTTAGGAATGCATGGAAGAAATTCAGAGACGTGGCGTTAGATTTGTTGCTGGTGTGTTCGATCACCACGTGAGTGTTACAGAGATGCGTCATGACTCAAATGGGATTCACCGGGGAGAAGACGATGTTTATTTTTGTGAAACAATATTGAGAAAATTTAGAGAACCGGTAATTCAAGCTGTCTGCTGCAAACATACATTTCAAGTAAGGATCGCGAAGAAAAGGTGAAGGAAATTAGGGCTTGTACACAAGCAAAAGGCTCATACAGAGGCATATAGACCACCGTTTTCTAGTCGTTCCATTTGCAAGTGGAGTGGGTACATGGTACCCTCCGCCATACACCATAAGATGGCTTGTGGAGTATGTATATAGATCTAGATGTATATCTTGAGTATCCAGGAAATATACTTGAACTTCACTGACATCTACCACTACACCCAAAGAATGCGATACCCCCAGCTAACATCAAGAAGCCAGGAGTTCCAAAGCTGATTTTCAAATCATACGATAAAAACTTAGGTGATTCGTACAGAAATTTATTCTCTGAACAATAATGTTATTATACGCAAAATTCGCTCGATGTAATTATTCCATCAAGCTCCTGGATGAAGCTGCACATCGATAGTATTCTTCTTTCTTTTGCATAATTACACCTTTGTTCCACAGTTTCCGCAGGGTCGGCGTGGTTAAAATCGGATTTGGCAAGGTTAATGAGAAAGGTGTGGGCGGATACCCTTCCTGCCGCCACCCCGTACCACCCAGGATGGAATAAGTGTATCCCAGCTGTCAGCATCTAGTGTAAATCAGAAAGAGTGCGAACGTGTTTCAAATGCCTGCGACTCGTGTATCTGATGAGACGGGACGTGGGGACCAGCCCAGTATTCACCTAGTGGGATGTGGAAAACCGCTCGAAAACCACATACAGGCTCGTTGGCGCACCGGCCCTTGTGGTTAATCCGCCGGGCCGATTCGATTCGGGGCCAGTGCGCCTACCCTAGACCAGGAAGCAGTGCATTAGCGCTCTCGGCTAACCTGGCGGGTAAACCGTACATCGATGGTAATGCTGAGATATGCATTAATACAAAATATCGATTCCAACAATTACTTTCGTGAATTTATATATTACAGTGGCTTTCGTAAAACTATGCGGAATGTGCCCAAAATGAGTGATGTGAAGTCAGTAACATGTTTGATATTGCTAGATAGAATTTCAAGCACAGTATTTAATGAAATTTTGTTTGCCGTTGGATTAGAGAGATCTAACACTACCTTTAACAAACGTGTAGGAATGGCTGCTTTAAATATTTCTAAGGTTGTTCCTGAAGATTTCATTGTGGGTATATTTTGTAGAGATTTTAGCTAAAAATTTCAAAATGTCTTACACAGACATGGACAGCTTTATATTACTTCAAATATCTACCTCAAAAACTCGTGACATCATTAAAAGCGATAATAAGTGCTTTGACACTTCAGTTTATCCTGACAGTAATACTTCTAACATCCCTTGCATCATTAAAAAGAATGTAGGTTTAATGAAAAATGAATTATCACTCTGAGTGTAAAAAAGGTATGCTCCTGATGCTGAAACACAATGCGTAATGCGTAGAGTGAAACACTCATCTAAGGAAATAGGCATTACTGATTATCGGGAATGTGTATTAATTCATGTTGTTTAACTGGCTGTTCAGAACATCATAATTCGATCCAAGCTACATGAAGGTTCCACTCTACATTAATGTACGTCGGCATTATCGAAAAGATTGTAAGCGCCTCACCTTTCTTTTCTCTCTCTTTTTTCTTTTTTTCATTCACCTTCTGACTGGTTTTATGCGGCCCCTCCATGAATTTCTCTACTGTGACAACTACACCTCAGAGTAGCAGTTGTAACCAATGTCCACAATTATTTGCCTGGCGTATTCCAATCTCTGTCTTCCTTCACAGTTTCTACTTTCTACAGCTCCCTCTAGTACCGTGGGTTATTCCCCGATCCCTTAACAGATTTCCTATCATCCTGCCCCTTCTTCTTGTCAGTGTTTTCCACATATTCCTTTCCTCGCTGGTCCTTCCAATTTCTTACCTTATCAGTCCAACTAATTTTCAACATTGTTCTGAAGCATCACATCTAAAATTCTTCTATTCTCTTCTGATTAGGTTTTTCCTTAGTCCATGTTTCACTACCATACAGTGCTGTGCTCCAGATGTGTATTATCAGAAATTTCTTCCACAAATTCAGGCCTATGTTTAATACTAGTATACTTCTCTTTGCCAGGAACGCCTTTCTGCCAGTGCTAGTCTGCTTTTGATGTCCTCCTTGCTCCGTCCGTCATGGGTTATCCTGCTTCCTAGGCAACAGAAACCAACTGCTTCTTGATTACTAATCCTGATATTAAGTTTCTCGCTGTTCTCATTTCTGCTACTTGTTATTACTTTCGTCTTTCTCCGATTTACTATCAGTCGATATTCTGTACTCATTAGGCAGTTCTTTCAGTTCAACAGATTCTGTAATTCTTCATTCTTCGGCGAATCTTATCATTGATAACCGTTGAATTTTAATTAAAATCTTGAACCTTTCTTTTACTTTCGTCTTTCCTTCTTCAACGTATAGACTGAACAGCAGGAGCAAAAGACTACATACTTGTCTTACACCCTTGTTTAAACCGAGCACTTCGTTCTTGATATTCCACTCTTATTATTCCCATTCAGTATACTTGTACATATTGTATATTATACATCTTTCCCTATAGCTTACCCCCATTATTCTCAGACATTCGAACGTCTTGCAGCATCTGACATTATTGAACGATTCTTTCAGGTCGATAAATACTATGAACGTGTCTTGATATCCCTATAGTCTTGTTCCCATTATCAGCCACAACGTCAACACTGCTTCTCTGGTATATTTACCGTTCTTAAGCCAAACTGATCGTCATCTAACACAACCCTAATTTTCAATTCCATTTTGCTGTATATTACTGTTGTTAAAAACTTGGATGTGTGAGCTGTCAAACTGATTCTGCACTCTTAATGTTGACACCCATGTTTTTAATTTCACCGAAGGCTATTTTGAGTTTTCTATAAGCAGAGTCAGCCCTTCAATTTCTTCGCATTTTTCATGCAGGTATTTCGCTTTAGGTTCCTTGCAGTTCCTGTTTATTTCATTCCTAAGTGACTTCTGTTTTTGTATTCCTGAAATTCCCCAAACATTTTTGTGCTTCCTTCTTTCATCGATCAACTGTAGTATTTTTGTGATACCCATGGTTTATTCGCAGTTACCTTCTTTGTACCTGTGTTTTCCTATCCAACTTCTGTGGTTGCCCCTTTTAGAGGTGTTTCTTCCTGCTCAACTCAACTGCCTATTTAGCAGTTTCTTATTGTATTATCTATAGGAGATCTATAAGCGTATCTCTGCATTTCTTAGTTCTTCCGCACCCATTTTTTTTTTTTTTTTTTTTTTTTTTTTTGCACATACATTTTCTTGACTAATCTCTTAAACTTCAGCCTACTCTTCATTACTACTAAACTGTGATCTGAATCTATATTGCTCCAGGGCACGCATTACAACCTAATATCTGATTTCGCAATCTCTACCAGGCCATGACGTAATCTAACTGAAATTTTCCCGTGCCCCCCGGCCTTTTCGAAGTATACCTTTTGTGATTTTTGAACAGAGTATTCGCTCTTACTACCTGAAATTTATTTCAGAAGACAATTAGACTTTTTCTCTCTCTCTTTTCAAGTACCAAGCCCATTTTCTCCTATAACCACTTCTTCCGCTCCATCCCTACAACACCATTCCAATCCCCCACGACTATTAGATTCTCAACTCCCTTTACGCACTGAATTATACGGTCAATATCCTCATATACTTCCTCTAACTTTTCGTCATCTGCCTGCGACGTAGGCAAGTATACCGAAACTATTATTTTCGGTGTTGGGTTGCTGTCGCTTGTGATTAGAACAACCCATTCACTGAACTGTTCACAGTAACACAGTCTCTGCCCTACCTTCTTTTTCATAGTGAATCCTACTCCCATTATACCATTTTCTGCTGTTGTTGATATTACATTATACTCATCTGAGCTTAAATCCTTGTCTTCTTACCATTCCACTTCGCTGACTCCCCAACTACTTCTGGGCTGAGCCTTAGCATTTACCTTTTCAGATTTTCTAGCTTACCCACCACGCTGAAACTTCTCATATTCCACTCCTCGACGCGTAGAACGTTATCCATTCACTGGTTATTCAGTCTTTATCTCATGATCGCTTCCCCCTTCACAGTCTCTCCCGGAGATCCGAATGGGGGACTAATCTGGAATCTTTTGACTTTGGAGAGATCATCATGATACATTTTCATTTACAAGCCCCTTGTCTCGTGGATATCCACATTATGTGTCTTTAATACAGTGATTTCTATTGCGTTTCTCGTCCTCAGGCCATTGATCATTGCTGATTTCTCCGCCTTGAGTGGCAGTTTCCCACTCCAACAATAAGAGAGTGTGCTGAACATCCTAGCGCTCCTCCGCCTTCTTTGACAAGCTATTGCTAATGATTTTTATTCAATATTTAAGAAGTAGCGCGGCTCGAACCCGAAACTGGGGAACATTTAATATTTAATAAAAGATGCTACCTCTGCACCACGCTTTATACTAGAGGATTGTGTGAGCACTGTAGTCATTTTCGGGATCACATGCTACTCAGCAGCTATGTCCACAACAGTAGATAAATGTAAATTGATTTATCATCTGGTACTTTATGCACCTTCAGTAACAGTAAGTATGTATGTTAAAAAATCACGAGCAGCTCCAAATATGAAATTTTATTTCTTTGCTGGTTTCATGCGCCTAGTGCCCTTCTTCAGAAGACTGCACAAAATATATGGCACATACAAATACAGGCTAGATAAAAATATTTTAAAAAAATTAAAAAAAATTAAAGATAAAAATATGATGCATGGTTAGAATAATAAAATTAGTGAAAAACTATCTAGATCGCAATGGTTATTTTATTTAAAATGACCTGTTTCTGCCTAGTCTTAGACCAGAAAAGCACTTTGAAGGATAGGAATCGTGTTAGTTACATAAAGAAGTCAGTGACTTAAAATAATTTCTGTATGTAAATAGCACGATATCTGCCTTTCGTAGTGTTATGCCAAAGATGTCCTAAGACTAGACCGAAACCGGCCATTTTAAATAAAACACCCATTGCGATTAGACTGTTTTTTACTAATTTTATGTAGATCACAAGATCTCGGTTCTCCGTTCCAAAATTTTAATAGTTAGAACTGACCCATTATTAGTGATCGTCAAAAATAAATAGGTGTATTCAGCATATTGCCTTAATCCTAAAAAAATAAAGAACAATACATTGTGGAATAACAAAACGCGTTAATGCAAAAAGATCTCGTAATTCCTTACATGTGAATCATAGTGCATTCACAAACATGGTATAAGAAAACCGAACAAAAAATGCAGGCATTATTCCAGAATTAGAGCTTATCATCTAATGAGCTAACACTTGGTTTAAGAATCATGAAAGAAGGTTGTATACATGGAAGAACCCTGGAGATACTAAAAGGTATCAGATAGATTATATAATGGTAAGACAGAGATTTAGGAACCACGTTTTAAATTGTAAGACATTTCCAGGGGCAGATGTGGACTCTGACCACAATCTATTGGTTATGAACTGTAGATTAATACTGAAGAAACTGCAAAAAGGTGGGAATTTAAGTAGATGGGACTTGGATAAACTGAAAGAACCAGAGGTTGTACAGAGTTTCAGGGAGAGCATAAGGGAACAACTGACAGGAATGGGGGAAAGAAATACAGTCGAAGAAGAATGGGTAACTTTGAGGGATGAAATAGTGAAGGCAGCAGAGGATCAAATAGGTAAAAAGACGAGGGCTAGTAGAAACCCTTGGGTGACAGAAGAATTATTGAATTTAATTGATGAAAGGAAAAAATATAAAAATGCAGTAAATGAAGCAGGCAAAAAGGAATACAAACGTCTCAAAACTGAGATCGACAGGAAGTACAAAATGGCTAAGCAGGGATGGCTAGAGGACAAATGTAAGGATGTAGAGGCTTATCTCACTAGGGGTAAGATAGATACTGCGTACAGGAAAATTAAAGAGACCTTTGGAGAAAGGAGGACCACTTGCATGAATATCAAGAGCTTTGATGGAAACCCAGTTCTAAGCAAAGAAGGGAAAGCAGAAAGGTGGAAGGAGTATGTAGAGGGTCTATACAAGGGCGATGTACTTGAGGACAATATTATGGAAATGGAAGAGGATGTAGATGAAGATGAAGAGTTTGACAGAGCACTGAAAGACCTGAGTCGAAACAAGGCCCCCAGAGTAGACAACATTCCATTAGAACTACTGACAGCCTTGGGGGAGCCAGTCCTGACAAAACTCTACCATCTGGTGAGCAAGATGTATGAGACAAGCGAAATACCCTCAGGTTTCAAGAAGAATATAATAATTCCAATCCCAAAGAAAGCAGGTGTTGACATATGTGAAAATTACCGAACTATCAGTTTAATAAGCCACAGCTGCAAAATACTAACGAGAATTCTTTACAGACGAATGGAAAAACTGATAGAAGCCGACGTCGGGGAAGATCAGTTTGGATTCCGTAGAAATGTTGGACACGTGAGGCAACACTGACCCCACGACTTATCTTAGAAGAAAGATTACGGAAAGGCAAACCTACGTTTCTAGCATTTGTAGACTTAGAGAAAGCTTTTGACAATGTTGATTGGAATACTCTCTTTCATATTCTGAAGGTGGCAGGGGTAAAATACAGGGAGCGAAAGTCTATTTACAATTTGTACAGAAACCAGATGGCAGTTATAAGAGTCGAGGGGCATGAAAGGGAAGCAGTGGTTGGGAAGGGAGTGAGACAGGGTTGTAGCCTATCCCCGATGTTATTCAATCTGTATATTGAGCAAGCAGTAAAGGAAACAAAAGAAAAGCTCGGAGTAGGTATTAAAATCCATGGAGAAGAAATAAAAACTCTGAGGTTCGCCGATGACATTGTAATTCTGTCAGAGACAACAAAGGACTTGGAAGAGCAGTTGAATGGAATGGACAGTATTTTGAAAGGAGGGTATAAGATGAACATCAACAAAAGCAAAACGAGGATAATGGAATGTAGTCGAATTACGTCGGGTGATGCTGAGGGAATTAGATTAGGAAATGAGACACTTAAAGTAGTAAAGGAGTTTTGCTATTTGGGGAGCAAAATAACCGATGGTGGTCGAAGTAGAGAGGATATAAAATGTAGACTGGCAATGGCAAGGAAAGCATTTCTGAAGAAGAAAAATTTGATAGTATTTGTATGGAGTATAGCCATGTATGGAAGTGAAACGTGGACGATAAATAGTTTAGACAAGAAGAGAATAGAAGCTTTCGAAATGTGGTGCTACAGAAGAATGTTGAAGATTAGATGGGTAGACCACATAACTAATGAGGAGGTATTGAATAGAATTAGGGAGAACAGGAGCTTGTGGCGCAACTAGACTAGAAGAAGGGATCGGTTGGTAGGACATGTTCTGAGACATCGAGGGATCACCAATTTAGTATTGTAGGGCAGCGTGGAGGGTAAAAATCGTAGAGGGAGACCGAGAGATGAATACACTAAGCAGATTCAGAAGGATGTAGGCTGCAGTAGGTACTGGGAGATGAAGAAGCTTGCACAGGATAGAGTAGCATGGAGAGCTGCATCAAACCAGTCTCAGGACTGAAGACTACAGCAACAACTACATCTAATGAGGTGCATAGCCGGAGGTTGTGCTCAAGAGCTGGGCTAAAAGTACGAAAAAATAAGTATGCAAAAACCTATGCAACTGTAGCTGCCATGAAACAAAACGAAAATATAAGTGTCCATAAGTAGCATATTGAGTAATATATAAAATCCTAATGACACATAAAATAGTGCAAACGACATGCGGTGCAATGGATGGAAAGTTTAGGAACTAATATTGGAAACAGGTGCAGTGAGGTCTGAAGCGCACTAGCAGGGAACCTGGCAGCGAAAGCAAAGTTCGAAACGTATCATGGGACTGGAATAGGTGGGGATGCAGTTCTCAAAAATGGCTCTGAGCACTATGGGACTTAACATCTCTGGTCATCAGTCCCCTAGAACTTATAACCTAACTAACCTAAGGACATCACACAACACCCCGTCATCACGAGGCAGAGAAAATCCCTGACCCCGCCGGGAATCGAACCCGGGATGCAGTTCTCAATCAGCAGCTAATATAAAGGGTCAGAAAGAAACTGCAGAGGAAAAGGAGCGTGAGAAGATTGGTATACTTCTGTTATAACGAAACAAGTAATATCGGAATACACGCTAATTGCAAATACGATTCGTGAAAAGGTTGCAATAAGCGTCATTCATGCGAGTCGTGTGGTAAGTTTTAGAAAAAGCGTGAGATGCATCAAGAGACCAGAAGCCATAGCAGGAGCAAGTAGAGAAAGAATTCATAATTATCGAGAGCCAAAATAAAGCGTGAAAAATAGCTATCCCACAAAGCAAACGTGGGCATGGTTGTATACTATTTGCGTAACAGTAATACAATCCAGCAGTGCACTAGACTCCATCCCTGATCGTGACTAATGGGTGTAATACAGTGTATTATTGCATTGGATTTCTGCGCAAATGCACATGAAAGCGAAGTGTGGCTATTAATAGAGAGCAACTGTTTAATCAAATTTGATGTGTAGCTTGAAGCTTGCGATACATGCTTCACAATGTTTTACAGTCGATATTAGCTAATCACACTGACAAATATATTACAGTCTGTTTGGAACATGTTTTATTTCTTACAACGAAATGAGGCTGTGAACCCCCACAAGAACGAAATTCTGAAATATCATCTCCTTCATACATCCCATGGCTTTGCACATCTCCCATAGGTTTACTTCTGGAATGTCACTATTTTCATTATTGAATATCTGCGTTTAGGATTCCGTTCTGAACTGTATCGACATTAAATAGTCAATGGACTAATCAACTTCCACAGGCCACGTGTTCCTGGATTTATTTTTTAACTAGTTTCAGTTATCAGATGCTGGTACTCTCAGGTGTTCATTGCCCTGACGGCAACACGGTTAAATAGTCTCGGAATTGCTCTTTGCACCTCTTAAAATGCCTATTTACTATACCATATGCCTTTCGTGTCTTGCCGGCCGCTTTGGCTGAGAGGTTCTAGGCGCTTCAGTCCACAACCGAGCTGCTGCTACGGTCGCAGGTTCGAATCCTGCCTCGGGCATGGATATGTATGATGTCCTTAGGTTAGTTAGGTTTAAGTAGTTCTAAGTCTAGGGGACTGATGGCCTCGGATGTTAAGTTTCATAGTGCTTCGTGTATTGATTTGGAACATTTATTTCAGTTCGCGTCATCGGCTTACTGAATTACTCCAAAATTGCATTTCAGGCAATACGTTTCCTCCCAGTGAGCTCTGTCTGCTGCCAGGTTCTCAGATTCCTCTCCGGTTCATGTCCATACACCGAAGGTCCTTAACAAAAGTTCGTCTCCAGGATTTACGTGGTCTTCCCCTAGTTCTATATAGGTCAGTCATTACGTTTTACTTGAATAATTCGAGAAATACAGCCTCTAGCAAAAACCAGTCCCAGCACAAAATATAGCTATATTAAATTCCTAACAAAAAAGGTCATGTTAATTTTTTCTGTAGCACAAATAGTTTGCACGAACGAGCGAGAGAAAATAAAAATCTCGAGTGTGGGTTTTGAACGCACTGCAGTTTGCATAAAAACAGGAAATAGGGGCAGCGGAATCGCCCTGTGTGGCCATGAGCAGCATACTAGAAGAGTGTACTTCTCATAGCGATGGTATTAGTTGGAAGACTGCCGAAGCTTTGCCAGCTGCGCCGGTCATATCTGCATCTTTTTCTTGAGTCATCAGTCTTCTGACTGGTTTGATGTGGCCCACCACGAATTCCTCTCCTATGTCAACCCTTTCATCTCAGAGCAGCATTTGCAAACTACGTCCTCAATTATTTGCTAGATAGATTCAAATCTCCTTCTTCATCTACAGTTTTTGCCCTCTACAGCTCCCTCTAGTACCGTAGAAGTTATCTCACGATGTCTTAACAGATGCCCTATCATTCTGTCGCTTCTCCTTGCCAGTGTTTTCCACATATTCCTCTCCTCTCCCGTTCTGCACAGAACCACCTAATTCCTTACCTTATCGGCCCACCTAATTTTCAACATTAGTCTGTAGCACCACATCTCAACTGTTTAGATTCTCTTCTGTTCTGGTTTTCCCACAGCCCATGTTTCGCTACCATACAATGCTGTCTTCCATACGTACAGCCGGCCGGAGAGGCCGAGCGGCTCTAGGCGCGACAGTCTGGAACCGCGTGACCGCTATGGTCGCAGGTTCGAATCCTGCCTCGGGCATGGATGTGTATGACGTCCTTAGGTTAGTTAGGTTTAAGTAGTTCTAAGTTCTAGGCGACTGATGACCTCAGAAGTTAAGTCCCATAGTGCTCAGAGCCATTTGAACCATTTGAACCATATGCACATTCTCAGAAATTTCTTCCTCAAATTAAGGTCTCTGTTTGATACTAGTAGACGTCTCTTGGTCAGAAATCCAGTTTTTGCCAGTGCTAGTCTCCTTTTGATGTCCTCTTTGCTCCGTCCGTCATGGTTTACTTTGCTGCCTATGTTGTAGAATTCCTTAACCTCATCCACTTCGTGACCATCAGTCCTGATATTAAGTTTCTCGCTGTTCTCATTTCTGGCCGGCCGCTGTGTCCGAGTGGTTTTAGGCGCTTCAGTCTGGAACCGCGCCGCTGCTACGGTCGCAGGATCGAATCCTGCCTCGGGCATGGGTGGGTGTGATGTCCTTAGGTTAGTTAGGTTTAAGTAGTTCTAAGTCTTAGGGGACTGATGACCACAGATGTTAAGTCCCATAGTGCATAGAGCCATTTGAACCATTTTTTTCTCATTTCTGCTGCTTCTCATTACTTTCGTCTTTCTTCGATTTTCTCTCAGTCCATATTCTGTACTATAAGACGGTTCATTCCGTTCAGCAGATCATGTAATTCTTTTTCACTTTCACCCAGGATAGCAGTCTCATCAGGGAATCGTATTATTAATACCCTTTCACCTTGAATTTTAATTCCTGTCCTGAACCTTTCTTTTATTTCCATCATTGGTTCTTCGATGTATTGATTGAACAATAGAAGTGAAAGACAACGTCCCTGTGTTACACTCTTTTTAATTCGAGTTCTCCGTTCTTGGTCGTCCACTCTTATTATTCCCTCTTGACTCTTCTGTACATTGTATATTACCCTTCTTTCCCTATAGCTTACTCCTATTTTCCTCAGAATTTCCAACATCTTGCACCATTTTACACTGTCGAACGCTTTTCCCAGGTCGACAAATTCTATGAACGTGTTGATTTTTCTTTAGTCTTGCTTCCATTATTAACACCAACGTCAGAATTGTCTCTCTGGTGCCTTTAATTTTCCTAAAGCCAAACTGATCGTCATCTAACACATTGAGCCATGGTAAAAATTGCTGCTTTGAAGAGCGCGCCGCAGCGCGTAGTGTGAAGCAGTCGCCCTCCGTTTCTGGCGGTGGCGCCGCTGTGGCAGTCGCAGCTTTGGTGTGTCCCTCTGGTGGGAAAGGGGAAAGGTTGCCTGTTCACGTGCATTTAAGGGGCGCTATGAGCTCGCCAGTTGATGAGTTGCTCAGCCGGGTCAGTGTGGGGCAGTCAGTGTCTGTCGTCCGGAGTGCTAGTATGTGTTAGGCCGCCAGTCTGCTCGAGTTTGTTCAGGCAGTGGTCATTGGCGGCTGGATCGATCGGTTGGTCGGTCGCGCACTGGGACACAAGATGACTTGTCCGTCTTGAGCGTCGGCGTATGTGAGGCCACCACGTCAGTCCAGTGGGCCACGCCGTATGGCGAGGGGTAGTGGCTTCGCGGCCGACACGAGAGCAACAGGAGTCAACCCACGACGTCGGTCTGGCCGGGGCGAACTGCGGCGCCGTGAGACGGGAGATCGGCGCCCCTTCCTGCGTCCGTTGAAGGGGCTGGCAGCGGACGGTTCGGGAGAGCGATTTGGGGGGTGTTGCGCCAGCTCTTCGCCAGACATCGCATTTTACTAGAAGTTAAGTGATTCGTGATATGTTGTTCCATTTACTTGTTAAATTCTACTTGTTTTCTTGGTCAGTCTCTCGTCACCAGCTTGCTCGTCTGTCTCCCGTCCGCATTTGTTAGGCAGTTAGTGTGTGTCTCTCTGTCTGTCGGTCTGCCGTACGTTAATAGCTACCTCTGTCATGTTTGTCGGATTCGCTGTTAACGAATTTATTGCTTGAAGTGTAACGGCCGAATTCCTGAAATATGTTTTTATCTTGCCTATCATCTTGAGAGGCGGTATATGTGTAATGTAGAGCATGTTTGGCCAACCTTGTATATTTTATGTAAGACTGCCTTTCATGGGTTTTTATTTAAATGGTCATTTTAGTCTATAAAGTTGCCACCCTTCCAGCGTAAGAGTTTTTTTTTTTAATTTTTTTTTTTAATCTAGTTGCACCTTCGGTGGCAAGTTAATCTTTTAATGTTAGTGTTTTGTATCATTTCCATCCCTCCTGCGGGGTGCATAGTTTATGTGCTTGTGTGAGTTGTTAAAATTTTTAGTTTAAAGTAATTTGGTGTGTTGCAGATTTGCACCAGTGTAGCCTTTGAGAGGTGGTCGTGAGTGGTCGTGACTACGGCCGTGTCATAAGGGAGCGGCAAGGTTCTCAGCCCGAAAGCTCATACAGTCAGAAATTGTTCTTTCTACCTCTGAATAAATTGTAACTTGATATTTAGAGGGTTCTTTTTGACCATAATTTTAAATCTGTTTAAAAAAAAGGCTTTTAGGAATAAAATTTCGATTTGTTGAAAGAAATTTGATTTGTTTTCATTAGTTACACACTGGCACGCTCAAATAGTGTGATTAAATGTGTTAATGTTCTTGATGAATCGCTAGTAATTAAAGTAAATTCTTAAGAAAATGTTTTGAAAATAAATTCACGGTTCACACATCCTCAATTTTCTTTTCCATTTTTCTGTATAGTATTCTTGTGTCTGCATCTGTGTCCCCCTTATTACAGATATGGCTGCCGAAGTATGGAAATCGGTTAACACCTTGCCGGCGTAAGCCCAGGATAGACATGAGACTGACCGCGTAAGACTTTCTACCGCTGCAGAAACAACAAGAAGACGCCGCAGTGTGTGGCATAAATTTCCAGTTCTTGTTACGCGTCTCTCTCTCTCTCTCTCTCTCTCGTCTTGTTGCAGAAATAGCAAGGCCGAAGGCGCCAGCCGGAACCAGCGTCGTCCCATTTTCTGCTCGTGTAGCGACATCCACAGAGAGACCGAATCGTCCCGAGATAAGACGATCCTCGTACCGGTGTTGACAATTTTCGTCGCTGCTGCGGCGCACCCCCTGTACCGGCAGCGACGGCGCCCGCTTCGCTTTCCGCCCCCGCCTTCTTGTCGTCGTCCTGCGGCCGGCGAGGGAACGGAACCACCGCAGACGTCGGACCACCGCCGCGCTGTCGCGACGACATTTCCTGCGCGCGTAATCAGCGGACAGTCTCTGAAAGCGGCGACCTGGCGGCTGGAAAAGCCGCCAGACGAGTAAACAGCGGCGTCTCCGCGTGTCCTTCGCTTTTATTTTTATCTGTGCCCCCGCGGGCCAGAGAGTACAGTGTGTGTCTGCGCTTGGCTCGCCCCTGCTCTCTTGACGTCGCCCGCTCTTGTAAACAGCCCCGGACACGGGGTCGCCCCTTTGTTCCTCATTTTGCCGGCATGTTTTGTGTCGCGGCCGGCCGAGCACCTACAAAGCGACCACTTTGTATCGCTGCGGCCGCGTTTCTTGGCTTATGTGTACGTCCCGCCAGACTGTGCGTCGCCATTGTCTGCTTCTTTTCTCACACATTGTAAATCACACACGCGCCGCCGTGCCGCCAGCTGGCGTCATACTTCTTGCTCTCATCTATTTGCTGACTACTGTAAATTTCCATCTCCTCTCTCGTCCTACACAGAGGGTGGACGAAAACACGGAAACACCAAAAATACAAAACATTACCATGCCTTATATTGTGTATAAAATCCGCTGGCATTCAAAACAGTCTCAAATCGTCTCGAAAGTGATAAATACAGGTGCTGTATTGTTTTTAAGGGAATCTTAAAGGGCGGGTGGCTGTGAAGCCCCACTTGGTGTAAAAACACGCACCACATTCTTCAGCTGACTGCCACATATTCAAGAGCTGGCCACCAGATGGCAGGTTTGCCTAGACTGTTCCATGAAAGTTATTCCCGGCAGGTCGATCCAGACTTGCGAAAATGGGTTAAGTCTTACATGTAACTTCTCTGATGTGTTACTTGAAAATTGTGTAATGCAGAATTTGGGCCGCGCGGGATTAGCCGAGCTCTCTAGGGCGCTGCAGTCATGGACTGTGCGGCTGGTCCCGGCGGAGGTTCGAGTGCTCCCTCGGGCATGTGTGTGTGTGTGTGTGTTTGTCCTTAGGATAATTTAGGTTAAGTAGTGTGTTAGCTTAGGGACTGATGACCTTAGCAGTTAAGTCCCATTACATTTTACACACATTTTTTTTTAACAGAATTTGAAACGCAGGATCAACGAATTACTCATGATGCTACTGCATTTATACTTCACTTTCGCGTGCAAGTAATAATTCCAGTTGTTCCAAAATAAACGACAGTGGTGCATTTGTAAGACACTGGCGAAATGGGGCAAATCGCTGTAGGTGCTTCGAGGTAAATCCCCGCAGCTAAAACAGTGTCACGACAGTTCGTCGATAATAAGCTAAAGGTGACATTCAACACACGCTGCGAGAGGTTAGCTCACCTGAAGATATAATTCCGCTGCCTAAAATAAAGAACTACGGTAAACGTTCTGGCAAAGCAATGAAATATATGCTTGTAACCTCAACACTCAGGAAGCAACGAATGGAAGTAGAATGAATGGTAAAAGGAAAGCTTGCTTCTGAGAAGGGAGAAAAAGGAGAAAACAGATCACACAGCCAGTTGATTATATTTCAGAGTCTATTTCTCATTTCTCATATCATGACTGTAGCTCAGGTACAGACAACGATTCCATTTGGCGAAGAAATATCCGAAGAAGAAGAGCAAGAGCCTGAGACTTTAGGAAAAATCGGAGGACTAACGATGTACACTATTTACCAGATACCAGAGGTTGAAAATACCACTACGGTTGCAAGTTTTTTATGTAGAACACGACTTGTTTCGGGCTCTTATACGCCCATCTTCAGGTGTTATGACTTAGTGCTGTGGCCCCGAGCGCCGCGGTGAAGGAGTACAGGACGTTGCGTACTACCAGCGAGTGCAGAGCTGCCGCGTTCTAAATAAAAAAGAATCTTACAACTGTAGCGCCGGCCGCAGTGACCTAGAGGTTCTAGGTGCTTCAGTCTAGAACCGCGCGACCGCTGCGGACGCAGGTTCGAATCCTGCCTCGGGCATGGATGTGTGTGATGTCCTTCGGTTAGTTAGATTTAAATAGTTCTAGGTTCTGTAGCAGTACTTTCAGCCACTGGTATTATGCTCAGTTGCGCTTGTTCCTCCTACAGGATTGGTTACAGGGTAGCCTCAGTAATTTAACTCTTTCAGGGTGTCCTACTGATCCCCCCCTCATGGAGAAGACAGTTTACTTTTGTACAAGTATTTTTAATCATTATGTTGAATTTTACAAGACATTTCAGTTCAATATTGTTTTGGGTAAGGTGGGTAGAATACGAAAACGTTTCAGAGGGTCATTTTAAGTGTTTTTACTATGCGGCCAACCATTTTATCCATGTTTATCTCAAATGGAGCAAAGGCCTGCTCTGTAGGCCTTTACTCCATTCTGTGGGGTAAAAACCCGCAATTTTTGCTTTAGCTGAATTGTAAATTGGTCTCTAATTAATAATCCGACACAGCTGGAATTTGGTAGCGTTATAAGTAACAACCCAACCTCCAACTTCAATTTGAAGTGACCCCATTGACCGTAATATTAGAAAATCTGAAAATTGCGGGTCCTTACCTCCACGTACCCTTATATTCTCCCTGCAAAATACTGACAAGTTTAGGTAGCGATGTTGGAAGTGGACATCGATCGCAAACCCTTCTCTCTGAAGAAAACCAGAAAGGCGCGTTAGTATTGAGATCTGGTTACTTTGGCGGCCATGCTCGTGCTCACAACACCAACTTCGAACAATGCGAACTGTGTGAAATGTCATCTTGGAACACAGCATCACCACTGGAGAACAAATATTGCACCATGGGATGTATCTCATCAGCCACAATGGTCGCATGGTCTTTGGCAGTACCACGACATTGCAGAATAACAACAGGGCCCATGGTATACCGCTGTATGGCTACCCAAATCATCACCCAGCAAGCACTATGTTTCACTCCTGGGACGTAAACTCGCCCAGATCTTTTCAGCAGTGTGAAACAAGACTCGTCGTTGTTGTGGTCTTCAGTCCTGAGACTGGTTTGATGCAGCTCTCCATGCTACTCTATCCTGTGCAAGCTTCTTCATTTCCCAGTACCTACTGCAACCTACATCCTTCTGAATCTGCTTGGTGTATTCATCTCTTGGTCTCCCTCTACGATTTTTACCCTCCACGCTGCCCTCCAATGCTAAATTGATGATCACTTGATGCCTCTGAACATGTCCTACCAATCGATCCCTCCTTGTAGTCAAGTTGTGCCACAAACTTCTCCTCTCCCCAATCCTATTCAATACCTCCTCATTAGTTACGTGATCTACCCATCTAACCTTCAGCATTCTTCTGTAGCACCACATTTCGAAAGCTTCTATTCTCTTCCTCTCCAAACTATTTATCGTCCATGTTTCACTTCCATACATGGCTACACTCCATACAAATACTTTCAGAAATGACTTCCTGACATTTAAATCTATACTCGATGTTAACAAATTTCTCTCCTTCAGAAACGCTTTCCTTATGATTGCAGTCTACATTTTATATCCTCTCTACTTCGACCATCATCAGTTATTTTGCTCCCCAAATAGCAAAACTCCTTTACTACTTTAAGTGTCTCATTTCCTAATCTAATACCCTCAGCATCTCCCGACTTAATTCGACTACGTTCCATTATCCTCGTTTTGCTTTTGTTGATGTTCATCTTATATCCTCCTTTCAAGATGCTATCCACTCCGTTCAACTGCTCTTCCAAGTCCTTTGCTGTCTCTGACAGAATTACAATGTCATCGGCGAACCTCAAGGTTTTTATTGCTTCTCCATGCATTTAATACCTAATCCGAATTTTTCTTTTGTTTCCTTCACTGCTTGCTCAGTATACAGATTGAATAACATCGGGGAGAGGCTACAACCCTGTCTCACTCCCTTCCCAACCACTGCTTCCCTTTCATGCCCCTCAACTCTGCTTCCAGGACTTAAGACTCATCCATCCAAATATATCTTCCCATTGCTCCAGAGTTCAGTTTTTATGGCTTCGGTACTATGTTTTCCCGTTACGGACATTTGCACCATCGATGAGACGTTTTAGGATGCCAGTTCCCACTGCAGTTCCCTGTTTCTGTACCGCCCTCCGTGTGATTTTGTTGCTGATAAGGATCGCGAGGGCGACATTCGGTTGTGCAGTGACTTTTGCAGGTGCCGGCCTTCAATTTTTCGTCTCAGTCGTCTTCAACGACCGCCCGTCACGATCACTCATCACAAAGTTTCGTCCTCTTTGTAACAGGAGAACTTACAACACCAAACGCTTCAGCTCCCTTGGTTACGGAAATATCCACGATATGAGCACCACTTAACTTCGACACAGTGCACTCACAATCACACAGAGCACGGACGACAAATGCAACGTATTGAGGATATTTCACAGTTAAATGTACATCTACCTGATTATCATCAGCTTGGGTTTCGAAAATACGATCGTGTGAACCCCGGCTCGCGCTATTCGTCCACGAGACTCAGAAGGCCATAGACACGAGTTCCCAGGTAGATACCGTGTTTCTTGACTTCCGCAAGGCGTCCATACAGTACAGTTCCCCACAGTCGTTTAATGAACAAAGTAAGAGCATATGGACTATCAGACCAATTGTGTGATTGGATTGAACAGTTCCTAGATAACAAAACGCAGCATGTCATTCTCAATGGAGAGAAGACTTCCGAAGTAAGAGTGATTTCTGGTGTGCCGCAGGGGAGTGTCGTAGGACCGTTGCTATTCACAATATTCATAAATGACCTTGTGGATGACATCGGAAGTTCACTGAGGCTTTCTGCGGATGCAGGAAGATCTGCAGCGAATTGACGCATGGTGCAGGTAATGGCAATTGAATCTCAATGTAGACAAGTGTAATGTGCTGCGAATACATACAAAGAAAGATCCCTTATCATTTAGCTACAATATAGCAGGTCAGCAACTGGAAGCAGTTAATTCCGTAAACTATCTGTGAATGCTCATTAGGAGTGATTTAAAACGGAATGATCATATAAAGTTGATCGTCGGTAAAGCAGATGCCAGACTGAGATTCATTGGAAGAATCCTAAGGAAATGCAATCCGAAAACAAAGGAAGTAGGTTACAGTACGCTTGTTCGCCCACTGCTTGAATACTGCTCAGCAGTGTGGGATCCGCACCAGATAGGGTTGGTAGAAGAGATAGAGAAGATCCAACGGAGAGCAGCGCGCTTCGTTACAGGATCATTTAGTTATCGCGAAAGCGTTACGCAGATGATAGATAAACTCCAGTGGAAGACTCTGCAGGAGAGACGCTCAGTAGCTCGGTACGGGCTTTTGTTGAAGTTTCGAGAACATACCTTCACCGAGGAGTCAAGCAGTATATTGCTCGCTCCTACGTATATCTCGCGAAGAGACCGTGAGGATAAAATCAGAGAGATTAGAGCCCACACAGAGGCATACCGACAATCCTTCTTTCCACGAACAATACGAGACTGGAATAGAAGGGAGAACCGATAGAGGTACTCAAGGTACCCTCCGCCAAACACCGTCAGGTGGCTTGCGGAGTATGGATGTAGATGTAGATGTAGATATTCACAATAAAGTGCCTGGCAGAGGGTTCAATGAACGACCTTCAAGCTGTCTCTCTACCGTTCCACTCTCGAACGGTGCGTTGGAAAATCGAGCACTTAAATTTTTCTGTGCGAGCCCGTATTTGTCTTATTTTATCGTGATCATCATTTCTCCCTATGTATGTGGGTGCCAACGGAATGTTTTTGCAATAGGAGGAGAAAACTGGCGATTGAAATTTCATGAGAAGATCACGTCGCAACGAAGAACGCCTTTGTTTTAATTATAGCCACTCCAATACACGTATCACGTCGGTGGCACTATCTCCCCTACTTCGCGATAATACAAAACGAACCACCATCTTGGTTCGAATGGCTCTGAGCCCTATGGGACTTAACGTCATCAGTCCCCTAGAACTTAGAACTACCTAAACCTAACTAACCTAAGGACATCACACACATCCATGCCCGAGGCAGGATTCGAACCTGCGACCGTAGCGGTCGCGCGGTTCCAGACTGTAGCGCCTAGAACCGCTCGGCCACTCCGGCCGGCGAACCACCATCTTTAGGGCGGACGTGATGTAAGCAGTCTCTTTAGTAGATCTGTTGCACCCTCTAAGTGTTCAGCCAATGAATCGCAGTCTTTGCTTTGCTCTACCCCCAACATTATCTATGTGGTCGTTTCAATTTAAATTATTTGTAATTGTAATGCCTAAGTATTTAGTTGAAATTACCGCTTTCATTTTTGTGAGACTTATCGCATAATCGAAATTTAGCTGATTTCTTTTAGTACTCATGTGAATAACTTGACACTTTTCTTTATTCAGGGACAATTGCCATTTTTCGCACCACACAGATATCTTATCTAAATCATTTTGCAATTCGTTTAGGTCATCTGATGACTTTAACAGACGGTAAATGACAGCACCATCTGCAAACAATTTAAGAGGGCTACTCAGATTGTCTCCTATGTCGTTAATATAGATCAGGAACAATATAGAGCCTGTAACACTTCCTTGGGGAACGCCGGATATTACTTCTGTTTTACTCGATGATTTTCCGTCTATTACTACGAACTGTTACCTTTCTGCCAGGTAATCACGAATCCAGTCGCACAACTGATGCGATATTCCATAGGCACGCAGTTTGGTTAGAAGACGCTTGTAAGGAACGGTGTCGAAAGTCTTCTTTAAATCTAAAAATGTGGAGTCAATTTGACATCCGCTGTCGCTAGCACCCATTACTTCATGAGAATAAATAGCGAGTTGTGTTTCGCAAGAACGCTCTCTTCGAGGTAATTCATAATGTTCGAGCACAGTATATGTTCCAAAACCGTACTGCAAATCGACGTTAATGATGTGGGCCTGTAATTCAGCGGATTACTCCTATTTCCCGTTTGGGTATTGGTGTGACTTGAGAAATTTTACAGTCTTTAGGTAGGAAACGTACTGTGAGCGAGCTGTTGTATATAATTGCTATATATGGAGCTATTGTATCGGCATACTGTGAAAGGAACCTGACTGGTATAAAATCTGGACCGGAGACCTTGCCTTTATTAAGCGATTTAAGCTGCTTTGCCACAAGGAGGATATCTACTTCTGTGTTTCTCATCTTCGCAGTTGTTCTTGATTGGAATTCAGGAATATTTACTTCGTCTTCTTTGGTGAAGGAGTATCGGAAAACCGTGTTTAATAACTCTGCTTTAGTGACACTGTCATCAGTGACTTCACCGTTGTTATCGCGCAGTGAAGGTATTGATTGCGTCTTGCCACTAGTGTGCTGTATGTATGAACAGAATCTCTTTGGGTTTTCTGCCAGTTCCTGAGACAGAATTTCGTTGTGGAAATTATTAAAAGCATCTCGCATTGAAGTACGCTCTATACTTCGAACTTCTCCAAAACTTTGCCAATCTTGGGGATTTTGCGTTCTTGTATTTTGGGATGCTTTTTGCATTGCTTCTACAACATAGATCTGACCCGTTTCGTGTACCATGGGGGATCAGTACCACCACTTATTAATTTGTGCTACATATATCTGTCAATTGCCGTCGGTACTATCTCTCTGAAATCATTCCACATCTTTTCTACGGTTACGTGATCAGATCGGGAGGAGTGGATACTGTCTCTTAAAAAGACGTTAAGAGCATTTGTCAGCTTTTTTAAATAGATGTACTCTGTGTTTCTTTTTGATGGTTGAGGATGTTACGGTATTCAGCCTAGCAGCAACTGCCTTGTGGTCGCTAATCCCTGGTTTCGTCATGATACTCCCTATTTGTCCAGGATTGCTTGTTGCTAAGAGGTCAAGTATGCTTTCGCTACCATTTACTCTTTGAGTGGGCTCATGAAGTAATTGCTCCAAATAATTTTCTGAGAAAGCATTCAGTACAATTTCGGATGACGTTTTATGCCTGCCGCCGACTTTAAACGTATAATTTTTCCAGTATACCGAGGGTAGATTGAAGTCGAAAGCGACTATAATTGTATGACTGGGGTACCTATTTGGAATGAGACTCAGGTTTTCTTTGAACTGTTCAGCAGTTATATCTTCTGAGTCTGTGGTCGGTAAAACGATCAAATTAATAGTTTATCCGTTTGTCAAGTATAACCTCTACCCATACTGTTTCGCAGGAACTATCTAATTTAATTTCACTACAAGGTAAACTACTTCTGGCAGCAATAAATACTCCACCACCAACTGTATTTAATCTATCCTTTCTGAACACCGTTAGGTCATTTGAAAAAATTCCGGATGAACTTATCTCCAGTTTTAGCCAGCTTTCCGTACCTATAAATATTTGAGCTTCAGTTCTTTCTATTAGGGCTTGGGGCTCTAATCAATAATTCAAAAACAGTCTTAATCGCGTTTATTATTATTATTATACCGCGAACCGGTTTCAGCCCGACGTAGGGGTCATCTTCCATTGGTCGACTGCTGGTGGTGTCACTCCTGTCTACATAACGGCAGGAAACTATCATGTTACGTAGACAGGAGTGACACCACCAGCAGTCGACCAATGGAAGGTGACCCCTACGTCGGGCTGAAACCGGTTCGCGGTATAATAATAATAATAAACGCGATTAAGACTGTTTTTGAATTTTGATTAATCATACTAATCGCTGCTTCTCTCCACAACCATGTTGTCCAAAAATCTTGGGACTCTAGTTCTTTCCCAACACAGCTACGACAATTTACAACAAAAATACCGATCGTTTCTACAACTACCGTACTGTGTTTTACATGCCCCCTTTTAGACGGACGCCCTTTGTTCCTGGATGACTTTCCAATCTTCTACTCTCCTCTGATGTTACAACGACGACGAAGAAGCTACAGGTGCCATTAGGAGGCTGGAAACCTGGGCCAGGTCAACTGGTTTTCGCTTCTCACCAGAGAAGACCCTACAACCTAAAAGAAACGCCCAGTCCCCTCCACACAGCCCCCGCTACCCGTGTAGCCTCTTCCTGTGTGTACTGGACTCCTGATCTATCAAGCGGAAACCGGAAACGCACTACCCGATGGCGCAATTCAAGGAATCTGCAGCCCACACGGTCACAGAACCGCCTAAACCTCTAATTCAGACCCTCCACTCGGCTCTGCACCAAAGGACCACAGTCGGTTCTGTCGATGATGCTGCAGATTGTGAGCTCCGCCTTAATCTCGGAAGCAAGACTGGCAGTCTTTATCATTTCCGCTAGCCCCCCGAAACCAGAGAGACTCTTCTCCGATCCAAAGCGACACGCGTCACTGGTACCGACATGGGCCACCATCTGTAGCTGGCTGCACCCTGTGCTCTTCATGGCATCCGGAAGCACCCTTTCCACGTCTGGAATGACTCCCCCCGGTATGCACACAGAGTGCACACTGGATTAATTCCCGTCCTTGACAGCCATATTCCTAAGAGGCCCCACTCCGCGCCTATCATTGGAGCTCCCAACCACCAGCACAGCCACCCTCTCTGAATGCCCAGACCGCGCGGGCCGAGAAGCTTCCTCTGGAACAGGGTGGAAGACTGCATCCGGCTCAGAGACTTAGTCAGCCGCAGATAACGCCCGAAACCTGTTCATGTTTATTGCTGGTGACGTGTAATTTCTACCACACGGATAAGAAATTTCATAAGCACCCGCTTTTCTTAAAGGCAGACCATCTTTCGCAGATGCCAGAAGATGTGACGTCTTGGCCATTAGATCACATCGACTTTAAACTTCTGCATTTCTCTGACAAATTTTTAAGAAACATTTCCATATATGCTAGATAGGCCATAGACTTAACATCTCTTTCTTCTTCTTTTTCCTTTGGTATGTCTGCGCTTGCAGAGCTCTCTTAATCTGATGTTTTGTGCATCTACTTTCACAGAGTACTTTTTTCGAGTGTACCAGTTCACCCTGTAAGCTTCCATAAGTACTAAAAATTTTAAGTATTCTCATATTTTCGTAAAGGTGGTGGCAGCTGGGTGCCTGCCAGTGAATACAATGATGAGCCAGAACATTACGACAACCTATATAGTAGGTCCGTCCTTTGGCAACGATACAGCGGCACCGCGTCAATCTAAATCAATGAGGTCTTGGCAGATCGTTGGAGAGAGCTGGCACCACATCTGCACATACAAGTCACCCAATTCCAGGAATCAACAATGAGCTCTGACGCCATATTCAATCACATCACAAATGTTTCCATCGGGTTCAGATCTGGCAAGATGGGGGGCCGGTACATCAATTGGAACGAGGCATTGTCTTCCTCGAACCCCTCCACACACTCATGGATTTGTGACATGGCGCATCATCTTGCTGAAAAATGCCACTGCTGATGGTCACGTGCCCATTCAGTCGTAGTTGCCTATGCCGTGGTTTAACACTGAAACATGCATGGGTCGTCGCGTGCGGAGGACCATCGGTAGGAGTGTTGGGTGCACTGTGTATTCACAGTTATAGTCTGCCCATCATTAAGTCTGATGTTAGTTCCACCACACTTCGCCGCCTGTTCTATCAGACCTTCCAGCCTACGACGTTCGACATCAGTAATGAGGGGTGACCGCCCAACGCCACGACGTCTGGACGTGGTTTCATCTTAGTTTCACCTCGTGTTGAAGACACACGCCACAGTACTCCTCGAACACCTAACAAGTCGTAAGTCGTGCAGTTTCCGAAATGCTCGTGGGGAACCTCTGAGCCATGACCATCTGCCCTCGGTCAAAGTCAGATAGACCACGCGCTGTCCCCATTCTGCTCGCGGACAGCAGTCTCACTGATACTACATGCAATGTGCGTGTGTCTGACCAGCAGTTGTTCCTCGCCAGGTGACGCTGCTATCGCCTGGACAGGTTTAGATCGATAGTAGGTCGGTGGTCATAACGTTCTGACTGATCATAGCACGTGTGGATGGACTTGTGGTACGCGCATGTTCTCATTCGGTCGAGTGGTTTTTAATTCAGTCATCGACGAGCCTTCAAAATGACTTTGCGATTAACATCCCAAACATCAGAAGAAGAAATATCGCTGTCACAACTGCAAGCCCGACAGATGGCAGAATATTGTGTATATATAGACTGAAGCAGTGAGAGAAAATTTGTATTAAAGCCGGGAATCGAACCCGGATCTCCAGCTTACTAGGCAGGTGCATTAGCCACTAAACCACCATAGCCCAGCGGTTCACACAACTGCTCGGACTACTCTGCCACTCCTCCCTCCTCTATCCCGGCCTTGGTACAAATTTTCACTCGTCGAGTCTGTCTATATACATAAAACCAAATCTGTATGGGATCGGTAAAGTCTTTGAAATTGTGACATTTCATTTGACAGAATATTCTGTCATCCAGGAAATCTAAAAAAAAAAAAAACTAGCGTAACTGATCATAATACTGCTGGGCTAGGAGCAGTCGTGTTAGGAAGATTGATATCCAGCTTAAGAACAAAATGAGAATTGCCACTATCACGCTAACACCAATATCGTCTCCAGCTTCATATCTTGCCCAATTTAGCTCCAGCAGGTTACAGATGAAAGCAGGGAGAGAACCGAGAACGGATCAAATTGCATACTGGATCAGTTCCTAGACACTATCTAATCAAAAAGTCCTTGAGCCTAGAAAACATGTTAGATCTCAACAATCTACACCAACCTCCTCCTTGCCATTTATCAGAACGCTGGACGAGGCCTCCCGATTCAGACTGACTCAGTAGCACACCTACAGGTATGCAAGACGAGAAGCGCCCCTTTATAAATGGTTTCTGAATGTGAGTGGCGCAATGGAGCAAACAGTACATGGATATCCAAAGACAAGGTTTAAAGCAGAGAGGAACTACTTTTTTAATGGTTCAAATGGCTCTGAGCACTATGGGACTTAAAATCTGAGGTCAACAGTCCTCTAGAACTTAGAACTACTTAAACCTAGCCGGCCGAAGTGGCCGTGCGGTTGAAGGCGCTGCAGTCTGGAACCGCAAGACCGCTACGGGCGCAGGTTCGAATCCTGCCTCGGGCATGGATGTTTGTGATGTCCTTAGGTTAGTTAGGTTTAACTAGTTCTAAGTTCTAGGGGACTAATGACCTCAGCCGTTGAGTCCCATAGTGCTAAGAGCCATTTGAACCATTTGAACTTAAACCTAACTAACATAAGGACATCACACACATCCATGCCCGAGGCAGGATTCGAACCTGCGACCGTAGCGGTCGCGCGGTTCCAGACTGAAGCGCCTAGAACCGCTCGGCCACATCGGCCGGCCCGACTTGTTTAAGGCCTCTCGAAAATCTATTGCATGTTTAAGCTCCCTGGACTTAATGATGGAATTATGAAGTAACGTGCTAAGTGTTCACTTGCTATAGTGCTAGACTAGTTTGTTTTCTAGCTTACTTTTCTGTACTTTTGACGCACACTAAATAAATAATAATTATTTAATGGCTTCATATGCAATCTCTCAACCCGTGTTAGAAACTACTGTTGTACTTATCATGTTCCCCTGCTTTACTTGTCGTCTAGATTAATCTATTCCAGATCAGTTATTGGCCCATGTAACTCACCTCCGAAATTCTTACTCCCTCAATCCGAACGCCTCACTGACTACATTAAAACGCTCGCGTGCACGTATGAAAACCCCACTTTGTTAACACCACAGTGCCTTTCTGATATCAAAGAACTTTAACCCTATAGACACGGTACATCGTCGTGTCCCAGCACAAGTTCACTACCCTGCGTGGCGCAGTCAAGAGGTTAACTACGTTGTGGGCTTAGTTTGCTTCTTTATCAACCTTTAGATGAGAGGGAGAAAATCTACTGGTTTAAGGAGCCCAATCTAAGGAAGATTGATAACTTTTGTGGAGTTGATAGGAATCGTTTGCTGAAGTAGCAAGTTATTACTCTTTCTTTAATCAATTTATTAACTAAAAACATTTAGTTTGTGAGGTGCCGGGCCAAAGCCACTTACCAAAATATCCAATGCTAGGGGCGAGTGCTTGACTGTCATCGATCTGCTAACTACAGTCCACTTAGCGTAATTGATGAATCATCCACAGTATGAACTAATTCACTAGTAGCCACGGTTAGTTTTGCCTACCGTACAAGCGGTAACTTGTTCCTGTTATTCATTGGAATTCCGTTGTTCCTACTTTTTGAGACGGACCGTCCCTCTTCCACACTGTTCCAATGAATATTGTAAAAAGCTACTTATCTTGCAGTTACTGTGTGTCCACCAGAGTCTATAACCGTCTTCTCGTAGATGAAGCGTTTATTACTCCATCAGGTGCTGCTGCAGAGAGCTACTACCTTCTGAATACCTACCCTACTAACTACTACATGACTCTTTTGTATCAATTCTTCACTGACTCTGGTTGCACACGCCTCTCTTCAGTCTCCACATTTCCGTGGACATGTGATCACCATAATGTTTGATTATGTCTCTAAATCGTACTCAGGATTTTTCCATTACGTGCGCTGCAAAGTTTTCTATTATTCTTTTTACCTCTGCCCTCAGCGCCGTTGGGGAGTTGTCAAGTATACTACTTGCTGGCATATTTGACTGGCATGTCTGACCAGCCCCGAAGAAGCAAACAGCGTCCAGCTGTGTTTGGTGGCGTTATCATCTGCCACCGATACCCTGTTTTCTCTTCCCTCTGTCTACGCGGGGGCCATCTTGCTCACGAAACGTGGGTCACTTCTCTCCTTATGATCTGACATGTAGTAAAAGTTATTAAACTTCTCTAAAGTCACGCAACACTCGCACGATGCGCTAGTTCTAACAGTATTTAGGCCCACTCGGTGTCATTGACTACTCTCTGCTGCATTTTGTAACCGAGTCCTCACGATCTTAGGTGAATTCATTTTGTACTTTTTTCCAGCGACGAGTTAGGTACAGTCCCAACAAGTTTCTTACGTATCAGTTACTGAAATACTGGTACTTTGCGATCATCTGGTCTTATATTTTGTTTGTTTAGTCTATTAATATTGCTTAAAGTTTTATACTGTGCCATGCAAGGCGTTGTTTCGCGTCTTTGGCCACTATGCGTGAAAACGGTTGCTTCATCGGCCTGTGGGCGTTCTTACCGCGCGATACTGACTGTGAAATGGGTCGAGCCTTTACCTTCGGTGGAGAATTTTCAATGTTAAATGTATCCCATGCCTGATGTGCACCCGAAGATATGCTCTCTGATGAACTCAACTGGGCAGCTGATTTGGTTTTCCGGAAGCATGGGCCAGCAGCCACAGCGATCATGACTTCGCGTGCTGTTAAAGGAAAATCTAGCGTGGTTTGCCGCAAGGCATTGTCCAACGCGAACAAGAGGGCCTGCTACTTTTCAAACTCCACATTGGGCCCCACCAGTAGTTGAGATACTGCATCAGTTTTGGTGTGCTGGGTGGTGGAATGGTAATGAATGGAATAACTATAGTTACTGAGGAAGAGGGTCCACTGCTGCGTTCGGTGGGCAGTCCTATCAGGCAGTTGGAACGAGGGCCAAATATGGAAACCAACAACTTCTGATCAGTGATGTGGAGGAAGGAACCTTGCCCCATAAAGGAAGAAGTGAAACATTTTAATGCCAAAGATAATAGCTAGCCCCTTCTTTTCCACCTGTGAATAATTACACTGTGCAGCACAAAGTATCTTCGATGTGTAAGCGGTGGGCTGTTTGGTGCCATCCGGATTCCAATGGGGCAGGATAGCACCATTGCCATACTGGGACCAGTGTTGAGGGTTTATTGGTATAAAGCAACCCAGACAGGGAGCAGGGCACAAATACTATTTGAGAGATTGATAAATCCATTGACATTATGCGGGCCTGAGAGACTTAGCGGCTTTCTGATGAAGACAGTTAAGAGGCTGGCAGATAACGGTGGAAAATAACAATACCAACATCACTGCCTGTCTAATTTGATCCATGTGTGTTGTAACTGGATTGTTGTAAGAGAAACAAGGCTATCGACTACTGATTCCAAAGCGACTGGTTGATTTAGGGCCATTACGGTATATTTCACCCAGCATCACAAATGCACTGCGTTAAATTTAACACTGCCGACGTTCAATGTCGTTTTGACATCGGGATTATATCCGACAGTCTAGCAGACTATTTTTGCAGGCACAGGAAAAGAGCCGTTTGTGACTCTCCTTGCTTAACCCCCTGGAATGAATGTTATAAATGTGAAGGAGCTAATTAATTTTGTAAATAATGAAATTTACTGTGGATTGATAGTTAATTTTACTAATGTAATTTGTATTTTACGTGTGTGGCCAGTGACTAGGCATCCGCAGACTTCTAAGACTCGCTACCTTTTTCTCCTCGCTACTGTTGCTCACGCCGCCACCGAACATACCAAGCCAACTGTCCAATTGAAACCCTTGATTTTCGTGGCAACATTTATGATTTCGGATAACTCATTATTCAAACCCTTAGAGTAGTGTTTAAACCCTAAGAGTAGTCCAGTTATTTACTGAAACAGTCCCTCTTATTTTCAAAGTATTACACAAATACGACAATTAATTTGATAAATTATAAAGATATTTCAAACATACAGCATCGATTTTAATCGGTTTACAGCTGCTTCGAAGAAATATTTTAAAAATTTGGTCTTAACGTAATATTTCAACTCCATATCGACTGCATACAGCTTAATTGTGCTAGACTCCAAATCTTGGGCGTTCAGTCCTCGGTCACTCCCATGATTTGTTTCTGTCTCTTATCACTTCTTACCCCTCCGAAAATTGGAAATTTGTGGTAAGGTCTTACGGGACCAAACTGCTGAGGTCATCTGTCCCTAAATTTACGCACTACTTAATCTAACTTAAACTAACTTACGCTAAGGACAACTCACACACCCATCCCCGAGGGAGGACTCGAACCTCAGACGAGGGAAGTCGGCTACCCCGCGTCGCTTACCCCTCCGACAATGGCTTGCTAATGTGAAAGAAGTCAAGCTGTGTCGTTGGTCGCAGTCTGTAAACTATATATGCCCTTATAACTGATTGGGCAAGTCATCCCAAAAATTAGGAAAAGCAACGGGCATAACGTTTCCAACAGAACCATGATAGTAAAGAACTGCAGTGTTTGTACCATACCAGACATACTCCGCAAGCCGCTGTACAAATGTTGGCAAATAATTGATGAAAAAGTTCCTGTAAGAGCGCAGAAGTGAAATTTGCAAAAATGGTTCAAATGGCTCTCAGCACTATGGGACTTAACTTCTGAGGTCATCAGTCCCCTAGAACTTAGAACTACTTAAACCGAACTAACCTAATGACATCACACAAATCTATGCCCGAGGCAGGATTCGAACCTGCGATCGCAGCAGTCGCGCGGTTCCAGACTGTAGCGCCTAGAACCGCTCGGCCACTGCGGCCGGCTGAAATTTGCACGAACGGATTTCCGAACAACACATTTGAAATGTGTTGCTATCGAAGAACGTTGAAAATTATGCAGGAAGGTGAAGTTAGAAATCAAGAAGTACTAAAGAGCGTTGGTAGGTTAAGATATAAGTGGAAGACTGAAATAAGGGACAGGTTAGTGGTACATGTGGCGCAGGTCCCATTTATAGTAAGTGTCAATGGCAGGAACAGTGGGGAGGGAAAACAAAGGGCCAGATTGAGACTATAACATGAACAACAGATTTTTATGGGCTAGCTGATGTGGTAGTTACATATGAAAGAAGAGAGAAATATTGACACAAGAATCATATCATTCGGAATATTGATAACTCCCAACAACAAAATATGATGGCCTCACCCTACGCACACAGATGGTGAATCGACCGCGAAGTTTCTTGAGATATTTGTAGTTGTGGAACAATACGAGATGCATTCAAGTTCTAAGGCCTCCGATTTTTTTTCTAATTAACTACTCACCCGAAATCGATGAAAATGGCGTTACTTCTCGACGTAATCGCCCTGCAGACGTACACATTTTTCACAACGCTGACGCCATGATTTCATGGCAGCGGCGAAGGCTTCTTTAGGAGTCGGTTTTGACCACTGGAAAATCGCTGAGGCAATAGCAGCACGGCTGGTGAATGTGCGGCCACGGAGAGTGTCTTTCATTGTTGGAAAAAGCCAAAAGTCACTAGGAGCCAGGTCAGGTGAGTAGGGAGCATGAGGAATCACTTCAAAGTTGTTATCACGAAGAAACTGTTGCGTAACGTTAGCTCGATGTGCGGGTGCGTTGCCTTGGTGAAACAGCACACGCGCAGCCCTTCCCTGACGTTTTTGTTGCAGTGCAGGAAGGAATTTGTTCTTCAAAAAATTTTCGTAGGATGCACCTGTTACCGTAGTGCCCTTTGGAACGCAATGGGTAAGGATTACGCCCTCGCTATCCCAGAACATGGACACCATCATTTTTTCAGCACTGGCGGTTACCCGAAATTTTTTTGGTGGCGGTGAATCTGTGTGCTTCCATTGAGCTGACTGGCGCTTTGTTTCTGGATTGAAAAATGGCATCCACGTCTCATCCATTGTCACAAGCGACGAAAAGAAAGTCCCATTCATGCTGTCGTTGCGCGTCAACATTGCTTGGCCACATGCCACACGGGCAGCCATGTGGTCGTCCGTCAGCATTCGTGGCACCCACCTGGATGACACTTTTCGCATTTTCAGGTCGTCATGCAGGATTGTGTGCACAGAACCCACAGAAATGCCAACTCTGGAGGCGATCTGTTCAACAGTCATTCGGCGATCCCCCTAAACAATTCTCTCCACTTTCTCGATCGTGTCGTCAGACCGGCTTGTGCGAGCCCGAGGTTGTTTCGGTTTGTTGTCACACGATGTTCTGCCTTCATTAAACTGTCGCACCCACGAACGCACTTTCGACACATCCATAACTCCATCACCACATGTCTCCTTCAACTGTCGATGAATTTCAATTGGTTTTACACCACGCAAATTCAGAAAGCGAATGATTGCACGCTGTTCAAGTAAGGAAAACGTCGCCATTTTAAGTATTTAAAGCAGTTCTCATTCTCGCCGCTGGCGGTAAAATTCCATCTACCGTGTGGTGCTGCCATCTCTGGGACGTATTGACAATGAACGCGGCCTCATTTTAAAACAACGCGCATGTTTCTATCTCTTTCCAGTCCGGAGAAAAAAGTCGGAGGCCTTAGAACTTGAATGCACCTCGTACATCGTATAACTATACCTCTGTCGCCACAGCAGAAGAGTCATTACGCCCTTACTGCTGGCAACGCCAGCAAGCTTACGAAGGATATTTAGGAAACATCTCTAAATGTATTATTGCATCAGACATCAAATCGTCCTGTGTTCTCTGAAACTTGCACCAGACCCAGACAGTTGTATTTTCCTTCACTGGCGCTGCCGCTCCTCCACTGGAACAGCACAGCAGTGAATAACAGCACGGAGCGACAACCACCGAGCAGGGCGCTACCGAAAGAAATACGATAAACGCAACACACAACATAAACAAGCGCTGTTTTCCGTGCTGTCCAGAGCTCGCGTGAGGCAAACATGATGCGTGTGTGTGTGTGTGTGTGTGTGTGTGTGTGTGTGTGTGTGTCGGACCGAGACCAGGTCAGGTAATTTCGTTAAAAGCAAAGTGCATCGCGGGTGGGTCGTTTGTTTCCCCTTTCGCTCTGGTGTCTGCCGTCACGCAAACGTCATCGGGCCATTAGCACACGTATTATATTAACCTCAGGGCACCGGAGACGAAGCAACACAAGTCAAGTTACTCACAATTCTCTCCACACTGTACACAAATTACGCTTTATCTCTGTAGTGTTTCGGTCTCAGGTGTTATATATATATATATAACATCTGAGATCATATATATATATATAAGGACATGGGGTTAGCTCATCGCTAACGTTGACAAAGAGCAAAACTCTTCAAAAAATAGTTCAAATGGCTCTGAGTATTATGGGACTTAACATCTGAGGTCATCAGTGCCCTAGAACTTAGTACTACTTAAACCTACCTAATCTAAGGACATCACACACATCCATGCCCCAGGTAGGATTGGAACCTGCGACCTTAGCAGCCGCGTGGTTCCGGACTGAAGCGCCTAGAACCGCTCGGCCACAACGGCCGGCAGAAAAACTCTAATCTAGCTAGTAGTGTCTAACAAAGTACTATTTTAAATCAACAGTCCGGTGGAAATGATACCATTATTCACATTTATTGTGGTTGTGGTGTCCACTCAGAAAATGTAAAACGAAAAAAGATGTTCGCGGTATTGTCTGAGAAAGAGAGGTTGATACGTAAAAAGGAAAAGCAACTGATTTGATACACAGAGTTTGCATTGTACGGATGTAGATATTTATGGATATGTGCAGATTTACCAGAGCTACACTTTGTATTTATTTTATTAACTCATCTGTCGTTGTTTGCTACTACTTTCGGAACTGCAGACCTATTCTGAAATATTCAGTCCCACTTTCAGCTAAGCCCTGAAGCTGGAGTCCGTCATGGAAGCTGTTTTAGAGTTTGACGACTGAAATGTTAGAGGATGAGCGCAAGCTGTGAGAGGGAAAGGATAGATCCATTCCAAAGAAACCGGTCTGTTAGACTCCTCATGCGATTCAGGGTAAATGTAAATTTGGATGACCGCATGTGGTCTTAAACCCACATCTGCAGACTCAGAGCCCAGTGTCTTAACCACTGGCTCACCTCACTGCTCTTACAATCCCTTAGTGTCCGCCAACGGTTGCTGAGAGGTCAGCGTGACAAAATGTCAATCCTAAGGGCCCAGGTTCGATTCCCGGCTGGGTCGGTGATTTTCTCCGCTCAGGGACTGGGTGTTGTGTTGTCCTAATCATCATCATTGCATCCCTATCGACGCGCAAGTCGCTGAAGTGGCGTCAAAGACTTGCACCCGTCGAACGGTCTACCCGACTGGAGGCCCAAGTCACACGACATTTACATTTACCTCACTCTGTGCCAGCCTATGGTTTGTGCACCCAAACTATTGCTCTCGCTTCAATTTACTCACAATGGGGACTCGCGTTACTATAATCAAGTTATCAAGCATGTAACACGGCTCAAGGCAGGAGAAACATTGTCTGTGGCAGCCAAGACAGCTTCTGTAAATTGGTTCAAACATGTCATTGGTGTTGCGGCCTTAAATCCAAAGATTGTCTTCAAGCAGCTCTACATGTTAATCTATCCTGTGAAAGCTTCTTAATCTCTGTATAACCACCATAGCCGACCTACATTTGGACCTGTGTACTGTGTTCAAGTCTTGGTCTCAAACGGTTCAAATGGCTCTAAGCGTTATGGGACTTAACATCTGAGGTCAGCAGTCCCCTAGAGTCAGAACTACGGAAATCTAACTAACCTAAGGACATCACACACACCCATGCCCGAGGCAGGATTCGATCGTGGGACCGTAGCAGCCGCGTGATTCCGGAGTGAAGCGTCTAGAACCGCACGGTCACAGCGGCCGGGCCCTTGGTCTCTCTCTACAGTCTGTACGCCCCACACTTTCCTCCGTTATCAAACTGACAGTTCCTCATGCCTCAGGATGTATCCTGTCAACAGGTTCCTTCTTTTAGTCAAGCTGAGACATAAATTCCTTTTTTCCTCAATTCGGTTCACCACCTCTCAATTTTTATTCGCTCTTCCCTTTCAGTCTCCAGCATTTTTCTATAGCAGAGCATTTTAAAAGCTGACTTCTTCTTGTCTGAATTACCTATTGTCCGCGTTTTACTTTCATACTAGGCTACACCCAAGGCACGTACTTTCAGAAAAGAATTCGTAACGCATAAATTTATACTAACGTTAACAAAAATGCGTTTTTGTTCCAGTCCACTTTCTATATATCTACGTGGGCCATTGTCAGCTATTTTCCTGCCCAAACAGTAAAACTTTGCAACTATTTTTACAGTCTCATTTCCTAAAATGCACAAAAAAAAACAAGGGCCCAGGAGGGATTACCCGAATGCGACGGAAATCGATACATACGATGTATGTGTGTAGACAAACAAATGATAAGAATTAGAGAAAAACTGAATGATTTATTTAAGACAAATAGCTTCACAAACTGATGAAGTCAACAACGCGTTGCTCCACCTCTGGCCCTTACGCAGTTATTTGGCTTGGCAATGATTACAGTTCAATACCTTTATCTTGGCGGTTCGCGCATGCCCGCCCAGACGCGAGAGATTGCTGCGTTGCCAGTTGCACGCGACAAGAGAAGCAGCGCCATAGTGTAGTTCGCAAACGTACTTTTAGGGGGGAGTGAGCAGTTTATGAAGTAAAGCCACCACGGCCGCATTAACCCTTTCGCTGCTACATAGACGTGCTCCCCGCATTTCGCGCTGTGCGCGATTTTGTCATCACTGCACTGCTCGCCTGTCCAGACACATGGTGTTTCGACTGCTTTGACACACTTTATGATTCGATTTCACAAAAACTATTTGGCCCAAAAATTTGATTTTTACATATCTTCTTGACTGATACCTTCCCCCCATAAATGACTTAATTTTGTTTCGATGTGCAACGCAGTTATTGTGCAGCATTAGATGTAGTAAACCATTGCACGAAATTTTGAAGAGTTTGCAGAGGTAAAAGTCCATAGCGTATACTTTCAGTGTGGTCGATTTTAGTTGCGACTAGAAATTCCAAAAAATTACATACAAACGAATGAAATTCATGAAGTAAGACACTCCGATATTGTTTTTAAATAAAGAATATTAAGAAGAATAAGGTTTGAACTCAGAACCTTTCGTTTAACAGCCAAACACTTTCACCATTACAACTTAGCTCGTCATTCGATGGGCCTCCCGGATGACTTTAAAAGATCACGCAAAATACTGAAAAACACTATTGGTATGACTATGAACTACTCACGTTTCGTCGAAGTACAATAGGAAATAAACAATTACCGCTGTTTTTTATTGCGAAAAATCAGTTAGTGAGAATGATACAAACACCTTTCCTTGCTATCGCCTGAATTGGGAGGCTTATTGCTCGTTTGGTTTAATTAATTAATAGAATATGAAACAACTGGTATAAAGAATGCTTTTTTCAGACTTTCTATAAAAGATAGTCTGCTATCAAGACATTGCTTTTGTTCAATTACTTTATTTATGACTGAACGTTTCTAAAACTGAAGACACTCGTCCGTGCTCTGCACTGCAGTCGAGCTCTGGCAACGTTGTTCTCTGTTCATTGGCTGACTGTGTTTTGTGACGTCAGATGCGCAGAACGAACCTAAACTCGGCTGCCGTCGTAAATGACACTCACTTTAGCAGATCTTTTGAATGGCCTCCTGAGGTATATTGTGACAGATTCCGTCCAACTGGTGCGTTAGATCTTCAAAAACTCAAGCTTGTTGGAGGGCCCTGCCCACAATGCTCCAAACTTTCTCAGTTGGGGAAATATGTAGCGACTTTGCTGACCACGATATGATTTGGCAAGCACGAAAAGAAGCAGTAGAAACTCACCATACGTACAGGAGGCATTATCTTGCTGAAATGTAAGCCCAGGATGGCTTGCCATGAAAGGCAACAAATCGGGGCGTACAATATCGTAGAGGTACTGGTGTGCTGTAAGGGTGCCCCATATGACAACGAAAGGGGCTTTGCTATGAAAATGAATGCTACCCCAGACCATGCATCCTGGTTGTCGGGCCTTAATGGCGGGCTACTGCCAGGCTGATATGCCACACTGCCCGGGCGTCTCCAGACACGTCTTCGCTGATCATCGTTGCTGAGTTCTAAGCGGGACTCAAGACAATTCTACTTCAGTCAATGAGATTCCAGGCCGAAGACGTATCTGGAGGCGCTCCAGAATCCGTTCAGACACTAGTATGACTGTCGCCCGATGTGTAGCTTACAACCAGGAGTGATGGTCTTGGTTACCATCTCTTTTCACAGCGGTATCCGTAGAAATACTGGAACACGTGAGGCAATACTGACCTTACGACTTATCTTAGAAGAAAGATTAAGGAAAGGCAAACCTACGTTTCTAGCATTTGTAGACTTAGAGAAAGCTTTTGACAATGTTGACTGGAATACTCTCTTTCAAATTCTAATGGTGGCAGGGGTAAAATACAGGGAGCGAAAGGCTATTTACAATTTGTACAGAAACCAGATGGCAGGGACATGAAAGGGAAGCAGTGGTTGGGAAGGGAGTGAGACAGGGTTGTAGCCTCTCCCCGATGTTGTTCAATCTGTATATTGAGCTAGCAGTAAAGGAAACAAAAGAAAAATTCGGAGTAGGTGTTAAAATCCATGGAGAAGAAATAAAAACTCTGAGGTTCGCCGATGACATTGTAATTCTGTCAGAGACAGCAAAGGACTTGGAAGAGCAGTTGAACGGAATGGAGGGTGTCTTGAAGGGAGGATATAAGATGAACATTAACAAAAGCAAAACGAGGATAATGGAATGTAGTCGAATTAAGTCGGGTGATTTTGAGGGTATTAGATTAGGAAATGAGACACTTAAAGCAGTAAAGGAGTTCTGCTATTTGGGGAGCAAAATAACCGATGATGGTCGAAGTAGAGAGGATATAAAATGTAGACTGGCAATGGCAAGGAAAGCGTTTCTGAAGAAGAGAAATTTGTTAACATCGAGTATAGATTTAAGTGTCAGGAAGTCATTTCTGAAAGTATTTGTATGGAGTGTAGCCATGTATGGAAGTGAAACATGGACGGTAAATAGTTTGGACAAGAAGAGAATAGAAGCTTTCGAAATGTGGTGCTACAGAAGAATGCTGAAGATTAGATGGGTAGATCACATAACTAATGAGGAAGTATTGAATAGGATTAGGGAGAAGAGAAGTTTGTGGCACAACTTGACCAGAAGAAGGGATCGGTTGGTAGGACATGTTCTGAGGCATCAAGGGATCACCAGTTTAGTATTGGAAGGCAGCGTGGAGGGTAATCGTAGAGGGAGACCAAGAGATGGATACACTAAGCAGATTCAGAAGGATGTAGGTTGCAGTAGGTACTGGGAGATGAAGAAGCTTGCACAGGATAGAGTAGCATGGAAAGCTGCATCAAACCAGTCTCAGGACTGAAGACCACAACAGCTTCCTTAAAGCACAGTGGCAAGTCGAAGATATTCTACGTCCCGTTTTGTTGCCCATCGTGGCAAGCCATTCTGGGCACACATTTCAGCATGATAACGCCCGCCTGCACACGGCGAGAGTTTCTAGTGCGTCTGATCGTGCTTGCCAAACATACCTTAGCCTCCAAGTTTGCCGGATGTCTCTCTACAAGTGAACGTTTGAAGCATTATGGGAAGGGTCCTCCAACTAGCTCGGGACTTGGACGATCTGTCGCTCCAGTTGGACAGAATTTGGCACAACATTAGCAAGGAGCACATCCAAAAATTCTATCAATCAAGCCGAATAAGTGCTTCTATAAACGTTAGAGATGGACCAAAGCGTTATTATCTTGCCCAGTTTGTGAAGCTCTTTCTCTTGTAAATTATGTAATGTTTCTGAAACTGTTATGACTTGTTTGTCTGTGCATGTACATTATTTCACCATAGAATTCCTTCCCATTCGGGTAACTCCTTCGTGGCGCGTCGACTTTTTCTTTTTTTGTCTTAGAATATGACTGCCTAAGCACCGCCTGAGTTACTTAGACTACATTCCATTATCCTTGTTTTATTTGTGTTGATGTTCTATGTATACACATTTCGGAAGCAGCCTTATGGTGTGTGGTGTTTCTATGAGACATACGTAGGTGGGAGAAATGTAATGGTTGACTCTTCTAAGAAAGTACGCTCTCGGAGCTTGAACTGTAGACATTACCGTGATGCATTTTATAATCTCTTTTTAACACGCTATCCATTCCGTTCAATGCTCTTACAATCCCTTAGTGTCCGCCAACGGTTGTTGAGTGGTCAGCGTGACAGAATGTCAATCCTAAGGGCCCGGTTTCGATTCCCGGCTGGGTCGGAGATTTTCTCCGCTCAGGGAGTGGGTGTTGTGTTGTGCTAATCATCATCATTTCATCCCCATCGACGCGCAAGTCGCCGAAGTGGCGTCAGATCGAAGTACTTGCACCAGGCGGACGGTCTACCCGACGGGAGGCCCTAGTCACACGACAATTACGACCAAGCCCTTAGTTGTCTCTGACAGAAGTGCAATGTCATCAGCAAACCGCAAAGTTTTTATTTCTACCTCCTGAACTTTAATCGTCTTTCCTAATTTCGCCTGAGTTTCCTTCAAAACTTGCTCAAAGCACAGATTCAGTTGCATCGGCGATAAGATACAATCAGGTCTTAACAACACGCCAACTATATACAAGTAAATTGACGTATTCCCAGAACCTAATAAAGTCTCATAATGCATAATCCACCACTCCAAAAGGCATGTTCCTTCACAATAAACCAATGTGTGTGACCCACCATTCGTCAAATTTTGTCGTTCAGCTCCCGAAACAGCTTGTAGAAGATAGTTGTAGAAATTGGAACTTTAGTAATAGATTTTAGAATTTCGATGTGTATGGAAAATAAAACTATTCTTTACACATACATATGAAAAATTACAACAACAAAAAATTTTTGAGAAGCTGCTTTATCTAAACGAAGCATGTTGATCGTAAATGCGCGACTGTTTGGATTAGTCAACCGAGTGAAAGAGGGGTCACAGTTTTGCAAAATGACTGAACTGGGCTTGGCTTTCTGCGCAACGTGCCAAATGTCGTAAAGCAAATATGGCATATATTACATTGCCTGTGTGGTCGTTGTTGCTGTCTTCAGTCTAAAGACTGCTTGCAGCTCTCCACGTTAGTTCCGCGCAAGCCTCCTCTTCTCTACAACGCTACTGCAACTACATCCATTATGACCTGCTTACCTTAGCCAAGCTTTGGTCTCACTCTACAATTTTTATCCCCCATACTTCCCTCCAATACCAAATTGACGATTTCTTGATGTCTCAGGATGTTTCCTATAAACCGTTACCTCCACTTAGTCGAGCTGCGCTACAAAATTATTTTCTTACCAGTTAGATTCAGTACCTCTTCATCAGACACTCGACGATCATCTCATATTCGACACTCTTTTGACGCACTGTATTTCAAAAGCTTCTAATACATTCCTGTGTGAACTGTTTATGTCCATGTTTCATTTTCGTACAAGACGGCGCTCTAGACAAATACCTTCAATAGAGACTTCCTAGCACAGTCATGTTCCATATTAAGGAAACAGTTTCTTGCTACTGACAGTCTGCACTTTGTACGTTCCTACTTTGGCTATAGTCAAAACTCATTTCCTAATCAAATTCCTTCAGCATCACCTCATTTAATTCAGCTAAATTCCACTACTCTTGTTTTACTTTTATTGATGTTCATCTTCTCTGTTCAAGAGAGTATCCATTCTGATCAACTGATCCTCTGCCGTCTCTGAGGTTATCCAGTGACTCTAACTCTTTCAAAATTTTTGTTTTTCTCCCCATAACCTCAATGCCCTCTCCAAATTTTTTCTTGGTTTTCATGCTCAGATGTCTTACTACTTCGTCAAGTAGCTTCTCTTTTAAGTCCTACCATCACTGATAACTGAGGTCTGGTATCTGTACAAGCTGACGGTAGACTTCCACGGCCTGAATTTTATCGCTCCTAATCTCAGAATTTCAAGAGAAGCGTATTCTAGTCAACATTTTCAAAAAGCTTTCTCTATACCAACAAAAGCTATGAACGTACGTTCGCCTTTCATCAACTTATTTTCTGAGACAGCTCAAATGCCATTACTGTCTGTTCTCCGTGATTGGCTTCAAGCCGTTTTTCATTATTCTATAAATACGTATTTAATATACATATCCGTAGTGTGTTGACGATGCGTGCTGTTTAGTCCCCCATATGGTTGCTTGTGCCAACATATGTTTGGAGGCTTGCCCTGACCGTAGTCTTTCCTAGACTTAACCCTTTTCTTTAAGAAAATGGCGATTTAAGTTGCGCCCTCTTAATATTTTGGCATATTCGACGATGATAAAAAAATACGTAAGAATTCTCACTAAAATCTCTGTATGGGTCAATTTTTATTTCGCTTAAAAGTCCTCTGGATTCGTCACCTGTTTCTTATGCAAGAGATTAGAATGGTTCATCTACATCTACATCTACATCCATACTCCGCAAGCCACCCCACAGTGTGTAGCGGAGGGTACCTTGAATACCTCTATCGGTTCTCCCTTCTATTCCAGTCTCTTATTGTTCGTGGAAAGAAAGATTGTCGGTATGACTCTGTGTGGGCTCTAATCTCTTTGATTTTATCCTCATGGCCTCTTCGCGAGATATACGTAGGAGACAGCAATATACTGCTTGACTCCTCGGTGAAGGTATGTTCTCGAAACTTCAACAAAAGCCCGTACCGAGCTAGTGAGCGTCTCTCCTGCAGAGTCTTCCACTGGAGTTCATCTATCATCTCCGTAACTCTTTCGCGATTACTAAGTGATCCTGTAACGAAGCGCGCTGCTCTCCGTTGGATCTTCTCTATCTCTTCTATCAACCCTATCTGGTACGGATCCCACACTGCTGAGCAGTATTCAAGCAGTGGGCGAACAAGCGCACTGTAACCTACTTCCTTTGTTTTCGGATTGCATTTCCTTAGGATTCTTCCAATGCATCTCAGTCTGGCATCTGCTTTACCGACGATCAACTTTATATGATCATTCCATTTTAAATCACTCCTAATGTGTACTCCCAGACAATTTATAGAATTAACTGCTTCCAGTTGCTGACCTGCTATATTGTAGCTAAATGATAAGGGATCTTACACTTGTCTACATGAAGATTCAATTGCCATTCCCTGCACCATGCGTCAATTCGCTGCAGATCCTCCTGCATTTCAGTATAATTTTCCATTGTTACAACCTCTCGATATACCACAGCATCATCCGCAAAAAGCCTCAGTGAACTTCCGATGTCATCCACAAGGTCATGGTTATTAACAGATTTGGCATGGTTAGTCTAAGGGATGGCCTCCACTTCGCCGGCTGGTGTGGCCGCTCGGTTCTAGGCGCTTCAGCCTGGAACCGCGCGACCGCTACGGTCCCAGGTTCGAATCCTGCCTCGGGCATGGATGTGTGTGATGTCCTTAGGTTAGTTAGTTTTAGGTAGTTCTAAGTTCTAGGAGACTGATGACCTCAGATGCGAAGTCCCATAGTGCTCAGAGCTATTTGAACCATTTGATGTCCTCCATTTCGCCATCCCTTTCCCTCAAGACGTAATAAGTGTACTCGAACTGTTCAGATAGTGTTCTTCTTGTGAAAGCAAGCAAGTCGAGAAACTGTGAGGAACTTGGTTACCACTCTGATATCCACTTAGTGCGATGTGGGAAACTGCCTAAACACTTCTGCAGTTCGTAGTCTAGGGGCTAGCGTTGCTGGTTCTGGATCAGGGGCTCCCAGGTTCGATTCCCGGCCGGGTAGTGGACTTTCTCATCATTCGGAAAAGTGGCGAGATTGGACTGTGAAAAGATTGGGAATTTGCACTGGCACTGATAATTGCGTAGTTGAGCGCCCCCCAAACCAAATATCATCATCATCGTCGTCGTCGTCTAAAATCTGGATCAAGGCTGGCCAACACACTGACCACTGTCGTTAATTCACCATAAAGATTCGATCTGGGGCTGGTGCACCTCCCAGTCCGGGGAGCAGCGCTATAACACCTTCGTGTGACCATGTCCCCCGAAACTGTCCCATAACTGACATAAACCAAAATTAAACAGACCAGTCAAATCGGAATAATTAATCCCCAGTTATAAATGAGATGTGTATCAGTACCAGCGATTGTTAGTACTTAATTAACTTAGATTACATTTTAATACTGAACTGCATTTTTCACTTTAGTATGAGGCTACTCTGGGGGCATTCTGAACTGAACTACAAGCACACCAGCTGGTCATCTAGCCCAACAAGTGTAACCGCCCCTAGGAATATTTGTGGAAGGACTAGCCGGAGCAGTGGAGGTGAATGCCACATGGTCACCCTGCCTTTGCTTTCAGGAGCCATCCCTGCGCACCTTTCACCATAAAGTCGCAATGTAGATACGATATCCCATTGTGTAGGGCCACTGACAGGGTCTGTTTTTAACAACCTGAGTGTGCAAAAAGGAGGAGTGCTGTTTCTGGGGAGGCCCAGAAGAATGCCAATGTGAACAGAATATAGAAAGCAGAAATTCTTCGTAATTCACTGCTCACATCAGAAAGTGGGTGAGAACACAGGAGTTGGGCTACGTTTGAACCCGTGGGACACCACTGAGCTCAGGCACTACAAAACCCAAAAATTTAACAAAATGTAAGGACAACTGAGACTGGCTAACACAAATAATGTAGAAGTTACAAAGAGAAACTCGGCTATGATGCCAGTGCCCCACCTCACGGTGACGCACAGAGAGCGAGACACAGTTTCCCAGCGCCAAGAGTTTGGAAGCGTATTTTAGGTTAACGTCCTGAACCAAGAGACAGGGAAGGGTACCATCTTCTTTTAAGACATATGTTTACTAATTGGGGCTCGTAATATCCATAGGTAAGCCAATCAAAATTTTGTGACGAATAGGAAATGCGAAAATGTGTCTTCCCTTTAGAAAGAAGTGGAAACAAATACGACCGCCACGGCTCTTCTGTGACAGGTTTCGTTTCCACAAGACTTCTCCACACGTCATCAGCCGAGCAGCCAGGCACCTCCTTTAGCAGAGAGAGGGAAACTTAGAAAATTTTTCGGCTGACTTGAACTCAGTCACAGACGCAAACAATGCTTGATGTTGCACCCATTTCACCCTATACCTGCATATTACCATGGTGAGATCTAGATAACACAGATCATTTTTACTGAGCCTGAATAACATCAAGCCTGTTTCTGAAGACTTGCTTGCGGATTTTACTATCAATATGCTTTGATCTCGCCCCACAGATGCAAAGATATAGTACCCTTCTCTCGCATTAATTGCGTTTCAGTACCAACATTTCAAGAGTCATGGTATGCCTTCCTGAATACAACACTGTAATGCTTTGTCGTTTTCGTTAGTGTCTGTTCCTGCTGGCGGCAGGGTCTGCCGAGTAACTACGCTGTCTCCATTTTGTTCGATCGTGGGCGTCTGGATGAAGATTTACAGTATCCAGGTCGTTGCGCAGAGTGTCGGCCCATGATTATCTACGTCGTCCCTAGGATATCTTCCAGTGACTTCTGCTGTGTATACTGATTCCGAAATGGTATCGTCCTCTGCACGCAGTATATGTCCAAACCATCGCAGACGGCTTTCTCTCGTTTTCTTCTGGATCATTGCGACCCCAAAACGTTCCCTGATAATGCCATTTGGCCGGCCGCGGTGGCCGAGCCGTTCTAGACGTTTCAGTCCGGAACCGCGCGACTGCTACGGTCGCAGGTTCGAATCCTGTCTCGGGCATGGATGTGTGTGATGTCCTTAGGTTGGTTAGGTTTAAGTAGTTCTAAGTTCTAGGGGACTGATGACCTCAGATGTTGAGTCCCATAGTGCTCAAACCCATTTGAACCATTTGATAACACCATTTGAGACACGATCCAGTCGAATGACGCCACCTGTCCATCTAAGCACCATAGTCATCATGATCCCCCAGTGGTCGTCCAGCCTCTGTTGTAGCTGGCCAACACTCGATGCCATAGAGGGTAACTGGATGGATGACAGTCCGCTAGATCTTTGACTTCAGACAATCCTTTATCCGACAATCACAGGTGACACCTGTTGTCGTTCACCACTTCACCCAGGCTGCCTGCGTCCTTGCGTTGACATCGTCTGTAAAATGGCCATCACTAGAGATTGTAGGACCGAGATACTTAATTTTTTCTGCTCGTGGTAGATCTTCTCCGTCAACTCTGATGGTCCCCATTCCTCGCGGATCTCATATCATGTGCTCAGTTTCCTGTCTGCTGCGCCACAGGCCATATTGCGCTAGTCGGCCATCCCACTCTTATGTCTGATACTGGAGATCAGACTTGTTGCCTGCACCAACATGACATCAACAGCAAAGAGAAGTGTCCATCGTAGTGTCATGCGCAGGTCTAATGTGACAGTGTCCATTACGAGAATAAACAGCAGTGCTGATAAGGCCGAGTTTTGGTGGACTCCTGCAGTGATGCGAGATCATTTCACTCTCCCACTGCCACTTGGACGTAGCTCCTCGCTTCTACATACAGAAGCCTTACTCAGGTGACAAGGCATTCCGGAATACCGCGGTCTCGAAGCGCTAACCAGATTAGTTCATGTGGTACCCTATCTAAAGCCTTTTCGACGTCTAGGAAAGTAAGGTGCACGGTTTTGTTCTTTTCGCAGTATCTTTCAACCAGCAGCTGCGCAACATGGATTGGGTCCGTTGTGCCACAATGTTTCACAAATCCGCCTTGGTTCCTAGTGATCTGAGCTATTTCGGGTATTCTTTTGTTGAGAATACGTTCAAGGATCTTCATCGCGTTGCTCAGAGTCTTAACGGGTGATAATTAGAACATTTAGCATAACTTCGTTAGTAGAGTGATGCTCTGCTGCCGGTCTGCTGGTTTTCTACCTACTTTGGCACCTTGGCGACAAGATCCAGTCTGCCGCATTCCACTGTTGAGAACACCGTAACTTTTTTTTCAGTTGATCCGTTGTGGATGACGAACCGTGACTGTGATTTAAACTGGCGTTAGTTTGGTAATAAATATGCGACCAGTCGCTTTTTTTACGATTTATTCAACCATGAACATGTTTTCGAGCCACTTTAGGCTCATCTTCAGATGGAGGTGTTACAGAAACATTATCTTGTGGGCCAAGTGTAGCTAGATGCAATGCTGGTGTTGTTGGCGGAAATTTAGTAACCGGTGACGAAACATTTACGAATCGGAAAGTCTTTTTATGTTTTCGGTACTTACAGTGCACCGCCTTGTGGTATTCACATTAGACTGCTTCTTATAACGTGCATTATCACGCTATGTACACAATAAACGCAGTACGTAGCTACACTTGCTTTCACAGGATGTAAACATTCGATGTGTATTTTTTTTTTTTTTTTTTTTTTTTTTTTTTTGGTGCCAGGATATCTTGGAAATTCTGGAAGAAAAGGTTATGCGTTGACTCAGTCTGTTCATTCAGGATTTTTTGGGGTGATTTTAGTGTGTGGATGAAAATTTCTAATTCTTCAACAAGGTCCATCTGTAGTTCTTCTTCAGCAATGTGTAGCACAGAAAGACTGTCATTGATATCATGAACAGAGTGTTCACGATGAGCAACATGTGATGCAAAACTGGACTCATCTAAGTTTTTGCGTGCAAAATTTCTCCCTGTTTGGCCTATGTAGAAGGAAGAACAGGAGTATGTAAGTTTGTATACGCCAGAATTTTTATGGCAATCTCTAGTGGGTTTATTATTGTGAATAATTTTATTTTGTAGCTTACAGTCAGTGTGGAAGGATATTTTTATGTTGTGTGGTCTGAAAAGATTTGCAAATTTATGTGACACTTTGCCAAGGAATGGAATCATCTTCCTGCATAAATCTTGTTCTTCTTAGTGTGCAAGAGCTATGGTATTCTCTAACTTACAAAAAGTTTTTAGTTTGTATTAAATATTCATCTCTAGCTGTTTACCTTTCGTATGCAGCAAGCAACACTTACTGAAATGTGAAACCTGTACTAGTAATATTTGTATCATAGTACAGTGCATCTCTTGCCAAAGACTATCATGTAGTAAAAGTGCAGTATCTGTCATATCCGTATTCACTGTATATACATCGAATGGTTACATCCCGTGAACCAGTGTAAAACCAAATGTAGCTACATACTGTGTTTATTCGTGTACATAGCGTAATAATGCACGTTATAAGAAGCAATCTGATGTGAATACCACAAGGCGGTGCACTGTAAGTACCTAAAACGTAAAAAACTTGCGGATTCGTAAATGTTTCGTCACCGATTACTAAATTTCCGTAATTTCCGCCAGCAACTCCAGCACTGCATCTAGCTACACTTGCTCTACAAGATAATGTTTCTGTAACACCTCCATCTGAAGATGAGCCTGCAGTCGCTCGAAAACATGTTCATCGTTGAATAAATCGTAAAAAAGCGCCTGGTTGCATTTTTATTACCAAGTAAACACCGCAACTTTACTGGGAAGTCATTGAGGCCAGTGACTTTCCCTCTGTTCATCTCCTTTAGAGAAGCCTCAACTTTAACTGGTCCTTCACAGCTGACATGGTTGGTATTAGTGGACGAGCGAACAATTGTTTAATACTGTATAAGTGTGAAGTTCATAATATCGGATTCTACCCTACGGTTAATGTCGAGACTGGTAGGATACATGTTTGACTTTCCTTAAACCGTGCCACCCCTTATTAGAAGGAAAACAGAGTTTGCTGATCCTATTTAGCTGTGAGAAGCTCTCACTGGACAAGCAAGTAGAACTCAAGACATTTATGTGGGTGTTTCCTTATCCGCTGAACTGGAGTGCACGTATCACCCATTGAAGTACGGACAGCAGTTGTACTGCAACGATAATGTGTGCCCCCTGTGCATATGATGTATGTGGCGTCTACTCTGTGGACGCAATATACCGTGCACAATTTCCTAGTGCTGAAGTTACCTCAGTACAATACGTAACACGAGTCTGAGGAACAGAAATTTGGCTCGGGTATTCTCCTTTAGAAAGGCATTTCAACGTGTCTCAGACTCCACAGAGAGCTAAATAATCATCAGTCGAGTAAACAGAATAACAATTTTGTCACACAGAAGCGACTTCACGCGATTCCTGTTTCGAAAGCAACACATCTCGATGTCTAACCAGGTTCTTCACCGTGACTTTCGCCAACAAAGACTCCAGCTCGGTCCCCGGAGGGGACTATTTTCGAATGCTTTCAGCAGGGAAGAGCTCTCGATCGATCCCCGGAGGGAAGTTCTTACTCACGACATATCCCGTTGTCTCCTGAACAAGTGGTGTCTGCATTTGTGCTCAGGCGACAAAGCCCTGTGGCGGTTACAAAAACTTTACCTCCCATTACATGGGTCATGAATATGCCATCGACCACCTGAAGCCCATTTTCCTTTCAAAAGATTTTTTGGAAAGTTCCATTTCACCTCCTACATCATTATCACTCTTACCAATCATCTCTGCTTTTTTTTTGCAGGAATCGTGCCCTTGTGCTTTCCAACAGAAGATTCCTCGAAGGTCAGCTCGCGACCATCGTTTGTGACAACGTGCATCCCTTTGGTCTAAAAGGACCTTCTTCCAGCTCTGACGCTCTTCCTCCATGTACGCTATTCTGGAATTTTTTCCCGTTCCACAAGAGTGCAACATCCCAGCTGCACTGTCCACACTACGGGCGTTCAACCACCTCCAGCACTGTCAACGGCCGCCTTCACGCTCTGCTCTCTCCCAGGGCAGTAAATGTCCGCCCATGCCGAACATGTCCTCTCTTCCCAGGCCCACTTCAGCCTACAGCAGCTTCTGAGGAACACGTGGCCCACTTCCGCTTCTCTGTCAATGCTCAGCCCAAATTAACTACTGAAACGTTCCCTTAGAAAAATTATTGAATTACTGTGCTGGTAAACCCCTTACGTTATTTGATTTTCAAACAGCTGCGCAGAACTGAACGTACTCAGACATTTCGCTCTTCACCTATTCTGATCAACACTAAACTGACACACAATATTTTATATTTGCTGACTTTCAATAATCCCTACAAAAGAATGACCCTGACTAACATTAACCTATACCTTTCACGAATCACTTACCTCGCAAAAATCTTCGTTACTCGAACTACTGCAATACAGCGAGTGCCACTACTGCCAGCTAAATAAAAGATTGAAACTACTGAAGGCACTAACTACTGATAGGCATAGTTAGCAAATGAAAGATTTTGATGAAGAACAAACAATGAATTTACCTTAATAGTGTTCAAAAGTCATAATATATATAGCAGTTCATGACATCCAGTCTTACAAATTTACTGTCTCTGATGGACACACGTCCAGACCATCCGCTCTCAAAACTCCGCCATCTCTCTCCCCACATCCACCATTGCTGGCGGCTCACCTCCAACAGCGCAGCGCTACGTGCTGTTAGCACCCAGCTGCCCAACACTACAATAGCAAACAACAATGCAAACCAGCCACAGACTGCACACAGCTCAGTCAGTGATTTTCATACAGAGCGCTACGTGGCGTTACCAATAAAAAAACCTAAACAGCCTACTTACACTACCAAACGTGCAATATTATAGAAATTATTAGTACGTGGTGTTAGCCAGTATCGGCCAACGGAAAATTAATAATCCGACTGTGCATCGCAAAAAGTGATCTAATACGAATACAAATCTACTAGAAAATTAAATGTATGGTGGCAAAAACTTGTCACCTTACATGATCATCTTGTAACACCGAAAATGCAGGATGCATGGCACCTGCTACCGATATATAATTTTTTTTTAATTGTATGTAAATATTTGTAATTTAAATGCTTTCTTTTAATAAGTAGGGACATTGCTTCACTCTATGTGTACATTTAGGCAGAAGTCTGTTGACGTTTCATTGTATTTATCTGTGTTTTACTGTGAAACTTATAAGCTCTGAGGAAAAGGCTAATTAATTGTTATTTGCATCGACTAGCAACAATAATAGCAGTGCTTGTGCGTTGTAAAATCTTTGGGTAGGGGGTTGTTGCACAGTGCGCGCGGAGAGAGGGAGACGGGTTCCAGCGCTTGTAGTGTGCGGAAGTGTGGTAACTATCTAGCAGTGGAGAGTACTATTTTTCGGTGGCATCATGTACGCGCGCTGGCCAGATGTCTAGAGCAGGAGTACGGACAGTGGACGGGCGGTAGAGGCTGTATTAATTACGATTGCCCGTTTCTATAACTAGCCGTGGCTGCACAATATGCTACCGTCTTCAACAGCAGGAGCAGTTCCAGCAACACACTTCCGTCGTCGGCTCCGAGTTTCGTCTTATACACAGCACTGAAGTAAGACTGTTCGTTGGTAGGAAGTATTAACGGCTAACCCAGCAGCACAACTGAATGTGATTTGATTGATAAGATTTATTTAAATGATAATGAGTTAAACTCAGGGCGATTGTGTCCTCATTGCCCCAGACATTGTTACCAAGTAGGATCCCTGTTCCTTTTTTTCCCTAATATGCTAACTGAGTGTCATAAGAAACAAATTGAATAGTTGCAGCCAGTTTATTAACGAATAATTTCTCTTTTAAGAATTTTAGCCTCAGACTACTTTCAATTAACTGTTGTACAACAGAGGCTTCAGTATGTGACTAAAGCAAAACAATTTCATTTTTTTAAGTTTGAGAGTCAGCCACTGGAAAAAAATCCAAATCTAAAGAAATGCACAAATTAAGAGTGCGGAAGTTTTATTTATTTTACATATAGCTTAGAGCATATGGCTGTTTGGTTTGGTACGTATTCTAGTATTTAATTCCGTTCAAGTCAGTAAAAAAGGTTCAGTTGTTCAGACAATAATATGAAATCCAATTTGCAAAATAAGTAACGGCAAAGTAAAAAGTGCTTGCTTTTTTTTTTCTAAATTTATTTGATGACTTTATGCTGAGGTCACTGAAAGTCATTGTTCAAGTAATGAAGTTCAGTACTAACATACAGTTTAATTGCATATTTTCAAATCATTACTCGGTTACTTTTTTAAAATTTAATGCCAAACATAACGTAAGAGTGACTTCTCTGTTTCCTTTATCATTACATACTCACTTAAAATTAGTGTCAAAAAACATGTATTATTAAACACTGACGTGGCAACCTTTAGTTGCCACGTCAGTGTTTAATAATACATGTTTTTCTTTCCCATAATCTTGTACAGGATTCTGAATGTAAATTGCTGTAGTTGGCTGGCGACCATTAATTACTTCCTTTTCGTTCATTAGTGTAACTTTTGGATTCATGATCAGTGGTACCCCTTTCTGTCCAATGTTGTTCGTGAGTGAATGCACAAAATAACTTTCATTTTCCAAATTATAGCCCTGTTCGGTTTAATTACTTTTTATTTTTAGTAGACTTTCCATCAGAAGGGTCGGTCGTACACTTTCCTCCTACTTATCGGTATCACTTCTTCGGGAAAGATAGCCTTACACAATTAGAAAAAAATCCATTAGGCATACACGCGATCCACGATCATATTTTATGGTCATATTTTATATCGCGAGCAGGATAGGGCGATTAGTAAGAGGGAGGTTACAATCTGATGACGCGCTGAATACGAAACACGTAATGCAATAAAGTATTAGCATTTTCTGACTGTTGTCAGTGACCTATCAGCATTGGTTATAATTTTTGTAAGTATTAGGCCCACAGTCACGTTTTGTTTTATATCAGAACAAATAAGCCCTCGGTCACAAATATTAGTCAAAATTGACCAGGTTTCGACGCTAATATGAGCGTCGTCTTCAGAATTAGACTAACTGTTCTAAAACATATTAAGTATATTATACATTAATAAAATTAAAGTTTGTACTGACTGGAAGAAGATGCAGTACTTACAAGTCACATATTAAGAAAGATCTAAGCCGGAAAGGCGACGTCATGAATAGTTGTAAGTAAGATGGCGAGCCGCTAAGGGCTGCTCGTACTTTAGTGAACAAGGGTTGCAACAAGACGTCTGAAGACGACGCTCATAGTACCGTCGAAACCTGGTCAATTTTGGCTTAATATTTCTGACCTAGGGCTTATTTGTTCTAATATAATTTTGACACGGTCACTGAACCTTAGCAGCTAAGTTCAAAGTTTTACTTTTTGTTTGCGGTGTGAGACTTGTTCGAAGTATTTTCTCTGGGGGGAATGCAGTGGGGAAGCCAGTGGGCATTCTGGTGAGATCCTCTCCTGTAGCAAGAGTAAGTTGATAGAGGAGCAGGAGCGTAAGATCTGTGCCCTGCAGGTGCAGTTGAAAAACGCACAGGAGGAGCTAGATAGGATGAGGAGGGAGAAGGGGGTTGGGGAATGGGAGCTGGCTGTTGGCAAGAAATCTGCTAGGAGAAGGAGATTTTCAGATAGTTTTACTATTGGTGTTTGTAATAGATATGACCAACTGTCAGAGTCTAGTGGAGAGGAATCTCTAGTAGCTGTAGATGTAGGAAGTATGCAGCAGACCTCAGCAGTTACGGTGGCTAGGACAGTTGCAAAGTCTAAGAGGAAGAAGAAGGTTCTGCTGTTAGGTAGTTCTCATGGTAGAGGTGTAGGCCAGCAGTTGTAGGAAGTTTTGTGGAGTGAGTACCAGGTCACCAGCATTGTGAAGCCTAATGCAGGATTGGCTCAGGTGACTTTTAACATATGGGGGTTATGTAGGGATTTTACTAAAGAGGATCAGGTAGTGATTGTGGGTGGGGCTGGTAATAGTATTGATTGGGATGGGGAGTATGACATAGATGGTGACCTGGAAAAGATAGTCACTCAGACTGGCAACACGAATGTGCATTTCTTGGAACTGTTTCAGCGTCACGATCGGCCTCATCTTAATACAGCCGTCAGGTGTAATAACATGAGACTTGAGGGTGCGCTGATGACAGAAGGCATGAGTCACATTTCAGTGGTGTCGGTGGAGTCTATCAGTAGGACGGGTTTCACTAGACATGGCCTGCACCTCAACAGGTATGGGAAGGGGAGGTTGGCAAAACTTATAGGTGACAGCATAGGTGGGGGTGGTGGGATCACTCATGGGAAAATTCCGGTAGTTGTGGGTGTTAGAGCTGTACCTTTTTTAGATTGAAGTCAGTTGATAGGTATTCCTGCTTAAGGGAAGTCTCTCTAACAAAGAAACCACTTTCTACAAAGCTTGGGTATCCGATTAATGAGGGAATTAGTACATTTCATCAAAATATACAAGGTATTAGAGATAAAGTTAGTGAACTGCTTATAGATGTTGACTCTGAAATTATTGGTACATCTGAACACTTCTTAAATAAGGAGATAATTCGGAGGCATCCTTTACCAGGATACAGGTTGGCTGGCAGCTTTTCTAGGAGCTCTTTGCGGTGTGGGGGAGTAGCCATGTATGTGAAAAACGGTATCCCATTTGAGTCAATTGATGTTTCAAAGTACTGCACTGAAAACGTGTGCAGGTGTGGTTAAATTTAGTGGAGCTAAACTTCTTACTGTTGTTATTTATAGATCCCAGGACTCCGATTTCACAACATTTTTGCTAAAGCTAGAGGAGGTTCTTGGTTTCACTTTATAGGAAATACAAAAAGTTAGTTACATGTGGTGACTTCAATATTAATTGTATAAGTGATTGTGCAAGGAAAAGGATGCTGGTAGACCTCCATAATTCATATAATCTTATGCAAACCGTATTCTTTCCAACGAGAGTGCAAGGGAACAGTAGAACAACCATAGACAATATTTTTGTTCATTCGTCATTATTCGAAGGGCATTCTGTTAGCAAAAAGGTGAATGGCCTTTCAGATCATGATGCACAAATTTTAAGTCTAAAAGATTTTTGTGCTGCAACACATGTTAAATATAGTTACCAACTTTTTAGGAAAGCTGAACAAGTTGCTGTACAGACTTTTGTGAACCTTATCAAGGAACAAGAGTGGCAAGATGTTTGTAGTGCTGATACAGTAGACGATAAATATAATGCTTTCCTCAAAACTTTTCTCGTGCTCTTTGAAAGTTGCTTTCCGTTAGAACGTTCAAAACAGGGTACTAGCACAAACAGGCAGCCTGGGTGGCTGACTAAAGGGATAAGAATATCTTGTAGAACAAAGTGGCAATTATATCAAAACGTTAGAAACAGTCAAAATCTAAATGCAGCAGCCCATTACAAACAGTATTGTAAGGTGCTTAAAAAAGTCATTAGGAAGGCAAAAAGTATGTGGTATGCAGATAGAATAGCTAAGTCTCAGGATAAAATTAAAACCATATGGTCAGTCGTAAAGGAAGTGGCTGGTCTGCAGAGACAGGTCGAGAATATAGAATCAGTGCGTAGTGGGGATGTCCGTGTTACTGATAAATCGCATATATGTACAGTACTTAATAATCACTTTCTGAATATAGCAGGTGAACTAAATAGAAACCTAGTCCCAACAGGGAATCATATAGCGCTCTTAGAAAAAAGTGTTCCGAGACTGTTACCTGAAATGCTCCTCCATGATACTGACAAGAGGGAGATTGAGTTAATAATTAAATCACTAAAGACCAAGAACTCTCATGGATATGACGGGGTATCTAGCAGAATACTGAAGTATTGTTCCACGTATGTTAGCTCAGTACTTAGCCATATCTGTAACTTTTCCTTTAGGAGTGGTCGGTTTCCTGACCGATTAAAGTACTCGGTAGTGAAGCCACTTTATAAAAAGGGAGACAGGGATAATGTTGACAATTATAGACCTATTTCTATGCCATCGGTGTTTGCTAAAGTTATCGAGAGGGTTGTATATACAAGGTTACTGCAGCATTTAAATTCACATAATTTGCTGTCAAATGTACAGTTTGGTTTTAGAAATGGCTTAACAACTGAAAATGCTATAGTCTCTTTTCTCTGTGAGGTTTTGGACGGATTAAATAAAAGGTTGCGAACGTTAAGTGTTTTCTTTGATTTAACGAAGGCTTTTGACTGTGTTGACCACAAAATCTTACTGCAGAAGTTGGAACATTATGGAGTAAGGGGAGTATCTTACAATTCGTTCGCCTCCTACTTTAAGAACAGAAAGCAGAAGGTAATCCTCCGCAATATTGAGAGTGGTAATGATGTTCAGTCCCAATGGGGCACTGTTAAATGGGGCGTTCCCCAAGGGTCGGTGCTGGGGCCACTGCTGTTTCTTATTTGTGTAAATGATATGCCTTCTAGTATTACAGGTGATTCAAAAATATTTCTGTTTGCTGATGACACCACCTTGGTAGTGAAGGATCTTGTGTGTAATACTGAAACATTATCAAATAATGTAGTTCATGATATAAGTTCGTGGCTTGTGGAAAATAATTTGATGCTAAATCACAGTAAAACTCAGTTTTTACAGTTGCTAACCCACATTTCAACCAGAACTGACATTTTAATCAGACAGAATGGGCATGTTATAAGCGAGACGGAACAGTTCAAGTTCCTAGGCGTACGGATAGATAGTAAGCTGTTGTGGAAAGCCCATGTTCAGGATCTTGTTCAGAAACTAAATGCCGCTTTATTTACCATTAGAACAGTATCTGAAATAAGTGACATTTCAACACGAAAAGTAGTATACTTCGCATATTTTCATACGCTTATGTCATATGGTATTATTTTTTGGGGTAATTCTTCTCATTCAAAAAGGGTATTTTTGGCTCAAAAACGGGCTGTTCGAGCTATGTATGGTGTAAGTTCGAAAACCTCTTGTCGACCCCTATTCAATAGTCTGGGAATTTTGACATTGCCCTCACAGTATGTATTTTCTTTAATGTCGTTTGTTGTTAGCAATATTAGCTTATTCCCAAGAGTTAGCAGCTTTCACTCAGTTAATACTAGGCAGAAATCAAATCTGGATGTGGAATGCACTTCCTTGACTCTTGTGCAGAAAGGAGTGCAGTATTCTGCTGCATCCATTTTCAATAAGCTACCACAACAACTCAAAAATCTTAGCAGTAGCCCAAACACTTTTAAGTCTAAACTGAAGAGTTTCCTCATGGCTCACTCCCTCTATTCTGTCGAGGAGCTCCTGGAAGAGCTAAAAAATTAAGCAAATTCCAGTGTTACATTCTTGGTTTTCTTTATTTAAACTAACGACTTGTCGCCTGAATATGTTTCTTATATTTCATTTTATCTGTTTCTACAATCGTGTTATAATTTCATGTATTGACTCGTTCCATGACCATGGAGACTTCTCCTAAATGTGGTCCCACGGAACAATAAATAAATAAATAAAATAAATAAATTTAAAATTCATCATTGAGAAGACACCGCCTCCCTTGCTGTAATAATTTCCATTACTCACAATCTATAGAACTTAAGTAGCCGAGGCCTACGAAACCATGAGATAGAGATGGCTATCGGCGATGACACCACCCAACTGACGATGACCACACATCCACTGCTGATGAACGACTATCGCAGATCAGTAGTGGGGCAGCTCGTGGTCGAAAACACCACGGTCAGAAGGCCGTCGCAGCCGTGGGACTAGCCTGTTGTCCACGCAAAGACCAGATAGTGTCTGTATCCAGTGGGGTACGGGAGCCGACGCCTCTCCCAGCCAGATTTCTGCACCCCACGTGCGCGCCCGGGCCGCAACCGCTCTCGCTCTGCGCTCTGCAGCTCGGAGCCTTCAGCGGCAGACGCGCGCAGTAATTGATGATTGCCTCTGCTGCTCGCAATGCGCCTCTCAGCGCCGTTAATAGACTTCTGGCCCCACGTCAACGCCGACGCCGACGCCGACGCCGACGCCGCCAGCGCCCCCTCCCGTTTATCCATCTTCTTCTTCCTCTCATTTGGAGCGGCCATCTATCGTCACGGTCTCTGCCGCTGCCGCCGCCACGGTCGAGAATGCGCTGGGAAGATAGGGCAATGGGGAGGGAGGTGGGGGGAGAAGTAAGAGAGGAGCGTGTTCTAGTGATAACAGCCCGAGGGGGGGGGGGGGGGGGCGAGGAAATAAAACACTGTCGCAGAAGGCATCGTTACCTCGACACGCTGGATGCAAATATTTCTTTCTGTAATCGACTGTGATAACGCACCATATTTGTCATGGTGGTAGCGAGGTGGATCCAGAGAACAGTTTAGGGAGCAAAGGAAATGACAGAATTAAAATCAATTTTGCCTTCTTTTTTTTTACTAGCTGATTATTTGGCGTTACTTATTTATCCCCTTGTAGTATACGAAAAGGAATGGAATTTGTCTCTGGCTCTAAAACATTTAGCACTTCAGCATGCTTGGAATTACAAATACATTACTGGCCATTAAAATATCTACACTAATAAAAAATGCAGCTGATAAACGGGTATTCATTGGACAAGTATATTATACTAGAACTGACATGTGATAACATTTTCACGCAATTTCGGTGCATAGCTCCTGAGAAATCAGTATACAGAACAACCACCTCTGGCCGTAATAACGGACTTGATACGCCTGGACATTGAGTCAAACAAAGCGTCGATGGTGTGTACAGGTACAGCTGTCCATGCAGGTTCCACACGATGCCGCAGTTCATCAAGAGTAGTGACTGGCGAATTGTGTCGAGCCAGTTGCTGGGCGAACATTGACCAGACGTTTCCAATTGGTGAGAGATCTGGAGAACGTGCTGGCCAGGGCAGCAGTCGAACATCTTCTGTATCCAGAAAGGCCCGTACAGGAGCTGTAACATGCGGTCGTGCATTATCCTGCTGTAATGTAGGGTTTCGCAGGGATCGAGTGAAGGGTAGAGCCACGGGTCGTAACACATCTGAAATGTAGCGTCCACTGTTCAAAGTGCCGTCAGCGCGAACAAGAGGTGACCGAGACGTGTAACCAATGGCACCCCATACATCACGACGAGTGATACGCCAGTATGGCGATGACGAATACGCGCTTCCAATGTGCGTTCACCTCGCTGTCGCCAAACACGGATGCGACCATCATAATGCTGTAAACAGAACCTGTATTCATCCGAAAAAATGACGTTTTCCCATTCGTGCACCCAGGTTCGTCGTTGAATACACCATTGCAGTCGCTGCTGTCTGTGATGCAGCGTCAAGGCTAACCGCAGCCGTGGTCTCCGAGCTGATAGTCCATGCTGCTGCAAACGTCTTCGAACTGTTCGTGTAGATGGTTGTTGTCTTGCAAACGTCCCCATCTGTTAACTCAGAGATCGAGACGTGGCTGCACGATCCGTTACAGCCATGCGGATAAGATGCCAGTCATCTCGACTGCTAGTCATACGAGGCCGTTGGGATCCAGCACGGCGTTCCGTATTACCCTCCTGAACCCACCGATTCCATATTCTGCTAACAGTCATTGGATCTCGACAAACGCGAGCAGCAATGTCGCGATACGATAAACCGCAATCGCGATAGGCTACAATCCGACCTCTATCAAAGTCGGCAACGTGATGGTACGCATTTCTCCTCCTTACACGAGGCATCACAACAACGTTTCACCAGGCAACGCAGGTCAACTGCTGTTTGTGTATGAAAAATCGGTTGGAAACTTTCCTAATGTCAGCACGTTGTAGGTGTCACCACCGGCACCAACCTTGTGTGAATGCTCTGAAAAGCTAATCATTTGCATATCAGAGCATCTTCTTCCTGTCGGTTAAATTTCGCGACTGTAGCACGTCATCATCGTGGTGTAGCAATTTTAATGGCCATTAGTGTACAATGTAGTATAAACTGTTGAGTAACATCTTTTGTAAATTCATTTTTATGTCAGTTTAAATGAAACGTAATCGTACGTTACAAGTGTTGTTTACAGATTAATGATATGTGTTCGATTTACCCCAAGGGTTCCACGTTAGGATTATATGTGGCAACAGTCCTATCGGCAGTTCCTACCCAAATAGCGCTGGGGTGTCCTAGTATCACAGTACATTGATATGATTATGTTAGGTGGTAAGTCATAATAATGCTAAGTTAGCTCGTAATCGTGTGACACGACCCAGAACCGCGCTGGAAAATGCACCCAGCATATCTCTGACATTTTCATATCTGATAATAGTACTCAATTTACATGTACGAAAAGACACGACGCAATCATATAACTGATTCGCAAGGGTCCATCTTCTTCAGTGCGGATGCACCAGTAAGTCCGATCTCCTGTGGAAATCTCAGAGTAGCGAGGATGGATGAAATGGACAAGGACTGCGAATACGTGGATCTCGGTGGGAAAGTGGATCGGCCGTGAGGCGTGCGGAGATAGTCCGCGCAGGTGCGATAGCACTGTGTCACGAATGGAGCAGTGGGTAACGCACATGCATCGCTAGCAGGAGATCTGTGGTTCGAATACCGTCCACCCTACATTTTCACTCCTCGTCACTTTTTGTATAGGATAGGAGAAGGAGCATGATTAGAGTAGATTAGATTAGTACTTGTTCCATAGATCATGAATACGACACTTCGTAATGATGTGGAACGTGTCAGGTTAATAAAAGTTGTCTGTACAAGATATTACATTAGACAAAATATTACATGACACTCAATATTTTTAATTTTTTTTTTTTCTTTTTTGTGGAGGTTGGAAAATTACCCACTTACTATATCCAAAAATTCATCTAATGAGTAGAAGGAGTTGCCATTAAGAAATTTTTGTAATTTCCTTTTAAATGCTACATGGCTATCTGTCAGACTTTTGATGCTATTAGGTAAGTGACCAAAGACTTTTGTGGCAGCATAATTTACCTCCTTCTGAGCCAAAGTTAGATTTAACCTTGAGTAGTGAAGATCATCCTTTCTCCTAGTGTTGTAGCCACGTACACTGCTATTACTTTTGAATTCGTTCGGATTGTTAATAACAAATTTCATAAGTGAATATACAGGGTGAGTCACCTAACGTTACCGCTGGATATATTTTGTAAACCACATCAAATACTGACGAACCGATTCCACAGACCGAACGTGAGGAGAGGGGCTAGTGTAATTGTTTAATACAAACCATACAAAAATGCACGGAAGTATGTTTTTTAACACAAACCGACGTATTTTTTAAATGGAACAACGTTAGTTTTGTTAGCACATCTGAACATATAAACAAATACGTAATCACTGCCGTTTGTTGCATTGTAAAATGTTTAATACATCCGGAGATATTGTAACCTGAAGTTGACGCTTGAAACCTCCGACGTTCAGTTGCGTGTTGTAATAAACACGGGCCACGGTCGGCGAGCAGCATCTGCAGGGACTTCTTTCTGTGGGGTACGTTAAAGGAGAATGTGTACCGTGATGTGCCTACAACCCCAGAGGATATGATACAACGTATTGTGGCAGCCTGCGGCGACATTACACCAGATGTACTGCGGCGTGTACGACATTCATTACGCCAGAGATTGCAATTGTGTGCAGCAAATGATGGCCACCACATTGAACATCTATTGGCCTGACATGTCGGGACACACTCTATTCCACTCCGTAATTGAAAACGGAAACCACGTGTGTACGTGTACCTCACCCCTCATGGTAATGTACATGTGCGTCAGTGAAAAAGACCAATAAAAAGGTGTTAGCATGTGGACGTAATGTGCTGTTCCAGTCTCTTCTGTACCTAAGGTCCATCGCCGTTCCCTTTGGATCCCTAGGTAATTCGGTGCTCTCCGATACACACGATCGAACAGCGGAGGGGTGGTACTCAAGCGTCAACTTTAGGTTAGAATATCTCCGGATGTAATTAACATTTTACAATGCAACAAACGGGACTGATTACGTATTTGTTTATATGTTCAGATGTGCTAACAAAACTAACGGGGTTCCATTTTAAAAAATGTAGGTTTGTGTTAAAAAACGTACTTCCGTGCATTTTTTATGGTTTGTATTAACCAATTACACTAGCCCCTCTCCTCACGTTCGGTCTGTGGAATCGATTCGTCAGTATTTGATGTGGTTTACGAAATATATCCAGCGGTAATGTTAGGTGACTCACCCTGTATATATTGTGAGGCTACAGTGAAGATTTCTAGTTCTTTAAATAAGTGCAGGATGATCTTGAATGAGCTCCAGAAATTATTCTGATTACACGCTTTTGTGCAATGAACACTCTTTTACTCAATGATGAGTTGCACCATAATATGATGCCATACGAAAGCAGAGAATGAAAACAGGCGTGGTAAGCTAATTTACTCAGATGTATATCGCCAAAATTTGCAATGACCCTAATAGCATAAGTAGCTGAACTCAAACGTTTCAGCAGATTCTCAGTAAGTTTTTTCCAGTTCAACCCCTCATCAATGAATACACCTAGAAATTTTGAATATTCTACCTTAGCTACCGATATCTGATCGAAGTCTATATTTATTAATGGGGTCATTCCATTTACTATGTGGAACTGTTTATACTGTGTTTTGTCAAAGTTTAATGACAGCCCATTTGCAGAGAACCACTTAATGATTTTCTGAAAAACATCGTTTACAATTTCACCAGTTAATTCTTGTCTGTCGGGTGTGATAGCTTTACTTGTACCATCGGCAAAAAGTACCAGCTTTGCATCTTCGTGAATATAGAATGGCAAGTCATTAATATATATTAAGAACAGCAGAGGACCCAAGAACGAACCTTGTGGCACCCCATTCTTGATTGTTCCCCAGTTTGAGAAATCACCAGTTTTTTGCATATTATGTGAACTGTTTATTTCAACTTTCTGCACACTTCCAGTTAGGTATGATTTAAACCATTTGAGCACTGTCCCATTCATATCACAGTACTTGAGCTTATCTAGAAGTATTCCATGATTTACACAATCAAAAGCCTTTGATAGATCACAAAAAATCCCAATGGGTGACTTCCGGTTACTCAGAGCATTTAATATTTCATTAGTGAAAGTGTATATAGCATTTTCCGTTGAAAAACCCTTCTGGAAACCAATCTGACATTTTGTTAAAACTTTATTTTTACAAAGGTGTGAAGCTACTCTATAATACATTACTTTTTCAAGAATTTTGGATAAGACAGTCAGAAGAGAGATTGGGCGGTAGTTGTTGACATCAGACGTATCCCCTTTTTTATGCAATGGTGTAACAATGGCATACTTCAGTCTATCTGGGAAAATACCCTGCTTCAGAGAGCTATTACATATGTGGCTAAGAATCCCACTTATTTCTTGGGAAAAAGCTTTTATTATCCTGCTGGAAATGCCAGCAATCCCATATGTGCTTTTATTCTTGAGAGGGTTTATTATCTTCCTAATTTTAGATGGAGAGGTGGGTGGAATTTCAGTTGTATCAAATGGTGTGGATAAGGCCTCTTCCATCAACTACCTTGCTTCTTCTGATGAACATTTAGATCCTATTTTCTCTACAACATTTAAAAAATGATTATTCAAAATGTTTTCGACTTCTGGCTTGTTGTTTATCAAGTTTCCATTCGCTTTGATGGTGATGCCGTCATCCTGTGCTCTTGGTTGTCCTGCCTCCCTTGTAATAATATTCCAAATTGTTATCAGAGGTATTCGTCGGTACTGCAGTGAGTAAAAATGGTTTACTGGTGCAAGAAAGAATGCATAACTTTGTACAGATGCGAAGTCTTCGACACGTCGTATGAGAGTAAACTGAAGCGAAGTGTCCTGGCTGATTGCACCTGATGAAATGGGGTGAAGCAGTCGCGGAGTTCGTAGACCTCGACAGCACCGGCTAGAGGGCGCTGTCGTCTGTGTCTCGTGGTAGTGCCAACCTTTGAAACTATGCGTTGCTATCGATACCACACCACTGATTCCGAGTAATGTCCCGATGCAGTTGACGTCAGTAATCCCTTTCCTTTCGTTTCTATCCCTCTCCAACTTCAGTTTACATAATAAATGTACCATAGCTGCGGATTCCGCGTGGTGTCTCTCCTGACATGTCCGAAAGAACAGACACCACGCATTCATATAATACATAATTTAGTATAAATAAGCGCTTTCGCACAGTCAAGATAGTGTGCTGAAATATTTGTATTTCCTCAATGACTGGTTTCGACGGAGTCTAGCTGTCCAGATCTTACGTTAAGTTGAAGAAATTGGCCAGGTGCGCTGAATATTCCTTACAAACTTAATTATGTATGTAGACTTTCGACACAGTTTTGATTTTAATTTTGAAGTCGAAAACAAACGACTAAAGAAATATTTTTTCATGTGAAATAATTACAAATTAAGAATTTTCTGATTTTTTTCCCTTGCTTGTTTTGTGAAACCACACTTCCTACAAAATTTCATGATTCTAGGTCAACGTAAAGAACGCTGTAGGTTATAGTGAATGAGTTTGCGATTACCGCATTATGTGACATTAATGACCGTGTCTTCTGATTTAATTAACTTAGAAGCTTAAATTTTTTTACGTCACCAAGGAACCACAGACAGAAGCATGTGACATAAATTTAAACTTGATACCCCTACCCGTTCCTGAGAAAATGGGTTTTTAACAGTCTCACATACAGACAGACTAGTTTGTGATCCTATAACCCTTCTGCTTTTACTTTTGTAGCGAACTGTATAAAGTCCTCAGCTGCAATTCTCTTCCAACTAGTGGAAGTTAACGGAGCGAGTGTAATGTTTCGGTGCCAGGATTTTGATAAAGCCACAACAGATGTGCGATACGATCTACAGTCGCCTCAGACGTGAACGTGTGCCCTGTCTATCACTGTACCCAAATGCAGACTGCCGCGCCCGAAAGAGACTGTCGGCTGGAATCAACCTATCGACACGTCTCACGTTGGTTGGTTTTCTGGTTCGGGGAGAGTGGACCAAACAGGGAGGACATCGGTCCCATCAGATTAGTGAAGAATGGGGAAGGAAGTCGGCTGTGCCATTTCACAGGAACCATCCAAGCATTTACCTGCAGCGATTTAGGGAAATCACCGAAAACCTAAACGGGTTGCGCGTCCACTATGCTAACCACTGCGGCACCTAGCTCTGTGGTGAGCTTAGCTTGTCTCGCTTGTTCTGCCTTTATCAAATTCGTTGCTTAAAAAAATTGGAGATTTGTGGTAATGTCTTACGGGACCAAACTGCTGAGGTCATCGGTCCCTAAGCTTACACACTATTCAATCTAACTTAAACTACTTTACGCTGAGGACGACACACATACCCATGCCCGAGGGAGGACTCGAACCACCGAAGGGGTTTAATATATTTTCTTTGTGGGATCTGAAATTTAAAAACCTCTCTCACACCGACCTGATTCAGCTTCACTGATCAGGATAGTAAAAAACATGCGTATATTATGGGAATGTTCATTCACAAAGCAGGCTTGTCACATTCACACAGTTCAATACTGTTCTATCCTGATTAAATTGAGCTTAACTTAAATTCCATAAGGCAGTGAAGCAATTTCGAAGTCTCCGTGCGGCGAAAATTGTCAGTCGATCTCCTGAAATCATTTGTAATCATTATTAACTTTCGGTGATCACATGGGGAAGACCGGAGATCTGCTGGTAAGACCGTGTTAGCCTATTTATTGAAAGCAGTAAACTGGATATCTTGAGCGTACAAAACGGCAGGTTCGTCCAGTGTAAATCAGACGTTCCCCACAGATCCCGTGCAGCACAGCGTAGTAAGCAGACACTGTCAATAATAATCAGTTAAATAATACACGAATACACTTACTTTAGTTTAGTTCATGTATTAAATTCCTTCTCATACAGAATCTCATCAAGATGGCGACTAGCTCAACAATACATACATATGTATCTTCGTTCTTTCACGGCTAATCGGCAAGATCTGAATCATTCCTTTCATAAGAGAAAACATAGATAGCAGGGTAGCTATTCCATGGAGTAAATGCACGCTCCAAGGAATAATAGGGCTTCAAACTACTTTGCATTGATAATCATCGTATATTAAAGCTTAGGAATCTGTAGGATAAGAAGAGATATTTCGAGAGATGTACTGAGTTATATAATTTATAAAATTTCTGAAAATATCGCGGAGAGACCGCTGCAAGAGACATTACAGGTGGGAGCAGCGCGGACCGTGACAACACGCTACAGACCGCGCGGCTACGCCGCGCAGCAAATTCGTTACATCAACGCCAAAGTAGCTTTCGTGGTATTATACTCGCTTCTTAACCTTCTACTACTTGGCGACTAATTGCAGGTGTGGACTGTTTTAACCTAAAAGCTTTACCACACTTTCAACTTCATCCGCTGACCATGAATCCGCTGGTTAGACAGATGTAAAATAACGTCAAATGACGTATTATTTTCACATATGAAAAAAGGTATGGACGTTGTATTCAGCGGAGAAAACTGTTGTGTTATGATGTAAGCAAGGTCTAAATCATTTTCATCATAATCTCTGTAGATTATGCAGCAAAAGAGTCCGAAGTTGCGACGTCCTTGCACAGCTCCGAGGTCAGTTCGTGTCGCCTGAAGTTGCAACGTCTCTCGTGAGTCCGGCCTACCCCACATGCAGTCACTCATGCAGAAATCATAATCTGCATCGACTGGCATAAGCGGACACACGGGCACACGCAACCTGTATGTCACGGCAACGGACAGCCCAGATTAAGGTGCGGCGGCTGTTGCGTGTACACTGTACACGCATGACATGCTTTCCTGGTGACTTATATCGCTCTTTCTCTGCGCCTGCTAGACATTCGCAAGAAAAGTTTCACTTCCCCTCTGCTGACGTTCAAACCGAGCGTGACCTGGATAAAGTGAGAGCTCTTTGGAAAACATCCATCGCCGTCTTTGTACGAAACTGCAGGGCATCGAACAAGTAGTGCACCGCAAGTTTAATCGGCAAAACGTCTTGTGGAAATGCATTATTTGACACTTTTTATTTGCAGCATATTTCGATATTTCACAGTCCTACCAACCTGCAAGTTGTAACATGAAATACGTTTCTCCCCGATTTTGTTCGTTACATCTTCATTGGGTACCCCATCAAACTAATATCCAGCGTTCTTTTCTAACTTCACACGTCAAAAAATTATATTCATTTCATGTCCATTTATTACTTCCATTGAACGCTACACTTCTGATAAATGCTTTCACAAACAGACTTCCTAACATTTAAATACAGTATATATCTAACGTTATCAACTCTTCTCCAAAATAGAAATTCTCGCTATTGCGGATATTAATTTTAAATAAGGGGAAGTTAAATGGAAACGAGAAAGATGGAAATAAAGTAAGCAAAGTGTTCATTATTTACAAAGTAACAGCCATAACTGTTAAACGTTATGTACGAAACAGCATGAGTATCTAATAAATTCTAAAACGTCGCCCATAAGAATAGGACTTTCCCGTGCTCATACCACGCTTTCTGTTGGTCATAAAAAAGTAGGGTCAAGTGTTTTGGATAGCCGCTGAACTAGGGACCAACAAAAGAATCGTCTTTGTGTCCCTGTCCTACAAAGTATGAATACTAAACACTTCCTCCTGATTAGGCAAATGGAGCATACCAGTTGGTTCTTTTTGCATTTGATGTGTCTACAACGGGCTCTATGGTACTTCCGGAGGCACAATTAATTCACGGGCGGTCTCTCGGAAAATCCCGCGAAAAGGGATTTTTTAAATATAGTTGAGTAGCGGACCAAAACCTAACCGAGGTTTCCAACTCGGCCATGCACAGAAAACGGCTGACATCCTTAAGACATATTCCTAAAATCCCGATCTCGAACAACCTTGAAAATGTTCTGCACAGCCCGCATCTCGTCGTCGTGCCGTAGCGTTCTCGCTTCCCACGCCCGGGTTCCCGGGTTCGATTCCCGGCGGGGTCAGGGATTTTCTCTGCCTCGTGATGGCTGGGTGTTGTGTGCTCTCCTTAGGTTAGTTAGGTTTAAGTAGTTCTAAGTTCTAGGGGACTTATGACCACAGCAGTTGAGTCCCATAGTGCTCAGAGCCATTTGAACCATTTTTGTTCTGCACATCTTTATCGATTACCGAGACACAGAGGTTTAAAGTTACCCTACTTATAAACGTAAAATATGTACCTAAAATCCGGTGTGAGATGATAACGTAGTTTATAAAGTGACGTAACATGAAGAAATATGCTGTAAAGTGTCTCTGTTACCATCTGAGAATCCTATGCTGCAGTACTGAAGCATATGCAAATTTGTTTCGCACGTGAAATCCGGTCTATGGTGCGAAATTAGTTTTGCGTTAATTAAGTTTTAAACAAGTAAACAATCAAAATTTTGCTCACCAATACATTTCATTTCACATGAGATATATGCGCTGCTGCAGCAGAGAAAAGAAGGGAACCAGCGGAAAAATGCTCCTAGTGGAGCACAAAAATGTGAATTTAGTCCTGTTTGTTTAAAAGACTCTGACTAAAAACTGGGATACCAGCTGCTTCGTTCTACCTTCCTGAGCACCAAAAAGAAAATTTCCCAATAATTTGGCACGCAAACATATTCGCGCTTTTTTTGCTGGGATAAGACATTGTAGTGGCAAGGAGCACGAAAACTAATAAATACTGGAAGATAGTAGACAGCGAAGGAGACGATGGCATTTTGAGAGAAACAAAGGGAGACAGTCATAGCGGAACGTAGTTGACAGTGACAGAACATTATTAGGAAAAGAGTAGAGGAGACGGTGGCAGGGGGTGCGGAATAAAGAGAACCAGAAAGTGGAAGCGGGTGAGAGCCAGTGATTACGCAAGAGAGTATATGTCAGAGACAAAAAGGAAGAAGGAGATAGTGACAATAGAAGAGACTGCAGCGTTAGGAAGAAAGGAATGTGATATTAGCAGTAAGAGAGAGCAAGAGGGGGACCGTGACACTGAGAGGATACAGTAGCAGTGGACAGAACTAAGGAGCAGTGGCTGTGACACAGGAGATAATGACAGACACAAAGAGATAATTACAATGAGTTGCGCTGAATGAGTGAGGGAGAAACGGCAGCTGAGTGTGGGGTATGACCGACTTACAGCGTTGGTCTAGTGGGTGTGAGTGAATTACAGTTAAGTGAGCTTGTGGTGGTGTGAGTTACATGTTAGAAAGGCGCTAATATATTCGCTTGACAAAATATTTCGGAAAATTTCTAAAGTTGCTGAAGAAGGTAGAATCAGGCAGCTGGTACCCCGATTTTCGATTAGAGTCTTCCAAATAAACAGGAAGATATTCGCATTTTTCCGCTTGTACATTTATGCCAATTTGAGACAAGGCGGGCAATGCCCCCATGTTTGTTGCCAAGGTTGTTTCGAATACGCAGCGAAAGTTTCTTGGAAAGCCGGTACGCTTCTTCCATACAGTTCCGATCGCTCCCCAGGCGATTTCCACATTTCTAGAGCCATGAAGAAAGTCACCCGTGGTCTTCGATTTGCTTCGGACGAAGAGGTGGACGCTTGAGTTCAATTTTGGTTCCGCAGACAAGCGCGAGAGTTTTGCCTTCAATACAGTGACAGTCCCACCTCACGGTAGGATAAATGTACACTACTGGCCATTAAAATTGCTACACCAAGCAGAAATGCATATGACAAATGGGTATTCATTGGACAAATATATTATACTACAACTGACATGTGATTACATTTTCACGCAATTTGGATGCATAGATCCTGAGAATTCAGTACCCAGAACAATCACCTCTGGCCGTAATAATGGCCTTGATACGCCCGGGCATTGAGTCAAACAGAGCATGGATAGGGTGTACAGGTACGGCTGCCCATGCACCATCAACACGATACCACATTTCATCAAGAATAGTGTATGGCGTATTGGGACGAGCCAGTTGCTCGGCCACCATTGACCAGACGTTTTCAATTGGGAAGAGATCTGGAGAATGTACTGGCCAGGGCAGCAGTCGAATATTTTCTGTGTTCGGGAAGGCCCGTACAGAACCTGCAACATGCAGTCGTGCATTATCCTGCTGAAATGTAGGGTTTCGTAGGGATCGAGTGAAGGGTAGAGCCACGGGTCGTAACAAAATGGTTCAAATGGCTCTGAGCAGTATGCGACTTAACTTCTGAGGTCATCAGTCCCCTAGAACTTAGAACTAATTAAACCTAACAAACCTAAGGACATCACACACATCCATGCCCGAGGCAGGATTCGAACCTGCGGCCGTAGCGGTCACGCGGTTCCAGACTGAAGCGCCTTTAACCGCACGACCACACCGGCCGGCGGGTCGTAACACATCTGAAATGTAACGTCCACTGTTCAAAGTGCCGTCAATGCGAACAAGAGGTGACCGAGACGTATAACCAGTGGCACCCTATACCATCACGCTAGGTGATACGCCAGTATGGCGATGACGAATACACGCTTCCAATGTGCGATCACCGCGATGTCGCCAAACACGGATGCGACCATCATTATGCTCTAAACAGACCCTGGATTCATTTGAATAAATGACGTTTTGCCATTCGTGCACCCAGGTGTGTCATTGAGTACACCATCGCAGGCGCTCCTGTCTGTGATGCAGCGTCAAGGGTAATCGCAGCCATGGTCTCCGAGGTGATAGTCCATGCTGCTGCAAACGTCGTCGAACTGCTCGTGCAGATGGTTGTTGTCTTGCAAACGTCCCCAGCTGTTGACCCAGGGATCGAGACGTGGGTGCACGATCCGTTACAGCCATGCGGATAAGGAGCCTGTCATCTCGACTGCTAGTGATACGAGGCCGTTGGGATCCAGCACGGCGTTCCGTATTACCGTCCTGAACCCACCGATTCCATATTCTGCTAACAGTCATTGGATCTCGGCCAATGCGAGCAGCAATGTCACGATACGATAAACCGCAATCGCGATAGGCTACAATCCGACCTTTATCAAAGTCGGAAACGTGATGGTACGCGTTTCTCCTACTTAAACATCACAACAACGTTTCACTAGACAACGCCGGTCAACTGCTGTTTGTGTGCGAGAAATCGGTTGGAAACTCATGTCAGCACGTTGTAGGTGTCGCCATCGGCGCCAACCTTGTGTGAATGCTCTGAGAAGCTAATCATTTGCATATCACAGCATCTTCTTCCTGTCGGTTAAATTTCGCGTCTCTAGCAAGTCATCTTCGTGGTGTAGCTGTTTTAATGGCCAGTAGTGTATTAATAGTTATGGAGATTACTTGAGAAATAATAAACAGTTTTCCTGTCTGTCCCGTTTTCATTTAACTACCCCGTACGTCTTTACTTCTGCCGTCTTCATTTCCCTGCACAAAAACCACAACTCATCTTTTCCGTTTGGAGTCCTACTTCCAAACGTAATGGACCCCAGCATTACCTGGATTTGACTACATTATAGTGCTGTTATTTCACTTTTATTTATGAGTAGCTGAGTACCCGAATATGTATGATTACCAGTCTTCTATTAGTCCATCTCGTCTTTCTCTCTCTCTTATACATCCTGTCTCTGCCCACCTCCTCTCCACCCCACTCTCTGTCCTTCTCTCTCTGTCTATCTCCTCCTCCACCCCTCTTTATCAATTTTCACCTCCCACTCTGTGCATTTGCTCCTTTTACCTCTTTCTATCTCCTCCTCACTCATTTGACTGACTCTTACACTTTGTGCCGTCTTCACTTCTCTGGACAAACAGCGTCCTATTTCCGAACATAACAGACCACAGCAGGCTCCATATCGAAACTGAATGGAAGATTGGTAACGGCTTCCCAGCGAAACTTCTGCTGCGTGTTCGAATCAACTTTGGCAACGAACATGTTGGCATTGGCTGCCTTGCCTCATAGTACGTTAAATGTACCAGCGGAAAAATGCTTCTCTTGGAGCACAAAAAGTTCGAATATATTACTGTTTGTTTAAATGACTCTGACTGAAAACTGGGGTATCAACTGCCTAATTCTACCTTCCTCAGCACGTTTAGAAATTTTCCCAAAAATTTTGGCATGCGGACATACTAGCGGTTTTTTCAACATACAATTCACCTCAAACCACCTCTCTGTCCACTGCCTCCTCCGCCTCCGCACTCTCTCTCCCCATCTTCTCCTTCCCCTTTCCCTTCCATCTCGCCCCCCCCCCCCCCCCCCTCTCGCCGCTGTCCACTTTCTCTATCCGTCTCCTCTTCACGCCCCTATCAGTCCATTTCCCCGTTCCCCCTCTCTCTGTCCCCTTCCCCTCTACCTTTGCTAATCTCCTCCTTCCTCCTCGCTATCTCCGTCTTTCTCAACGTTTTCATGCTCACCCGACTAGGAGGCTGATCGTTCTACCCCCCACAAAATTTCTTTCCAATTTGTAACTTACATGTGTATATTCAAGGGGTCTCGGGTGATTTGTTTACCCATGGCTTTGCCCGCGTAAGCACATTTCAAATGTATTTCACTTATTTTCGAAGTATTTAACACGTATTTGTACACATATTTCACCTGTATCTCTAGAGAATTTCTTCCTGCAATTTTATTTCTATGCTGCTCATTGTTTATGACTTCGTATCTCCTAAACAGAGTGCAGTACAGTAATATAATTTTACAGATACACGCAGTCGTACGTGTGGCCAGTGTCTGCGAAGTGTGTTGTGGGCAGAGTTGGTAGTAAAGAAGTATTAAATTAAAACTCCATGTGTGATGCAGCAGTTTTACATGTATCTCGGTGTTTATAACGCGATATCTCCTGAACTATGTGTCGTACAGTGCTACATTTTTCCACATACATTCAGCAGCATATGTAGAAAGTAGTAATAAAACGTAATAGATGATGCCGGTGTTTTTGTGCCTCTCAGCTTTTGACGTGATATCTCCTAAACTGTGTGTAGTAAACTGGTATATTTTTCCAAAATGAGATTTTCACTCTGCAGTGGAGCGTGCGCTGATACGAAACTTCCTGGCACATTAAAACTGTGTCCCGGACCGAGACTTGAACTCGGGACCTTTGCCTTTCGCGGGAAAGTGCTCTACCAACTGAGCTACCCACGTACGACTCAGCCCCCGTCCTCACAGCTTTGCTTCTGCCAGTACCTCGTCTCCTACCTTCCAAACTTTAGAAAAGCTCTCCTGCAAACCTTGCAGAACTAGCACTCCTGAAAGAAAGGATATAGCGGAGACATGGCTTAGCCACAGCCTGGGGGATGTTTCCAGCCTCATTCCGGTACAAATTTCCATGTGTCACCAGTGGGTAATATCTTCATACCTAAAACATCTGATACTGGGTTGGTTCAAATGGCTCTGAGCACTATGGGACTTAACATCTGAGGTCATCAGTCCCCTAGAACTTAGAACTACTTAAACCTAACTAACCTAAGGACATCGCACACATCCATGTCCGAGGCAGAATTCGAACCTGCGACCGTAGCGGTCGCGCGGTTCCAGACTGAAGCGCCTAGAACCGGGCGGCCTCTGATACTGGGGTTGAGAATAAATTTCGCTAAGGAATTCACCTACTTCGGGATCAAAATAACACATGTTCGGCGAATCAGGGGGATGTGAAAAGTAGATGTGGGTAAGAGAGCATTTTTTGCTAAAATAAGTCTATCGATAACTCAAATAGGCATTCAATTAAGACAGTAATTTCTTGAGAACGTTAATCTCTAACATAACATACTACGAAAGTGAATGATGGACTGTTTTCAAACCGGAATCGAAGTCTTTGAGATATGCTGCTATAAAAAGGCTGTTGAAAATTACGTCTCCGAAAAATCGGCGAGGAAAGGAACACGTAGGAAACACGAAGGAGAACCAGGGTGTTAAAACGTCAAGGAATGACGTACACGGTTCTTTAAGTTGCCGCGATGACACAAAATTTAATTATAATACATACAATTGAGGACGAAGGGTGTACGCAATATTCTGAGATTGAGACATTGACAAATGAGAATACATCACGGCAGACCACATCAAACAAGTCAGAAGATAGGGGCACATCTGGAAATAGACACAGATGTCTGACACTCATATTAGCTTTTTACATCACCATCTTTACTACTATTTTATGTCAACATTCAAATCACTGCTTAATGAAAGTGAAGAGATCTAGATATTACACAAAGGCGAAAAGAAATGACCGTCGTCATTTTTGTTTCGTGGTACAGTAGTTTCTGACTTCCAAAGGCTATTAAATATGTCGAAAGCAAGCTCCCAAATTCGCAGAATCTAGCTACACTTTTGGCCACCTTCTCCATCAGCGCCTAACTGCGACGCGGCAGCAAGCCTGTGTGGCAGCAACATTTACGTCGCGGTTGCACAGCGGCTTGCCGACCTGCCAGGCTGACGTTTATACGACGCACAAACTTCCCCAGGCGAGCTGCTACACCAGCCGCGCACCGCTTCCCTTAAGCGACGCGGTTTTGGGCCTACCGACCCGTTCTCCGTGTTTAGTGCCCTCATTGGACTCTGTACACCCTGAAGAGATCCGTATGCACACGCGTGTTAACCACCTTTATTCGAAAGCTTGAAGATTAACAGCGCGAACAATAAAGAAGGTCATGCCCAAAAATCCCCAAACTCACCTAAATATTTGTTATAATTATTTTTATTTCTTATTTATTTGCTTTTGTTGTACATGACCTACAGCCACAACCACATACATTAACGTTTGTGACAGTTATCAATCATCCTTCAATCACATTTTTAAGCAATAACTCTTACGAGTTGCCGTATAGTCACACGAAAATAACAGTGCTCCAGGAAACCATGCATGTCTTTATTCTAATTACAAATGGTTCAAATGCCTCTGAGCACTACGCGGCTTAACTTCTGAGGTCATCAGTCGCCTAGAACTTAGAACTAATTAAACCTAACTAACCTAATCACATCACACACATCCATGCCCGAGGCAGGATTCGAACCTGCGACCGTAGCGGTCACGCGGTTCCAGACTGAAGCGCCTTTAACCGCACGGCCGCACCGGCCGGCTTCTAATTACAGACTACAGTCTTATACGACGTGCAGTTCATTTTGGATTATGATGACCGTCTTAAAGACCAGAGCATAAACGCTTTTCTAGAGCATTCAGCCAAAACACGAGGGTCCTTCAATAAGCAATGACCCACATTTTTTTTTTTTAAAAAGCCATTAATGTACATAGACAAACTTTCTTGTTGGTGCTTCACATTTGATGTTTTTGATGTTTTTCCTGTGCGTCGGTGAAGTTTTGAACAGAATGAAATTTCCACTCTATAGCGGAGTGTGCGCTGATATGAAACTTCCTGGCAGATTAAAACTGTGTGCCGGACCGAGACTCGAACTCGGGACCTTTGCCTTTCGCGGGCAAGTGCTCTGCCAACTGAGCTACCCAAGCACGGCTCACGCCCCGTCCTCACAGCTTTACTTCTGCCAGTACCTCGTCTCCTACCTTCCAAACTTTACAAAAGCTCTCCTGCAACCCCAAATGGGGTTGGACAGGCATTGCCTCACCTACCCTACAGTTCAGACCTGGCACCCTCGGACATCTGCATCTACATCTACATGGGTACTCTGTAATTCACACTTAAGTGCCTGGCAGAGGGGTCATTGAACCATTTTCATACTATTTCTCTACCATTCCACTCTCGAATGGCGCGTGGGAAAGAGGAACACCTATATCTTTCCGTTCGAGCTCTGATTACACTTTTTTATTATGATGATCGTTTCTCCCTACGTTGGTGGGTATCAACAAAATATTTTCGCATTCGGAAAAGAAAGTCGGTGATTGAAATTTCGTAAATAGATCTCGCCGCAAGGAAATTCGCCTTTGTTTCAGTGACTGCCACCCCACTCTTACCCCTATTGAGTGATAACACGAAACGAGCTGCCCTCCTTTGCACTTTTTCGACGTCCTCCGTCAATCCTACCTGGTAAGGATCCAACACCGCGCAGCAATATTCCAGCAGAGGACGGGCAAGTTTAAAGTAGGTTGTCTCTTTAGTGGGTTTGTCGCATCTTCTAAGTGTTCTGCCAACAAAGCGCAGTCTTTGTTTCGCCTTCCCCACAATAATATCTATGTGGTCTTTCCAATTTGGTTGTAATTGTAATTCCTAGGTATTTAGTCGTATTGACAGCCCTTAGACGTGCAATTTATCGTATCCGCAAAATTTATCGGATTTCTTTTAGTACCCATGTGGAGGACCTCGCACTTTTCTTTGTTTAGTGCCAATTGCCACTTTTGGCACCATACAGAAATTTTCTCTAGATCATTTTGTAATTGGAATTGATCGTCTGATGATTTTACTAGACGGTAAATTACAGCGTCATCTGCAAACAATCTAAGGGGGCTGCTCAGATTATCACTTAGATCATTTACGCAAATCAGGAACAGCAGAGGGCCTATGACACTACCTTGCGGAACGCCAGGTATCACTTCTGTTCTACTCGATGATTTACCGTCTGTCACTACGAACTGTGACCTCTCTGAGAAGGAATCACGAAACCAGTCACACAACTGAGACGATACTCCAGATGCACGTAATTTGATTAATAGTCGCTTATGAGGAACGGTATCAAAAGCCTTCTGGAAATCTGGGAATATGGAATCGATCTGAGATTTCGTGTCGACAGCACTCATTACTTCATGGGAATAAAGAGCTAGCTGTGTTGCACAAGAATGATATTTTCTGAATCCGTGTTGGTTATGTATCAATAAGTCGTTCTCTTCAAGGTGATTTATAGTTTTCGAGTACAGTATATGCTCCAAAGTCCTACTGCAAATTGAGGTCAGTGATATGGGTCTGTAATTCAATGGGTTACTCCTATTTTCTTTCTCTAATACTGGTGTGACCTGCGCTGCTTTTCAGTCTTTAGGAACAGCCCTTTCGTCAAGTGAGCGGTTGTATATGATCGCTAAGAAAGGCGCTAGTGTGTCTGCATAGTCTGAAAGGAACCTGATTGGCATATCATATGGATAGGAAGACTTGCCTTTCTTAAGTGATTTTAGTTGTTTCGCAACACCTAAGATATCTACTTTTATGTCACCCATGCTAACAGCTGTTCTGGTTTCGAATTCTGGAATATTTACATCGTCTTCTTTCGTGAAGGAATTACGGAAAACTATTTAGTAACTCCGCTTTAGTGGCACCATCATCGGTAACATTTCCAACGCTATCGCGCAGTGACGGTATTGACTGTTTTTTGCCACTGGTGTACTTTACATACGACCAGAACCTCTTTGCCTTTTCCACCATATTTTGAGACAATATTTCGTTGTGGAAACTATTAAAATCATCTCCGACTGACGCCCCCACTAAATTTCGAGCTTCCGTGAAACATAGCCAGTCTTGCGTTCTTCTGAATTTGGCACGCTTTTTACGTTGCTTCTGCAACAGTGTTCTGACGTGTTTTGTGTACCATGGTGGATCAGTCCCCTCCCTTATTAACTTTTGCGGTATGAATCTACCTATTGCTGTCGACACTGTATCTTTGAATTTGAGCTATATCTGGTCTACACTTACATAATTAGCTTGGAAGGAATGGAGACTCTCTCTTAGGTAGGCATCAAGCGAATTTTTATCATGCTGTTTTAAATAGATATATTTTGCGTTTATTTTTAGTGGTTTTGGTTGATATGGTTTTGAGCCTCGCTACAATGACCTTGTGTTCAATAATCCCTGCACCCGTCATGACACTCTCTGTAAGATCAGGATTATATGTGGCTAAGAGGTCAAGTGTGTTTTCGCAACCATTTACAATTCGTGTGGGCTTATGAACTAACTGTTCGAAGTAATTCTCAGAGAAAGCATTTAGTACAATTTCGGAAGATGTTTTCTGTCTACAACCGGCTTTGAACATGTATTTTCGCCAACAAATCGAGGGTAGATTGAATTCTCCACCAATTATAACTGTATGAGTGGGGTGCTTATTTGTAATGAGATTCAAGTTTTCTTTGAGCCTTTCAGCTGTTATATCATCTGAGTGTGGGGGTCGGTAGAAGAAGCCAATTATTATTTTGGTACGGCTGTACGGCTTTACGGCTGTAGTAATTCGCAGGAACTATCTATTTCACCTTCACTACAAGAAACTCTTCGAGCCGCTTAAAGATTCTCTACGGGTAACACACTTTGAAGATGACAAGAGTGTCAGTTATGACGTGAAAATATAGTTACGCCTACAGGACAAGAGCTTTTACCAGCAGGGAATACATGCTGTTCCACAACGTTGGCGTATGTCCACATAACATCTTTTCTTTATTTGTGTGTGAGGAATGTTTCCTGAAAGTTTGGCCGTACTTTTTTGTAGCACCCTGTATATGGTACAGTCAAACAGTCTACTTACCGACGTCGTTGCCACAATGGAGAGACGGGATTCGGTCTTAGAGGCGTTGAGGCTTAACTCCACGGATGGTAGTTCCACGCCATGGGCAGCTCCGTCGAGGGCGCGAATCAAATATCCAAACCTGTGGTTCCTCTCACAGTGAACAGGGTTCTATCCCGACGACATAGTCATCAGTGGGGTAAAACTGGCCTGTCCCATGATGGTCTTACTTTCCGACTGTAACATGTACAGGGTGGATCAGAACTCCACTGACATACTTCCATACACAACTATGACTTGAATGTAGCTTAGTGGTCGGAGTATCTAGCTGCTGTTTGAGGAGACAGGTTCTATTCCCGGTATTGGCAGTTATAATTCCTGAAGGACTGAAGCAGGGTGCAATCAGCCTCGTGGAGCAAACTGAGGAGCTACTTGATTGAGAAGTGGCCCCTCCATACCGCATCCAAATGACGCCACTCACAGAGAATGACACGGTGGTCCCGATAGGCCCGTCTGATGATGCATTACATACTTCTGGTAAGACTGGGTTTATTACAACAGAACAAATCTTTAGTACTCTGTTGGAAATGCCATCAAATGCATATGAGCATCTACATTTTTTTTAGAGAATAAAAGTTGATGATACATTCATATGACTGTATTTTATGAGAGTTGCATTTATAACATATTCCTGTGGTTTTTCTCTTTAACTGTTTATCACTGTATTTCTCACCCAAGAAATGATCACTAACGGCATTTACTAGTTGTGACTCGTCAGCTACAGCCTTTCCGTTTAATCTAGCGATGCTCTCCTGTTCTGTGGCCGATTGTCCTGTCTCTCATTTCACTACATTCTTTGTAGTCTTAAGTCCGTTGTCGGAATTACTGGTTTCTGACATTATGCGTACGTTAATTTTTAATAACATTTTTGGTAATTTTTAGTAGTTCTTGTAGTGGGAAACTACTACACGATCTCTACTTTCTCTTCCCAAGAGTTACGTTTCTCTTTCCCTTTCACAACATACTTTAATCTCACTAGTAATCCGTGCTTTCTTACATTTCTGTTTAACTTCCTGTCTGATTATCTTATGCGGAAATGAATGGTATGAATTTATCATGGAATAGATGATATTTTATGTCAGCATTGGTTTGATTATAAATTCCACTGCATATCATCGCTTATAAACTATTCTTAAAAACATTAGTCCTTGAGCATTAACTATTCGAACTGATTTCCACTTAGCAGTAGCAATACTGTAAGCCAGTGTCTTATTTCTGCTAACTAACTGTGCGTCATGATCAGAGACATCATTTGTTAATGCGAATGCAGATATTTTGGTCCTTTGAGCTACATCACAGTAAACGTTATGAATTGGAGGATACGTAACTGAGAGGATACCACAAGGAAGTGTGAAAGGACCGTTACTGTTTATAGTGTATATAAATGATATAGTAGAAAGTGTCGGAACCTCTTTAAGACTGTTCACAGATGAAAAAGTTGTCTTTAAGAAAGTACCAACGCCAGGAGTCAGCATCATCTTGCAGAATGACGTGGAGAGTGTTGATGAGTGGTGCAGGCTCTGGCAGTTGAACCTGAAAGTAAATAAATTTAATATTCTTCCCTTACAAAGGAAAATAAATCCACAACCGGTACTGTACAACAATGTTATTGACAACAAATTGCTGTAAATACTATCTACCGTAAATTGGTACTGAAGTTCCAATCTTATGAAGTGGGGCCCAGAAAACCACAGGGGTGCACTGCATTCAGCCGTCAGTACATTAACATCGACATGCAAGAAGCCTGCAATAGTCTCTAAAGCAACACCAATTAATTAAAACTCCCTGGGAGTGACCAGCACATTTTCGTTCACTCCGACGATACTGGTGCATACTGAATGGAATAAGGACTGTGGATGTGCGGTATTGCTGCGCCAATGAATATGAAGTCCTCCACCTAATATGAATGCGACGAAGAACAGTGAAAAGTACATCACATAACATTCGAATGTTCCCTCAGATCATTCGAAGGGACAATGAAAGACCTTCACAAATTTCCTGCAGAAGATTCTGACTGGATTCCAATTATGGACTTAGAGCTATGAAGCCATTGCGAACTTGAGTGTATCTATGTACATATACACCGATCAGCCAAGACATGACAACTGTCCATCGCGACGTTGGATGCCATCTGGTGACGGGGTGCGGCCACGTCACGCGGTAATAAAAGTATGTAAGCGGAGAAGATACGGATGGGGGACTACCCTAGCAAGGATATGGGCTGGAAATGGGGAAATCCATTGAGAAAAGCGACTTTGACAATGGGGAGATTATTATTACGCAAAATCTGTGAATATCTCGAAAACGTCGAAGCTGGTATAATGTGTACGTGCTACTGTCGTGAGCATCTACGAGAAGAGGTAGGTCTGTGAAACTATCACTAGGGGCTAAATGATTGGACGTCCACAATTCTTCACAGAACGTGCGGTCCGTTGGCTTGTCTGCTCTGTAATGTAGGATAGACGGTGACCTCTGTCATCTTTGCCGACACAGCACAATGCTGGTACACGCAAAAGTGTCACGGAGCACACCGTTCATCGTACGCTGTCGAACGTGGAGTTCCACAGCAGACCACTCCGACGTGTTCACGTGCTGAGGCAACGACATCGTCAATTACGATTGCAGTGGACACAGGACCATCGGGATTCGACCGTCGATCAATGGAAACGTGTTGGCTCTTTCGTTGAATCACGTTTTTTCTACACTAGGTCGACGGTCGTGTTCACAAACGCCGTCATAGAGGTGAACGGCGCCTCGAAACGTGCAGCAGCCACGGGCGCAGCCTGGTAGGAGCAGCGTTATGCTATAGGAGACATTCTTCTGGGCGTGCATGGGATCTGTGGTGGTAATCGAAGACCTGCTGACGGCTACGAACCACCTGCACCCCTCCATGCTTGATGTCTTCCCCGACGGTGACGTCATTGGTTTGATGAGCATTATAGTCAGCTCACCTGATGTCACTCCTCAACGCCATCGGGCGCCATCACCGGGTGCGCAAATCAGCGGACCGTTATTTACGCGAATTACACGACCTATGTTTGACATCTAGTGCTACATACCTCCAAAAACCTACCAACAATCTATCGGAGCCCTGTTACGCAGAATGAGCGATGTATTTCGTTCCAAAGATGGACAAATAAGGTATTAATCAGATGGTCATAATGTTTCTGCTCAGCAGTGTATTTGTCTTAAATACTTGTCTAATATTTCTCCTGTTATCGTACTATAAATAAACAATTCTTAAAGCTATGAAACAATTATGAACTTATATATATATATATATATATATATATATAGGGTGTTACGAAAAGGTACGGCCAAACTTTCAGGAAACATTCCTCACACACAAATAAAGAAAAGATGTTATGTGGACACGTGTACGGAAACGCTTACTTTCCATGATAGAGCTCATTTTATTACTTCTCTTCAAATCACATTAATCATGGGGTGGAAACACACAGCAACAGAACTACAAAGACTTTGTTGCAGGAAATGTTCATAATGTCCTCCTTTAGCGAGGATACATGCATCCATCCTCCATCGCATGGAATCCCTGATGCGCTGATGCAACCCTGGAGAATGGCGTATTGTATCACAGGCGTCCACAATACGAGCACGAAGAGTCTCCACATTTGGTACCGGGGTTGCGTAGACAAGAGCTTTCAAATGCCCCCATGAATGAAAGTCAAGAGGGTTGAGGTCAGGAGAGCGTGGAGGTCATGGAATTGGTCCGCCTCTACCAATCCATCGGTCACCGAATCTGTTGTTGAGAAGCGTACGAACACTTGGGCTGAAATGTGCAGGAGCTCCATCGTGCATGAACCACATGTTGTGTCGTACTTGTAAAGGCACATGTTCTAGCAGCACAGGTAGAGTATCCCGTATGAAATCATGGTAACATGCTCCATTGAGCGTAGGTGGAATAACTAACTAAAAATGAGCTCTAACTTGGAAATTAAGCGTTTCCGGACACATGTCCACATAACATCTTTTCTTTATTTGTGTGTGAGGAATGTTTCCTGAAAGTTTGGCCGTACCTTTTTGTAACACCCTGTATATATATATACCGGGTGAGCAAAAAGTCAGTATAAATTTGAAAAATGAATAAATCACGGAATAATGTAGATAGATAGATACAAATTTACACACTTGCTTAGAATGACAGGGGTTTTTATTAGAACCAAAAAAATACAAAAGTTCAAAAACTGTCCGACAGATAGCGCTTCATCTGAAAGGAATAGCAATAATTAGCATAACAAAGTAAGACAAAGCAGATATGACGTTCTTTACGGGAAACGCTCAGTATGTCCACCATCATTCCTCAACAACAACTGTAGTCGACGAATAATGTTGTGAACAGCACTGTAAAGCATGTCCGGAGATATGGTGAGGCATTGGCGTCGAATGTTGTCTTTCAGCATCCCTAGAGATGTCGGTCGATCACGATACACTTGATACTTCAGGTAACCAAAAAGGCAATAATCGCACGGACTGAGGTCTGGGGACCTGGGGGTCCAAGCATGACGAAAGTGGCGGCTGAGCACACGATCATCTCCAAACGACGCGCGCAAGAGACCTTTCACGCGTCAAGCAATATTGGGTGGTTCTAATACAACCCCATGTCATTCCAAGCATGTGTGTCAATTTTTACTTCTGTATCTACATTATTACGTAGTTTAATACGTTTTCAAATTTATACTGACTTTTTGATCACCCGGTATACATCTCTTGTTGTCATACGATAAATAAATAACTCTTGTTATACTCTCTCTCTCCCCAGGCTTTTAATCAAGTCAGACAGTGCAACACTAAACAACAAATTGATGTTTTCTTTTCTCTAGGGACTGGAGAAAAACTTAAGAAGGCAGGCAGCGATGCACACACTATCTTATCTTTGACTAACATAATCTCAGGTCGAGGTTAATCGTTGAATTACTACTTGATATTTTATTAATGTACTTCACTAATGTAATTTCTACCCATTAGGGAAGGTGGAAAGCAAATCACATGTTACATATTGTATCGGTACCACTGACCACCTTAAACGGCAAATCCATGCTAACGTTATACCTCTCCGAGGAATTTTTGAGAAATTTAACTTTGATATAATCTAATGGAAACACAACAATCAGATTGGGATTCGTTTCCGAAACAGTTCAGTGGAGCATAACTAACAGTAAGCAAGTGGGTCAGGGACAGACGTTCTCCCAGCACAAAAGCAAGTTGTAACATTACTTATTAAAACCGGTCGCCAGCCTAATTAGGCATTCTCGTGAACCAAAATGATAAAGCAGAAGGCAGTGCTAAGGCTAACCTAATCTTCCTTGACACACACACTAAACTCTTTCCTTCTATCTGTTCATACTACAATACATTAACCTAACCATACAGATAAATGTGCTAATAGCAAACATATGGCCAATGAGATAGTAAACAGTAACATATATCTCTCAACAACACGTACCTTAAATTAACTAGTTGTAACAGTTCAGCCGGCCGGAGTGGCCGTGCGGTTCTAGGGGCTACATTCTGGAACCGAGCGACCGATACGATCGCAGGTTCGAATCCTGCCTCGGGCATGGATGTGTGTGATGTCCTTAGGTTAGTTAGGTTTAATTAGTTCTAAGTTCTAGGCGACTGATGACCTCATAAATTAAGTCGCATAGTGCTCCGAGCCATTTTGTAACAGTTTATAAAAGCAATTACCGAAACACATGAAACTAGTAGCAATACTGAACAGGGGAAAGCTTGAAATAATTCTGAATTTAAATCAGGGAGGCTGCTAATGATTACATTCTATAACATCATTGCTTAGTACAGGGTATTTATGCCTGTACATTTACCAACTAGCATTACAATAGATAACACAAAAAATATTCTCTCTTGAACTCGCTTTGGAGTAACTAAACAAAATGCAAATCTAACTACACTGGCTTTGAAGGAGCCTTTGCATTGCTTCATTAACTCACTAGCCTTGTACTTGACGACCCTTAAAAGTTGGGTTGGGGTTGTTTGAAGGAAAGAGACCAAACTGCGAGGTCATCGGTCGCATCGGATTAGGGAAGGATGGGAAAGGAAGTCGGCCGTATCCTTTCAAAGGAACCAACTCGGCATTTACCTGAAGCGATTTAGGGCAATCACGGAAAACATAAATCAGGATGGCCGGATGCGGGATTGAACCGTCGTCCTCCCGAATACGAGTCCAGTGTGCTAACCACTCCGCCACCTCGATCGGACGACCCTTAAACATACATAGTTTGATGAACCATGCTCATTAATAAAACTATAGCAGAATATATGAGAAATCGTAAGTATTCTTATGATTAATTAAAGCACAACAAAGTGTAACTCAATAAATAACAAATGTGACTGTGCAAATGACATCACAACATTAAATTAAAGTTCAACCACTTCCTCATAATCAATTATGACACTCGGAATAAAATTCACTAGGATAGGATTCCTGTCCAGGTTCATGATTAGGGATAATCACGGGTGTAAGATAGTTTTAGCAACACCACAATTATTATTAAAAATCAACCAAATTTCACAAATGCCTGGTCCATTTACAGAGGGCCAAATATAAATAATTTACAGAATGATTTTGTCACTCTGCAGCGGAGTGTGCGCTGATAGGAAACTTCCTGGCAGATTAAAACTGTGTGCCCGAACTCGGGATCTTTGCATTTCGCGGGCAAGTGCTCTACCATCTGAGCTACCCAAGCACGACTCACGCCCGGTCCTCACAGCTTCACTTCTGCCAGTACCTCGTCTCCTACCTTCCAAGCTTTACAGAAGCTCTCCTGCGAATAAATAAATAATTTAGTTGAAGGCTGGTGGCACTGGTGGCGCAGCTTCCAGTGGCTACTAACCTGGCGGCGACGCGATCATAGCAACACTGTTGGCCTCGTCCTGTTACATATCTTCTTGGTGTCGGAATTAATTTTTTTAGGACCAAAAACCATGCCATGATAATTGTATCACCAAACGCAGCATCCAAGGCCCATAAATACTGCCTTTAGACTCCTATGGCCTCCAAACTCCAGGAATTTGATCCACTATGATCCGCTCCTACTAGCGAGATGTTAACCACAGACTCCTTACCTGCCACAAAGGACGAGTTGCCACTTGCGCGCCAACCACACCTTTCCCATTCTGCCAGGCTACTTCCGTAGCTACAGGGCTTCCCCACATCTTTTACACTCAACGCTACGTTCCCTAACGATGGACCAAGTCATTTACGGTACATTACATAACAATAATTCCAGTGGTTATTTAAATCCAAAAGCATAGTTTAAACAACATCGTTCAAAAATTCACATAACTGAGATATGTATACATAGTCATTTATGAGAGATACAACATTCTACATAAACAACACTACAAGTTGACATAGGAATATCGATACAGATAGAAAATAGATCCAAAGCAGGTGTTACAATACCAAAAAACGCCACAACGGGAACCAAACGAAGTGTCGCAGCCCTAGATAAAGTGGATTATCGAGCGATAACTGGTTTTCAGCAGCAGCAGGAAAGTTGTTGTGTCAGTCCAATCCAAATGACTTCCTCAGCCACATGCATTAGCCTGGAGGAGATGCAGTATTTCCACTGTTACCAAAAACAAATTACCGGTCAATTTTCAACCATATCAATGGCGGGGCCATTTTGATTCGGCCCTTCTGAAGGCATGCTACAGTTTTTGGGACGGGGACAAGGTATTTGAGTACCGAAGCTCCGGACTTGCACCTGCAAACAAACAAAGGAAAATTACGTAACTTCATTCTCGAGACGTTAATTACAGTTTTACAAAAAATGTTCAAATGTGTGTGAAATCTTATGGGACTTAACTGCAAACGTCATCAGTCCCTAAGCTTACACACTACGTAACCTAAATTATCCTAAGGACAAACACACACACCCATGCACACCCATGCCCGAGGGAGGACTCGAACCTCCGCCGGGACCAGCCGCACAGTCCATGACTGCAGCGCCCTAGACCGCTCGGCTAATCCCGCGCGGCACAATTTTACAACTATATCCTGGTATTATTACCGACGTTGGAGTGAGTGATGGCTAAAGCGGACATCAAACGGCAATGCAGCTAGAAAGCAGTAAAAGGGGCTAGTCAGAAAGCCAACGGCCAGTAGATCTCGTCGGGAACGACGATGCGAAATTGACGCACAGATCACTCTGCTTTTAACCAGCAGATGTTTTTTCCAGCCCCCTTGTACCAAAACGCGCCGAATATCGTATTTCCGCGGCAACGCGTATTCCCTCTCTGCTGTTGTCCGGCTGTCGAGTAACAGGGCTTCGGATTCCAGCGAGAGGCGGCAGCGGCGGCGCGTCGCATCCCCAATGCGTGTACAGCGACACGCAGCCACGCACACAGCACAGCCAGCCGGTAATTGAATTTGCACGGGTCCGAGTCCGCCGAACCCCGGCTGACGTCACATACCTGTGCGACCGCGCTGCAGTCGGCGTGACCACAACAACAATCACGCTTCTCTGTCGCGGTCCTAAGCCTTAATCAGGTTTGTAAGACCGGGACCAGAGGGATGATCGCATAGGCGCGCTGCGCGTATTAATTCTGTCTCTCCGATTGTAAGCATCGCCTGAACGCAATGACTCCAGTATTTCAGCAGCTTATTGAAGCCAATTGCTGCTTGTGGCAGCACATGTTTAATGACATCAGCATGAATTTGGACTGGGAAAACATTGCGTTTCAAATACGTTCATCGCATTTCACTAGTCTATGTCTTCCGTATGATTGAAGAAACATACTTGATATAAATTTGAATTCACGCTTAAACTATACAGCTTTTGTTCTGAAACGAACCATCCGAACTTACAATGGTGTACCTTCTACATACATTATCTGATCAAACGTATCCGGAAACCCCAAAAAACATACTTTTTCATGCTACGTGCATTGTTCTGCCACCTACGGCCAGGTACTACATATCAGCAACATCAGTGGTCATTAGAGTTGTTGTTCGGTTGTTTTTGGGGAAGGAGACCAGACAGCGAGGTCATCCGTCTGATCGGATTAGGGAAGGATGGGGAAGGAAGTCGGCCGTGCCCTTTCAAAGGAACCATCCCAGCATTTGCCTGGAGTGATTTAGGGAAATCACGGAAAACCTAAATCAGGATGGCCGGACGCGGGATTGAATCGTCGTCCTCTCGAATGGTCATTAGACATCGTAAGAGAGGAGAATGTGGCGTTCGACGGAACTCACGAACTTCGAACGTGGTCACTTGTGTCATACGTCTGTACGTGAGATTTCCACACTCCTAAACATCCCTATGTCCACTGTTTCCGATGTGAAAGTGAAGTGGAAACGTAAAGGGACACTTACAGAATAAATGCGTACAGGCCGACCCCGTCCGTTGACTGACAGAGACCGCCGACGGTTGAAGAGGGTCGTAATGTGTTGGTTGGTTGGGTTTGTGGGAAGAGACCAAACCGCGAGGTCATCGGTCGCGTCGGATCAGGGAAGGATGGGGAAGGAAGTCGGCCGTGCCCTTTCAGATGAGCCATCCCGGCATTTGCCTGGAGCGATTTAGGGAAATCACGGAAAACCTAAATCAGGATGGCCGGACGCGGGATTGAACAGTAGTCCTCCCGAATGCGAGTCCAGTGTCTAACCACTGCTCCACCTCGCTCGGTTCGTAATGTGTAATAGGCAGACATCTATCCAGACCATCACACAGGGATTCCAAACTGCATCAGGATGCACTTTGACAGTTAGGCGGGTGATGAGAAAACTTGGATTTCATGGAGGAGGGGCTGCTCATAAGCCACATATCACGCCGGTAAATGCCAAACGACACCGCGCTTGGTGTAAGGAGCGTAAACACTGGACGATTGAACAGTGGAAAAACGATGTGTGGAGTGACGATTCACAGAACACAATGTGGTTATCCGACAGCAGGGTGTGGGTATGGCGAATGCCCGGTGAACGTCATCTGCCAGTGTGTGCAGTGCCAACAGTAAAATTTGGAGGCGTAGGTGTTATGGTGTGCTCGTGTTTTTCAATCTGGGGGTTTGCACTCTTTGTTTTGTGTGATACTAATATAGCACAGGCCAACATTGATCTTTTTAGCACATTCTTGCTTCCCACTGTTGAAGAGCAATTCGAGGATGGCGATTGCATCTTTCAACACGATCGAGCACTTGTTCGGTAATGCACGGCGTGGCTGAGTGGTTACACGACAATAACATCCCTGTAATTGACTGGCCTGCACAGAGTCCTGATCTGAATCTTTTGGGATGTTTTGGAACGCCGACTTCATACCAGGCCTCACCGATCGAAATCGATACCTCTCTTCAGTGCAGCACTTAATGAAGAGTAAGGTGCCATTCCCCAAAAAATCTTCACGCACCTGGTTAAAGGTATGCCTACGAGATTGGAAGCTGTCATCAAAGATAAGGCTTTGCCAACACCATACTGAATTCCAGCATTACCGATGGAGTTTGACACGAACTTGTAAGTCAATCTCAGCCAGTTGTCCGGATACTTTTGATCACATAGTGTACATGCTCATATTTAGAATCAAAGTTTCCATTTATCGATTGCAACAGTTTAATGCTCCCTGTAACTATCTTAAAATTTTCTCAAGGTAATCAACTGAGTTCGATAGTCCTATCTCTTAAGCTAGCCAAGTGGCAGTGCCTCGTCTTACGCCAACCCAGGTGTGTGACGTCACAGCCCACTTTGAAACTTTTTGTTAATTAAAATTTTTCAATTTTTTTGTTTTATTGTGGTCCTATGGTTAAATGTGCGAAACGTATCTTTAGATACTAAACTTTTTTATTCTGTTTGATAGTCGTGCAAGTTGGTTCAAATGGCTCTGAGCACTATGAGACTCAACTGCTGAGGTCATTAGTCCCCTAGAACTTAGAACTAGTTAAACCTAACTAACCTAAGGACATAACAAACATCCATGCCCGAGGCAGGATTCGAACCTGCGACCGGAGCGGTCTTGCGGTTCCAGACTGCAGCGCCTTTAACCGCACGGCCACTTCGGCCGACTCGTGCAAGTTGATTCTGCCACGTGGTACCAGTATAACAACTATTGCGTACAGATTAACGGCAACTGCATGTGTGGGGGCGTGCTGATCACGTTAATGCCTATAAAAATCCAGTTATTTGTAACCTTTGTGGAGCCCCCGGATGGCCAGCGGTTATTTCCGTAGAAGTGTGAAAATACTTGTTTCACTCGAATATCTATGCTCTCTGGAAACATCAACGTCTGCTATGAGCTACTGCAGTCCTGGACACTTTTACCAATATTAGACAACAAGAACTGAGAACGAACAGTATAAATTGCACAGAAAATATACTCATCTACTGATGGTTATTTCCATTGACGCGCTTATTCCTTATGACCACTCTAGTTAGCACGAAAGCCTAGTACACGCTTCGATAAACATATGGCGCGCACTCTCACAGCTATTTTAATGAGCTATAGCATACCTTCTAGATGTTCTGTCCTCTGTTCTGTTCATTCATTAGTGGTCAGATCTGTAATGACGCACATCGGTAAACATATAGCGCAAAGCATTTACGCCTCGCCTGGGTCCATCAACACCGTCACTGGACTGTTGGTGACTGAAACATATTGTCAGGTCAGACGAGTCTCGTTTCGGATTGTAACGAGCAAATGGACGTGTACGGGTATCGGTGGACCCTGCATGTCAGCAGGGGACTATTCAAGCTGGTGGAGCCTCTGTAATAATGTGGGGCGTGTGCAGTTCGAGTGGTATTTGACCCCTGATTCATTTAGGTACAACTCCGACAGATATCTGATCACCTGCATCCATTCATGTCCATTGTGCACTCCGGCGGACTAACGCAATTCCAGCAGGACAATGCGACATCCCACACGTTCATAATTCCTACAGCGTTTCTCCAGGAACACTCTGCTGAGTTTAAACAATTCCGCTGGCCACCAAACTCCCCAGAGATGATTATTGATCATATCTGGGATGCCTTGCAACGTGCTGTTCAAAAGAGGTCTCCACATAATCTTATGGATTTATGGACAGCCCTGCAGGATTCATGGGGTCAAATCCCTCCAGCACTACTTCAGAAAATAGTCGAGTCCATGCCACGTCGTCATGTGGAAATTCTGAGTGTTCGCGGGGGCCCTAGACGATATTAGGCAGATGTACCAGTTTCTTTGGCTCTTCAGTCAATATGCGGCGGGGAAATCTACTCAGAGCAATAGCTTTATCGCTAACTTGCAGTTCCGGCCTTGCGTTGCTGTGACTCAGCCCGATTAAATGGAAAAGAGAGGAAAGAGAAAGTACCTCTTTGTAATACGTATTGGATATACGTCCTAATCTCCTCTTCTCCCCTGCCTTCTTTGTCTCCTCCTCTCTTCCCCTTTCTCTGTTCATCACCTCCTTCCCCTCTGTCCGTCTTCTCCTCCACCATCTCTCTCTCTCTCTCTCTCTCTCTCTCTCTCTCTCTCTCACCTTCTCTCTATCCATCACCTCCTCTCCCCTTTCTCTGTCCATCTTCTCCTTTCTCATCTCTCTGCATCTCCTCTTGCCACCTCCCTCTCCTTTCTTCATATCACCTTCTCTATATGTCCGTTCTCTCCTGCCCTCTCCGTCCATTTCCTCCTTTCCGCTTTCTACTCCATTTCCTCCCACCCATCTGTTCTACCTCCTCTTCCCGTCTCTCTCTGACCTTGAGCCTTGTTTATTGTTATTGCATATTGGGTTTCCATAGCAGCAGACTATTTTGTAAAAACTAGAAGTAAATAAATCGCTCAGTAACACTTTTCGACATTTGTCGTAATAAAATTCCCATTTACTTATTACATATTTATTAGTATGCTATCTACATTAAAACAGGTATACAAAAACACACACGTATTTGAATGGAACTTTCTGCCAAAGTTTCAAATCAATCGGTGAATAACTATCGGAGATTTACGATTTTGTACAAACCTGCGGCGCTTTAGTCTTCCTCTTTTTAGCGACCACACTCCCTGTAGACCGCGCATTGCATAAACGAATTGCTTCCATCTTCTTCTATCGCTGCTGTCTCTCTTCACCCTGCGGGGATTCCTAATGCTGCGACGTGCTTCTCTATGTCATCTTTCCACGGTGTGCGAGGTCTGCTCAATGGTCTTGTTGCTTGGAGAATGCCCTCAAACGCCTTCTTAGGAGTCTGTTGGTTTCCATACTAGTCACATGCGCAACTCACTGCAGTCTCCTAGATTTTAATTTCTGGATGATAGATGGTTGCTGTATTAACTGATAAATTTCATTGTTCTTTCGAACTCTCCAGATGTCATTCTTCAACACAGGTTCCCAGATTTTTCTCATCGCTCTTCTTTCTAAAACATTCAGTTTTTCTCTTCCTTTCTTGGTAAACTTCCAGCTTTCCGAGCCATCCAGTATTACTGGGCAGATGACGATGTTATATTTCTTCATCTTTGTGATGATTTACAAAGCTTTACTTTTGAGCGGGCTGCCTAGACCGTGCAGACATCTCGATCCTGAGCCTATTCTCTCATTTATACCCAGTGTTATGATATGTTTACTGCCGAAGCGCGATGCAAGGTATTTAAACTGAATCTGGAGTGGTGGTCAATTTCAGAGTGTGTGTTTGGGTTTATGACTCAATGTTTCCATATAGTCTGTTTTTTCTTAGTTTATCAAAAGTCCCATTTTTCTGACACTGTGCCACAGAAATCTCTACATGTCCTTCAGCTCTTCTTCTGTTTCACTGAGTAAGAGTATATTATCTACGTGTGCCAGGAGTCTGCTTCACTGAGTTCGAATCGGAGACCATTGTATAGCTATGAATTACTCTCTCGAACCACTTTCTCCAGAGCAAGGTTGAGGAGAACACATGAAAGCGTCTCTCCATGTGGTAAGCCTGTTTTGATTGGGAAGTTGGGGGTACGGATCCTACGAACTTCACTACTGACTATGAGCCATCCATGTACAGTTGTATTATCCTAATTATTTCACTGGGTATCTTTGAAAGTCGCGAGCTCTATCATCTTATCTCGTGTTTTCTACTGAAAATCTCGTGTTTGTATCCTTGTTAACTTTACTATTACAGAGATCTCCTGAACCCTACTTTTTTTATTGGCAACAAATAGCTTACTTGGTCTTTCTGCTGCCACTGCTTGATCTGCTGCATTCCATTATTTAACAAAAACATGAAATAACCTATTATTCATGCTGAGTGCAATGCATGTTCTGTATGGCGGCTCCTGCTGCTGCTGCTGCTGCTGCTTACTACAACTACATATAATTCAAGAGAAAGGATTTGGTCAGATCTAAGTTCGATAAATGGTAACCCAAACAAGTAATTCCTTTTTTAAAAAAGCTATATTCTGAAAGCGATTCTTTCTCAATCAATTAACAAAACGCTAGAAGTTCTTTGAACAATCGCTTCGTATGTAAACCTGCATCCAGTGGCATTACAAATTAATCAAACTCTTGAGACAGACTGAAATACTTCTCAATTAAATACATAATGAAACAATTCCCTGACAATTACAAAAGAAATCAATGACCAAAATCAATACTTAATCTATTCGCCTAACAATGGTTTCCCTTAAGAATTCAACTCCTATCATTATCAAAATTACCGTCTGCTGCTACGCACACACACAAACCCTTTTCTTTAAATTACTAAGCGCGCTGCAAATTATAACAAATTTCAACTCAATACCAAATCCTGTGTCGCTGCTGGCGGACACAGCAGTACGGCAGCCCGGCGACGACCCCTCGCCCAACACACGTGCGCACCACAGCAGGTGGGCTCCTACACTGGCTACAAAACTGCCACTAGTTAATCCGTGCGCTGCGAAGCGCGACAACAATATCTTAGATTCCAGAGCTTGTGTATGCGCCCTGTAGCCAACCTTTAAATCCTAAGAGAGTATTGACAACTCTCATCTTAAATTCTCTTAGTGTGTTGTATAGGCTACTTTTGTGGATGCTGTCATAGACTTGCTGGAAATCAATGAACAGATAGTGAAAGTTTTTGTTAAATTCCCAGTATTTCTCAAATACCAGATGTTCAAATGTGTGTGAATTCCTAGGCACCAAACTGCTGAGTTCATCGATCCCTCGACTTACACACACACCCATGCCCGAGGGAGGACTCGAACCTCCGGCGGGAGGGGCCGTTCAATCCGTGACATGGCGCCTCAAACCGCGCGGCCAGTATGCCCGGCTCTCAAATACCTGCTGTAGAGTATACAGATCGTCATTTTGGAAGGTTTGATCGAAACCAAGCGTGGTACTCTTGAATAAGGCTTAATTTTGTCGAGAATGATCATTAACAAGCTTAGTGTGTTCTATTCAGCAAACTGATTCCTCTGTAATTTCCACATTCTACTCTTTCTTTTCCTATCGGTCCAAACTGCTGAGGTCGTCGGTCCCTAATCTTACACACTACTTAATCTAACTTAAACTAATTTACGCTAAGGACAACACACACACCCATGGCTGAGGTAGGACCCGGATCTCCGACGGGGTGAACCGCGCGAATCACGGAAAGGCGCATTAGACTGCGGGGCTACCCCGCACAACCATTCCACTTTGTTTCCGTTCTTGAGTATGAGACAAATTATTGCAGTTTTCCAGTCTTCAGGTAATGTTTCAGTTTTCCAGATCATTGTGATAAGGTTATAAATTTCTTTGTATACTTTGTTTCCAGCCTCTTTTAACATCTCTGCTGAGATCTGGTCATCGCCAATAGCGTCGTTGTTTTTTCAGCTTTTGTGCCACTTCCTGTTCTGTGATGCTGTATTCGTCAGTGTTAATGACATTACTCTCGATCATTGCTTAGTTGAAGGTTGTGTGAGGATCAGTGCAATGTAACATTTCTGAGGAATACTCTTTCCACCTCGGTGGAATATCATCCAGCGCTCTAGCGCGTATAGGAAAGCACGCGCATATTCGAATGCAACGTTGTGTCAAAATTTCAAAGCAATCCATGAAGAAGTTACTGAGATATACGATTTTGAACAAACGAACATTTACATTTTGATTTATATAGATTCCGATTTTCTTTCAAATAAAATACCATTAACTACATGATGGGCACACCAAACTTAACAGGTCAGACGTTTCTTAGGAACAGTGCAGCGAGCGCTGCGCTACAAACTAGAGAAACTTTACTTGAGTGGTGCTGGCTAAGCTGACCAGACGAAGTGTCACTCACATAAACGAGCTCGAAACGCTTTAGATCTTGTAGAACTGCTACCAGGACCTCATGTGACCTTCTGCTCACAAGGATCATGGCACTGAAGTCATATGCATGTGCCAGTCGATTAAATTGAAACCTAGCAATGAGATTGGTAAGAGCAAAGACGTAACAGAATAACAGAAAGAGGCTATCGTGTTTGGACGTCCGCACGACCACACCGCTAAAGGCGCAGCCAGTTTCGTTGGTGTATCAACGGTGACTGCCCGGTGTGTCTATAAGGTATGGTGTACCATTGGTACTCATGTAAGTTGGCGTATCAGGTCGTACAATAAAGCTCTAACATAAGGGACGTAGACGAGTGTAACATCTCGCCAATGAGAACCGGTTTCAAACCGGAGAGGAATCGCTTCTGCTAGTGAAAGTCAGTCCTTCACAATCGGTTTCGTACTGATCGCTGCGAAGGGAACGGCATGCGTTGAAACTTTCCGGTTAGGTATCTCGCAAAAGGCCAAGTCACAGCATCCCAAAAAACTGCTTCTCTTCAGTGAAACAGTCGACAGTAGCTGGCTGGAGACATGTAGCGTGTTCCAGTGAGTCGCTGGCTGGAGACATGTAGCGTGTTCCAGTGAGTCGCGAGTTTTCATTCTTTCAAATTATCTAAGGCGGCAAGTTCACCAAAAGGTTAATTAGGTGTTTAAGTCACACAGAGGATGTTCACGTCAGAGATGCGTCAGTCATTTTTTTTCTTTTTTTTTTTTGTTGTTGCACGAATTGAGCCAACTCTTATAGACCATCGTTAACAAGAATCAGATTTTTTTTCTGAACATACACAGTGAACCGGTAGCTCTGTCTTACACACCATAATAATGAGAATGTTGTGGACACTTCCGATTTATCACAGCCATTTTGTCAGGGCTATACGCAGACGCTTCTGGATTGAGGATGGTACCAGGTCTCAGCTGCGACTACTTGAAAGATTAGATGAAATGTAGCAATCAATACCAAGGCGATTTGGCAGCTCTACGGAATCAAAGCCTGATATTGCACGCCTGAAGAAACTGGTGCAGTCACTTCCTAGCCGAATTGGTGTTATACGATAGTAGCACAATGTTTTCTCGATGTGAAAAATTTTTTGCTCGGTGTACTTAGTCGTAGTTTGGTTATCACTGCCACACAACCTAAAACTTCAAGATTTGCCATACAAATAAAAGCGACTGAAATGAAATTTCTGTATACGCAACGAGCCACTCGCTTCTACACCATGAAAAAGCGAAGATAATATTAGAAGACCTGGGAATTCAGATCATCGCTGATAAGTAAAGAGATACGTAAATACGGTTGTACAACTTCTACAAGGCATAAATAAAATCTGGTGTCAGAGTATAGACGATTGCGCACTAAATTACCGGTTGTCATCAGCAAATGAACGGCTTGCAACGCACAGATCCGGTAGCGCATCGATCATGGCTGATCCCAGCTCCAGCTAGTAATAGACTACCCTATTAATGTTTAATTTTCAATTATCTCCCAACTACCGGTAGCGGCTGTTGTAACTACATGTGCCTGTCCCGTTATCGATCTACAATTAGCGAGTGAACTGTGTTTCATTCTGATATGCAACTAAAGAGCACGTCATGCTGATTCCAGTTATTTCAATCAAGACAACTTTTATTTTTTAGCAGCCTATCTCAGAAGCGCTGATTCCTTTGGTTTCGCTGTTGCGATTAAGAAAGCAACAAGCTTTGATCAGGACTGAATGGAAAATCTAATTACAGATATAATAACTCCTAATGCAAGACTAGACGGTATCATCAATGGTTACAGGAGGACGATGGGAGAGACTTTTTATACCAACAATAACCTACGCTTTTTCTTTCGTTCATGGAGAACACCATTATGGGCGTGTCTCAAGTGTTGCGTAATTTATTCAAGTAACAATGTCAGTTCTCTGTACAGATATACCACGCACTTAGTTTGACATTCAGTTGATGTACGAGACTACGTATCACATCATCAGGTATCTGCAGGAAACTATGTTGATAAATGATCATCCTGATTACAACTATCATAACGAAAATTGCAATTAGTTATGAACAAACAAAAATTCAGACAAAACACTTTGTCACTTGCTAATAGGTGTGTTTACTGAAAAGTTTCCTTTTGAATCTCGCTTATACCTCTTTCCGCTAATTTCATTTATTTCTATAAGCCAAGCAGCTACCTTTTTGAACATGGAATTACCAATGGTAGAATGCCATGTAAGCGTCAAGAAGCTGTACATACTCTTACGTCTTGCTCGTTTTATCCGGTAATTTATATTTTTGCTTGTTCATGTACATTTTACAATAAACTGTAATCTTCGTGATCATATGTCCGGGTTTTCTGTACATGTCTTATGATGGGACAATTTAGTCTCGAAAATCGGTGGTAGAGTAAAGATGATTGCGCCCTAAATTACCGACTGTCATCAACAATCACAACTAACTGTATGGAGAAATTGACGCTGTCACTGGTACCTAGTAACACAGATATTTTAGATGAGCAACATGTTAAGATAATATGTAATATAGAAAATCATACCTACCCCTCCTTATTCTAAAAAGCCTAGCACATTCCTCGACACGTATGGTCTGCTTCAAGCTGGACTGCTGCTGATTTACCTGCCCTTGTGTCGCCTTTCATTTCTCAAAGAGCACAAATCCTTGAGCGGTTAGTGGTTTCTCTACGTTTTTGCTAACAGGTATTCTCTGAACTCCTTTACCTTCCTCCCACACTGCCCCGCAACTTGCCAAGGTGTCAATTATTTAAGGCCCTGTTCCAAGGCAGCTGCTGGTGCAGGATACGATATAACCAAATTAATTGTTGCACAAAAGGGGTAGCCACTGGGCTTTATCGCCGAGAAAATAAAGAAAGAAAATTCGGATATCCAGTCCGAACAGCGAAGCTGCACATTTAGTGACGTGATATTATGTGGACTGTATCGTCAAGCAGAGTAAATCCTTAATTAGTCATATACTAAATGTAATTTCATTATCTAAGCATATAATATCAACGAAAGTTTACAGCTCCAAGATAATCGCATTTATTAAGACATTCCTCTAACTAAATACTTACTGACAAAGATATCTTACAAGTAAGTTATTTGGTAACCATTATATAATTTATTGTTATTTATTTTTTTAGTGATTGCAGCCACCAGACCCTCTCTTATATAGGACCAGAGTTTCGCACATACAGCGTCTTTTTTACATCATAGTTATCTTTTTCTGCAGTCATCAGGGTTCTAACTGGTTTTATGCGCCCGCCACTTGAAACCTACGTCCTCAATAATTTGCTGTACGTACTGAAATATCTGTCTAGTAACATCGAAGTTACACCGTGATGTCTTAACAGACGTCCTACCATCCTCTCCCTTCTTCTTGTTAGCGATTTCCATATATTCTTTTCCTCGGCATCTCCACTGAGAACTTCATTTCTACCATATAATGCTGCTCTCCAAACGCACTTTCTGAAAACTTCCTTCTTCGAATTAAGGCCTATGTTTGATACTACTAGATTTATCTTGGTCAAAAATGCCCTTCTTCCCAGTGTTAGTGTGCTTTTTATGTCCTCCCTGCACTATCCGTCATTAGTTATTTTGCTGGCTAGATAACAGAATTCTTCAACTCCACCTACTTCGTTAGCAACAATCCAGACGTTAAGTTACTCGCCATTCTCATTTCTACTACTTCTCATTACTTTCGGCTTCGTTCGACTTATTCTCAGGCCATATTCTGTATCTATCAGGCTGTTCATTCCATTCAACATATCCCGTAATTCTTATTTACTTTCGCTGAGGATAGAAGTGTCATCAGCGAATTTTATCATTGATACCCTGTCGTCTTGAATTTTAATTCCATTCCTGGATCTTTCTTTTATGTCCGTCATTGCTTCTTCGATGTACAAATTGAACAGTAGGGGCGAAAGACTACGCCACTGTCTTACCCCCTTTTTAATCTGAGCTCTTTTTTTCTTGGTATTCCACTCTTAGTGGACCCTTTTGATTCTTGTACACATTGTTTATTAGCGGTCTATCCCTGTAGCTCACCCCCCCCCCCCTTTTCTCTCATTCGAGAATTTTCTCAGAATTTCAAACATCTTGCACAATTCAACATTGTCGAAATCTTTCTCCAGGTCGATGAATCCTATGAACATGTATTGATTTTTCTTTATTCTTGCTTCCATTACCAACCGAAACATCGAAAAGAAAAGTCTTCATACAACGTGTGAATCACAAGTGTCAGAGGTCACATTACTGGTGGTTACTGCTAAACTACGTTTGAGAACTCTTCTCTTTCATGTTCTGATGATGCACTGAACCCGAAACACGTCAATAAATAAGAACTTTCAAGCAGCATGTTACCAGTTGTTCTAGCCGCTTATTCAGCAGTGGCATAAGTCTCCTCAACCAACTGCTTGATCTTTTCTCAGTGAGTATCGAACGGCAGGCTGTTGCTGTGTCCCCTGCTTCAGAAACCCGTCTTTCAGAACGCCACAGCAAGCCACTCTTCTCAGATATTTACAAACCACAGTATTGCAGAACGGGATACACTACCTTATTTTGTATCCAGGATTGCAGAGGAGATGATTTTCGTTTGATTATAGTTAGTTGTAATCAGAGTAGAACTTCATAAACTAAATCCTGGCTGTTTGCTGTTGGTACGGTAGAGCTCTGTTCCTGCTGTATTGTAACTAATGTTCCGCAGATCACCTTTTGCAGTAGCCGTTAATTGCATTTGTTATTCTTTGAATTCGACAACTGTCTGTGTCTGCTTCTTCCGAACGATACCAAGCAACGTGCTAACGGCACTAGTTACTGCCAGGGGATCTTTAAAATGGAGCATGCTGAGGCGAGTATGTAAAATTCTGCACAGTGCTAACATGATGAGAGCTACTGGACAGTCGCACTTCACTCCATAATCAAGTGATAGACAGGGGGTCAACACTCAGCCCACTTTAACCTCTTCGTTCCCTCGGTCATCACAGGTGGACCGTCACTCATTATTCGTTTTCTCCGTAAATAGGGGTATTTTCCGCTTGTAAAACGATGTTTGGTTAGTGTGGACCTTCTAGTTCTAACACCAGAGTGCAGCACATTGCAAGATACGATTCGTCTGTTAGTTTACAGCTTGCCGTGCACAGAAAATGGTTACTTTGAAACGTCCCCTTAGAAAAATTTGTGAATGACTGTGCTGATAAGCCTGTTACATTATTTGCTTTTCAAACAGCTGAGCAAAACTGAACGTACTCAGACATTACTCTCATTACTTATTCTGATCAACACTAAACTGACACACCATATTTTTAGCGCAACGCAATCTGACTTTTAATAATCCCTGCAAAAGAATGGCCCTGACTAACAATAACCTATACCTTTCATGAATCACTTACCTCACAGAAATCTTCGTTACTCAAACTACTGCAATACAGCGAGCGCCAATACTGCAAGCTAAACAAAAGATTCTAACTACTGAAGTCACTAACTACTGACAGGCATAGTTAGCAAATGAAAGATTTTGATAGAGAACAAACAATGTATTTACCTTAATAACGTTCAAAAGTCATATATATATATATATATATATATATATATATATATATATATATATATATATATATATCAGTTCATGATATCCAGTCTTAAAAATTTCCTTTTTATGACGGACACACGTCCAGATCATCCGCTCTCAAAACTCCGCCATTTCTCTCCCCACATCCACCACTGCAAGGCGGCTCACCTCCAACTGCGCAACGCTACGCGCTGTTCACATCCAACTGCGCAACACTACAATAGCGAATATTAGAACAATGCTAACCAGCCACAGCCTTCAGACGGCACAGTCAGTGATTTTCATATAGAGCGCTACGTGGCGTTACCAACATAAAAACCTAAACAGCCTACTTACAACTTCTACAAATCGAAAAGATATCTAAGTAATTATTATGTCTGCATCTCAGACTGAGAATCTGTTTTGTTCATCTAACATTCGCTAAGGTCACTAGATGTTGAAAAATAGTTCAGATTAGCATAAATATTGTTCCTGACTATGAAAAAAATGCATATTTGCTAATTTTTTGGACCAAACTGCTGAGGTCATCGGTCCCTAAGTTGACACACTACTTAATCCAACTTAAACTAACTAACGGTAAGAGCGACACACACACCGATGCCCGAGGGAGGACTCGAACCTCCGACGGGGGAGCCGCGCGGACCGTGACAAGGCGCCCTAGACCGCGCATTTGATAACGTTACTGATACTTCGTACTTATTGGAATTAAGGAAAACATGGAAGGGAGGCCCACCAATGTAACTTTCTTTTAACACAACCTGTTTATTTAACAATATACACTCCTGGAAATTGAAATAAGAACACCGTGAATTCATTGTCCCAGGAAGGGGAAACTTTATTGACACATTCCTGGGGTCAGATACATCACATGATCACACTGACAGAACCACAGGCACATAGACACAGGCAACAGAGCATGCACAATGTCGGCACTAGTACAGTGTATATCCACCTTTCGCAGCAATGCAGGCTGCTATTCTCCCATGGAGACGATCGTAGAGATGCTGGATGTAGTCCTGTGGAACGGCTTGCCATGCCATTTCCACCTGGCGCCTCAGTTGGACCAGCGTTCGTGCTGGACGTGCAGACCGCGTGAGACGACGCTTTATCCAGTCCCAAACATGCTCAATGGGGGACAGATCCGGAGATCTTGCTGGCCAGGGTAGTTGACTTACACCTTCTAGAGCACGTTGGGTGGCACGGGATACATGCGGACGTGCATTGTCCTGTTGGAACAGCAAGTTCCCTTGCCGGTCTAGGGATGGTAGAACGATGGGTTCGATGACGGTTTGGATGTACCGTGCACTATTCAGTGTCCCCTCGACGATCACCAGTGGTGTACGGCCAGTGTAGGAGATCGCTCCCCACACCATGATGCCGGGTGTTGGCCCTGTGTGCCTCTGTCGTATGCAGTCCCGATTGTGGCGCTCACCTGCACGGCGCCAAACACGCATACGACCATCATTGGCACCAAGGCAGAAGCGACTCTCATCGCTAAAGACGACACGTCTCCATTCGTCCCTCCATTCACGCCTGTCGCGACACCACTGGAGGCGGGCTGCACGACGTTGGGGCGTGAGCGGAAGACGGCCTAACGGTGTGCGGGACCGTAGCCCAGCTTCATGGAGACGGCTGCGAATGGTCCTCGCCGATACCCCAGGAGCAACAGTGTCCCTAATTTGCTGGGAAGTGGCGGTGCGGTCCCCTACGGCACTGCGTAGGATCCTACGGTCTTGGCGTGCATCCGTGCGTCGCTGCGGTCCGGTCCCAGGTCGACGGGCACGTGCACCTTCCGCCGACCACTGGCGACAACATCGATGTACTGTGGAGACCTCACGCCCCACGTGTTGAGCAATTCGGCGGTACGTCCACCCGGCCTCCCGCATGCCCACTATACGCCCTCGCTCAAAGTCCGTCAACTGCACATACGGTTCACATCCACGCTGTCGCGGCATGCTACCAGTGTTAAAGACTGCGATGGAGCTCCGTATGCCACGGCAAACTGGCTGACACTGACGGCGGCGGTGCACAAATGCTGCGCAGCTAGCGCCATTCGACGGCCAACACCGCGATTCCTGGTGTGTCCGCTGTGCCGTGCGTGTGATCATTGCTTGTACAGCCCTCTCGCAGTGTCCGGAGCAAGTATGGTGGGTCTGACACACCGGTGTCAATGTGTTCTTTTTTCCATTTCCAGGAGTGTATAAACTGTGTTTTCCGGATAAACGAAGCACTTAACCAAAAATTTTGTTTAACAAAATGAACAAATTTGCAAAATTTTTTGACTTAAGCTTTTAATCTTTACAAAATAAATCTGAAGTGCTGTATTGCAAAACAGCAAACAATATGACAATGATTACAAGACGTCGGACCTGCAGCCCGCTCGTTATCGGGTGAAACAGCGGTGTTTACTGCCGTGCTGGACACAGTCTGTCTTATTAAATGCCCTTCCGCAACACATGAAAACTATGTAAGCACCATTGCTGACAAGAGTGATTCAGTTACTCAAACCACATGACGTAACTTTTAATGTGAATGCTGTGTGTCGAAAGATTCGCTGTTAAGATGCGCACCTGTACCTAAAAGGGCGCTACGGTCTTGGACTGTGCGGCTGGTACCGGCGGAGGTTCGACTCCTCCCTCGGGCATGGGTGTGTGTGTGTGTGTGTGTGTGTGTGTGTGTGTGTGTGTGTGTGTGTGTGTTTGTCCTTAGGATAATTTAGGTTAAGTAGTGTGTAAGCTTAGGGACTGATGACCCTAGCAGTTAAGTCCCATAAGATTTCACACACATTTGAACATTTTTGAACTTAAAAGTTAAACAGTGATAAGGCTTACTTCAAAGAAACCAACCTCTTAATTTCAATCGGCAGCCAAGGTGCGACTTGACCCGCTACCCGCCCCTTTTGACAATTGACTAAAGCCCTGGTGACAGTTTACTGTTAATATAACCGATTGTCAGTTATTAAGACCGCTCTGAAGAAACGTCTTAAAACATCACTTGTGAACACTTATTACAAGAGAACTCACTCGACGTAATGACAAGATCCAACTAAAATACACCAATAATAACCGGATCTTTCAAACACGGAAACGAACAGCTTAGAACAGCGGGTTGTTCAGATTATAACTAATGACTAACAAATGCAATTACTGTCAAACGAGTGAACCGGTTAACAGCTAAAACCAACCAGCAAATCCATGAGCACATTTCCTACTTTTAATTATACCAATAGTTGGTTCATATTCATAAGCAAATGATACATTTCGATCAACAGCTCTTGAAGCAATACCTACTTCATACAATTTATGTAAATGATGAACTCCAAATACTTCATCTGTAGCAAATAAATTTCCATTATCGTCATATTTGCCATGTGGTATTATAAAAGAATCATAAAAAGGCCAGTTACGTGGAACAGTTAAACATGTAGGACAATCATTCATTGAACCTGAACCCCATAAAGTATTTTGTATATGGCCTTTTGCTGCAATACCACCAATACACATAGGTTTAGTTTGTTCAGTCGTAACTTTAACTGGTTCATGAGCATTTGTAAGGTTCGCACCTTTATTATAAATTAACATTGGAACATGAGTAATACTTCCGCTTGTACTTAATGTACTTCCAGTTTGAAAACTGGCTTCTAAACCAACAGGAGTTAACGATATCCATAATTTCTTTACAAATGAATTATGTGGTAATGAATCAAATTGTGTTTTACTCATAAATTGACTTAATTCGTTAGCCATCAATTGAGCTCCAGATGTAACTAATCTCTTAGCTACAACTTTGTTGTTATTATCAGGAGCAACTACATCGAACCATTTATATGCATAACCTCATACAAAAAATATGTGTATTAATAATTATAACACTGTTTTGTTTAATTTGTTCTACTGACTTCCAGTACTGAAGTGTAGTTAATTGTCCAGAACTTATACCACCAGCTGATGTATCAGTATTACTAGTACCTTGTTGTAATTGTTGAGAAGATCGTGGTTGTTCTTCTACTTCCATTTCTGTGGCTGCAGAAGTACAGGGAATTTGTAATCCTTGATCTTGAAACTCGTTGCCTATTAAATTAGGTTGATTATCAGGTCTTGAAGATGGTCCTGGTGTCGGTTTGTTGTCCTGTTAAATCCTTGTCTGCAGTATTTAACTCCAATGATTCATCTAAAATATCTCTCTTACGTTTTGCGGCACGTTTACGATTAATTTCTCGTATTGCCGACCAAGGTAACCGTTTCTCTTCACCACGAGCAGTATACTTTTTAAACTTCCCACGATTTGGCTCCATAACCCATCGTTGTTTAATGTCAACCTGTAGCTTAGTACAATTGTTCCAGCTGTATGTACAACCAAGAGCTGATTAATTAGAACATTAACGATCGAGTACAAACCAGAAATGAAAGGCAATATAATAACGAGACAAATTTTCAAACGACAACTAGTGTCTTACGAGGTGCATTCAAGTTCTAAGGCCTCCGATTGTTTTTCTCCGGAATGGAAATAGATAGAAACATGCGCATTGTTTTAAAATGAGGCCGCGTCCCAGAGATGGCAGCACCGTACGGCAGATGGAATTTTACCGCCAGTGGCGAGAATGAGAACTGTTTTAAATACTTAAAATGGCGACGTTTTCCTTACTTGAACAGCGTGCAATCATTCGTTTTCTGAATTTGCATGGTGTGAAACCAATTGAAATTCATCGACAGTTGAAGGAGACATGTGGTGATGGAGTTATGGATGTGTCAAAAGTGCGTTCGTGGGTGCGACAGTTTAAAGAAGGCAGAACATCATGTGACAACAAACCGAAACAACCTCGGGCTCGCACAAGCCGGTCTGACGACATGATCGAGAAAGTGGAGAGAATTGTTTTGGGGGATCGCCGAATGACTGTTGAACAGATCGCCTCCAGAGTTGGCATTTCTGTGGGTTCTGTGCACACAGTCCTGCATGACGACCTGAAAATGCGAAAAGTGTCATCCAGGTGGGTGCCACGAATGCTGACAGACGACCACATGGCTGCCCGTGTGGCATGTTGCCGAGCAACGTTGACACCCAATGACAGCATGAATGGGACTTTCTTTTCGTCAGTTGTGACAATGGATGAGATGTGGATACCATTTTTCAATCCAGAAACAAAGCGCCAGTAAGCTCAATGGAAGCACACAGATTCACCGCCACCGAAAAAATTTCGGGTAACCGCCAGTGCTGAGAAAATGATGGTGTCCATTTTCTGGGACAGCGAGGGCGTAATCTTTACCCATTGCGTTCCTAAGGGCACTACGGTAACAGGTGCATCCTACGAAAATGTTTTGAAGAACAAATTCCTTCCTGCACTGCAACAAAAACGTCCGGGAAGGCCTGCGCGTGTGCTGTTTCACCAAGACAACGCACCCGCACATCGAGCCAACGTTATGCAACAGTTTCTTCGTGATAACAACTTTGAAGTGATTCCTCATGCTCCCTACTCACCTGACCTGGCTCCTAGTGACTTTTGGCTCTTTCCAACAATGTAAGACACTCTCCGTGGCCGCACATTCACCAGCCGTGTTCCTATGCCCTCAGCGATTTTCCAGTGGTCAAAACAGACTCCTAAAGAAGCCTTCGCCGCTGCCATGGAATCATGGCGTCAGCGTTGTGAAAAATGTGTACGTCTGCAGGGCGATTACGTCGAGAAGTAACGCCAGTTTCATCGATTTCAGGTGAGTAGTTAATTAGAAAAAAAAATCGGAGGCCTTAGAACTTGAATGCACCTTGTAGTACAATACTACTGCCTATATTTACGACCAAAGAGCCGACCGAGTCGGGTTCAAACCAGAAAATAATAAGGAGGGAAGGTAGACAATGACACAAATCACCACGAGGATTATAGAATGTTACTCCCCTTAACCAGCAAGCAGTTCCACAGATCCACGGTGCGTAGCAGCGGTTACTGTGTGGTGCCGATGACAGCCAGGTAGAAGAGGGCAGCCAGACCACGAACGGTCGTCCGACACGAATGTTGCCAACTGCTTGTAGTTGACACTGATCCTGGTGAAGTACCCCAATATCTTCGCTCTGCGCAGGCCCTCCTTGCGCAGCTCGGACCTCGTGACTACCTCTTGTCGTGATGATGCAGCCAATCCCCAAACTTCGTGCCCTCCTCTCTCGGGATTTTTTTTCCTTTATTGAGTTTCGATTCCCCCTGAAGGGGGCGGGCTGGCAGCAGCTTATTACGCCGCTCTTCAGCCTACAGAATTTGCTTTAAAAAGATGAAGATAACAAAAAATAACAGTTGGCGATAAAATCGGTGACTTAAAGGTAAAATGGCAGAAAATTCTGGAACTTAAAACATAAAACACAGGGTTGATGATGCTAAGAAAATACACAGGAAGCAGAAAAATAATAGACAGACAATTAAAAAACATGGCAACAGTCTAGTTTCTGTTCGCAAGAGATATAAAATGCACACCCAGCGACAGCATGATTTCTGTTCGCAACACTGTGGAAAGATGCACAACACTGAACACTCACTTAAACACTGCACTAAAAAGATGGCACAAATATGACATACCACAGCCGAGAGCAGGTGGGGAGGAAACTGGACAGATGATGGGAATATAAAAAAGGGGGGAAGGAGAGGGAAAGTGAAGGGGGGAGGGGGGAAAGGAGCCAATGGAGAATTAGGACCCACAAGAGGGGTGGCGGGTGCTGAGCAGACGTGCCAGGGAGTGGGGAAGGCAGAGGAGGGAATACAAAAGGACTCGGGGGGGGGGGGGGGAGGGAGATAGGGAGAGGTTGGGTGGGGAGAAAACGCAGGATGGAAGGGGGGAGGAAGAGGGAGCCCAGGGAAAGGATGGAGGAAAGGAGGGAGAGGTGAGGATCAGAGTTGATAGGAGGGATAAATGGAGGGAGAGAGGGCACCATCCGGGAGGGGAAGTTGATGGAAGCCACCTTGGGAAAGGAGATGTAGGGTGTAGAGATGGAGGGTAGGGGGGACATAACAGTGAAGGCATGGCAGGGGGCGGGGATGGGAGAGGAGAGGAGCAACCAGGGGGTGAGGGGGATCAAGGCGGCGGGAGGTGTAGAGGATGCGGATATGTTCGAGGAATAGGACTCTCTCGGGCCAGCGAACCCCATATATATATATCGGCAAGCAAAGACCTTCTAAGGACACATCCGACAGATACCAACTCTTCCTCGTAGATATTGGCAATGATGCTGCAAGAGGGATAGTCGATACTATACCTGAGCTAGTGGCGCCAGACAGAATAGTCTACTAAGTAAATGGCGCCACGGCTCAGTTAGGATGTCGTACCGCTAACTACGAGAAGGGGACGCCCTTCTACAGTGAATTCCCCTGACATTAAAGATGTAGATGATATAGAAAATGTAAATAAAAAGCCGGTACGTGCTGTTACAACTGATTTGAGAAGCTAGGTGTTACAATGTTAACTAACTACCAAAGTTTGTCAAGGCAGTGCAGTAAACCTGGATGCAATTCCAAAGCAAGAAACATATGCATCAAACGCGAAATGTACTGTATTTATGTTCTGTGAAAAATAATTGTTTTGAAGCTTATCATAAAACTTAAAGATTTATTTACTGGGAGTAGCAAATTATTACTTGCGAGAAATTATTGGGTGATTATTATTTTCTTGCATTTTAGAATCTGTTTTACAGTATCAATGGAAATCTGCACTGGAATTCATGCATTTCAAAAATGTTAACATTATGAATCCTATTTCCTAAGTGAAGTAGCATAAACAGTTCAAGTAAAATACATATATTGCTGAATGGAATGTTTTTATTGAAGGGAAAGGGGAAAGAAAATACAAAGCAAAGAGTAATGCCTTTTCACGATGTGTGGACCTTGTGATGTAACAAAATAAAAGTCATGTTGTTATTCAATGGAAAAGTTGGAATTTGAGATTTCGCTTACTGTTTTATCAATCATAATTGGCGTAAGAATCATGGATTGACCATTGTCATAAAATATTTCATTATGAAATGTGGATAGTTTTTACTTGCAGTTCCACGTGGCTTGAAGCAGTCACAGCTAGGGTGCCGTTGATTAAGAAATCCCATTATCGTCTTTCTAATTACTTCATGATCATAGATACGATCATATCCGGTCGTGAAGTTATTCTTATGACAAAACAATTTCCTAAGGGACCAGAAAGTTCTTAAGGGCGCAAAAACAACTGTAACATCACACAAAAGGGAAATTCAATATTAAAGCTGATGCAAGAAGATGATAAAAAGTTTTCTTTTTGTCAATGTAACACGCACATTGGACTTCTGATCTTAGTGTCTGTAATCTTAGCAAAATGCATAATTAAAATGAAAATAATACTGAGGAGATGATAGGAATGAGCACTGCTAAATGATCCAATATTTCCAGAACAAATATTTATTATAACTAAAACATATATCATACCTTAAGCTTAGTACTACAAATGACGGTAGATTTTTATGTCCGTTTCATTTCCATTGAGCGCTCTTTTATATAGCCATTGTCCTCTTGAGTCGCTCGTGCATCGTCACGATAAGTTATAACAGTTCTTCTTTTCACACTTCACTCAAACTTAGACGGAACACGTTTTTATTTATTTAGTAAAAAGTTAGATCAGACTGCCGCAAATCTGCGTCCGTCTTACTTAAGAAAAACAGTACAAGTGTTTAGCGCTCAAGGCTTCATTTGCTCTCCAGCGGAGAAAGTAGTGAAGGATCGCATATCTATCCGTATTCTTCGGTTTATATTGCCGCCCAAAGACGACGAATTACTTTATTTAGGAAAATCCACCGTCGCTATACGACGCCTTATTATACATTAATCATTCGTAAACAAACAAGTATTTGCATTCTGGCTGAAAGTATTAACTATCTGTTGTTTTAATGAAGCCAAAAAAATATCGAATATCACAACCTCCATTTATGCCTTACTGAATCATCGAAAAAATATTTCATTGGCATTTGTGGCATTTTTGTTTATTATTTTGCTGGAAAAAATATCCCACGAATTATTTTATCTCATGAGTGAAGAGACTAGAACTGGAAAAGGCGGACCTTGAATAATTAATCTATGGATAACCGATTACATAAAATTAATCGACGTGAAAGAAATATCGGTATATCCATAAATGAGTTTTTGAATAAATACGATTAATAGATTAACTTCAATTAGGCACTAATCCCTCTGTCTAGACGAGGAGAAAGAATGTATACTTACATGAAAAAGAAATACCTAAAGCATCAACCCATTCCTTAGTAAACAGTCCCGTTCCTGGTACTACAGTTTTCACAAGTGTATTTTTCACCTGGTGCTTTGGCAGTGGTTCTGTTAAAGTACTGGTAGTCTATTTCCAGTGCCTTAGTCAGCTCCCCGGTCCCCGCTGCCACGAGAACTGCATTTTAATCAAGTGGCCCTTTCACTCAAACTGAGTAACGAGCGCTGGCGATCCACATCAAAGGGCGTCCACCGACCCTCCCTTGTTTATCCGCCCAAACAAGTCCCTACTCACTCATGCCATCCAGTCGGTAATTAAAACTTTACGATGAAAGTTTCTCGCCTGCATCTCACGAAAGAGGAAATTAAGGTAGAAGAACGCGATTTCTGTCAGGCGGTGAAATCTGATTAAAAATTTCGAAGATTTATTGAAAAAGTTTGAACGGAGAATCATAGCTCTGCCACATTCAGTACTAGATGACTAGTTTTAGCTTAGCCTTAATCTGATGTTAGGATAATAGTTTACCTTAAGCGTGTCATGGCCCATTTACGGTGTCTGATGTGTTTGTGTGGCGCCTAAGGTGGATAATGAAGTTAGATTAACAAAGAAGGTACAGTAGAATAATATTAGAGCTGGTAGTATCGGTATCAGTTCGACTAATAAGGCAGAAAGAACTTAAAGAATGACGGCGGTTACTGTCATGGTTTTTGTTTAAGTTCTGGAGATTTCTAATACTGCTTCCACTTATTTCTAACACTGCTTCCACTTTCTTGGCACTGTCCTCGGTCTCTTCCTAACCTTCATGTGTTTTTAATTCTAAAGACCCATTAACAACAAACTACTGTACAATTAATAAAGTGTATTCTACATTTTGCCTACCACTATCCTAGAAATTCTTCCATTGCTAAAGCGAAATTACTGAATTTCTTAGAATATGTCTATAATTTGTCCCTGATTTGATCAGGCTTCCCCACATACTTCCTCCAATCATTCCCTAAAATTTCTGACTGCAAATTGTCTTGCAAAATCCTTTGCAATGAAAAATATGTAAATATTCTGCCTCCGTACATAATACTCCCTTAAGTACTAAACAAACTAGTTAAATTTAATTGCAGCTTACACTTTGGAGTATCTCAAACTTTAGGCACCAGACGTGGTCATCTTGTATCTGCACCACAATACATTTTCTTTCAAGATAATTTCTGTGTGTGATAGTACTAGGATTGCCTGGTATTCCATAATTTTTTTTCTTTTTTGCCATCTTCGCAAAATGCGCCCTAGCAGGCAATGTGCCGCCGCAGAGTAAAATTCTGGACGCACTGCAATGCCTGGACACTAGAATCATATGCAGTCTCCAGCTCTATGAGAATGTACGAGGCATAAAGGTTTAATAATCACCTCGAAAAAATCATATTACGAATACAAACCTTGGTGATTTAGTCTTTCTCTACAAATTCACGTTACATTGCGACACATGTTTTCCCAACAATGGATGACTTCCACTCTGCAGCGAAATGAGCGCTCATTAAAACTGTTTGCCAATCTGAAAGTCGAGCTCAGGAACTTCGCCTTTCGCGTGCAAGTGCTCTATAAGCTGAACTCGCAAAGCACGACTCAGGACCCGTTCTCACGGCTTAACTTCCGCTAGCACCTCGTCTCCTATCTTCCAAACTTCACATAATTTCTTTTGCAAAACTTACGGGATTAGCACTTCTGGAAGAAGGGATGCCGTGGAGACATGGTGGAGCACTTGCCCGAGAGAGGAAAAGGTCCCGAGTTCGAGTGTCTGTCTGGCATACAGTATTAATCTGCCAGGATGTTCCAGTGGATGACTTGGCAGAGATCTTGTTTTTCCTGTCCTGTGCAGCAGGAGCACAAACATTCCTCGGACAGCTTCCCGCGAAATCTCATCTTGGATAGCCTCCCGAAACCCCGTCACGAGTTTTCGGCAGTGTGCTGCTGTAAAAGGTTGCCCCCTTCACGCATAATCTGTCAGCTCTACACCAAGGCAGTCCAAAAAACAGATAACAGCTGGACCTTTGCCTGTTTGGGCGGTCCTTGGTCCACATTATGTGCACTTCTTGTTTTGTGTGTTTGTCTGGAGTTCACAGTGGCACACCCAGCAACCGTCCATGGTGCTCAGTCAGATTGTTTGCAGATGACACAAGTATTGCAATAAATAGTATGTCAAGTGTTGTTCTAGAAAGATCTGCTAATGACGTTTTTATGGGTATTAATAAATGGTTTAAAGCCAACTCACTGACCTTAAACTTCGAACAGACTCACTATATGCAGTTCAGAATCTGTAAGAGATTTCCACCCAGCATATGCATCAAGTATGAAGAAGAGCAGATAGAAGAGGTTGACAGTCTTAAATTTCTGGGATTACAACTTGATAATAAATTCATGTGGGAGAAGCACACCACAGAACTGCAGAAACGCCTTAACAAATCTGTATTTGCAATTCGAGAGTTAGCAGATATAGGAGACATAAAAATGAAAACGCTTGCATACTTTGCCTACTTTCATTCCATAATGTCACATGGTATAATATTTTGGGGTAACTCTTCAAGTCAAACAAAAGTTTTCAGAGTCAAAAAGCGTGTAATACGTATTATTTGTGGAGTAAATTCACGGACGTCCTGTAGAAACCTCTTCAAAGATCTGGGTATACTAACTACTGCCTCTCAGTATATTTACTCCTTAATGAAATTTATCCTAAATAATATATCTCTTTTTTCAACAAACAGCTCAGTTTATACATACAATACCAGGAGCAAAAATGATCTGCACAAGGACTTAAAATGACTTACTTTAGTTCAAAAAGGGGTTCACTACTCAGGAACGCTGATCTTCAATAATTTGCCAGCAAACAAAAAATTTAGTTACAAATAAAGATCAGTTTAAAAGGAGCCTGAAAGACTTACTAGTGGCCAACTCCTTCTACTCCATTGACGAATTTTTTAATAGAAACAAATGATGTATTGTATATACTCATACTATTAGTATTGTTACTTCAGCTTAAAAAAATGATGTATTGTATATACTCATACTACTGGTATTGTTATTCCAGCCTTAAAAAAAATTTGACATGTTCCACATCCACGAGGCTCTCCTCAGCACGGATCTATGGAACGAAAAACTAATCTAATCTAAAGAAGTGGTCTTGATTGGCGTGATCCAGTTCTTCCGCAGCTGCCTCGATTCGATAGACATTTTAAACGGGTGCAATTCGCCGTTGGCGACTTTTGTCGTGTTCATAATGTTGTGCTAGTTGTTAAAAACCTATCCACTACTGATCTCCATTTTCCGGTAACGCTTGATTGTTATAAACGGGTCTTCTAGCACTAGAGCCACCACCTTACTTGCGATTTTCTGTTTCTTACATCAGAGATGGTTTGCCACTATGTTCTTCATTTAGGTTTATTTAACCATACTAGGAGACTCGGTGTCTCATATCGCCTATGATGTCACATTGTTTCCGTACAATTCTACCGACTCAGCACGGACTGTTAATGCGTCATTCTTCTTCTAGAGCCGAAACCAAATTATAGCACGATACCAGACCGTATGAATGGGCGTCGCCGCTTGTGACTCTCCTTGCGGCGCGCTATGGTACTGTGGCGCTGGGATTGCATTGGGTACCGGGGAAATAAGAGTGTACCTGCCCCTGCAAACAAACAAAAACTTAGTGTCATTTCATAGGCATTCCTGGAGTAATTATTCTTCACAGTTTTCTAGGATTTGCTGCCGGATCCTAAAACCAACATGATTTGAAAGACAGGGCGTTTGCCATTTCCGAATTGGACAGTTCAACCCGAAAACTTGCTCATTTGATGGCTGTGTTTAAGGAAAAAGGGTACTGAGAAGCTGATTCGTCTGGCTATGGGGTTTAGACCATCCCCAGAGGCGCATGAAGAGGTGAAAAGGTCTATGGCCTTTATTCCTTATGTTGGGAGAATATCGTTTAAGATTGGTAGGATTTTAAGAAATTTTAACATCAAGAGTGTGTTCCGCCCGACTTCCAAACGTATGGCACCGTTAGGCACTGTGAACGATGATTTGGTACACAGAAAATTTGGCACATACAAAATTCCATGTCGATGACGGAGTGCTTATAACGGTGGTTCTATTCGCACAGTGCAGGACAGATGCGTGGCACAAGGCAGAGCATTGCTTAAACGAAGGACGCGGGCCGAAATTTGACGAGAATGTGACAGTTGCCAGTACCTGAAATTACTCTTCGAGTGCGATATATCGTTGCCGCCGGTGTTCTACTAAGGGCGGCTCCACCAGCCCATTCTTGGAGGCACCAAATGTGCTGGGCGGCACTTGCGCTGTCTGCGATATGGGAGCCTATATAGGTGCAGCGTTGGCATCAGTTTTCAGCGGGACTCAGCAGCAGACGGAAAGATGAATCGTTGGAATATCGAATTATGCTGACCTTAGGATCCGGCAGGAAACCGGAGGACACTATCACCAACCAAAAACTTAATTGAAACTTTTTGTCAGATTAAAACGGTGTGCCGGACCGAGACTCGAACTCGGGACCTTTGCCTTTCGCGGGCAAGTTTCATATCAGCGCACACTCCGCTGTAGAGTGAAAATTTCATTCTAAAAACTTAATTATCCGACATTATTTTTTCGAAGTGATTATTAAAACTTTATCTTCTACCTAGAGCCGATCAAGGAGCACTCACACCAAGTTTTGAATGCTATCGCCGAGGGAATTCAATTTCGTATTTCTAGATTTCCCGAAGGCTATTGACACTGTAACACACAAGTGGCTTGTAGTGAAATCGCTTGCTTACGGAATATCGTCTCAGTTACGTGACTGGATACGTGATTTCCTGTCAGAGAAGTCACAGTTCGTAGTAACTGACGGAAAGTCATCGAGTAAAACAGAGATTTCTGGCGTTCTATAAGGTAGTTGTGTAGGCCCTCTGTGTTCCTCATTCGTATAAAGGATGTAGGGAACAATATGAGCAGCAGTCTTAGGTTGCTTGCACATGATGCTGCCGTTTATCGTGTAGTAAAGTTATCAGGAGATCAAAAGGAACTACAGAACGGTTTAGAAAAGATATCTGTATGGTGGGAACATTTGCGTTTGACCCTTGGTAATGAAAAGTGTGAGGTGACCCACAGGAATGCTAAAAGTAATCCCTTAAATTTCAGTTACACGATAAATCAGTCAAATCTAAAGGCCGTAAATTTAACTAAATACCTAGGTATTACAATTATGAACAACTTATACTGGAAAGAACACATAGAAAATGTTGTGGGGAAGGTGAAACAAAGACTGCATCTTATTGGCATAAAACTTAGATAATGCAACAGATCTACGAAAGAGACTGCCTTCACTTCGCTTCTCCGTCCTCTTTTGAAGTACAGCTGAACGATGTTGGACCCATATCGCATTAGCAGAGTACATAGAGAAAGTTCAAAGAAGAGCAGCACGTTTTGTATTATCATGAAAGAGGGGAGACAGTGTCACTAACATGATACAGTATTTGGTGAGAACATCATTAAAACAAAGTCGTTTTTCGCTGCTGCGGAACCTTCTCACGAAATTTCAGTCACAATCTCTCTCCTCCGAATTCGAAAATATTTTGCTGCCGCTAACTTACATAAGGAGAAAAGATCATCATAATAAAATAAGGGAAATCAGAGCTTTCACGGAAATATATAGATGTTTGTTTTTACCACGCGCTTTTCGAGACTGGAATAATAGAGAATTATTGTGAATGTGGTTCGATGAACCCTCTGCCAAGCACTTAAATGTAATATGTAGAGTATGCATGTAGATACTGATGTAGACGTAGATGGACTTGTACTGACTAGCCATTGGTGCTTGGGGCAACCCAGTTCTTTCCTCCGTAGTTCCTACACGCGCTGGCACTCCACTAAACATGTGTCCAACGTGAGGCAGACACAACGCACATTGGGTTCCCATCAAGTTGGGCGAGCTGTAAGTTAATGAGGATGATCCGCTTGTGGTAATAATGGACTTTCATTCGTCTTCGTCCGCTTCCGTAGCTGAGATGTCAGCGCGGTTGCCTGACCTGTTGGGGACCTGGATTCGACTGCCGGTACTGCCAGAGCTGTTTCCCTGGTGGGATGTCTGGAACAGGGTACCCACAGCCTCGTGAGGCAAACTGAGGAGCTACGCGATTGATAAGCAGCAGATCCAACGTCAAGAAACCTAACAACGGCTGGAAACCAGTGTACTAACCACATGCCCCTCCAATGACCCCAATGGCAGAGGATGAAAGGGCGGTCGGTCGGCCCGATTGTTCCATCTGAGGCGATAGAGCAGCGGTTTCATTGGGAGCGGTAAGATACTGGTACATCTTAAGTAACATTTTATTTAATTTTAGCGTGAGACAATTTTTCTTTCCCATTTTGTATTGACAAAATAAAAAAATAAAAACCCACTGCCTCCAAAATTACAAGTTAAACATTCCACTAGGCTCATTTCATAAAACTTCATAGATTAACCTGGATACCAATTTCATCACAAAGAAAAGATAAAGTATTCAGCTACAGATATTTAAACTCACATTAGATTGGGCGAATTAATTCAAAGACGTTCTTTAAGAATTTCTTTTTATTACATAGCCTGGGCTGGGAATGCATACAAAACTGGAGTTAGCGTGTAGCGCATTGTAACTGTAAGTGGTGTGCTTACTCTGTGTTATTGTTAGCAAAAACTTTATACGAACTGTTTGGGCAATGCAACTCCCAATACCAATAAAGAAATACAGTCACTGCAAAATACATTCAGCCTCTTAGATACTTAATCCACTGTTCAAAACTGAAAACTTTGGTCCCTGTGGGCATAACAAATAAATAAAATTGTCATCCCTCTAAATCAGCAACGGTGGATCTTGATAAATTCTGGTCCCTTATGAAGAAGAATAAAATATAATGTCTAACCTCCCTAAAGAAGCATAAAGACAATTCATCAAATTACGTAAATCTTAGACACATTACAAAATGGAAATATCTAACTAGCCTACACATCAAATCTGTTTAAGTACGTTCTGGAGTAACTCAACGTTGAACTCACTATTACCAATTACGCCAAAGCAGCAGGGCGATTTCTTGAACAGCTGCCATTATTTCGACAGATCCACAGCCAGATATTTTTATGATACAAGGAACAAGTCCAACGGGAGAGTCCTGAGCAAGATACAGGGACGTGCTGAAAAGTAATACCTCTGATTTTTTTATGTGCAAGCTCCTAAAGCTTTTCAAATAAAACAAACTTTATTAACCTTCCACATCCTTATTCTTTATCGTCAACGTGTTTATTTTTCAACATAGTCACCTGGCAACTAACACATTTCTTCCAATGAGAGACCAGTTTGTTGATACTGTCACTGTAGAATACTTGACTTCGTTGACGGAGCCACAAAAACAACTCTGCTTGCACAGCTTCATCGCTACCAAACCGAAGTCCCCAAAGGTATTCTTTCAGTTTTAGAAACTGATGAAAATTGGATGTGGTCAAGTAGGGAGTGTATGGCGGTTGATCGATGCCATTGAACCTACACGCTTGTGTGTGGTCTGGCATTGTAAATCCGAGGAGCAAAGTGCTCCACATGTACAAGAACTCTTCGAATCAAAATTCGAGTGCAGCAACTAACACATTTCTTCCAATGAGAGACCAGTTTGTTGATACTGTCACTGTAGAATATTTGACTTCGTTGACGGAGCCACAAAAACAACTCTGCTTGCACAGCTTCATCGCTACCAAAGCGAAGTCCCCAAAGGTATTCTTTCAGTTTTAGAAACTGATGAAAATTGGATGTGGTCAAGTAGGGAGTGTATGGCGGTTGATCGATGCCATTGAACCTACACGCTTGTGTGTGGTCTGGCATTGTAAATCTGAGGAGAAAAGTGCTCCACATGTACAAGAACTCTTCGAATCAAAATTCGATTGCAGCAACTAACACATTTCTTCCAATGAGAGACCAGTTTGTTGATACTGTCACTGTAGAATACTTGACTTCGTTGACGGAGCCACAAAAACAACTCTGCTTGCACAGCTTCATCGCTACCAAACCGAAGTCCCCAAAGGTATTCTTTAAGTTTTAGAAACTGATGAAAATTGGATGTGGTCAAGTAGGGAGTGTATGGCGGTTGATCGATGCCATTGAACCTACACGCTTGTGTGTGGTCTGGCATTGTAAATCTGAGGATCAAAGTGCTCCACATGTACAAGAACTCTTCGAATCAAAATTCGATTGCAGCAACTAACACATTTCTTCCAATGAGAGACCAGTTTGTTGATACTGTCACTGTAGAATACTTGACTTCGTTGACGGAGCCACAAAAACAACTCTGCTTGCACAGCTTCATCGCTACCAAAGCGAAGTCCCCAAGGGTATTCTTTAAGTTTTAGAAACTGACGAAAATTGGATGTGGTCAAGTAGGGAGTGTATGGCGGTTGATCGATGCCATTGAACCTACACGCTTGTGTGTGGTCTGGCATTGTAAATCTGAGGAGCAAAGTGCTCCACATGTACAAGAACTCTTCGAATCAAAATTCGATTACAGCACGCTGTTCAAGCATCCACATAGTTCCGCTACACACGCCGTGTCCCACACTACCAGCGTCAGATGTCATCGATAGTACAGAGGGGTCCAAAAATATGTATCCACTGATTAAAAGTCCATAACTTGCAAACTAATTGACGGAGTTGTCTAATTTTTGGTGAAAGTGTAGCTTAAAGTTCAACTTAATCACTGTAGGTGTTCGAAATGGTCACCATTAACATCTACACACAAACGATGCCGCCGAACTGCAGCACGAACTACTGACTGCAACGTGTTCAGTTGGATATTTGCACATGAATGTACGATGGATTTTCGAAGTTCATCCAATGTGCGTGGCTTCTGTCGATAAACGACGTCCTTTAGTGTTCCCCACAGGTAAAAGTCCAGAGGACTTAGGTCTGGGGAACGTGGTGGATACTCCACAGCACCTCTACGGCCTATCCATCTTCCTGGTAGATTTTCGTCGAGATACGCCCCAACACGATTTTGGTAGTGGGCTGGGGCACCGTCTTGTTGAAAGTAAACTCTTCCGTCTCCATACAAGACTCGGATGGCAGCTGAAATGTATGTCTGAAGCTTCTGAAGGTACACCTCACCGGTAACCGTGTCGTCAAAGAAGAATGGCTCAATCAAGGCCGGGTAAGACAACCCACACCACATATTTACTCCTGGCAAATTCACGGCTTTGTCTACATGGACGTTCGGATTTTCAGCGGCCCACTAGTGCAATTGTGGCGATTTACTGTACCATTGAGTTTGAACTGTGCCTCATCAGACCACACAATCATCTCTGCAAACTCTTCATCGTTGCGCACCATGTTAGTAAACCACTAGCAGTACTCCATTCTTCGATCTGGGTCGTCCTCGTTCATTGCGTGAAGCAATCGTGGGATGTGGCACTTCCACTTTGCTGTCTTCAAAATTCACCGAACACTTGAGCGACTCACTCCAGTTTCACGGGCACACCGTCTCACAGACTTCTGTGGTGAGCGAGTGAATTGTTGTAACACACGACGGGAGTTAGCTGGACTTGTTACTGTTACAGGTCGTCCAGATCGTTCTTTGTGTACATCTCTAACACAGCCTTCGGCTTCAAATTTGTCTCGAATGCGATGAATCGTTAAACGTGTCGGTAGCTCTGTTTGATACTCATTTCGCCATTACCGTTGAACCTCATTAATGTTTTCGTACTTAAAATACCAATTCAAAACTAACTTCCTTTCATCCTTGCTCCAGCCATGTTTACTCGAGTAACTAGGTGCAAGTAAGAACAAAACACTAACTATCTGGCAACTGTCATCTGACAAAACAAAACAACTCAATACAACGCTTGTGTGGCGATTGCCGGAACTACAAACTATTACACTATCAAAGAAGAGACAACTCCGTCAATTAGTTTGCCAGTTATGGACTTTCAAACAGTGGATACATTTTTTGGACCCCCTCTGTATATCTTATTAATAACCAACGGATGAGCGAGTTGCATTAACGCTGGCTCTCTCGTGTTTTACGAGCGAGAGAACAGGATTCCAAGCAGAACTTAAGCAAGAATCTCTATCCCTTTTTATGATGTCACTTGCTAATTTTACCTTAACCATGTTCCTACGGTATGGGTATCTGTATTGGGGAGCCACGCAAGTTACCCCACCATGACAATGACCATGGTTTCGAGAGAGTAGGGTTCAAGTAATAATAAACATGTTTCAAATCCAGTTGTGGTATCAAGGGTTCTTCATTAACGTTATTAATGACTGCTTCCTCGGATTCTCCTGATAGGGTTACCAGTCGGAACTATATATACTACATCTATATTCATCAAATATCCCATGGTGTGTGGCCGAGGGCACTTACATTATCAGTATCACTTCCGTGCTATCCCGTTTCATTCGCAAACTGTAAGCGGCATGGACGGCTGTTAATGAGCCCCATCATGAACAAGAAATTCTCAGATTTTACAGTCACGGTCATTTCGCGATATGTTTGTAGAAATATTTGCCTGATTCCTCTGCGAACATGCAGTCACGGAACTTTAGTGTGTATCTCTAGTTGCGCAACGTCCCTCTTGCAGTTCCTGCCACTAGGGTTTGTTGAGCACGTCCATAAACTCTCGCGCATAGCAAAGATACCAGGAACGAAACTCAGTAACTGGAAAAACGAGAGTTTGGTATGCTATGTATTCTGTGCGTTAACCATTTTTTCCAAATGGTTGTTCTAATGGTCATTCTATAGAATTATAAGGTACCGATGATGTAAGTTGGTTTTTCTACCCTAAGGTGCATGAAATATTTTCCAGCCCTGTTTTGCATACACACTAGGACAAAAAACCGATGCACAACGAAAAAATTATCCAAATCAGTATATGTGATGTACACGTACAGTCAACCAAATGATTACAGTTTCAGAACAATTAGATGATTTATACAAGAGAAAGAGCTTCGCGAATAGAGCAAGTCAGTAAGGTGTTGGTCCATCTCTGGCCCTTCTGCAAGCAGTTATTCGGGTTCACATTGATTGACAGAGTTGTTGGGTATCCTCCTGAAGGACATCGTGCCACTAAGGCATATCATGCCAAATTCTGCCCAGTTGGCACGCTAGACCATCAAAACCCCAGTTGGTTGGAGGGCCCCGCTCATAAAACTCCAAACATTCGCAGCTGGGGAGATATCCGGCACATTGCTGGCCATGTTTGGGCTTGGCAAGCACGAAGACAAGCAACAGAGAGTCTCGCTATGTGCGAGTGGGCATTATCTTGCTGAAATGTAAGCCCAGGATAGTTCGCCATTAAGGGCAAGGCGTAGAATGTCGTCGGCGTATTGCTGTGCTGTATGGCTGCCGCAGATGACGACCAGAGGGCTTCTGGTTGCATCCAAGACCTCCCGATTGGTGGGCCATACGGCGGGCAACAGTCAGCCTGGCATCCCACCACTAGGATGCCTCCGGTATGGAATCTCAGTGACTGGAGTGGAATTGCCTTCAGTGAGGAGTCGAACTGAACCCCAGTGACCGGTGAAGACGAGTCTGGGGACACCCAGACAGTGGTGGGATACCAACCTGACTGTCGTCTGCCATAGGAGGCCCGACAACCAGGACTTATGGTCTGCGCTGCCATTCCTTGTCACAGCAGGACTCCTTTGGTTGTCATCAGCGGCACCCTTACAGCGCACCGGCGAGTCGACGACGTTCTACGCGCCGATTTGTTGCCCTTCATGGCAACTCAACCTGGGCTTACATTTCAGCAAAACAATGCCCTCCCTCACTTGGCTATAGTTTGTACTGCTTATCTTAGTGCTCGCCAAACCCTTCGTTAGACACCAAGGTCACTGGATCTCTCCCCAATTGAGAACGTTTGGAGCATTATGGGAACGGCCCTCCAACCGGCTCAGGATTTTGACGAACTGGCGTTCCAATTGGACACAATTTAGTTCTATATGCCAACAACTGTCAATCAATGCCAAACTGAATAACTGCTTGCATAATGGCCAGAGGTGGGCCAACATATCAGTGACTTAGAAAAAAATGTGTAGCCCTTTCTTTGAATAAATTATTTTTTCTGAAATTCTAATCATTTTTTCTGTACAACGCACAACTACATCACATCCACCGATTGCCGCCCCATTCGAACGATTCCTTCGTTCCGCTTCCTTTTTTTCCATATTTCTTAGTGTCTGTTTCGACGGCATCAAACACAACTGAGCCGGCCGAAGTGGCCGTGTGGTTAAAGGCGCTGCAGTCTGGAACCGCAAGACCGCTACGGTCGCAGGTTCGAATCCTGCCTCGGGCATGGATGTTTGTGATGTCCTTAGGTTAGTTAGGTTTAACTAGTTCTAAGTTCTAGGGGACTAATGACCTCAGCAGTTGAGTCCCATAGTGCTCAGAGCCATTTTTTGAAACACAACTGATAAAAATACTGCTAACCGTAGCTATACAGGGTGGCCCATTGATAGTGACCGGGCCAAATACGTCATGAAATAAGGATCAAACGAAAAAACTACAGAGAACGAAACTCGTCTATCTTGAAGGGGAAAACCAGATGGCGCTATGGTTGGCCCGCTAGATGGCGCTGCAATAGGTCAAACGGATATCAACTATGTTCTTTAAAATAAGAAGCCCCCATGTCATTACATATTGGTGTAGTACGTAAAAAAAATGAACGTTTTAGTTGGACCACTTTTATCGCTTTGTGATATATGGCGCTGTAATAGTCACAAACGTATAAGTACGTGGCATCACGTAACATTCCTCCAGTGCGGACGGTATTTGCTTCGTGATACATTACCCGTGTTAAAATGGATCGTTTACCAATTGCGGAAAAGGTCGATATCGTGTTGATGTATGGCTATTGTGATCAAAATGCCCAACGGGCGTGTGCTATGTATGCTGCTCGGTATCCTGGACGATATCATCCAAGTGTCCGGACCGTTCGCCGGATAGTTACGTTATTTAAGGAAACAGGAAGTGTGCAGCCACATGCGGAACGTCAACCACGACCTGCAACAAATGATGATACCCAAGTAGGTGTTTTAGCTGCTGTCGCGGCTAATCCGCACATCAGTAGCAGACAAATTGCGTGAGAATCGGGAATCTCAAAAACTTCGATCTTGAGAATGCTACATCAACATCGACTGCACTCGTCCCATATTTCTATGCACAAGGAATTGCATGGCGACGACTTTGAACGTCGTGTACAGTTCTGCCACTGGGCACAAGAGAAATTACGTGACGATGACAGATTTTTTACACACGTTCTATTTTGCGACGAAGCGTCATTCACCAACAGCGGTAACGTAAACCGGCATAATATGCACTATTGGGCAACGGAAAATCCACGATGGCTGCTACAAGTGGAACATCAGCGACTTTGGCAGGTTAATGTAGGATGTGGCATTATGAGAGGAAGGATAATTGGCTCCCATTTTATCGATGGCAATCTAAATGGTGCAATGTATGCTGATTTCCTACGTAATGATCTACCGATGTTACTACAAGACGTTTCACTGCATGACAGAATGGCGATGTACTTCCAACATGATGGATGTCCGGCACATATCTCGCGTGCGGTTGAAGCGGTATTGAATAGCAAATTTCATGACAGGTGGATTGGTCGTAAAAGTACCGTACAATGGCCCCCAATTTCATCGGATCTGACGTCCCCGGATTTCTTTCAGTGGGGAAAGTTGAAGGATATTTGCCATCGTGATACACCGACAACGCTTGACAACATGCGTCAGCGCATTGTCAATGCATGTGCGAACATTACGGAATGCGAACTACTCGCTGTTGAAGGGAATGTCGTTACACGTATTGCCAAATGTATTGAGGTTGACGGACATTATTTTGAGCATTTATTGTATTAGTGTGGTATTTACAGGTAATCACGCTGTAACAGCATGCGTTCTCAGAAATGATAAGTTCACAAAGATACATGTATTACATTGGAACAACCGAAATAAAATGTTCAAACGTACCTAAGTTCTGTTTGTCTAAAATTGTGAGCCATATGTTTGTGACTATTACAGCGCCATCTATCACAAAGCGAAAAAAGTGGTCCAACTAAAACATTATTTCTTTACGTACTACACGAATATGTAATAAAAAATGGGGGTTCCTATTTTAAAAAAAACTAAGTTGATATCCGTTTGACCTATAGTAGCGCCATCTAGCGGGCCAACCATAGCGTCATCTGGTTTCCCCCTTCAAGATAGACGAGTTTCGTTCTTTGTAGTTTTTTCGTTTGACACTTATTTCGTGAGATATTTGGCCCGGTCACGATCAATGGACCAATATTATTCAAAAGGCAGTCACTGCCTATCTGGACATAGATCTACGTGGTGATTGCTGTGTGAAATAATATTAGTTTCTACATATTTCTCTTTCGAAACGTAAACAAATAACAAAAAAATGTAGATAGATTATTAGAACGGTGGTGACATTAACAATTTATCACATATTTAACAACATATTACGATGTAATAAGTGTTGTACTCCGGATCTTGTGGGACTCTCGCAGTCAAAAGGCTGTATTTTGACGACGACATGTACTCATGTCAGTCTTATATTCTGACAGAGTGTAACTTTTGCAGTGTCACTTGAAGATGGCCCTAAGGCCGAAATTGCAGTCGCAATACTAAATATTCCATACAGTCAACGGCGACTATGATGTCTTTTAAGAAGTATTATATGACTGTGAATCCCATCCATGAGAAGTTAATCAAAAGAACATAATTTTACTCTTGCCTACAGGAGAGCTATTCCTGTAACTTGTCGCAGACTTTGACAGTGTGTTAGCCCTGCCACTCATAATACAAGTTTTACGCAGTCTACTTAAATCTACGTCTACATATATACTCCGCTAGCCACCAAGTGGTGTGTGGCGGAGGGCAGAATTCGCGCCAAAGTCATATTCCCCCCTCCCCTCTCCCTGTTCCACTCGCGGATCGCACGAGGGAAATACGACTGTCTGAACGCCTCAGTACGAGCTCTTATTTACCTTATCTTTGAATGATGATCATTACGCTATTTGAAAGTTGGTGGTAATAATATATGCTCTACATCCTCGGTGAAGATTGGATTTCGGAATTTAGTGAGCAGCCCTTTCTGTTTAGCGCGTCGTCTATCTGCAAGTGTGTCCAACTTCAAACTTTCTATGAGATTTGTAACCCTCTCGCGATGGCTAAATGTATCAGTCAGGAATCTTGCCGCTCTTCTTTGGATCTTCTCAATTTCTTGAATCAGACCCAACTGGTAAGCGTCCCATACAGGCGAACAATACTCTAAGACTGGACGAACTAAAGTATTGTAAGCTATTTCCTTTGTTGAAGGACTGTATCGCTTCAGGATTCTACCAGTAAACCGCAATATAGGGTTCGCCTTACCCGTTACTTGTGTAATCTGATCATTCCATTTGAGATCATTTCGAATAGTCACACCCAGATACTTGACTGATGTTACCGCTTCCAAAGACTGATCATTTATTTTGTAGTCATACATTTATGGGGATTTTCGCCTTGTTATACGCAGTAGGTTACACTTACTAATATTGAGAGATAACTGCCATTCATTACACCACGCATTTATTTTCTGCAAGTCCTCATTGATTTGTTCACAACTTTCGTGTGATGCTACTTTCCTGTAGACTACAGCATCATCAGAAAACAGTCTAGGTCCGCTGTCAATACCATCAACCAAATCGTTTATGTAAATCGTAAAAAGCAGAGGACCTATTACGCTGCCCTGGGGCACACCTGAAGTTACTCTTGTTTCTGTTGAAGTTACCCCGTTCAGGACAACATACTGCTCCCTGTCTGTTAGAAAACTTCCTATCTTACCGCATATTTCACTGGATAGACCGTAAGCGCGCACTTTTTGTAGCAACCGACAGTGCGGAACTGAGTCGAACGCCTTTCGAAAGTCGAGAAATATGGCATCAATCTGGGAGCCGGTATCTAGAGGGTGTTGTATATCATGCACAAAGGGGGCCAGCTGTGTCTCGCATGACCACTGTTTTCCTAAAACCGTGCTGGTTTCTGCAGATGAGCTTCTCAGAGCCTAGAAAGGTCATTATGTCTGAACACAAAACATGTTCCATGATGTCAGTGAAATTGGCCGGTAATTATGTGCATCCGATTTTCTACCCTTCATATAGACTGCTATGACCTGGGCCTTCTTCCAGTCCCGTGGAACTTTCCGCCATTCCAGTGATCTCTGATAGATGACGGATAAGAATGGTGCTATAGTTGTAGCACAGTCAACATAAAATCTTACGGGGATACCGTCTGGGCCAGATGCCTTTCTGGCGTCTAAGGATGTTATCTGTCTTACAATCCCAGATACACTAAACACTATGTCAGCCATCCTTTCGTTTGTTCGATAATTGAAAGGGGGAATGGTGCTGCAGTCCTCTATCGTAAACGAGTTTTTGAAACCTAGGTTTAGAATTTCGGCCTATTGTTCATCATTATCAGTTACATTACCCGTACTGTCAGCAAGAGGAGGTATTGAATTATTTGTAGCGTTCATAGATTTTACGTACGACCAAAATTTTTTGGTGTTATTTTTAGAATCTGCAGATAAAATATTGCTTTCAAATTCGTTAAAAGAGTCTCTCATTGTCCTTCTGACAGCGGCTTTCATTTCGCATAATTTCTGTTTGTCAGTGGGGCAGTGACTACGTTTAAAACGACTGTGCAAAATTCTCTCCTTACTCAGCAGCTTTGTTGTACCAAGGTGGGACCCTATACTTTTGCTAGGCACATATTTTTCTAGCACATGGTGGACAATACCTTTAAATTCAGACTAAAGATATTCAATACCTTTCTGTGCCGCGGTGAATGCTTGGAGCTACTTAAAGTCGGTCCAGACGCGTACTGCCGAGTGATTTACTGTTCTCCCTGTCCCAGTGACGGATCACCACTAGTATAATGAAACAGTATTGTATTGTATTGTTTGTTTATCGGGGGCCTAGAAACGACGGAAAGTCTCCGTCCCCGCCACAGCCCCAGTGGTCCACAACCCCACGACGACTACCGCAGTCCACTTCACCCCTCCGCCACCCCACACCGAACCACTCTTTCAGGATTATTGTGCGGTACGGCCCCCGGTGGACCCCCCCCCCCCCCTCCCCAAGGGAACATCTCACACCAGACGAGAGTAATCCCTATGTTTGCGTGGTAGACTAATGGTGGTGTACGCGTACGTGAAGAACTTGTTTGCGCAGCACTCGCCGACATAGTGTAGCTGAGCCGGAATAAGGGGAACCACCCCGCATTCGCCGAGGCAGATGGAAAACCGCCTAAAAACCATCCACAGTCTGGCCGGCTCACCGGACCTCGGCACAAGTCCGCCGGGCGGATTCGTGCGGGGGACCAAGCGCAACTTCCCAATACGGAAAGTAGTTCGTTAGACCGCACGGCTAACTGGGCGTGCAGTGAAACAGTAGTGTGTCTTAAGGACTAATACGATAATGGCAAAATATAATAAATACAAAGGCGGCGTGGCCCTAAATGACATCTTCTTTGTGCTCTGCGACGCTTCTCGCTGTAAACTGCAGACGAGTAACCCCGAAAATTCCATTTTACTCCCACTTTCCTTGTGTTCTTGCTAGTAGAACCACCGTGAATACGTAATGCACAAGTACTGTACTTTACGATGCTATGAAACGGGAGAGTGCCCATAAACAGGAAACTACGTCCGCTGTACAGCCTTAGGCGGTACCAGCCGTCTTGTACACGTCACCTGCGCAGTGCACTCCAACATACGGGAAGCTTCCAGCTTACTAACTTCGGAATTACCCTTCCCACGCAAGTCTGGTGAGCGATACATCACCATCTCCGCAGAGGAACAATATTCCCGCCAAGAACAGGTATGGTGTGACGCAGACGTTGAGAGACGAGACTGGGTGGGATCCTTTCATCTCCCTCACGCCGGAAATTAAGCTCCTGCATAACACGGGACAGGCGCTGCGGTTGGTTACGCAGTCACTTTGCAGTTCACAGCATCAACTCTCGAGTTTCCGAGCTGCTGCGAGGTGCCTACGACGAGACTCTGTTGCTGTACGTCATACGTTTGACTGCTACTACTGTGTATGTGAAGGTGCTGTCATTCACACGCATTGTATCTAATAATAAGGTTAATTAGGTAGGATCGTTTTCCAAATAATTTAATGGAATGCAGCCGGGTCACGTCGTTCACAACCCCCGATTACTTACTTTTTCTCCAATGACTAGTAGTACGAAGAGACAGATGGAGTTGCGACGGGAATACTACGGGAAACGTGCCTTGGAGTCGGCGGCTTTAACACAAGCGTTGTTTTCCAGATATGTAGACGATACTTTCGTTGTTTTTGCCTCGTGACAGTAAGAATTTGAACGACTTTTTAGAACTCGTGAGTTCAAACCACACGAATGGAGGTGGGAAAGAATGGCTGTCTTCCCTCCCTTGATGTTTTGGTCGGGAGGAAGGTTGATGGTAAGTTGGGAAATGGCGTTTATAGGAACCCTACTCACACTGACTTGTATCTGCAGGCTGATAGTTGAAACCATCCGGCTCAAGGCGAAGGGCACTTCGTATCTTGGTTCAAGGACTTATGTCACCTCGGACCCTGGCAGCCCATCTCGAAGCCACGTTTCAGATGACGATCAGATGTGTGTGAAATCTTATGCGACTTAACTGCTGAGGTGATCAGTTCCTAAGCTTACACACTACCTAATCTAAATTAGCCTTAGGACAAACACACACACCCATGCCCGAGGGAGGACTCGAACCTCCGCCAGGACCACCCGTACAGTCCACGACTGCAGAAGCCACGTTTCGTCAGAATGGTTATAGTGAAAGACAAATGCACTATCAACCAACTGTGCGCAGGATCAGTGATGGTAACACCAAGGTGGCCCTACCCAGGGAGCATTTCGAAAAGAATGTCAAGTCAAAACACCCTTGAGCCGTCTAAATTTCCAAATTGTTACTTTACGGAACAACCAGTTTCAGCGGTATATTACGTCATCGTCATGCCCCTGACCGACGTGTAGGAAGATTCCTACCTCTTGTATGGTCAAAATAGGGACCAGCATTCAATGACTGGTGGCTACTTGGCATAGCTATCACTTCGATCAGTATCTGTCGGCAGGTGACTGAAGTGATCGCTGTGTCAAGCAACAATATAGAGATACCAGTATTGAATGCTGGCTCCTATTTTGATTAGACAAGAGGTGGGAATCTTCCTACAAGTCGATCAAAGGACCTGAAGATGGCTTAATACATCGCCGAAACCGGTTGCTCAATAAAGTAACAATTTGGAAATTTAGATGGCTGGAAGGTGTTTTTATTTGACATTCTATTCAAATGCTTACTGCTTAAGGCAAAAAGACCGTAGCCTTTGGTGCCGCTTTGGCATTATCATCACTCAGTCGGTGCACAGTTGGTTGATAGCGCAACGCACGTCTGATCTGTGTTTCACTACAACCAGTCTGGCAAACGCTGGCTTCCATCACCACTTGTCGACAGGTGAGGATCGAAGCGATCGCTGTGTCAAGTAGCCATCTACGGATACTAGTCATTGAATGCTGGACCCTATTTTGACTAGACAATAGGTGGCAATGTTCCTACTCGTCGGTGAGGAAACATTAAGGTGGAGTAATATTTCGCGGAAAATGGTTGCTCAGTAAAACAGCGATTTGGAAATTTAGTCGCCTAAAGTGTTTTAATCTGACAATCTTTTTTACTGAATAGCCGAGGTCCCTCTACCATCTCTGTAAAGATAGAGAAACTTCGAGCAGCGAGGTAAAGGTACCTCATTCTACGCTCCCTTGACTCTAACACTTTCCTCATTATGATATTTTCACTCTGCAGCGGAGTGTGCGCTGATTGGAAGGTAGGAAACGAGGTACTGGCAGAAGTAAAGCTGTAAGGACGGGGCGTGAGTCGTGCTTGGCTACCTCAGTTGGTAGAGCACTTGCCCGCGAAAGGCAAAGGTCCCGAGTTCGAGTTTCGGTCCGGCACACAGTTTTAATCTGCCAGGAAGTTTCATATCACTTTCTTCATTGTCAGATATAAACGTGACACTAGCGTTTTCCTATTTACAACGAGTAGAAGATGTAAAGATCGATAAATGGACAAAGCCGGCCGCGGTGGTCTAGCGGTTCTAGGCGCGCAGTCCGGAACCGCGCGACTGCTACGGTCGCAGGTTCGAATGCTGCCTCGGGCATGGACGTGTGATGTCCTTAGGTTAGTTAGGTTTAAGTGGTTCTAAGTTCTAGGGGACTGATGACCACAGATGTTAAGTCCCATAGTGCTCAGAGCCATTTGAACCTTTTTTTTTTTTTTTTTTTTTTAAATATATAAATGGACAAAGAAGACGCAAGAGGCGGGTCGGATACCAGAGGTACGTAATGATATTAAGGAGCAAACATCACCAACTCGACTTCATATTTTGAGAGAAAAAACCCACACGTGCGAGATAGTCCCAGAAATCGATCCCGCGCGAAAATTTGGGCCATAGTTCTGAAAGTACACAGTTAGACCTTACAGCTTTTAAATTTCGCGAGCACTGTTTTTTTTTTTTTTTTTTTTTTCACTCACTTCGATCTGTTGCAGCTGCTTAATACCAGAGAGCGAATGGGTAAGCGGTTTATGAATTATTGTTTTGGCATTAGTAACATGCTTTTTCTTTACGTCAAAGTGTGTGGTTTCTAACCTGGCGCCTATGCCAGAGATCTCTTTGGTTTGAATATTTTTATGTTGTGATTCACAAATGCAGAGTAATTGAATGAAGAGAATGAATATTTCATTACAGTAATAGCGAAGATCTACTTCGTTATTAACGCAACTGTTATGTGCCACTTTCTTTAGATTTTAAAGCTGACAATGTTAATATGAAGTACGAGTGCAGGAGAAGCGCTATGCTACAACCTAATTGGCACTAAGAAACTGTAAATCGAAACTGATTAACGTCATTTCATTTGAAGCGCATATACAGCTCCATAAGGTCAATATTGTTACATAATATCTTACGTATATGTTCATAAGGTTGAAATACTGCATACCATATTCTCATTATTTACCTGTTTGTCGCTTAGAATGCTAAGTGTTCTCCAACAAAGTTTTCTTACACATTTGGCAGATGTATTCACCTCTGGCATTACGGAGCTGCAGTGGGGCAAACCGAGTAACAGCCGCTGTGCGTAAAAATTAAAAGATGTGCATTCAGAAGGTCGTAAGTGCGTACTGTCAGAATCATGGCTCAAATTGGTGGTGATACCTTGCAAGCACACTTTTTTCTCCTTAAAATACACTAAGACAAAAAAAAAGACTACCACAGAGGAATCATAAGATGTGATGTATATGTACAGTCAAACAAATGATTACAATTTCAGAAAATGGATGATTTATTCAACACAGAACCCTTCACGAGTTGAGCTAGTCAATAACGCGATGGTCCACCTCTCCCCCTTGTGCAAGCAGACTTCGGCCTGACATTAATCGGTAGAATTATTGGATGTCCTTCTGAAGGATATCTTGTCAAATTGTGTCCAATTGTCACGTTACATCGTCAAAATCCCTAAATGACTGATGGGGTTTGCCCACAATGCTCCAAACGTTGTGAATTGAAGAGAAGTCAGGCGATCCAGTTGGCCAAGGTAGGTTTTGTCAAGAAGAAGACAAACAATAAGACAAGTAGTAGAAACTCTCACCGTGTGTGGGTGGACATTATCTTGTTGATATGTAAGCCCAGGATGGCTCCCATGAAGGGCAACAAAAAGAGAGTATAATATCGTATACCTAACGCTGTGCTGTAAGTGCATCGTGGATGACAACCAAAAGGGTGCTGCTATCAAAAGAAGTGCCACCCCAGACCATAATTTCTTGTCATCTGATCGTATGGCGGATGACGTCAGGTCGACATCCCACCGCTGTCCTCGTCGCCTCCAGATACGTCTTCGTTGGTCAGCGGGCCTCAGTTCGAAGCAGGACTCATCAACGAAGACAGTTCTACACCAGTCAAACAGATCACAGGCCGAAGAAGTGTCTGGAGACACCGCGGACAGTGGCTGTATACCAACATACCAACCTGACTGTAGACCTCAACACGGTCCGACAACCAGAAGTGATGGTGTAGGACGCCATTTGTTTTCATGCCAGTACAGTTCAGTAAGATAATAGCCGCTCATACACTGCGAGAGTTTATACTGCTTGTCAATTTCAAGAACGTCAGATTTCTCCCCAATTGTGAATGTTTGGTGCATTATGGACAGGGCGCTCCAACCATCTCAGGATTTCGACGACCAAACCTGCCAATTGGACAGAATTTGACACGATATTCCGGTAGAGTACATCCAACAACTCTGTCAATTAATACACTACTGGCCATTAACATTGCTACACCAAGAAGAAATACAGATGATAAACGGGTATTAATTGGACAAATATATTATACTAGAACTGACATGTGTTTGTATTTCCACGCAATTTGGTGCATAGATCCTGAGAAATCAGTACCCAGAACAACCACATCTGGCCGTAATAACGGCATTGATACGCCTGGGCGTTGAGTCAAACAGAGCTTGGATGGTGTGTACAGGTACAGCTGCCCATGCAGCTTCAACACGATACCACAGTTCGTCAAGAGTAGTGACTGGCGTACTGTGACGAGCCAGTTGCTCGGCCACCATTGACCAGACGTTTTCAATTGGTGAGAGATCTGGAGAATGTGCTGGCCAGGGCAGCAGTCGAACGTCTTCTGTATCCAGAAAGGCCCGTACAGGACCTGCAACATGCGGTCGTGCATTATCCTGCTGAAATGTAGGGTTTCGCAGGCATCGAAAGGAGGGTAGAGCCACGGGTCGTAACACATCTGAAATGTAACGTCCACTGTTCAGAGTGCCGTCAATGCGAACAAGAGGTGACCGAGACGTGTAACCCATACCATCACGCCGGGTGATACGCCAGTATGGCGTTGGCGAATACACGCTTCCAATGTGCGTTCACCGCGATGTCGTCAAACACGGATGCGACCATCATGATACTGTACACAGAACCTGGATTCATCTGAAAAAGTGACGTTTTGCCATTCGTGCACCCAGGTTCGTCGTTGAGTAGACCATCCAGCGTCAAGGGTAACCGGAGCCATGGTCTCCGAGCTGATAGTCCATGCTGCTGAAAAAGTCGTCGAACTGTTCGTGCAAACGTCCCCATCTGTTGACTCAGGGATCGAGACGTGGCTGCACGATCCGTTAAGACCATGCGGATAAGATGCCTGTCACCTCGACTGCTAGTGATACGAGGCCGTTGGGATCCAGCACGGGGTTCCGTATTACCCTCCTGAACCCACCGATAACATATTCTGCTAACAGTCACTGGAACTCGACGAACGCTAGCAGCAATGTCGCGATACGATGAACCGCAATCGCGATAGGCTACAATCCGACCTTTATCAAAGTCGGAAACGTGATGGTACGCATTTCTCCTCCTTACACGAGGCATCACAACAACGTTTCACCAAGCAACGCCGGTCAACTGCTGTTTGTGTATGAGAAATCGGTTGGAAACTTTCCTCATGTCAGCACGTTGTAGGTGTCGTCACCGGCGCCAAACTTGTGTGAATGCTCTGAAAAGCTAATCATTTGCATGTCACAGCATCTTCTTCCTGTAGGTTAAATTTCGCGTCTGTAGCACGTCATCTTCGTGGTGTAGCAATTTTAATGGCCAGTAGTGTACCAAACCGAATAATTGCTTGCATAAGGGCCAGAGGTGGACCAACGCGTTACAGACTTGCGCAGTTTGTGAAGCTCTTTCTCTTGATTAAATCATCCATTTTTCTGAAATTGTAGTCCTTTGTTTGTCAGTACATTTACAACACATCTATGAAGTGGAGGTGGTGATGTTTCGTTTTAAAAGAAAGAAGGAAATTAGGGTTTAACGTCCCGTCAACATCGAGGTCATTAGTGACGTAGCACAAAGTCGGATTGTTTAAGGATGGCGGAAAAAATTGCCGTGCACCTAAAAAGGCACCATCCGGGCTAATTAATTCGGAGATTCAGGGAAATAGCGAGATCCTATATGTGGATAGCCGTAAGCAGATTTGAACCGTCGTCCTCACGAATGCAAGTCCATTGTGTTAACAACCGCACCGACTCACTCGGTGATATAAGGACATAATATAGGTACGCGCTGCCACGTTAGCGTTTAAATTCTTGAATGCAACTAAAATATTGTTGTTGTTGTGGTCTTCAGTACTGAGACTGGTTTGATGCAGTTCTCCATGCTACTCTATCCTATGCAAGCTTCTTCATCTCCCAGTACCTACTGCAACCTACATCCTTCTGAATCTGCTTAGTGTATTCATCTCTTGGTCTCCCTCTACGATTTTTACCCTCCACGCTGCCCTCCAATGCTAAATTTGTGATCCCTTGATGCCTCAAAACATGTCCTACCAACCGATCCCTTCTTCTAGTCAAGTTGTGCCACAAACTTCTCTTCTCCCCAATCCTATTCAATACCTCCTCATTAGTTACGTGATCTACCCACCTTATCTTCAGCATTCTTCTGTAGCACCACATTTCGAAAGCTTCTATTCTCTTCTTGTCCAAACTGGTTATCGTCCATGTTTCACTTCCATACATGGCTACACTCCATACAAATACTTTCAGAAACGACTTCTTGACACTTAAATCTATACTCGATGTTAACAAATTTCTCTTCTTCAGAAACGATTTCCTTGCCATTGCCAGTCTACATTTTATATCCTCTCAACTTCGACCATCATCAGTTATTTTACTCCCTAAATAGCAAAACTCCTTTACTACTTTAAGTGTCTCATTCCATAATCTAATCCCCTCAGCATCACCCGATTTAATTTGACTACATTCCATTATCCTCGTTTTGCTTTTGTTGATGTTCATCTTATATCCTCCTTTCAAGACACTGTCCATTCCGTTCAACTGCTCTTCCAAGTCCTTTGCTGTCTCTGACAGAATTACAATGTCATCGGCGAACCTCAAAGTTTTTATTTCTTCTCCATGGATTTTAATACCTACTCCGAATTTTTCTTTTGTTTCCTTTACTGCTTGCTCAATATACAGATTGAATAACATCGGGGAGAGGCTAGAACCCTGTCCCACTCCTTTCCCAACCACTGCTTCCCTTTCATGTCCCTCGACTCTTATAACTGCCATCTGGTTTCTGTACAAATTGTAAATAGCCTTTCGCTCCCTGTATTTTACCCCTGCCACCTTCAGAATTTGAAAGACAGTATTCCAATTAACGTTGTCAAAAGCTTTCTCTAAGTCTACAAATGCTAGAAACGTAGGTTTGCCTTTTCTAAATCTTTCTTCTAAGATAAGTCGTAAGGTTAGTATTGCCTCACGTGTTCCAACATTTCTACGGAATCCAAACTGATCTTCCCCGAGGTCCGCTTCTACCAGTTTTTCCATCCGTCTGTAAAGAATTCGCGTTAGTATTTTGCAGCTGTGACTTATTAAACTGATAGTTCGGTAATTTTCACATCTGTCAACACCTGCTTTCTTTGGGATTGGAATTATTATATTCTTCTTGAAGTGTGTGGGTATTTCGCCTGTCTCATACATCTTGCTCACCATATGGTAGAGTTTTGTCATGACTGGCTCTCCCAAGGCCGTCAGTAGTTCTAATGGAATGTTGTCTACTCCCGGGGCCTTGTTTCGACTCAGGTCTTTCATTGCTCTGTCAAACTATTCACGCAGTATCTTAACCCCCATTTCATCTTCATCTACATCCTCTTCCATTTCCATAATATTGTCCTCAAGTACATCGCCCTTGTATAAACCCTCTATATACTCCTTCCTCCTTTCTGCCTTCCCTTCTTTGCTTAGAACTGGGATTACATCTGAGCTCTTGATATTCATACAAGTGGTTCTCTTCTCTCCAAGGTCTCTTTAATTTTCCTGTAGGCAGTATCTATCTTACCCCCAGTGAGATAAGCCTCTACATCCTTACATTTGTCCTCTAGCCATCCCTGCTTAGCCATTTTGCACTTCCTGCCGATATCATTTTTGAGACGTTTGTATTCCTTTTTGCCTGCTTCATTTACTGCATTTTTATATTTTCTCCTTTCATCAATTAAATTCAATATTTCTTCTGTTACCCAAGGATTTCTATTAGCCCTCGTCTTTTTACCTACTTGATCCTCTGCTGCCTTCACTACTTCATCCCTCAGAGCTACCCATTCTTCTTCTACTGTATTTCTTTCCCCCATTCCTGTCAATTGTTCCCTTATGCTGTCCCTGAAAATGTTAGTAAGTGCTTAAATTGGTTTTGTAAACTCTTACAAATCCTAGGACTGGAATCGCTACAAGCGGCAGCTAAATTTCCGTGTCCAAAGGGAATGCCTCCCTTCTTTCACATCCCTCCCACTTTCCGTCGTTACGTACTGCCCTCGGTCGCCGGGCTGCGCCTTCTCTCATTTTTCCTTTATCGCATGCTTGTTTGCACGGAATACTCCAGAATGCACTTTGCATCTCAATTTCCCTCCCTTCCTCCGTTCTTGTTAGGGCGATAGCTCCATAAATTTCCCGAAGGCATCTCGCAACTTTGTTCATAGCCCGCTGGTTGTCTTCGGTGCGAATATATATGCGCCGTCGTTTTTTTATAGACTGCTTTTAAGTTTCCAGGTACGGCATTCTTTTTTCCCTGCAGAACAGAACTGAAACTTTATTCAGTTGTTGTCAGTACGCACATCGCTGCACTTGAAATTACTTTGGCTCCAGTTTTGAGAGATTAAAAAATCGGAGGAAATAGTTTTATAAGAAAAACATCTTGGCTAGAGCGGTGGTGCAGCAATACAGGTGATGGCTCAAATGGTTCAAATGGCTCTGAGCACTATGGGACTTAACTGCTGTGGTCATCAGTCCCCTAGAACTTAGAACTACTTAAACCTAACTAACCTAAGGACAACACACACATCCATGCCCGAGGCAGGATTCGAACCTGCGACCGTAGCGGTCGCGCGGCTCCACACTGTAGCACCTAGAACCGCTCGGCCACTTCGACCGGCTACAGGTGATGTAATTGTTTATTGTAGCACAATTTTTTACTAACAACTGTAAGATCGCAGCGTCGTCGCAAGTGTGCAGATTTCAACTGCTTTTTGGGTAAGTCACGCTACGTTATGTGATCCCCAGATAGTAATGTATTAATGAGATTTGTAACTGCCGAACGGTATTTGGCGGGGTGTATTTTAAGAACAGTGTAATTTTTTGTAGGTCATGCAGCGATCATTGATATTGAGCGCTTAAATCGGGGCAAGATGTTTGAAAACCTCAGAAAAAGGCGGGTAAAACGTATTACGTATAACAGAATAGCGATACACTAAATAACTGAGGACGTCGGGTGTAAGTGTTGCTACTCAATAAAAAGTTGTCATTCGTTTATGAAGTTTGTTTTCAACAGTACATTGTTTTCCACCGGGTGGCAAGTGCTTTAAAATTGGCACTTCATACGTCGTCGTATTAATGATACTGTCTACCTGCACATCGAATTCAAACATATAAGGCGGATATGGCGTGCTTACTGAGCAATATAATATATCTTTCATGTGAAATGCGGTTATAATGTTAGTTGCACGCCAGATTTTATTCCAAAATTCACCAACACTTGTTCAGAATGCATCAGGAAGAATGGAAACAAATTCCACCATCATTACAGCAGAAAGCGTAACTCGGATACTAAACGCTGTAACACTAACAAACTGAAGTTTCGCGCCACCATCAATGACATGGTTGACACTCCCAAACGATAAATGATACTCGTCTAGAAAAGTATGGCCGCATAATACATTATATCTACATCCAAGTACATACTCCGTATGCCACCATAGAGGGTCTGGTGAAGGGTACCCTGTACCAATAATAGTTATTTCCTTTCCTGTTATTCACAAATAGAGCGAGGGTGAAACGACTGTCTATAATCCTCCGTATGAGCCCTAATTTCTCGTATCTTATCTTCGTGGTCATTACGCGAAATGTATGTTGGCGTAGTAGAACCGTTCTTCAGTCACCTTCAAATGGCGGTTCTCTAAATTTTCTCAGAACTGTTCCTCGAAAAGAACGTCACCTTTCCTCCAGGGCCTCCTATTTCAGTTCCCGAAGCATCTACGTAATACCTGAGTGTTGTTCGACACTCCCGGTAACAAATGCAGCAGCCCGCTTCTGAATTACTTCGATGTCTTTCTTTAATCCGACTTGGTGCGGATCCAAACCAACCTAGCAGTACTCAAGAATAAGTCACACTAGTCTCCTACGTACGGTTGCCTTTACGGATGAACCACGCTTTTCCAAAACTCTCCCAATAAACCGAAGCTGTCGATTCGTCGTCCCTAGCACAGTCCTCACACACTTGTTCCATTTCATATCGCTTTGCAACGTTACGCCTAGATATTAAAACAATGTTACTGTATTCGAAGTCAGAATCAGCACTTATTCGCAGTAAGAGAAAGCGTTTTGTGGCTGATACCTTCTACCAACTAATCCTGCATCTCGTGAATTGTGTACGCGCTCAGCTTAATTTAGAGACTTTTTTTAGAAAACACTTCTGATGTAATATGTGTTTTTCAGTCGAAGCACGGCGTTAAAATTCCTCGATTTTGATATCTACGAAGGCTGATTAACAAAGAATGATTTTTTCCTTTAGCTTCCGTTGATAGTTTCCTACCTGTACCATGGACATTAGGTAAGAACGAGTGTTTATGTACACACGTCAAAAAAAGTTTTGCATCACCCCGGTCCCCAGAACCCCTGAAGATAGACGTTGACAGTGGATATTGTATCACAGACACAGACCCTTTGACTGTTCAGAGATGTCACTAAACCCGCCGAAAGATGTAAACAACCATGCATGAGCAGCGCCTATTAGACGGAGGGGTCCGACAGCCGATCACTTCAGTCATTCCACCAGGAAGGAGGTACACGGTTCGTGTTGTCTGCAGTTCAACCATGCCTACACGGTCAGGGCCACGGTTCGATAGTGTCCGGATTGTTTCTTTGTGCCAGGAAGGGCTTTCAACAAGGGAAATGTCCAGGCGTCTCGGAGTGAACCAAAGATGACATGCCTCGCTCAGGCCGCCCAAGGGCTACTACTGCAGTGGATGACCGTTACCTACGGATTATGGCTCGGAGAAACCCTGACAGCAACGCTACCACGTTGAATAATGTTTTTAGTGCAGACACAGGACGTGTGTTACGACTCAAACTGTGCGCAATAGTCTGCATGATGCGTAACTTCACTACCGAGGTCCATGGCGAGATCCATCTTTGCAACCACGACACCATGCAGCGCGGTACAGATGGACCCAACAACATGCCGAATGTACCGCTCAGGATTGGCATCACGTTCTCTTCACCGATGAGTGTGACATATGCCTTCAGCCAGACAATCGTCGGAGACGTGTGTGGAGGTAACCCGGTCAGGCTGAACGCCGTAGACACACTGTACAGCGAGTGTAGCATGGTGGACGTTCCCTGCTGTTTTGAGGTGGCATTATGTGGGGTCGACGTACGCCACTGGTGGTCATGGAAAGCGCCGTAAAGTCTGTACGATACGTGAATGCCATCCTCCAATCATAGTGCAACCATGTCGGCAGCATATTGGCGAGGCAATCGTCTTCATGGACGACAATTCGCACCCCCATCATGCACATCCTGTGAATGTCTTCCTTCAGGATAACGACATCGCTCGACTACAGTGGCCAGCATGTTCTCCAGACATGAACCCTATCGATAGGCCTAGGATAGATTGAAAACGGCTGTTTATGGACTACCTGACCCACCAACCACTCCGAGGGGTTTAGGCCGAATCGCCGTTGAGGAGTTGGACAATATGGACCAACAGTGCCTTGATGAACTTGTGGATAGTATGCCACGACGAATACAGGCATGCATCAGTGCAAGAGGACGTGCTACTGGGTATTAGAGGTGTGTACAGCAATCCGGACCACCACCTCTGAAGATGTCGCTATATGGTGGTACAACATGCAATGTGTGGTTTTCAAGAGCAATAATAAGGGCGGAAATGATGTTTATGTCGATGTCTATTCTAATTTTCTGTACAGGTTCCGAAATCCTCGGAACCGTTGTGATGTAAAACTTTTTTGATGTGTGTATAATGTCCATAGGCGGAAGTACTGTCGCATCGGTAGGTTAGTAGTAATGCTCTACTTTGCAGACGCTCTTTGCACTTCTTGTACCGCAAGCCGTGATGTGCTGCGTCTCTTTTCTGATGGAGTGAATGCGTTTCTGGAATCGATTACCACCGGTGATGGCCGGCCGGAGTGGCCGTGCGGTTCTAGGCGCTACAGTCTGGAACCTAGCGACCGCTACGGTGCCAGGTTCGAATCCTGCCTCGGGCATGGATGTGTGTGATGTCCTTAGGTTAGTTAGGTTTAATTGGTTCTAAGTTCTAGGCGACTGATGACCTCCGAAGTTAAGGCGCATAGTGCTCAGAGCCATTTTTAACCAGCTGGACGTCGCTGCTTGGCGCAGTTCGGTCGCAGACTTCGAGTGCATCAGTGTCGTAATATCAAGACGTTACTTAGCCTGCCTTCTGTGAGTAGTAATAGATTGTTTTTGAACCACCGGTGATGAATCATGGCTGCAGCATTATGAACCTGAATGAAAACGACCTAGCACAGTGTCGAAATCGCCAGATTCTCCAACACCAAAAAAGGCGAAAATTGTTCCATCTGCAAGGAAAGTGATAGTGAACACATTTTTTGAGTGTCATGCAATGATTTACCAGCATGCAGTTCCCCCTGTTACTAATTTTACAGCAGCATACTACACGTCAGCATTGGCTAAACTGAGGAAGCACACTGCAAGGAAAGGCCCAGAACTTTCTCGTTCTGGGTGGCGATTTCATTATGACAATGCGTGGCCTCGCGCCGCAAATCAAATCACGCAATTTCTGTCTAATTCAACATCACCTGTGTACAGCATCCGCTTTATAGACCCGATCTTTCACCTCGTTACATTTTTGTTCCTATCATTAAAGCCAAAGCTACGAGGTATTCGATTTGGGAACTCTGAAGCTGTGCTCAAGAAAAATTAGACATTTCTCAAAGACCTGACAAAGAATGGATTGTACCACAAGTTCGAGGACTGGCAGAGATGCTATAAAAAGTGGATTTAAGTAGGATGGGTATCTTTTGAAAAAATCGTGCAATCATTGAAATGAAGCAATAAACATCTGTCAAAAATATCAATCCCAGTCTTTGTTGATCAGCCCTCGTGGTTACACTTTTATGTTACTACTGGTTACTTAAACCATATGTCACGTTTGTACCACTTTGCCTACATGAAATCCAGTTTCAGTTACATATTCATCGCAATGAATGCATCACGATAACGTTCTGCTTGATCTTTGTTTTGATATTTTTCTAAATGTTTGAGCGGAGAGAAAACAAGACAACCTATGAATGATATAATGGCTTTTTTTCTGAGGTTCCACAGCCACATGAAAAGTGGGAAATGGAGAAGTGTTCTTTGAACTTGGCAGGGGCGAGATTTGCTTAAAAAAAGTTTAATTGCTCCAAACTAATCAGGACCGTTAAGAACAATGTAATTAATGATTTGACGGATAATTTCTGTCCGTATTATCACAGGCAGACGAAGAGTTGCAAATGGGGTGTCAAGGTGACCAACGTGAGACCTACTGTTGTAGACAAAATACTTCATTGCTTGAACGTAATCAGTGTCCATTAATTATTTGAGGGAAAATTTTTCTCCAAATTTTGATAGAGAGTGAAAAACAGGAAGATGGAATATTAAACTGAAGAGAGTTTGGTCTGCCGTTGCAAAAAATGATTTACTTGCTTTGGCTGAAATATTTGACCCGCTTCAAAAGGTGCACGGTATCAGATTCTGAAGAAAACTTAAAAATAAAAAAGTGTTCATATGTTTTGCTAAAAAATTGTCAAAAAAACTAAGAAATAAAATAAGTTAGGAAAACATTTCACGCATCTTCGAATGATGTCCCAAATGATGTATAGCAAATGAGTGCCACTGAGACTTTAGAGATCTACATTTAAACATATTGCTGTCGTGCTTTCTGAATAAAATTTAAAAAAATTAAAAAAGTCTAAATTGTTTGAAATTGTGTGTCTAAAAGGAAGTAATAAAACAAATCACGAAAACATCTGACGTACCTCTGAGTTACACTCGAAATCATGGATGTGGATGTAGATGCAGAAATCTTGTACAGTAAACGTGGTGCCGATTGAAATTTTAAAGTTCAGTTTTCGACTTGGGATTTTGAAGTGTAATATTTCATATTTCACCGCTTGAGTTTACATAGCAATAGTGCCTCAAAGCCACACAACAGCAGACTGGACGGTCTGGATAATCCACGAGACATTGAACTTTGTATTTCCAGTCGATACTTCATTTGCTACGCATGATTTCGAGCGTAATTCGAAGACGCGTTATATGTTTCTTCGGTCTACACTGACGGAAAAAAAATAGATATGCCCTTCTAGAGGTTTCAAAGTCATTCATGATTTATTGTTGCAACAGTGCACATGAAGTACATGAAATGATTACATTTACAGATCAACAGCGCGAGGAGTTCTGAGGTACCAGGTGTCGACCCATGCTGAAACACCCTTATTAGTACGTTGTGTAGCCTGCACAGGTGGCATTGCACGCACTGATCTGGCATCCAGTCAATCGTGCAGATGACGAATACTGTCCTGGGATGCGTTATGTCCTACCTACTCCACCTGTTCGCGTAATTCTGTATAAGTTGTTTTGACGAATCGGACAAGTCACTTCTCATGCCATCATATCCCACATGTGTTCGATTGGAAAAGAGTCCAGAGATCGCGCTTGCCAGGGGAATTGCCGGCCGGCGTGGCCGAGCGCTTCTAGGCGCTACAGTCTGGAACCGCGCGACCGCTACGGTCGTAGGTTCGAATCCTGCCTCGGGCATGGATGTCTGTGATGTCCTTAGGTTAGTTAGGTTTAATTAGTTCTAAGTTCTAGGGGACTGATGACCTCAGAAGTTAAGTCCCATAGTGCTCAGAGCCATTTGGACCAGGGGAATTGCTGCACGCCTTGCAGAGTTTGTTGAGTTTCACGGGCAGTATAGGGGCGAGGATGACCCTGTTGGAACAACACATCGCCTTCGCATTGCTAAACGGCAAAAGAAAGCGTCTGCACACGAGAGTTGTAGCCTATCGCACCCCGGACCATAAGGCTCGGGATGGGACCAGTGTGGCCGGCCGCAGTGGCCGAGCGGTTCTAGGTTCTACAGTCTGGAACCGCACGACCGCTACAGTCGCAGATTCGAATCCTGCCTCGGGCATGGATGTGTGTGATGTCCTTAGGTTAGTTAGACCTCAGAAGTGAAGTCCCATAGCGCTCAGAGCCATTTGGACCATTTTTTGGGACCAGTGTGTCTTGGACGAATACGCTCTACGAGACAGCATTAGCCAGGTTTACATCCTACGCACAAATGACCATCACTCGTATGAAGGCAGTATCTGATTTCAGCGCGGAAGACCACGGAGCGCCCTTCCATCTTCCCAGACATCTTCTGACGGCAGTGGTCTGGTCTTGCACGACGATGCTGTGGCGTGAGTGGAATACAGGCTAGTGGTGAGCGTTCCCCCACAAGCACAGCTGATAATGGTTTCGCAACTGTTCGTGTTGACACGTCTGATCTCGCAAACCCTCTTATCTGTGCTGTGGTAGCTGTACGATCCGCCACTGCTGCCCTTACAATACGACGATTGTGGCGGGCGTCTGCGCTGCGTGGACGACCAGAACCTCGTCTACAGGTGTGAGAATGTTCACGTGACCACTGATACCGGAATCGCTGTATAAATGACGCAGCACGTCCAGCTTGCGTGGAAATTCTCCGGAAGAACCGTTCCGCCACTCGGAAGGCCACAGTGTGACCCTTTTCGAACTCGCTCAGTGGGTTGTAGGAAGGACGAGGGCGTCGCCGTGGGATGGTTGCCTGCTTGCTTGCTTCACACGTTTTCAACACTCTGAGCATTCTGGCTGTGAGCCTTCCCTGTCAAAAGTAAACACAGATGGCGCTCTGGTAACCACTCCTCTACGGCATCTGTTGGCGGACGACCATGAAACCATTATACAGTGTTGTTCTTTTGTTATTTCAGAAAGCTTTTATAACTTAAAATCGCATTAAACTTGATTCATAAGAACGGTGGTAATTCTGATGTAGGGGTTGTATGACTCCATTAGATTGACGTCAGAAGCCGCTAGAACAGGTGCAGCAGTGTCAGCAGGAACTGGACGTTTTGGCAGTTGTGGAGACAGTCTTGACACTGGCAGACGCTTTGACTGCTACAGATGTGCGTTGTTGTTGTTGTGGCATCAGTCCTGAGACTGGTTTGATGCAGCTCTCCATGCTACTATATCCTGTGCAAGCTTCTTCATCTCCCAGTACATACTGCAACCTACATCCTTCTGAATCTGCTTAGTGTATTCATCTCTTGGTCTACCTCTACGATTTTTACCAACCACACTGCCCTCCAATACTGTATTGGTGATCCCTTGATGCCTTAGGACGTGCCCTACCAACCGGTCCCTTCTTCTTGTCAACTTGTGCCACAAACTCCTCTTCTCCCTAATTCTGCTGAATACCTCCTCATTAGTTATGTGATCTACCCATCCAATCTTCAGCATTCTTCTGTAGCACCACATTTCGAAAGCTTCTATTCTCTTCTTGTCCAAACTACTTATCGTCCATGTTTCCCTTCCATACATTGCTACACTCCATACAAATACTTTTAGAAGCGACTTCTTGACACTTAAATCAATATTTGATGTTAACAAATTTTTTTCTTCAGAAACGCTTTCCTTTCCATTGCCAGTCTACATTTTATATCCTCTCTACTTCAACCATCGTCAGTTACTTTGCTCCCCAAATAGCGAAGCTCATTTACTACTTCAAGTGTCTGATTTCCTAATCTAATTCCCTCAGAATCACCCGACTTCATTCGACTACATTCCATTATCCTCGTTTTGCTTTTGTTGATGTTCATCTTATACCCTCCTTTCAAAACACTGTCCATTCCGTTCAGATGCTCTTCCAAGTCCTTTGCTGTCTCTGACAGAATTACAATGTCATCGGCGAACCTCAAAGTTTTTATTTCTTCTCCATGGATTTTAATACCTACTCCGAATTTTTCTTTTGTTTCCTTCACTGCTTGCGCAATATACAGATTGAATAACATCGGGGATAGGCTACAACCCTGTCTCACTCCCTTCCCAACCGCTGCTTCCCTTTCGTGCCCCTCGACTCTTATAACTGCCATCTGGTTTCTGCACAAATTGTAAATAGCCTTTCGCTCCCTGTATTTTACCCCTGCCACCTTCAGAATTTGAAAGAGAATATCTGAAAGAGAGTATTCCAGTCAAGTATTGTAAAGTATCTTGATCAATTTCTGCTATTTTTTTATTTTTTAAAAAAGGAATATTTCTATGCCTTCTGGGGCGCTGTATAATGATCTTGGACTTGTGTAATACTTAAAAATTTCAACACAATTTCCAAGTCTTCTGGTGCTTGGTGATTATGGATATTGATCTTGTTACAATTTTTTAAGAGAGATAAATTTCAAAACAAATTTTAACACCCTCTGGAGCTCTGTGATTATTGGTTATTATGAACTGGCTTTTCGCTTCATTCCATTGTAAAGGAAAATTTTAAAAGTTTTGACAAAATAATCTAGATGTTGTCGACCACAAGTGATGCTGAACCTGGGACATGGCCCTTCCATTTTCACTGTGAACCTGCAGCCCTGGACAACCAACAACCACAAGACATCCACAGGAGCTGTGTATTTGAGAATCTGCTGATGGGGCTTGTCTTATGTAAACTGAACGATAAATTATCAGTAGTGTCAAAACAAGAAGAGTCGGGTTCCGTGCTCCAGGTGTACAGCTTTAGCAACTTCTTCGGTCTGTTATTGATTTTTATACCAATAGGACTGATTTGCTACAGAATTTTTTTCGCTTATATGTATCTACTTCTGATGTCTTCCTTCCTTTTCCTTTCCTGTGTAATCTTGATTTTTTTATAGAACAAGCTTTCCTTTTCATTTAACAGATCAAAGGCATCCTTACATTCGCCGGTAGCACTGCGTCGTCTCCCACCAACTTTTGCATTGGTATCGTCGGGTACACAGCGTTCATCCATTATCTTTCACTGTCACGTTTGCCTACAGATTCAAGATTTGATTTCAGAAACCACTTCAGATGGCAGAAAGTGAAACAGAACAACAAAATCACGACATAATCCTTTAATAATAAAGCAACACTAATAATACCATTACGTACGCCATATTTCATGAGGAAATTGTACAAAATGATATGCCACTAATTAACTTTCTCTGCACATTAAGTGTGTATCCTCCACTACCAAATTGTGTCGAAGACGCATTGCCTAAATTTACGTTGTAACGGCTTCACATTCCGCGTAACTGTGAATAGATGACAGCGCATTCATCTTAATAAAAGTGGTGCAGGATATTCTCATCGCGTCGGTGTTAAAATATATATATACGATCATAGGGTTTAAAATAATTTGCTGCTTTTCTGTTAACAGATACATCGCGCAATTACTTAAAAAAGAAAATTCATGTAATCCTTCGAGGACACTTAGGTTTGCAATGAAAAAGGTTCCAATATCATAACTTTTTACTTTTCTCTGTCTTCTGTTGCAGGTAAGGACCAGTTCTTCACCATGCGGGAAGAAGTCAACGTAATCAAACTCACCTCTCTCGGTATTCTCCACTCCAGGTATTTAATATCACAACTGACAGTTATGTAGTACGATTTTCCTAAATATGCAATTACAACGTATTTTATTATACCTGTTTTGTTAAATTATTAAGTTGTCGTTCCTGGCTGCCATACAGAACTCTGGTTCTGTTCCTGGTATTCTCAAAAAAAAAAAAATTTCGATGCTAGAGGACTGTAACGACTTAGAGGAAGAATAATCTGTTGCCTAACTAAACCATTTATTCATCATTAGCTTTTCCGACGTTCGTTTTAGTTCCGTATGAAAAATAAACTCACTATTTTCTAATTTTCTTGACATCGAAACAACATCGTTGTTTATTCACTACCAAAAAAAAAACTCTTCGCATACACTGTAACTGTCATATTGTTATGATTTTCCTTCCTCGAATGCCTCCATATCTACGGCTAAATTAAAGGATCTGGACACTACGTTAATAATTACAATGTGACCACCGATTATCTTTGGAATGTTTACGTAGCAAGGGTCGTGGTCCCACTAGTGGCGGTCTGTCCCTCACAATGAAATTTAAATTGACTGCCACAGATATACATAATCAGCAAAAACATCTGTTAGCTGGATTCAAACTTGTGACGTATAAATAATGTCAACCAACTACGTGATTGTGAATGATGTCAACCAAAAAAGTTATTAACAATCAAAGATTGAAACTATTTATTAATAAATTCCACACATTCGTCCATGGACTGTTGCAGACCTCTAATTGCTGTCGTTATTTCGACTTAAATATGACTTCAGCAGCTATGTAGTGCTTTTTTTTTTTTTTTTTTTTTCATCAGTCTACTGATGCGGCCCGCCACGAATTCCTTTCCTGTGCTAACCTCTTCATCTCAGAGTAGCACTTGCAACCTACGTCCTCAATTATTTGCTTGACATACTCCAATCTCTGTCTTCCTCTACAGTTTTTGCCCTCTACAGCTCCCTCTAGTACCATGGAAGTTATGTAGTGGTTATAAGATCGCTATAAATTTTAGAAAATAGTGGTTGTATTTATTTGTAGCTATGACCATTTGTTCACAGACGCGAAAGCTTTGTAAACTTGAATATCGTGTGGCTGAATCGCTGTTCAGAGTGACACAGGTATTGCCTCTTGAAATACCGGGTGATCAAAAAGTCAGTATAAATTTGAAAACAATAAATCAAGGAATAATGTAGATAGAGAGGTACAAATTGACACACATGCTCGGAATGACATGGGGTTTTATTAGAACAAAAAAAAATACAAAAGTTCAAAAAATTTCCGACAGATGGCACTTCATCTGATCAGAATAGCAATAATTAGCATAACAAAGTAAGACAAAGCAAAGATGATGTTCTTTATAGGAAATGCTCAATATGTCCACCATCATTCCTCAACAATAGCTGTAGTCGAGGGGCAATGTTGTGAACAGAACTGTATAGCATGTCCGGAGTTATGGTGAGGCATTGGCGTCGGATGTTGTCTTTCAGCATCCCTAGAGATGTCGGTCGATCACGATACACTTGCGACTTCAGGTAACCCCAATGCCAATAATCGCACGGACTGAGGTCTGAGGACCTGGGAGGCGAAGCATGACGAAAGTGGCGGCTGAGCACACGATGATCACCAAATGACGCGCGCAAGAGATCTTTCACGCGTCTAGCCATATGGGGTGGAGCGCCATCCTGCATAAACGTCGTACGTTCCAGCAGGTGTTTATCAGCCAGGCTGGGGATGATGCGATTCTGTAACATATCGGCGTACCTCTCACCCGTCACGGTAGCAGTTACAAAATGAGAATCACGCATTTCCTCGAAGAAAAAAGGCCCGATAACGGTAGATGTGGTAAATCCAACCCATACCGTGACTTTCTCGTCGTGCAATGGAGTTTCCACGACGGTTCTAGTATTTTCGGTAGCCCAAATTCTGCAGTTGTGGGCGATGACAGACCCTCGGAGCGTGAAATGAGCTTCGTCGGTCCACAGCACTTTACTCAACCAATCGTCATCTTCCGCCATCTTTTGAAACGCCTACACCGAAAATGCCCTCCGCTTCACTAAATCGCCAGGTAACAGTTCATGATGCCGATGGATTTTGTACGGATACCATCGGAGGGTACGCCTCTGTGCCTACCAAACAGTAGTGTATGGAATGCCGGTGCGACGTGCGACTGCACGAGCGCCGACTTCCCCGTGCATAGACGAACCCGCTACAGTCTCCATTTTTTCCTGAACTGTCTCAGCAGCACTACGCCTGTGCTCGGTCGGCTACTACGGGGTCTATCGTCTAAACAGCCCGTGGCTTCGAACTTCGAAGCCATTCTCGCCACAGCCGCATTTGACAACGGACCTTTACCCGTTCGAATCCCCTTCCTATGGCGATAGGATCGTAACGCTCAACTAGCACATTCCCCACTCTGATAATACAGCTTCACTAAAAGCGCCTTTTCAGGTAACGTCAACATGCTGCGACTGCTGGCGCATCTGATTCTCTCTCTCATTACAGCTCCTTTTATACACGATTGTCATGCGCAGTCACTGACGTTTTGCTGTCCAGCGCCATCTGTCGGACATTTTGTGAACTTTGTTCTAATAAAACCCCATGTCATTCCAAGCATGTGTATCAATTTTTACCTCTCTATCTACATTATTGTTTATTAAGTTCTCAAATTTATACTGACTTTTTGATCACCCGGTACATCCAGCTGACTGACCAAAGACCAAGATGGCTGCCCCTTTGATACGCGACGGCGACGAGAAAATAGTAAGATCATTCACCAGTCCGAATTAAAACTTTTTATCCTTACACTTTCGAACCGCAGGTAACAAATTCTTTGCACTGAAACGTTGATTAAAATTATATACCATGTTGTTGTTGTTGTGGTCTTCAGTCCTGAGACTGGTTTGATGCAGCTCTCCATGCTACTCTATCCTGTGCAAGCTTCTTCATCTCCCAGTACCTACTGCAACCTACATCCTTCTGAATCTGCTTAGTGTATTCATCTCTTGGTCTCCCTCTACGACCGAGCGAGGTGGCGCAGTGGTTAGACACTGGACTCGCATTCGGGAGGACGACGGTTCAATCCCGCGTCCGGCCATCCTGATTTAGGTTTTCCGTGATTTCCCTAAATCGCTCCAGGCAAATGCCGGGATGGTTCCTTTCAAAGGACACGGCCGACTTCCTTCCCCGTCCTTCCCTAATCCGATGAGACCGATGACCTCGCTGTCTGGTCTCCTTCCCCGAAACAACCAACCAACCAATCTCCCTCTACGATTTTTACCCTCCACGTTGCCCTCCAGTACTAAATTTGTGATCCCTTGATGCCTCAGAACATGTCCTACCAACCGATCCCTTCTTCTAGTCAAGTTGTGCCTCAAACTCCTCTTCTCCCCAATCCTATTCAGTTTCTCCTTATTCGTTATGTGATCTACCCATCTAATCTTCAGCATTCTTCTGTAGCACCACATTTCGAAAGCTTCTATTCTCTTCTTGTCCAAAGTATTTATCGTCCATTTTTCCCTTCCATACATGGCTACACTCCGTACATATACTTTCAGAAACGACTTCCTGACACTTAAATCTATACTCGATGTTAACAAATTTCTCTTCTTCAGAAACGATTTCCTTGCCATTGCCAGTCTACATTTTATATCCTCTCTACTTCGACCATCATCAGTTATTTTTCTCCCCAAATAGCGAAACTCCTTTACTACTTTAAGTGTCTCCTTTCCTAATCCAATTCCCTCAGCATCACCCGACTTAATTCGACTACATTCCATTATCCTCGTTTTGCTTTTGTTGATGTTCATCGTATATCCTCCTTTCAAGACAATGTCCATTCCGTTCAACTACTCTTCCAAGTCCTTTGCTGTCTCTGACACAATTACAACGTCATCGGCGAACCTCAAAGTTTTTATTTCTTCTCCATGGATTTTAATACCTACTCCGAATTTTTTTTTTGTTTCCTTCACTGCTTGAACTGTATACAGATTGAATAACATCGAGGAGAGACTACAATCCTGTCTCACTCCCTTCCCAACCACTGCTTCCCTTTCATGTCCCTCGACTCTTATACCTGCCATTTGGTTTCTGTACAAATTGTAAATAGCCTTTCGCTCCCTGTATTTTACTCCTGCCACCTTCAGAATTTGAAAGAGAGTATTCTAGTCAACATTGTCAAAAGCTTTAAGTCTACAAATGCTAGAAACGTAGGTTTGCCTTTTCTTAATCTAGCTTCTAAAATAAGTCGTAGGGTCAGTATTGCCTCACGTGTTCCCATATTTCTACGGAATCCAAACTGATCTTCCCCAACGTCGGCTTCTACCAGTTTTTCCATTCGTCTGTAAAGAATTCGCGTTAGTATTTTGCAGCCGTGACTTATTAAACTGATAGTTCAGTAATTTTCACATCTGTCAACGCCTGCCTTCTTTGGGATTGGAATTACTATATTCTTCTTGAAGTCTGAGGGTATTTCGCCTGTCTCATACATTTTGCTCACCAGATGGTAGACTTTTGTCAGGACTGGCTCTCCCAAGGTTGTCAGTAGTTCTAATGGAATGTTGTCTACTCCCGGGACCTTGTTTCGACTCAGGTCTTTCAGTGCTCTGTCAAACTCTTCACGCAGTATCGTATCTCCCATTTCATCTTCATCTACATCCCCTTCCATTTCCATAATATTGTCCTCAAGTACATTGCCCTTGTATAGACCCTCTACATACTCTTTCCACCTTTCTGCTTTCCCTTCTTTGCTTTGAACTGGGCTTCCATCTGAGCTCTTGATATTCATACAAGTCGTTCTCTTTTCTCCAAGGTCTCTTTAATTTTCCTGTAGGCAGTATCTATCTTACCTCTAGTGAGATAAGCCTCTACATCCTTACATTTGTCCTCTAGCCATCCCTGCTTAGCCATTTTGCACTTCCTGTCGATCTCATTTTTGAGACGTTTGTATTCCTTTTTGCCTGCTTCATTTACTGCATTTTTATATTTTCTCCTTTCGTCAATTAAATTCAATATTTCTTCTGTTACCCAACGATTTCTATTAGCCCTCGAATTTTTACCTACTTGATCCTCTGCTGCCTTCATTATTTCATCCCTCAAAGCTACCCATTCTTCTTCTACTGTATTTCTTCCCCCCATTCTTGTCAATTGTTCCCTTATGTTCTCCCTGAAACTCTGTACAACCTCTGGTTCTTTCAGTTTATCCAGGTCCCATCTCCGTAAATTCCCACCTTTTTGCTGTTTCTTCAGTTTCAATCTACAGCTCATAACCAACAGATTGTGGTCAGAGTCCACATCTGCCCCTGGAAATGTCTTACAATTTAAAACCTGGTTCCTAAATCTCTGTCTTACCATTATATAATGTATCTGATATCTTTTAGTATCTCCAGGGTTCTTCCATGTATACAACCTTCTTTGATGATTCTTGAACCAAGTGTTAGCTATGATTAAGTTATGCTCTGCGCAAAATTCTACCAGGCGGCTTCCTCTTTCATTTTTTACCCCTAATCAATATTCACCTACTACGTTTTTCTCTCCCTTTACCTACTACCGAATTCCAGTCACCCATGACTGTTAAATTTTCGTCTCCCTTCACTATCTGAATAATTTCTTTTATTTCATCATATATTTCTTCAATTTCTTCTTCATCTGCAGAGCTAGTTGGCATATAGACTTGTACTACTGTCGCAGGCGGGGGCTTCGTGTCTATCTTGGCCACAACAATGCGTTCGCTGTGCTGTTTGTAGTAGCTTACCCGCATTCCTATTGTTTTATTCATTATTAAGCCTACTCCTGCATTACCCCTATTTGACTTTGTATTTATAACCCTGTATTCACCTGATCAAAAGTCTTGTTCCTCCTGCCACCGAACTTCACTAATTCCCAGTATATCCAACTTTAACCTATCCATTTCCCTTTTTAAATTTTCTAACCTACCCAGCCGATTAAGGGATCTGGCATCACACACTCCGATCCGTAGAACGCCAGTTTTCTTTCTCCTGATAACGACGTTCTCCTGAGTGGTCCCCGCCCGGGGATCCAAATGGGGGACTATTTCACCCCCGGAATATTTTACCCAAGAGGACGACATCATAATTTATTCATACAGTAAAGCTGCATGCCCTCGGGAAAAATTACGGCTGTAGTTTCCCCTTGCTTTCAGCCGTTCGCAGTACCAGCACAGCAAGGCCGTTTTGGTTAGTGTTACAAGGCCAGATCAGTCAATCATCCAGACTGTTGCGCCTGCAACTACTGAAAAGGCTGCTGCCCCTCTTCAGGAACCACACGTTTATCTGGCCTCTCAACAGATATCCCTCCGTTGTGGTTGAACCTACGATACGGCTATCTGTATCGCTGAATCACGCAAGCCTCCCCACCAACGGCAAGGTCTATGGTTCATAGGGGGGGATATATCATAATAACTGCTTATAAATATTTGACCTGTGATCTTAACTAAATTGAAACAAGTTTTAACATTATAAGAACAATTTTTAGTCTTAGTTGATTGGCCCTTCAGCATTTAGAGAATACATTTAAGTGACACATGAGTCTTACAGGAAATGACCTGCTCTTTCTGCTGGTGTCATCCAGATTCACGCAGCTTTGAGAGGCTATGAAAGAATGCAATTAATTAATCAAAAATGGCAATTAAACATTGAAATCTTCCAATTTAAATGTTGTTCATAATGTGCAATTACATTTCCCAACAGTTGGTGAAATGCAATTTGTGTGACTGATTTGTATAATTAGTCGTCCTGACTTTGATTAATTAGTTATTTCAGACAGTTCCATGTTGTTAATTAAGTTGGTGAATAAACATGTGAGTAACTTATTTGATCTGCCTCAATGAGCGCTTTCAGATGGTTTGTCGATCTTCTATATGGCTTAATTAGTATTAATGTTATTACAGCTAGTGTAAAAAGTCCTACATATTATTAGTCACTCAATAACTAATTAAATGCTTCTTTCCTACAGTCAGTTTGTACACACCAAAACAATCGTCTCACTGAGCTCTTTAAATCAATGTATCGTGGTCTGCTATACGTTTAGCCATTTACCCTTCATTTGCTCGAATATATATCTTGATACTTTCTTTGTGTAAACTGCCAACGATACTCGTGATTTCAGGTCCAGATACTGGTAGACCATCTTCCCACCCCCCCCCCCTCCCCTACACACACACACGCACACACACACACACACACACACACACACACACGCCGGTCAATCGTTCGAGCACCGCGCAGATGGCCGGCTGTGTGCTAAACCCAAAACCTCAGACCTCTCTTTTGTCTTGTGTGTCACTGACTTTATGAAAGTTCGTACTGCGGGAATCACTTTGTCATTTTCATCCTTAATGTTGAACATTCGTGATAGTTTTTTCCCCACTAGGCTGCGCTGAATCTGTTTACGGTAGGTTGATACGGTTCATTTGTGTTGTGAGTTGTCCGTGGCAGTTATTAACGACAGTAGAAAAAGATCCTCCGCCACAGTATCATTTTATTAATAATGCTACCAATTTCAAAGGCTTAATTCTCTACATTTAGGTAATTTAACATATTCAGTTACGGTCATATGACAGAGGATAAGTTACTAGCCTAATTTCAGGCAGGTATAGCTATTGGGAAGCCGTACAGAGGTGATAGTGCGTCTCTGGCGGAACTGCCATATTTATGCCCCACGGCCCTCCCTGCTATAAAACACAGACCTTGCAAATTTTATAAAATTTTAATAAAGTATAAGAATGACATATTACTGAAAAATATTACTTACATGAACTGGTTTGATGAAAAATATTGCACAGCAAACTAAAGGAATCCTTGTGGTAATTAAATCACAAATTGTATAAACTTTCAGAAGTAAACTGAAAACAGTACGAAATCTGTAGAACATTACAAACGACTATGTGGTCGGGGGATCCACAACTGCGGTAGTATATAGTGTATCAAGAAATCTACAAACAGCTCTATTTTGGACCCATTTTGTTAAGAGGCTTACGGTTTCGTGGTTTGTTACCACATCGTTAGGTCCAAAAAGGTTGGGCCTTCTGCATTCTTCACCATATTATTTACCATGTTTTAATATTTATATGCACCTGATGACGCGACTACAAGACACGAAACTTGTAGCGCCTTAATAAAATTGGTCCAAAATGCTGCTGTTTGCGGAGTTCTTGCTACAGAGAAAACTATATAGTATTGGTCATGGTGGCTGCTGTGATTTTGTTTTAATATGACGCATTACAAATAACAGATTTTATTTTCACTTCATAGATTATTAATCGTACATAAATTATTAATTACAAATAAAACAAAAGGGAATATAATGAACCAGATCGCAAAATATGTATTTACAGGACTGCGTTTTATTTATAATTTTACTTCATATTCTCTACTTTTGAATGATTCAAACTCAATAATTACGGAGCTCAACTTCAGTAGCTGTTTCTTATTGTATTGTGAAGATAGCTAAATACTATATCTGAAGTAGTTTTATATCTTTAATCTGCTGAATCTGCGTTCATATCATGGTGCTATCCCAGACATTGTCATAAATAAGCTCTAAGCTATTTGAATATACCTCTCTGAACCCATACCTTGAAGAAATATCCAAGTATCCAAATGGGAAACCCTGTCAGCGCTCGTCACTTGCTATTTCACACGTAACTGGATAGCAGCTATTTCGTTAACTACCTGCCACTGTGTCAATATCTCAGCTTCCTTGCGTCCTCCACCGTTGCGTCTCTCTCTAGTCCTCAGTCGGAAGAAATTGGCAAAATACGGAAACCTTCGGTTAACTAGCATACTTGCTTGAGTACCGCCCGTCGATGTTTAGGATACTACAGTTCCACAGGGAATTAGCAGCAAGAACCTCATTCTTGAACATAAGCGGCAGCTGTGAGAATAAACCATGTTAGCACAGATATCTGTTCGGTAATACTCGATTCTTTGATATGTTACTTGAGCGAAACAGTACTGCGGAAGTAACACGATGATGATACTGTGCATTTACAGGTGCGAGAGAGGCAGACGATCGGAAAATAGGGGTAGAAGAACTTATTTACCTCTCCCTTGAATTGTCTTTAACACTTTTCGGTCAGTTTTTACGCCCCATCCGTCATCGTGCACTTGGCAGGAACCTACACTCCTGGAAATTGAAATAAGAACACCGTGAATTCATTGTCCCAGGAAGGGGAAACTTTATTGACACATTCCTGGGGTCAGATACATCACATGATTACACTGACAGAACCACAGGCACATAGACACAGGCAACAGAGCATGCACAATGTCGGCACTAGTACAGTGTATATCCACCTTTCGCAGCAATGCAGGCTGCTATTCTCCCATGCAGACGATCGTAGAGATGCTGGATGTAGTCCTGTGGAACGGCTTGCCATGCCATTTCCACCTGGCGCCTCAGTTGGACCAGCGTTCGTGCTGGACGTGCAGACCGCGTGAGACGACGCTTCATCCAGACCCAAACATGCTCAATGGGGGACAGATCCGGAGATCTTGCTGGCCAGGGTAGTTGACTTACACCTTCTAGAGCACGTTGGGTGGCACGGGATACATGCGGACGTGCATTGTCCTGTTGGAACAGCAAGTTCCCTTGCCGGTCTAGGAATGGTAGAACGATGGGTTCGATGACGGTTTGGATGTACCGTGCACTATTCAGTGTCCCCTCGACGATCACCAGTGGTGTACGGCCAGTGTAGGAGATCGCTCCCCACACCATGATGCCGGGTGTTGGCCCTGTGTGCCTCGGTCGTATGCAGTCCTGATTGTGGCGCTCACCTGCACGGCGCCAAACACGCATACGACCATCATTGGGACCAAGGCAGAAGCGACTCTCATCGCTGAAGACGACACGTCTCCATTCGTCCCTCCATTCACGCCTGTCGCGACACCACTGGAGGCGGGCTGCACGATGTTGGGGCGTGAGCGGAAGACGGCCTAACGGTGTGCGGGACCGTAGCCCAGCTTCATGGAAACGGTTGCGAATGGTCCTCGCCGATACCCCAGGAGCAACAGTGTCCCTAATTTGCTGGGAAGTGGCGGTGCGGTCCCCTACGGCACTGCGTAGGATCCTACGGTCTTGGCGTGCATCCGTGCGTCGCTGCGGTCCGGTCCCAGGTCGACGGGCACGTGCACCTTCCGCCGACCACTGGCGACAACACCGATGTACTGTGGAGACCTCACGCCCCACGTGTTGAGCAATTCGGCGGTACGTCCACCCGGCCTCCCGCATGTCCACTATACGCCCTCGCTCAAAGTCCGTCAACTGCACATACGGTTCACGTCCACGCTGTCGCGGCATGCTACCAGTGTTAAAGACTGCGATGGAGCTCCGTATGCCACGGCAACTGGCTGACACTGACGGCGGCGGTGCACGAATGCTGCGCAGCTAGCGCCATTCGACGGCCAACACCGCGGTTCCTGGTGTGTCCGCTGTGCCGTGCGTGTGATCATTGCTTGTACAGCCCTCTCGCAGTGTCCGGAGCAAGTATGGTGGGTCTGACACACCGGTGTCAATGTGTTCTTTTTTCCATTTCCAGGAGTGTATCTCGGTACCCCCTCGGTAGTTCTGGGAAAGCTATAAATGTTTTGTAGCATGCTCGGAACACTGATGCAACCTTGTGGTCTCATAACCCAAATGAGGAGTATGGTGACTTATCCTATGCCAGCTGAATGGAATGACGCCGTTAAAATTGCTGCAGTGCCATTGACAAGTGATTTCATGTGAACTGTAAGATTTTTTTGTTATTATTTGGATGAAATACCAATGAATATAAAATGTCGGATTAATGTAGACGGTAAATGAAGCAGAGCAAACGTGGGCGAGTGGAAGAACATTAACTAGTAATACAGACGGAAAGACGGTAATAAGCTGTTACTAAAGTAGCAGTGTTGAGATTGAAAGTGGTCAACTAGTTAAAGCCATCAGTCGCTTGCGAATAATGAGAAACAGTAATTTTCATAGAGGGTGTGTAAAAAAGCGTCGCCTATTCCTACAGGAAGTAGTATCAGCCAAAACTGGAAGAAAAGTTCCTGTAATGGCATGTCCAGAAGTAAATATTTAATCTTCTCTCATGCCCACCTGTCTGTTACGTAGAGGTAGACACTACAGGCAGTGCTGAATGTGGTTATCACGCATCAGGGCACATCCTTCAGCCCTTTCTCGCAGTGAATTACGCACTCTGTCAAATACACACGGCTCCATTCGGAGTGTGCCACATGAATTGTTCACACTCTCCAGGAACGTCTTCGCATTTTCACTGCCAATGTATTTAAATGCCCCCATAGCCAGAAACCCCAAAGGCCATGCCGCAGTGGCTCCACCGGTTCCCGTGAGATCACCGAAGTTAAGCGCTGTCGGCCGTGGCCGGCACTTGGATGGGTGACCATCCGGGCCGCCATGCGCTGTTGCCATTTTTCGGGTTGCACTCAGCCTCGTGATGCCAATTGAGGAGCTACTCGACCGAATCGTAGCGGCTCCGGTCAAAGAAAACCATCGGAACGACCGGGAGAGCGGTGTGCTGACCACACGCCCCTCCTATCCACATCCTCTCCTGAGGGTGACACGGCAGTCAGATGGTCCCGATGGGCCACTTGTGGCCTGAAGAGGGAGTGTGCTACAGCCAGAAACCCAACGGATTCAGGTCCGATGAACGGAGAGGCCATGCTACCACACCTTCTCGACAAGTCCACTACTCATGGATCGCTGTGCTGAGGTACTGTCATACGGTGCTTAGAAAGCAGTGTGCCGCCCTGTTGTGCGTAAAGCACAATCGTCATCTTTCTTCGAGCGTAACGTTCTCCAGTAGCGCTGGAAATTCGCCGCACAGATATTGGTGATACACAGTACCTGTTAATCTGCTTTTATATGTATGGCCCTTTGGGCCTGTCACCGACAGTTCCTGCCCATACATTACTACCGAAGCAGTCCCGATGCCTCATCTCCATGACTGCTCGAAGATTTACATCTGCCTACACGCGTGCGTTGTGCTACTTTGCCATCTCTTGTAAATTCTGCCTCAGCTGTGAATAAAATGCGGCTGTGAACTGTAGACTTTCACCATTCTGTTGTGGAAGCCATTTGCAGAATTGTAATCAGACACGGTGGTCTGCTTGACGAAGAGCTTGTACACTTTGCCTACGGTGCTCGTGAGGAACTCCCCGCGGAAGAGTATGGCTGATACTTACAGCAACTTCTTCGCACACTTGCAGTTGCACTTACAAACATTTGACTTTCGCGTAGTCATAACACCTGCTCCATTCATCACCACAGCCTACCACATCGTATGAGGTCTTGAGATGGTCAAAAATTTACCGAAACTGATTACCACAAAATAATTCTTTCTGTTGTCGAGACTGCTTGTGTCTATTTTAAAGTAGTACAAAAACCGCTATTCTACACGAGAAGTGTCAAAAATTTGAAAATTGAAACGTTTGGGGGCTATACAAAAAAAATTGAGAATTTATGCAAAATCTAGTTTACTGACAACATTTATCTTCCCAAAAACAAATACTGATATAATTTATGGAAAACACGGCACTGACTTCACCCCGTCTTGAGCCAATCCGAGGGTTTTAGAGGCGCTAAATCTCCCCTCCTAGACGACAGCACAAACTCATGTCGAACCAGCGCAAGGGTTAAGAAACCTGCATCTCTGGAAAAAAAAACGCCAATTAACGGCCTTTTTAAGTTTTCGTAGTCGCGTCACTTCCCACGGAAACAAGCGAACAGATACAATCTTAAAGATTTTAGTACTTTCAACACTGTAGCGCAGTCAGCAATCGCGATAATCTAATATATAAGAAACTATCAGCCTCGATTGCCGTAATGAAACCAAACTACACCTAGGTTTCAGCCCAAGTAATTGAGCCTTCTTCAGAAGATATACCTGATAATATGTCTACGAGGGCATGGTCTGGAAATAAAACTAAAACAGCCTGAATAGGCGTAGCCACATTTTAAAAATGTGTAGTACCTATGCACCGCATTTTTAAAACGTGACTACGCCTGTTCAGGCTGTTGTGTTTATAGACCACGCCCTCGTAGACATATTATAGAATCAGGTATATCTTCTGAAGAAGGCTCAATTACTTGGGCTGAAACCTAGGTAAAGGTTGGTTTCATTACCGCAATCGAGGCTGATAGTTTATTATATATTAATCTTAAAGATCTTTAACTAATTCGCCAGTGCCTTGGAGCATGTTAGTCCTAGCTATGAGGTGTCAAAGATTCTATCTCTAAACGTTTCACAGATGCCAGAATTCCTTATATGACTTAGGCGGCCTATTTGCAGTATCGGCCAACACGAAAACGTGAATTTTTATTAGGTGTGGTGCTGCACACAATGCCCGGTTTACGACTCCACTGTGTAGACGTGTCCCTTCAGTGCATCACTCCCAGCCCAACCTTCGGCTGGCGCCAATGTGGCACCGCCCTGCTGTAGACCTGTCTCGACTAGATTGTGCTCTGTGTGCCCTGTGCAGCAGTGGGCCTGTCTGGGAAGATTTACTGAGGGTTGGACTCGCCGCCGCTTGCTTTCAACTTCCAACATGCCTTTTCTATGAACTAAGAACCATAAAAATACCTCATGCTTTTAGTTTCCTACCAGGCTCCATCAACACCTGCTCAGGCCGTTAACTTTCTAGAGTCTCGCTCAAGTTCCGTAACATTGTTGCATAATCTTTATGAAAAAATAGGTGAGAGAGTAACTTGTCCTCTCTCAAATTACTATGCCTTCGACTGGCCCATAGCACAATACCATATCTGTCACTTCCATCGTGGAATAGCCGGCCTCTGCTTCACAGTTTCTTCACAGTGCTCGGAATGAGTAATAGTCTTCTGCTAACATTGTATATAGGCAGCTCATCCTCAAATGACTGACGTAGCAGATCATTGCGCTACTATGACTGGTATCAGAGTCCTCCATTCGTTTCCAGGTATATTGAACTGTGATTCATTTTCAAAGAATATTTTTAAGAATTTATTTTATTTACTAGCGATTCACCAAGAACATTAACACATTTAATCTCGCTATATAAGCGTGGAAGTAGCTGCCAGGGAGTAACTGATGAAATCATAACCAAATTCCTTTTAACAAATGGGAATTTTATTCACTTAATAGTGCCTAAAAGCATTTTTTTAAAAAAAGAAACAGATTTAAATTATAATCATAAAGCACCCTCTAAATATCAAAGTTACAATTTATTCAGAGGCAGATAGAAACAAGTTTTGACTGTATGAGCTTTCGGCCAGAGAACCCTGCCGCTCCCTTTTGACACGGCCGTCGTTACGACCGCTCACAACAGCCTCTGAAAGACTACAACGGTGCAAATCTGCAACACACCAGGTAACTATAAAACTAAGAGTTTTAACAATTTACACAAGCACACAAACTATGCACCCCCTGTAGGAGGGATGGAAATGGTACAAAACACTAACAATTAAAATATTAACCTTGCCACCGAAGGTCCAACTTGATTTTAACTTCTAAGAAAAGTCTTACGGTGAAAGGGTGGTAACTTTATACACTAAAATCATCATTTAAATAAAAGCCCACGAAATGCAATCTTATATGAAATTCTACAAGGTTGGCCAAACAATAGTTAAGATGCTCTACAGTACACAGATACAGCCTCTCAAGATCATGGGCAATAATACCAAAGTTTCCAAAGATCAAAACATATTTCAGGTATTAGGCCGTTACACTCCAAGCAATAAATTCGTTAACACACCAAATCCGACAAACATGACAGAGGCAGCTACTAACGTACGGTAGATTGATAGGGAGATTACCGAACAACCCGAACCGCAGATTGCTCTAACCCGCCCCTACCTACACAAGGGAAAAACGGACCACCCAATTTATAAACAACCACCTTCTCGCGGGTGGGCAAACGGTTGGTGACCTCACCAAGAAAACAAGTAGAATTTAACAAGAGTAAATCAAACAACATATCACCAGTCACTTAACTTCTAATAAACTGCGATTTCTCGAGGAGACCTGGCGCAACACCCCCAAATCGCTCTCCCGAACCGTCCGCTGCCAGCCGCTTCAACGGACGCAGGAAGGCGCGCCGATCTCCCGTCTCACGGCGTCGCAGCTCGCACTGGCCAGACCGATGCCGTGGGTTGACTCCTGTTGCTCTCGTGTCGACCGCGAAGTCACTACGTCTCGCTATACGCCGCGGCCCACAAAGGTTGATCCGAACGACAGACATACTAGACAGACACTAACTGCCTAACAAATGCGGACGAGAGACAGACTAGCAAGCTGTGGACGAGAGACTGACCCAGACTGACAGATTGGCGAGCTCATAGCACCCCTTAAATGCAAGTGAACAGGCAACCTTTCCCCTTTCCCACCAGCGGGAGACACCGAAGCTGCGATTGCCACAGCGGCGCCACCGCCAGAAACTGAGGGCGACTGCTTCACTCTACGCGCTGCGGCGCGCTCTTCAAAACGGAAATTTTTACCACGGCACATACATAATAATGTGAACTTCCCTTCTAGATTATGCCGGCCGTGGTGGCCGAGTGGTTCTAGGCGCTTCAGTCCGGATCCGAGCGACTGCTGCGGTCGCAGATTCGAATCCTGCCTTGGGTATGGATGTGTGTGATGTCCTTAGGTTAGTTAGGTTTAAGTAGTTCTAAGTTCTAAGGGACTTATGACCTATGATGTTAAGTCCCATAGTGCTCAGTGCGATTTGAACCATTTCTTATAGATTTGACTAGTACGACCTCCACTAGTAATATGTGATCAGTTCTTTTTAACAGTGTGTATAAGACACATCATCCAGGAGCTATGTGCAATGAGCACTTCTTCAGTAACGGATGTGTGTTTCACTGTAGCAGAGATGAAAAAGTGCTCACAGCTCTTAAGGTATTCCCTTTAGAGCCCATATACACTGCACATGCTTTTTCTTCATAATGCGTCTTCCCAAAATATGTAAACCAGAGATCTTACAATGGAAGATGTCCAGCTGCAGAGGTAACAGAACGATTTTCGCTTATAAATTTCGACTCGGTCGTTCTCGGACCAGCGTCCCTTACCTCAAATGGATACATTTACCCTTCTTCATCGTCTCTGAAGGTTTGCACAACCACCACGGAATCGCCCGGTATTATTATTGTGAACCAAGCTCATACCGTACAGAGGTGACAAAACTCATGGGATGCCTCCTAATATCGTATCGGAACTCCTTTTTCCCAGCTTAGTACAGCAACTCAACGTGGCATGGATTCAACTCATTGGAAGCCCCGTGCGGAAATATTGAGCCGTGCTCCCTCTGTGGACATGCATAATAGCGAAAGTGTTGCTGGTGCAGGATTCTGTGTACAAATTGGACTATGTCCCATAAATGTTAGACGGGAATCATGTCTGGCGACCTGGGTGGCCAAATCATTCGGTCGCACTGTCAAACGGTTCAAATGGCTCTGAGCACTATGGGACTAAACATCTGGTGTCATCAGTCCCCTAGAACTTAGAACTACTTAAACTAACCTAAGGACATCACACACATCCATGCTCGAGGCAGGATTCGAACCTGCGACCACAGTGGTCGCACGGTTCCAGACTGAAGCGTCTAGAACCGCTCGGCCACATAGGCCGGCTCGATAAGTTCCTTATGGTAGCGTATCGTCATGAGGTAAGAATTTTTCAGGGTGAAAGCTGAAATGTCAGCAAGCGGGATGCTGATACAAGTAACTCTTTTAGGCTATTTCTGAGGTCACGTGACTGAATAGTTTGCAGGCACCTTGTTGCCTGGGTGGTAAAAGACTGTTTTAGATCCAGAAGTACAAACCGTGACATATCATCAACTGGAATGACAGGGCGCATTGTCATCCATAAGATCTAGTCCATGAATGAAAATGCTCTCAAATTAGCCGAATTTAACAGTTTCCAGTCAATGGTCGCTTCAGCTGGAACAGAGGACCCAGTCCTGTCCATGTAAACACAGCCCACAGAGCAACCACCAGCTTGCACAGTGCTTCGTGGAGTGTTCGCCACACTCAAACCCTGCTCAGTTCTTACCAGCTGTGTTAGGGACTCGTGTGCCCAGGTCATAGTGTTCGTCACCTGCGGACCAACCCATGTGGTCACGAGTCTAGGAGAGCCGCTGCAGTCGATGAGCTGTCAACAGAGGTACTCGTCGGTACTCTGCTGCCGTAGATCATTAACGCCAAATTTCAGCTTGCTGTGATAAGCTAACGTGCAATGATTGAAAGTTTAAAGTTATCAAACAAGATAGTATTTTCGATAAACTCGGCCCGACAAAATAACTCAGTAAAATGGAGATCATACAGAAGAGTTGGAAAAGAATTTTACAGATACACTCCTGGAAATTGAAATAAGAACACCGTGAATTCATTGTCCCAGGAAGGGGAAACTTTATTGACACATTCCTGGGGTCAGATACATCACATGATCACACTGACAGAACCACAGGCACATAGACACAGGCAACAGAGCATGCACAATGTCGGCACTAGTACAGTGTATATCCACCTTTTGCAGCAATGCAGGCTGCTATTCTCCCATGGAGACGATCGTAGAGATGCTGGATGTAGTCCTGTGGAACGGCTTGCCATGCCATTTCCACCTGGCGCCTCAGTTGGACCAGCGTTCGTGCTGGACGTGCAGACCGCGTGAGACGACGCTTCATCCAGTCCCAAACATGCTCAATGGGGGACAGATCCGGAGATCTTGCTGGCCAGGGTAGTTGACTTACACCTTCTAGAACACGTTGGGTGGCACGGGATACATGCGGACGTGCATTGTCCTGTTGGAACAGCAAGTTCCCTTACCGGTCTAGGAATGGTAGAACGATGGGTTCGATGACGGTTTGGATGTACCGTGCACTATTCAGTGTCCCCTCGACGATCACCAGTGGTGTACGGCCAGTGTAGGAGATCGCTCCCCACACCATGATGCCGGGTGTTGGCCCTGTGTGCCTCGGTCGTATGCAGTCCTGATTGTGGCGCTCACCTGCACGGCGCCAAACACGCATACGACCATCATTGGCACCAAGGCAGAAGCGATTCTCATCGCTGAAGACGACACGTCTCCATTCGTCCCTCCATTCACGCCTGTCGCGACACCACTGGAGGCGGGCTGCACGATGTTCGGGCGTGAGCGGAAGACGGCCTAACGGTGTGCGGGACCGTAGCCCAGCTTCATGGAGACGGTTGCGAATGGTCCTCGCCGATACCCCAGGAGCAACAGTGTCCCTAATTTGCTGGGAAGTGGCGGTGCGGTCCCATACGGCACTGCGTAGGATCCTACGGTCTTGGCGTGCATCCGTGCGTCGCTGCGGTCCGGTCGCAGGTCGACGGGCACGTGCACCTTCCGCCGACCACTGGCGACAACATCGATGTACTGTGGAGACCTCACGCCCCACGTGTTGAGCAATTCGGCGGTACGTCCACCCGGCCTCCCGCATGCCCACTATACGCCCTCGCTCAAAGTCCGTCAACTGCACATACGGTTCACGTCCACGCTGTCGCGGCATGCTACCAGTGTTAAAGACTGCGATGGAGCTCCGTATGCCACGGCAAACTGGCTGACACTGACGGCGGCGGTGCACAAATGCTGCGCAGCTAGCGCCATTCGACGGCCAACACCGCGGCTCCTGGTGTGTCCGCTGTGCCGTGCGTGTGATCATTGCTTGTACAGCCCTCTCGCAGTGTCCGGAGCAAGTATGGTGGGTCTGACACACAGGTGTCAATGTGTTCTTTTTTCCATTTCCAGGAGTGTATATGAAAATAAAATACCTGATTGAAAAGCATCAAGCACTTCAACATACCAAATTAACAGAAGGCTAATAAACCTCATTGCTGTTAGGAGCATGGAAAAACACAAAAAACGGTTAAAGCACGATAAAGGTTTACAGACTTGCAGATGCTCACTCACGTCATAACGAAGCACAGCTGAATTCTGTTTAACCCCTCAGAATAGCTATTCATCAGCTCACCTCGCCTTCCCAGTGTGGCACCAACTAAACGCGCTTAGCTCTGATCGTATTCCACTTTTAGCGAGCCACCAAACGCTGCCGCCCATTACAGTTACAATGGCCAAATCGATCCGCTGCAACTTGGAACTTTCTACACGCCGAGCGCCGTCTCTCCATGTAAACCCGTACACAACGGCTTAATAACAATGCTCGGCTTCCACAGCTGTCTACATCAAGCTTTCGGGTATACTTCGGCACCACACCATCTCCTCCCAGCCGTGAGCTCAACTTCGTCAAAGCGCTGCAATCTTCTCCTTGCTAGACGACCACATTCCATTGTCCGTCCACCACGACACTAACAGGTCGCGCTTTCCTCTTTTACGCTCGGGTAAACGATACATCGCGGGCCGATAGTAGGACTCAGCAATCGACTACGCACCGTCTCACTGGTCTGATGACGTCGACCATAAATTCCTCCCCTATGCCACACTCTTCATCTCAGAGTAGCACCTGCATCCAACGGTCTTTTTTAATTGTTGAATTTACTCCAACCCGATTCCTCCCCCACACAGTATCACAGAAGCTTTTCCCTGATGTCGTCACACACATCCAGTCATCATGTCCGTTTTTCCGTGTCTTCCTTTCTACACCCATTTTGCAGAGGACTTTCTCATTCCTTATCAGTCAACCTAATTTTCAATAACCTTCTAATGTACCACATCTCAGACGCTTTGATTCTCTTCTTTTATGGCTACCCCACCGTATTTCACTTCTGTTGTGCTCCAGATGTACATTCTCGGAAATTTCTTCTTCACATTAAAGTCGATGTTTGATACAAGCAAACTTCTCTTGGCCCTGAATGCCTTCTTTGGCTGTGCTAGTCTGCTTTTTATATCCTCTTACTTCGTGTGTCGTAAACCACACACACCAAAAAGGTTTTGGATTGCCTCTGTTCCGAGAGTTCTGGAACAACCTGTACACAAAATTTGATTGAGATCAACATGAACATCATTTCCGCCCTTTTTATTGCTCATGAAAACCACACATTGCCTGTTGTACCACTATACAGCGAGACCTTCAGAGGTGGTGGTCCAGATTGCTCTGCACTCCGGTACCTCTAAAACCCAGTAGCACGTCTTCTTGCATTGATGCATACCTGCATTCGTCGTGGCATACTGTCCACAAGTTCAAGGCACTGTTGGTCCAGATTATCCCATTCCTCAACAGCGGTTCGGCTTAGATCCCTCAGAGAGGTTGGAGGTCACGTCGTCCATAAACAGCCCTTTTCAACTATCCCAGGCTTGTTCGATAGGGTTCATGTCTGGAGAACATGCTGGCGACTTTAGTCGAGCGATGTCGTTATCCTGAAGGAAGTCATTCACAAGATGTGAACGATGGGGGGCGCGAATTGTCGTCCATGAATACGAATGCTTCGCCACTATGCTGTCGAAATGGTTGCACTATCGCTCGGAGGATGGCATTACGTATTGTACGGCCGTTATGGCGCCTTCCATGACCACCAGCGGCGTACGTCGGCCCCACATAATGCCACCCCAAAACAGCAGGGAACCTCCACCTTGCTGCACTCGCTGGACAGTGTGTCTACGGCGTTCAGCCTGACCGGGTTGTCTCCAAACAAGTCTCCGACGATTGTCTGGTCGAAGGCATAAGCGACACTCATCGGTGATGACATGATGCCAATCCTGAGCGGTTCATTCGGCATGTTGTTTGGCCCATCCGTACCACACTGCATGGTGACGTGGTTGCATAATGGACCTCGCCGTAGATGTCGGGAGTGAAGTCGCGCATCATGCAGCCTATTGTTCACAGTTTGTCTTAACACGAAGTCCTGTGGCTGCACGAAGAGCATTATTCAACATGGCATTGCTGTCAGGGTTCCTCCGAGCCATAACCCGTAGGCAGCGGTCATCCACTGCAGGAGTAGCCCTTTGGCGGCCTGAGCGAGGCATGTCGTTGACAGTTCCTGTCTTTCTGTATCTCCTCCATATCCGAACTACATCGATTTGGTTCACTCCGAGACGCCTGGACACTTCCCTTGCTCAGAGCCCTTCCTGGGACAAAGTAACAATGCGGACGCAATGGAACCGCGGTATTGACCGTTAGGCATAGTTGAACAACAGGCAGCACGAGCCGTGCACCTCCTTCCTGTTGAAATGACTGGAAATGACCGGCTGTTGAAACCCCTCCGTCTCATGCGTGGTTGTTTACATCTTTGGGCGGGTTTAGTGACACCTATGATCAGTCAAAGGGACTGTGTCTGTGATACAATGCAGTTAACGTCTGTCCTCCCGAGTTCTGGGAACCAGGGTGTTGCGAAACTATTTTTAATGTGTGTATTATATTTTCAAGGCAATAGAAGTGCTTCGTCTATTCCTTGGTTACCAATTCTAATGTTTATAGCTAATTCCATTTCTACTACTCCTGACTTCTTTCGTCTTTCTTCGGTTTATTCTCAGTCCACATTGTCTGCTCATTAGGCAGTTCGTTACTCCCAGCACGTCTTGCAGTTCTTCAGTATCACTGAGGCTAGCAGCATCATCGGATGTTATTATTTATATCTTTTCACAATGAATTTAATCCTGTCCCATCATTATTTTTTCGATGTAATACGAGGCGTGGTCAGTAAGTAATGCAACAAGCATTTTTTCTCAGCCAGTTACGGTTAAAAGAATACGGAATTTGCTATGGGTCTTCGTGGAATATTCCCGCCTCTGCTTCTTTAGTTTCATTAAGTTTCGATAGACGGCGGTGCTAAATGAAAGTGCATTCCAAGTAGAGAGCTGTCACTGAGTTTCTTTTGGCGGAAAACGAGAGCATCGAAGACATTCAGAGGCCCTTGTAGAATGTCTACGGAGACCTGGCAGTGAACAAAACCACGGAGAGCCGTTGGGCGAGGCGTCTGTCATCATCGCATACTTGTTGTATAACAGCAAATAATGAGATTTAGGTGCCATTTTCATATCGCAGGTGGACAATCGCCTTTCTTATTCCAATCATCTTGCGACTTTATGGTATACAACCTGGCTCGCTAATGATCAAGTTTTTAACTACGTGTTGTCAGTTCTGTTGGCCCACAACACCAGTGCATTAAACTCCATTGCTGCAGCTAATGATTGTTTTTACTGGATTTTCGCCAATTTTTTATTGTTTGCGGGGTATGTCATCTTAAATGATGTAATATAATTCTTGTATGATCCTGTTAAGTGGATTTATTACATGTTCACTTTTACTATTGGAATTACCTCTCCTCGTATTTTGTTCCCTTGTTACATTGTTTTGTATAGTACGATATTGTACAAAACTTTTTTGGTCTATTTCTCCCCTGTTTGTTTACATATCTGAAGATGGTTGTATAAAGCAATTAGAACTAGTTATCGCGCTTGAATTGTGTAAGAACACGAATATATACATAGTTTGGCATTAAAAAAGTTTAAAATTAAAAAATCATAAGCTATATGTAGCTGTACGTTTCGACTTTCTGTACATTACCAAATGGTTCTAGGCGCTTCAGTCCGGAACCGCGCTGCTGCTACGGGCGCAGTTTCGATTCCTGCCTGGGGCATGAATGCGTGTGATGTACTTAGGTTAGTTAGGTTTAAGTGGTTCTAAGTCTAGGGGACTGATGACCTCAGATGTTAAGCCCCATAGTGCTTAGAGCCATTTAACCATTTTTGAACCTGTACGTTACCAACACCGACTCCAAGGAAGGCCTCGGCGCTTGTTCGTGGAGTCACGTCAGCTAGGCACGGCGAATGCCAGGTCTGTTGCAGGCATACTCATAATGGTGGTGTCTTCCTCTCTGACACAGGAAAATGTGAAACTATTGGCGGTAGTTGATCAACACACATTGTTCTGAGAGATTTCTGCAATCAATTAACTGTGCAATTCATTACACTTCTTAACAAATAGTGTACTCCTGAATTTAATTTTCCACCTGTTTTAAGGAGTGAAATACAAAAAAAATCTGAGGAACTTACGTTTGTACTGGGTTGCTTTTACAAGAAACGATGAACATATTGGTGCTCTTCTTTAGGGATCTTGGTTGACTATGGGGTGAGGAGCACTGAATGTTAATAAAACATCTTGTGATTGTACACGTTGGGGGAGGGGTGGGGGACACAAGAAGAGGCAAAAGAGAGATACTTGTTTTATCAAATAAATTTTTTTTATCTTATAAAGTTTCTCCTTTCAGTTTGCAAGAGGGGAATATTTATCTTTTCTAATGTGCATGTTTAAAAAAGTTTAAGCTCAGCAGTATTTTCGATGTATGAAGCTATTTTGATTCCTGTTTAGAATTCCTTTCGTTGAAAACGACTGTAATCTAATGACTGGCAACAGTTGGACGTTTACACATGTAAATTAATTCACATTTCCAGTGACGATCTCAAACGAAAATAAATAAATAAATAAAAGAAACGAGTTAATTGAAAGGGGGTTGGGGTAAGTTTCGATAACAAAATGGATCAAGTAAATATAGTTTCTTGAATGTAAAATTTACGAAGCTTGCAATGGGGCAAAGCATCTTCTCATATTGATCTACGTTTGTTTCGACAGTATTCAGTAATACAGAACTATGATCTTCATTTGTAGCTTTACGATAGTAAGAAAATCTTCCATCTAAACAAAACTGCAGAATCCAAAACAATACCAAACAGTTTGTCCAAAAATAAGAGATTTATAGTGATAAGCACGCCCAGGAGTTTCTGCCTGCAACAGACCTGGCGTTCGCCGTGCCTACCTGACGTGACGTCACGAACATGCGCCGAGGCCTTCCTTTGAGTCGGTGTTGACGTTACTGTGGTGCATTGTAAACAATGAAAGTGTCTGAATAATAGAGAAAATAAATAACAATGTACATTAAATGTGTTCAACACGGAAACAATTCGAAATAGGGCATATGTCAATATTAAGTATACTGTTCAGAATTATTAGTTCCATTTTGCCTCTAAACCATGTACCTTTCCTACTGGCTCATCCTTTATCAAGAATTAAGGTATTATACACTCCTGGAAATTGAAATAAGAACACCGTGAATTCATTGTCCCAGGAAGGGGAAACTTTATTGACACATTCCTGGGGTCAGATACATCACATGATCACACTGACAGAACCACAGGCACATAGACACAGGCAACAGAGCATGCACAATGTCGGCACTAGTACAGTGTATATTCACCTTTCGCAGCAATGCAGGCTGCTATTCTCCCATGGAGACGATCGTAGAGATGCTGGATGTAGTCCTGTGGAACGGCTTGCCATGCCATTTCCACCTGGCGCCTCAGTTGGACCAGCGTTCGTGCTGGACGTGCAGGCCGCGTGAGACGACGCTTCATCCAGTCCCAAACATGCTCAATGGGGGACAGATCCGGAGATCTTGCTGGCCAGGGTAGTTGACTTACACCTTCTAGAGCACGTTGGGTGGCACGGGATACATGCGGACGTGCATTGTCCTGTTGGAACAGCAAGTTCCCTTGCCAGTCTAGGAATGGTAGAACGATGGGTTCGATGACGGTTTGGATGTACCGTGCACTATTCAGTGTCCCCTCGACGATCACCAGTGGTGTACGGCCAGTGTAGGAGATCGCTCCCCACACCATGATGCCGGGTGTTGGCCCTGTGTGCCTCGGTCGTATGCAGTCCTGATTGTGGCGCTCACCTGCACGGCGCCAAACACGCATACGACCATCATTGGCACCAAGGCAGAAGCGACTCTCATCGCTGAAGACGACACGTCTCCATTCGTCCCTCCATTCACGCCTGTCGCGAGACCACTGGAGGCGGGCTGCACGATGTTCGGGCGTGAGCGGAAGACGGCCTAACGGTGTGCGGGACCGTAGCCCAGCTTCATGGAGACGGTTGCGAATGGTCCTCGCCGATACCCCAGGAGCAACAGTGTCCCTAATTTGCTGGGAAGTGGCGGTGCGGTCCCATACGGCACTGCGTAGGATCCTACGGTCTTGGCGTGCATCCGTGCGTCGCTGCGGTCCGGTCGCAGGTCGACGGGCACGTGCACCTTCCGCCGACCACTGGCGACAACATCGATGTACTGTGGAGACCTCACGCCCCACGTGTTGAGCAATTCGGCGGTACGTCCACCCGGCCTCCCGCATGCCCACTATACGCCCTCGCTCAAAGTCCGTCAACTGCACATACGGTTCACGTCCACGCTGTCGCGGCATGCTACCAGTGTTAAAGACTGCGATGGAGCTCCGTATGCCACGGCAAACTGGCTGACACTGACGGCGGCGGTGCACAAATGCTGCGCAGCTAGCGCCATTCGACGGCCAACACCGCGGTTCCTGGTGTGTCCGCTGTGCCGTGCGTGTGATCATTGCTTGTACAGCCCTCTCGCAGTGTCCGGAGCAAGTATGGTGGGTCTGACACACCGGTGTCAATGTGTTCTTTTTTCCATTTCCAGGAGTGTATATAATTTAGATACTTATTACGTAACAGTTGTCCAAAATTAAAAGGAAAAAGGGAAGTATGTATTTAGTGTAGGAGAGAGGAAGGTGAGAGGGGATGCTTTACTTTGTTACCTCAAACTGAGCTATTGCACGGCCACTAATGACAGAGACGTTGACGACAGCCAGATTTGTACTTGGCGTCGCTCTTTGCCTTCGTCCCTAATGGATGTTACAGACGCGAAGGGCGAGATTACACCGCGGTAGATTGCTCTGCGCCGCAGTGAATGATCTCGCCACGGCTGACTGATGGCGGGCGCGGAAGGCCGCGCACTCCAGCTTCTGGCGGCTGGCACGTTGGCCGCGGCGCACTTTTGCGTGGCAGAGTGCGGCGCGGCGATAATTATCGACTGCTCGCGGTCGCACGCGGTCCGCAGCTCGCTCCTGCCACGGGGCCCCACCCTGCCCTCCCTATCGATTGTCGATAGTCGCGCCGCGCTCCGGTAGGCCAGCCGCCTGTGGCTTCGCTGAATGTCGCGCTGCAAATGGGAGACCGCACACGGCCCGATGATCGACAGACGCGCGGGCCGTCTCGTCTGAGCCTACGACACACCGCCAGCAGCGGCGGGCGCCCGGTCCAGGAACAAATACGCTCTGTCTGATCAAAAGACTACATTCATTAAAAAAAACTGACCAGGTGCGACTATGACTCGTGCACTGGTGGTTCCGCACAGACTTAATTACGTACCGGGTGATCAAAAAGTCAGTATAAATTTGAAAACTTAATAAACCACGGAATAATATAGATAGAGAGGTAGAAATTGACACACATGCTTGGAATGACATGGGGTTTTATTGGAACAAAAAAAAAATATTGCTAGACGCGTGAAAGATCTCTTGCGCGCGTCGTTTGGTGATGATCGTGTGCTCAGCCGCCACTTTCGTCATGCCTGGCCTCCCAGGTCCCCAGACCTCAGTCCTTGCGATTATTGGCTTTGGGGTTACCTGAAGTCGCAAGTGTATGTGATCGACCGACATCTCTAGGGATGCTGAAACACAACATCCGACGCCAATGCCTCACCATAACTCCGGACATGCTTTACAGTGCTGTTCACAACATTATTCCTCGACTACAGCTATTGTTGAGGAATGATGGTGGACATATTGAGTATTTCCTGTAAAGAACATCATGTTTGCTTTGTCTTACTTCGTTATGCTAAATATTGCTATTCTGATCAGATGAAGTGACGTCTGTCAGACATTTTTTGAACGTTTGTATTTTTTTGTTCTAATAAAACCCCATGTCATTCTAAGCATGTGTGACAATTTGTACCTCTATATCTACATTATTCCGTGATTTATTCAGTTTTCAAATTTATACTGACTTTTTGATCATCCGGTAAATAGACACTTCATCCACTCTGTAAATCGACAATCTTGACCATTTTTGCCTGTTGTGGAGACATACTGGCAGGGTATCGGTCTCAGGGATTCAAACATTTTCCTAATGTTTCAATTTCAACAGTAAAAATGTGACGTAAAATTATGCAGGAGGCTGGCTGACTATAAAAATCAGTAGTTCTACATTCAGGCTGAATTGGGACTCAAGTTTTCGAACATCACCATCAAAATTTTCATCAAGATTATCCCCCCCATCTCTAATAAGCCAAGACTACTACAATATAAGAGTTGCACATTTGTACTCCTGACGAAGATGATACTGAATAACTTCCAAAGCTGAAGTTGTACACCTCCTAACAAGGTGGAAGAAAATGAAAAGCCATAAAAAAGCGAATGAAGAAGTGATTACAATGTACCTACTACAAAAAGAGAGTACAAAAACTTTGTATCAAAGAAGCTTATCAGCGTACCCACAAGAAAAAGAAATAAACCAAGATATTGATGACGAGTGTGGTGACATTACAGAAAGAACTTTAGGTAATGACGGGTTAGCTTAAAAAGGAAAGTACTCGAAGAAAAGAGGATTGAGGATAAGGAATGAAGAAATTAGAAAGGCGATAAGAAATTAATTCATCTATATGCGTTATAACAAACGGACGGAGTAAGAGAGATATGCAGGGAAAGGCGAAATGAAGCGAAAAATATTGTAACGAATGCTGACCAAGACACTTCGAAAAACAATTTATAAGCACCGTTGAAGACAACATAGTTGGGAAAAATGGCTTTTAAAGTGTTTAAGCATCTAGACAGTGAGGAAAATATAAATGTAATCGAAGAAGAACAACAGACGCAACATTAAAGTTTCTAGTTTAATAACCCCCTGAAAAAAGGAGGAAAGGATGACTGTTTTAATGGAAATGTAGATCTCATTACTTTAGAGGAATTAGATGGTGCATTAAAATAAATGAAGCCTAGGAAGACTACAGAAGAATATGGAAGAAATGCAGAATTATGCACACAAGGGGGGCCCGAATCTAAATCTGAGGTCTGTGAATCTAATAATGGGTGCTGCCTATGTTAAATTTGTTATGAGCTCCGTTTAAATTAGTTCAAGTAGATGAATTGATATTTATTTCACGTCAGTTGAGCAGCTTATATTTATGACCTCAAAAGAAGAATCGATTTATTCGTATACATTTTTTTTTTATTTTCCCTAAGGAACGTGATATCACGCAGAATGAAATATGTTCCATTATTTACATTATCTTCTCTTTTTACGGAAGAAAAGTGCATAATGCTTCTTTTCACCTAAATCCAATTATTTTAAGCAGAAGAATTTATTTTAATTAGGTAATTTACTTAAATGAAGAAGCAACTGTATTTTTTATCAAGAAGTAATCACGGTTTTTTTAAGGGATAAATGTTTATTGCGTTTATTGCAATATGTCCGCCTTGATAGACCAATTTGTTTTCTTGAACAAGAAATGAAAAGTGGCGAAGTACTAGAGTATGGATAAAAATGTCTCGAAATCGATACCCGATTAGTGCTCAGATTCTTACGTCACTTATCATTTGTTTGTGTGTTTGCTTGTGGATTTCAGAGTACTCGTGAAATTGAAGCTACTCGTTTAACAGACTGGTTATGTCAATTCAAATATCGAAAGAAGTCAACGTCATACCACTTACAACAGGAACATGCCTACTAAAGCTCTGTGCTGTTTAAAACAATCTTCGGATTGACGATAGCTTTACTTTCTTTTGTCAATCTATTATGCACACACTGATCGCGGATTTTTTTCCAAGGAAAGACAATATTTCAACTTAGGACAATGGCAGTGCATTTTATCAAAGATTACGATGTAAGCTGTAACTTGCGCTTATATAGTGAAGATGGCCATCACGGTATTCTATATAGGCTCTTAAATCAAAAGCAAAAAGGATCCCATATTCTTACACAAGATAGTAATAGTGTAAACTAGAAAAACAATAGTCTGTAAATCCAGGCACATAAATATGACCACCACCTACAATGTGCGGTTGCCAATTACAGACGGAAAGCGGCAGAACTAGCAGTGGAGGGTGTATAAAGCTTGTCGGGGGACGCGGAAAACAGTGCAGTCTCTGTCGTAATGTGGAAGCAGAACGATTTATCTGATAATCAGAAGGCCATGATCATTGGCTTCGGTCCAAGCGTGGAATCATTTCCGTAACGGCTAAGTTTGTAAACAGTTCGCGTGCAGCCGTGATCAAAGTATACACTGAAAGGCAAAATGGCACCATCCAAAACCGGCGCCATGGCAACGGGTGCATCTTTGGCCTTAGATGAAAGGGAACGGCAACGGCTGCGGAGATGTGTACGGGCGAATAGACGCGCAAGTGTTGAGCAGCTGATATCTCAGATGTACCAGTTGGGTACCAAGTGTCTCGTCAACGATTGAGTGGTGACAGGTGGCATTGTCCGATTAATCACGTCTTGCGCTCCATGGGGCAGATAGTCGTAGATACGTATGGCGTGAAACGTCTGAAAGCAAACACCTTACAACAATCGTAGGTAGTGTCCAGGCTGGAGGAGGGAGCGATGTGTCTGGGGAATGTTTTCATGGCATTCGTTGGGTGATCTAGACATTCTGGAAACCACAGTGGGTCAACACTAGCATGCACCTATCCTTACGGACCATGTCGACGCCTACATGCAGTTTCTATCCTCAGCAGGATGGCATCTACCAGCAGGACAATGCCACATGCCATACAGGTCAGAGTGCACGTATGCGGTCGGAAGAGCAACAGGATGAGTTTACCCTATTCTACTCCTCTGTGCACCAAAATCCCCGAATTTAGTCCGTGGGACCACCTGGATCGGGCTGCTCGTGACGTGAATCCTCAGCAGAGAAACCTAGAGCAGCACCGGTAACGGCTTTTCTCCACATCCCTATCGGTTCCTTCCAGAACTTGACTGACTCTCTCCCTGTATTTCCACGTTTCAATAGGTAGCTATTCAGGCTGTGACTGAACGGTGTGTATGTGCGAAAACAATTCCTGTTGACACATGGGCCACCTTCTTGACGCTTGTGTTTATCTCTGTGCTCAATTATGTATTTGAGACGCTGGATTCAAGAAAAACACTTATGCCATCTCCTACATCAACCATCCTGTAAGTACCGTTTTGAGGTAGTAACGGCATGAGAAGAGATAAGTGATTCCGAGGAATGTGACCATTCAAATAGAATCGTTGTTCCACTCGAAAATGGCAGCATGGTTTTCCCTGCTGTGGTTTAGCCAACAGCGCTAATCGACAAGCATGTTGCACCCTCAACGCCACGTCACAACCGAACAAATATTCGGCAGGTCCTCCGGGACCATCCACGACGCTTACTTTCCAAAATTGCTGCCAATAAGCGAGCGTTGCGAGCATAATACGTGTACAAGGAATTGGGACCACTGAAAGCATAAATGACGCTTTGGCGTGATCCATTTTGTATGATCGATTACTTTAACAATATCAGAACGTGTGCGAGCTCTAAGGCCACAAGACCACCTTGCTAGATTATAGTTCTGCCCATGGATTGTACTACAGGGCGCTCAATGTTCGCAGTTCAAAATGGTTCAAATGGCTCTAAGCACTATGGGACTTAACATCTGAGGTCATCAGTCCCCTAGACTTAGAACTACTTGAACCTAACTACCCTAAGGACATCACACACATCCAAGCCCGAGGCAGGATTCGAACCTGCGACCGTAGCAGCAGCGCGGTTCCGGACTGAAGCGCCTATAACCGCTCAGCCACCGCGGCCGGCTGTTCGCAGTTCGCGGACTGAATTTTATTTAGAGACGAGATGGGTTTCTTATTGAGAACGGTAATAAATCAGTGCTTTTACCACGTGTGGTCAGAAGTAAATATTCGAGCTATTATTGTAGCACTGCATTACGGTTTTTTTTTAGCGTCTGTTTGAGAGCAGGAGTTGTGGATAAATATTCATAGTCCTTGTACTGTACTTGACCGAACTGATGGACAGGTGCTATTCATCACTGGTTTCCGTGCGACAAATTATGTGCAGAACTTCAGATTGGCAGTAAGACCACGAAAGTGTCTTATGCACGACGGGACACCACCCCACTTTTGTGGCTCAGATACTAGCGTAATTCTTAGTGGACAGTGGTTGGTTCAGTATCATGGCCTTCCATTCACCTAACTGTATTTCCTTCAATTTCTGGCTATGAACAAACTGAAAAGCGTCGGTATATTGCGCATCCACAGACGACGTGCCCAACTTATAAGACTTTGTACTCTGAGGGTTCAGCTGAGACTCCGACGTACGCCTGTGGATGTCAGAATGATCGGCATCGGTTGGACTGGCCGACGGTCTGAATGCAATCCGTGGACCCATACACGTAAGAAAATACTGAGCCGTGGCGCTATTGACTTAGTAGACTGTTTTGTCTGGCGCCACTGTCTCAGGTGTAGTATCGACTATTCCTCTTGAAGCCCCATTGCCAATATCTATGGAGAAGAGTTGGTATCTGTGGGTTGTGCCCTTATAAGGACTGTGCTTGACGATATATATACGGGGTTCGCTGTCCCGAAGGGGGAGAAGTACGGAGTTTGATGATTGGCGGTAGCGTCGCGACAAGAGGTGGTTGCGAGGTCCGAACGACCGAAGCCACGAGCTGTGCAAGGATGGTCTGCGCAGAGCGAAGATACCGGAGTACTTCACCGGGGTCAGCGTTGACTACAAGCAGCAGGCCGACATCCCGTCGGCTGGTTGGCAACATTCATGTCGAATGACTGCTCGTGGCTTGGCTGCCCCCTTCTACCTGACTTTCATCTGCACCACTCAGTAACCGCTGCGACGCACCGTAGATCCATGGAACTGCTTGCTGATAAAGGGGAGTAACATTCCGTAATCCTCGTGGTGATTTGTGCCATTGTCAACCTGCCCTCACTATTTTCTGGTTTGTACGCGACCCTCAGAGTTTTACTCGATCGGATTTTTGGTCGTAAATATAGGTCGTAGTGTTGTACTAAGACGCTAGTTGTCATTTGAAAATTTGTCCCGCTGTTATATTGCCTTTCCTGTCTCGATTGTACCCGATCGTTAATGTTCTAATGAATCAGTTGCTGATCGTGAATAGAACCACAACAATTCTACTAAGGCACAGGTTGCCGTTAAACAAAAGAGGGACCCTGTGATTAGATTTTGATGTTAACCGATTCCATTCTTTGACTGTAATTGCAATTCTCATGTTGTGTCTAGACAAGACAGCCTAGACACAATGAGAGGAAGCCGAAAGGCACGCGTTTAGCTCACGCAGGCAAGAGATAGGTCTGTAACAGGATACGTAATGAATGCTATAAAGAAAAGTACGTAGCTTCTGGAATACTTAACTTTAATCCATCCTTGGTACATCGCTATTGACGATACAAGTTAGACTCTATAGTTTCAGACAATATACTGCTAATGGCGCCTTGCTAGGTCGTAGCCATTGACTTAGCTGAAGGCTATTCTAACTATCTGCTCTGCAAATGAGCGAGGCTTCGTCAATGTGCATCGCTAGCTACGTCGTCCGTACAACTGGGTGAGTGCTAGTACGTCTCTCGAGACCTGCCGTGTGGTGGTGCTCGATCTGCGATCACTGAAGTGGCGACACGCGGGTCCGACATGTACTAATGGACCGCGGCCGATTTAAAGCTACCACCTAGCAAGTGTGGTGTCTGGCGGTGACACCACATCTCACTCATTAGTTATAATCTGAACAACCTGTTGTAGACCGCTGTTCGTTGCTGCGTTTGAAAGACCGAGTGTATTTGGTGTATTTTAGCTGGAACCGGTGGTCTTGCCGAGTGAGTTCTCTTGTAATAAGTGTTCCCAAGTAATTTTTAAGACGTTTCTTCAGAGCGGTCTTAATAGCTGACCATCAGTTTAACTTTGAAAATATTAACAGCCAACTGTCACCAGGGCTTTAGTCAAAGTAAAATTGTCATAAGGGACGGGTTGGGATCCAGTCGGACCTAGGTTGCCGATTGAAATTAAGAGGTTGGTTACTTTCAAGTAAGCCTCATCATTGTCATATTGTTTCCCAATGTGTTTAACCTTTAAGCACAGGTACGCATCTTAACCCCGAACCTTTCGACATACAGCTTTCAAATTATAAGTTATGTCATGTGTTTTGAGTAATTGAATCACTCTTGTCATCAGTGGAGCTTACATAGTTTTCATGTGTTGCAGAAGGGCATTTAATAAGGCAGACTGAGTCCAGCGCGGTAGTAAACACCGCTGTTAAACCCGATAATGGGCGGGCTGCAGGTCCGGCCGTCTTGTAGTCATTGTCATATTGTTTGCTGTTTTGCAATACAGCACTTCAGATTTCTTTTGCAAAAGCTTATTCAACTTAAGGTTTATGTTCAAAAGAACTCTGCAAATTTGCTCATTTTGTTAAAGAAAATTTTATGGTTATATATTGTTCAGATGGTTCAAATGGCTCTGAGCACTATCGAACTTAACTGCTGAGGCCATCAGTCCCCTAGAACTTAGAACTACTTAGACCTAAGTAACCTAAGGACATCACATACATCCATGCCCGAGGCAGGATTCGAACCTGCGACCGTATCGGTCGCGCGGTTCCAGACTGTAGCGCCTAGAACCGCTCGGCTACTCTGGCCGACTACATATTGTTAAATAAACAGTTTGTGTGAAAAGAACATTATATTGGTGGAACCTCCCTTCAACGTTTTCCTTAATTCCAGTAAGTACCACGCATCGGGTAACTAATAAGGGCAGCGGTGGCCCTGAGACAAGGGTGTTGTTCTTCACATAAGATAACAGTCCGGGCGTTCAGCTAACTACGAAATGAAACAGTGATCTACATTAATCCCTGTTTGTAAATTCCCTTCTAGCACATACCAGTAACAAATTATACATGGTCTGCTCGATCGCACGAAATGCACAGAACAAGAAAACTCTAGATTACTAAAATAGGTCAGTACTAATCCTACACGCGTTAAGTGTCAGCAAAGGGGAATAAGACAGGACCGTAACCTACGCATCTATTAATAGAAGCTAAAACCCACGGTGGTAACATGCATCGGGCATGGATGTGTGTGATGTCCTTAGGTTTAAGTAGTTCTAAGTTCTAGAGGACTGATGACCTCAGCAGTTAAGTCCCTTAGTGCTCAGAGCCATTTGAACCATTTCTCCCTGCTCACTGTACTCAGCACTCAATGCTAGGAGAATAGCGTGCGTCGCGATCTGCCACGTGGCGGCATATCAGCTTCCCATCGGATCTCCAGAGGAAATGCTTTCTTCCGTATCCCGAGCCTAAGTCTCTTCCATCGTGTCGAAGCCGAACTGCGTTCTCCATCGGCTCGTAGTGCCTCGTCGAACCTATCATTACACTGTCGGCATGCAGCTACCCTCCCACTCCTCAGCTAGGTTTGATATTGCCGCCAACGCGATAGCCTACACGTCCGCACTTCTCAGAAATTGGCGTCTTGACTTCTTCTATTCTATTTGTTTGGATCAGCTAATGAAGAGACCTCCACAGATGCGAATAATGTGAAGTACGTGTATTTTAAATGTAAATACAAAATACCTTTTTTTATTTCGCATTTGATATACTTTTTCTCAAAAGCATAGTCTATTTTATTTTTAATACTTAAAATATAGCCATTTTGTATTTATACGATGCAAAATGCGTCCTTGAATTTTTTTTATTTCATACTTCGTAGTTTTCCTTCGTTTGAGAAGCCATTTGTTTAAACAAAAATATTTCCAGGCGCAAGTGAATACGACCTGTTCGTAATTCCTAGGAAAGGCAGTGAGAATACAGTACGCATTAGATGTTTAACATTGTTGTTTGTAAAATGTAAAACGTACGGAAATCATTTGACAATGCCCAGTGATCTGAAAAGAAAAGAATCAAGTAGGGAGCTGCGGCGGCGCAGTTGCTGCCGTCCCTTTACGGCGGACCTGCACCTACCTGTGAACATTGTCTCAGCAGATCATCAGTAGGGAAGCCGAGTGAAACCTCCTGTGCTTCGACGTGAACCAGGCTGCAATTAAAGTCACTAATCTACGTTTCGGGAGAAAGTTTTCACACGAAATGAAAGGTCGGAAATTTTATCCTTAATTAATGTATTCTGAAACTTAGGTGAACAAGTATCACTGCCAAGCCCGTGATAGTCTTAACACAGTTACTCACAATCCCTTTCACCCACGTTAGCAAGTTTATGGTGTTGTATTTCCCGAAAACGTAATAGCTACAAAAATACGAATTGTTTTTGATTGTGAATGCTCGACAAATATTAAGTCTGTCGGTAGCTAATGCAGTCACAGTTTCTAGCCACCGACCTGCTCAATACGCCACGCGAAATTTATGTCTTTTCTCGTCACAAAATTCACTTAAAAATTCCGAAATTTCTACACACCCATCGGAATAATTATGCCGTCACTTTTCAACACTTTTGATGTATGAAACACTGCTAGATCCGGCAACTTATCGTTTCCATCGGAACTACTACTACTCACGTCCGAACTGTTTCATGGCTAGGCTCCGACTCCTCTCTAGAATACTCTAAGTCTTCTCTACCAGCAGAAAAAGGCGCGCGAAGAATATCTTCATATTAACCTTAAACCACACTCACGCATCATTCATACTGCTAAAACACATTTATAACATTTTATATACACAAAAAGACATAATAACAAATACTAGAACAGTTTATGAAAAACATTCTATTACTTTAGTAAATCGAAACTAACATCACAGTCCCCCTATCCAATACTGTCCTCTATCGGCTGATACATTAACTACGTGCGTGTCCAGTCTCGCGTCACCATTTGTCACTATCCAGCTCTGAGACACATCTCCCACTTAACCGCCTCCAAGGCAGGATCGTTATACGGCGCTACGCCTCAGAGCGAGGTATATATCTCATTTTTCTGAGGTGGCAGGTTCACTCCCGAAGAGGCTTCATTTAATGTGGTAGTGACAGTCGTACTTCTGTAAACAGTGTCTGCACCTACAGAGTACTTGAAGAACACCTTTTCTTGTCGGTTAAATTAGTATCGGTAGTCGTTTTAAGTAAATATCAACGATGACTTCCATAATGTCGTTATTTCCAGTAAATAAATTTCAACCGTTACCCCTTGGAAAAGTGTAAGATTATGTTCAAAATTTTAATTTAACTATCTTGAGTACCCAGCATTGCTCGGGAGTCTACACTTGATGGACTTCGTAATGTACCCTAAGAGTTTCTAAAGCTCGACATTATAGCACCGCCGGCTGGAGAGGCCGAGCGGTTCTAGGCGCTACAGTCTGGAACCACGCGACCGCTACGGTCGCAGGTTCGAATCCCGCCTCGGGCATGGATTTGTGTGATGTCCTTAGGTTAGTTAGGTTTAAGTAGTTCTAAGTTCTAGGGGACTGATGACCTCAGAAGTTGAGTCCCATAGTGCTCAGAGCCATTTGAACCATTATAGCACCTCAGTTATTCTCTGCCTGTAGTTCGTACGTGACAAGAAATCGCCTTGCCTCCTAGTTCTTTTCGTGGCACGTTGGCACAATTCGGAACATTGCGTGCAGAATGTTATCAAGTTCTACTCACGCTGAACGGCTGTTTACCTTTGGTGGAATGATAATGGGGCTACATAGGTGGCAAGGGTGGCCGAGAGCGCTAATGCGCAGCTTCCTGGACTCGGGTAGGCGCGCCGACCCGGGATCGAATCCGCCCGGCGGGTTAACGACGAGGGCCGGTATGCCGGCCAGCCTGGATGTGGTTTTTAGGCGGTTTTCCACATCCCGCTGGGTGAATACCGTGCTGGTCCCCAAGTTACGCCTCAGTTACACGACTCACAGACATGTGAAAACGTTAGCACCATTTCATGACTTACAGCTGGGGTACACTGCTTCCCTCCCGGGGGATTCGGGGTGGCGTCAGAAAGGGCATGGGGCCACCCTCTGCAATTAACACTGCCAAACCCGTAATAACAAAGCCGACCCCGCGTTGGAGTGGGACAAAGGCCCCGAGAAAGAAAGAAAGAAATAGGTGGAACACGATAGATGAAATATTTCGACAGCTATTTGTATCAAAATCAGTTAAATAAAGGGCATACATCATGTTCACTTTCTGGAGTTATTTTATTTAAATAAAAGTACTTCGAAAATACGTGTTTCGCATTTCGTATTTAAATACTTTTATGTAAAACCATTTTGTACTTACATTTGAAATAAAAAAATAACAAAATATTTGCATTTTGAATTAAAATACATTTAATAAATTATTTTCGACACCTCAGGGGCCTCCTCATAACTTCGTATCGTAGAGGATATTCTCCTCACGTAAAGCAGCGACAGGATGTTGGCCAGTGTTTTACAAACAAAAAATAATTCCAGTTAACGAAGCAGCTCTGCCCCTTCTCAAAGACCGCCAAGATCTTTATCTGCTACTGGCGGCCCTTTGCGGACCATTCCCAGAAGGCGACACTTCCGTAAACAAACAAATTCCTTGGAAGCGTGTTTCTGCCAGACATGGAGGTGCTCGTCACATTGTGTCAGCTATTTCTCTGAATGCAGTCCCGGGCACTATATCGCACAGAGCACATTACACTGTGCGAAAACTGCAGGAAAGCGTCTCGCAGACGCAGGCCCTGACCGGGTTGCTGCCCGGTGCCTGCTGTTAGTGGTCACCCCGCATTGTGCGTTCCTCTGAAAAGGCTGCCCTCAATCTCAATCAGCGGGAGGGGAAGAGGGGGGGGAGCGGTGGTCCAAACGTCTTGTCACCGGTCTGCCCACTGTGTCTGGCCTGGCTCTTCGCTTACCCAACTGAACTGTGGAGAATATTACATACAAAACGGCCACTAGGAGAAAGAAGGAATTAATACAGAAGTTGACGGCTAATTTCTGGCAATCACTGTCGTTGTTAATTACAAGCATTAGCTATTTTATTACTTGAGTCAATTATGAATAGAACACGACACCTGCTAGCCCGGCAAAGGGTTGTCTTGTGTCAGTGCGGTACATGTGAGTAAATCCGAGGGTGGGCAGATGTGTTAGCACGAGATCGTGCTGCTCTCAGAAGGAAGGCCGAAGGGTGGAGTGGTAACCATACGGAACAACTCACTTAGTGTAAACAAAATAGCCATGATAGACCAGAGAAGCCCACATCTCAACAAGCATTTTTTGCCGAACACAAATTTACAGGATTTTTTTCTTGTGTCTAACCAGTACTATCCCCTGAAAGAATACAGAGCATTTTATTAAAAGTCTGTCAATTTACAACATTATAATAACTGTTTTGCTACAGAAGGAAACTGAAGGTTAAATGGGTGGGTCAGATAACTTAGGTACTGAATCGAATTGGGGAAAATGGAAATTTGTGGCTCAGCTTGATTAAAAAAAATGGTTCAAATGGCTCTGAGCACTATGGGACTTAACTGCTGACGTCATCAGTCCCCTAGAACTTAAAACTACTTAAACCTAACTAACCTAAGGACATCACACACATCCATGCCCGAGGCAGGATTCGAACCTGCGACCGTCGTGGTCGCGCTGTTCCAGACTGTAGTGCCTAGAACCGCTCGGCCAGTCCCGCCGGCGCTTGATTAAAACAAGGTAATGGTTGATAGGACACGTACTGTGGCATCAACTTGGTAATCGAGGGAAGTGTGGGGAGCAAAAGTGTAGAGTGAGACCTAGCCGTCGAAACACTAAGCAGGTTCAACTAGATGAAAAGTGCAGTAGTTATTCAGAGCTGAAGAGGTTTGCACAGAATAGACTTCCATAGAGAGCTACAACTAATTATGTATGAATGCACGGTTTCGCGGCGATATGAATTAATAAAATTTTCTCGGTCTTCCAGCCGCGTCAGGTGGTTAAAATCCCACCAGCTTTCGATCGAGCTCTCCCCGGTCATTGTCAAGTGGTAAGACTGACTGCTGTGTCGCCGTGGCCGCGTCGTTACATAGCCGCACTGCTGGCGGTGACGTCACTGGTGCTCTCTTCCTCGCCATATATGGTAATGTTTTCATCCCGCGTCCGTCGCGCCCGTTTTAACATCGCAATAGCCGGTTCCCAGGCTGTGCTGAGCTGCAAACCGCCGTCCTTGTTGATGGTGTTTTGAGAGGATTTTATTTCAATAGCTTCTTTTATGACGCTATCCCAAAATCCCTTCGTCTTCATAACGACAGATGTTTCGCCGAATAGAATTCGGTGTCCATTTTCGTAGTCGTGTTCTGCCACGGCTGATTTTTCTGGATAGCGTAGGCGTAACCACCTCTCGTGTTCTGTCTGGCGTTGCTCCACAGGGCGTACTGTTTGGCCGACGTAGTAACAGCCACACTGACATGGTATCCTGTACACTCCAGGCGTTGTAAGCCCTAGATCGTCCTTCACATACCTCATGAGCTGGTGTGACACGCAAGAATCCGAAAGAAGTAGATTGATAAACGATTACATTTTTATTGATCAGAAAGAAGTGATTTTATAAGGCCAGATGTGTACCCAAACCTAAAAGATTCAGATTCACAACAAGCAAACTCATCTCACGGTTTTGAACAAAACGAAAGATCATTCCATGTAGGCTTTCACGGCCGGCGTCTTTATCAGTAAACTCTTCCGGGCTAAGTTGCCGTGGTCGATCTGTAGAACTTCTTCTCCCTGACGTTTCGTTCTCAACTGCGGAGAACATCTTCCGAGGTGAGTCGACGACTGGCTGCTAGGAGCTGGGGCCGCCGCTTATATAGAGATCGTAGGGGGCGCCACCACACGTCACATGGCGTCGATGTGCAGCTATCTCTGGCTATCGTCTGTTCTCTCGATTGCAGGCAATCGATTGTCACGTGATTGATGCAACGTCGACCGCCATATCTTATCCAATTTTAATCCTTCTTCTTTACGATTAAAATTGTATTGATGTTTGTGGATTTCAATTGCCTCTCTATACATACGTGTATAATAGTGCGACGTCCTCGCTAGCACGCTTGTTTCACCAAATTTTATGTCGTGATCTCCATCCTTAAAAACATGTTCCGCTACTGCCGATTTGTCGATATGTCCCAGGCGACAGTTTCTTTTGTGCTCCGTCAACCGTGTATTGATGCTTCTTTTGGTAGTTCCTATGTAAACCCTGCCGCAACTACACGGAATTTTATATACCCCTGGGGTGGCTAGGGGGTGACGAGCATCTTTTGTTGATCTTAGGCATTCACTAATTTTCTTAGTAGGTCTAAAAATGGTCTCTACCTGAAACTTGGCTAGTACTTTTCCAATGCGGTCCGTGATATTATGGATGAACGGAAGAAATACTTTTCCAGCTGATGGTTGTTGCTGTCTCCTATTTTTAGGCATTTTTCTATTTGGGTGAAGTGCTCGATTAATCTCGTTTTTTGTATAACCATTTTTCGCAAAGGCCATTCGTAAATGATTTAGTTCTTCTTGTAAGTAGCCTGGTTCACAAATATTATTGGCCCTATCCACTAGTGTTTTTATGACCCCCCTCTTTTGCCTAGGGTGGTGGTTTGAGTTCTTATGGAGGTAGCGATCGGTATGTGTACCTTTCCTGTAGACCTTATGGCCTAAGGTCCCATCCGCCCGTTTGATAACTGATACATCCAAGAAGTTAAGTTGTCCATTCTTCTCCTTCTCCATAGTAAATTTAATCTTTGGGTTGATGCTATTTAAGTGTACCAGAAAATCATTCAAGTCTTCTTCCTCATGATTCCATATTACAAAGGTATCATCCACATACCGATACCACTTCGAGGGGCTTTTTTTGGCCGACTGCAATGCTTGATGTTCAAAATATTCCATGAATAAATTCGCAATCGCGGGACTTAGGGGACTTCCCATGGCTACCCCATCGATCTGTTCATAAAATTCACCATTATACTGTTCACGATGGTTCCAGTTGATGAAGCTCTCTCCCATATAGCCAATATGTTCCCTACTGATATAGTAGCCTTGTTCCAACACTGTCTATCCTCAACCTATTTTCAGTATAATGGTGAATTTTATGAACAGATCGATGGGGTAGCCATGGGAAGTCCCCTAAGTCCCGCGATTGCGAATTTATTCATGGAATATTTTGAACATCAAGCATTGCAGTCGGCCAAAAAAAGCCCCTCGAAGTGGTATCGGTATGTGGATGATACCTTTGTAATATGGAATCATGAGGAAGAAGACTTGAATGATTTTCTGGTACACTTAAATAGCATCAACCCAAAGATTAAATTTACTATGGAGAAGGAGAAGAATGGACAACTTAACTTCTTGGATGTATCAGTTATCAAACGGGCGGATGGGACCTTAGGCCATAAGGTCTACAGGAAAGGTACACATACCGATCGCTACCTCCATAAGAACTCAAACCACCACCCTAGGCAAAAGAGGGGGGTCATAAAAACACTAGTGGATAGGGCCAATAATATTTGTGAACCAGGCTACTTACAAGAAGAACTAAATCATTTACGAATGGCCTTTGCGAAAAATGGTTATACAAAAAACGAGATTAATCGAGCACTTCACCCAAATAGAAAAATGCCTAAAAATAGGAGACAGCAACAACCATCAGCTGGAAAAGTATTTCTTCCGTTCATCCATAATATCACGGACCGCATTGGAAAAGTACTAGCCAAGTTTCAGGTAGAGACCATTTTTAGACCTACTAAGAAAATTAGTGAATGCCTAAGATCAACAAAAGATGCTCGTCACCCCCTAGCCACCCCAGGGGTATATAAAATTCCGTGTAGTTGCGGCAGGGTTTACATAGGAACTACCAAAAGAAGCATCAATACACGGTTGACGGAGCACAAAAGAAACTGTCGCCTGGGACATATCGACAAATCGGCAGTAGCGGAACATGTTTTTAAGGATGGAGATCACGACATAAAATTTGGTGAAACAAGCGTGCTAGCGAGGACGTCGCACTATTATACACGTATGTATAGAGAGGCAATTGAAATCCACAAACATCAATACAATTTTAATCGTAAAGAAGAAGGATTAAAATTGGATAAGATATGGCGGTCGACGTTGCATCAATCACGTGACAATCGATTGCCTGCAATCGAGAGAACAGACGATAGCCAGAGATAGCTGCACATCGACGCCATGTGACGTGTGGTGGCGCCCCCTACGATCTCTATATAAGCGGCGGCCCCAGCTCCTAGCAGCCAGTCGTCGACTCACCTCGGAAGATGTTCTCCGCAGTTGAGAACGAAACGTCAGGGAGAAGAAGTTCTACAGATCGACCACGGCAACTTAGCCCGGAAGAGTTTACTGATAAAAACGAAAGATGTTTTGTACTTCAGGAGAAAGTAACGTGTCTGAATTTAGAGTACAGCGAAGTGAGAAGATAATGTACAGCGCTGTAATTAACTTCCATTCCGCCAAGTATGAGCTATCTATAAGATTCTGCTCGCAGGATAATACCGACAAGCGATGCCAATACACCCTCACCACTTTAATTAAGTCACCCTAGCAAGAACTGATTTGAATCACGTAATTCCTTATTTATTATAGAACCTCCACAGTGGCATAGAGTTTCAGCAGACGAAGGCAGTTTCCCTTCCACAGCCCAGACCACCTCCAAACACAGCAGCAGAAACTAGCATGTAACCAAACCTAGAAAAGATTATAGTGACGAATACTCTTTTAAGCCAGAACGATCTCGTGGTCTGCAACATGCAAACGATTCTCGTTGCTCTAAAACCAACTGAGTCCGTAAAGATGTACAATGCCTTCAGTGGCCACGCAAAGAGGTTGCTGGGAAGAAATGAAAGAATGGAATGAAAAGGCACTTTTCACTTTCAACAAGATAACGTGTAACCGCATGTTATCGATACAAATATAACCTACTTCCATACAGAACGTATCCAACTGTTTTCCTGGTCAATACATTCTCTGAATTTGTCGTCCTTTGAAATTGACTCAATGCCCTCTACAATTGATTAACTCTGACATATAGTTGAGACAGCACAGAATAAAGTACTTGGATTTAACAGCCTCATTCAGTGTCGATGCCCAGCCGGATTAGATAGTTTGTCGCAGTTTCTCTCTCTACATTTCGCTGTGAGATACTCCTAGGTGCCTGGAGGTAGGCGACTGATCTCAGAGGTGAGTCCACTGGTTGCCTACCTGCAGGCGCCTCGAAGTACTTCGGGCTGTAGGAGTAGCGCTACTGAACGAAAAGATATTGCGAAGATCGGCTTGGCCACTGCCTGACTGATGTTCCATGAATGAAATTTTCACTCTACAGCGGAGTGTGCGTTGATATGATACTTTCTGGCAAAGTCTCAGTCCGGCACACGGTTTTCACCTGCAAGGAAGTTTAATATCAGCCCACACGCCGCTGCAGATTGAAAGTTTCACTCTCGAAACATACCCCAGGCTGTGGCTAAGCCATATCTCCGCAATATCCTTTGTTTGAGGAGTGCTATGCCTGCAAGTTTCGCAGGAGATCATCTGTTAAGTTTGGAAGATAGGAGAAGAGGTACTGACGCAATTAAGGCTATGAGGATGGAGCGTGAGTTATTCTTGTGTAGCTCAGCTGGCTCCGGCATGGTAGATCAACGTGTTTGGTCAGAGGGCTGGCTGCTCTTTGTAATAAAAAAACTGAGCTAAATATTCAACGATGAACTTGAAGGGGTGTCATGTAACGTCCGTTCGGACCAAATGGTGAGAACGACGACGAACAAAATGAAGAAAGATTTTTTGGTAGAGCACGTACCCACAAAGGCATAGGTCCTGGGTTCGAGCATTGATCTGGCACAAAGTTTTAATCTGCCAGTAATTTTCACATTTACTTCACTGCTCTGTCCCATCCTCAACGGTTCTTTGACTTGTACATCTCTTTCCTGCTCAGCTCTTCAGCTGCCCTCGTAGTCAGATCAAATGCCATGTCACGGAAGTAAAACCTTCTTTTAATGTGTAAGCCTGCACTATACGTTTCAAATTTATGAATGTACTAGCGGAGAAACCTGGCGTTGTACAGGCATTTATTTATAGCTGTGCACCCGCTTCCGTACCACCTGGTCTTGTGCTTAATGCTTGTATATCTCCTGAACTATTATATAAGTTTGTAGGTACCTTCAGCGACATATATCTATGCCGTCTGCAAAATATGGTGAGAATGGAGTTAGTAGCAGTGAGTAATAAATTTAAACATCAGGCACTATGCGGACGTTTTTCACGTCTCTCTCTTTTTACGATGTCATACCTTCTGAAACTTGTGTCTTATAATTACATAATATTGTAGGTACATTCAGCGGCATATGTGGGTAATGTCTGCGAAATTTATTGAGAATAGAGTTAGTGCCAAGGAAGTAATAAATTTAAACGTCATGCATGACGCAGCAGTTTTCGACGCATCTGAATGTTTATGAAGTCAAATCATCTGAATTGTGTGTCGTACAATGATACAATTTTGCACTACATTCAGTGGTATGTACGCATACTGGCAGCAAAATGTGTCGCGAAAACAATTAGAAGTAATACGTTATAACGTAACGCCTTATGTGGCACTTTTACCGCAGTAAAAGCGGATAATCAGTAAACGATAAACATCTTTCTTTTCATAATTTTATAGGGTTGTCACCCAGAAAAAGGGTTTGAAATTATATGTAACTTTTGTTCAAGTCGCTACGTGCACTCATTTTCATTTACTGAATAACTTAAGTCTGGTAATTCACGTGTCACAGGTTGCGTTTCGTTTTTACCCTCCCCCCCCCCCCCCCTTTGGTAGGTAGTGGTTCCTTAGTCCCACAGCGATCGTTGCCTGACAGCAAGGTATATGTGATGTGTACCAAGTTTGGCTGAAACTGGTCAAGTGAGTTAGGAGGAGATGTGGAAGGAACACACACACGCGCGCGCACACACACACACACACACACACACAAACACAAACACTTTCTTGTCATATTTGTGGAGTATACATTTGTTGTATTTTAAGATTTTTTTGTTTCTATTTTCTTTTTACATTCTTCTTGACCAACTGGAAATATTTAATAACTTAGATTTTTCCAGTATGTTATTTCTCCATATTGTCTTCACCTTTCTTCCATCCACGTTATTCCTGTTTGTGCGTTAAAAGCGTTTATAAATTTACTATTGTTTTCTTTTACCTCCGATCTTCTGATATTGTTCATATTTTGTTTTACTTTTAATTCTATAATCCATGTGCTCTTTAATTTCTTTTTCAAGAAATACAGGGATATTTGTTTTGTAAGCCTGTTATCATTCTTTTCTGTATTTTTTTATAGATCCATTCATTATTTCTCATTTTCCAGTCCTCTATAAGGTTTCCCCTAGGTGTTCCTATTTGCCACGATGTTTTTTTCCTCCTGAAATTCTCAGAGTAATTCTATTTGCTATTGCTTCCAAGACGTTTATTTGAGAAAGTGCCCTCTCAGAATTATTAAAACTATTTGCAAAGTTGTTTGCAAAATACAGTAAGTTTAACCATAATACCATGGTACTTAATACCTGAAATGTTCAACTTTCCGATATCTTGGCCCCACGTTGCAGATCATTTTTTTTTTCCAATACATAGTTCATCGGTAAAGGTGATAAACCGTGTATATCAGAGATTCACGGATTATGTTTGTTTAGTTTTCTTTAACGCCAAATTTTCAAGTGACCTTTTCCATTATTTCTTTGTCTACTGAGTAAAATTATTTCATGAAATCTATATAACATACTACCATAGCTTTAGTGATACACATTTTATTTTTACTTTTACTCTTTCTTGTGACTATCTATTGCCACCTTTTCTTTAGCAGTGAGCTATTAAAGCTGTTGTCACACACGGAGGTTGTGTCAGTGAGGAGTTGCTCTGGTAACCGATATGTTTATGATGCACAACAGTTGTGGTCGCAATAATTGGTCCTGCGTTGTGGTACTGATTGCTAAGGACCATATACGTAACATCTTTATAGGCACGATTTTTCCAGGGCACACTTAGATATTAACTGATGATACCTTTGCACAAAAAATGATGAAAATGAATCCTGAGGCAGTCCCTTAAAAAATTCGTGGTCTCTTAGTCCTCATTCTCTTCAGTCTTAGCTAGTTCTTCATCAACCTTGCAATTTTTGACTGCAACCTTAATTTTTTCTATTCTACTATGTAACCTGGGATGATAGAAGTGTTGGATTGCTTGTAGACAATCCATAGCTAACTTCCAAGTAATAGCGGCATAATATTTCACAGTTGGTCACATAGTAACTATGCATGAATTCATGCTTACATGAATGAACTGGATTTCCACTAGCTTAGGTACAGCAGTCTCGTATACTATTAGGAAGCATTATTTCACTGGAAGACGGATCCTCACAACCTGTGTGGAACATAATGAGTCCCAATTAAAACGGCTCCAGTCTTCAAGGCAACAGAATAATTTCACTTCCTGGAAAATACAACGTTATACGAAGTTTTCATACATTTGCTGGACGTTTTATGAATTTCTCGTTCATCCGGCTGCTCGCACTGAAAGAGGACGGATTATTTATATTGTTTTTGCCTTCCGACTCTGTGGCCCGTTTCCTCACTTCTTGTCGATTTCATTCCAGCTCTCTTCGAAGCCTTTCCGCCTTCTGTTGCCTCAGGCGCTATGCTAATTCGCAGATATTGTTTGTCGATTAAGGCAATTCACTCATTACCATACTGCCGACCTTTAAAACTAGATACAGTAAAAACAAACCATTTGCCTGATGCAGCAGCCCAACTTGAGTGATCAGAATGTACCCACGCGAGAAGTACTTTTTTCCTAGTTCATCTGATCGCGTTGGGGGAATAGAGTGCAACTGTTCTCATAAATTCGACAGTAACAGGTATAGGAAAAATATTAGTTTAATGCAATACTTTCATTCAGTGACTCACCAATCGCTTCGAAATATTGGCCGATTGTTATAAACGTCAGTTTAAATACAGAAAACTGCAACAAGTTACTGTTTTTAAATATTAGTTTATTCCTAAAAACTAATTTTCGAAACGCTTTAGGCTCATCTACAGATGAAGCACATGGTAGTTGCATGTTTATTAGGATACCGTAAGGTTGTGTATTGGCTCTGTGATAAGAAAATAGATAAAATGACTTTAATGTATCGCCTTGATTAATGGTTATACCACGAGGTGAGTCAGAAACCAGATTCTGTTACATACAGTGACAGTATGCGTGGATTTGTAGTTGGTATTCACCTGGCAGCTTCCAGCGTGATGGCCAGTTCTCCACAGATTACACGGTTTCCAGCATCCAATATGTCCTTTATAAAAGGTGCATGTTATAAAGGTTTGCATTCAAAGATATTACACATTTGGCTCAGACACAATTACTTAATTTTGTGCACATAATACATCGATTTGTGGGCGAATATTTTGATCTAAAATTGTGTGAAAATGAATGCTAAAAAATAATGTTACAGGAATAGGGAATTTCAGCTATTTTTAAACATATATGCTTTAATTCTGCTCGTGTTCTGGAATGATTGGCTGAAAATAGACATAAATTCCCTTCATTGCAGATAACGTGGGTATTAGATGCACCACTACACCCATGGTCTAGGAGTGGCGTGTTTGTTTAGCAGTCAAAACGTCCTCTTGTTCCAACCCCGCAATCGCATAAAATTTGAATAAAAATCATCAGCAACGGCGGCCGAAGACTTCCGGCACAAGAGGTGACCTTCATTCAGCAGACGGCTTTGTCAAGGAGGCAAAGGAGCGGACAGAGTTTCAGGGCACTCTCTTGTCCTTGGGGTGGGAAACTGACCCTAAAGGCGGGAGAATCAGCGATTATCAACGGCATGCGGATGCAGAAGGCAATGGAAACCACTGCATTAAAGACACATAATGTGTAACCACAGGACATGAGGTGCGTAACTGAAAAAGTGTCACGACCTCTCCATTGATGAAAGATTCAGGTCTAGCCATCATTCTGATCTCCTGGACGGAACTGCCGAGGGATAGATGACCATGAGAAAAAGATTTAATCAGCAACGAAAGCATAACGTTCTACGAGTCGGGCCATGTAATGTTAGTAGTTCTAACATTGTGAGGTAGCTATAAAGTCTAATGCTAAGGCTCATTGTAGGTATATTAGTGTCAGTGAAATGAAACTGAAAGACAACGATTTATTGTTGGATAAGTATAGGATAATATCAACAGAAGCAGAAAATGGTGTTACGCAAATACACTCCTGGAAATGGAAAAAAGAACACATTGACACCGGTGTGTCAGACCCACCATACTTGCTCCGGACACTGCGAGAGGGCTGTACAAGCATCGAATGGCGCTAGCTGCACAGCATTTGTGCACCGCCGCCGTCAGTGTCAGCCAGTTTGCCGTGGCATACGGAGCTCCATCGCAGTCTTTAACACTGGTAGCATGCCGCGACAGCGTGGACTTGAACCGTATGTGCAGTTGACGGACTTTGAGCGAGGGCGTATAGTGGGCATGCGGGAGGCCGGGTGGACGTACCGCCGGATTGCTCAACACGTGGGGCGTGAGGTCTCCACAGTACATCGATGTTGTCGCCAGTGGTCGGCGGAAGGTGCACGTGCCCGTCGACCTGGGACCGGACCGCAGCGACGCATGGATGCACGCCAAGACCGTAGGATCCTACACAGTGCCGTAGGGGACCGCACCGCCACTTCCCAGCAAATTAGGGACACTGTTGCTCCTGGGGTATCGGCGAGGACCATTCGCAACCGTCTCCATGAAGCTGGGCTACGGTCCCGCACACCGTTAGGCCGTCTTCCGCTCACGCCCCAACATCGTGCAGCCCGCCTCCAGTGGTGTCGCGACAGGCGTGAATGGAGGGACGAATGGAGACGTGTCGTCTTCAGCGATGAGAGTCGCTTCTGCCTTGGTGCCAATGATGGTCGTATGCGTGTTTGGCGCCGTGCAGGTGAGCGTCGCAATCAGGACTGCATACGACCGAGGCACACAGGGCCAACACCCGGCATCATGGTGTGGGGAGCGATCTCCTACACTGGCCGTACACCACTGGTGATCGTCGAGGGGACACTGAATAGTGCACGGTACATCCAAACCGTCATCGAACCCATCGTTCTATCATTCCTAGACCGGCAAGGGAACTTGCTGTTCCAACAGGACAATGCACGTCCGCGTGTATCCCGTGCCACCCAACGTGCTCTAGAAGGTGTAAGTCAACTACCCTGGCCAGCAAGATCTCCGGATCTGTCCCCCATTGAGCATGTTTGGGACTGGATGAAGCGTCGTCTCACGCGGTCTGCACGTCCACCACGAACGCTGGTCCAACTGAGGCGCCAGGTGGAAATGGCATCGCAAGCCGTTCCACAGGACTACATCCGGCATCTCTACGATCGTCTCCATGGGAGAATAGCAGCCTGCATTGCTGTGAAAGGTGGATATACACTGTACTAGTGCCGACATTGTGCATGCTCTGTTGCCTGTGTCTATGTGCCTGTGGTTCTGTCAGTGTGATCATGTGATGTATCTGACCCCAGGAATGTGTCAATAAAGTTTCCCCTTCCTGGGACAATGAATTCACGGTGTTCTTATTTCAATTTCCAGGAGTGTAGGATTCCTTGCGAATAGGAATGTAGGCAGAGAGTGAGTTGCTGTGAACAGTTCCGTGATAGGGTTATTCTCGTCAGAATCGACAGCAAATCAACACTTCAACTATAGTTCAGGTATAGACGTCGACGTCGCCAGCAGAACATGAAGAGATAGAGAAAGTATAAGAGGATTTTGAACAGATAATTCCGTATGTGAAAATCTAATAAACATTGGTTTTCTAATATGGTTGTAGTGGAAGGAGTAGAAGTAAGAGTTATGGGAGAATATGAGGTTGGGACAAGAAATGAGAGAGGAGAAAGACTAATTGAGTTCTGTAATAAATGTCAGCTAGTAATAGCGAATACTCTGTTTAAGAATCACAAGAGGGGAAGGTACACTTCGAAAAGGCTGGGAGATACGGGAAGATTTCAGTTAGTTGTAAGGAATACCCAGAGGCAGAAAGAGACGCAGATCACAATGTGGTAATGATGAAGAGTATGCTGAAGTTTAAGAGACTAGTCAGAAAAAATCAGTACGCAAATATGTGGGATACACTTGAGGTTCTCTACGGCTATAGATAATGGGACAAGGAATAGCTCAGTAGGCAGTTCAGTTGAAGAAAACTGGACTTCTAAAAATGAAAGTCACAGAAGTAGGAAAGAAAAGCTAGATTTCAAAGAAGGTACTGCGAAGAAACCATTTGTAACACAAGATATACTTCAGTAGATCGATGAATGGAGGACGTACAAAAATGTTTCGGGAATTTCAGGCGTACAGAAATGGAAGGCACGAATAAAATAAATAGAGAGTGTCGAGCGCTAGGCCGAAATGGCAACATGAAAAATGTGAAGAAGACGGAAAGAATGTGACTGTCGAAAGGAGTGACTCAGCGTACTTCACGCTGGAACGATCATTCTCGTTGTTTTGTAGAGCGTATGAGGCTGGCGCCATACCATCTGACTTTCGAAAAAATTTCATGCACACAAGTCCGAAGATGACAACAGGTGACAATCCGAGAATCATTGCTCAATTAGCTTAACAGCTCATGCATCCAAACTGCTGACAAAATAATACGCAGAAGAATGGAAAAGAAAACTGAGGATGTGTTACATGACGATGAATTTGGCTTTAGGAATGGTAAAGGCACCAGAGAGGCAGTTCTGACATTGTATTCGATAATAGAAGCAAGACTAAAAAAAATCGGGACGCCTAGATATGATTTGTCGACCTGGAAAAAACGTTCGATGATGCCAAATGGTGTAATATGTTAGAAATTCAGGGAGAAGTAGGATTAAGCTACAGGGAAAGACGCACAATTTACAATATTCACTAGAGCCAATGGGGACCAGTGAGACAGGAAGACCAAGATCGAAGTGTTCGGATTAAAAAGGGTGTAAGACGGGCATGTAGTCTTTCGCCCTATAAGTTGAGAAAGCAATGACGGAAACAAAAGAAATGTTCAAGAGTGGAATTAAAATTCAAGGTGAAAGGATATCAAATAAGAGATTGGTTGATGATTGCTGTCTGCAGTGAAAGCGAAGAAAGATTCAGGATCTGCTGTATGGAATGAACAGTCTAATGAATCTTTAAAGTCAGTAACGCCATTAGACTGTGGGCACTGTATATCATTAAAACACTTGATAATGGCAATTTAAAGCCAAAAGCATAATCGCGTAAACCGCAGGACCGCTACGGTCGCAGGTTCGAATCCTGCCTCGGGCATGGATGTTTGTGATGTCCTTAGGTTAGTTAGGTTTAACTAGTTCTACGTTCTAGGGGACTAATGACCTCAGCAGTTGAGTCCCATAGTGCTCAGAGCCATTTGAACCATAATCGCGTAAATGTGACACTGCAAATAAAAAACAGTCTAATGGCGGTACTGACTTTAAAGAAATATGTTATGACTGTGGCCCCACATTATGAAAAAATTATTAAAAGTCTAATGAATACCGAATGTGGATTGGGAGTAAAGCTAAGACGGACGAAAATAATGAGAAGTAGCAGAAATGAGAACAGCGGAAAACTTAATGTTATACCTGGTGATCACGAAGTAGATGAAGTTAAGGAATACTGCTACTTAGGCAGCAAAATAACTAGCTATGGTTGCTGCAAGGAGTACATCAAAAGCAGACTAGCATTGGCAGAGACGACATTCTTGGCCAAAGTCTACCAGTATCAGATAAAGACCTTAATTTCAGGAAGAAGTTTCTGAGAATATATGTTTGGAACACAGCATTGTATGGTAGTGAAACATGGACTGTGGGAAAACTGGGAGAGAAGAGAAGCATTTGCGACGTGGTACTGTAGAAGAATGTTGAAAATTAGGTGGACTGAAAAGATAAGCAATGAGGAGATCTCCGCAGAATCCGTGAAGAAAGGAATGTATAGAAAACAACAAGAGACAGGATGGTAGGACATCTGTTAAGACATCACGGAATAACTTCCATGGCACTAGAGGGAGCTGCGGAAGAACAACACTGTAAAGGAAGACAGAGATTGGAAACATAAAGAAAATAATGGAGGTAATAGGTTGCAAGTGTTATTCGTAGATGAAGAGGTTGGCACAGGAGAAAAATGTGTGGCTGGCCGCAACAAACCAGTCAAAAGACTGATGACTCAAAAAAACTGCATTTTTGTAACAGTAGAAGGGCTAGTTATTTAGGAACGTAGTACAAGAATAATTCTGATAGTAATGCAGCTATGAAGTAAGGGGATGGAAAGAGGGCGTTAGTGGATATGTCGGCCGATAAGCTGTTCCAAGTCTCTAAACTTGTGTGGGAAGAATTTGTTTTCCTGTTCAGTCTAGACAATGAAAAAGTGTTCTGGTGTTATATGTGTGCTTAAGAAGATGTCACTCTCCTCAAGAAGGTCAACCTCTATGCCTTCGTCAGTAAGATAACGTATGTGAATGTTCTGTACATGCTGTTAGCAGAATGACTGTGTTGGGCAATATGAGTGGCAAAGCTGGATTTACGCGGGATCCATGTGTTCTTTGAAATGTGTTGTGAAGCCTCTACCAGTTTGTTCAATGTACAAGCGACTACCGTAATACAACGACAGACTTGTGCAGTTTGACTGCCGAAGTGGTTCCGATTTACGTACGAGAACAGCATATGAACGACATAGTCCTGTGAAAGTATAATTTTCAGAATGCAGTTAATATTACCAGAACTGTGTTACTTTAATTGGTATAATAGCGCCCATTCCGTCCACGTTGAACTTTAGTACTCATTTTTCGTGTTCCCTTAGCGAATAACGTATGAGAAGGCCGGCAATGGGTAAGACTCAGTATTAATTAGAATGTCTCTGACGGTCAATGTACAAAATGTTGCCTGACTCATTGAAACCTACGTGCTGTAAGTTTTAATTACAGCTCTCCTAGTGATGAAAAATGTCTTTCCTCTAGAATCTGCCACTGGAGTTGGATGAGCAACTTCAACGTTCACAGACTTACTAGGCGAACCTGTCACGAGATGTGGGTTAAAACAAATTTACTCTGTAACTATTAACTTCATTTTTATCTTTGCTTGGGGGAAACGACTGAAAAACTAAATATGACGAGCGGAGTTCGAATCCATCTTCTTCAAAACAAGGTTCTTTTGTCTCAAACGCTTCAACGCATTCGTTACAATTTATCTATATTAGCTTTGTCCAGCTGATCGGGTTTTCCACCTCTAAAGAGACTAATACCGACTGGCATTCACCTAATGGCTTCTTCCCTTCTTTTTGATGCCTTCCCTAGACCCTGATAATATATAGACGCCGATCTGACAGATGGGAACAATTTTAACACCGATGTCATTTCTCAATCAGTTTAACAAAGTTCTTATTATATTGACTATAAAAAGAGGAAACATTTTAAGCCGTCTTCAGTTATGGCCTAAATTTGGTCTAATAAGACAAAACTATGTACCCTTTAAATGAATAATACTTGCAGAATATCCTCGAAAGTGCTTCCATTTGTATTATTATCTTAAGCTGTCAAGGACAGAGTATTCAGTTTGTCCTTGTAGATTATCCGCATCATCTATGTGCAGCTGAGTTAGTTCATCTCTAAAGAACCTGATATCGACTGACGTTGAACTAACAGCTTCTTCCTTTGTTTGCGTTGCCTTAAGGACTCCATGGCAATGTGGCTGCTAGAAATAACTGTGTTAGTAAGGAGAATAACGAACTATCTTCCACGTACGTGCACAAGTTTCCGTGGCTGGAGACAGTTTCAGTAAAATTATTCAGTTTCCTTGTCCGCGAAGAGTTGTAAAATACTGCAAAGCATCGGTCAATGTTAAAGATGATTTTCGTCGAAATGTGGAATACTCTTCGTTGTATTTAGTGTATAACACTCTCCGGTGGAGTCTGGAAGCAGTGCCTGAAACATTGGTTTATAGTGCCACACAATGGTTTGATTTTATTTAACTTATATATCAAGTCTAGAGTTTTTTCCAAATAGCTTCCGTAAACTACAATCAGTTACACTCCTATATTCTTATTACTTGTTTCCTATGTATTGCTCCGTTTACTGAAAATGTAGATGCTGGGAGAATAAAGAAAAGTTCAATTGTTAGGCAATATACGAGAGTCATCTCAGTGATCACTTTTACAGAAACGTTTCGGGGTTGTGTACATTTGGCCTGTCGGGCAACACAGGGGAGCCCATGATCACGCATGTCTTGACGTGTGTATATCTCACCGTGTAACAACCCGCTTCTCCGCTTCTTAACTGTGCAAAATCACGAAAGCACGTCCTTGCTGCAGAACACACGCGCCAGCCGTTTTGTGACACACGCGATTCCGCTACATGACGGTATTGTACCACTGTTACCGATGTAATCGTTTATCATGAGACGCGAATCAATTCAATGCACTGCCATACTTACGAAATAGTTTATGAAAGAGTCGCCAGAAACGCTTCCACCGGCGAGGTAGATCTAAAAAATCATAACTCAGACGCAGCCGATTGCTACCCCGTAGGAATCCTACTGCCGTCGAAGATCTGTTTACGGGACTGAAACTATGCGACGGTAACAATTCCATCCAGCCAACTGGCTTTTTGTACGACCTTGGTATCTGAGCAAACAAACCAAAAAGAATAAAGTAGACGTTGTACCGTGGTACCATTTCCCAAAGATATGAAGGTTAGTAAACTACACTAAGACTTTGCCAAAAAGGAGTGTTATTCCGGCTATTAGGTTGGTGCATGAGCCCGTAGCCTTATTGTTTCGCGTGTTGATATCCCGGTTGTTATGGATTTGTTTATCGATTTCCATTTTGTTATTTGATCCTCACAATTGTTATTTGAGTTTGGATATTCTCATTTAGAGATAGTGAGTGCAGCTGTGGACGCTAGAAAATGGAGTGGCAAGTGGAGAAATCGGAACATTTCCGACATATTCTTCTGTTTGAGTTCAATAAATCGGTGACAGAAGTGGATGCAGCCAAAGTCATTCGTGCCATGTATGGGTATAATGCGACTGGACACAGCAAGAAAATGCTTTTCTTGTTTTAAGGAGGATCGTTTTGACATTAGTGGCTCTCCATGTTCTGGAAGAGCTTTGGAGTTTGATGAAGTCCGTTTAAACGCATTAATCCACAACGACCCGCTTCAGTGCACTCGAGAGCTGACAAATTTGATAGTGTGATGATTCCACCATCGTGTGACACTAGTATGCAGTGGCGGGAGGCTCAGAATTCAGGTGTTAGGATACCGCTACTCTAAACCAAAATCACAGAAATCAGTGGCTGCCCACATGTGCATCTCTGCTTGTTCGTCATCAACTGGCTCGTGGACAACGCCGGCAACTCCTACCGATTATCATTACTAGTTAAGAGAAATAGTGTCTTTATACTAATATAAGGGAAAGGAAGGAAAGATTGAGTCCAAACAAGCAGCAACTCCCTGCTAAAAGAACTGCGCGGATCCACAAATGATAAGATTATTATTGATACACTACTTGCCATTAAAATTGTTACACCAAGAAGAAGTGCATATGATATACGTGTATTCATTGGACAAATATATTGTATTAGAATTGACATGTGATTACATTTTCACGCAGTTTGGGTGCATACATCCTGAGAAATCAGTACCCAGAACAACCACCTCTGGCCGTAATAACGGCCTTGATACGCCTGGGCATTGAGTCAAACAGAGCTTGGATGGCGTGTACAGGTACAGCTGCCCATGCAGCTTCAACACGATACCACAGTTCCTCAACAGTAGTGACTGGCGTAATGTGACGAGCCAGACTTTTTCAATTGGTGAGAGATCTGGAGAATGTGCTGGCCACGGCAGCAGTCAAACATTTTCTGTATCCAGAAAGGCCCGTACAGGATCTGCAACATGCGGTCGTGCATTATCCTGCTGAAATGTAGGGTTTGCAAGGATCGAATGAAGGGTAGAGCCACGGGTCGTAACACATCTGAAATGTAACGTCCACTGTTCAAAGTGCCCTCAATGCGAACAAGAGGTGACCGAGACGTGTAACCAGTGGCTCCCCGTACCATCACGCCGAGTGATTCGCCAGTATGGCGATGACGAATACGCGCTTCCAATGTGGGTTCACCACGATGTCGCCAAAAACGGATGCGACCATCATGATGCTGTAAACAGAACCTGGATTCATCCGAAGAAATGACGTTTTGCCATTTGTGCACCCAGGTTCGTCGTTGAGTACACCATCACAGGCGCTCCTGTCTGTGATGCAGCGTCAAGAGTAACCGCAGCCATGGTCTCCGAGCTGATAGTCCATGCTGCTGCAAACGACGTCGAACTGTTCGTGCAGATGGTTCTTGTCTTGCAAACGTCCCCATCTGTTGACTCAGGGATCGAGACGTGCCTGCACGATCCGTTACAGCCATGCGGATAAGATGCCTGTCATCTCGACTGCTAGTGATACGTCGCCGTTGGGATCCTCCTGAACCCACCGATTCCATATTCTGCTAACAGTCATTGGATCTCTACCAACGCGAGCAGCAATGTCGCGATACGATAAACCGCAATCGCGATAGGTTACAATGCGACCTTTATCAAAGTCGGAAACGTGATGGCACGCATTTCTCCTCCCTACACGAGGCATCACGACAACGTTTCAGCAGGCAATGCCGGTCAACTGCTGTTTGTGAATGAGGAATCGGTTGGAAACTTTCCTCATGTAAGCTCGTTGTAGGTGTCGCCACCGGCGCCAACCTTGTGTGAATGCTATGAAAAGCTAATCATTTGCATATCACTGCATCTTCTTCCTGTCGGTTAAATTTCGCGTCTGTAGCATGTCATCTTCGTGTTGTAGCTATTTTAATCGCCAGTAGTGTAACTAAAGTTGCTGTTACGAGTTTCTGTTGTGTTTATAATAGACGTATGGAAAAACGCTACGAACGTATGCATCAGTCAGATATAACGGTACACGTGCTAACTCTACGTCTAATTAAGAACGTGCTTCACACTGATGTTCAGCTGTGTGTGAATTCCTAAGGGACCAAACTTCTGAGGTCATCGGTCCCTAGAGTTACTCATTACGTTAACTAACTTAAACTGACTTATGCTAAGAACAACACACACATACACCCATGCCCTAAGGAGGACTCGAACCACCGGCGGGAAGAGCCGTGCAATCCGTGACATGGCGCCTCTAACTGCGCGGCCACTCCGCGCGGCTCTTCACGCTGACTTTTGCGAATACAGAAGGTAAAAACTGGTCATTGTAACAATCTCAACATGTATAAAGATCAAAACCCGAAAAGTAAGTAGTGTGGCCGTTTTGCCGAAATCTAAAGCGTGGAGAGTTTTGTTCAGAATGTCAGTGAAAGCAGAGTCAAGAATGTCGATTTTTATCCACTAGGTCGCCGATCGTAGGGAGCGCCTGAAGCATAGAGTGTTACGCGTTACAGCGCCACCTTGCGGGCTGCCGCCTCAACCACTCACTCAGGATCTGCTATGACTGAGAGTCATTAATGCTACTGTATCAAACATGCGATACACATTCTAGGGTCGCTAAGGGAAGTTCTCGTAACTAGATGTCATTTCTGAAAACCTAACAACTCTGATCGATGCATGTCGACACATAATTTTTAACTTACTGGTTTTGATATAAAACATGCACAATCGGTTAAAGAGATTGCACACGAAACAAGCTATACAAAGTACAAGGTGTAAGTACATCATAAGCAATCTATTAGTTAAAGGATGACACCCTTAGAACAAATATAATGAAAGTATTTAGGACACTTTGTAAGCTCGTTAATGTCGGTAACAATGCTGTTGTGTTGGAATATTCAACAGGTAACCTATACCGATGAATGACGCGTTACGAACTGAAAGTTGCGGTGGACTGTTGTATGTGCGCTGATGCCTAACCATGGAAAAACATATTTCTGTGTGTGACCGAACCCTCACGATTTTACGTAATTTCAATTTGATTTTTCATGTGGTGACAAATAGCGTACAATCGCATCAAGATTTTTACGAATCAGCTGTTAAACGACTGATTCTTTTCAATCAATTTGTCTCATTATTATTTGTTTCATTTATCAATATCGTTATTCAAGGGCAGCCAAAACCTTTATACTGAGCTGTGAAAGGCACTGTTAGGCCTCTTCGACCGCTACGCGCAAAATCAGATGCTGCGCGTGCTGTCTGGTTGCCCGTGGCATGCGGTCTTGGCAGTGAAACGGGTCGTAAATTTTGCCTTCGCAGCCATCTTCAGCAAACATAAAACCTTTATCCTATCACTCAATGGAGATTTTTCTACTGTTATTACTGGGGAAAATGACATTATTGTAATCACTGTTTCCTAGTTTGAAAGAAGCGCGCTCCAGTTCGATTATTATTACACAAAAAATGGCGATCGACTACTAATTCGTCAGCAAGTGGTGGATATAGAGGCTCGACCGTACATTTCACCCACTGTTGCAAAAGCACTGCCTACCTTCGATATCGCTTTGACACCGTGATTATATCCAATAGATCAACAGCTTCTCTTTGAAGACACAGGTAAAGCGATATTTGTGACTCACTTTGTTGAACCCTTTGAAATAAATATTATGATTAAGTGCTTACAGTAGCCAACAACCGAAGAAAGTAATCTACTTTCTTAATTCTGTAGTTTATTGTGACTTAATAATCACTTTTATCAACGTGCTTTATACTTTAAAGTGCTAGATGGAAACAAGCAGAACTATTTCTAATGCCACATTGAGGTAGCTATCATTAAAAGTTTTACGTAAGCAATTACAAAAATAGTTAATTGAATTGTGAGCTTTCACTTAGCAAAATTTTTTATCAGCAAATGGAAAAACGAAGGTGACCAATGCACAGATCTTAGGTTCTAACCAGTTTAAATGAATCGATGAATGAAGTTCGTACATTGGAATATGAAGTTTCACGAAACACAAAAACGATTCTTGCGATCGTAATTTTAGCAAAAGTTATTATCTGCAATAAATAACACCGGAGTAAAGATTCTGAAATATCTCTGTGTTAAATTTTGGTCGATCCAGTGTTACTTATGAACTGTAATATAAGGACTGTTTTCGGATTCACAATTGCACCTTATGACTGTTACTCTTCATAGTAATGAGTTTACTACACAAACTGAAAGTCTTGCCTTGTCATGGCTGCGTCATCGAAAGTGTGGTGCCCAATAATCTCATAGAACTTACTTACATCTCTGATAATTTTTTAAATGCCGACCATCATGACGTTTTACAAAATCATTGTTCCAACAGCAGCCATGGCTCATAAAATTTCACAGCGTCATAAGTGCGGAAATTCTTGCATCTGCTACTTTAGAATTTTGGAGAGGACTTAATAACGTGCAAATAAACGCTGCAGCACTTTGAAAATGCGTCGTCACACCACTTGCTATACTATAAGTTTTCCACCTGTGGCCACTGACAACGCATCACACACTTCAAAGCCTCGACACATTTTAATTCCCACTACTGTTGCTCACAATACCGTGGAGCGCACATTTAATTTTAATTGATCTAGTGTTTAAGCCCTTGGAGTAGTACAATCATTTACAATTATAGAAATAACTGTTCCTGTTGTCGGCTACTGTGGAAGTCAGTACCGACACAAACAAAGAAGGAGAGTAGTTGCGAGGGCTGGTGGCAGGAATCCAAAATCATCTGTACAAAACAGTTTCTAATTGATGGAAACGGCTATATCCGTTAAGAGAAAAAACATTACTTAACTTCCTATGCTTCCTGTGCGTCCTAGAAACAATTAGTACATTGATAATCTATTACTACTCGCAGAACACAGGCTAAGTAAAATCTTGATATTACGTCACTGATGCACTCGAAGTCTGCGACCGAACTGCGCCGAGCACCGAGGTGCAGCTGGTTAATTCAGCGTTGACAGGGGACAGTGAACTCTGTCCACCTGGAAGTGAGGCGCTGCCCGCCCTTTCCATTGGCGTGCGGGTCAGCGCCTTCTTGATGCCGTCTGGCAGCGCTGCGCTGGTTGGTGCACACTCGATGCTTTAGAACTCCACAGTTCCACCCTTTTATCTTTTCAAACAAATACAAATATAAAATAATTCATTTCGTAGGTTATAAGGGTATCTCCATTTCTATTACACTACTGGCCGTTAAAATTGCTACACCAAGCAGAAATGCAGATGATAAACGGGCATTCATTGGACAAATATATTGTACTAGAACTGACATGTGATTACATTTTCACGTAATTTGGTTGCATAGATGCTGAGAAATCAGTACCCAGAACAACCACCTCTGGCCGTAATAACGGCCTTGATAATAGGCCTGGGCATTGAGTCAAACAGGGCCTGGTTGGAATGTACAGGTACAGCTGTCCATGCAGCTCCAACACGATACCACAGTTCATCAAGAGTAGTGACTGGCGTATTGTGATGAGCCAGTTGCTCGGCCATCTTTGCCTAGACTTTTGAATTGGTGAGAGATCTGGAGAATATGCTGGCCAGGGCAGCAGTCGAACATTTTCTGTATCCAGAAAGGCCCGTACAGGACCTGCAACATACGGTCGTGCGTAATCCTACAGAAATGTAGGCTTTCACAGGGATCGAATAAAGGATAGAGCCACGGGTCGTAACACATCTGAAATGTAAAGTCCACTGTTCAAAGTGCCCTCAATGCGAACTAGAGGTGACCGAGACATGTAACCAACGGTACCCCGTACCGTCACGCCGGGTGATACGCCAGTATGGCGATGACGAATTCACGCTTCCAATGTGCGTTCACCGCGATGTCGCCAAACACGGTTGCGATCATCATGATGCTGTAAACAGAACCTGGATTCATCCGAAAAAATGACGTTTTGCCATTCGTCCACCCTGGTTCGTGGTTGAGTACACCATCGCAGGCGCTGCTGTCTGTGACGCAGCGTCAAGGGTAACCGCAGCCACGGTCTCCGAGCTGATATTCCATGCTGCTGCAAACGCCGTCGAACTGTTCGTGCAGATGGTTGTTGTCTTGGAAACGTCCCCATCTGTTGACTCAGGGATCGAGACGTGGCTGCACGATCCGTTACAGCCATGCAGATAAGATGCCTGCCATCTCGACTGCTGGTGATACGAGGCCGTTGGGATCCAGCACGGCGTTCCGTATTACCCTCCTGAACCCACAGATTCCATATTCTGCTAACAGTCATTGGATCTCGACCAACGCGAGCAGCAATGTCGCGATACGATAAACCGCAATCACGATAGGCTACAATCCGACCTTTATCAAAGTGCCTCGTGTAAGGAGGAGGAATGCGTACGGAATGGTACGCATTCCTCCTCCTTACACGAAGCATCACAACAACGTTTCACCAAGCGACGCAGGTCAACTGCTTTTTGTGTATGAGAAATCGGTTCGAAACTTTCCTCATGTCAGCACGTTGTAGGTTTCGCCACCGGCGCCAACCTTGTGTGAATGCTCTGGAAAGCTAATCATTTGCATATCACAGTATCTTCTTCCTGTCGGTTAAATTTCGCGTCTGTAGCACATCTTCGTTGTGTAGCAATTTTAAAGACCAGTAGTGTATATACTTATCGAAATTAACTGATCGACAGCTACATCGCAAATTATCATTTAACGTGTTTGGTACATTTCTTCCATTATACATATATGGTTCACATGCTGCAGAATCTGTCTGCACTACAAGACGTTATACCTTAATTTCATCTACTTCGTGACCATCAGTCCTATTGTTAAGTTTCTCGCTGTTCTCATTTCCGCTACACAGCATTACTTTCGTCTTTCTTCGATTTACTCTCAATCCATATTCTGTACTCATTAGATCATTCCATTCAGCGGATTACGTAATTCTTCCTCACTTCTCTCAGGATAGCAATGTCATCAGCGAGTAGTAACACTGATATCCTTTTATTTTGTATTTTAATTCCACTCCTGAACCTTTCTTTAAGTTCTTAGATAATATTTTCTTTAGCATTTCGCCTCCTTATTACGGAATATTTTGTTAAGGAAACAATCAAATGGTTCAAATGGCTCTGAGCACTATGGGACTTAACATCTGAGGTCATCAGTCCCTCAGAACTTAGAACTACTTAAACCTAACTAACCTAAGGGCATCACAAACATCCATGCCCGAGGCAGGATTCGAACCTGCGACTGTAGCGGTCGCGTGGTTCCAGACTGTAGCGCCTAGAACCGCTCGGACACTGCGGCCGGCAAGGAAGCAATCACACCATTGACAGGCTGATATAGAGGATTGCTTATGGAGAACAATCACACCAGTGACAGGCTGATATTACTTTAAAGAGGACTGGTTATCGAGATTATTGGAGGAGATAAGGGTGCAGTGTGCAGTCTGTTTCTTGTTGACCAAAAAGAAAAAGGCTTCGTCTCTGGACTTGGCTCTGAACACATTGGTGCCGCGCAGGCTGTGCTCTTAGCTGGAACAACAAACTCAGTCAGCCGAATGGGGTCCAATGCTCGAGTCCTTGGCAGAGCGATTCTAGCGTTGTGCTTGGTGGCAGCCAGCCACTGTGTCACGTTCTGTTTGTGTAGCACTAATGAAAAGGGTGAGCGCAATTAGTAGCTCCGGAGTGTTAGAACCATAACCAACTAGAAGTAAACACAGGTCCACTCTAATGTTTTGTCATAAAGACCTCACCTAAGTCACGTCTTTGATTCGAGTAGGTTGTAACACCATAGCTCTAATACTCTACTGATTTATTTTCCCTTTTGCTTTGATTTAATGTTATAACATTGAGTATCTGTACTGTGTTTGAATCGATAACACAAAACTGTATACTCGTTCCTTCGTTAAAACTTTGATGTCGTGATTTGATCCTATGCATTGTAGTATATCTGTCATTTAAATTCTTTGTCCCATTTGGAGGGAACAAAACTTACTATATATAATTGTAATTTCTGTGTGAATAATTTTTTGTAGAAATGTCAATATGTGCAAACGTTCTGTTTTATTGAAAATGTTTGTTTGCTGTTATGTAAACTGCTGACCTTCACTTAGGATTCTTAGTTAGTTTGTATGAAAAAGGTGTAGTGGTTCCCCTCGGGAACGGAACTGCGTAGTGCGCGCAAATTGTGGTTGGCCTGGGTAAAAAAGGTGGAACAAGAGTCAGTCGGGGACGAGCTACCAAACTGTGCACTGCCATGTAAAAGTTGCATATTGTCCTGGTTCCGAGAGAGGCTTTTTCTGCTACTTTCCAATGCCTCGGATGGATGGATAAATAGCTGGAACGATTCTGGAATTGGTATTCATCCTCGTCACCAAGAAGGGCCAAGTTCCAGCAATTCTGTTTGCAAATCCGCCTACCAACATGCAGTTGCCACCACATTGCGCAATCACTGTAAAGGAGTACTATAATAATGTACAGTGAAGGTTCAGCTTATTGGGCGATTTATTGTGCACAAATATAAGGTAACTTATAACTGAATTTATGTACCTACCTTGAATTTTTCCTATCACAACACCTCTCAGGTTCCTCTCCATTTGAATTATGATTACCGAGTGTCCTATTTTGTGGAAAAAATGAAAGCCTCGAAGTTAGACAGTTAATTACATAATGTTATTTGATCTTTGATGAGAAGGGCATCTTCAGATTTACTGTGGATTTAGTGAAATTGTGGGAGGCAGTAAATGTAGTTTTGTGAAGTTTCAAAGTCACCTATTTAATCATTTACTTGAAAGTAAAATTTGCTGTTCCTTTTATAAATTAAAGTTCTTAAAATTGAGGCTTATAAAGTTTTGCTTAGTTAATGATCATAGTGCTACCTGTAGTAAATTTTAAAAGGCGAGTCAGTTTCTTGCAGTTTTGTCAACATTGTGTTTCACTGTAGTAAAAGTGGAAAACTGCAATAGTAGAAAATTATATGTTCATGATTGCTAAGTGTTTGTCTCTCTCTTGTGTACTGGAAGTGCATATTAATAGTATAACAGGATCCACAGTTTGTCTATTATGCTAATGCTAGGTAATAAGTAATGCGAAGACCACTACTTATGAAAACTATAATTTCTTTATTTAAAAGATAGTGAGAAGCAACCTGTTAGTGGATTCCAATTAACTTCCATTTCAAAAAGTAAAGTATTTAACTGAGAGAGACTTAACCTATGTCCAATTTATAATCCTGCAGTAAATGTTAATAGTAATGTTATAAAGACCATTCAGTTTGAACAAGTCCTGAAAGTAATAGAGTGTTTCGGTATCTGTTATATTTTTGCAAATAGTCTCCTAGCTTCCATCTTACCGTAAACATATGTATGTGTCAGAGTTCATTCCACTCGTGTGTGGCCAAGTATAGGTTGTGTTTATCCGTTAAAGTTACTCATAACTACTTTCCTAAACGAGAATGTTAATCTTTCTCTTGCCTAATTAGGCTGGCGACCGTTTTCCTTATTCTTTAAACAGTATAGCTAGGCAAAAATATTGTTTGTTACTGTTCGAATATTTACGTAATTCTGACTTTCATTTCCAATAAGCCATTTCCGTTAGGTACAACACGGTCAACCTAGCAAAATTCCTCTCAGAGGGTAACACTGTTCTGTTGCGTTATACCATAATTGCTTTAATAAGATAGTTTTATTTCATAACCTGCCTCTAGCTTTGAGTTTATGGTGTAGCTGTAGCAGACAGGAGTGTTATACGTGGCTTTCCCGTGACAGGACTATTTGTTCTGTTTGGGCATAGTACGAAATAGACCAAATTTGGTATCTGATTACACAAGCTACGTAAATGCTTTTGCAGTTTTATAAGGTGTTGCCTCCCTTTTCACATTCAATCTTTTTCAACTATAAAATGCAAGTTCCCCAGCTGAATATTCACTGCTAGGGCCACGATCTTTGATAAATCCGTTGCGTACCTTTATTCCAGCACTGGATCTCAAGTGTGTGTCTGTATCATGACTAGTTCTGATTCGGTTAAATTCACTCACACGTTTGCGAAGTTTTGCAGTATTAAGTAGAGGAAAATTGTAGCAGAGCAAGGACAGGGGAAAATTAGTGAAAGGGGAAGCAAAGTGCAAAATGTTATCATTGCTGGAATTTGGCTCAAGCACTATAAAAGGATGCTCTACACGTGGAAGATATCTGGCGACACAGGAAATTTTCAAGCCAGTTCTGAGCAAAGAAAAGAAGGCTGGGATGTGGAAGGACTATAGTATAGAAGGAGTATATAAACAAAACGACGCACAGTATAATGGAAGGGGAAGATGTAGCAGATGAAGACGAGATGGGAGACGTGATACTGCGAGGAGAATTTGACAGGGAGTTGAAAGACCTAAGTCGAAAGCAGGAACCTGGATTGCATAGTATTCCCTCAGAGTTGTCAGTACCATTGGGCGATCCAGAGGGTTGGTGATCATTGTGTTTGGAAACATTCTAGATCGGTCTAAATAAATTATTTCCGGGAATGAAATCACATTGTGAAAACAATGTTTACTATTTAGTTGCTGCTAATTTAAAGTTGAAGGAAAACCACAGCATTCAAATCAGATTTGTGAAGTACTTCAGGTAGAATCTTAGTAATACAGAGCTTTTTTGGTCTTAGATTTCTCTCTATCATTCTGGCTACCCATGAATGTTTCCTGAAGGTGAAAAACCATACAACAGTGGCAGATCCCAAAAGAGAGGCCTTGTGCATCAGGGAGACTTTTATTATTGAAATTTCGATCAGTCCTTTCCGAGAAGCGTCTGCAATATGTTACTCATACTTTCTCCAATACATCTCACGAAATGACCACGACGAGAAAATTCGACAAATTGAAGCTAATATGGAGGCTTACCATAATCTTCTTCCCACGCCCCAAAAGCATACATTTTGAAAACATAAAACTAGAAGTTTAATTCTTCTATTAACTTTTCTTTAAAAAAATTTCACTAAATAAATGAAATAAATAAAATCTTTAAACCAACAAAGAGAATAAAAAAAAATAAAGATAAGTGGAACAGAGAAGGAGCGATCAGTTAGTGGTATCAGAAGTACTCTCCCAAACAAACTGCCAGTTGGCTTGGCGAGTATTGATGTAGATGTCGACGTAAATATAGGCCGTGGTTTCAGTATGGCAGTGAAGATCGTTTCGATGCCAAACGCAACATCATCTTAGCAACTTGGCCACGTTATAGCCAAAGCTCCAATCCCACTGCCCCGTCATTCTCACTCATTCTGTGAATATGTAGTGGAGTCTTTTTCCATTGCTTTCAGTCTAGCAGTTAGTGTCGGGCACGCTGTTGAAGGAATTGGTGAAAATGTCTGTAGGGTAGGTGGTGGTGAAGCCCTGCAATTTGAAGTTTTTCTAATGCACTGTGGTCAACGAGGGGTAGATTCTCGCGAGATTCTAAGCTGAAGTCAGAAGTTTCACCTCTGTCTGATCATTAACCACAGAGAAATTTATGATTTAGCTGAAACAAATATTTCGGGATTTTGTCCCAAAAAAAGGGATAAAAATTATGGCATTGTTGTATTGTAGCCAGGTTCCCTGACACAATACTGAACAGAGATGCCGGCCGGAGTGGCCGAGCGGTTCTACGCGCTACAGTCTGGAACCGCGCGACCGCTACGGTCGCAGGTTCTAATTCAGCCTTGGGCATGGATGTGTGTGATGTCATTAGGTTAGTTAGGTTTAAGTAGTTCTATGTTCTAGGGGACTGATGACCTTAGAAGTTAAGTCCCATAGTGCTCAGAGCCATTTGAACCGTTTTTTTTTATTTTTTTATTTATTTTTTTTTTTTTTTTGACAGAGATGTCTAGTAAATATGAACATAATGCTTAGAAATACTTTTACTAAAATGATTCATTCTTCTCTATGAAAGAAGGATTAGTGGAGTGCCCTGAGAGAGTTAAATTACTCAGGCTAGTCTATCTACATTGTTAGGTCCTCTGATTCTTACTTGAAGTCCCAGGCTCTTGTTCTTCTTCTTCTTCTTCCGATACTTCTTCACTAAATAATATGTCCATCTCTCTACCTAAGATACTGTCGTGATGTGAGAAGCCTGAATTTGACTCTGAAGAATAATCAACTGGCTGTCTGATCTGTTTTCTTCATTTCTTTGCACTCACATAATGAAATCTAGCTTACATCGTTTTGTTTACGTAGCATGCGCTTTTATTTGTTTGGCACGTGTTTTCAGTCTCAAGCTTTTCCTATGCAGACTTCTCCCATTAGTTCTTTGTTGGCTGCCGACTTAGCACGGATTTCAGTGCTTTGTCAGAAAGTTTCCCCTAAATCTTTATATTAGACAGCGGAATTATATGTTTAGATGATACAATTTGAGGCAGAATGTGTTGAGTGTCGTATTTTGAGGGGGTTATCACTGAATAATTGTCACATTATTGACGCTGTGGAGATTCGCCCGAAAACATCTGCGGGAATTTGCTCCATTTCGTTATTGTTAACAAATGCGGCACTGTTAATTTTCGAGAACAACTCTAAGACTTCCTTCCCGGCGAAAGTGAGTTTAAATGCAGTAGTTGTTGACAAGTCTTCGAAGTCGACACTCCAAAAACGAATTCACGAAATCCAGATATTGGTTCCTTCAGTTACGCAAGTGTCGTTATATCTGATTCTCTACATAAGGACTGCATAGAGACCTGAAGATGGCATTATTGAGATGCCGAAACTGGTTTTCTAAATAAAATAACTTCTCAAAACATACGGCTGTTTGGCGATTTTGCTTGATAAATATTGGACCGACCGCCGTCCCGTATCCACAATGGATTAACAAAGAGCAATTACAGCAGTCTCAACGATTAATTCGTTGATTCTGCTTTTCAAATCCTACATCACACAATGTTCAAGTAAAACATCAGAAAAGTTACATGTAAGTAGTAAAAAACACATTTTCCTCGTTCTCTCACCTCTGGAGCGACCTGCAGGGGAACTTTCATGGAACAGTGAACTATGCAATACTGTTACGTGGTGGTCGGACCCTATATGGATGGCTGTCAATTCAAAAACTCGAAGCTGTTTTTCCCCCTACGCGGGGCTTCACCCCCACCTACACTACAACAGGAGGAGTGATACATAGAATTAATGACAATCAAACTGGCAGTAAATATAACTTCACATTAACAGATGATCCAGCGCTAACTGATCAAGTTATTCGTCACAGACATAAACTGACTCACTAAAAGTAATTGGAAGTGTTGATCCAGCTCGAGCGGTGCTGTGTTGCGACATGAAGCGGTGCAGGACGCCAGCGTGAGACCGATATCAGAGCTCTGTGTTTCAGGCAGTAGTATAGTGTATGAAGCAGGCAAGTGGCAAGTTAACAGACTGTGAAGGTAAAGCGATAATCGATCCCATACGTATGGATTCACAGCATACCGAATATTACTGACGGATTCGGATTTCTCAGACGAACATTGTCTAGGCTGAATATTAATTGTCAGAGAGAGAATGCTTCCACACGAATAAATCGCACCACAAACACTCACAAGTGTTGAATGGACGTCACGTCGCCTCTTTACATCTACATCTACATCTACATCCATACTCCGCAAGCCACCCGACGGTGTGTGGCGGAGGGTACTTTGAGTACCTCTATCGGTTCTCCCTTGTATTCCAGTCTCGTATTGTTCGTGGAAAGAAGGATTGTCGGTATGCCTCTGTTTGGGCTCTAATCTCTCTGATTTTATCCTCATGGTCTCATCGCGAGATATACGTAGGCGGCGGCAATATACTGCTTGACTCTTCGGTGACGACATGTTCTCGAAACTTTAACAAAAGCCCGTACCGAGCTACTGAGCGTCTCTCCTGCAGAGTCTTCCACTGGAGTTTATCTATCATCTCCGTAACGCTTTCGCGATTACTAAATGATCCTGTAACGAAGCGCGCTGCTCTCCGTTGGATCTTCTCTCTCTCTTCTATCAACCCTATCTGGTACGGATCCCACACTGCTGTGCAGTATTCAAGCAGTGGGCGAACAAGCGTACTGTAACTTACTTCCTTTGTTTTCGGATTGCATTTCCTTAGGATTCTTCCAATGAATCTCAGTCTGGCATCTGCTTTAGCGACGATCAACTTTATACGATCATTCCATTTTAAACCACTCCTAATGCGTACTCCCAGCTAATTTACGGAATTAACTGCTTCCAGTTGCTGACCTGCTATTTTGTAGCTAAGTGATAAGGGATCTATCTTTCTATGTATTCGCAGCACATTACACTTGTCTACATTGAGACTCAATTGCCAATCCCTGCACCATGCCTCAATTCGCTGCAGATCCTCCTGCATTTCGGTACAATTTTCCATTGTTACAACTTCTCGATACACCACAGCATCATCCGCAAAAAGCCTCAGTGAACTTCCGATGTCATCCACAAGGTCATTTATGTATATTGTGAATAGCAACGGTCCTATGACACTCCCCTGTGGCACACCTGAAATCACTCTTACTTCGGAAGACTTCTCTCCATTGAGAATGACATGCTGCGTCCTGTTATCTAGGAACTCCTCAATCCAATCAGACAATTGGTCTGATAGTCCATATGCTCTTACTTTATTCACTAAACGACTGTGGGGAACTGTATCGAACGCCTTGCGGAAGTCAAGAAATACGGCATCTACCTGTGAACCCGTGTCTATGGCCCTCTGAGTCTCGTGGACGAATAGTGCGAGCTGGGTTTCACACGACCGTCTTTTTCGAAACCCATGCTGATTCCTACAGAGTAGATTTCTAGTATCCAGAAAACTCATTATACTCGAACATAATACGTCTTCCAAAATTCTACAACTGATCGACGTTAGAGATATAGGTCTATAGTTCTGCACATCTGTTCGACGTCCCTTCTTGAAAACGGGGATGACCTGTGCCCTTTTCCAATCCTTTGCAACGCTACGCTCTTCAAGAGACCTACGGTACACAGCTGCAAGAAGGGGTAATCGACTGTCACTGTGAGTCAGATTGCAGCCGATGTGGGGTGCAAAGCATTACACTGCGCCAAAAAACGTCAACGGCTCCGCAAAGGCTTAACTTGCTAGAAAGCCACTTCGCCCTCGACGCCGCTGCAGTGTGTGCCGACTGACCACCCGTCGAGCTGAACCGCCAGGAGTTGCCGTCGCCAGAGAAGGCCTTCGGCGGTCGCTACCCACAAGGCCGGCTCGCGGTCTGTCTCGTTAGCGTCGCGGTGCGGTGTGGTGCGGGCGCTCACCACTGCCTCAGGGGCCTGCCAAAGGGTGCGGGTGGCCAAAGGACAACGCGAGCGACCGTCTACCCCACCGCCTGCTACACTGCTGAGCAAGTGGCCACGGGTGCCCTAGCTTTCTTCTCTCAATTTTTTTTAGATCATCGCTCTTCTGACTGGTCTGATTTAGTTCGCCACGAGTCCCTCCCCTCTGTCAACCTCTTAATCTCTGGGAGTGAAAGGGCAGATCACGCAGCCAAGGAGGCGTGTCTCGATCCACAAATATGTCAGTGTACGCACTCACCTCGCTGTTGAGTTAACGAGTCATGCGTCGGTGGGAGGATGAGTGGCTGGAAGTGACTGACAATAAGCTCCGTATAGTCAAGCCCACAACGCGTGTGTGGTGTACGTCCTTTCAGCCCCGTCGACGGGACGAGGTTCTCCTCACTCGGCTTCGGATAGGCCACAGCCCTATGACGCATGGCTTCCCGCTCCGGCGAGAGGACCCTCCAATGTGTGGTGCTTGTGGTGTCCAGGTCACTGTGCGCCACGTTTTATTGGATTGCGTTTTATTTTCTGACCAGCGGGCCGCGGCTGACTTGCCAGCGGACCTGCCATCTCTTTTAGGCAACACTCGGACGAATGTGGTTAAAGTTATAAAGTTCTGTGCCATGTCAAATGTTTTTACAAACATTTTAGGGAGAGGATCTTAATTTGCTCACTGTGTGACAAGCTCGCCCATATTTTATATAAGTGGCCAAAAAAAAAAAAAAAAAACACTCCGTCTTCAGGCCACAAGTGGCCCATAGGGACCATCCGACAGCCGTATCATCCTCAGGTGAGAATGTGGATAGGAGGGGCGTGTGGTCAGCACACCGCTCTCCCGGTCGTTACGATGATTTTCTTTGACCGGAGCCACTACTATTCGGTCGAGTAGCTCCTCAATTGGCATCACGAGGCTGAGTGCACCCCTAAATATGGCAACAGCGCATGGCGGCTGGATGGTCACCCATCCAAGGCCGACCACGCCCAACAGCGCTTAACTTCGGTGATCTCACGGGAGCCGGTGTATCCACTGTGGCAAGGCCGTTGCCCATATAAGTGGCCAGCCAATGACAGTTTACTGTGGCATTCTCGTTGCCACGTTTTCCCTTTCCTTACGTTTTACTTTCTTATGTAGCATTTTCCTTCTTCTCCCTTTCTTTGCGTGTGTGCTTCAGTTTTATTAGGTGTGCCCACATTCTTTCCCTTTAATGTGTGTAAGGGCGCTGATGACCTCGACGTTGAGCGCCCATAAGCCCCAACACACACACACACACACACACACACACACACACACACACACTCACATCTCTTCATCTCGGAGTAGCACTTGCAACCCAGGTCATCAGTTATTTGCTGGATGTATTCCAATCTCTGTCTTCCCCTACAGTTTTTACCCGCTACAACTTGAGCCGTTGCGGCTTTCTCGCAATGTGTCGATATCACTATTCTTACGATCTTTGATTAACGTGTTGCTGTTGGAACGCAGCGCCCTCTGGTGTGGTTGCTCCGGGCACGGTGGCCGGTTTGCTGGGCAGTGAGAGCTGAGGAACGAAGCTGTAGGGAGCTCTCCCTGGGGCCTCCTCACCGGAGTGTTAGCTATTGGCGAGCCACAAACATTGCGGTCATGTTACCCCGTGTAAGTTAATGAGCACCGACGTGGCTTGTGCTGTGGTTTGTCAGAAGGGGAGCGTTCCCTCTCATTTTGATCTGTCTTGTTAGTATTCAAAAGGCAATGAGATTCCAAGATCTGGTAGACATTTTAGGCTGATTCAATGGCTGATATCTTACTATAAATAGTTTTGTGTTAACATTATGTATCCGTGGTGCTTGCCGACCTTTAGCCAGTGTAAAGTAATCAGGATAATTTTAATACACTACTGGCCATTAAAATTGCTGTACCACAAAGATGACGTGCTACAGACGCGAAATTTAACAGATAGGAAGAAGTTGCTGTGATATGCAAATGATTAGCTTTTCAGAGCATTCATACAAGGTTGGCGCCGGTGGCGACACCTACAACATGCTGACATGAGGAAAGTTTCCAACCGATTTCTCATACACAAACAGCAGTTGACTGGCGTTGTGATGCCTCGTGTAAGGAGGAGAAATGCGTACCATCACGTTTCGGACTTCGATAAAGGTCGGATTGTAGCCTATCGCGATTGCGGTTTATCGTATCGCGACATTGCTGCTCGCGTTGGTCGAAATCCCATGACTGTTAGCAGAATATGGAATCGATGGGTTCAGGAGGGTAATACGGTACGCCGTGCTGGATCCCAACGGCCTCGTATCACTAGCAGTCGAGATGACAGGTATCTTATCCACATGGCTGTAACGGATCGTGTAGCCACATCTCGATCCCTGAGTCAACAGATAGGGACGTTTGCAAGACAACAACCATCTGCACGAACAGTTCGACAGCTCGGACACCATGGCTGTGGTTATCCTTGACGCTGCATCACAGACAGGAGCGCCTGCGATGGTGCACTCAACGACGAACTTGAGTGCACGAATGGCAAAACGTCATTTTTTCGGATGAATCCAGGTTCTGTTTACACCATCATGCACCATTGGTTACACGCCTCGGTCACCTCTTGTTCGCATTGACGGCACTGTGAACAGTGGACGTTACGTTTCAGGTGTGTTACGAGCCGTGGCTCTACCCTTCATTCGATCCCTGCGAAACCCTACATTTCAGCAGGATAATGCACGACCGCATGTTGCAGGTCCTGTACGGGCCTTTCTGGATACAGAAAATGTTCGACTGCTGCCCTGGCCAGTACATTCTCCGGATCTCTCACCAATTGAAAACGTCTGGTCAATGGTGGCCGGGCAACTGGCTCGTCACAATACGCCAGTCACTACTCTTGATGAACTGTGGTATCGTGTGGATACTCCACAGGACCTCTACAGCCTATCCATCTTCTCCGGCACAGTTACCGGTGAGGTGTACCTTCAGAAGCTTCAGACATTCATTTTACTCCGACACTTGTATGGAGTCGGAAGAGTTTTCTTTCAACAAGATGGTGCCCCAGCCCACTACCAAAATCGTGTTAGGGCGTATCTCGACGAAAATCTACCAGGAAGATGGATAGGTCGTAGAGGTGCTGCGGAGTATCCACCACGTTCCCCAGACCTAACTCCTCTGGACTTTTACCTGTGGGGAACACTAAAGGACGTCGTTTATCGACAAACGTCACGCACATTGGATGAACTTCGAGAATCCATCGTACATTGATGTGCAACTGAGCGTGTTGCAGTCAGTAGTTCGTGCTGCAGTTCGGCGGCATCGTTTGTGTGTGGATGTTAATGGTGACCATTTCTAACACCTACAGTGATATCTTTAAGTTGGACTTTAAGCTACATTTCTACAAAAAATGAGACAACTCCGTCAATCAGTTTGCAAGTTATCGGCTTTTAAGCAGTGGATACATTTTTGGACCCCTCTGTATGCATGGGACTTGATCGTTTAGTATCAAGGTAACAGCGCCTCACACCTCTGTTCCGCAGTCACGAGAAGAGATTCAACACACGCCTGCCCTTTTGTACAGAACGTAAGCAACTGCGTAACTCATGTATAGTTCTTGTATTTATGTGTGCGATTGGAGCCCATTAGTCTGTGTTCTACTGTCTAGCAGTCGGATAACTTGCTCGTAAAGCCACTGAAACATTCAAAATGTGCACGACAATCGAAGTGAATATTGTTTTTGGCGAATGTCGCCCAGATCAGCGATGCGGTTGTATGCTGGAGAATATCCAGATCGTGCCGACCACTCGTGATCTGTACTTGCAAACATTATAAAGTTTCTAGAAAGTGGAAGCGAGGAGAATGAAACACACGAAGGAAAATAAAGAGCAACTGATAAGAGAAATGAACCTAACATTTTATCAGCAATAACACGCAGTGCAAATGGCACTAACAGGCACCTACGATGTACGAGAGATATCAATTAAACGAGTGTTCTGCGAACACTGCAACCCATTGCATTTCACCGTCTTCACGTTTCACTGCATTTATTGCTTCATGGCAATGACTTCCAAAATTGGTTACAGCGCCTCGAACGATATCTGCGAAAAATACGAAGTGATGTGGCATTCCTACGCAAAATTTTGTTTGAGGGAGAAGCATCGTTTACGAGCTATGGATAACTTAAACTTCGCAATACGCACTAACGGTCAGTTGAAAATCCAAGCTCTCAAAGAAGTGGATAAAGCAACGCTCTTGGTCTATCAACATTTGGTACGTATTTTTTAAGACCCACATTAATGGTCGCTTTTTTGTTGATGGGAATCTAAATACACTCAAATATCTCGAGTTCCTATGAGATGCTGCCTCAGTTATTGGAAGACAAGTCACTGGACATGAGGCAGTCAGTGTGGTACCTACGTGGTGGATGTCCCTCTCATTCTGCACATGTAAAGACAGACCCTCTTAGCAGAACATTTGGAGAGCATTGGAAGGATCGTTCAGGGAAAAGAAAATGGTCCGCACACCCAACGAACTATTCTATACTTTTACACGATGCGAAAATTAAAACAAAAGTGCTATTAGGAAACATCGAAGAATGGCGATGGCCTGAATTGTTTTACAATACTGGCTTTTGCTGCCGTTAACACCAGATGAAATCCAACATGCAGTACGGTTTCTCCAGAATCACTTTGTAGCGTGCAGTAATTCTCAAGGTAAATATTTTTAGTATTTGGTTTGACAGGCGTGATAATAGACACATCAGCCGTACCTGAGGTACGTGTCTGCTTAAGTGTGGTATAATATGGCACTCGCTTGTGGAGCTCTTCTTCTGACTGCGAGACAGTGGTTTGCGGTGCAGTTATGTTGACACTAAATGGTCAAGTGCCATTCATGTTATGTCGTAGAAGTTCTCTTAGAAACTTGTTTCTAATGCCACAGAAAAAACTATGCAGTTCCATTAGAATAAAAGCAAAGTAGTTGTCAGGAAATTCTCCTTGTTGTAAGCTATAACGTTTTGAAAACCGCACTTTTATGTATTTATTCATTCTGGATTATGTGGTGAGGCCTGGCTTAGTTACTTCACCCTACATATATGTCGGAAACAGTTAATAACGCTTGCTTACGGGTACTCAATTACTAAGCTAATATGCTCGAAAGTGAGATATTACTTAGAGTTTAGGGTGTCTGATACTGTTAATATAAAGGGCACTCAAATGAAAACGAGACACACGGAAAAACGCAAACCGTTTGTGATTTCAAAAATAATCGCCATAACTGTTAATGCATTCATCTCACTGCGAGACAAGACGTTCAGTCCCTTCACGGAAAAATGTTTGCAGTAGACTACGTCCAAACAACCTTGGCAACATGCTGGCTGGCATTATCCTGCAATGGAAAGATGTCGTCCGTCAACATTCCTGGGCGTTGGGACTTGATGGCGCCCTTCAGTTTTCGCAGACGGTCCGCGAACCACTGTGCGTTAATTCAGGCGCTGAGTTCCACTAAGTCAAGGACCAATGGGCCCTTGCAGTAAAAGGGAAAGGCCATAGTGACTTTCCCGGAGCTGACGTGCCTCTTTGTTTAGACCGCGCTGCAGAAGTTCCGCTAGGAAGCCCTTACACATCCCCCATACTATCCCGATCTCTCCCCACGTGGTTTCCATATTTTTGGCGCCCTGAAAGAAGTCATTCGTGGCCATCGATTTGCTCTGGTCGAAGAGGTACACGCCTGGGTACAATGATGAAAAAGTTTTTCCATGAGGCACTGACCGTCTTGCCTCATAATGGGATAAAAGTTTAACAATCACGACTAGAATCGTAAAACTACCTTACGCTTCCGTAGGATACCGTAACTAAGTGTAGAGTAGGGTAGTTTCCCCAGAAGACTTTGTCAGTCAAGATCCTACCTGCATTATCTGTATGTTAGGTGTGTTGCATACCTACCGGGCTTTACCTCATTTCTATCGCTTTTTTGTTGCGATCAGTTCCTTATTAGATTCCCCTACAAACCATAAGCGGTGAAGCGTCTAGAAACTCAGTAACGATGTATGAAGGGCTGGGTATCTTACAAAACATATTTGTTCTACATAGTTATCCCCATGTCCCATACTTAAAAATGTCAATTTTAGTTCAGGTTTTATAAAATTAGAAAAATGCAAAACAAAAACATAAAACATCGGTCCAATACTTCGTCAAGCCTCTATAAAAGATGTTGCTGTTATTCATGAACAAATATTGCCCTTAGCAATTATAACGTTAAACTGTTGCCTTTGATGATGATGAAGAATATGTCATTGAATGAAAAATAACGACAATAATTATACAGACTTTTTATGAAAGTTCGAGTCTCGGTCCGGCAAACAGTTTTAATCTACCAGGGTGAAAATTTCATTCTGCAGACTTTTTATGTTTGTGCACCTAAATTGTACTTGCATCAAAAGTAATTTATTTGGTTACGTAAAAGCACAGAAGATACGCGATCAGCTAATTTTTCTTACTTATGAAACGCTGTTTACATTTCTTAAGGATGCAAAATACACAATGGACTAACGCTGAACGATGTTCGTTTCTAATCATGAGCGTAACAAACAAACAGAAACCAAAGACAAGTCATCGGCTCCCAGGTTATTTCTTACACATTCATTCATGTTTCTTCCCCTACCAATGTAACCAATAGTACGGTAATCCTAGCATTTACTACGTCAGTTTTGGTTGAGCGCAACTCTAGTTATGACTATTACTTTGGAAGTAATAAACAGTTTACTTGGTTTTTTCATTATGTCTCCTTTTCACTTGACTGGCCCTTACAGTATGTTCAAGAATTGTTCTTCTAACAAGCTCATCAGTGGAGCAGAATGAGTTGACCAGCAACATATCGTAGTAATGTGATTTCAGGGTATGTCAGGTACATGATGATGGATGTATCATGCTATCCATCTTGTCAAGCTAATTTACGTTACTTACAGTTGATTACAAACAGTGCACTTAGACGTGACAAATTGTGCGCAGTCTGACTAACTAATTATTAATAAATTTGAGTGCAGCAACCCAGTCATTAAAATAAAGCGATTAGATGCACCAGCTGCAGGATTATCATTGAAGTAGGTAGTAACTGCTTCCATCTCCACACGATTTATCCATTTTGGGATTGGCCAAATTAACGGGAAATGCCTTACTCTGAAGCCTATCTTACTTGAGTTAATAATGCTGTCTAGAAAAAAAATTTATTCAGGGTTGTACTACATTATTTCTCAATCCTCAAAATAACTACAACAGGTTGACAAACTGCTTCTGCGCAGGTTTTATTGCACATTTACACTGAAATTCTAAATTAGTACATGCTGATGGCAGTAGCCTAAATATATCTCGCAGTAATATAATAAACAACAAAAAATCTACTTGCAAAGTTACCTAGGAACTCTTCGAAGTACGGTTGAACGGATTATTAGCGCCTCTCCCGGCTGGTTCCTTACTGTGTAACTTATTAAAATCACCTCACGCTAAAGACGATATAGGCTGTGCACTTTTTTGTGTGATGCGAGAGTGAAATATTTCGCTTTCCTTCTATTTCTGTTGAGAACAGTTTTGTGTCACGGTCTTCCGGTGGCGAAATTCCCGGGCGGCGCTCAGTTATTAATAGTGACGACAGCCATTAACGCCCCAGAGTTCACTGAGCTGCCCTACATCCCTTCCCGTGACAAATAATTCATCGGTCTCAGCCGACCAGTAACGATCGTATCGTGCTCCGCTCTGCTTGCTTTATGAAACGTCCCTTTCATCGTCAAGCCGCCGTTCTCTGTGTCAGCGGTGGTGATGTAATCAACTGTAATGACGTAGTGCCGCTGTCGGCACAGGCAGCTGATGCTTAGTTTACGTGACTGCTGTCTCCAAGAGCTAAACGAGGCAGTCCGTGGTGCGTGGGGGGATTCGGAAAGACATTTGGTAGTCCTACAATCTGTCGTTAAATTAATTCTACAAGTCACTAGATGATTCAGCCCATACAGAGACATTCTTAAGAAGGAAGAAAATTTAAGATTTAACGTCCTGCTGACGACGTAATCACTACAGACGAAAAGTTGCGTTCTTTCGGTTCAAATGGTTCAAATGGCTCTGAGCACTACGGGACTCAACTGCTGTGGTCATCAGTCCCCTAGAACGTAGAACTACTTAAACCTAACTAACCTAAGGACATCACACACATCCATGGCCGAGGCAGGATTCGAACCTGGGACCGTAGCGTTCTCGCGGTTCCAGACTGTAGCGCCTAGAACCGCACGGCCACTCTGGCCGGCTGCGTTCTTTCGGAACTACGGTTCGGTATATTTGATACACTACATAAATGGCACAGTAAATGGTAGGATTATCGGTAGTTTTAGTAGAATAGATAAGGAAATAAACTCAAATGGGAGACAACGACTTCCCTTTGTTTTTTGTTCGTTTCTGACGTAATTCGAACGGCACATCGTTCAGTGTTAGCCCATTGTGCATTTTATATCCCTACAGAACATAAATTTCATTTTATTAGTAATAGTAATTAGTGACTAGCATAATTTCTGAGCATTTATGTAATCAAAGCAATTACGTTCAATGAAAGTACAGTTTACAAATTCACATTAAAAAATAAAAAATTGTTCAAATGGCTCTGAGCACTATGGGACTTAACATCTTAGGTCATCAGTCCCCTAGAACTTAGAACTACTTAAACCTAACTAACCTAAGGACATCACACACGTCCATGCCCGAGGCAGGATTCGAACCTGCGACCGTAGCAGTCCCACGGTTCCGGACTGCAGCGCCTAGAACTGCACGGCCACCGCGGCCGGCCATTAAAAAATATCTCTAATTATTATTATCATTTTGTGCTCAGTAGAACGGTCTTCATCATGATCAAAGACAATAGTTTTCTGTTATAATTGATGAATCCGAAAGTCGTTAATGAATAATAGAAACATGTTTTATGTAAGTTCGACGAAGTATTGAAGCGATCTCTAATATATATGTATATTTTTTTCTTTTTCCTCGTTTCTGTTGAAGAAATTGCTTTTCCTAGAGCAATACGATAAATCTGTATTGTTTTTCTTTATTTTTGCTACAACGTTCCTCTGCGTAACGTTGCAAATCAACAGTTTCCAAAAGTAACCTAAATTAAACGTTGAAAATTTCAGTTTTGCTATAAATACTGCTTCTCCTTAAATAACAGGCAGGAGGGTAACTATGTAGAATACGTTTCGCAGCCCTTTCTACACAGACATTCAATTTGTAGACGGCTTTCCGCTTCCGTTTTCTGGGGGAATCTAGTAAAATACTGATCGCATACGTGAAGAAAGCGATCGTTACGATGTAACGCCCGACTGGTATACAACATGTCCAACGTGAAGGTAACGCGGGGACGACCTTAACTGACCAAAGCTACTAGTAAATTACCATAGTCTACGCTTACTTAGTGCAATCTACGGTAGTCTTACAATTTTACAGACGAAGTATAAGCTCTGATTGTGGGAACGCCCATCTCTGCTATCAGCAGATATCGATTAAATCATAAGGTCTTTCCTTGAACGGCAGTCCGCCATAATATTAATTCTATTCCCAGTGGCTACTCAGCAATTAAACAAGCGGGCAAATATAGTGAAGGAAATGCATAATGCAGGCAATTAATACTTTTATAAATATTAACCGGAGATCCTGTGAAAAGTCCGTCATTCGTCGGGTTGCTATTCGGGGAAAACGAGCGTCTAAGGCTTAGCTACAGTGGTATGTCAACTCGAAAGTACTTTTCACAACCAGCGTTTTGTGATCCGATTTTTTTTTTAAATTTCGAAAAGTGTATAACCATCTGATTTATTCTCTAAGATGAATAGACGATACGGCAGTAGTGTCATGAACAGTGCGATGATTCACACGCGCGGAAAAAAATTTAAAAGTTGTCGCAAAAGAGTAACTAACGAGCACCACTTTTGACATCTGGCAGCATTATCGACCTCTGCGTATCGTTATGATACGGTATTGCAGTGGCCGTGTTGTTCAGAATTACGATGTAAGGTACCTTCGAACATGCATGCATGGCCGAAGTAACTGGTACTGCGGCGACTACAGCCATCATAAAATACATGAAATATAAGTGTGCATGAAACTTCCTGGCAGGTTAAAACTGTGTGCCGGACCGAGACTCGAACTCGGGACCTTTGCCTTTCGCGGGCAAGTGCTCTACCAACTGAGCTACCCAAGCACGACTCACGCACCGTCCTCATAGCTATACTTCTGCCAGTACCTCGTCTCCTACCTTCCAAACTTTACAGAAGTTCTCCTGCGAACCATGCAGAAGTAGCACTCCTGAAAGGAGGAGACGAGGTACTGGCAGAAGTAAAGCTGTGAGGACGGGGCGTGAGTCGTGCTTGGGTAGCTGAGATCGTAGAGCACTTGCCCGCGAAAGGAAAAGGTCCCGAGTTCGAGTCTCGGTCCGGCACACAGTTTTAATCTGCCAGGAAGTTTCATATCAGCGCAAACTCCGCTGCAGAGTGAAAATCTCATTCTATAAGCATGCATGTCCGAAATAGCATTGCATCATAGTTCTGAACAACATTGCAATATCGTATTTATTCGCTGACACCGGGCTAGCGACTTTCAACTAAAATGTCTCCCATGTACGGGAATGTACGTCATGAATGTACGAGTACATGTTGTAAACACGTGCTTGACGCGACATGGCAGTTTGGGTCTGGCCGTGGAGCGTGTTAAGGTACCTTAATAGTAAGGCGGCCGCTCGCCACAGGCCGGAAATACAGGTTCAAATGGATCAAATGGCTCTGAGCACTATGCGACTTAACTTCTGAGGTCATCAGTCGCCTAGAACTTAGAACTAATTAAACCTAACTAACCTAAGGACATCACACACATCCATGCTCGAGGCAGGATTCGAACCTGCGACCGTAGCGGTCACGCGGTTCCAGACTGAAGCGCCTTTAACCGCACGGCCACACCGGCCGGCGGAAATACAGGGTTCCAGTCCCGATCCGGCACAAATGTCCATTGTCGTCATTCCATTGTGCAGCTGATGGTTGCCCATATTCACAACTGCGAAAACATTTCATTTACGCTGCATATTGATCCATTACCGAAGAAGACAGATCACTGACAGTTGAAAAAATTGCTGAAAATATGGAATAAGTATCGGCACAGCGCATTCTGTTGTTCAAAACAAACTTAACTAGTGTAAGACTTGCGAAAGGTGGGTTTTCAGAGATTTTGCCGTTAATCACGCCGTGCTGCTTCTCCAAGACAATGCTCGACGTCATACCACAGAAATGACGCTGGAAACTATTGACAAACTCGTTTGGGAGCTCCTCCCTGAAGCTGCTCACAGCCCTGACCATGCCCCCTTCGGATTTCATCTCTTTGGTCCGATGAACATGCGTGGCATCAAACTTATCGGCAACGTAGAGATAACAAAGGCTTGGAGATCACGAAAGAACTCTTCACTGAGGTAATAAGAAAATCCGTAAGAATATGGGACAAGTTGAAAGCCTGCCACACCTTTTAAATTTAAACCTTAGTTATAATTACCTGACAGTGGCTGTTTTGTAGCAGGCGGCCTTTCAATATAGTGTTGTAGTTAAGGAAAACTTTTTATTTGCTATATTTGCAAGGAAGGATACATAGATTACTAGTAAAAATCGTGTTTACAATCACAAACTCAGAAATTGTAGCTACAGTTTATATGTGTTGGATACGCTATGCACCATTTCGTTGTGCATTGTAACAGAAAGATCACAGTGACCTAACAAAGCAATGTAAGGGCCATCTTGTCTTTTGACGGTATCGGACGAAGCTACAGAGCTGACAGCAACAGCGCTTGCCTTTTCCTTAGTTACCACTGTACTTGTTTACTGAAAGGCCAGTGCGTCTTCCCGATAACAGCTAAGTGTAATAGTATCGTAGTCGAGTAATATTTGCATTGCTCGGCATGTGTACTGTCTCCGTAGGAGAAGCGCCTGAAGCATTGGAGAAGACTACCCGCCGACCGCAGGTGTTGTGCCGGAAGTGAAAAGGCAGGCGTATGGCCGGATATATGCCTTAGGAAACTTCAGCAACTACATTGCATTTCTTAAAGAACTGCGTAACGTGAATTTATCTGTAATGCTGTAAAAATTTTAAGAGAACAATAAAAGCGCTGCATAATTACATGCTGAGGTCTACGGAAATAGCACAATGTAGGTGAATGGGACACGTGTTAATGGTTTCCACTATAAATGTACGCCTGAGCAGCTATGGGTACGTGGTTGGGATCATAGAAAAATGTAGGTGCGTGAAGCGATAAATTCACGAAAGTCAGAAGTACTGGGAAAGCATTGTAGTTAACTAAAAGATTCTGCAGAATGAATTGTCCCCCATCGTCGAATACCACACAGCAAATACGAGGGGCGTTCAGAAAGTAAGCTCCTATCGGTCGCGAAATGGCAACGACTATGAAAATCGGATAAAGCTTTGCACAGATGTGTTGGGTAGTGTCTCTAGTATAACCCCAGTTAGCATCACGTCGCTCTTCTCATTTCTGAGCTCGCAGTCAGTGCGTAAAGATGTCTAGAAAATAGTGTCTGCCGCCAAGTACGAGGGCCTGGTGAGAAATTTCGCCTGAAGCTATGCAGCTAACATTACATAACTGTCGTGCTGTTTCTTCTTCAAGACAATTCTCAGCCGCATTCTGCAGGGGCAATGAAGATGCTCCTGCATCGTTTTCAAATGGAAATGTGAGATTACCCACAATACGGTCCGCAATTGTCTCCCCCTGAGTTTCATCTCTGGTCACATGAACCACTGTCTTTGAAGACAACATTTTGACACAGACAACGAGGTGTAGGCCAGCGTGGAGAATTGGCGGAAAGCACTGGCGGCTGCCTTCTATGATGAGGCTATTGAAAAGTTGGTACAACGCTATGACAAAAGTCTAAGTCAGAACGGCGACTACGTAGAGAAGTAGCTGAAAGGTGTAGCTAATTGTTACAAGTAAAACATTTCTGATGTTCACTGTGGTTTCAATTTGGCAATCAATTGGAGCTTACTTTCTGAACAGGCCTCGTATATTAAACGATGCAACTTACATCGCCACACAAAATACTTTCAAAACAACATTAAAAAGGTTACTGTCGCAATTTTACGTGTGTGAGAGAGAGTGTAAGTCACTTGTATCCACGACTGTACGAGAAACGGAATGCTGGCTTTGAGGTGATCTTGTGAAATCAAATGGACCACAAGAGAATTCTAAGTTTCTTCACTAACACGAATGGAAACGCGACACGAGAAGTTACTCCGGTTTTGTTTAGCTTTGAAGCGTAAGTAAATCACAGTAATGTAAAGGAAACACAATTGCACTAAGCAAGTTACGATCTCACCGAATCAAATGGCTCTGAGCACTATGGGACTTAACAGCTATGGTCATCAGTCCCCTAGAACTTAGAACTACTTAAACCTAACTAACCTAAGAACATCACACAACACCCAGTCATCACGAGGCAGAGAAAATCCCTGACCCCGCCGGGAAAATCTCACCGAATCTTTCGATACAGCAGGTTGCATACGCTCATCTAGAAGCACACAAGCCAAGTGTCTGTATTGTTCGACAACACGTCACGTAAATCCAATTTTGGCAGGTCGTCCCCTGATTGGCTGTTAGTGGTCAAAACTTCGCGAGCGACCAGGACATGTCACGCTCTGCTTGCAAAGACACGCCTCGCCAGCAGGCAAATTCGCCAGAGAGTGCGATCCTCTGCGGAACAAACGACAGGCTTTTGGCGTACGGAGTGTAGTACCACGAAACCAGATAATGAAAGACCAGCTGTGTTTAGAAGTGCATAGGAGTTCGTGGTGATAACGTCGAAAAATGGGTAAACAAACCGTATTGATTTAAAGAACGTCATGATTACCGCCGATAGCTGCTGATAAAATTTCTTTATTTACTAGTGGATGCTATATTGTCCGAAAGATTCCGAAACTGTTCAGATATTTTCTTAAATATTTATTATTACCGTATCACTTTGCACAAATTCGTACTCGATTATTAGCTTCGATCACAAGCAATGATGATTTTCAGATTGATTAATCACAATTAGTGGAAAGTCACCATTCTTCAAAGTGAAGAACGTAGGCAAAGTTGTACAATAAGGTAAGTTGTCCAATGAGGTAACAGCACAAAAGTACGCTTGTGAGCACATTCCACGGCATCAAGCCATATACTCACGACTATTCCAGTTCTTGTCGCGTCAGTGCTGTGATTTTACCGTTTCCGATGCCAATTGGTCGCGATTCTAAGATTATTTTATAATTTTGTGTCTGGGAGAATATCTATGGTGTTGAACTGCAAACTCGTATGTCAGTTTGTTCATACGGTTTTTATCCGGGATATGGCTTGAAATTTTGTTTTCCAATCTTCCTTCATCTAATATTGTATTAATGAAATGTATTATAATGACAACAAATTTACATTTGTTTCAGTCGAAATAATAACAATGTCTTTCCATTCTCCTGTAAAACTGATTTTTATATATATATGAAGTTGCTGTTCAACACCATCGATATCGTGTTCTTATATGGCAGCAACTTGTAAACTATCCTGCTGTTATGGTAGAAAGTCGTGTGTGGCAGTTAGTAACAAATATGTGCTGCAAAACATAGTAGAGCTGTGACAGCTCAGGTGTGTAAATTCTGGACGAGTAACTTTTGTCTTGAGTGTCATTATTGTGGGGTCAAGTGTAAGAAGTTACAGTCACAAGAGCTCCATGAATTCTGATTTAAGCGTTAGTAACTTTGCGCAATAGCGGTAACGAATGTAAACCTACAAGTTTGAACGATACTTGGCCTCGACAATACAGAGTTTTAGTGGTACAGGTACAGATTTTTAATCATTGTTACTTTAACATGTACCCACTTCAAAGTGTTAGTTGTTTTTCCTCTCCATCTAACAGTCTTCTCGCAAACACGTCACATAATTTACTACCTGACGTTTTTTGCACGGTCGTAACTGTGCTGGGAAGTAGTCAACCCCCGTTAGTACAGACTAATCATCTTGCGTCCACATTTCCACGCTTCAGTACCTGACCTGCCTCCCAGGAGAAAATAAACCGTAACAGCTGGCTTGTGACACTAGCACCTTGAGGTACCAAAAAACCTGAAAACGTATTATTCGTAATAACTATGATTCTTAGTTTGCAAATTAAGTAGATGCTGATGTAATGACGTTGAGCACACTGTTCTCATTCGCCAATAGAAATATCTGCATTTGTATCCCTAACACACTGTGTATTAAGTTTTTACTAGATTTGTCTGTTATTCATTTATGGGTGCACCAACTTCCCTCAGAGAGTTGTTGTCGTCGCACAGTTCATTGTCAGAATTCATATGGTGCAGCACAACGTACGGGCAGCTGCATTGTAGGTAAGATCAGGTGAGTTTAAAAGATCGATTATGTGCTGTTGGGCTTTGAAGATGCAGAACTGTTAGGTAGGCTATTCACTAGAACCATGCTCCCAGACTTCTGCTTCCTAACATAGGCTCTTTGCTTAAGGTATGTTGCTGAGTAGGGTTTTAACGTAAGTTATTTTCACTCGTCGTCAACCACTGTGTTTCGTTTAATACTAAAAATGCCCAGGTCAAATTAGCGTAAACTACCGGAGGAGGTAGCGGGCAATGTTTCAGTAGCAGAAGACGTGGATTTCTAGTTGAATCATTCCGATTTTCTAGGGGAGTGTTGCCGATTAGCGAGTGTGCAGACCCTCAGTGGGCAGACAACTCAAAATATGTTGCGAAGATCAGTAGCTAACTGGATGGTGGTGAGTAATGAGTGAGACGAGGTAGGCGAGATTTGCACCGAAGCCAATAAATTTCATTTTTTCCGTGAAAATTTTGGTATGGTATTTTTTTCGCTACCTTCTTCTCTATTGACTTTAAACTGTTACGTAGTCTTCTTATTATGGAGATTACCTGCGGAAATTGCTAGGAGCCAGATACGAGAGGTACTGAACAGTTAGCGGTGAACACATTCCAGCACAGTAATCGGACTGCGGAATCATCCTGTTAGTAGTTAGTTACAGGGCATCCATTATTGACTTCGGACTAATAAGTTCGCACCTCTCTCGCGGATCAAAGTGAGGCTGCCGACCCCTTATAGTGCTCCATACCTCAATCGGTAAAAACGGAACCTTTGTGGCATCACTTTGTTGTGCGTCGATCTGTCTGTCTGTCTGTCTGTCTGTTTATCTGTCCGACGGTTAAAAACCTTTTTACTCAGGAATGGGTAGACGTAACAAGTTGAACTCTATATCACACATTATATAGTCCCTTTAAGGTGCAATAAATGTACAATTCTAAGTCAATGGATTCAAAAGAAACGGCCGTTTACGTCACATATTTTGATTCTCGTAAACTCCTAGGGTAGTCCGTTGGCCTGGAAGCACTACATTTAGAAAAAAAGGAAGGTTTTTTTCACAGTTCAACCAAAGGAAAAAATCTGAAAACTGCAAATTTGTAATTATATCACAAGAAAATAATTTTTTTGACATTTGCTGTCAGACAGTCTCCTGTCGTCCGTGTGTTAAGACCCCTTTTTTTTCTCAGCATAGATAGAGGTATCACTTGGCGGTGAAAAATTTAAGCGTTTAAGTCAATGCAGTCAAAAGATACTGTCATTTATGTCACAATATTAACTAACAAAATTAGGTGGACTGATAAGGATGAGGAGGTTCTGCGCAGAATCGGAGAGGAAAGGAATATGTTAAAAACACTGACAAAAATGGTTCAAATGGCTCTGAGCACTATGCGATTTAACTTCTAAGGTCATCGATCGCCTAGAACTTAGAACTAATTAAACCTAACTAACCTAAGGACATCACACACATCCATGCCCGAGGCAGGATTCAACCTGCGACCGTAGCGGTCGCTCGGCTCCAGACTGTAGCGCCTAGAACCGCACTGCCACTCCGGCCGGCAACACTGACAAGGAGAAGGGACAGGATGATAGGCCACCTGTTAAGATATCAGGGACTGACTTCCATGGTACTAGAGGGAGCTGTAGAGGGCAAAAACTGTAGAGGAAAACAGAAATTGGAACACATCCAGCAAATAATTGAGGACGTAGGTCGCAAGTGCTGAGATGAAGATGTTGGCACAGGAGAGGAATTCATGACGGGCCTCATCAAACCAGTCAGAACTGATGACCCAAAAAAAGTCACATATTTTGAAACTCCCAAACTGTCTCATCAAAACTTAGACTATAGGGTCTTCCCGTTGACCTAGAATTATTAAACATGGCAAGAAGCAGTGTTTCACAGTACAAGTAATGGAAAAAATTCGAAAATTTTTAATTTGCAATTATATCGTATGAAAAAAATATTTCTCTTTTCATTTGTTATCCTATGTCAAACTTTAAATAATAACTGTCAGCAGTTGTGCATTCAGGCTGACTTATCGCAATGGAAAAAGTCAAATGTCAGTCAAGAAATGACTTTGTTGTTCATATGATGCGTTTCAGAAATTATCCACCACCAGAAGTTCGTTTCGTAATTTTTGATGGTGGATAATTTCCGAAACGCGTCAAATGAGCAATCAAGTTATCCCATGCCTAATGTTTGATTTTTACCATTGCGACCCAGAAGAATGGAGAACTTTCTTTTTTTGAGTCGTCATTCTTCTTACTGTTATGATGTGGCCTACCTCAAATTCTTCCCCTGTGCCAACCTCTTCATCTTAGCATAACAGCATTTGCGCCCTGCGTCCACAATTATTTTCTGGCTGTATTCTAATCTGTCTTCCTCTACAGTTTTTACCCTCTACAAATCCCTCTGATACCGAGGAAGTTCTTCCCCGGTGTTTTAACAGATGTTATATCATTCTCTCCCTTCTTGTCAGTGTTTTCCATACATTCTTTCTCTCCGATTCTGCGCAGAACCTCCTCAGTCGTTACCTTATCAGTCCCCCTATTTTTCAACATTTGTTTACAGCACCACACCTCAAATGCTCCGATTGTCTTCTGTTCCGGTATTCCCACAGCCCATGTTTCACTACCATACTAGGCTCCAAAAGTATATTCTCAGAGACTTCCTCCTAAAATTGAGGCCTGTGTATGATACTAGCAACTTTGTCTTGGCCAGAAATGATTTTTTGCCGGTGCTAGCCTGCTTTGGATGTCCTTCCTGCTCTAACCGTCATTGGTTCTTATGCTGCTTATCTCGCAGAGTTCCGTATCATCTAGGTCGTGAACATCAATCCAGATGTTAAGTTTCTCAGCAAATGTCATGGAGTAGTGGAACACAGATGCCGCAGGTGTGTGTTGTATGCGCTTCACATGCCACCTGTACCAGCTGCAGACTTCTGAGAAGTGGTTGTGCAAGTAGTTTGTGTAATAAGCGACCCCATTCGAACGGGACATGATGGTCGGTGCCAGGCGGATGGGAATTTCGATTTCGGCAGTGATACAGGAATTCGGCTTCACACGTACAGCCGTGTCCAGCGTCTATCGTGAATGGCTCAAGGAGGGTTTACCAAAAGAAGAAATCATCAAGAATATCTGTTCTGACATGTACAATTGTCCAACATGTATCAAAGAATGAGACAAGTATGGAGTACAACGCCAAATAGAATGTAAAATATCCATATTTTTTTTTAATTTTTGTACATATTAGCAACGAAGTATAAGTATTGATTTAAGCTTATTTATTACAAAATATTGAGAAAGCCCACATTTCCACTAATTTTTTTTTTTAAATTACGTCAAGAAAGCATACCAGGATTGTCTAAGAGCACCGGCATTCATCCCTCTACATTCATTATAAGGGAAAATAAGAAGAAAAAATTTCGGGTTGATTTTAAGACCTGAAATCTTTTTTTTTACCTCCTGTAAAGCTTAGTTTCTTAGACATGTGGGGATTCTCAGTATTCCCATTCATTTATTGCGACTGGAATGTTGAAACGTGGTCATTTTCAAGCACTGCGGGGTGTTGTAATCCACTCAATAATATAAAACTGTGACAAATGTGTCCCTTTGTTGTGATTCATTGATCACTAACGAGATTTAAACTGAAGAGTCTGTATTATTATTTCACTAGCTTTCTAACGTGTATGGTATATAGTACAGCAGATAAATTCACATCACTACATGTAACTGCAATTAGACGGCATATCAAGGCTCTATATTATTGCGTGACTTACAATATCAAAAATACTTGAAAACGATCACGCGTCGAAATTTCAGTCGCAATGAATAATGTTTTAACAGCCTAAAGCGGAATACATTATCCGTGAAAAGTCTCATGGAAGTTCCGACATTACTACTATGTCACTTATACATACTGCGAAGAGTAATGGTCCTATAATATTCCGTTGGGGTACGCCCAATGTTACTTCTACGACTAAAGGTTTCTCAGAAGAAACGAACTCTTTGCCGAACGTTTGATGCTAAAAACGACAATACAAAAGGGCAATAACAGCTTACTTTCTCAAAACAAAAAAAGGATTATATATTTTATGCAGACTTTGGATTTACAATATATATACATCCACAAGGATGAATTTTCGTAGGAACAGAATTAGCATACTGCAATAAAATAAGGACCAGATGGAACATACCGCATGTAACGTTTAACACGAAATTCTTTAGGTACGAAAAAATACTTCGGTCCCCCTAGTTCCACGTTAAACGTTTTTCAGTGTAGTATGAAAATAAGAGGAAGATGCGTGGAATGCTGCTCATTTCAAAAATAGAGACATTCGAGTTTATCACACGGTACTGATGAGCGTTTGCAAATGAGCGCGACGTGATGCGCGCGCTACGCCAGTTCACGCATGGTTACCCGATTTTGATCGCGCCAGCTCGAAGCCAATTTACTGGAACAGTTCACTCGCAGTAACGAGTGGTCACATTAGCACGTACAAAGGCATTAACAGCTCAAAAAAAAATTCTGTGATCAACAAACATTTAAATACACGTGTAACACGTAAAAACTTTGTTTCGTGGCAGTAGCAGAGTTGCCGGATATTGAGAAAATGTTCGAATTCCCTTCTGACCACCTTCGTACCACTGACTTAATAAAGCGATCGCATTAGCAGATGTCGATATTTTCCAACAGCGTGGAAAGTCATATTCACTGTCTGACTGTAAACTGACAAAATATGTAAATGGTTGACAACCTTTCCACATAGTCAAATTTTTATCCCCGAGTGAAATGTCACGTGCCGCAATCAAGTATAATAACGAACTGCTTCCATACAGGACACAATAGTTTTGCACACAATCTCAGTTTACTACCCACCCTCCTACGTGCTATAGCACGTAATTGTTACCAAGGAATATGTTCTGCAATAACAATCGTTAATGCGTTCTGTAATAACAAACATTACGGGATTCTTCATCTCTTCTTATTAATCTATAACGGATGGATACTAACGGAGAAACGATTTCTACCAAGACATTTCTTCCTACAGTACACGAATAGGACTGATTCAATTTGTTCATACGTCAACTTATCTGTAATCTACAAATTTTGTAGAGGTGATTTTGTGAAAAATAGTGGCCCATTTTATTCTTGAATAAATCTGTTGACCTCCACTGAGGTTCCGTTTCCTTAAGAGGCAGGTTTTGACTGAGTAGCTGATGGCGGAATTACACAATTCATACTGGAAGTCATTGGCTGTCATAATTAATGATTTTTATCTACTTCTAGACACCTACTAGAATACAGTCAGGAACTTCTACATTGCTATTCATGAACAATAACCACAAGACAATGGCGACACGTTAATTTGCCTTAAAGCATAGTTTTTAGGTCACTAATGGCTTCCATTTTACTTATTATAGCCCTTAATGGCTTTACAGACAAATGAAAAAACTAGTAGAAGCCGACCTCGGGGGAGATCAGTTTGGATTCCGTAGAAATGTTGGAACACGTGAGGCAATACTGACCCTACGACTTATTTTAGAAGCTAGATTAATAAAAGGCAAACCTACGTTATAGCGTTTGTAGACTTAGAGAAAGCTTTTGACAGTTTTGACTGGAATACTCTCTTTCAAATTCTGAAGGTGGCAGGGGTAAAATACAGGGTCCGAAAGGCCATTTATAATTTGTACAGAAACCAGATGGCAGTTAAAAGAGGCGAGGGTCATGAAAAGGAATCAGTGGTTGGGAAGGAAGTGAGACAGGGTTGTAGCCTATCCCCGATATTATTCAATCTGTATATTGAGCAAGCAGTAAAGGAAACAAAAGAAAACTTCGGAGTAGGTATTAAAATCCATGGAGAGGAAATAAAAACTTTGAGGTTCGCCGACGACACTGTAATTCTGTCAGAGACAGCAAAGGACCTGGATGAACAGCTGAACGGAATGGACAGTGTCTTGAAAGGAAGATATATGATGAACATCAACAAAAGCAAAACGAGGATAATGGAATGTAGTCGAATTAAGTCGGGTGATGCTAAGGGCATTAGATTAGGAAATGAGACACTTAAAGTAGTAAAGGAGTTTTGCTATTTAGGGAGTAAAATAACTGATGATGGTCGAAGTAGAGAGGATATAAAATGTAGACTGGCAATGGCAAGGAAAGCGTTTCTGAAGAAGAGAAATTTGTTAACATCGAGTATAGATTTAAGTGTCAGGAAGTCGTTTCTGAAAGTATTTGTATGGAGTGCAGACATGTATGGAAGTGAAACGTGAACCATAAATAGTTTAGACAAGAAGAGAATAGAAGCTTTCGAAATGTGGTGCTACAGAAGAATGCTGAAGATTAGATGGGTAGATCACATAACTAATGAGGAGGTATTGAATAGAATTGGAGAGAAGAGAAATTTGTGGCACAACTTGACTAGAAAAAGGGATCGGTTGGTAGGGCACATTCTGAGGCATCAAAAGGATCACTAATTTAGTATTTGAGGGCAACGTGGAGGGTAAAAATCGTAGAGGGAGACCAAGATATGAATACACTAAACAGATTCAGAAGGAGGTAGGTTGCAGTAGATACTGGGAGATGAAGAAGCTTTCACAGGATAGAGTAGCATGGAGAGCTGCATCAAACCAGTCCCTGGACTGAAGACCACAACAACAAACAATGGCTGCGTAGCTCCTACTTTGTTTTAGATAATTTGATTGAATTTTCTCATTTTGAGATTACTGAAGGGCAATCTGTTGGATCTGCCAAAACCATTGAACGGCCAAGATTGCATGAAATATTTATTTACGACAACCGGTTTCAACAGACTTGACTGTCATCGTCAGGTCTTAAACCTCTTTCTGTTATAAAACGTGTTCAGTTTGCACTGAACCACTATTTGACATCGTGACGTGAGGTTCAGTGTAAAATGATCAGGTTTCTCGACCAAAAAAATGTGTAAGACCTGAAGATGACAACAAAGTGTGTTGAAACCGATTGTCTTAAATAAGCAAATATATTATGCGATCATGGACGTTGAATTGTTTTTAGTTTTTTTTATAAACGTAGGTTTTATAGATTACTATTCGACTTTCCGTTTTGTTAGTGTAAGTGCATTTAGTTGTTTCAAGATATTAATCAAAGATTAGATTCTTAAATCTTAAATTTTCATGCATATATTTATACCTATTTTGTATTATTTTGTCGAAGATTTCGCGACCGTTTCACCAAATTACATCTGAATAGATATTGAGGAGAAAGAAAAGAAGAAAATCTTTGTGTAAGAATCATTCAGCAAAAATAATAGTAGAATGTCTTTCTTAAGATGTCAGCAAAGCCCAACTTCAGTGTCTGATGAACTACGTTATCATTTGAGCAATTTCCAGTAACACAAATACAATTTTCAAAATAATTTCGTAGATCGAAATTGAATACAGCAATTTTAACTCACAGTCAGTTTCGTTTGCATGCAAATTATTGTATTCTCGTCGCCACTGTAGTGTCCTTGTCATCACTGTTGAGTCTTGTACCATAGGAATCAAGGGAAAGGATGTTGTTTGGTGGCAGGTATCCTCTTTCTATAACAAAACTGCACACATGTATTAACAGTTTCTTTATTCACATAAAGAGGAAGCTACTAATCTTTAAGAGAGTCCATGAGTTGTGGTACAAGCTCTTCATAATAGCCCACGTCAGCCTCACTGCTGGTGAAGTGAAAGTCCCGATATAAACACTACGCTGGTTGCAATGTACTTACAAACGCCAACTTGGACTGCGAGTTACTGCGCCAGTGACAGCGGCTGAGCTGGTGACTTAGCTAGTGACTGAGTTACTGCACTGGTGGCTGAGACTGAGAGACTGAGACAACGGTCAGCGGCGGCGATCTAAATACTTGCGGTCGTGAGGGCGTTGGCAACGTTTTGCTAGCGAGTCTGTCTTTGGCCTCTCACCTGATAAGCGCTCTTGTTTCAGCGCCTGCTGTCGACCTTCTCGCATCATCTTTGCCGACCGGTGTACTGGCGACAGTATATGCCAGCACACAAATTGTTCACGATGTATTGACTGAATCACGATGTCATGGGAATGGAAAGGTTAGAAAGACACTATAGCAAAAATCACTTCGAAAAGGTAAAAATAATAACCAAACAAAAAAAAGTGAAGCACCAAGAAGACAGAGTCGGATGTCACTGCAGCTACGTACCCCGAGTCACCATCGGCGGGTATGTAAATCATTCTTTGTTGCAATCCTCTATGGCAGGTAGAATGCCACCAGAGTGTATTACTGTTACGCAACTGTTAAGTCTTTCGTGGCCACTTTTTGACAAACTGTATGTTGTATGAAGATAGTCCAAAAGAACAGATACCATCTTCATATAGTTAAGGCTAACCGGCCATTGACCTTCTTCTTCTGTGCGGATGCACACTTATTGCCCGAACTCTTACGGGACTCGGTAATATTGTCTGCTGCGAGTAATGAATGTAATGGTCAGGGGCACTACGAATGTAGTCTGTGGGCATTAGGTTGGGAATGTGGGTCTCACGGGGAGCGTGCAAGGAAAAATCCCTGCAGTCACACTATCCTCTGTGGTTCAGATGGATAGAGCGTCTGTCATGTAAGCAGGAGATCTCTGGTTCGAGTCCCGGTAGGGGCACACCTTTTCAACTGTTCCCGTTGATGCATATCAACGCCTGTCGACAGCTTGGGGGTCTTGATTTAATTACCATTTCAACTGTATGTTGCCTTCTGTCTCGAGTTCTTCGGCCGACGTTTGTCTGATGATTTTTCTAACGTTTCACCAGCACGAGTAGCTGGCATTGTCAAAGCTTCACCCTCCATTGCTGGTGGCGGACGAGCAGAGCTTACGGCCGCAAATATATGTACCTGGAGCAATGATGACGAACAGTTCGGTGTCTTCCTAAGATACTTGAACAGCCTCCATGCCACCATAAAATTTATCATGGAACTAGAAAAGTACAAACAACTACCATTTCAGCCGGCCGGATTGGCCGAGCGGTTCTAGGCGCTACAGTGTGGAACCGAGCGACCACTACGGTCGCAGGTTCGAATCCTGCCTCGGGCATAGATGTGTGTGCTGTCCTTAGGTTAGTTAGGTTTAATTAGTTCTAAGTTCTAGGCGACTGATGACCTCAGAAGTTAAGTCGCATAGTGCTCACAGCCATTTGAACTACCATTTCTAGACGTGCTGGTTACAAGGGAAGGTGTAAACCTGGGCCACAGCGTGTCACATGTTTCCCCTGCACAAACTGTCCCTGGACAAGCTGTCAAATCACCACCCTAGCTAGAGAAGAGGTATGATTAATATGCTCGTGTCGCGAACAGGACGAATATGTGAGCCGCAACACCTCAGACGCGAAATGCAACACCTGGAAAGTGTTCTGAGGATCAAAGGGTACTTCACAATATACAAGAAACTATCAGCCTCGATTGCGGTAATGAAACCAACCTTTACCTAGGTTTCAGCCCAAATAAATGAGCCTTCTTCGGAAGATACGCCTGAATCTATAATTTGTCTAAAAGGGCATGGTCTAGAAACAATCTAAAACAGCCTAGACCATGCCCTCTTTGATTATAGATTCAGGTATATCTTCTGAAGAAGTCTCAATTACTTGGGCTGAAACCTAGGTAAAGGTTGGTTTCATTACCGCAATCGAGGCTGATAGTTTCTTATATATTAGATTATCACGACTGCTGACTCTGATGTAATGTTGAAGGTACTTCACAAGTTGTATTAGAAGTATAACAGAGTCAGACACTCGGCGAAGTGACACACTGGAAAAAGAAATGTCGGGTACGGCCTTTCTGCCATGCATTCCCAGAGAGACGGTCATAATCGACCGTATACTGTGCAAATCGACAAAGAAGATGAAAGAGTGTCTGAGGTCGACAAAGGAGAAAAGGGGCCCACTTGAAATGTCGGGAATATACTTCATGCCATGCAAATGCGGAAATGTTTATGTTGCAATGACTGGACCATCAACCAACACCAGGATCACAGAACATAAGCGACGCTACAGGTTGGGGCAGGTGGGGAAATCGGCCGTGGCAAGCACGCTTTGTATGAGGCCGACCACATAGTAAAATTCGCCTACACGGAAGTTCTGGCCATAGAGAAGAGCTATCATACTCGCTTGTTCAGAGAAGCTGCGGAAATACGCAAACAGGAGAACAACTTCAACAAGAAAGAGGAAACACTTGAGGTAAACGGACCCGGGATTACGGCGCTGCAGCGAACGAGCGCTGTAGGCAGCAAGAAGACAACCGCGCCGGAAATGACCCCGCCAGGTACATATAGTCAGTTCCAGTTCACCATCAGCAATGGAGGGTGAAGCTTCGACAAAGCCAGTCCCTCGTCCTGGCGAAACTCAGAAAGACCATCAGGCAGAAGCCAACAGGCACTTCGTATTAGTGCTGCTCGAGTTTGCACCTTTACTCTGAACTGGAATGGATTACTGACAACTGAGTCGGACAATAAGCGTACTAACAATTTATGTTATTGTTATATTTTGACACACGTGAAAGAATGACACACGAGGAAGGACGGTTTTAGATCTTTGACTTAAATTTTTGATGCAATGTCAATATATACAGATAAACCTTGGAAAAAAGTCGCAACTTATTATCTGTTGAAAGGTCTCTGTTGGATTCCTTTCATGTTTGATTTCTTAAATATGTTGTCATTTACGGCATAAATTCCTCTTCTAAATTTACTGTGGCGTTTCTGACTATCTGGGAGGAGACTGAGTACTGGAACGTGTTACTTTTACACATAAACAAGAACGATCTGTCACACTACTACACTTTAAAACACAGTTTATATGTAATTCACGTCACACAGTCTCATACGGAACCTACATCAGCTTTCTTTTATATACTGTATATGATAAGATACTGTCATTCCCCTTCCCTTCTGTGTGAGAGGATGAATGAGCAAATGTATTTCTAGTTGCATGCTTGAGGGTAGCAGACAAGCCTGCCTGCTAGAGAACAGTAGGACCAACGTCGGAACAGGTAGCTACGCTTTCTAAAAGCAGAGAGGTTTCTATCCTTAGTATGGTCCTGTCCGTCTCTTGTCATGTTGGTATAGGAAGCTGCCCCTCTGGCCACTTCCGTTTGTATTTGCGAGGCACCCTCAGAAAGGGACCAGGCCAGTCTGTCCGTGGCGAGCGTCTGAAGGCGTAAGATCTCCGGCTAAGCGCGTGTCTGTTAAGTCCGTAGGACAATGGATTTCTTAAGTTCAGCGTAACTGAAAATCTAATCACCTTTATTTCAGGTTTAGCTCTAAAATATCTAATGTTATCTTAAATTGTAAGGCAGTGTAATTCGCGTGTGAAGTTCAGATTATTTTCCGGTAGTTGCTTTGTCACTACTTTGTAAGTAAAGTGGAACCACGTGTTGATCAGTAACTCTAACTAAGATCATCAATCTTAAATGCGAATGTGCGTGAGATTATAACGTCTCGTCTTGACAGTATTTTTCAATATAGCAACTTTTCTTTATGTTCAACCCACGTGGGGTGTACTTTGTGAGACCACTACCACGTGCTTATATAATTGTTTGACCCATCAGGTTAATAGTAAGACGTTAGTAACCAGTTCGAGGTTTTTCTTTTGTAAATTGCTTTTAGATCTAATTTATTTTTATTATCAAAATTATTGTGGAGTTACACGCTTTGTGTAAACCATGTTGACCATGTGAAGCATGTGGTGTAATCATCAAAGTAGCCCTCAGTTATTCTTTTTGGGAAGATTTCACAGAGAGTTAGTATGAATTTAGTATACCAGTGTGTGGTAATTACATGACGGACAGGATTGTGCTACGAATGTAATTTCTTTGGGTGAAAATTGAATCGGTTGGTTGTGGTTAATTTCCTCTTGCATATGTTTCAACGTTCTTCGTGTGTTATTTTATGAATGCAGTGTTGTATGCAGTCTCCCAGTCTTGGCTCCATATTTGATGTGTTCCGTAAGATTACAAACTCACATTTTCCACAATCCTAAATAAGGCACCAGTTTATTTATGAAGCAAATTTAATATGCTGAAATTTCAATGATCAATCTTAAAATAAATTTCCAAATATAAACTGATTTATTTCTTTTTATTTAAATTCTCTTTTTATATATATATATATATATATATATATATATATATATATATATATATATATATATGTAATCACCGGTTGTCGTATGACTGTTAAAAGATTATAATTAATGTTAGTCTGGTTGGGAATTTGGTAAGCTAGACTGGATACCTGGTGAAACAGTTGCGCAGTAATGCACGGTTAACTTCCCCAGACAGCTCACAGCTTTTAACCCGCTTTTATTGGCTATCACCACCGCTTACACCACATATAAAGCAACAACGTTACACTGTTCATTATAAATGATACACAAAAATATTCTTTGCTTTAGCTACAACATAAAATATAATGTGCTGGTAAAAATAGCGGCAAAGACATACTGAGATTACTATAGGGAATGTTTGTATCTAGAGATGACACGTGGGACTCTTCCCTTACCGCGACAATGACTCACTGTGCGTGCTCCTTCGAAGGTGTCACCACCTTACACTAGTTTCTGTACCGTCGACACAGTTGCATGTATAGGGGTGGCATGACTAATTTTGAAGTTAATGTAAATTGTATCACGAACGAAAATACGTGTGACTGGAATTAACTGTGACTGAAATTAAGTTGACACCACAGAATATGTACCGCACACGCCAGAACACAAATGATTAGAGCCAATAACGACGTCTGAGTGAGAATTCGTGTCACGTGAAACCACCACAAGATGCTGTCAAAACTTATAAACTTTGGAGCAGAGAATTGAAAGAGGATCGGTATACACTATCTGATCAAAACCATCCGGACACCTATTAGTGGACAATAAGATGGGGAGTGCCCACCCTTATGGCTGTGGTTGCTTTCACTGACGTATCTAAACGTCTGCGGAGGAATGGCGGCCCATGCTTTCTCAGGAGCCGAAACCGAGAGGTTGGTGATGGTCGACGCTGGAGTCTGGATGGAAGTCGACATTCCAACTCATTCCAAAGGTGTTCCGTTGGGTGCAACTCGAGACTGCTGGAATCCCAGTCCATTTCAATAATATTATTGGACAAAAATAATTGCGTTACGTATGCTGCTTTATGGCGGGGTATGTTTTTTTCATTCTGAAACAATCATCGTCTCTGAACTGCTCCTCTTCCGTAAGCAGTATACTACGCTGTAAAATGTATTCATATTCTTCTGTGTTTAGCGTTTTCTTAAGGGGAATAGGACCTCAAACGGGCCGACTTGCTGTAGGAGAGGCACCACGAGACGTTTTAATTTCCACTGTCTATACATTTACAAATACATTCATAAAAATTTGTCAGCACGACCAGAAAGTATCCAGGATTCACACTCAAAGCAGAGGACGTTCCAAAACATAACATATATCTTTTTTTTCACATGTGAAATTTCATCATTTTTTGACACTATTGGCTGCATTTGTTGCTATAGGTACGCTTGTCTTCAAAAGCAACAGAAATTCTTGGATGTCTTTTTTACAGCATAAAAACCACACTTACAGTGTATGAAACTATAGAATTCTCCAAATCAATGAAAAACTGTGGTAAAAATTGAGATAATTATAAAATTAGAGTTTTATCTAAACATGAAATTTAAAATGTAACAGTTCATTCCTTTTTTGATAAATTAAATAAAGTCTAGAGTTTCATGCAGTATGGTTTGTATGCCGTGCAAAATGCAGCCACTAGTAAGCGAAAAAATAATGAAATTTCACATGTAAAAAAAATTATTTTGTTATGCTCTTGAACTTTCATCGCTGTGAATGTGAATTCTGAATTCTTCCTGGTCATGCTGACAAAGTTGTATAAATTTATTTGTAAATTATAGACAGTGTAAATTAAAGTGTCCTGTAGTGCCTCTCCAGCTCCAAGTCGGCCCGTTTGACGAATAACATCCCCATCCGATAATGGAACCACACCCTAGATCACGAAAAACACTCTCATACCGTAACACAACCTCCTCTGTACTTCACTAATGGCACGACATATGATGACAGGTACATCCCTCTGGGCATTCGCCAAACCCAAACCCTTCCATCTAATTGCCACAGGATTGTAGCGCGATTCATCATTCAAAATCACTTGTCGCTCTTCGCACCACCTCAAGCGTCGTTTATCGTTGAGTGTACGACCATTCTGTCCCATTTTTTTGAACTCCCGACGAATACTCATCCTGCTAGCTGGACTGCTGGTAGCGCACTGGAACTCACAGCTGACTCCTTCTACTGTTTTCAAGTGAATTTTTACAGCCACCCTCCGCAACCCTCGACGTCTTCTGTCCGTCACTTGAGGACTGCCTGGTGTTTTGTTGTTCCTTGGCATTTCCACTTGACAATCACATCGCCAACAGTCCCCATGGGCAGCTTCAAAAGGATGGGAATGTCGCTGATGGGTGCGTTACGAAGGTGTCATCCTACGACTAGGCCACATTCCAAGTCACTGAGGTGTCGTTAGGGACCCACTCTGCTGTTACTGGATCTCTACTGACAACACTCACTGCCTGCTAGTATACTGGCTGGTCCACCTGTCTTGACATACTCGCCAATTGCATATTACTTAGGGATGCCCGGATACTTTAGACCAGATAGCGGTAACAACATCCCAGGGAATGTTTCCATGACACCATTGTGTGTGTATTGTGTATTGAACTGGGGACCTAGAAACGACAGAGAGGCTTCGTCCCGCCGTAACCCTTGAGAGGTGGCATGAGCCCCCTCTCATATTTCTATCTTACGATTTTCGTCTCTAATTGCATGCGGTGAAAAGTTGCTATTCCTTCACACGCGGACTTCCCACGCAGCGTCTCTCGTCACCCGGGTGGTCCGGTGACAGGCGGGCTCTCCTGATCTGGAAAGGGTTAAGCCGACGGGTGTGAGGAAGTCGAGTGAATGCTTTGCAGACGCCGACATTGTCAAAAGACACGCCCAGAGGGGTCTGAAGTAGCGGCTGGGCTAGAGGTTCCGTTACTTCGCAGAATCTTAGCGAAAACACTTTCTGGCGGGCTACCAGCGAGGCGTGGGAATGACTTGTGTACCCAGGCAGTTGTGGCGGGGAAATTCCCGCGCTTTCTGCAAAATAGTAACTGTGATTGGCTGGCTCAGGGCATAGCTCCGTGACGTAGCAAAATCAGCGCAGAAATTGGCGCCAAGAATCTCCATTGGTGGAATGGTAGTGCTCCGGCAATGGAGTGGAATTTTCCGCCGGTTTTGGAGTTGCTGATTGGAACGTTTAACCACGGCCACTGCCGTGGGGGCGGGAATGTTGTGTGTTCGGCCTGTACGGGTGCTCTAAGTAGTCGGCTCTCGCCTTTCGGTCGAGGACGTCGAAGCAACCAGCCCTCGCCTCGGGTACGCCAGATCGTGTTCTGGCAGTTAAGAAGACAGTTTGGTAATGTATGTCCGCAGCACCGGCAGATAGGGATTTTCCTAGGTGATAATCAGAGCCCAGCAGAGTGCGCCTGTTCGTCTTTTTCTAACTTTGTTCTGTCTTGAGTAGCAGCAATTAATGTTGGGTTAGCTGTGTGTCTCTCTTAAGATTTGAGTGGCAAGGAATTGGCTCCACATACCACTTCGTCATAAACCTCACAATCTAGTTTAGGGACTACTTCACCTTCACAGCGTTTGTTTGTGTATCCAATTTGAGCCAATTTGATGTATTATAAATGTTTCATGTGTTTTTGTTTGTTATTTTGTGTTTAGTCTTAATAAATCATATTGTTATTTTGGACAGAACTTTCATTCTGTTAATCGGTAGAGCAACCCATCATTTCTCACTACGTTAATGAAACCTTCCTTTATTTAACTTATTTATCAAATTAAATTATTGCAGGTGCCAAACTCTTTTCTACTCCACTGGCAGGGTTGATTACAGTCAGTTCGCGTATATTTTTTAATCCTTGTGCAACAGCAAAAGTCGGAGTTAGAATAGGGGGGGGGGGGGCCTTAGAGCATCATTTACATGTGTAGATTCTAGAATTTAGTGTTAAATACACTGCTAGCCCCGGCACCTCGCACCCTCAGTGGTACACAACCCTACAAAAAGCCACAGCAGTCCACCCACCCCACCGCCGCCTCACACCGAACCCAGGATTATTGTGCAAATGTTTGCGTGGTAGAGTAATTATGTTGCACGTGGTCATGGAGCCAGTGTTTGCGCAGCAACCGCCGACATAGTGTAACTGAGGCGGAATAAGGGGAACCAGCCCGCATTCGCCGAGGCAGAAGAAAAACCGCCTTAAAAACTATCCACAGGCTGGCCGGCACACCGGACCTCGACACTAATACGCCGAGCGGATTCGTGCCGCGGACCAGCACACCTTCTCGTTCGGGAAGCAGCGCGTTAGACCGCGTGACTAGCCGGGCGGGGTTCACTTACCATACTCCAACCTCACTGGATGTTGGCTCGCAAGTGTCGCCATATATTCTAGTTCCCGTTCTTGCCTCTAGCACTGTCTATGTGCGATTGCCTCAAAGCATCTACACCTGTTACAGGAGATGCTATAAGTGCTCCAAGGACGAAGCGCTTGTCAGGGAAGCAGCGGAATCTTACTCTGCCGTCCGGCGACACCACAGTGGTGTCGTGTGCATGGTATAGCCCAGTGGCCGGCGACAGCACAACAATGTCTCGAGCGTAGTATCAAGCAATAGCCGGCGACAGCACTTGAGTATCTTTTGCGTTCTGTTGGTGTTTTGTTAGGTAACAATAAGTTACATACGTCAACAAGTTTTTGTTTTTACAAGTACTTGTGCCCTTTCATCATGACAGACGAAAGAGGCGATACGATTATTTACGACGATTGCGTGTAGCAAACCTTGGAGGTTGCCACTACATCGTGTACGTCTCATCATGATACGGTTGACAGACTTTCCTATCACATAAAGCAACACCAACTAATAGGCCTACGCAATAAAGGATGGCAGCCAAAAACAGTTGCAGGATAGAATTTTTTTATTAAAATTCTTGACCAAGGTTTCGGTACATATAAACATACCTTCATCAGAAGTACATTTCTAAAATTACATCATGCACTGAAGAATAATGAAACAATTATGCCAAAAGGCGTCGTCAGTAATTAAAATATCATCTCCATTTTAATTACTGACGACGCCTTTTGGCATAATTGTTTCATTATTCTCCAGTGCATGATGTAATTTTAGAAATGTACTTCTGATGAAGGTATGTTTATATGTACCGAAACCTTGGTCAAGAATTTTAATAAAAAAATTCTATCCTGCAACTGTTTTTGGCTGCCATCCTTTATTGTGAAGAATTTTAACAGTTGCTGCTGCAGCCATGTTTAAAATCTTGAAATAGGCCTACGTATTTCCGAAACAAAAAACGAAAACGAAGAAACTGCCAAGTATGCTCCAAAAACAAAGAAAAAAACAACAAACTTAATGTGCAAGTCTTGTGGAGTTGCTTTACATCTTGGAGACTGTTTTGCTTCATATCATATGAAAGAGAAATACTAAGTACGAAAGACAATGCAAATAAACAAATATATGAAACAAATTTTGTGTTTATTTACGTATGTGTATCTTCGAAACTTCATGAAAGTAGGAGAAATGGTTTGAGAACTTATGGGACTAAGGATGAGATTAGTAAAACAATTTATAATCTCTCGATAGTGTCAAGAACGGCGGGCGACAAGCCAAGTAATCCGAATTAACACTCCCGGCACCAAGAGGATAAATTTGTACGAGACGTGCGGACGGCAAAGTGTTAATATCCAACTGGAATTTACAAGATTGTTTACGTAGAATCCGAGTGCTGTCTTGCTTTGCGTGGTGACCGATATCTCCACATGCACCCCGGTATCATCGCATGATGCTCCAGTACGTTGCTCGGACCCTGTAGCAGGTGGCTTACAGATTTTAGCAGAGAATAAACAATAAGAGTTAGGATAGCATGCGGAAAGAAGTTGCAGAAAATCGTTGCAACCAATTAGCGTTTCGTACCAATAAGTCAACAGCGTCTGATTACGCGAGCGGCGCACTAAGTCTGAAACTTTAGAAAGTAACGGTGGTTCATCGAGGAGCCCATACAGATGCGGCTGGTCTCCGCCAGCACTATCACTGGCTTACAGAGGACCAGAGGAAGAACCCAGTAAGCTGCAACATCTGAAGAACGTGAGGAGGACAAAATACGTCATTGATGTTCAGTCTTGTGAAAATCCTCTTGAAGAAAACGTTCTACGTGAAATTAATTGATGACTGATTCAATAAATTTCTCAGCCCAGTTTCCTTCAATAAACCACCATCCGTTCAGATCGACGTTTAGTACGACATCCCCGTGCAAAACATTTCGGTCCTTCAGTAGCGTCAAATCCGGGTAAAATGTCGATTTTTCGTCGAAATCTTCCTTCGTTTCATCACTAACAACTTACTGTCGTGGTTGCTGTTGTGGGGACGCCTTATAGCACGTAGCTGATTGTACAAAACTTACATTGACGATGCACTTCTCAAGTGGAATTCTAGAATAAACACTGAAGTGCAACTAAACGTTTTAGTAAAGCTAAAACTACTCCTGTCTGCTGATATTCTTACATTGATTGTTCCGAGAGAAGACGATTTAAGAAAATGAACGTATTAATTAAATGAAATACGTGCAAAATATAATATGAAAATATGTTATAGTAAATCTAATTCAGTGACATTTAATGGAAAATATTCACTGAGAAATTAGACAGTAATGTAAGGAAAAAACAAAAATACTTCAGCTTTGCCGGGTGCAAAATGTTTTATGTATACAAAGAGGGTACGCAGATTAAGTTGAACAGATTTGAAAGTATCTGTGGAACAATTAATAGAACTTTAAAGCATAAAACGCAGAAAGTAACGCAAATGAAATTTTATAAAACTATGGCACTGTAAACACCATTATGCGGAAGAGAATGATGGGTATTACATAATGGACAAGAAAAGACAAATACAATAAGTAGAAATACGTTTTCTTAGAGCGGTGAAAGGATGCAGCAGAACAGATAAAATAGGAAATGAATGTATTCTAAAGGAGTTGAAACTTTAAAGTGTGAAAGAAGAATTGGCTGAAAAGTAGAAGAAACGGAATGAACGTTTCCAAGAATGGATCTGATGAAGAAGCTGAATGCTGCAGCTGACATACTCATCACGAGAGAAATGTCAGCTACCGTACCGATATTTAGCACGATTTTAATATATCAGTTTTATACATGTCCGTTACTCAGCAACCGTATTCTAGTTTCAACACGGGATTATACAGGCAACGGGTGGCAAATAACTGTTTGGTACATAGACTTATGTTTCGACACCTACTAAGGGCTCTTCATCAGGAACAGATTTTGATAAACCGCAAAATTATATTGCGAAGAAGCACTGGTCAGATTTGCCTGTGGGGGGCATTCGGAGGGCCTTGGCTGCTGGGTGCTGGCTGGTGGCTGGTGGGGGCGGGGGGGGGGGGCGGCACTCGGCGCCACCTGCTGCAGTTTTTGTGCCGGGTTCCGCTCCTGCCGCCGTTGCGTGGGTCGTGCAGGCGAGCGGGCGCGCAGGCGTGCTGCTGAGTCACGACCAGCGGGGGAGACACGCGAGCACGCGTGCATCCGCCGTCAACAGCGGACTTCCCAAACGACACAACGCGCAGAAATTTAAAGCAAAATCGCCTGATACTCGATACTGCTCGTCTGTATCACACAAAGACCCATTTCGTCTAATCGTATTTGGAAGCATTCCTCCACAATGTAAGAATTGTGAGTCCGCCTTGATGCAAAACACTTTGTTATTTGTTTACTTGTTTATTCTCCAAACTAGTTTCAGCGACAAATATCGCCATCAGTGGGCTCTTTAAATCTAAAACATGGAGAAAATAGAATAGATATATACAAACACTGTAACACATTATCACATTTTTACTGTTAGTTTTTTTAAACACATTTTTATGTGGATACTTTCAATACTACATTATTTACTGTAGGTTATGGCATGTTTTTAAGAATTGTTGTCGCTGTTTGCGGCATATTTTCTGTGCTTCGACTGTTGCCGTTTCCCTCAGCGTACATCATGCCATCTGCAACTGTGTGAGCAAATACTAAAAGGTGAGCTTACGTATGCCAGCTTTATACACTACTGGGTTACGGTACTGTTGTGGAATACAGTTTTGGTGTGTACCGGGCTGTTAGTTATTCTACATCTACATCTACATTTATACTCCGCAAGCCACCCAACGGTGTGTGGCGGAGGGCATTTTACTTGCCACTGTCATTACCTCCCTTTCCTGTTCCAGACGCGTATGGTTCGCGGGAAGAACGACTGCCGGAAAACCTCCGTGCGCGCTCGAATCTCTCTGATTTTACATTCGTGATCTCCTCGGGAGGTATAAGTAGGGAGAAGCAATATATTCGATACCTCATCCAGAAACGCACCCTCTCGTAACCTGGACAGCAAGCTACACCGCGATGCAGAGCGCCTCTCTTGCAGAGTCTGCCACTTGAGTTTGCTAAACATCTCCGTAACGCTATCACGCTTACCAAATAACACTGTGACGAAACGCTCCCCTCTTCTTTGGATCTTCTCTATCTCTCTGTCAACCCGACCTGGTACGGATCCCACATTGATGAGCAATACTCAAGTATAGGTCGAAAGAGTGTTTTGTAAGCCACCTCCTTTTTGATGGTCTAAATTTTCTAAGGACTCTCCCAATGAATCTCAACCTGGTACCCACCTTACCAACAATTAATTTTATATGATCATTCCACTTCAAATCGTTCCGTACGCATACTCCCAGATATTTTACAGAAGTAACTGCTACCAGTGTTTGTTCCGCTGTCATATAATCATACAATAAAGGATCCTTCTTTCGACGTATTCGCAACTCATTACATTTGTCTATGTTAAGGGTCAGTTGCCACTCCCTGCACCAAGTGCCTATCCGCTGCAGATCTTCGTGCATTTCGCTGCAATTTTCTAATGCTGCAACTTCTCTGTATACTACAGCATCATCCGCGAAAAGCCGCATGGAACTTCCGACACAATCTACAATTTTATTCGTGTACTCGCGTTCGTTAGACGGCATACAGCTAATTCTATACACAGTAAAACAAATTTTCGCACTTTGATTGTGACCTAAAACATTACGCCATCTTGCTGTTCGCCTGTGTCGCGAGAGGTGTGTCGCAAGTTCCGAGAAGGCTATGAAAACTGTAGCGGGAGTTCTGACGACTACGCCATCACCTAATGAACGATAACCATAACCCCAGTAACATCAAAAGCGATCTACACGTTCTGAAACACAGCAACAGCCTATACCGACTACTAACGACAGAAGAAAACTACTTCATACAAAAGGCTATAGTGGAAGGGAAAAACGTTATAAACGAAAAACCCAACATCTTGCAACAACACACTCTTTACCGGTCTGAGAGAGCTGACCCAGGACACAGAACAGGAAGCACACAAACGCAAAAGAAACACTTCCTCATCACACACAGAGACATAAATAAACAACAGAAGTCGTCAGAACTCCCGCTACAGTTTTCATAGTCTTCTCGAAACCTGCGAGACGTCTCTTTTGACACACGCGAACAGCAAGATGCTGAAATGTTTTCAATCACAAACAAAGGGCGAAAGTTTGTTTTTCTGTTTATAGAATTAGCTGCATGCCGTCCAACGAACGTGAGTACATGAATAACTAACAGCCCAGCACACACCAAAGCTGTATTCCACAACACTACTGCAACCCGTAGTGTATAACGCTGACATACGTAAGTTCGCCTTTTAGTATTTTTTTACTGGCAGCCGCTCACACAGTTGCAGATGACATGATGAACTCTGAGAAAAACTGCAACAGGAAAAGCGCAGAAAATATGCCAAAAACAGCGACAACAATTCTTAAAAACATGCCATAACGTACAATAAGTTATATACTTTTGAAAGTATCCATAGAAAACTATATTTCAATAAACGAACAGAAAAGATGTAATAATGTGTAACGGTGTTTTTGTATAACTATGCTATTTTCTCCATGTTTTAGATTTAAAGATGAAGGTGATATTTGTCGATGAAACTAGTTTGGGGAATAACTAAGCAAAGAAATAAGTGTTTTGTATCAAAGCGGACTCACAATTCCCACATTGTTGTTTTTCTATGCCAACACGGACCAAATGGAAGAGTTCCAAGATAAAGTTATAGCATTTCACCACCACTATATCTGTCCGCAACATAATTTTTTCTAAAGAAATTCCCACCATTTGATTTTGATTGTGCAGGGGACAGAAACAAGCAGTTATTCCGTATCTTGAAAACATTGCTTACATGTTAAAATGTTCGAATCGTCTGTGACACGTCACTGTCGAAAAGAAATCTATATGCGGTCTTAAAGATCAGTTTTTGTTTTACTTAATACAAGTACATATCTAAGAAACATAACATGGCTGACACTGTGCACAGTAAAAAGCCATTAACACACAGTGTGGTGTATTTAACAGTAGAATATTCATGACACTTCTGTGACTTGCGTCCATCACTTCTGTTCATCAACTGAGGTTAACATATTTGTCTAAACAATGGCAAAGATCGTAACAAAGCGATACCACAGTGCGAGCCACATGGACTATGCTTTACCAGATGTACTGCAAGCAGAGGGAAGGTGGATATTTATTAAGCTTGTAAGTAGGCTGTTTAGGTTTTCTTAGCGCTCTGTATGAAAATCACTGGCTGTGCTGTTCGCTGTCTGTGGGTAGTTTGCATTGTTGTCTGCCATTGTAGTGTTGGGCAGTTGGCTGTGAACAGCGCGTAGCGTTGCGCAGTTGGAGGTGAGCCGCCAGCAGTGGTGGATGTGGGGAGAGATGGCGGAGTTTTGAAATTTGTAATACTGGATATCATGAACTGCTATGTATATTATGATTTTTCAACACTATTAAGGTAAATACATTGTTTGTTCTCTATCAAAATCTTTCATTTGCTAACTATGCCTATCAGTAGTTAGTGCCTTCCGTAGTTTGAATCTTTTATTTAGCTGGCAGTAGTGGCGCTCGCTGTATTGCAGTAGTTCGAGTAACCAAGATTTTTGTGAGGTAAGCGATTTGTGAAACGCATAGGTTAATGTTAGTCAGGGCCATTTTTTTGTAGGGATTTTTGAAAGTCAGATTGCGTTGCGCTAAAAACATTGTGTGTCAGTTTAAGCATAGTCTTGTATAATTTTTCTAAGGGGACGTTCCAAGCTAAATGCTTACCATGTCCTTGTAATAAATGTTCATAACAGACTTTCACGGGTATAAATTGTAATAATCCATACTTGGAGTGGAAATATAATTATTGCAGATAGTGTGGCAAATTAAAGTGGCCCGGAGAACCGAGTTGCAGGGCACAAAGAAACACAGCGGAGGAAAGGAAATGCAGATCTCACCTGACTATTGCAAATGTTGAAAATAACTGCCACTGATGTCTTGGCACTTTTGGGTCCTGGTCAGCAACTTGCTGAAGGCTGTTCGGAACTGGACTGCTGGAATTGTTTCAGTCTCATCCGGAACGTTCTGTTGCATTTCCCGAAGACTAGGGGGGTTGTTGCGATACACTTTAAACCTGACGGCTCGCCACACACAGTAATGGCACACTGACAGATCAGGTGACCTGGGTGGCCAACTGGAGCTGCCACCAGACTGCCCTCTGCTAACAACTCAGTGAGGCGTGAAGATTGGATAAATGTACTCCAAGGGTCGTATGGGCTGTTGTTCCATACTGTTGGAAGTAACGGTAGGTCTTTTCCTCCTCTGCTAATGCTGCCGCAAATGGTTTCAAAAGCTTGGCAATTTAACGCTCCAAAGTCAGCGTCTGATGAAAGAAGATGTGATCAATAATGGGGCGTGGAGACACTGCACACCAAACGCCAACTTTCTGGTCATGTAATGGTGTTTCGTGGAAGTTATGTAGATTGTCCGCTGCCAAGAACCTGTGATCCCGTAAGTTGACATAACCACTCAGGTGAAACCAGGTTACGTCAGACATAAAGAACAAATCCATGTCCAAGCCATTCATTGTTATCTCGGTGAACAGCCACTCACAAAACTGAAGCATCTGCTTGTTTTAATGCACGCACAGTAGACACCAGGTAAGGATGCAGGTGCAGGTCCAGGCTGTAATCTTTCGTATGGTCGACGTGATATGCCGGTCTCTTGCGACAGCCGTCGGGTTGAATTGGTAGCATTTTCTGGTGAACTGCAGCCACGTTTCCTGGTGTGCGGGCACGTTTACGAATGATTTTTTGACTTGTTCAAATCCGATCCTGTCTGGCGCCATTTTCGGTGTGAGCATTGCACGGCATTTTGACAACACTGAACTTCGCAGCAAACAACTGACCGCACCGTTTGCCCGACTTTGTTGTCACGTAATTTTCTACAACGAACACCCGCTGCTCCCCCGTGAGTACCATCGTCGAATTTTGCACTGCTCCATTCACACTGCCGCAGCCCGCACTGCGCTCCGAGCCGGTGTGGATCCCGTGACGGGCGTACACGTGGTGTGCGCGGCATGGGGTGTGGTTCTATGCTCACATTCACGTCCTTTTGTATCCACTTGTCTAGGCCTCTCTGCCCCTCCCTGTAAAATCATAATTCTCTGATTCGTGGAGAGTTACATAAAAGACGTCACCCCTGTGCAACAACTTGCACGACCCGCAAGTCACAAACTGAAAGGTCCTGGGCCAGAGCTGCTCAGTGACATTCTCTACTTCTGTACTCGTTGTTAAAGGACGAAAGTCTCCGCAACAGAACACGACGGTTTGATAGAGTTGACAGGATGTAAGGTTTGTAGGGAGGGAGGGAGGAAGGGAGGGAGAGAAAAGAGGCCATTTCAGGGTGAATGGGAGGTGTTAGGGTGGCTGAGTGATAGAAGAGATATGGGGCTGTGCATGGGTGGAGGTGGTGGTGGTGGTGGTGGTGGTTGTTGCTTTATTAAATGGGTTACCATATACTTCACTATTACGTAAACGTCCATTACATTCGTATTGATGCATTCCATCACTTATAGCACACGAAAACCTGAACCAAACATACATTTCCAAGATGGTACATGAGTATGCTATATGGCTACAAAGCCGAAATCACGATTGTGTAAAATAAATGAAAGATTAATAGTCAAATGACGAAAAATTCTTTCAAAACATTCTATATGACAGTCGTCCTCCACGAAGGAAAGATCATTAAGTAATTTTGTTTATTATGTAAATAAGGAAAATTCATGTTTCGCAACTGTTTCTAACCGAAGACGTTCCATGTGTTTGTGCAATGCATCTCCAGTCGTTTTCTGTTGTCAGCTGTGTTTGTGTATTCCTGTCTTCTTCTGTAGCCGCTAGATGCACTCAGTACAGGTTTCCGTTTGACAGTACAGAGTGACAATTATTGAACTATATGAAAAAAACGTAAATTAGTTCCAAACTACTGCGTCCACATACTTTATTTAACGTGTAAAAGTCACTACAGATATCCGGATTTAGGTTATGACATGTTTGATATGCTTACTATCATTGGCGATGACGTGGCGCAGGCGAATAGCCAAGTGTCGGTACTTCGATGCTGTCGATGACCTCCTGAGTGGCTGTTTTCAGCTCAGCAGTGGTTTTGGCGTTATTGCTGTACACCTTGTCTTTAATATAGCCCCTCAAAAAGGAATCCTGTGTTCAGATCCGGAGAACTGGTGGCCAACCGAGTCTCATGCCAGTTGCCTCTGGGCACGCCAGAGACAGAATGCAGCCCCCAAAATGCCCCTCCATGGAATCACTCTCCAGCTTCGATGGTCTCGAGCTCCGTCTTGCATCAACCACTTCCTGTCAAAATCAGGGTCACTTTGGATAATGGGGATGAGAATCATCTTTTAAAACCTTCATGTACCGTTCGGAAGTCACACTGTCACTGAGGAATATCGCACCGATCATTTCGTGACTGGACACTGCACACCACACACTCACCAGCTGAGGGTGAAGACGCTTCTCCATATGGAAATGAGGATTGGCTCAAATGGTTCAAATGGCTCTGAGCACTATGGGACTGAACTTCTGAGGTCATCAGACCCCTAGAACGTAGAAATACTTAAACCTAACTAACCTAAGGACAGCACACACATCCATGCCCGAGGCAGGATTCGAACCTGCGACCGCAGCAGTCGCGCGTTTTCGAAATGAGGATTCTCAGTCCCCCAAATGCGTCAATTTGGCTTATTGAAAACCCACCCAAATGAAAGCGGGGTTCGTCGCTAAACCAAAACTTAATGCCCCTACTAATTCCTATCATTCACCGCGGCCAGTCGTGTAGTTTCAACGTCCTAACGAAAACTGTTCAGAGTTAGACGATTTTATTTCATATACTTCAATAATTGCACCTCTGTAGGTCACATTTATGCAATTCACTGTGCATAATCTTTCCTGTTGCATACTGTACACGGTCTTGCTTACAGATTGAAGCGCCTAGAACCGCTCGGCCACAGCGGCCGGCTGTCTCGAACCGCGCGACCGCTACGGTCGCAGGTTCGAATCCTGCCTCGGGCATGGATGTGTGTGTTGTCCTTAGGTTAGTTAGGCTTAAGTAGTTCTAAGTTCTAGGGGACTGATGACCTCAGATGTTAAGTCTCGCAGTGCTCAGAACCATTTGAACCCTTTTTCTTTCTTGCTTACGTGCTGTGGGTTTGTATCCAGTGTGAGCCACCTGGAAAGATGTTGAAAACTTGGTGAACTGATGAGCAATGAGGAGATTCCCTTAGAATCGGCAATGATAGAAGCGTATGGAACACTGTGATGGGACGTGTGATAAGACATCTGGAAACAACTTCCATGGTCCTAGAGGGAAGTGAAGACGGTCAATATTGTAGAGGATAATTGCGACTGGACAATATCCAACAAATAATTGAGAACGTGGGGTGCTAGGGCTGATGTGAGAAGAAGAGTCTGGCACAGTCGGGGAATTCTTGGCAGAGTGCATCGAAACAGTCCGATGATGAATGTTATTCTTCAGAAAGTTCGTGACACTTGGCAGTATTAATCTTTCTTTTTTATTACTACCAGTTTCAGCAATATACCATCCTCTCCTTACGACAAACGATTAATATTACTTACACGTCACAGCTTCTCCTGACATGGAAAACCAAATATTGACTATAAGCTCCCCACGACTGTGTAACCTTTGCAAGGTAGTAAATATTCTAACACAGTATAAGCGATGGTCCATTAAACAGCAGCTGAGGAGAGATCGTGATAAACTGAGCATACGGGCAACATAGATACGAAAGATCTTTGATCATGCATGAGTAATTTGCACTGCTAGCTCAGTAGTTCTAAAGAATTAATCTCTGCGACTATGAAATGAAGACCGCCCCATATCGACTGGCCGCTACGCCACCCTCATGCGAATGCTGTCTCGAGAGGCATGGGTTCATCACATCGCTCTCTGGAGGTTGTCGAGTTTTCACACCTTAGAGCCGGTACTTCTCGCTCAGGTAAGTCCTCGATTGCCATCGATTGGAAGACAGAGAGCATCCCGTTCCAGTTCTGCCACCAAGGAAAAACTCCATGGCAGTAACGGGGATTGAAATCGGATCCTCCGTATCAGAGTCATGCGAGCTGACCATTCTGCTACGTTGTCGGACACTGTTTGAAAAGAGACAGATTCAACAGCGTTGCACTCTCCAGAGTCCGATTACTATTTTAGGAGAAACTGCAATGTTTAGAACCTAGGATTTACCTGGCTCTTGAACATGAAAGCGATAGCCGTCGTAGGCAGAGGTTCGTGTCGGGGTGACAGGGCGCTCCAACTTGACACAGCTAACAGAGTTTAGTACACTTTCTGTCCCTTTTCCATTAGGACTGCTTGTGTAAAATTCCAAACTGCTATCTCATGGCGAGATGTGGCGTTGCGATCCTTGAAGTTCCAACAGCGGCCGTGAAGAAGGTCAAAGTGCTAGTAGCATAGCTGCAGCGCGCAACCTGGCCAAAAATATAACAGTGCGTGTCTGACATCCGTTGGAAAATGGCGGTGGGGCAGCGTGGTAACATCAAGTTTTGTGTTGTCTTATGTTTTTGGGAGAGAATTCGTCGAATTCGACCCGAATATCGAGAGGCAGGTCCTGGTCGCAAAGCCCGCTAAGCGAAGATAGTTAGCGAGTTTTTAGCTAGCTGGATCACCTGCCGCATTCGTCGGACCTGACCCCAGCCGACTTTTAGTTATTCCTCAAATTGATGTTGGCAATGAAATGACATCGTTACGACAGAATTAAAGACATACAAGAAAATTATATTGCAGTGCTAAATACAGTATCAAAAAATTACTACAATGACTGATCATAGAATGAAGCCTTTCACGACCGGATGACATAGGTGCTGATAAATCTTTCGGGATGTGAGGTCGTGGTCCAAGAAACTCTTCCGTTCCTGACGTTGCGTCCAGGACTGCGCTGGACATCTTCAGAGGCGCTCCCAGCTGAGTCTTGCAGACTGACTGGTCGAATGTCCGAGATCGACATATATACTGTAGGAAAAGGAGCGTGGTCAAAGTAACACATGATTAGCAGAGATAATGCTTGTCAGAGATAGGACTTAACTATCGATTGTCGTCTTGTCATAGATAAAATTGACTAGCGATTCTGCAAAGCTACTTTCCATATCTCGCTAAGTTTCATTGCCTCCTGTTTTCTATTAAAATTATCCTGATGCTTGTAAATCACAATGGCTTCTCTGCATAGTAGTGGATAATAATTTGACATTGTAGATAAAATTTCTGTTTCAGAAAACTTCACTTCGTGGTTTCCTGACTGAAGAGCATGCTATGCCACAGCTGATTTCTCTTCTTTTCCTAGTCGGCAAAGACTTTTGTGCTCTTTTGCCTTGTATTTACGCTCCTCTTGGTAGTTCCAATATAAACTTTGCCACACGTACACAGAATTTTGTATACACCACATGTCGACAGAGGAGGGCGTTTATCCTTCACAGAACGGAGTACCTGACTTATTTTCTGTGTCTAAAGACCGCTCTTATGTCATGCGTCTGTAAAATCTTACCGATCTGATCCGTTACTTTTTTATTAAAAGGGAGAGAAGCAGTATTTTTCCGTCGTTGGTGTTCATCCTTGTCCTTCTGTCTTCTGTTCCTTGGTCGTAAAAGTCTCTTTACCTCTTTCTCTCAGTAGCTATTTTTCTCGAAGGCTTGCTTGAAATGGTTTACTTCAGTGTCCAGGTGTTCCGATGTGCATATCCGCTCGGCTCTATCGACAAGACTTTTATTGACACCTCTCTTTTGTTGTGGATGATGATTGGAGTTTTTATGCAAATATCTGTCGGTATATGTTATTTTCCGATAAACTTGGTGTTCCAAACTTCCATTGGATCGTCTCATAACTAAAACATCCAAGAACGGTATTTTGTCATCATTTTCCATTTCCATGGTGAACAGGATTTTTGGATTAATTTCATTTATATGATCAAAAAATTCGTCCAGAGCCTTTCTACCATTGGGCCAAACCATAAATTTGTCATCTACAAACAGATACCAGAGAGATGGTTTCTTATTTGCTTTGTCCAGAGCCGATTATTTGAATTTCTCCATATAGAAATTAGAAGGACCTAATTGGTTACCCATTGCGACACCTTCAAGTTGGTCATAAAATTCATCGTCTCACTGGAACTGACTCGATGTAAGACAATGTCTAAAAAGAGCAGTCAAATCTCCTGAAAAAATATCCTTAAGAAAATCATAACTTCGTTAACTGGAATCATAGTGAATAAGGACACTATGCCAAAACTTACAAGAATATCTTCAGGAGCTAGAATTAGTCCTTCAAGTTTCTCAATAAAATGACGCGAATCTTTTATATGTGAGTCAGTTTGCCCTATATATGATTGTAAACGAGTTGCTAGATATCTCACTATTTCGTACGTGGGAGAATTGATGGCACTGACTATTGGTCTCAAAGGAAAATCTATTTTATGAATTTTGGGTACGCCATACAGTCTAGGACACATAGCTTCACTCTTCAACATAGCTCTTTTATCTTCCTGTTTGAATTGGGGGTAGGTGACTAATCAGACTACTTATTTTCCTCAGTATGGTGGCTGTAGGATCCTTAGAAACGACAGGAACGTAAGAGTTTCTTGGACCACGACCTCACACCCCGAAAGGTTTACCAGCAGCTACTACAATGACTGTATCAAAATACTTTTGAAACGGTTTCAGTTCTGTGTTGATTAAGGGGGGAGACTATTTTAATAAATAACGACTTCGCAAACATAATCTATGACTTATTTCTCGCAGGACTGGCCTAAGGGAACTGGGACACACTGTATAGTTCAAGCGCTACATGACTTCGGGGCGTATCTTTTACCTCCCCGGTACTGTACTCAGGACACTGAGGTGACAGAAGTCATGGGATATCGATATGCACGTACACAGATGCCTGTAGTACATGGTTACTGCAAATGATTGAAGCGATTTCACAGCTCTACAATAACTTTATTATTTGAGATATTTTCACAATGCTTTGCACACACATACAAAAACTCAAAAAGTTTTTTTAGGCATTCACAAATGTTCGATATGTGCCCCTTTAGTGATTCGGCAGACATCAAGCCGATAATCAAGTTCCTCCCACACTCGGCGCAGCATGTCCCCATCAATGAGTTCGAAAGCATCGTTGATGCGAGATCGCAGTTCTGGCACGTTTCTTGGTAGAGGAGATTTAAACACTGAATCTTTCACATAACCCCACAGAAAGAAATCGCATGGGGTTAAGTCGGGAGAGCGTGGAGGCCATGACATGAATTGCTGATCATGATCTCCACCACGACCGATCCATCGGTTTTCCAATCTCCTGTTTAAGAAATGCCGAACATCATGATGGAAGTGCGGTGGAGCACCATCCTGTTGAAAGATGAAGTTGGCGCTGTCGGTCTCCAGTTGTGGCATGAGCCAATTTTCCAGCATGTCCAGATACACGTGTCCTGTAACGTCTTTTTCGCAGAAGAAAAAGGGGCCGTAAACTTTAAACCGTGAGATTGCACAAAACACGTTAACTTTTGGTGAATTGCGAATTTGCTGCACAAATGCGTGAGGATTCTCTACCGCCCAGATTCGCACATTGTGTCTGTTCACTTCACCATTAGGAAAAAATGTTGCTTCATCACTGAAAACAAGTTTCGCACTGAACGCATCCTCTTCCATGAGCTGTTGCAACCGCGCCGAAAATTCAAACCGTTTGACTTTGTCATCGAGTGTCAGGGCTTGTAGCAATTGTAAACGGTAAGGCTTCTGCTTTAGCTTTTTCCGTAAGATTTTCCAAACCGTCGGCTGTGGTACGTTTAGCTCCCTGCTTGCTTTATTCGTCGACTTCCGCGGGCTACGCGTGAAACTTGCTCGCACGCGTTCAACCGTTTCTTCGCTCGCTGCAGGCCGACCCGTTGATTTCCCCTTACAGAGGCATCCAGAAGCTTTAAACTGCGCATCGCCGAATGGAGTTAGCAGTTGGTGCATCTTTGTTGAATTTCGTCCTGAAGTGTCGTTGCACTGTTATGACTGACTGATGTGAGTGCATTTCAAGCACGACATACGCTTTCTCGGCTCCTGTCGCCATTTTGTCTCACTGCGCTCTCGAGCGCTCTGGCGACAGAAACCTGAAGTGCGGCTTCAGCCGAACAAAACTTTATGAGTTTTTCTACGTATCTGTAGTGTGTCGTGACCATATGTCAATGAATGGAGCTACAGTGAATTTATGAAATCGCTTCAATCATTTTTAATAGCCGTGTATTTCTTACACAAAGGGCAGTGCAGTAGCGGAGGTGTAATTTGTACTCAGATGACTCATGTGAAAAGGTTCGCGACGTGATTATGGCCGCACGACGGGGGCTAACAGACTTTGAACGCGGAATTGTAGTTGAATCTATACGAATGGGACATTCCATTACGGAAATCGTTAGCGAATTCAACTTTCAACAACAGTGTAAAGAGAATGGCAAATTCAGGCATTACCTCCCACCACGGACCGAGAACAGCGGCGTTCGTATAGCATGGCAGGGCTAACAGACAAGCAACACCGTGTGAAATCAATGTGGGAAGTACGACGAACGTGTCCGTTACGGCACTGCGGCAAAATGTGGCGATAGTGGGCTATGACAGCAGACAAACGTGAGTGCCTTTGGTAAAAGCACACACCGCGTGTAGCGCTTCACCTGGGCTCGTGGCCATATCGGTTGCACCGTAAATGACTGGAAAACCACAGCTTGGTCAGATGAGTCCCGATTTCAGCTGGTAAGAGCTGGATAGTAGGATTCGAGTGTGGCACAGACCCCGCGAAGCCACGGACCCAAGTCGTCAATACGCACTTTGCAAGCCGCTGGTGGCGCCATAATGTGTGGGCTGTCTTTACATGGAATGGACTGGGTCCTCTGGTCGAACAGAATTCATCACTGACTGGCAGTTGTCAAGTTAAGACGAGAGGTTTTCACTCTCAGAGAGGATTTGCGAATAATACGTGTCGTGTAAACAGCGCCGACAGTCAGCTTGTTTGCAGTGTCCAAGACTGAGACAAGATCTCAGATAGTCGCTCCCTGCGAGTTTAGACCGCTCGTGTAGCTCTCAGTCAAGAAAAAATATATCTGCATTGTAGAGAAAGCCGAGAGCCATATTGCATCCCAGAATTGTGCCGTATTTCGAAGTCTGTACACTGCTGCAATTTGGTAATATATTTTGCCGCACTTATGCACACATTAAATGAAAGTACCTACGAAACTACGTGTTTTGAGCCATAATAAGTGCCGAGGCATCTGCCTGAAGAAATCACCCGTTCTAAGTGCTAAACTAACAGTACGAGCAGTTAAGCTTTTTTAAAAGTTTAGATGTAAACAATGCTAGTCACCAAACAGCATTTTTCGAAAATAAAAACAAATTATTACTGAAGAGAGACGATCCCACGATAATGTGACTATACGAAGGGGAGACTCACACTACCCTCTGAGCCACATGAACACTGCAACGACTCTGGCGTGCCACACGGAAGTGTTATGGGACCGTTGCTTTTCAAATGGCTCTGAGCACTATGGGACTTAACTTCTGAGGTCATCAGTCCCCTAGAGCTTTGAACTACTTAAACCTAACTAACCTAAGGACATCACACACATCCATGCCCGAGGCAGGATTCGAACCTGCGACCGTAGCAGTCGCGCGGCTCCAGACTGTAGCGCCTAGAACCGCTCGGCCACTCCGGCCGGCCATTGCTTTTCACAATATATATAAATGACCTGATAGTGTCGGAAATTCCATGCGGCTTTTCGCGGATGAGGATGTAGTATACAGAGAAGTTGCAGCATTAGAAAATCGCAGCGAATTGCAGGAAGATCTGCAGCGGATAGGCACTTGGTGCAGGGAGTGACAACAGACCCTTAACATAGACAAATGTCATGTATTGTGAATACATAGAAAAAAGGATCCTTTATTGTATGATTATATAACAGCGGAACAAACACTGCTAGCAGTTACTTCTGTAATATATCTTGGAGTATGCGTACGGAACGATTTATAGTGGAATGATCATATAACATTAATTGTTGGTAAGGTGGGTGCCAGGTTGAGATTCATTGGGAGAGTCCTTAGAAAATGTAGTCCATCAACAAAGGTGGTGGCTTACAAAACACTCGTTCGACCTATAATTGCTCATCAGTGTGGGATCCGTACCATGTCGGGTTGACAGACGAGATAGAGAAGATCCAAAGAAGAGCGGCGCGTTTCGTCACAGAGTTATTTGGTAAGCGTGATAGCGTTACGGAGATGTTTAGCAAACTCAAGTGGCAGACTCTGCAAGAGAGGCGCTCTGCATCGCGGTGTAGCTTGCTCGCCAGGTTTCGAGAGGGTGCGTTTCTGGATGAGGTATCGAATATATTGCTTCCCCCTACTTACACCTCCCGCGGAGATCACGAATGTAAAATTAGAGAGATTCGAGCGCGCACGGAGGCTTTCCGGCAGTCGTTCTTCCCGCAAACCATACGCGACTGGAACAGGAAAGGGAGGTAATGACAGTGGCACGTAGAGTGCCCTCCGCCACACACCGTTGGGTGGCTTGCGGAGTATAAATGTAGATGTAGATTATAAAACGAATAGCGGCATTTTCGAGAGAGCTGTCGCGATGGATACGCACTGTGAGGGTGTGTCTACGATGTGTTTGAAAAAAAAAAAAAAAAAAAAAAGAAGCGAACAAAGCTGCCAGGAAGTGGACTCAGGACGAAGTTGTACATTTAATTAGTTTACACGAGGAAAGGCCAGTGTTATTTAATGTGTAGGTACTAGATTACAGGTATTTGGATAAGAAGCGCAGTTTGTCGGCTGGAATGGCTACGGCTTTAAAATGTCCAGAATGCCCACAATTCAAGGAATCAAGCAAAGTAGCTTTATATTACAGCTTAATTAACTAGAGAAAAAAAGTGAAGTTACGTTTGAAAGTAATCGTTGCAGAACTCGAAAAATTGCCGTTTAACTTCACCGAATACAGTTGTATCTATAATTTCATATGATGCCCTGTTTATTGATTATACTATTATATTGGATGTTGAAGAACAGACCGTCATGCACTTACGAGTACTTTCTGAAGTCAATACAAGCAGAAATGTTCAGATAAATGTACGTCCGGAAATGCTTCATTTGCCATATATCCGTCCTATTTGGCTTCTGAAAGTCTAGGGGTATCAATATGAAATTGGCGAAATGTTATTCCATCGTAATTGTTATTTTACGAAATATTAAAGAACTTTAACGCAATTGATGCTAGAAGTATTAGATTCATTAGCAATCTGTCTTTAACATTAATGGATTTACGCATACTAGTATCTGGAATGGCAATTTTGGGTCCAGTTATAAAGAGGGGCATGAAAGGGAAGCAGTGGTTGGGAAGGGGGTAAGACAGGGTTGTAGCCTCTCCCCGATGTTATTCAATCTCTATATTGAGCAAGCAGTAAAGGAAACAAAAGAAAAATTTGGAGTAGGTATTAAAATCCATGGAGAAGAAATAAAAACTTTGAGGTTCGCCGATGACATTGTAATTCTGTCAGAGACAGCAAAGGACTTGGAAGAGCAGTTGAACGGAATGGATGGTGTCTTGAAGGGAGGATATAAGATGAACATCAACAAAAGCAAAACGAGGATAATGGAATGTAGTCGAGTTAAGTCGGGTGATGCTGAGGGTATTAGATTAGGAAATGAGACACTTAAAGTAGTAAAGGAGTTTTGCTATTTGGGGAGCAAAATAACTGATGATGGACGAAGTAGAGAGGATATAAAATGTAGACTGGCAATGGCAAGGAAAGCGTTTCTGAAGAAGAGAAATTTGTTAACATCGAATATAGGTTTAAGTGTTAGGAAGTTATTTCTGAAAGTATTTGTATGGAGTGTAGCCATGTATGGAAGTGAAACATGGACGGTAAATAGTTTGGACAAGAAGAGAATAGAAGCTTTTGAAATGTAGTGCTACAGTAGAATGCTGAAGATTAGATGGGTAGATCACATAACTAATGAGGAAGTATTGAATAGGGTTGGGGAGAAGAGAAGTTTGTGGCACAACTTGACCAGAAGAAGGGATCGGTTGGTAGGACATGTTCTGAGGCATCAAGGGATCACCAATTTAGTATTGGAGGGCAGCGTGGAGGGTAAAAATCATAGGGGGAGACCAAGAGATGAATACACTAAGCAGATTCAGAAGGATGTAGGTTGCAGTAGGTACTGGGAGATGAAGAAGCTTGCACAGGATAGAGTAGCATGGAGAGCTGCATCAAACCAGTCTCAGGACTGAAGACCACAACAACAACAACAATATAAAGAGTATTTCTTCCATTTCCATCGCTGTCGTTCTCGTAAAATTTAGATATTACTGTGGGTTTCGCATCCCCACCACTACAGTGAGATTCTTGCATGCTCAAAAATCATCTCGATGCCTAATCCGCTCTCTCATACAACATAAACACCCTCGTTTATGTCTTTCTTCGGCAATAAAAGCGTTAAAAGTGCAGCTTCAGCCCGACGCTCTTCCATCGCAACCTCTTTCTTCACGAACAGAACTACGTCAGAAAAATCTCGCGGAGAGTGATCTCTCAGCTCTCGTAGACACCCTCACCCTACTGTGTGTAAAAGCTTGCAACATCCGCTCTCGCAAGACTCTCAAGACACTTACAGAAAGTATTCGTAAGCAACTATCAGACAGTAACTGTCGGTGAAAATTCGCCCAGAGTGTAAACAATTCTGCGAGTACTTGCTGGGAGCACCCAACCGTCTGACAGCAAAGAGCTCTCACTTGTATCGCATACGGCCAGTAGCTGTCAGGATACCTGTTTCGTTTGCTCCGCTCGTTACAGGCTTGCTCTTTGCCCTTTGCGCGGTAACCCAGCGCCCTTCTAATAACAAATTTTTGCACGTTCCCTGAACTGTCATTCTTGTTGGCCCCGCCTGTCAGGATACCTTTGTGCGCACAACTCATCTGTTCTCTTCGCGTTCTTTCTACATCCTTCGTAAAGAAGTAGCTTGTATACAGTCACTCCGTTTCTCAAAGATTTTTCTTTGCTCAAATTATCTAGCACTCGTGTCACGTGAATGACACCGACAGGATGAAAGTTACGTTTCCTCCGTGTTCCTCTTACACCGGTATCGTAACAGCGCAAGACACTGTTTCCTCCATATCCGACGTGACGTATTTCCTTACTTTGATATGAAATCAGAAACTTCCGCATAAGATAGCACTTGCCTTCATATTCAAAACATACAAATCTGATTTCTATAAAAATCCATCTTTACACAGGATGATTGCAATACCTCAGATGTTCAAAATAAAATGTCCAAACACGTCAGCCGTCTAAATTTCTATTTTTATTTTCTTTTGCTACCAGCTTTACATTACGCCATCTTTGGGCTTCCTGACCGAAGGTGTATGAAGAGGTGGGATTCTTCCTACACATCGGTTAGGGGGCCTGAAGATGCGTAGTGTAACGCCGAAACTGGTAGGGAAAAAACCTAGGAATTTAGACGGCTGAAGGTGGCTTGATTTGACATTTTAGATAAATCTGAAGTTCTAAATTTTGTAACTGCTCTGAAAAGAGTAATCAGATTTTGAAGAATGAAGCATCATTCATAATCTCTTTTAGAATTACAACAGAAGCACCAAAAATTAGTGTAGTTTTATTGGAAAAGAGAACTCGGTATCTCAGTAAATTAACTGGCAAAGGTACGAAAAGCGACTACTTACTCAGAAGTTTCTGGCAGCGCATTTGGGTGACAACAGAGTAACGATAGCCGAAAAGGTTCCGGAATCATTCGAGGCGACTAGCTTAAGTGAAACACAGTGTGTATAAAAATGAGAACAGCTGTTACACAGTGGCACGTGGCAGAGATAAATCAGAAAAATATAGTAGCAGATATGGAAAACGTTGCCACACTTAAGTATCTCGCACACTGAGAGCACACATAAAGTGTTAAATGACTTATCGGAGGTAATATATAGATTCAGATGTCAGTATTTCAAAAAAACAGATTGGTGGATAAATTATTACAACGTTCGAGACGAAGTTCCATCGCCATGAGCAGAACATTATTAGCTAAAAACCGATGAGGGACACACGGACTAAAACGTGCGGCAAAGAATAAAATGTCCGACATGGGACAGAGATGAATGGAATGTAGTTTCGAATCAATCACAAGACTGACCACTTAGTACACGCGATAACAATGTTATTGAAAGGCCTGCCGTAAGTCACACGCAAACGCTGAGTTACATCCCGATGCCACTGCTGTTTCACACGGGTTAAATGAAAGTTACAGCGTCAGCTGTACCGAAACGGTGCCTGTCTGACGGGCAGCACTGATTCAAACCCGTGCAGTGTACCTCTGACAAGGTCCGGCGCATCCGATTGTCTCATTCCGCTTCTAGCTTTAATTTACGCTTTGGAGTGCGGACGACAGGTATATACTGCATTGATACATTGTATACACATTTGTTCGCAGCCTCGCTGATTCGAATGTCACAGTTTTCCCCTGCGGCGAAAGGGCCTTAAGTCATTTGCACCTCATCGTAAGAACTCGTGCCGTGTCATTTGGGAGATCTGTGTGTTGTAATTTTAGAAGCAAAGCATAGAAAATTCGGAAGTCATTATTTTGAGGGGCATTCCACAAGTTAACCAACCATTTTTTTCTGAAACCAGATTGGTTATTCTTTAAAGTCAGTGCTGCCATTAGACTGTTGTTTATTTGCAGTGTTACACTTACATTTATACGATCACTATTTCGGCTTCAACGTGCCATTATCAAGTGTTTTCTGAAAGCATATTAGACAATAACAGTGAAATACATAACAAGTGATATAACCATATAAGAATCCATATTTTTAATGCTTACTTACAAGTGTTATCCAGTGCCTAATATGGCATACTCTCGTATTTAAAAATACATTATTAGACACATTGTCTAAGAGTCGGTATTTCTGGTAAATCCTACTGCTTAGTTTCATCACTGAGTATACCATCTTGACTGAATGACAGTTGGCTAAGTGTCAAATCGTCTTGGTCAAAGAAATTCCTGTTACAAGCAGGTGACTTATTCCTTTAATCTCTGTACTCAGTGTCCTGTAGGATAGGAAAGGTTAGGAGCAATTTATTTTCTTTGGTAGTTGTTACATCTTTGCAGTACCTGTTTATCTTAGTATTCAATAAAGTTGCCTGCTCATCAACATAAACAGTAACAAACCTTTCGATAATATTGATATACTTAGTGATGAAACTAAGCAGTAGGCTTTACCCGAAATATCGACCCTTAGACAATGTGTCGAATAGTGTATTTTAAATATGAGAGTATACCATCTTAGGCACTGTATAACACTTGTAAGTAAGCATTATAAATGTGGATTCTTATATGGTTACATCACTTGTTATGTATTTCACTGTTATTGTCTAATATGCTTTCAGAAAACACTTGATAATGGCACTCTGACGCCGAAATCATGATCGTGTAAATGTAAATGTAACACTGCAAATAAACAAGTCTAATGGCGGTACTGACTTAAAAGAAATATACAGGGTGAGTCACCTAACGTTACCGCTGGATATATTTCGTAAACCACATCAAATACTGACGAACCGATTCCACACACCGAACGTGAGGAGAGGGGCTAGTGTAATTGTTTAATACAAACCATACAAAAATGCACGGAAGTATGTTTTTTAACACAAACCTACGTTTTTTTTTAAATCGAACCACGTTAGTTTTGTTAGCACATCTGAACATATAAACAAATACGTAATCAGTGCCGTTTGTTGCATTGTAAAATGTTAATTACATCCGGAGATATTGTAACCTAAAGTTGACGCTTGAAACCTCCGACGTTCAGTTGCGTGTTGTAACAAACACGGGCCACGGTCGGCGAGCGGCATCTGCAGGGACATCTTTACGATGACGACCGTGTTTACGAGTGTGGCTGTAGAGCACTGTTGTGATTTGGTCTAGCTGTCGCAGTGTCCGCATGTAGCGCCTGTTGCTATTGTTATTCTGCATTCGTCTCCGCACGCAGACCAACTGTAGTACACCGTGTTACCAGACGTCTGTGATAGTTTAGTGTTGTAGGAACTGTGACCATGGTGTATTCGAACTCTGAAAAGGCGGAGATGATACTCATCTATGGCGAGTGTCGACGAAATGCAGCTGAAGCCTGCAGGGTGTATGCAGAACGGTACCCGGACAAAGAGCATCCAACGTGCCGCACATTGCAAAACATCTACCGCCACCTGTATGCAACAGGTATGGTCGTAGCACGCAAACAGGTCCGTAACAGGCCCGTCACAGGAGAAGCGGTTGCAGTTGGTGTGTTAGCTGCTGTTGCCATGAACCCACACATGAGTACACGGGACATTGCGAGAGCCGGTGGACTGAATCAAAGTAGTGTCATGCGCATACTGCATCGTCACCGCTTTCACCCGTTTCATGTGTCGCTATATCAGCAATTACATGGTGATGACTTTAATCATCGAGTGCAATTCTGTCAATGGGCATTAACAGAGAATGCGCTGCAGTTCTACATGTTTACCGAAGAAGCGGGTTTCACAAACCACGGGGCAGTGCATCTACGGAACATGCATTACTGGTCCGTGGACAATCCTCGCTGGCTCAGACAGGTAGAGCGACAGCGATCGTGGACTGTAAATGTATGGTGCGGAATCATTGGCGACCACCTCATTGGTCCTCACTTCATTGCAGGGGCCCCAACAGCTGCATCATACATCGCGTTTCTACAGAATGATCTGCCAACGTTGCTCGAAAATGTCCCACTGGAAACGCGTCGACGTATGTGATATCAGCATGATGGTGCACCTGCACATTCCGCAATTAACACTAGGCTGACCCTTGACAGGATGTTCGACGGGCGTTTCATAGGACGTGGAGGACGCACAAATTGGCCAGCCCGTTCTCCTGATCTTACACCTCTGGACTTCTTTCTGTGGGGTACGTTAACCGAGAATGTGTACCGTGATGTGCCTACAACCCCAGAGGATATGAAACAAAGTATTTGACAGCCTGCGGCGACATTACACCAGATGTACTGCGGCGTGTACGACATTCAAAAATGGTTCAAATGGCTCTGAGCACTATGGGACTCAACTGCTGTGGTCATAAGTCCCCTAGAACTTAGAACTACTTAAACCTAACTAACCTAAGGACGTCACACACATCCATGCCCGAGGCAGGATTCGAACCTGCAACCGTAGCGGTCGTGCGGTTCCAGACTGTAGCGCCTGTAACCGCTCGGCCACTTCGGCCGGCAGACATTCATTACGCCAGAGATTGCAATTGTGTGCAGCAAATGATGGCCACCACATTGAACATCTATTGGCCTGACATGTCGGGACACACTCTACTCCACTCCGTAATTGAAAACGGAAACCACGCGTGTACGTGTACCTCACCCCTCATGGTAATGTACATGTGCGTCAGTGAAAAAGACCAATAGAAAGGTGTTAGCATGTGGACGTAAAGTTCTCTTCCAGTCTCTTCTGTACCTAAGGTCCATCACCGTTCCCTTTGGATCCCTGCGTAATTCGGTGCTCTCCTATACACACGATCGAACAGCGGAGGAGTGGTACTCAAGCGTCAACTTTAGGTTACAATATCTCCGGATGTAATTAACATTTTATAATGCAACAAACGGCACTGATTATGTATTTGTTTATATGTTCAGATGTGCTAACAAAACTAACGGGATTCCATTTAAAAAACGTAGGTTTGTGTTAAAAAACATACTTCCGTGCATTTTTTTATGGTTTGTATTAACCAATTACACTAGCCCCTCTCCTCACGTTCGGTCTGTGGAATCGATTCGTCAGTATTAATGAAATATATCCAGCGGTAATGTTAAGTGACTCACCCTGTATTATAACTGTGGCCCAGCATTATGAAAAAATTATCTGAGTGGTTTTATTAATTGAACCATATTATTCCTCACTCTTTCGGCTACAAACCGTACTTTCCAACACAATCTCCGTTCGATGTGACGGCCTCACCCCACCTTACTGGGAGGGCCTATATTCCCGCTCTCTAATGGTCTAGCTGCCTTAATAACCTCCCAATCATGCGCGTACCGATTCCCGCAGAATGCAGCCTTAATTGGGTCAAACGGATGGAAGTCGGATGGTGCGAGATGCGGGCTGTAGGGTGAGTGGACAAGAGCAGTCCAATGAAGTTCTGTGAGCTCTTCTCGGGTGCACAGACTTTTATGAGGCCTTGCGTTGTCATGGAGAAGGAAAAGTTCGTTTGCATTTCCGTGGCGACGCACAGACTGAAGACGTGTCTTCAATTTCCTGAGGGTAATGGAATACGCTTCAGAGTTGATCGTTGCACCACGACGGAGGACATCAAATGAACTCCTTCAGAATCCCAGAAGACGTCCATGTCTTGGCCGGCTGAGGGTGCGGCTTTGAATTTGTTTCACAGGAGGAGAGTTCCGGTGGCACTATTCCATGGATTGCCGTTTTGTTTCCGGTTCGAAATGATGAATCCGTGCTTCATCGCCTCTGACGATGTCTGACAAAAATTGTCACGATCTGCCTCCTAACGCACAAGAAATTCCCCCCAGATGGTGCTTCGTTGCTCTTTGTAGTCTCCCGCGAGGCACACACCTTTGAGTACCCCAACTGGTGGACGAGTGTGTCACCACATGAACGTCCAGTAGAGCAGCGAGGCGTCTGATTGTGACCCATCGATCGCGTCGAATGAGAGTGTCCGCACGTTTCAACATTGTAGGAGTCACAACTGTGTGCAGCCAGCCGGCACGCTGGAGATCAAATGGTTCAAATGGCTCTGAGCACTAGAACTCAGAACTACTTAAACCTAACTAACCTAAGGACATCACACACATCCATGCCCGAGGCAGGATTCGAACCAACGACCGTAGCGGCCGCGCGGTTCCAGACTGTAGCGCCTAGAACCGCTCGGTCACCCCGGCCGGCCGCTGGAGATCGGACAGGTTTGCGCGACCTTGGCACCATGATGACAAAAGCCTCGCCCACCGACTCACCGTGCTTTTGTTCACTGCCAGGTCTCCGTAGCCATTCTCGGAGCGCCTATGTATATCTGCGATGCTCGGATTTCCCACCAAAAGAAGCTCAATGACAATTTTACTTTTGAATGCATTATGGGAACAACAGTGATCAATGTCTTATAAATATTTACTATTAAAAACAGTCTTGATCACGATTTATTTATCAAGGTGACCGGTTTCGACCACTACTGTGGTCATCTTCAGACCATTGAGTAGGAACCTCTTTCTGTTGGAGAATCACTACCCAGTAGTGATTCTCCAACAGAAAGAGGTTCCTACTCAATGGTCTGAAGATGACCACAGTAGTGGTCGAAACCGGTCACCTTGATAAATAAATCGTGATCAAGACTGTTTTTAACAGTAAATATTCAATGACAACTATCGGCTTGGAACACATCTTCGTTACAGACACCATTTTGAGGGCTACGTGTAGTGCCGCCATCTATCTGAAATGTGCTCTCAAGGGAGTAAGGAGTTCTTACGGCAGGATTCAATACCTCCACCTGCGCGGTTGACAAATGGCGGTTCGTCGTTTATGCATATGGACGTGCTGCAATACGTTTCGCCACCGCATCCCAAACGTTTTCTGTGGGATTTAAGTTGGGAAAACAGGTTGGCCAGCCCATTAGCCGAATAGGCTCTCGTTCCAAATGCTCTTCCACCTGCGGTTTTCGATGCGGCCGCGCACTGTGATACATGAACGTGGTTGACAACTACTGGATGGTCGTTGAGGCACATGGACGTGCTGGAATAAGTCTCGCCAACGTATCCCAGATATGCTCTTTGGAATTTAAGCCGGTGGAACGGGCAGGCCAGACCATTTGCCGAATAGCCTCTCGTTCCAAGACCTCCTCCACTTGCACTGTTCGGTTGTTATCCAAAAAAATGCAGTCAGAACCGAAAGCACCCTGGGAAAGACGCTCATGGGGGAAGCGCACAGTGTCACAATTGTAAGTAGGCTGTTTATGTTTTTATGTTGGTGACGCCATGTAGCGCTCTGTGTTAAAATCTGCGCTGTGTTCAGTCCGTGACTGGTTGGACTCATTGTTGGATTATTCGCTAGTGTAGTGTTGGACAGTTGGATTTGAACAGCCTGTAGGGTTGGGCAGTTGGAGGTGAGCCGCCAGCAGTGGTGGATGTGGGGAGAGGGATGCCAGAGTTTTGAGAGGTTAATACGAGTATACGATCTAGTCGTGTGCTGCCAGAAAAAGGAAGTTTGTCGAAATAGATGTTAAGAATGTACACACTACTGGCCATTAAAACTGCCACACCAAGAAGAAATGCAGATAATAAACGGGTATTCATTCGAGAAATATATTATACTAGAACTGAATCCCGATGCCTTCTTCATCATGCCGATGAGAGGGCGCGAATCTGCCGTTTTCCAGGGAACAGCTCCTTGATAAGCTGGCGGCGGTTCCATTATGCTCTGAGGAACATTCATTTGGGCATCCATGGGGCTCGTGCAAGGAGCAAGGAGTATCGTACATTGGCTGCAGACCATGTACACCCATTCATGATGATCATGTTTCCCGACGGTAGAAGCGTTTCTCAACAAGATAACGCAATATTGTCACAAGTCCAGGACTATGATGCAGAGGTTTGGGGAGCAAAGAGGTCAGTTCCAATTAATGTGTTCGCCCTCAAACTAGCCAGGTCTGAACGCGATTGAACACATCTGGGAAGTGATTGAACGTGGCATCAGAGCTCCAAGCCCCCCCCCCCCCCGCCCACCACCCCCATCCTCCCCGTAATTGTGTGACTTGTGTGTGCAGATGTGGTGCCAGCTCCCTCCAGCGACCTACCAAAGCCTCATTGCTAAGACATCACGACGCGTCACCGCTGTTATCCGTGTCAAAGATGGACATACCGATTGTTAGGCAGGTGGTCATTATGTTCAGGCTGATTAGCGTACCTATCCTTCTTGACCGCTATTTCTATCTAATACTACCCCATTTACGCGTTTCGCCCATATCCGTTTTTAGAAATTGGAAATTTGTGGTAAGTTCTATGGGACAAAAGCGCTAAGGTCATCGGTCCCTAGCCTTACACACTACTTACTCTAACTTAAACTGACTTACACTAAGGACAACACAAACACCCATGCCCGGGGGAGGACTCGAACCTCCGACAGCGGGAGCCGCGCGAACCGTAGCAGGACGCCCAAGACCACGCGGCTACGCCGCGCGGCCCGTTTTTAGAGCCCATTTAAAATCTCGGTACGCAGTAAGTCAGTTCACATGCGGATTCGTACCGTGGTGTGACGTTACTGCCTCTTGGAGTCATAGCGTTCACTCCCACACCTCACTTAATAATTGGAAAGCTTAATTTTAGCTGATGTTATGTAAGTGATGGAATGAGGTATAAACAACTTGTATTTATTTACAGTCTTTTATGTCTGAATTCCGATTTCATTTCTCATATTTATGGCTGATACCCTCAATAGTAATACACTCCTGGAAATTGAAATAAGAACACCGTGAATTCATTGTCCCAGGAAGGGGAAACTTTATTGACACATTCCTGGGGTCAGATACATCACATGATCACACTGACAGACCCACAGGCACATAGACACAGGCAACAGAGCATGCACAATGTCGGCACTAGTACAGTGTATATCCACCTTTCGCAGCAATGCAGGCTGCTATTCTCCCATGGAGACGATCGTAGAGATGCTGGATGTAGTCCTGTGGAACGGCTTGCCATGCCATTTCCACCTGGCGCCTCAGTTGGACCAGCGTTCGTGCTGGACGTGCAGACCGCGTGAGACGACGCTTCATCCAGTCCCAAACATGCTCAATGGGGGACAGATCCGGAGATCTTGCTGGCCAGGGTAGTTGACTTACACCTTCTAGAGCACGTTGGGTGGCACGGGATACATGCGGACGTGCATTGTCCTGTTGGAACAGCAAGTTCCCTTGCCGGTCTAGGAATGGTAGAACGATGGGTTCGATGACGGTTTGGATGTACCGTGCACTATTCAGTGTCCCCTCGACGATCACCAGTGGTGTACGGCCAGTGTAGGAGATCGCTCCCCACACCATGATGCCGGGTGTTGGCCCTGTGTGCCTCGGTCGTATGCAGTCCTGACTGTGGCGCTCACCTGCACGACGCCAAACACACATACGACCATCATTGGCACCAAGGCAGAAGCGACTCTCATCGCTGAAGATGACACGTCTCCATTCGTCCCTCCATTCACGCCTGTCGCGACACCACTGGAGGCGGGCTGCACGATGTTGGGGCGTGAGCGGAAGACGGCCTAACGGTGTGCGGGACCGTAGCCCAGCTTCATGGAGACGGTTGCGAATGGTCCTCGCCGATACCCCAGGAGCAACAGTGTCCCTAATTTGCTGGGAAGTGGCGGTGCGGTCCCCTACGGCACTGCGTAGGATCCTACGGTCTTGGCGTGCATCCGTGCGTCGCTGCGGTCCGGTCCCAGGTCGACGGGCACGTGCACCTTCCGCCGACCACTGGCGACAACATCGATGTACTGTGGAGACCTCACGCCCCACGTGTTGAGCAATTCGGCGGTACGTCCACCCGGCCTCCCGCATGCCCACTATACGCCCTCGCTCAAAGTCCGTCAACTGCACATACGGTTCACGTCCACGCTGTTGCGGCATGCTACCAGTGTTAAAGACTGCGATGGAGCTCCGTATGCCACGGCAAACTGGCTGACACTGACGGCGGCGGTGCACAAATGCTGCGCAGCTAGCGCCATTCGACGGCCAACACCACGGTTCCTGGTGTGTCCGCTGTGCCGTGCGTGTGATCATTGCTTGTACAGTCCTCTCGCAGTGTCCGGAGCAAGTATGGTGGGTCTGACACACCGGTGTCAATGTGTTCTTTTTTCTATTTCCAGGAGTGCAGATCGTACACAATATTCAGTTTCATTTTTCACCCGGCTGGACTAGCATCTTGGACGGTGTGTTCTACCTGGACGCGATGGGCTACAACTAAGGCGCCTCATACGTTTTGCAAGTACAGATTTGAATAGGCGCATGTAATATGTGGTAACACACTAGGGAATACTCTGGGCGCTTGGATGCTAGTTGTGAAGAACATTAACATTTGTTTGTGGCAGGCTGCACTTTGTGCCCTCCACAAGAACTACCCACATCAGCATTATACCGCTGTAATAGACCCACCACAAGTTATTGTAATGTTGTTGCTGAATTTGAGGTGTAAGCGGTGCTGCTAGACAAGACCATAAAAGTGGGTTAAAAGCTGTGAGCTGTCTGGGGAAGTTAACCTTGCATTACTGAGTAACTGTTTCACCAGGTATCCAGACTAGCTTACCAAATTCGCAACCAGACTAACGTTAATTATAATCATTTAATAGTCATACGACAACCGGTGATATATATAAAAAAAGAGAGTTTAAATAAAATAAATAAATCAGTTTACATTTGGAAATTTATTTTAACATTGATCATTGAAATTTCAGTATATTAAACTTGAATCATAACTAAGCTGGTGCCTTATTTAGGATTGTGAAAATGTGATTTTTTTAATCTTATGGAACACATCAAATAGGGAGCCAAGATTGGGAGACTACATACAACACTGCATTCATAAAATAACACACGAAGAACGTTGAAACATATCAAAGAGGAAATTAACCGCAACCAACCGATTCAATTTTCACCCAAAGAAGTTACGTTCGTAGCACAATCCCGTCCGTCATGAAATTACCACACACTGGTATACTAAATCCATACTAACTCTCTGTGAAATGTTCCCGAAAAGAATAGCTGAGGGCTACTTTGATGCTGATACCACATGCTTCACGTGGTCAACTTGGTTTACACAAAGAGTGTAACTCCAAAATAATTTTGATAATTAAAATAAATTACATAGAAACGCAATTTACAAAAGAAAAACCTCGAACTGGTTACTATCGTCTTACTATTAACCTGATGGGTCAAACAATTGTATAAGCACGTGGTAGTGGTCTCACAAAGTACACCCCACGTGGGTTGAACATAAAGAAATGTTGCTATATTGGAAAATATTGTCAAGACGAGACGTTATAATCTCACGCACATTCGCATTTAAGATTGATGATCTTAGTTAGAGTTACTGATCAACACGTGGTTCCACTTTACTCACAACGTAGTGACGAAGCAACTACCGGAAGATATTCTGAACTTCACACTCGAATTACATACACTGCGTTCCAATTTAAGATAACATTAGATATTTTAGAGCTAAACCTGAAATAAAGGTGATTAAATCTTCAGTTAGGCTGAACTTAAGAAATCCATTGTCCTACGGACTTAGCAGACAAGCGCTTAGCCGGAGATCTTACCACTTCAGACGCCCGCCGCGGACAGACTGACCTGGCCTCCTACCAAGGGTGCTTCCGTATACAAAACGGAAGTGACCAGAGAGGCAGCTTCCTATACCAGCATGACAAGGGACGGACAGGACCACACTAAGGATAGAAACCTCTTTGCTTTTAGAAAGCGTAACTACCTGTTCCGACGTTGGTCCTACTGTTCTCTAGCAGACAGGCTTGTCTGCTACCATCCAGCATGCAACTAGAAATACATTTGCTCATTCATCCTCTCACACAGAAGGGAAGGGGGATGACAGTATCATATCATATACAGCATACAAAAGAAAGCGGATGTAGGTTCCGTATGAGACTGTGTGACATGAATTACATATAAACTGTGTTTTAAAGTGTAGTAGTGTGACAGATCGTTCTTGTTTATGTGTAAAAGTGACACGTTCCACTACTCAGTCTCCTCCCAGATAGTCAGAAACGCCACAGTAAATTTAGAAGAGGAATTTATGCCGTAAATGACAACAGATTTAAGAAATTAACATGAAAGGAATCCAACAGAGACCTTTCATTGTATAGAAACTATTTTCACTTATTCAGAATTAATAAAATAGTAATATATTCCTTATGCACGCCTCTGTTTTATTACTGACTACCTAGAAGTATTGATCTGGAATGATATAAGATGGAGCTACCGTGGGGAAAGCATGTGCCAGGCAGATTTGGTGGAAGAATTTTAATCGGTCTTACAAGAAGTTCGACCATTTCTTCGGCATTGTCCGTAGTTCGGGGATGCCTACCAAGTTAGATAACGAGAGAGAGAGAGAGAGAGAGAGAGAGAGAGAGAGAGAGAGAGGATTTTAGTGCTTCAGAAATGCTAAATAATTTAAGTGAAGATCTTTACAAGAAAGAGGTGAGAATTTCTTTCTCGAAGTTCAAATTAAAGGAATTGGTGCTTCCGTTGAGGCGGTACATTATTTGAATCGTAATCATTATCATCTACAGTTTTCAGCTTCTAGCTGTGACTGTTCAGAACACTGGTCTCTCATATATTATCCTGCCCTCCTTCCACGTTTCTCTCTCCACTCGGTCCCAGACTTCTCCCTTCTTCACACATTCCTTCACTCCAACGATCCGTCTGACCTCGGTCTTCCTCCAGGTTTCTTGCCACCCACTGTCATTTCGAGCGCCTGTCTAGCTATCCTGCCAACTCTCGTTCTTTTAACATGCTCAGTCAAACGTAATATTGCGTTTTCTTTGGTCGCCTGCATAGGCTTCTGTGTCGCTGTTTCTCTAGCTGTGTTATTCCTTACTCTATCCATTCAAGTAAGTCCTATTCTGCTTCTTTAAAATTTCATCTCGCAACCCTGTATTCTGCTCACTTTTTCTTCCTTACCGATATTCCTGATGCATACCAGGGTACTGGAACATAATACGCTCTACATAACATTCGCTCATGTTCTGGTGGCACGTCGTTCTGCGGGACCAGGCATTTTATGCTGTACAGGAAACCACGGGGTTGCCTTTCCCTATTACTAGGTTTATCATTCCTCCCGTTGTCTTCTATTATACTGCTCCGTTCCTGAAACTTTCCGTTGTTTATTCATGAAAATACATTATCTGAATAAAATTCTATATTCATTAATTTTACCCGATATGAACTTAACGGCTATTTTTCAGCGTGTGATGAATCACCTATTGTACCGGCCGGATTTCTTCTGACAGTTGACCACGCGATCTCGTTCCCAAATTATATTGAATAAACCCTTTACTCAGAGATCAACACGCTGCTGTCTTGGGGGACTTCCGGTGTACTAAGTTGAAAGTGTTCAGAATACCTCAATCGCCAGAACTCCACTGCCACCGATAGGACCGGTGGACTGATGGTAACGGACCTCTGACAAGCCGCGCGGGATTAGCCGAGCGGTCATAGGCGCTGCAGTCATGGACTGTGCGGCTAGTCCCGGCGGAGGTTCCAGTCCTCCCTCGGGCATGGGTGTGTGTGTGTGTGTGTGTGTGTGTGTGTGTGTGTGGTGTGTGTGTGTGTGTGTTTGTCCTTACGATAATTTAGGTAAAGTAGTGTGTAAGCTTAGGGACTGATAACCTTAGCAGTTAAGTCCCATAAGATTTCACACACACCTCTGGCAACGAACAATCGACACCACGGTCATAACGCGGCGAGACTCAGAGAATCCTCGACTGTGTCGGCTGCAGACTGAAAAAATATAATTACATTGTTAGTTAATAGTCGTCTATGACCTGCTATACTGTAATCTATTCCGGCCTTACAGTTGTGACAGGCGACTTCTGATTGATAGATCACTTTTATTGAAGTGATTTCTATTACTGCGTATGCCGAGAGGAAGTTTTGCGCGGAGCACTTCTAATTCATTTGCGATTTAGAATTCTTATGTAGAAGTGACGATTTATTTGCTGTGTGGTTAATGGTACACTACTGGCCATTAAAATTGCAACACCAAGAAGAAATGCAGATGATAAACGGGTATTCATTGGACAAATATATTATACTAGAACTGACATGTCATTACATTTTCGCGCAATTTGGGTGCATAGATCCTGAGAAATCAGTACCCAGAACAACCACCTCCGGCCGTAATAACTGTAAGTGGGCTGTTTAGGTTTTTATATTGGTAACGCCACGTAGCGCTCTTTATGAAAATCGCTGGCTGTGCTGTGTGCAGTCTGTGGCTAGTTTGCATTGTTCTCTGCCATTGTAGTGTTGGGCAGCTGGATGTGAACAGCGCGTAGCATTGCGCAGTTGGAGGTGAGCCGCCAGCAGTGGTGGATGTGGGGAGAGAGATGGCGGATTTTTGAGAGTCGATGATCTGGACGTGTGTCCATCAGAGACAATACATTTGTAAGACTGGATGTCACGAACTGCTATATATATTGTGACCTTTGAACACTATTAAGGTAAATACATTGTCTGTTCTCTATCAAAATCTTTTATTTGCTAACTATGCCTATCAGTAGTTAGTGCCTTCAGTAGTTTGAATCTTTTATTTAGCTGGCAGTAGTGGCGCTCGCTGTATTGCAGTAGTTCGAGTAACGAAGATTTTTGTGAGGTAAGTGATTTGAGAAAGGTATAGGTTAATGTTAGTCAGGGCCATTCTTTAGTAGGGATTATTGAAAGTCAGATTGCGTTGCGCTAAAAAAAATATTGTGTGTCAGTTTAGTGTTGATCAGAATAGGTAAAGAGCGAAATGTCTGAGTACGCTCAGTTCTGCTCAGCTGTTTGAAATTCATATAATGTAAGAGATTTATCAGCACAGCAATTCATTAGTTTTTCTAAGTGGACGTTTCATAACGGCCTTGATACGCCTGGACTTTGAGTCAAACAGAGCTTGGATGGCGTGTACAGGTACAGCTGCCCATGCAGCTTCAACACGATATCACAGTTCATCAAGAGTAGTGACTGGCGTATTGTGACGAGACAGTTGCTCGGCTACCATTGACCAGACGTTTTCAATTGGTGAGTGATCTGGAGAATGTGCTGGCCAAGGCAGCAGTCGAACATTTTCTGGATCCAGAAAGGCCCGTACAGGACCTGCAACGTGCAGTCGTGCATTATCCTGCTGAAATGTAGGGTTTCGCAGGGATCGAATGAAGGGTAGAGCCACGGCTCGTAACACATCTGAAATGTAACGTCCTCTGTTCAAACTGCCGTCAATGCGAACAAGAGGTGACCACGACGTGTAATCAATGGCACCCCATACCATCACGCCGGGTGATACGCCAGTATGGCGATGACGAATACACGCTTGAAATGTGCGTTCACCGCGATGTCGCCTACACGGGTGCGACCATCATGATTCTGTAAACAGAACCTAGATTCATCCGAAAAAACGACGTTTATCCATTCGTGCACCCAGGTTCGTCGTTGAGTACACCATGACAGGCGCTCCTGTCTGTGATGCAGCGTCAAGGGAAACCGGAGCCATGGTCTCCGAGCAGATAGTCCATGCTGCTGCAAACGTCGTTGAACTGTTCGTGCAGATGGTTGTCTCGCAAACGTCCCCATCTGTTGACTCAGGGATGAGACCTGGCTGCACGATCCGTTACAGCCAAGCGGGTAAGATGCCTGTCATCTCGACTGCTAGTGATACGAGGCCGTTGGGATCCAGCAAGGCGTTCCGTATTACCCTCCTGAACCCACCGATTCCATATTCTGCTAACAGTCATTGGATCTCGACCAACGTGAGCACCAATGTCGCGATACGATAAAGCGCAATCGCAATAGGCTACAATCCGACCTTTATCAAAGTCGGAAACGTGGTGGTACGCATTTCTCCTCCTTACACGAGGCATCGCAATAACGTTTCACCAGGCAACGCCGGTCAACTGCTGTTTGTGTATGAGAAATCGGTTGGAAACTTTCCTCATGTCAGCACGTTGTAGGTGTCGCCACCGGCGCCAACCCTGTGTGAATGCTCTGGAAACCTAATCATTTGCATATCACAGCATCTTCTTCGTCTCGGTTAAATTTCGCGTCTGTAGCACGTCATCTTCGTGGTGTAGCAATTTTAATGGCCAGTAGTGTAGATAATTTGCGGAAAGTGGAACTTTTAGCAATCTTGGTAACCGCTACTTCTCTCTCTTGTCCGTTGGCTGGCTATAGACCCGGTCATCCAGAATAAGCCACATTACACAAGAGTCACCAAAAGTGTACATGCACGTAAGGATCATATACCTACCAAGACGAAAGAAGGACGCACTACGGATGAGTTATCCGAATGTCGTATACCACCGCTGTTCGGGGCATCTCTGTACATGTAATGTACGTGCACATACATACAATTAGGTACAATTTCAGAAATTTTAGATGCTTTATTCAAGAGAAACTGTTTCACAACCAACCAAGTCAATAACGTGTTGGTCCACCTGAACCAGCAGTTTCCTTACAAGGGAACCTCCCCATCGCACCCCTCTCAGATTTAGATATAAGTTGGCACAATGGATAGGCCTTGAAAAACTGAACACAGATCAATCGAGAAAAGAGGAAGAAGTTGTGTGGAACTATGAAAAAATAAGCAAAATATACAAACTGAGTAGTCTATGGGCAACATAGGCAACATGAAGGACTATGTGAGCTCAGGAGCGCCGTGGTCCCGTGGTTAGCGTGAGCAGCTGCGGAACGAGAGGTCCTTGGTTCAAGTGTTCCCTCGAGTGAAAAGTTTAATTTTTATTTTCAGACAATTATCAGAGTTCAGGCACTCACAAATAATCAACTTCGCTCTCCAAAAATCCAGGACATGTTCAGATTTGCTTGGACATATGCAGGATTTGACGGTCTACACACGGAAAAATCTGAAAACGTTAAAAATATATGTTTTGACAGAGCACAGAGAAGACTGTGCGACTGTGAAACTGTTGCATTCATTTGTTGCAGTTTATGTGACACACTCTTATGTTTTCATCACTTTTTTGGAAGTGATTATCACATCCACAAGAAAATCTAAATCGGGCAAGGTAGAAGAATCTTTTTACCCATTCGCCAAGTGTGCAAGCTAGGTGGGTCGACAACATATTCCTGTCATGTGACGCACATGCCGTCACCAGTGTCGTATAGAATATATCAGACTTGTTTTCCTGTGGAGGAATCGGTTGACCTATGACCTTGCGATCAAATGTCTTCGGTTCCCATTCGAGAGGCACGTCCTTTCGTCTACTAATCGCACGGTTTTGCGGTGCGGTCGCAACACACAGACACTAAACTTGTTACAGTGAACAGAGACGTCAATGAACGAACGGACAGATCATAACTTTGCAAAAATAAAGTACGTAAACTTTTCGCTCGAGGGAAGACTTGAACCAAGGACCTCTCGTTCCGCAGCTGCTCACGCTAACCACGGGACCACGGCGCGCCTGTGCTGACATCATCCTTGATGTTGCCTATGTTGCCCATGGACTACTCAGTTAGTATATTTTGCTTATTTTTTCATAGTTCCACACAACTTCTTCCTGTTTTCTCGATTGATCTGTGTTCAGTTTTTCAAGGCCTATCCACTGTGCCAAATTATAAGTAAATCTGAGGGGAGTGCGATGGGGAGGTTCCCTTGTTAGTTATATTGTGCCAAATTGGCGCGTTAGATCGTTAATATAACGATATAGTTGTAGTGCCCTGTTTGTAATTTTGCAAATGTTCTCAAGGGGGCAGAGATTCGGCGTCCTTTGGACAAAGGTAGGGTTTGGTAAGTACGAAGACAACCAGTAGGAACTCTCTCCGTGAGGCGGCAGGCATTATCTTGCTGAAATGTAAGACCAGGATGGCTTGCAGTGAAAGGTAATGTAAGGGGCGTGGAATATCATCGACGTACCGCTGTGCTGTAAGCATGCTGTGGTCGACAACCAGGCCATCACCCTTGGTTGTCGGGCCGTTTGACAGGCCACAGTCTGGCTGGTTTCCCACCTCCTGGAGCCTCTCCAAAGACGCCTTCGCTCGGCTTTAGTACTCAGTTCTAAACGGGACTCATCACATAAGACAGTTCTACTCCAGCCAATGAGATCCCAGGCCGAAGACGTATGTGGAGACGCCACGGACAGCGATCAGATACCAACATGACTGTCGTCCGCAATACGGCGCGAAAACCAAGACCTGTGGTCTGAGGTGCCATTTCTTTTCATCACAAGACCCCTTTGGCCGCCATTCAGTGCATCCTTACAGCACAGGCGTACCTCGACGATATTTTATTCTCCGTTAAGTTGTTCTTCAGTGTAAGCTATCCTGGTCTTACATTCCAGCAAGATAATGCCCACTTGTACATGGCGAGTGTTGCAGTAGACTTGAAAACCTCTACTTTGGGGAGCAAGGTCGTCGGATCTGTGCCCAATTGAGAATATTTCCAGCATTATGGGCAGGGTTCTCCAACAATCTAAGGACCTAAAGCGTCAATTGGACAGAATCTGGGACGATGTCCCTCAAAGGGCATCCAACAACTGCATCAATCAATACCAAGCCAAGTGATTGCTCGCACAAGGGATAGAGGTGGACCAACGTGTTATTGACTTGCTCAGTCTGTGAAGCTCTTTGTCTTGAATAAATCACCAAATTCTTCTGAAACTTCAATTTTTTAAAGTGTGTATATGGTACCAGATAACTTGGCTCATATCAGTTTTCAAACAACTTCTTTCTTCTTCTTCTTCTTCTTCTTTATCGTCGCCTTGTCCCACGCCACGTAGGGTGGGCGTTGCTCTTCTGGATCTTTCTCCTCCGTAGTACTCTATCCATTGCCTCTTCCTTCTTCCATCCTTTATCCCTTAGGTCCCCGGATATCTTATCCTTCCACCTCATCTTCGGTCTTCCTCTCCTTCTCGCTCCTTCAATCTTTATATCTTCAACTCTGTTTCCGATATACTCTCCGTACCACCTTAGTCTGATATCTTGTATCTTTTTCCCCATGGGTTCCACTTTCACAGCTCCTCTAACAAATACATTTCTAATCCTGTCCTTCCTTGTTACCCCACACATCCACGCCAGCATCCTCATTTCCGCCACTTACATCTTCCTCTCCTGGGCTACTGTGATTGGCCATGTCTCTGCCCCGTATGTCATAGCAGGCCTTACCACCGCCTTGTACACTTTCCCTTGCAACCCAATGTTCACCTTCTTGTCACACAGCACTCCACTCATTTTCCTACAGTTGTTCAGTTGTTCCAACCAATTTTCAAACAACTGTACAGCACAAATGCGTTGTCATGTCGAAGTGTGAGTTTATATTCCTACAGCCTTCATTTCCTACCGAGCTGAGAAACTTCACACAGTCACGTAATAATCACGACTGCAAGTGAAACAAGGAAGTGTAAAAAAGACACTCGTGCTCTGTGCGCCCTGCACCAAACATCGTACAATTACTGGTGCAGTGCAAATGTATGTGTTATATTGTGCCCCATTCTAGACTAGGACAGCAGAACCATATCTACTTTATGATATGACTTTCAACATTGTGATACATTCACAACATATCCTATTTCGGTATGAGTAACGCTTCTTTGTCCCTGTTTACCATTGCCGGAGAATGTGCTTTTGTCACCAAAATGCCTACCTTTTCCGCCTGCGAGCACGGATACCATTGTCATGAGTCCATGGAATCCGGTAAGAATACATTCAGCAAGTGAGGCCGTCAGTAAGCTTTTAAGCCGCAGCGTTTACAGGAGGGGATATAGCATCTGCCATAAATACTAATGTGGCTGTTGGACAGTCGTAATTTGAATTAACTGGTGGGATTAAACAGCGTACACGCACGATAAATCTCAGCCCGTAGCAATTAATACGCTTTCATTAAATGATCGCACGGAATAGAACAGTTTGTAAAAATCTTCTCGTACTCCGCAAGCAAATACGGCATCTCTGTCAATTATTTCGCAATTCATTATTGCCTGCTGTGGTAATTCTTTGCTTCACCAAAACGACGCATTGGTAATTAAATGGTAACTAAATCCATTGCACGGTTTTACATGTAATAGGGGATCTGTTTCCTGTTACAAGCTAAGGGTTGCGCAGTCATTAATGAGCTTCAATTAATTTCCACCGTATTGATTTATTCATTCAATCAAACATCGTGTTCCGTAAATCTCATCAAGGAGGAAAGCCTTCAGGGTTATGGAATAAATCGGATTTATAAATTACTAGGCACATGCATTCATGGGAGGTAACTCCTCTTTAGAATACCAACAATGTTTCTACCAGTGCTAATCTATTCGCACAAATAACCGTAGGATTATTTCCAAATTACTATCAATATATGTAAGTACGCCATCATAAGAGCAGATACTTAGGGGAGAAAAAAAAAAATCGGCCGCGCGGGATTAGCCGAGCGGTCTTAGGCGCTGCAGTCATGGACGGGGCGGCTGGTCCCGGCGGAGGTTCGAGTCCTCCCTCGGGCATGGGTGTGTGTGTTTGTCCTTAGGATAATTTAAGTTAAGTAGCGTGTAAACTTAGGGACTGATGATCTTAGCAGTTAAGTCCCATAAGATTTCACACACATTTGAACATTTTGAACATTTGAAAAACAAAAATCAATGCTCCTGCTTTTACACAATATGGTTACTTCTTTCATATGCTACTACATTCTAATGATCTCTCTGGGCTTAGGCCACTGTAGCTGCCCATATTCTGGGAAAAGTTTAATGTGAGCGTTAATGTTAAGCAAAATGTGCAGCCGGCCGGAGTGGCCGTGCGGTTCTAGGCGCTACAGTCTGGAGCCGAGCGACCGCTACGGTCGCAGGTTCGAATCCTGCCTCGGGCATGGATGTGTGTGATGTCCTTAGGTCAGTTAGGTTTAATTAGTTCTAAGTTCTAGGCGACTGATGACCTCAGAAGTTAAGTCGCATAGTGCTCATAGCCATTTGAACCAACCAAAATGTGCAACCACGACTACTAATAATCTGAAAAATTTTAGGAGATTTGCATAGTAAGATACTCTTTTAATTTCCTTTTTTGCATATCTTACGATCTGAATACCGAGGATATGACTTGTCCTGACCTTCAGCAGCGTACAAAGGTAGCTTTATGACTCGGTAAACATGAACATTTGCCACAAGGCTATTCACTCCCCTTAACTAACAAAACAAATATTTGTAGGCATATAACGACCACTTTTTCAATATACCAAAATTTGCTGTGCAGATACAGCTGTTGCAATGAACAAAGCGGTCATTATATGATGAAGTTTTTGCGATTAACTACTTAAAAAACATCAGTGTCAGGGCAAGAATTAATAACTTTCAACCACTTTGTTTTCTAGTGACAGTGGTCGTTCCCAGACTGCCCTCTGCGACCGTCAATGGCTGATGACAGAATATTTCTTAATTCTATCCATATAATTAAGAATGTGACCCGTTATCACTCTGCACTATTTCCAAAACGTGCATGCTATTTGTGTGCGTAGTAAATAATTTCACACCCGTTAATTGACGCGGACTTAATTTTTAAACATTTATTATGCAATTTCCCAATCCTTCCTTTCCTTCGAGAAATCGTAAACTCTTTTTATTAAAAACTACCTGATTATGTATTTATTCGAGTCTTCTATTATTCCATCTCCTCCTCTCCCCCTCCCTGTCCATCTCCTCCTCTCACCCCTATCTCTCTGTCAGATGATTCTTTCCCCTCTACTCCTCTTGTCTTCCCTCTTTAATTCCATCTCCTCCTCCTTCTCCGTTCACCTCCTTTCTTCGCCCTCTCTTTGTCCATCTCCTATTCTCTCCATTCCCTGATGATTTCCTCCACTTTCTTTTCCGTGTTCATCTCTTCCTCTCTCATCTTTCTGTCCATCTCCTCCTCTCCCCTTTCTCTATCCATTTTTTCCTCCCCCTCCATCTGTTAATCTCTCCCCCCCCCCCATCTCTCTGCTTGTCTCTTCCTCCCCCTGTATCTGTCCTCCTCTTTCCTTTCTCTATTCATCTCCTCCTCTACTCTATCCTTGTCCATCTCCTCCTCCTGCTATCTGTACCTATCTACTCTTCCCAGTCGCTGTGTATCCATCTCCTCGGCATCCCTTCTCTTTCTACATTACCACACTCACTCCGAAATGAGGCTGGTGGTTCTTACAAAATTTCTTTCCAGACAAGCTTTTTACCCATGGTTTTGATCGCATAGGCACATGTCACATATATTTCGCACCTATTTAAAAAAAATGGCTCTGAGCACTATGGGACTCAACTGCTGAGGTCATTAGTCCCCTAGAACTTAGAACTAGTTAAACCTAACTAACCTAAGGACATCACAAACATCCATGCCCGAGGCAGGATTCGAACCTGCGACCGTAGCGGTCTTGCGGTTCCAGACTGCAGCGCCTTTAACCGCACGGCCACTTCGGCCGGCCCTATTTAACATATTTGACGCTTATTGTATATATATTTCACCTGTACGTCTAGTGAATTTCGCTCTGCAGTTCCATTTTACGCATGTAAATGTTTATGACGACGTATCTTCAGAAATACGCCCTGTAAAATGTTATAGGTTTGCAGGTACATGTGCCTATTGTCTGCGAAATGCATTGTGAATGGCGTTAATAGTAAAGAAGTAATAAATTAAAACTTCGTACATGATGAGGCAGTTACTCACGCACCTCAGTTTTTATAACGTCTTATCTCCTAAACTTTTTCGTATGTGATATATTTTTCTGAGTGTATTCAGCGACATATGTGAATACAGTCTACGAAATGTGTTTCGAGTAGAGATAATGGTAAAGAAGTAATAAAGTAAAACGTCATACATGATGCGGCTGTTTTCCTCACGTCATATCCCCTGGACTATGTGTCGTACAATGATACATCTTTGTTGGTACACTCAGCGGCAGATACGGACATGGCTTGCGAGAAGTGTTGTAAACAGAGTCACTAGCAGCGAAGTAATAAATTTAAACGACTTGCACGATGTGGTAGTTGTTCATGCATCTCAGTGTTTATGACGTCGTAGCTCCTAAACTAAGCCTCGTGTAATGATGTAATTTCGTCTGGTGCATTCACTGATATATGTGAATACTGTCTGAAAAATATCTCTCGAATACAGTTAGTAGTAAATAAGCAATAAATTAAAACGATATGCTTCATATAGCAGTTTTACTGCATGAAAAGCGAAAATTTAGTAAATGATAAACTTTTTTGTTTTTATGATGTGGGTTGGTCAGCTGAAAAAGTCCCATAATGTTTTGACAGTAGGTGTGAAGTTTATTGGAAGTAGCTCTCATTCTCAAATACTGTATGACTAAAGTATGGGTATTTCGCAACGTGTGCAACACTGCTTTTATCCCCCTAGTACCACGCCTTTGATAGGTGGGCGGTCCTTACGTCCACAGTGCTTCTTTCCATACAGTAAGTGATATGTGTACCAAGTTTGGTTGAAATCGGTCCAGTGATTCAGGAGGAGGTTGGTTGGTTGGTTGATTTGTGGGAAGGGACCAAATAGCGAGGTCATCGGTCCCATCGGATTAGGGAAAGATGGGGAAGGAAGTCGGCCGTGCCCTTTCGGAGGAACCATCCCGGCATTTTTCTGAAGCGATTTAGGGAAAACACGGAAAACCTAGATCAGGATGGCCGGACGCGAATTTAACCGTCGTCCTCCCGAATGCAAGTCCAGTGTGCTAACCACTGCACCACTGCGCCACCTCGCTCGGTTCAGGAGCAGATCTGGAACATACATAGATACATCCATTTTTATAATTTGTATGGACATTAGCTGATGAAACCCGTCATTGCCCGCGTATGCATTTTGCAAATTTTTCAAAAAAGAAAAAAAAACAAAAAACATCTTTGTAGGGCAATATCGAAAAAATTATTTCCTTGAAGTCGTGAAGACACCTTTGACTTGTGAAACAGTCGTACAAACGAGTATGCATAATGTACAAATGTTCAAGTACAGTATCCAAATAAAGAACACGGCCCCAAATTTGTTTAAGTTTGGCGCAGCTGCTTCTTGTGTCAACAACGCGATTTTGTAAACGCCACTTCATAGACCTATAGCCGGACAGCAGAATTTGTTTTCGCCTACAGCCATTTGCGCTTCGCAGTTGACAAGAGCGATGCCAGGTGTTAGGGATTTTGTTAAGTTGACTTGACGGATAAATTCTAGTGTCCGATTCCACCCGTCGGCTTTGACCAATGACGTCATACGTAAGGCAAAAATGCTGCGTATCGGCAATCTATGAAGGGAAAGGATCATACTCGTAAACAAACGAATATAGCATGCGATAAAATAATACATTTAACGAGATTATTATTTACGCACGAATTACATGTAAACGAGTTGAAGATAACCGAAATAAATAAGAACAGGAGTGTAAAAAATGTATGTCTAATTACAATTATTATCATAATTTATGCAAGTGGAGGGTCACAGAGAACCGTAAACTGTATTACAGTATAGCGCATGGTGAAATCGTCCTATTGCAAATTTATGTTAACTTCATTATTGATTCGAACGGGAGAAGCGAAGGAAAGTTGGGGTTTTGGCCGGGGAGATATTAAATTACAACAGAACAACGGAAAAATAAGGCGAATTATAAGAAATACGAGTTACTAACACAGAATATGGAGAAACGGACACCGTAAATCATAAACAAAGCAGAAGTAATGGAAATCCATTAAAAATTAACAAATATTGGAATCGGTAACTAGAATTGACCTATATAAGAGTTCAATTCTAGTAGCCGATTCAAATGCTTGTAGCTGTTTCGCGGTAATTCAGAGAGCAATTACGAGCGGGAAAATGTTATTACATTTGACATATCTGCTGGAAAAATAAAGATCCAATGAATGAACTTTCGACCAGATCGAGTCGGTAACTAGAGCTGACCTCGTACAGAGATCAACTCTAGTTACCGATTCCAATATTACTAACTTTTTCGCAGAACTTTCGCAGAGAGCAATTACGAGTGCAGATATTGTATTGAATTTTCCACAGCAAAAACGATCTAAATAATAAACCATCGAAAAGTTGGAATCGGTAACTAGAAGCAAACTATGTGGGAGGTAATTTCTAGTTACCGATTCCAATACAATATTACTGTTTAGCGGTGATACAAAGAACAATTACAAGCGCAAAAATCTCGTAAGATATGAGAAACGTGCTTAAAAAACGACTCCATTTTCAAAAAATGAAAATCTTTGCACACATTACTGCTCATTCAAGACAATGAAAAGCAAAAATGACCAAACCTTGGAACCGATGGCAATACTACACGAAAGTGACACCAGCTACAGTAGCTCCAAAATAACACTCAGTAACATTGATACGCCAGTAATGAAAGTAAAATTAGGAGAAGTATAGAAAAACATCGAAAAGGAAAACATAAGAGTGGATACATAAAAAGAAACTTCCAAAGGAGCGAAAGATCGAGGCTGACAAGAAGAGCAAAATAAGGACATAACAAGAAATAATAATGTTAGGAGGTCAAATCATAACGAAATACGCAAAATCCAGAATAACTAATCAAAAAATTTCTAAGAAGCACAAACGGCCAGGTACGAAAGAGGTACCACCCAAATCAGTTCTTCCCTACCCATCGCCCTCAAGCAGACGCAAAATTTTAAAATAATAAGAAAAATGATATCACAAGTCAATCACATAAACCCCAACAAAAATAACCACAGCAACCGCTCTCGGCCCACCATTGTAATCAAAGAATATTAACAGAAAAACCTCCCCCCAGAGAAACCAAAAAATTATCAAACCCACAGTACAGTAACAGAAAAAACGCAACGTAAAGCAAGATAAAAATATCAGACCCACCAACACCTAACTAACAAAACGAGGCTTGTACATTTCGTTGACTATTTTCATAAATGAAAGAAATACACAATAACCTTTAGAAATATTCTTCCACAAAAAACATTCATCGAAATGGCCTTACAGAAACACTGAAGTCCTTCTCTTTCCCCGCCCCACAACAGATTTTACAGCCCCAAATACCCTCGATAGTATTGGTACATGCCACCGTCTTGTAATCTTTAAACAGAATATTGTGCTTCACGACCAAATGATGATAACACCTTTCACCCAACCCCTTGTACGACGCAAACCCATCCGACATGACTACAGAACCATCTTCTACATGTTCTTCTATTAAAGATGTCAATACTTCCTTTGTACTATTTGGTACTACCCTAAATGGAATTTCAGCACAATCCCCTCCAGAAATTACTACTTCGAAAACCCAAAGCCGAACATCCTCATGCCCCCTTTCGTACTTTCTCTTTCCAAAACGTGACTCATCTAGTTCAACAGTAATCCCTGCCCCTCCCCCACCCCTTCCTGGCCCAAGAATCCCCTACAATTTATAAATTTCCCGCAGACTTCTCTACAAAATGAAAACCAGTCAACTACAGTGCCACACGAAACCCCTGCTTCGTATACGACAGATTTACAAGAATAATAATAGCAAAAATAGTAGGTTAACATGAATATTACTTCTAAATTCAGCCTCGATCTTCCGAACCAGGTCTCCACGCGTATAGATCTCCATATATCATTTTTTCTCCACCTCCACTTGTATACGCCGGAAGTTCGTGATGATGGTACCTTTGTCAAAACCATATAATTTCCACAAACACTGCACTTGCAAAATTCTGCAATAACGCCCAATCATTGCAAAAATCTTACAGTTGATTTACGGTCAGTCATTTTCTCAGGGAGCATTTTCGCTGTACACACAAGAGACTTGGCTCTGAGCACTATGGGACTTAACTGCTGTGGTCATCAGTCCCCTAGAACTTAGACCTACTTAAACCTAACTAACCTAAGGACATCACACACATCCATGCCCGAGGCAGGATTCGAACCTGCGACCGTAGCGGTCACGCGGCTCCAGACTGTAGCGCCAAGAACCGCACGGCTACTCCGGCCGGCTACATACAAGAGACTCATCCATAACGAAAAGCAACTGCGTTTGGAAACAAGATCTTATAAATCACGACTATTTTCATTAACAAAACATGCCGAAAACAAATTATGATATGATAAGAAAGCAAAGTAGATCGAATTTTTAATATACGTGCGTAACAGGGAAACCCAGAGAAATCATTTAACATTCATTGACCCCAATCTGCAGCACAAACAAAATAACATCACACATTACGTCATTTGTCAAAGTGGATGGGTGGAATCGGACATTAGAATTGACCCGACTTGACTGTAGGTATCTTATTACTAAAGAACAACTTGTGCATGATGCGGCATTTTTTCGCGTATCTCTGTTTGCGAAGTCATATCTCTTAAACTATGTGTCATACAATGGTACAAATTTTGTGTCCACATTCAGTGGCGTATGTTATAAATTATGTGTGTCCTTTGTAAGTCAGATCTCGAAGCTGGAAAGATCTGGAGAGATTGAATAAGAATCCTGAACTGTTCCTTCCACAAACCTTTTTTTTTTTTCGTCGGTCATCAGTCTACTGACTGGTTTGATGCGGCCCGCCACGAATTCCTTCCCTGTGCTAACCTCTTCATCTCAGAGTAGCACTTGCAACCTACGTCCTCATTATTTGCTTGACGTATTCCAATCTCTGTATTCCTCTACAGTTTTTGCCCTCTACAGCTCCCTCTAGTACCATGAAAGTCATTCCCTCATGTCTTAGCAGATGTCCTATCATCCTGTCCCTTCTCATTATCAGTGTTTTCCACATATTCCTTTCCTCTCCGATTCTGCGTAGAACCTCCTCATTCCTTACCTTATCAGTCCACCTAATTTTCAACATTCGTCTATAGCACCACATCTCAAATGCTTCGATTCTCTTCTGTTCCGGTTTTCCCACAGTCCATGTTTCACTACTATACAATGCTGTACTCCAGACGTACATCCTCAGAAATTTCTTCCTCAAATTAAGGCCGGTATTTGACATTAGTAGACTTCTCTTGGCCACAAATGCCTTTTTTGCCATAGCGAGTCTGCTTTTGATGTCCTCGTTGCTCCGTCCGTCATTGGTTATTTTACTGCTTAGGTAGCAGAATTCCTTAACTTCATTGACTTCGTGACCATCAATCCTGATGTTAAGATTCTCGCTATTCTCATTTTTACTACTTCTCATTACCTTCGTCTTTCTCCGATTTACTCTCAAACCATACTATGTACTCATTAGACCATTCCGTTCAGCAGATCATTTAATTTTTCACTTTCACTCAGGATAGCAATGTCATCAGCGAATCGTATCATTGATATCCTTTCACCTTGTATTTTAATTCCACTCCTGAACCTTTCTTTTATATCCATCATGGCTTCCTCGATGTACAGATTGAAGAGTAGGGGCGAAAGGCTACAGCCTTGTCTTACACCCTTCTTAATACGAACACTTCGTTCTTGATCGTCCACTCTTATTATTCCCTCTTGGTTGTTGTACATATTGTATATGACCCGTCTCTCCCTATAGCTTACCCCTACTTTATTCAGAATCTCGAACAGCTTGCACAATTTTATATTGTCGAACGCTTTTTACAGGTCGGCAAATCCTATGAAAGTGTCTTGATTTTTCTTTAGCCTTGCTTCCATTATGAGCCGTAAGGTCAGAATTGCCTCTCTCGTCCCTTTACTTTTCCTAAAGCCAAACTGATCGTCACCTAGCGCATTCTCAATTTTCTTTTCCATTCTTCTGTATATTATTCTTGTAAGCAGCTTCGATGCATGAGCTGTTAAGCTGATTGTGCGATAATTCTCGCACTTGTCAGCTCTTGCCGTCTTCGGAATTGTGTGGATGATGCTTTTCCGAAAGTCAGATGGTATGTCGCCAGACTCATATATTCTAGACACCAACGTGAATAGTCGTTTTGTTGCCACTTCCCCCAATGATTTTAGAAATTCTGATGGAATGTTATCTATCCCTTCTGCCTTATTTGACCGTAAGTCCTCCAAAGCTGCCAGAGTTGTGTCCCCAGCGCAGAAGACAGCTCGTCGGTCATGGGATCTTCTTCGGCGGAAGCTGATATGTTGTCGTCTCGACCTTGTGCTTTTTATGGGATCCCACTTGCCCAGCTTGGCCAGGTTAGTCTACAGGGGGCAAGATATGTAGTACTGACACTTCTCATTAATGTATCCTGTTTCATTATTGTTTAAATCTTCATACATTTACACTGTCTTTTACAACACTCGAGATAGCTTTCTCAATTGTACGTTAACCTTTCTGACAACTTCCGCTACAGTGTACGACATGTTCGCCCGAAACAGAGATACATGTCCCGCTCTGAAGAGAGCCCGAAACAGCCTGACTAGCGCAGCCAAAGTACTTCAAGGGGCGCCAAGGCGATGCGAAGGTGTCCGAAGCTGTTCGATTGTTCCCAAAACTAGTGAAATTTAATAAACAAAAACAGTAGACTCGTAGGGTAATCATGAGACATTTTCATACCGAAAACTGGGTTAAATACAATGAGAAATATATAAATAATTAATAAGAGAACTTAGGCGTTTTGGCGCCTAGCACCCGAATGTGCCGACCAATCATAAGCAAGTTCAGTACAACTGGCGGACTCTCCCACGGGACTGGTACGCACTGTACCATCTGCCGCTTGTACCTCACCCCACTTTTGTACCATATGCTACTTCACGTGAACGAAGCTGCATCAAGGCGTGCTTCTAGCCAGATAAAATACTGACAGCCACAGCCAGGGATATCACAATGTGGATACAGCCAGCGGAATACGTTGCGAATGGATTTAGTAGGAAATGAGTAATACATTTAAATGTCACGCATCTCAGTGTTTATGACGTCATAGACAAGAAGAGAATAGAAGCTTTTGAAATATGGTGCTACAGAAGAATGCTGAAGGTTAGATTTGTATATAACGTAACAAATGTGGAGGTACTGAACAGAATTGGGGAGAAAAAAAATGTGTGGTACAAATTGATAAGACACATTTTGAGACATCAAGGAACCATCAATTTAGTACTGAAGGGAAGTGCAGGAGGTAAAAATCGTAGAGGAAACCAAGAGACGAATGTAGTAGTAAGCAGGCATCAGAAGGATGTAGGCTGCACTAGTTATTGGGAGATGAAGAGGCTTCCACAGGATAGAGCAGCATGGAGTGCTCCATCAGTCCAGTCTTCTGACTGCAGACCACAACAACGTCTCCTGGACTGTGTGTGGTACTATGATACACTTTTGTAGGTTCATTTGGTGACATATACACTTTTGTATGTGCATTTCGTGGCATATGTGGATACTGCACGCGAAACATTTAAACATCATGCATAATGCGGTATTTTTCACGCGTGTCATTGTTTATGACGTCATGTCTCCCGAAGTATGACAGGTAAGCGGCTCTTACTGCCACTTACCTGACAAGAACGGATATGTGTACCAAGTTTGGTTGAAACGGGTCGAGTGGTTTAGGAGGAGGTGTGGAACATACACACACATACATCTATTTTTGTACTATGTACGGATTGTGTCAGTACTTACTAATTTCACTTCAAATTGCTGACGAAATCGGAACAGGTGATCTACAGAAGCCATCCGTGAAAACCACTGACATTCCCTATATTTGACAGGAATAGTGAAACCTATTCATGTCTGGCAAGTAAACACGACAGCAAAAATCGGTTTTCGAACTCCTATTTTGCTCTTCCGCAAGTTGAGCCGCATTTAAATCTGGTGAGTGTTACCAGGCCACGTATGACTTAACTGGGGAAAGATATCAGAAAACCATATTTGTCGAGACAACTTTGTCGAGAACAATAATAATCTTTACCGTATTTACATAGGAAGACCTTATGATTTAACTGGTCTTTTTCACCATTATAATTGACACTTGCAAGACATTTAATTGATGTACTTATGAACTTTGAAGCATTTTGTACGTAAAGAACAGGAAGAAAATGTAATGACTTTGACATTGGACACACTAAACACGTATATTACACATACATTTGAATCAAACAATATAACGCATTTAACTCTCATGGATGATTCTTGAAATACACTCAAATCCTACATATTTACTAACGTATGAGTCAAAAAATGCCGGAGAGAAATTGCAGAACCAGACTGTATTTTCGTTACAATGAAAAACTAGATTCAAAGGGTGGTCACACCAAACGTGTGTTTCAAATTTTTAACAATATTATGTCCCACCATTGACGGCTACGAGACAGCATTATTGTAATTAGAGGATTTAATTTGTCCCCGGAGTTGCCCCTACTACACTCCTGGAAATTGAAATAAGAACACCGTGAATTCATTGTCCCAGGAAGGGGAAACTTTATTGACGCATTCCTGGGGTCAGATACATCACATGATCACACTGACAGAACCACAGGCACATAGACACAGGCAACAGAGCATGCACAATGTCGGCACTAGTACAGTGTATATCCACCTTTCGCAGCAATGCAGGCTGCTATTCTCCCATGGAGACGATCGTAGAGATGCTGGATGTAGTCCTGTGGAACGGCTTGCCATGCCATTTCCACCTGGCGCTCAGTTGGACCAGCGTTCGTGCTGGACGTGCAGACCGCGTGAGACGACGCTTCATCCAGTCCCAAACATGCTCAATGGGGGACAGATCCGGAGATCTTGCTGGCCAGGGTAGTTGACTTACACCTTCTAGAGCAAGTTGGGTGGCACGGGATACATGCGGACGTGCATTGTCCTGTTGGAACAGCAAGTTCCCTTGCCGGTCTAGGAATGGTAGAACGATGGGTTCGATGACGGTTTGGATGTACCGTGCACTATTCAGTGTCCCCTCGACGATCACCAGTGGTGTACGGCCAGTGTAGGAGATCGCTCCCCACACCATGATGCCGGGTGTTGGCCCTGTGTGCCTCGGTCGTATGCAGTCCTGATTGTGGCGCTCACCTGCACGGCGCCAAACACGCATACGACCATCATTGGCACCAAGGCAGAAGCGACTCTCATCGCTGAAGACGACACGTCTCCATTCGTCCCTCCATTCACGCCTGTCGCGACACCACTGGAGGCGGGCTGCACGATGTTGGGGCGTGAGCGGAAGACGGCCTAACGGTGTGCGGGACCGTAGCCCAGCTTCATGGAGACGGTTGCGAATGGTCCTCGCCGATACCCCAGGAGCAACAGTGACCCTAATTTGCTGGGAAGTGGCGGTGCGGTCCCCTACGCCACTGCGTAGGATCCTACGGTCTTGGCGTGCATCGGTGCGTCGCTGCGGACCGGTCCCAGGTCGACGGGCACGTGCACCTTCCGCCGACCACTGGCGACAACATCGATGTACTGTGGAGACCTCACGCCCCACGTGTTGAGCAATTCGGCGGTACGTCCACCCGGCCTCCCGCATGCCCACTATACGCCCTCGCTCAAAGTCCGTCAACTGCACATACGGTTCACGTCCACGCTGTCGCGGCATGCTACCAGTGTTAAAGACTGCGATGGAGCTCCGTATGCCACGGCAAACTGGCTGACACTGACGGCGGCGGTGCACAAATGCTGCGCAGCTAGCGCCATTCGACGGCCAACACCGCGGTTCCTGGTGTGTCCGCTGTGCCGTGCGTGTGATCATTGCTTGTACAGCCCTCTCGCAGTGTCCGGAGCAAGTATGGTGGGTCTGACACACCGGTGTCAATGTGTTCTTTTTTCCATTTCCAGGAGTGTACTTCCGCAGGCACAGGTTCAATCAGGTGTTGGAAGGTTTCTTGGGGAATGGCAGCCCATTCTTCACGGAGTGCTGCACTGAGGAGAGGTATCGATGTCGGTCGGTGGGGCTTGGCACCACAGTCGGCGTTCCAAGGCATACCAGAGGTGTTCTATGGGGCCAGTCCATTACAGGGATGTTATTTTCATGTAACCACTCCGCCGCAGGCCGTGCACTGGGAACAGGTGCTCGAGCGTTTTGAAAGATGCAATCGTCATCCCCGAATTGCTCTTCAACAGTGGGAAGCAAGAAAGCGCTTAAACATCAATGTAGGCCTGTGCTGTGATAGTGCCATACAAAATAACAAGGGGTGCAAGCCCCCTCCATGAAAAACTCGACCACACCATAACACCATCGCCTCCGAATTTTACTGTTCGCACTACACACGCTGGGAGATGATGTTCACCGGACATTCGCCATAACAACAAAGTGCCATCTGCTCGCCACATTGTGTACTGTGATTCGTCACTCTACACAACGTTTTTCCTCTGCTCAGTCGTCCAATGTTTACGCTCCTTACACCAAGCGAAGCGTCGTTTGGCGTTTACCGGCGTGATGTGCGGCTTGACCAAGAAATCTAAGTTTTCTCACCTCCCGCCTAACTGTCATAGTACTTGCAGTGGATCCAGCTGCAGCTTGGATGGTCTAGGGGTAGCGTCTATGATTCATAATCAAAAATGTCTTCGGTCCCGGGTTCGATCCCCGCCATTGCCTAAATTTTGATACATAATTAGCATTGGCGGCTGAAGACTTCCGGCATAAGAAGTCAGCCTCATTCTGCCAACGGCCTTGTCAAAGAGGGCGGAGGAGCGGATAGAGGTTCAGGGCACTCTCTTGTCCTAGGGGTGGAAAATTGCCCCTAAAGGCGGAAGAATCAGCAATGATCAACGACATGAGGATGCAGAAGGCAATGGAAACCACTGCATTAAAGACACGTAACTTGTATCCACAGGACATGTGGCCTGTAATTGAAGAAGTGTCATGATGATCTCTCCAGTGGCAAAAGTTTCCGGAATAGTCCCCCATTCGGATCTCCGGGAGGGGACTGCCAAGGGGGAGATTACCATGAGAAAAAGATTGAATAATCAACAGAAGGATAACGTTCTACGAGTCGGGGCGTGGAATGTTAGAAGCTTGAACGTGGTAGGGAAACTAGAAAATCTGAAAAGGGAAATGCAAAGGCTGAATCTAGATATAGTAGGGGTCAGTGCAGTGAAGTGGAAAGAAGACAAGGATTTCTGGTCAGATGAGTATCGGGTAATATCAACAGCAGCAGAAAATGGTATAACAGCTGTAGGATTCGTTATGAATAGGAAGGTAGGGCAGAGGGTGTGTTACTGTGAACAGTTCAGTGAACGGGTTGTTCTAATCAGAATCGACAGCAGACCAACACCGACAACGATAGTTCAGGTATACATGCCAACGTCGCAAGCTGAAGATGAACAGGTAGAGAAAGTGTATGACGATATTGAAAGGGTAATGCAGTATGTAAAGGGGAACGAAAATCCAATAGTCATGGGCGACTGGAATGCAGTTGTAGGGGAAGGAATAGAAGAAAAGGTTACAGGAGAATATGGGCTTGGGACGAGGAATGAAAGAGGAGAAAGAATAAATGAGTTCTGTAACAAGTTTCAGCTAGTAATAGCGAATACCCTGTTCAAGAATCACAAGAGGAGGAGATATACTTGGAAAAGGCCGGGAGATACGGGAAGATTTCAATTAGATTATATCATGGTCAGACAGAGATTCCGAAATCAGATACTGGATTGTAAGGCGTACCCAGGAGCAGATATAGACTCAGATCACAATGTAATAGTGATGAAGAGTAGGCTGAAGTTCAAGACAATACTCAGGAAGAATCAATACGCAAAGAAGTGGGATACGGAAGTACTAAAGAATGACGAGATACGTTTGAAGTTCTCTAACGCTATAGATACAGCAATAAGGAATAGCGCAGTAGGCAGTACAGTTGAAGAGGAATGGACATCTCTAAAAAGGGCCATCACAGAAATTGGGAAGGAAAACATAGGTACAAAGAAGGTAGCTGCGAAGAAACCATGGGTAACAGCAGAAATACTTCAGTTGATTGATGAAAGGAGGAAGTACAAACATGTTCCGTGAAAATCAGGAATACAGAAATACATGTCGCTGAGGAATGAAATAAACAGGAAGTGCAGGGAAGCTAAGACGAAATGGCTGCAGGAAAAATGTGAAGACATCGAAAAAGATATGATTGTCGGAAGGACAGACTCAGCATACAGGAAAGTCAAAACAACCTTTGGTGACATTAAAAGCAACGGTGGTAACATTAAGAGTGCAAAGGGAATTCCCCTGTTAAATGCAGAGGAGAGAGCAGATAGGTGGAAAGAATACATTGAAAGCCTCTATGAGGGTGAAGATTTATCTGATGTGATAGAAGAAGAAACAGGAGTCGGTTTAGAAGAGATAGGGGATCCAGTATTAGAATCGGAATTTAAAAGAGCTTTAGAGGACTTACGGTCAAATAAGGCAGAAGGGGTAGATAACATTCCATCAGAATTTCTAAAATCATTGGGAGAAGTGGCAACAAAACGACTATTCATGTTGGTGTGTAGAATATATGAGTCTGGCGATATACCATCTGACTTTCGGAAAAGCATCATCCACACAATTCCGAAGGCGGCAAGAGCTGACAAGTGCGAGAATTATCGCACAATCAGCTTAACAGCTCATGCATCGAAGCTGCTTGCAAGAAGAAGAATGGAAAAGAAAATTGAGAATGCGCTAGGTGACTATCAGTTTGGCTTTAGGAAAAGTAAAGGGACGAGAGAGGCAATTCTGACGTTACGGCTAATATTGGGAGCAAGGCTAAAGAAAAATCAAGACACTTTCATAGGATTTGTCGACCTGGAAAAACCGTTTGACAATATAAAATGGTGCAAGCTCTTCGAGATTCTGAATAAAGTAGGGGTAAGCTATAGGGAGAGACGGGTCATATACAATATGTACAACAACCAACAGGGAATAATAAGAGTGGACGATCAAGAACGAAGTGCTCGTATTAAGAAGGGTGTAAGACAAGGCTGTAGCCTTTCGCCCCTACTCTTCAATCTGTACATCGAGGAAGCCATGATGGAAATAAAAGAAAGGTCCAGGAGTGGAATTAAAATATAAGGTGAAAGGATATCAATGATACGATTCGCTAATGACATTGCTATCCTGAGTGAAAGTGAAGAAGAATTAAATGATCTGCTGAACGGAATGAACAGTCTAATGAGTACACAGTATGGTTTGAGAGTAAATCGGAGAAAGACGAAGGTAATGAGAAGTAGTAGAAATGAGAACAGCGAGAAACTTAACATCAGGATTGATGGTCACGAGGTCAATGAAGTTAAGGAATTCTGCTACCTAGGAAGTAAAATAACCAATGACGGACGGAGCAAGGAGGACATCAAAAGCAGACTCGCTATGGCAAAAAAGGCATTTGTGGCCAAGAGAAGTCTACTAATATCAAATACCGGCCTTAATTTGAGGAAGAAATTTCTGAGGATGTACGTCTGGAGTACAGCATTGTATGGTAGTGAAAGATGGACTGTGGGAAAACCGGAACAGAAGAGAATCGAAGCATTTGAGATGTGGTGCTATAGACGAATGTTGAAAATTAGGTGGACCGATAAGGTAAGGAATGAGGAGGTTCTACGCAGAATCGGAGAGGAAAGGAATATGTGGAAAACACTGATAAGGAGACGGGACAGGATGATAGGACATCTGGTAAGACATGAGGGAATGACTTCCATGGTACTAGAGGGAGCTGTAGAGGGCAAAAACTGTAGAGGAAGACAGAGATTGGAATGCGTCAAGCAAATAATTGAGGACGTAGTGAAACGTCCCCTTTGAACGATTATACAAGACTATGCTTAAACTGACACACAATATTTTTAGCGCAACGCAATCTGACTTTCAAAAATCCCTACAAAAGAATGGCCCTGACTAACATTAACCTATACCTTTCACAAATCACTTACCTCACCAAAAATCTTCGTTACTCGAACTACTGCAATACAACGAGCGCCACTACTGCCAGCTAAATAAAAGATTCAAACTACTGAAGGCACTAACTACTGATAGGCATAGTTAGCAAATTAAAGATTTTAATAGAGAACAAACAATGTATTTACCTTAATAATCATAATATATATAGCAGTTCATGCCATCCAGTCTTACAAATTTCAAATCTCCGCCATTTCTCTCCCCACATCCACCACCGCTGGCGGCTCACCTCCAACTGCGCAACGCTACGCGCTGTTCAAATCCAGCTGCCGCTGCCCAACACTACAATGGCAGACGACAATGCAAACTACAAACTAGCCACAGACTGCACACAGCACAGCCAGTGATTTTCATACAGAGCGCTACGTAACGTTGCCAATAAGAAAACATAAACACCCTACTTACAGTAGGTTGCAAGTGCTACTCTGAGATGAAGAGGTTAGAACAGGAAAGGAATTCGTGGCGGGCCGCATCAAACCAGTCAGTAGACTCATGAGCAAAAAAAAAAAAAAAAAAAAAAAAAAAAAAAAAAAAAAAAAAAAAAAAAAAAAAAGGTCCGGATAGCTGTACGCTTTCGTGTTGTACGTGCCCCTTCATGTTTCCACTTCACTATCACATCGGAAAATGTGGACGAAGGGATGTTTAGGAGTTTGGGAATCTCGCGTACAGACGTATGACACAAGTGACACCCAACCCTCCTAACCAAGTTCGAAGTCCTTGAGTTCCGCGGAGCGCCCCATTCTGCTCTCTCGCGATGTCTAATGACTACTAAGGTTGCTGATATGAAATACCTGGCAGTAGGTGGCAGCACAATGCACTTAATATGAAAAACATATGATTTTGTGGGTGTCCGGATACTTTCGATCACGTAGTGTACATAGTCACATACACCCATTTTTATATACCATACATAGACGACTGTTTACTCATTACCTCCGGTGTTCATTAGCTCAGTGTCACACCACGTCACTCCACGTTTATTGATAGTTCTGTCTCCACACCAGTAACACGTCGCAATATCGTTTATCTTCGAGTGGTTGTCGAATGCGAGAGGTTTTGTGTGAATTGTCCCATTTCCGGCTGCCACTTGTGAAACCAGGGAGCTCAGAGAAAGAAAGCACCCATAACGAGAACGATGGCTCGGTGAACCAACGCTAACAGGTAGCACGCATTTCCTTCAAAGGTGTCCTTCTCCCCCTTCGGTACATTTCCCACATGACGAAGTCACGAAGTCACAGAGAGGTGACGCTGACGCCCTGTTAACACGTCCATCACGAAGTACTTGTGGAACGGTAAATGGGGTTCTTTGTGAAACAGATAACCTGCATTATACCGAACTGCACGTTCACCTAAAAGAAAAATCGTCGATCTTAAATTTCTAGATATTTTACTCTACATCTATTACATGCTAAGTTATATTACCTTTCCGTTGTTGTGGTCTACAGTCAGAAGACTAATCTTACGCAGCTTGTAATATTGGTGAGGTCATACGAAATGTAATATTTATGAACATCCACGCACAGGGATGCTATGTGTAATACTTATGAGGCCTTCATTTGTTCAAATTGCTCACGAAGACAAAAAAAAAAAGTACCACGAAGGAATCATCAGTATGGGACGGAATTCGGTGACGTAATGTTCATGTACAGATAGATAATATGATTTATTCAAGAGAGAGAACTTCTCAAACGGAGCAAGTCAATAACCCGTTGGTCCACCTCTGTCGCTTATGCAAGCCGTTATTCGGCTTGACAGTGATTGATGAAGATGTTGAATGTCCTCCTGAGGGACATCGTACCAAATTCCTTCCATTTCGAGAGTTAGTTCGTTTAAATTCTGAGCTGGTTGGAGGGCCCTGTCCATAATGCTCCAAACGTTCTCGATTGGAAAGAGATCTGGTAACTTCGCTGTCCAAATGAGGATTTGGCAAGCCCGAAGACGAGCAGCATCATGTTGCTGAAATGTAAGTCCAATGTAGTTTCCCATGAAGGGCATAGAATAACGTCGACCTACCGTTGTGCTACAAGTGCATCGCAGGTGCCAACCAAAGGGGTCCAGCTACACATCGAAATGGCTGCTCGGATGATCTGTCCTTGCTGTCGGGTCGTATGGCGGACGACAGTCAAGCTGGTATTCCACAGCATCTGCAGCGTCTCTAGGCACGCCTTCGGCCTGGAATCTCACTGAATGGAGTAGAATTGCCTTAAGTGATGAGTCCTGATTCGGACAGAGCCCCGATGACCACGAAGACGTCTGGAGAGAGCAATGTGACAACAACCTGAGTGCCGTCGGCCGTACACCCGGACAATCGGAATTGATGGTTCGGAGTATCATTTCTTTTCATAGTAAGATTCCTTTGGTTGTCATCCGCCGCGCCTTTACAGCACAGCGGCAGGTCGACGATATTCCACGTCCAATTTTGTTGCCCTTCATGGCAAACCATCTTGGGCTTACACTCCAGCAAAATAACGCCCGCACGCACATGGCGCGAGTTCTACAACTTGTCTTAGTGCTTGGCAAACACAACCTTGGTCATCACAATCGCCGGAACTCTCTAACATGCATGAAATAAACAGTGCCAAAAAGGGAAACATATCAACGTTGCTTTAAGTGGGAATTACAAAATAGTGGGTTACTACACAGCTGTCCATTAAAATTGCTACACCAAGAAGAGATGCAGATGATAAACGGGTATTCACTCGTACAAATATATTATACTAGAAATGACATGTGATGGCATTTTCACACAATTTGGGTGCATACATCCTGAGAAATCAGTACCCAGAACGACCACCTCTGGCCGTAATAACGACCTTGATTCGCCTGGGCATTGAGTCAAACAGAGCTCGGATGGCGTGTACAGGTACAGCTGCCCATGCAGCTTCAACACGATACCACAGTTCATCAAGAGTAGTGACTGGCGTATTGTGACGAGCCAGTTGCTCGGCCACCATTGACCAGACGTTTTCAATTGGTGAGTGATCTGGAGAATGTGTTGGGTAGGGAGCAATCGAACATTTTCTGTATCCAGAAAGGCCCGTACAGGACCTGCAACATGCAGTCGTGCATTATCCTGCTGAAATGTAGGGTTTCGCAGGGATCGAATGAAGGGTAGAGCCACGGCTCGTAGCACATCTGAAATGTAACGTCCACTGTTCAAAGTGCCGTCAATGCGAACAAGAGGTGACCGAGACGTGTAACCAATGGCACCCCATACCAACACGCCGGATGGTACGCCAGTATGGCGATGACGAATACACGCTTCCATGTGCGTTCACCGCGATGTCGCCAAACACGGATGCGACCATCATGATGCTGTAAACAGAACCTGGATTCATCCGAAAAAATGACGTTTTGTCATTCGTGCACCCAGGTTCGTCGTTGAGTACACCATCGCCGGCGCTCCTGTCTGTGATGCAGCGTAAAGGGTAACCGCAGACATGGTCTCCGAGCCGATAGTCCACGCTGCTGCAAACGTCGTCGAACCGTGCAGATGGTTGTTGTCCTGCAAGCGTCCCATCTGTTGACTCAGGGATCGAGACGTGGCTGCACGATCCGTTACAGTCATGCGGATAAGATGCCTGTCATCTCGACTGCTTGTGATTCGAGGCCGTTGGGATCCAGCACGGCGTTCCGTATTACCCTCCTGTATCCACCGATTCCATATTCTGCTAACAGTCATTGGATCTCGACCAACGCGAGCAGCAATGTCGCGATACGATAAACTGCAATCCCGTTAGGCTACAATCCGACCTTTATCAAATTCGGAAACGTGATGGTACGCATTTCTCCTCCTTACACGAGGCATCACAACAACGTTTCACCAGGCAACGCCAGTCAACTGCTGTTTGTGTACGAGAAATCGGTTGGAAACTTTCCTTATGTCAGCACGTTGCAGATGTCGCCACCGGCGCCAACCTTGTGTGAATGCTCTGAAAAACTAATGATTTGCATATCACAGCATCTTCTTCCTGTCGGTTGAATTTCGCGTCTGTAGCACGTCATCTTCGTGGTGTAGTAATTTTAATGGCCAGTAGTGTACTTCATTTTCTTTTATTCACAGAATCGCCAAATCTAGCTACTCTTAATGCTCACAGCAAAGAGCTCGTACGCTAATAATTATTTCCCGGGCATCGTAACAAGTAACAAGTCATATCTAGTACTTCAAACTATCTTTAGATCAGTACGAGATCACACTCGCAATATTTCCGAGACAACTTTTTAACAAATTGCCAGCATATGGATGAAATCGCATTCCTCACACTGAATCATGTCTTGCTCCTCCAGAAACCGATCGTAGACTCCTCCGTATGACCATCAGATTAACATGAGATTGCACATGTACGTCCAACAAACCACTCCATTTCACGCGAGATCTCCCCTCATACACGGATTTACGTGTTGTCGCCTTGGATCCTGATTGGAGACTCCTACTAAGCTATCTAAACAGTTTGGCACCTGTCCGCTCAGAGTCCGCTTGTGACTGGTTTATCTTGTCCACCAATGGTTGTCAGTAGGAACTGAAATCTGTAATTAGTTTCTAAATATGAATTCAGAGTTACTGAAATTAATGTCAACAAATTATCATTGGAGTTACCGTCAGCAAAGCGGTTGTTGATCTACGTTAATATTAACACAGCAAATTTAAGCAATGCGAGGTACGTTTCTTGGCCCAAGGCTCATAGGTGAATCCCTGCACGGTACGGCTTCTACTCGCCCCACCATTCTTATTCTCTGAGACCATCTGTCGCGTCCGCTACGGGTACGCATCTTGCTACCTTACGGCGACGATAATCTTTCTATACTGTACGTTAGAGCGTAATAACAAAGCACAGATGTGGCATAAAAGCCACAAGCTCTCCACGCAAGTCTGTTCCATGCAAGTCTCTTCATCCCTGCACAACTACTGTAGTCAAGCTCGGGCCTTCCTCCACAATATTAATCTCCTCCCTCCCCTGCACCTACCCACCCACCCACACACACACACACACACACACACACACACACAACTTCCGCCAATAATAAAGTGACGATTCCTAGATCTCAGGAAGTGACCTATCAAATGATCCCTTCATTTAGTCAAGTTGTTCCTTTCATGCTTTTTCTCCCCAATTCTGTTCTGTGCCTTCTCATTAGCGAGCTTCGGTGTTCTTCTGTAGTAGGGTGATACATTGTACTGTTCAACTTTGTCTTTGTTCTCCGTCGCATTCATGAAAGTTGTAGATACGTATTGCAGTTTCACTGTCTCAAGAAATTTTGTACCTACTTATCAATTGCTGTACAGCGCCGGCGAATTCAGTAAAAGGACGCCTAGTACCGCCGGGAAGTTCAGCGAACCTTTTGTCTACAGCAAAAAGTATTCCCCATGGCGATCAATCGCCACAGGAAGTTCGATATAACGACTTTTGTACACCGTATACATAGTTGTATAGCAAGGCTGTGAGAATATTCCAGTCTTCTCACTGGTAAGGTGAAAGTTTCTCGGATTATCCACTTGAGCTCTTGGTGACCCCCACTCACTCCACTCCCTTGGGGAGCGACCGGGAATTCATTAGCGTCACCCAGGGGAATCCCCAATCGTCTTAGGCTTTGAGCAATAGTGGTTGTAATGTTGTTGCTTTAATTTGCTATGAAAGCGGTACTAATAATCAATAAAAGCCTATTAAAAGCTGTGAGCTATGTGGGGAATTTAACCTTGCATTACTGCGCAACTGTTTCACCTGGAATCCAGTCTAGCTTACCAAATTCCCAACCAGACTAACATTAATTATAATCTTTTAATAGTCATACGACAACCGGTGATATATATATATATATAAGAGAATTTAAATAAAAAGAAATAAATCAGTTTATATTTGGAAATTTATTTTAACATTGATCATTGAAATTTCAGCATATTAAACTTGATTCATAACTAAACTGGTGCCTTATTTAGGATTGTGAAAATGAGAGATTGTAATCTTACGGTACACATCAAATATGGAGCCAAGATTGGGAGACTGCATACAACACTGCATTCATAAAATAACACACGAAGAACGTTGAAACATATGCAAGAGGAAATTAACCACGACCAACCGATATAATTTTCACCCAAAGAAGTTACGTTCGTAGCGCAATCCTGTCCGTCATGTAATTACCACACACTGGTATACTAAATTCATACTAACTCTCTGTGAAATCTTCCCGAAAATAATAGCTGAGGGCTACTTTGATGCTTACACCACATGCTTCACGTGGTCAACTTGGTTTACACAAAGAGTGTAACTCCACAATAATTTTGATAATTAAAATAAATTAGATCGAAAAGCAATTTACAAAAGAAAAACCTCGAACTGGTTACTATCGTCTTACTATTAACCTGATGGGTCGAACAATTGTATAAGCACGTGGTACTGGTCTCACAAAGTACACCCCACGTGGGTTCAACATAAAGAAAAGTTGCTATATTGAAAAATATTGTCAAGACGAGACGTTATAATCTCACGCACATTCGCGTTGAAGATTGATGATGCTAGTTAGAGTTACTGATCAACACGTGGTTCCACTTTACTCACAAAGTAGTGACAAAGCAACTACCGGAATATATTCTGAACTTCACACTCGAATTACACTGCGTTGCAATTTAAGATAACATTAGATATTTTAGAGCTAAACCTGAAATAAAGGTGATTAAATTTTCAGTTAGGCTAAACTTAAGAAATCCATTGTCCTACAGACTTAGCAGACACGCGCTTAGCCGAGTTCTTACCACTTCAGACGCTCGGCGCGGACAGACTGACCTGGGCTCCTACCAAGGGTGCTTCCGTATAAAAAACGGAAGTGACCAGAGAGGCAGCTTCCTATACCAACATGACAAGGGACGGACAGGACTATACTAAGGATAGAAACCTCTTTGCTTTTAGAAAGCGTAGCTACCTGTTCCGACGTTGGTCCTACTGTTCTCTAGCAGACAGGCTTGTCTGCTACCATCCAGCATGCAACTAGAAATACATTTGCTCATTCATCCTCTCACACAGAAGGGAAGGGGGATGACAGTATCTTATCATATACAGTATATAAAAGAAAGCGGATGAAGGTTCCGTATGAGACTGTGTGACATGAATTACATATAAACTGTGTTTTAAAGTGTAGTAGTGTGACAGATCGTTCTTGTTTATGTGTAAAAGTAACACGTTCCACTACTCAGTCTCCTCCCAGATAGTCAGAAACGCCAAAGTAAATTTAGAAGAGGAATTTATGCCGTAAATGACAACAGATTTAAGAAATTAACATGAAAGGAATCCAACAGACACCTTTCATGGTCAAGTGACATAATATGGGAGCACAATGGAACGGCGGGAGACCCAATAAGATTCAAGCCTCCCTCCCCCCTTTCCGACCTCCGCCAATCCTCATCTTATCATCCTTCATAGCTAGCTGCACTCTATGAAGGCCTCTTCATTCGAAGTCTGAGCGTTGCGGCTAAGAGATTCAGGTTTGGTATGAACAACAACAAATCAAGTAACAATAATTTCCTCCCTCTCTACATAGTTCAGCTATTAATGAGCCTAGTCAATTGTACTCTGTAGTGAAAAAGTTAGTCAGCAATAAAACAGATAAAAACAGCTTTATTCTTTACTATTAGCGGTTACTTTCGTTTTGCAATACAATTTTTAGAGTAATTTATTGTTGTTTATATACAAAGTTATTTCTTTCTCACCACGCATCTCACAGCGGTTTATTTTAGAAAGCTGTTTTTCCTTTGTATACATTAATTTGCAAAGTTCAATTTTTTCAAATTTTTGCTGCTGTACTGACGCAGCCATTAGTTTTCTTTGCAAAGTTATTTTTTCTGCTGACTTATTACCACCAGATAATTTATTTGCACTAAAACTACAAGAAATTAAATACAATGTTTCCCTTGTAATCATTACGTTGAGGTGACACAGGTCATGGGGTTAGCGATATGCACATACACAGACAGCGGTGGTATCGCGTACACAAAGTACAAAATGGCTGTGCATTGTGGAGCTGTCATTTGCATTCATGTGATTCGTGTGGAAAGGTTTACAACGTTATTATGGCCGTACGACGCGAAATAGTAGACTTTTAACCCAGTATGGTAGTCGTACCTAGACGCACGGGACATTCCATTTCGGAAATCGTTAGCGAAGTCAGTATTGGGAGATCTTTATTATCAAGAGTGTACCGAAGACACCAAATTTCAGGCATTAAGTCGCACCACACAGACAACACTGGCCGAAGGCCTTCACTTAACGACCGAGAGCAGCAGCGTTTCCATAGAGTTGTCAGTTCTAGGAGCGTAGAAATAATGTGGGATGTAAGACGAACGTATCAGTTAAGACAGCGCGGAGAAATTTGGCGTTAATGGGCTATGGCAGCTGATGACTGACGCTAACAGCACGACATCACCTGCAGTGCCTCTGTTGGGCTCGTGACAATATCGGTACGACGGCTGGAAAACTGTGGACTGGCCAGATGAGTCCCGATGTTAATGGCTAAGAGTTGATGATGTGTATATACATCACAGGCACACCAAGGCAAATGGTATGTCAGTGGGTGAGGAGTAATACAGGCATTCTGAAAATTTAAATTATATCCTTTGCCCGGATCTTAACAACCACTATGTCCAAGCCACGCTACCAAGTCTACTATTTGAAGGCTTCGACAGACTGAAGAGAAAGATGCATGATGCATGTGAGGATGCTGGTGAGGAAATGTGTCTTGGAAGTAGAACTGGAATGTCCCACCCACTTGCATGACGAGCACTGTTACATTCCGGTATGTCTGTAGTGGCTAGACCTATAAAATGGTTCTATCCCGAAACTGTTGTCAATGCTGGGGAACAAACAAAGAACAAAGAAATACACTCCTGGAAATTGAAATAATAACACCGTGAATTCATTGTCCCAGGAAGGGGAAACTTTATTGACACATTCCTGGGGTCAGATGCATCACATGATCACACTGACAGAACCACAGGCACATAGACACAGGCAACAGAGCATGCACAATTTCGGCACTAGTACAGTGTATATCCACCTTTCGCAGCAATGCAGGCTGCTATTCTCCCATGGAGACGATCGTAGAGATGCTGGATGTAGTCCTGTGGAACGGCTTGCCATGTCATTTCCACCTGGCGCCTCAGTTGGACCAGCGTTCGTGCTGGACGTGCAGACCGCGTGAGACGACGCTTCATCCAGTCCCAAACATGCTCAATGGGGGACAGATCCGGAGATCTTGCTGGCCAGGGTAGTTGACTTACACCTTCTAGAGCACGTTGGGTGGCACGGGATACATGCGGACGTGCATTGTCCTGTTGGAACAGCAAGTTCCCTTGCCGGTCTAGGAATGGTAGAACGATGGGTTCGATGACGGTTTGGATGTACCGTGCACTATTCAGTGTCCCCTCGACAATCACCAGTGGTGTACGGCCAGTGTAGGAGATCGCTCCCCACACCATGATGCCGGGTGTTGGCCCTGTGTGCCTCGGTCGTATGCAGTCCTGATTGTGGCGCTCACCTGCACGGCGCCAAACACGCATACGACCATCATTGGCACCAAGGCAGAAGCGACTCTCATCGCTGAAGACGACACGTCTCCATTCGTCCCTCCATTCACGCCTGTCGCGACACCACTGGAGGCGGGCTGCACGATGTTGGGGCGTGAGCGGAAGACGGCCTAACGGTGTGCGGGACCGTAGCCCAGCTTCATGGAGACGGTTGCGAATGGTCCTCGCCGATACCCCAGGAGCAACAGTGTCCCTAATTTGCTGGGAAGTGGCGGTGCGGTCCCCTACGGCATTGCGTAGGATCCTACGGTCTTGGCGTGCATCCGTGCGTCGCTGCGGTCCGGTCCCAGGTCGACGGGCACGTGCACCTTCCGCCGACCACTGGCGACAACATCGATGTACTGTGGAGACCTCACGCCCTACGTGTTGAGCAATTCGGCGGTACGTCCACCCGGCCTCCCGCGTGCCCACTATACGCCCTCGCTCAAAGTCCGTCAACTGCACATACGGTTCACGTCCACGCTGTCGCGGCATGCTACCAGTGTTAAAGACTGCGATGGAGCTCCGTATGCCACGGCAAACTGGCTGACACTGACGGCGGCGGTGCACAAATGCTGCGCAGCTAGCGCCATTCGACGGCCAACACCGCGGTTCCTGGTGTGTCCGCTGTGCCGTGCGTGTGATCATTGCTTGTACAGCTCTCTCGCAGTGTCCGGAGCAAGTATGGTGGGTCTGACACACCGGTGTCAATGTGTTCTTTTTTCCATTTCCAGGAGTGTATTATCCACTACAGAAATCTCCACAAATGTCATATATATATATACACATATATATATATAACAGTTCGAAGCTGACATGTGTCTTCTTTAACAATGGGTCCCACGAAAGCTCAGCTGCAGTGAAACAGAAGGTAGAATCCCGAAAGTTGGTGCTCAGACATACACTCCAGAACTTCTCAAAGATGTCCGTGAGCTGATGCATATCAGCATATTCGTCTAAATTAGGGATGCCGATCTTCTGCCAAACATTCGACATATGCTCATACTCCATAGCCATTATGGCAGTGGTTCTTAGTTTTCTGGAGAATGTATGATGGGCAGTGTAGTTTCGTGGAGTTTTTCCACTGAACCCAAGTATTTGTATGGATAGATCCCCTTCGTCTCCACAAGCTGAAATTTTCCACATCAGGATATGTGGCTCTTATGATAAGCATATCCTCCTGATGCATCGTCTCAGCAAGTTTCTGAAGAGACGTGTGCATGAAGCAAAGTGAATCCAGGAAGTGGAGCATTATTCTTTGAAAACTAAATGTACTTTTCAATGGTGTCAGGGATGACACTGACCTTACCATCACTCAGCCCGAAATCATCCAAGTGTTGAAGTAGAAAGTTACATCATACCTGCTCAAATTTTGGAAAAAGACAGGTATATGCCATGGCAGTTGGTATTTCAAGTTACAGTCACTGTGAACTGCACCACAGAACTTCCTTGTTATGTTACAATGGTTTCCACTTTTTTATCCAATGGCAGCGCACAGGTAGGACACTCAGTTGCCTGCTTGTACAGTGCATCAATCTACTCCACGTTGGTGACAGGGATATTCTCACAATGTATGTGATCAACTTCCCGTCCAAGTTTTTGAGCTCAGCAAACAGTCTTCTCGAATGATATCGCAATAGACGATTCTCATTTGTTGCGACTAGAGTGATACATGCATATAACTTGATACGGTGCCACATGGAACACATGCCATTCTGTGAACGTTCTGTGGAGGTGGTATGAGAGGCAGAGGGGTTTGCTTCACAATGCACCATAGGGGCTAGGAGGCACTTGAAGTCAGGGCAAACGACAAAGAGATATCGCTCCTGGTGGTGGGTATTCTTAATATTTTAGAAATTTTTGTCCTCATTAGGCATTTCCACACATGAGGTACCTTTCAAGATGCTTACTCTTGGTAAACGAGTTGAGGCATCTACACCAAAATAACCTTCATATTTATAGGTATTTACTATGTTTACCAGGTACTTTGAAAAAGTAGAGGGTCCAACTACTTTTTAGTTCTTTGCTCTGCACAGTGTGCTCGTGGTCATCCTAATCATTTGTTGCTTCAACTCCCACAGTGTGTAACTGAAACGAATAATGGGGATTCTGCTTCTCGAATTTTGAAATGTCCTGTAGTTAATGGGGAATGAGATTTCTTTCAAATTGGAATGCCATGATCATTTGATGATTCATGTGTTTTCAGATCACATGTCTTTTTAGGGTAATTTCTATCGCAAGCCAGAGGCGACCGTACAAAGCAGTAATCATCAATAAAATTCTGGACACTAATACAACCATTTTTAAAGGTAATATCTTCTGGAAGAGCGATGAAACTGGACCCCCAATAAGTGGATGAAAAAATGAGTAGAAATCAGAAAGGAGCTCAGCTGAGAGCCTTACCAACCCCTTTGCCTACCTCTCGGAAAAATGTCCCAGTATGACGCTCTCGGTATAATTTATAAACCTCTCTGATCGACTAGCGCCGCTGTCTCACACCTATTCTCTCTACCAATTTCATCTTCAACGCCACCTTCCTCTTTTGGGGAGAGGAGGGGGGCCAACTAGCGGTACAGAACTGCTTTGTACTTAATTTCAGCATAACACGAATTATTATCACATCGTGGGAGCTCGTCTTCCAGAACTGTTGTTCGACAAGCATTGTGGCATTTGGCAGGGTCTCGGTGGCCCACGTCCGAGTTATCAATGTCGGCAAGTGAGCTCCTTCCCCCAAATGTGCCACCAATCGTGGATTAGTCCAGTGCAGCCTTGTTACTTGGTAATCCATAATAGTGCGGGCAGGGGTGCTGCTGTTGCTAGACCCAATGCTATGTCTTGGCGATCTCCAGTGACAGAGCATTGCCCAGACTATGGAAAATCGGCCAGAGTCGTTATGCCATGCCACAGACCAGCCTGGGAGATCCACAGCCTGGGCTGCACTGCAGACGTCAATGGACCCAGCTTTTGCTTCTGTTGCTGCACGTCTAGTCATGGGAACATCATTTGCAGTCATGGACCAAACTGCTGCTGCTGCAGTTACTTCACAGCTGGTCATAGGTACATCATCACAGACGTCAGCAGAGCCAGCTACTGTTGCTGCTGAATATGCATGAGTGGTAGGGTAGTCTGCTGAAACAATGACACTGATGATGTGCTGGGCTGCTGTTGCACCAGCAGTTGCTGCTACAACGTCATCATCACGTCAGCTACTGCTGCTTCTACTGCTGACTTCTGACAGACAGAAGGACGAAAAATAATAATTATCAAGCACAATTTCAAAAAATAAGGATACATATACGCATCTATAGTGTTCCTACTAAAATTCACCACATCAAAATAGTCAGTGGATCCTATCTCTAGCAACATTCGTTCCAATTCAGTCAGCACATCGAATGTATCTTTTATTTAAAAAAAAAAAAAAAAAAAAAACACGTCACGTTAGTAATCCATGTATGCAGCTGCATGTCTTGGGTGTTAGTGTTCTTAGAAGAAGAAACACAAGAAGAAGAACTACTGCATGGGGGCTTAATTATATAGATATGGAATGAAAATACTTTTTAAATTTTTTGTCGCTAACTGTCCGGTTAGGCAGTCTCGTAAACGGTTGGCCCTGACTAGTTTTAGTACGCAATCTGACTGCATAGAATAACAACAAAGAATGAAATGAAAATTTCCTGTTAACACAATTAATTAATTAAGTCCCCAGCAACTATAAAACGTACGAAACCAAAGCACAAGTGTAACTCTTCTGTGTGTGGAAGTCTGATTCAACGTACACATCTGGCACGGTTCTTCAATAAGACAAGAAATTTTAAATACCATTTATACTGAAGTAATTAAAAAAAATAGAAATACTATAATTGCGTAAGGAAACCAGAATTACACTCTAATACAAGAACACAAGCCAGATGCTATGTTGACTGAACCTGTAATGACGCATTATTTAAGACATTGAAATAATAAAAAGACATAAAACATGGAACAAGCACTCCCTACTACAACATCTCAACACCGACTCATTACTACCACATCTCGATAAGCACCCTCCACCACGACTTCTCGACAAGAACTCTCCACTAGCACATCTCAACAAACACTGACTACTACGAGTTCTCGACAAGCACTGCCAGTGGAGGCGACGGAATAAAACTCTTTGGCGCAATCTCTGGCGCTGTGGCTCAGTGTAGCCACCTTTCACTACTACTACTCACGTATTCACTTATCGATGACTGGCATCATGCTGCACGAACTAATGCAGGAGAAAGGAGTCATAGTTTCCGTCAGCTCATTTTCATCGGATTCATCACCATTACTGACTGCACCTACAAGCAGACCAGGACAGTAATGCAAGCATGCAGTTATGTGTGTTGGGTGTTGGTATTGTTGGAAGGAGCATAAAAAGGACTACTACTTACATATGTGCTCCTCGACGACTAGCATAAGCCCTCATGACCTTACTGTACAGAGTGGTGTTGACCACTAAGGGGATCATCTGCACATCATCATTGCAATTGCTAATGACAATGGGAAACAGCAGAGATGTAGATTCGACTGTTATTGGGCTCGGCTGCAGCACTCGATCCATCCCCATTGCCCGTGATCACGGAAGAATTCTTCAACAGACAGAAACAAAAAAGTACTATTAATCACATACATTACTAGGGACGGAGGGAGAAGGAAAGACTGATACTTAGTTTCACATTAATTAGGATTTATCCGGCCACCATGCTATGGAATACCAAGCTGCCTTGTTAGATCTCCAAGCGTGGCCGAGCGGTTCTAGGCGCTTCAGTCTGGAACCGCGCGACCGCTACGGTCGCAGGTTCGAATCCTGGCTCGGGCATGGGTCCTTAGGTTAGTTAGGTTTAAGTAGTTCTAAGTTCTAGGGGACTGATGAGCTCAGAACTTAAGTCCCATAGTGCTCAGAGCCATTTGAACCATAGATCTCCAAGCGTGCTGTCACTCAAGAAATCTAACATGATAATCCTATTTACAACAGACTAGGAAGAAGAACAAGAAGAAATTAGTCATCAGATTGCAAATAATGAAAAAGGAAATATGTAAATACACACATACAGCAAAAGAACATTAACAGAAATCATCTCCACACACCTGTATCGTCACAGGTCAAGCTGGGTCAGTTACTAGCAACACCACTGTCATAGGCTGCAGCAATACCGTACTTCAAAGTGCTGACAGCGGTCGAGGTGTGACGGAAGTACGCGATAAATCAGTGGGAAAGTGGGAATGGTTACAACTGAGAATCACTATCCGGGCTACTCACAAGGGAATCTCCCCATCGCACCCCCCTCAGATTTAGTTATAAGTTGGCACAGTGGATAGGCCTTGAAAAACTGAACACAGATCAATCGAGAAAACAGGAAGAAGTTGTGTGGAACTATGAAAAAAATAAGCAAAATATACAAACTGAGTAGTCCATGCGAAAATGGGCAACTTAAGGGTTATGTGAGGCCAGGAGCGCCGTGGTCCCGTGGTTATTGTGTGCAGCTGCGGAACGAGAAGTACTTGGTTCAAGTCTTCCTTCGAGCGTAAAATTTTATTCTTTATTTTCAGACAATTATCAAAATTCAGGCACTCACACATAATCAAATTCGCTCTCCAAAATTCCAGGACATGTTCAGATTTGCTTGGACATATGCAGGATTTGACGGTCTACACACGGAAAAATTTGAAAACGTTAAAAACATGTTTTGACAGAGCACAGGGAAAATTGTGCGACTGTGAAACTGTTGGATTCATTTGTTGCAGTTTATGTGACAAACTCTTATGTTTTCATCACTTTTTGGGAGTAATTCTAACATCCACAAGAAAACCTAAATCGGGCAATGTAGAAGAATCTTTTTACCCATTCGCCAAGTGTACAAGTTAGGTGGGTCGACAACATATTCCTGTCATGTGACGCACATGCCCTCACCAGTGTCGTATAGAATATATCAGACGTGTTTTCCTGTGGAGGAATCGGTTGACCTATCACCTTGCGATCAAATGTTTTCGGTTCCCATTGGAGAGGCACGTCGTTTCGTCTACTAATCGCAGGGTATGCGGTGCGGTCGCAAAACACAGACACTAAACTTATTACAGTGAACAGAGACGTCAATGAACGAATGAACAGGTCATAATTTTGGGAAAATAAAGAAAAATTTTTCACTTGAGGGGAGACTTGAACCAAGTACTTCTCGTTTCGCAGCTGCACACGCTAACCTCGGGACCACGGCGCTCTTACGTTCAGAGTATCATTGATGCTGCCACCTATCTGCGCATGGACTACTCATTCTGTATATTTTGCTCATTTTTTCATAGTTCCACACAACTTCTTCCTGTTTTCTCGATTGATCTGTGTTCAGTTTTTCAAGGCCTATCCACTGTGCCAACTTATAACTAAATCTGAGGGGGGTGCGATGTGGAGGTTCCCTTGTCAGTACAGGGATGAAAGAATGCTGGAATAGTTAATGAGAAGTGCCAATTTGCCTTGACCAGTCTACTCACTGGTGGAAGGAAATGACTCCTTACGCCGAAACACCCCATTTATGTAGATGAGAGCTGCATATAGCCTTCAATAGGAAACAAGAATACTTATTACCGCAAAGCAAAACTTGTTCCAGTGTGCGTAAGTGTGAGCGAGCCAAGACCTGACTGCTATCACGCCTGTAATGAAAAGAATAGTTTATTCCTCCAGAGATTTGTAACAGCATTATCACACTGATGTCTTAGGCAGGTTTGTTCCAGGATGCATAGCCACTAGCGAGTTGCTGCCTGTCTGTTGTCATACTGCAACATGCTGCAACCAAAAGAACTGTTTATTCTTCCGCCACTTTGTGACATCACTGTCAAGCCTGTGTCATTATACAGGGTGTTACAAAAAGGTACGGCCAAAATTGGTCCTCCTCTACCAATTCATCGGTCACCGAATCTGTTGTTGAGAAGCGTACAAACACTTCGACTGAAATGTCCAGGAGTTCCATCGTGCATGAACCACATGTTGTGTCGTACTTGTAAAGGCACAGGTAGAGTATCACGTATGAAATCATGATAACGTGCTCCACTGAGCGTAGGTGGAAGAACATACTGACGAAACTAAAATGAGCTCTAACATGGAAATTGAGCGTTTCCGGACACATGTCCACATAACGTCTTTTCTTTATTTGTGTGTGAGAAATGTTTCCTGAAAGTTTGGCCGTACCTTTTTGTAACACCCTGTATTTCAGTGCGGCATGCGGTTTATCGTATTCGAGCACATCCAATGACTTTCTCTCAACTATTATCAGGACTTCCTCATTAAAGGCCACTCACTCACGTGCAGGCAACTATCAAGAGCTGTCTATCTGCAGACTACTACTCACATGATGGCAATATCACCAGCTTGTCGAGTCTTGCCCATCCTCTGTTGCCGGTGCCCAGCTGGCTAGCTTCTATCTGAAGAGTACTGCCCACTTGACCGCGATACTGTTGGTGGCGATTGAAGAACTAGCCGCTACTGCTGGCATCCCTTTTGGGTATGACCTGTGCTGACTCGGATTCGAGTGTCGGTCCGGTACACAGTTTTAATCTGCCTGTAAGTTTCATATCAGCGCACACTCCGCTGCAGAGTGAAAACCTCATTCTGGAAACTACGGCTAAGCCGTGTCTCTGCAATATCCTTTCCTCCTTTCCTCCATAGATGACAGTGCTGCTAGATTCGCAGGAGAGCTTCTGTGAAGTTTGGAAGGCAGAAGACTAGGTACTGGCAGAATTGAAGCTGTGAGGACGGGTCGTTCGTCGTCTTTGGGTAGCTCAGTTGGCAGAACACTTGTCTGCGAAAGTTCGTGTTCGGGCTCACAGTTTTAATCTAGCCAGGAAATTTCGTATTTCCAATTGTTTGTGTTTTTTAATCGACGTTTTGGTGTATTGTCTCACTCATATGTTATATGTGTTAATCATACGTAATATAACAGCATATGACCTCTTCTCTTTCAGCAAATACTGTAGCATGCTTGACGCCTGTATGCTTATAGGATTGGACGAGTCGGGCATTGAACATCATTCATTATAGACTACAAAACTGAACAGTATTTATTAATAACAAAAATCAAGGTAAAAAAAACCACAGACACGAAGCAACATAGCAATATCTTATAAGATTACAGGGACAGCCAGTTAAACTTCAAACTTTACAATGAATATTTCAATACCAAGAAACAAATTTCTTGTATAAGACTGATAGTAAAATTTTAAACTGAACAGAGATTAGCTTCAAATCAGATGTGAAATAATAAATGGGAGAATTTCAGCACAATTAGAATTTCTAATCTCATATCTGCTTTCAGGGAGCAGTACAAGCAGTCAAGTTTCAGCAGGGCAGAAAATATTTTAACTACCCTGAATTGAAGAATAAGCACCAAAACACAGTAATATGGTGATATAGTGTAAAAGCTTTCTTAAAATCAGGTACGAAAGCCCCAATTCGACTCCGAAACGAGGAGCATAAACAAGACTTTCCCTGACGTCACCGGCGATCCGCACATCTCACGATAGTCTGGCTGAGATATCAAATTAGCTGCCTCTAACACACACAAAGTACTTCTTTTAAAACAAAGATCACATACATACAATCATACTGCAGCAATATATGGACCTAAGTGACCCACAGGCTAAACCAAGAATTTTTTGTCTGTCGACAGTTCAGATAGAAAAGCCAGTGCATATAGCAAATACAAGGCCACTCTTCAATCAACACTCTCACTCTTAAACAAAAACATACGACAGAAGGTGCAGTTACTCCTCCATGACCAGCAGAACGCTTCTCACATAAGAAGCAAACAAAAGGTTATTTCATCTTGAGATTGAAGCTCTTTTGTCTGTGTTTGCTTTAACAATAACATACGTTTTTGGATGGGGTCCGCCTTTAGCAAAACACAAAATTAAAAAATACATCCAACACACAAAAACATTCTCACCAACTTACAAACACACAGAACACACAAACGAGCAAACACCCATAATAACAAACAAGTGGTTCACTCTCAGCTACAACAACAAAGCAGCCCACAGAATAGGCAACAAACTCAAACTCAAAAAACAAGGGGTAAAAATAACCTACTGGGCAGACAACTCAACACAGAAAAAACTGAGGACAACCAACACAAGGACAGACAAACACAACACATCTGGTCTTTACCAACTAGCGTGTGAGGACTGCAAATCAGTTTATACAGGACAGACAAGCAGAAACTTTAATACCAGATACACAGAACACAGAAGAGCATTAAAAAGTAACAGCTGTCATTCCACATCTGCTGAACGCCTTATGGATAATAAACATAGCCCAACAGGCATCAACACTGATTTGAAAATTCTCAAATGCAGCAACAGTGCCCCACAAAAACTAATAATTGAAGAAAATTATCAAATACAAATAGCCATAGTTGAAGGAGATCAAGTAATAAATGAATACACAGGTAATAATTTTTTCATAATGTGGGGCCACAGTCATAATATATTTCTTTAAAGTCAGTACCGCCATTAGACTGTTTTTTATTTGCGGTGTTACACTTACACGATCATGATTTCGGCTGCATGAAGTTGTATATAGTTGCAGGTGACAAACTGCAAAGAAAAATAGACAGTGTAAAAACGTAATACAGCAGAAAAACCGCAACATGTGGTAAGAAGGTATGAATACACAATTTTATGTTCTCTTCAAAACTCTGTAATTACGATTTAGAAACTAATATTTGTATGTATTTAAACAGTAGAGAACATTAAGGAATGTTAACAGCCATAATAATAAAAAAAACACTGATAATGCTGCAACTGCAGTGAAACATGTCTAGAACAAAAAACAAAATTGTCTTTTGCTAAAGGCGGACCCCACCCAAAAAACATATGTAAAAGGTTATTTAATAATCAGTAAACAACTTCTACATGAGTGCCATAGAAGGAAACAGCGCTAGGTGTTAAGATATCCAATAAGAAATATTAAATTTGCAATGTAACTAAACGTTAATATACATATACCTCAGGAAAAAGACAATAAATGAATAACCAGTAAGCACACTGGGAGACTGAGCTTAGCCAAACGACGACAGATTCCAGTCCCCAATAACAACAGCTTGCCATCAGAAAAGCTCTCTTCCCATCGCTATAAACCAGCAAGCCCTCACTTAGAGAAACACAGCGACGGAGAGGCACAAGGAGGATTTTGTGACATGAAACTCATAAGAGGAACTATGTCACATAAGAACCGAAGTCTAGCATCATGTTCCAGAAGCTACTCGCCTGATCCATTAAACGAAGGCTCGTGCGAGGGCTGCTTCCAGCTTAAAGTTGTTTTCTGGTCTCTTCATCTGGAAGGCAACAGAAAAATGTGCCCCTCTACCTACAATGATCCATCTGCTGCCAGCTCTGTAGGGCCACGCAGTTCTAGTCCTCTGACTCGCTGTTTTCCACAAAGACATGTCCTATGCCTCCGATGGTCCAGCACAGCAACAAATTCAAGACGTGCCGGACCTGTCTACGTGACCCAGGTCACATATCACAGACCAGACACACCCAAACCATTGCTTACAGCGCTGCACCTTGAGGACGCACCATGGGCCCACAAAACGTGGCTTACCCAAGGCTTTGGCTCCACCGGCTCGTCTCCCGAACTTCTTCACAAAAACCCAAACTTTGAAGTTCCCTGGACGCTGGCCGCAGTTATACCACACTGCTTCTTTTTTGTGGGCCATTTCTATGGTGACCATAGCCCAACGCCAGTTGTCCCTAATAATGTCAGGCGAGAGCCCCTCAGGTAGCAAGTTTGTGGAGGACCACAGGTTAAATAAGCAAACATGAGAGAAGCTGGGTAACCTGCTGAGCTTCATGCTTTGCTGCGTTAACCGTAAGATTGAGCCGTGGTGGGGAACGATCACACTTACTCTGTAACATTTAATCAATGCAGCTTTAAGGATCCTATTAAAGAGTAGAATTTCCAGGTCTCCAGAGTAGTAAATTCCAGAGCATTGTCACTGACGACAATTTTGGGAGGCACAAACAGGGAAAATATTTCGATGATGTATTTAGTGCTAGCACCCGTTGTTACCCTTCCACTTGGTGCCAACCACACAAATCAGGATAAGGCATCTATGGACAGAAAGATGTACTTAAGACCTGGCTGTGTATCGGGTAGTGGCCCTACATAATCGAACATAAACACTACATTTGGTGCTCAGCCCAAGTGGATTGGAGCAATCTCCTACGTCCATCAGAGATGGGTTTGACGACCTTACACTCCACGTACTGACCTACCATTTTACTCACAGCCCTAAACAATGCTGACCATGTCAAAGACTCCATAGTCCTGTGAATTGTTCTGTAAATGCCCAGATGATCCCCTGTCACCAACTCATGATAGTATCAGAATACATCTGGGTATCAGAATACACCCAGGTCAATCAAGTCTTTAATTGCCCATCACTTCTAGTATCGAAGCAGAAAAATCCCTGTGATCAGTTCGTACCCTGGGCTGACTGCACCCGTTTCCAAACGACATTTGATAAGCCCCAGTTCCGAATCCTGTTCCCACTGCTTTCTTAGGTCAGCAAAGAAGCCAGGCACGTCGGCGACTACTGTACTAACAGCCTCCCGTTCGCCTGGATCCTCAGCAGAAGAGCACTTACCATCTTTCCCAAACATTCGACTAAGAGAATCTGAAGGGAATTCACACTGTCCAATGGGCAATTTGTCCAGTTTTACGAGGCTGTACCAACACTCAAGTGAGGACTAGCACCCGCTGTCACCCTTCCACTCGGTGCCAACCACACAAATCAGGATGAAACGCCTGCTTAAATCAGCAGGACAGAACAGATAGTCGGAATTGTGGAAAGGGGCCAAAAATGAGTGGCTGTCAGTTACACCCGAACACATACAACTTTATTTAGTTGCCCAAACATTACAGCTCAAATTTCCGAGCTTAACTATCGACAGAAAATGTCACACAATCTTATGGCTTAAGGGCACAACCTCTTTAATTTTTAAAACAGCTGAAGCCCTATGATTTAAAACTACAATAAATTTTCAAAAGGCAGAAAGGGCATATTGCAAACGAGGATGAAGGCCCAAACAATCTAAGACTTGACAAGTAAGGAATTTTAATTTTAAAACGGCTGAAGGTCCATGATTGAAAAACACAACTACAATAAATTTTCAAAAGGCAGAAAGCCCAAAGCTTTATCCAACTAAAAGCATACACATTTAAACCATCGGCTTTTTTTTTTTTTTTTTTTTTCATCAGTCTACTGACTGGTTTGATGCGGCCCGCCACGAATTCCTTTCCTGTGCTAACCTCTTTATCTCAGAGTAGCGCTTGCAACCTACGTCCTCAATTATTTGCTTGACGTATTCCAATCTCTGTCTTCCTCTACAGTTCTTGCCCTCTACAGCTCCCTCTAGTCCCACGGAAGTCATTCCCTCATGTCTTAGCAGATGTCCTATCATCCTGTCCCTTCTCCTTATCAGTGTTTTCCACATATTCCTTTCCTCTCCGATTCTGCGTAGAACCTCCTCATTCCTTACCTTATCAGTCCACCTAATTTTCAACATTCGTCTATAGCACCACATCTCAAATGCTTCGATTCTCTTCTGTTCCGGTTTTCCCACAGTCCATCTTTCACTACCATACAATGCTGTACTCTAGACGTACATCCTCAGAAATTTCTTCCTCAAATTAAGGCCGGTATTTGATATTAGTAGACTTCTCTTGGCCACAAATGCCTTTTTTGCCATACCGAGTCTGCTTTTGATGTCCTCCTTGCTCCGTCCGTCATTGGTTATTTTACTGCCTAGGTAGCAGAATTTCTTAACTTCATTGACTTCGTGACCATCAATCCTGATGTTAAGTTTCTCGCTGTTCTCATTTCTACTACTTCTCATTACCTTCGTCTTTCTCCGATTTACTCTCAAACCATACTGTGTACTCATTAGACTGTTCATTCCGTTCAACAGATCATTTAATTCTTGTTCACTTTCACTCAGGATAGCAATGTCATCAGCAAATCATATCATTGATATCCTTTCACCTTGTATTTTAATTCCACTTCTGAACCTTTCTTTTATTTCCATCATTGCTTCCTCGATGTACAGATTGAAGAGTAGGGGTGAAAGGCTACAGCCTTGTCTTACACCCTTCTTAATACGAGCACTTCGTTCTTGATCGTCCACTCTTATTATTCCCTCTTGGTTGTTGTAAATATTGTATATGACCCGTCTCTCCCTATAGCTTACCCCTACTTTTTTCAGAATCTTGAACAGCTTGCACCATTTTATATTGTCGAACGCTTTTTCCAGGTCGACAAATCCTATGAAAGTGTCTTGATTTTTCTTTAGCCTTGCTTCCATTATTAGCCGTAACGTCAGAATTGCCTCTCTCGTCCCTGTACTTTTCCTAAAGCCAAACTGATCGTCACCTAGCGCATTCTCAATTTTCTTTTCCATTCTTCTGTATATTACTCTTGTAAGCAGCTTCGATGCATGAGCTGTTAAGCTGATTGTGCTTGTCAGCTCTTGTCGTCTTCGGAATTGTGTGGATGATGTTTTTCCGAAAGTCAGAGGGTATGTCGCCAGACTCATATATTCTACACACCAACGTGAATAGTCGTTTTGTTTCCACTTCCCCCAATGATTTTAGACTACCTGGTGCACTTACTCTTCAAAAACCAAAATACAGCTAAACTTCACGGGATGCTGGCCAAACTTTCGCCAACTCGAACACTCGCTGTTGCTCACGGGAATACTCCCAACAGCCAACCACGAAAACGAACGGCACAATGCGAACAGACTGGCTTCGGTAATTAAATCATCAACTTTGATGTCCTGGGTAGGTGAACCACGAACCTCGTAGCAATAGGAACAGCTCCCACACACACTCCGACACTGCGTAGAGACTGCCAGCGGGCCCCGCTCACTGTGTCGGGAGGAGATTTCCTGGCTGATCCGCACCAGCCGACCGACTCCTCAGAGCCATTACGCCGACAACATTTAAAATAACTTGTCAGTCAAAATCACACAAACTACACACAGTTTCACGAACACTGCACGAAGAACTAGAGAATTCTAACGGCAGTGACTGTAGAATGACAGGGACGAATCACGAGTCGGCACACACAGCCAACCCAAAGCGATCGCCGGTCAAATACACGTCGTCCAGCAAGACGACCAACCAACGACCAACCAAAGTCGCCCCCCACTCCAGTCATGTGTGTCGGTAACCGTCGGGAGAGTCATGGCGGTCCGGGCCTCAATCCTGCCGTGCCCCGACTGAACTTGTGCTGCGTGCCAACTCAAACACTGCATGGTCCAAATTAACTGCTGGCACATTCCAGCTGGATTCATCGACACACGACGACCGGGAAGTAATAACAGTCCAGCAAAGATAATACGGCAAGGCTTATATCGATAAGCGCTGGTGCTGCCGCTCACGGGCAGGCACAAGTGACACGAGTAACTGAAACTAACATAACGAGGTGGCAGTACGGCAAAAACAGGATGTTAAATAAGAGAGGGCACGGACACGAGCCAAGCACGGCTTACAGGGTAAGGCATCTACGGGCACAAAGATATACACTCCTGGAAATGGAAAAAAGAACACATTGACACCGGTGTGTCAGACCCACCATACTTCCTCCGGACACTGCGAGAGGGCTGTACAAGCAATGATCACACGCACGGCACAGCGGACACACCAGGAACCGCGGTGTTGGCCGTCGAATGGCGCTAGCTGCGCAGCATTTGGGCACCGCCGCCGTCAGTGTCAGCCAGTTTGCCGTGGCATACGGAGCTCCATCGCAGTCTTTAACACTGGTAGCATGCCGCGACAGCGTGGACGTGAACCGTACGTGCAGTTGACGGACTTTGAGCGAGGGCGTATAGTGGGCATGCGGGAGGCCGGGTGGACGTACCGCCGAATTGCTCAACACGTGGGGCGTGAGGTCTCCACAGTACATCGATGTTGTCGCCAGTGGTCGGCGGAAGGTGCACGTGCCCGTCGACCTGGGACCGGACCGCAGCGACGCACGGATGCACGCCAAGACCGTAGGATCCTACGCAGTGCCGTAGGGGACCGCACCGCCACTTCCCAGCAAATTAGGGACACTGTTGCTCCTGGGGTATCGGCGAGGACCATTCGCAACCGTCTCCATGAAGCTGGGCTACGGTCCCGCACACCGTTAGGCCGTCTTCCGCTCACGCCCCAACATCGTGCAGCCCGCCTCCAGTGGTGTCGCGACAGGCGTGAATGGAGGGACGAATGCAGACGTGTCGTCTTCAGCGATGAGAGTCGCTTCTGCCTTGGTGCCAATGATGGTCGTATGCGTGTTTGGCGCCGTGCAGGTGAGCGCCACAATCAGGACTGCATACGACCGAGGCACACAGGGCCAACACCCGGCATCATGGTGTGGGGAGCGATCTCCTACACTGGCCGTACACCACTGGTGCTCGTCGAGGGGACACTGAATAGTGCACGGTACATCCAAACCGTCATCGAACCCATCGTTCTACCATTACTAGACCGGCAAGGGAACTTGCTGTTCCAACAGGACAATGCACGTCCGCATGTATCCCGTGCCACCCAACGTGCTCTAGAAGGTGTACGCCAACTACCCTGGCCAGCAAGATCTCCGGATCTGTCCCCCATTGAGCATGTTTGGGACTGGATGAAGCGTCGTCTCACGCGGTCTGCACGTCCAGCACGAACGCTGGTCCAACTGAGGCGCCAGGTGGAAATGGCATGGCAAGCCGTTCCACAGGACTACATCCAGCATCTCTACGATCGTCTCCATGGGAGAATAGCAGCCTGCATTGCTGCGAAAGGTGGATATACACTGTACTAGTGCCGACATTGTGCATGTTCTGTTGCCTGTGTCTATGTGCCTGTGGTTCTGTCGGTGTGATCATGTGATGTATCTGACCCCAGGAATGTGTCAATAAAGTTTCCCCTTCCTGGGACAATGAATTCACGGTGTTCTTATTTCAATTTCCAGGAGTGTACTTATGATCTGGCTAGGTATGGGGTAGTGGCCCTACATAACCGATAAACAAACAAAGTTCGCCATGCTCTATACAAAACTTGAATGCCTCCGTTGCAAACAGAACAGCGAGGGCCTCAAGTTAGCACGTCAATTATTTGGTTTCAGTGGGCATCAACGAACGGGAAGCGCAGGTGATTGGCCTGTGCTCTCAGCCGACTGGCCTGTACTCTCTGCTTTGCTCCTGAAACAATACTGCTGTCGCTATCCATGAGTTGGAAGCATCTGTTTGTAAGATGAAAGGGTGTTCGAAATCTGGAACAGCTAACACCGGAGCATTACTGAATGCAGTCCAAGGCATTAAAGGCTCCCTGCTGTCTTTCGAACTATCTGACGTGACCCCTTCCTAACGTAACAGTTTTAAAGACACCGAGGGTTGCAGGAACTTCGGAATATTGACCATCTCCACGGACCTCTCTATTCCCTTTTTAGTTCTGGGAGGCCGAACTTCGTATACAGAACGAGTTCGCGAGTGGTCAGTCCTCACCTCGCTGGCCGAGACCAGATAACCTCGGAAAGATATCTTCTGATGCGCCAGATTAACCATGGGTGGTTTCACTGTCAATCTCGCCTTCCTCAATCCGACAGGACCAGACGAAGGTATTCCAGAAGTTCAAAAAGGATCTACTGTAAACCATTATATCGTCCACGTAATTGGACTTGAATCTGAACTTAATATCGCCCAACATTGAAACGAGAAGCCTAGATAAAACAGCCACTACCGTCGACAACCCGAAGGGCACCCGATTCATCTCACAAAAGTTCCAATCCGTGCTAAACGCGGTGACCGCCTTGGATTCCTCCACCTGGGGAATTTGGTAATACCCTTGGTTCAAATAAACGCCATGTCGAGTCCCAGCGAACTAAGTGAAGCAATGATGGTAATCTGGAAAGGGAACGGACTCCAGAACACCTCAAGATTCAAATCCCGATGATCAGTTACTGCTCTGTATCCTCCACCGTTGCTCTTTGCCACCAAGAAAATCGGAAAGGCACGGGAAGCCGTAGAGGGCTGGATAACTCTCTCACTTAACATTTTTTCCCACTATAGAGGGCAGCGCCATCATTTTAGGAGGCGACAGGCTGTAAGTGTATTGCCTAATTGGTATCTCATCCGGCAGCCAAATACGATATTCAGTTAAAAACTCTGGAACTCCCGTAGCACCTTACGCAACTCTTGAGCTCCTTGAACTTCTGATTAAATGAGTCACACCTAACCCATTGTACTTGGCTGCTACCGAACAAACATCCGAGTATTTATCGTCCCGAAACAATCGAAACCTTACAGACTTACACAATTTAACTTCCTGTGAATAATTCAAAACTAACGTAGTCCTTCTAACAAAATCACGTCCTAACGACAAATTAGTGCTTGAACCTTTCACCACCAATAGCAATGGCCAGGAAAAGTTGCCAGTCGTACAGGAAACACGCAAAAACCCTGTCAAAGTTAGAGGTATAAAGAAAAATACTGCTCCCTGGGTCTAATACGTTAATGCACAGAATGGCTCGTGATTAAGATTGTGGAGCTTCGTTACGAATATTTCGACAGTTTACTGATAATATTTCTACAGCTGAAGTGTCTTTAAGCTGCGTATCGACTGGCGGGAGTTCATGAGAGTACCTCGAACTACCGCCTAGCCTAAACAAACCACCACGTGCACTCCACAAGTACGCTGCCAACCGCGCGAGGCCAGCAGCATTCACCACCTCCGCCAGCCGCCTGTACGAATTGAGGGTGGCTTCAGAACGCAGGCAACAGACATCGTTGGTGCTGACGCGAGCCACAACTTGCAGACAACTGCGCCCAGCATGTTCGATAGCTGCAAGCAAGGCCGCCTCCACATCTCGAATGAAGCCCCCTGCCAGACATACCGGGTGCACATTGGCTTTCATTCGAGCCCTGAACGCTGGGCTCCATAATGTCCCTAACATTGGAGCTCCCGATAACTAGGAAACAAGTCTCCCCGTGCGGCTGGTCGGATCCTGCTCAAGTAGCGGTCACCACTGACAGGATGAACGGGAGAGGCCAGATGGACAGTCTCCGCGTCGAGCGACGTGAATGCGTTACGTTCCGCCAGTCATCCTGCTATGAGGTGGATCCACCGCGTCGGATACACTAGTAGGTGCCTTGCAGCGGAGTCCATGGACGAAGAAAGCGCCGCCAGAAGGTGACTGACCGAAGCCAAAGACGCATTGAGCTGTACGGGAAACCGCGGCCAGCTCCTCCTGCGTCCGCACACAGCATGCACACATACCACCCATCTTACCAAGCCTAACTGGAGAAGTAAACTGTAAAAGCAGACAGAATTCTAGATATACCCTCATCAATGAGCTATGTAGCTGGCTGTCCAAGAGAAATGAAAACTGTGCAACAAACTGAATGAATTTACCCATTGAAAAGCGGGGGATTAAACCTCTTAAACAGAAAAACACGCACGAAATTTAAGAAATGAAGCACAAGGAAAACATAGGAGAACAACTTGCCGCTCTGTAAACGTGTGCCAGCCTAGAGCTAGGACCTAACTGACTGACTTAGTAAATGAACGGACGCTTGTGTTAAAAAAAAATGTACTATCAGGAAAATACAGGAAGAGATAAACACTTAACTTGCCGCTCTGTAGATGTGCATCAGCCGAGAGATGGGGCCTGCCCGTACCCTCCCTCTTATACTGTGCCGGCCGGTGTGGCCGAGCGGTTCTAGGCGCTACAGTCTGGAACCGCGCGACCGCTACGGTCGCAGGTTCGAATCCTGCCTCGGGCATGGATGTGTGTGATGTCCTTAGGTTAGTTAGGTTTAAGTAGTTGTGAGTTCTAGGGGACTGATGAACACAGATGTTAAGTCCCATAGTGCTCAGAGCCATTTCAACCATTTGAACCTCTTATACTGTGTATATGTGTGTTTGTGTGTGTGTTTTGTTTTACTATTATAGAGTGGCCGAGCGGTTTTAGGCGCTACAGTCTGGAACCGCGCGACCGCTACGGTCGCGGGTTCGAATCCTGACTCGGGCATGGATGTGTGTGATGTCCTTAGGTTAGTTAGGTTTAAGTAGTTGTGAGTTCTAGGGGACTGATGAACACAGATGTTAAGTCCCATAGTGCTCAGAGCCATTTCAACCATTTGAACCTCTTATACTGTGTATATGTGTGTTTGTGTGTGTGTTTTGTTTTACTATTATAGAGTGGCCGAGCGGTTCTAGGCGCTACAGTCTGGAACCGCGCGACCGCTACGGTTGCAGGTTCGAATCCTGCCTCGGGCATGGATGTGTGTGATGTCCTTAGGTTAGTTAGGTTTAATTAGTTCTATGTTCTAGGTGACTGATAACCTCAGAAGTTAAGTCGCATAGTGCTCAGAGCCATTTGAACCAACTATTATAGATACAAACAAAACGGGCAAGTATGGGACAGTGAAACATGCAAATAATTCTAATAAACATATTCCACAACGTCTCTGACACACCATATATACACTGAAGCGCCACAGAAACTAGTATAGGCATGTGTACTCAAATACAGACATGTGAGCTTTAACGTGGTGTTATACTCGGCGCAAGAGCGATGGGATGCAGCATCTCCAAGGTAGCGATGAAGTGGGGATTTTCCCGTACGACCATTTCACGAGTGTACCGTGAATATCAGGAATATGGAGAAAGATCAAATCTCCAACATCGCTGCGGCAGATAAAATATCCTGCAAGAACGGGACCAAGGATGACTGAAGAGAACCGTTCAGCGTGACAGAAGTGCAACCCTTCCGCAAATTGCTGCAGATTTCAATGCTGAGCCATCAGCAAGTGTCCGCGTGCGAACTGTTCAAAGAAACACCATCGATAATGGCTTTCGGAGCCGAAGGCACACTCGTGTACACTCGATGACTGTACTACACGACGCTTTACGCCTGAACCAGGCCAGTCAGCACCGATGTTGGACTGTTGATGACTGGAAACATGTTTCCTGGTCGGACGAGTCTCGTTTCAAATTGTATCGAGCGCATGGACGTGTACGGGTATGGAGTCAAACTCATGAATCATGGAGTCTACCTGTCGGCAGGGGACTGTTCAATGTGGTGGAGGCTCTGCAGTAGTATAGGGCGTGTGCAGTTGGAGTGATATGGGGCCCCTCACAGGTCTAGATACGACTTTGACGGGGGACACGTACGTAAGCCTCCTGCCTGATCACCTGCATCCATTCATGTCCATTGTGTATTCTGACGCACTTTCCAGTAGATCAGTGCGACACTCCACACGTCCAGAATTGGTACAGAGTGGCTCCAGGAGCACTCTTCTGAGTTTAAACACTTCCGCTGGCCACCAAACTGCCATAACATGAACCTTATTGAGCACATGCTGGATGCCTTCACCCCCTCATACTCTTACGGATTTATGGACAGCCCTGCAGGATTCATGATGTCAATCCGTCCAGCAGTACTTCGGACATCTACATCTACATCTACATCTACATCTACATCTACATTGATACTCCGCAAGCCACCCAACGGTGTGTGGCGGAGGGCACTTTACGTGCCACTGTCATTACCTCCCTTTCCTCTTCCAGTCGCGTATGGTTCGCGGGAAGAACGACTGTCTGAAAGCCTCCGTGCGCGCTCTAATCTCTCTAATTTTACATTCGTGATCTCCTCGGGAGGTATAAGTAGGGGGAAGCAATATATTCGATACCTCATCCAGAAACGCACCCTCTCGAAACCTGGCGAGCTATCTACACCGCGATGCAGAGCGCCTCTCTTGCAGAGTCTGCCACTTGAGTTTATTAAACATCTCCGTAACGCTACCACGGTTACCAAATAACCCTGTGACGAAACGCGCCGCTCTTCTTTGGATCTTCTCTATCTCCTCCATCAGACCGATCTGGTACGGATCCCATACTGATGAGCAATACTCAAGTATAGGTCGAACGAGTGTTTTGTAAGCCACCTCCTTTGTTGATGGACTACATTTTCTAAGCACTCTCCCAATGAATCTCAACCTGGTACCCGCCTTACCAACAATTAATTTTATATGATCATTCCACTTCAAATCGTTCCGCACGCATACTCCCAGATATTTTACAGAAGTAACTGCTACCAGTGTTTGTTCCGCTATCATATAATCATACAATAAAGGATCCTTCTTTCTATGTATTCGCAATACATTACATTTGTCTATGTTAAGGGTCAGTTGCCACTCCCTGCACCAAGTGCCTATTCGCTGCAGATCTTCCTGCATTTCGCTACAATTTTCTAACGCTGCAACTTCTCTGTATACTACAGCATCATCCGCGACATCAGTCGAGTCCATGCCACACCGTGTTTCTGTACTTCTGCATGCTCGCAGGGGCCCTCCACGATATTAGGTAGGTGTACCAGTTTCTTTGGCTCTTCAGTGTATATATACAGAAGGTTAACAACACATGTTACAAACTTCTAGTGTTTGTAGAGGGCACTTGGTAGATCAAAAGTTGCATACTAACCTATATCTGAAACGTCGTCCGAAGACGCTATACAGCGTCGAAATTATAGACGCTGGCGCCCGTTACTGGGCCACCCTTTCAGCAGCAAGAGCGACTTTGCCCGCTCACAGACCGGAAGCGGAACGTCTCGCAATGTCATTAGTTATTCAGTGATTGCGACTGATTGCCGTGCTCGTCACTGGAGAAGATGGAGTATAAAGGCCGTATCTCTTATGAATGTGATGCTGCGTTGCCTCAGTGGATGACGAGTTTGGTTTCCATCTTGTGGAACCCTCTAAAATCTCCAATATTTTTCCTTATACAGGAAAACTGTCATTCAAAATCCATTTCCGAAACTGTCATCGCATTCATAAGGAGACAAGGCCTGTCTCTGCAGCGCCTAGCTCCATCTTCTCCAATGGCTGTTGCGGCAATCATTCACGGTCACTGAATAACAAACAGCATTGCGAGATCTTCCGCTTAAGAATGCTTTAATGGCTGTGTGCGCTGTATAATTAAACTAATCTTCTCTTCGCTGTCCGTATGGGAGCGGTACGTACAGGGCTGTCAAACTTGAGAGCCACGGTGCAGCTCTTTCTTGTATACGTTAAATTTTGGTTTTGATCCCCACACTGGACCAGTATTCTAGAATGGATCGCGCTAGTGTTTTGTATACAGCATCTGTTTCTCATCCGCCTATGGGATCATTCTGTTTCATTTCCCCACCAACCGATACATCCAGGTATTTGTATGATTCCAGTTGTGACTCGCTGATATTGCAGTCGTAAGATATTACGTTTAATGTTTTATGAAAAGCATTGCTGATCATTTAAAGCAAGATGCCAGTTAGACACGATACAAAAGTTCAGCGACACTCATTCTACCCATGCGCGAGTGGAAAAGAGAAGTGAGGGAATGATAATGGTACCTAAAATACTCTCCGACATACGTGCGTTCGATCTTTCGTAGTACAGATGGAGATTTACGTGTTTGCACCACTTTAATTATTACTAGTCTCTGACGGCTCTTTTCAGAAAGCACTTCATTAAAAATAATTACATTATCTGCAAAAAGACTGAGGGTTAACTGCAAACTCACGAGTATGCGGGTGACTGACTGCAGACCAGAGGTTGCACAGACAACTGAAATAATCCAAAATTACCATGCGCTTCACACCGAAAGGCTAAAGTTCGTGTGGGCTTGCCCTTCCAGTGCAGTCCAGGACCATCGGCGCTGTAAATCCGTTCCGGGGCAAAACTGTTCCGTTCGATGTATATGAAGAATTCGTCGCAGAAATCTTCAGCTTCCTCTTTGTTAACAATTTCCCTCCTTAAATAGCAATTTCTTGAGTCTTGTAGCGATAGTAACCGGAATAAACCATCTTGATGAAACTTTAAAATTTCATTCAGTCTTCAAAGTTCCTCGGACCTCTCTTGCTTTCCCTATGAACATCGGATCTACTATGGGAACTGCTCCTGCTCTCTTCTGCTGGAGCCACAAGTGAAGTGCTCCGTCCAGTTTCGCGTAACTTGAAGTTGCCAGTCTCTTACGCTGTGACCATCCGGTTTGGCTAACAGATTTGCTTGCAAAAATTGCTTAAAGTTTTTCATTACTTAAGGGGCCTATTCCAAAATGCTCTTAAAGTTGTACTGAAGATTCGCTCTTTTCTTTCCCATTTGTATTCGATCATTGGAACAACACATTTGCGTTTATCTGTCACCTTCCTAAAACGTCAGTTTTGTTTACATCAGGAAGAGCGTGCTCCACGACCATATTGAGATCCAAGATAGGAGGAAGGGCAGCATCAGTCGTTGATTTTTAATGTGTTTATTGCAAATGGATTTCAAATTCTGTGTTGCTCTCTTCAGTGCAATTATATACCAGTCCTAATGACTCATCGTAAATCAAATCGCACCTCTTCCTATCTTGGATCTTCCTAGAACGTGTTAAAAGCCCGTAGCCTTAGTAACAAAAAGAAATGTGAACTAGCTTAACACGCATTGTCAATTATCTACTTTAAAAGCCATGAGATCTGTCGGCTGCTAGAAAAATACAATCAATAATGCATTTCTCCTGGCGATGTATAGTTGTGGTAAATCGGTACTTAACACAGTTCACATCAGCCCAGAGAAAGGATTCTGAAGGGTACTGCCCACAAGAAAATTAAATCATTTTCTTCTGCTGTCGACTTTAAATTAGTTGGAAATTATCGAATCTCGGTTCCTGGGGAAACCTAGGCGAATATGCAGGCAGTTTATCGGCCACGGACATCTTACAAAGGTTGAGACCCCGAGTTTATCTGAAACTGAAATCAGAAACGACCAAAAACAATTCAGGGATGTGCAACGGTTAAGTAGAGGCACGTATACGGCTGTAAAAGGGTGAGTTACGTGCATAGTAATGTATTCTAACCGACAATATCTGTCCCAATTAACAGAACGCTTCAGGCTTCGTTCTTCCTTTTTTTTTTTAAACAAAGTAACATTTATAGAGTAGTGATGAAGAGTAGGCTGAAGTTTGAGACATTAGTCACGAAGAATCAATACGCAAAGAAGTGGGATACGGAAGTACTAAAGAATGACGAGATACGCTTGAAGTTCACCAATGCTATAGATACAGCAATAAGGAATATCTCAGAAGGCAGTACAGTTGAAGAGGAATAGACATCCCTAAAAAGGGCGATAACAGAAGTTGGGAAGGAAAAGGTAGATACAAAGAAGGTAACTGCGAAGAAACCATGGGTAACAGAAAAAATACTTCAATTGACCGATGAAAGGAGGAAGTACAAAAAAAATGTTCCGGGAGATTCAGGAATAAAGAAATAAAAGTCGCTGAGAAATGAAATACGTAGGAACTGCAGGGAAGCCAAAACGAAACGGCTGCATGAAAAATGTGATTGTCGGTAGGACTGACTCAGCACATAGGTATGTCAAAACAACCTTCTTTGACATTAAAAGCAAGGGAGATAATATTAAGAGTGCAACGAGAATTCCACTGTTAAATGCAGACGAGAGAGCAGATAGGTGGAAAGAATACATTTAAAGCCTCTATCAGGGGAAAGATTTGTCAGATGTGGTAGAACAAAAAATAGGAGTCGATTTTGGAGAGATAAGGGTCCCCGATATTAGAATCAGAATTTAAAAGAGCTTTGGAGGACTTGAGGTCAAATAAGGCAGAAGGAATAGATAACAATCCTTTGCAGTTTCTAAAATCGTTGTGGGCAGTGGCAACAGAACGACTATTCACGTTGGTGTGTAGAATGTATGAGTCTGCTGATATACCATCTGACTTTCGGAAAAACAGCATCCACACAATTCCGAAGACGGCAAGAGCTGACAAGTGCAATAATTATCACACAATCAGCGTAACAGCTCATGCATCCAAGTTACTGACAAGAATAATATCCAGAAGAATGGAAAAGAAAATTGAGGATGCGCTAGATGAAGATCAGTTTGGCTATAGGAAAACTAACGGCGCGAGAGAGGCAATTCTGACGATGTGGTTAATAATGGACGCAAGACTAAAGAAAGATCAAGAAACGTTCATACGATTTGACGACCTGGAAAAAACGTTCGACAATGTAAAATGGTGCAAGGTGTTCAAAACTCTGAGAAAAGAATGGGTAAGCTATAGGGAGGGGCGGGTCATATACAATACGTACAAGAGCCAAGAGGGAATAATAAGAGTGGACGACCAAAAACGAAATGCTTATATCAGAAAGGGTGTAAGACAAGAATGGAGTCTTTCGTCCCTACTGTTCGATCAGTACATCGAGGAAGCAATGATGGAAATAAAAGAAAGTTTCGGGAGTGGAATTAAAACTCAAGGTGAATGGATATCAATCATACGATTCGCTGATGACATTGCTATCCTGAGTGTAAGTGAAGGAGAATTACATGATCTGCTGAATGGCAGATTGAGAGTAAATCGAAGAAAGACGAAGGTAACGAGAAATGGTAGAAATGAGAAGAGCGAGAAACTTAATATCAGGATCAATGGTTACTTAGTAGATGAGGTTAAGGAATTCTGCTACCTAGGCGGTAAAATAACGAGTAGCGGACGGAGCAAGGAGGACATCAAAAGCAGGCTAGCAATCGCAAAAATGGTATTCCTGGTCAAGAGAAATCTACTAATAATAAATATCGGCCTTAATCTGAGGAATAAATTTCTGAGAATGTACATCTGGAGTACAGCATTGTACTGTAGTGAATCATGGACTGTGGGAAAACCGGAAAAGAAGAGAATCGAAGCATTTGAGATGGCTGCGACAGACGAATGTTGAAAAATAGTTTGACTGATAAGGTAAGGAATGAGAAGGTTCTACGGAGAATCGGAAAGGAAAGGAATATGTGGAAAACACTGATAAGGAAAAGGGACAGGATGATAGAACATCTGTTAAGACATGAGGGAATGACTTCCATGGTACTAGAGGGAGCTGTAGAGGGCAGAAAATGTAGAGGAAGACAGAGATTGGAATACATACAGCAAATATTAGAGGTCGCAAGTTGCAAGTGCTACTCTGAGGTGAAGAGATTAGCACGTGAGAGGAATTCGTGGCGGGCCGCATCAAACCAGTCAGAAGACTGAGGACCCCCCCCCCCCCCCAATAAAAAAACACATACAGAGATATGTCTTGGTGATCATACCTGCAGAACTGCCAAAGCTGTCCCCCTTCCAGCCTCTGTCATTGATTTCTTCGAAGATTTAGCAAATTGTATTATTTTGTAAGTATATTCAGTAAAAATGAAGCATTATTGAAAAATACTACCTAGATAAACTATACTGATGAAAAATATTCCACACAACAAATTAAATGTACCATTATAGTAAAGAAATTAAAGGTTGTAAATAATTGACTAGAAAAACTGAAACTAAAACGAATATCTATGTCTTATTGTTTATGTCAGCTACTGTGCACTGGTTTCAGTGTCGTGTATAATAAAGAACTATGCGTGTACGAACGATATGTCCATGTGCCCACAACTGGCACACAACGAAACCGACCGTTCAGTGAGATTTGATACGAAAACTGGTTGGGTTAAATTTTTAACACAGTGGTTATCAAATAAAATTAAAACTTTCGATGCTTTAGCATTTGTAATTTTTTTCATTTGCCGTAGAATAACAACAAAATGTGATCTCTCAGGTTTTTTTCAGTACTATTAATTAATAGTGGGTTGCAAGGTGTTCTGCCGAGTTGTTGTTTCCCATTTTATGTACACTATTCCGACTCGTCGAGCGGTCGTTGAAGTACTGTGCATAAAATGGAAAAACAGCTCAGCGACATCCGGAAGAGCACTACTAAACAACAAAATACGTTATGTAAGAAAAGGCCTACTTCCAGTGGTCTTACGACACAAGCTGCTTAGGTCACTGATAACTAGTGGCAGAGCATATCAGCTTATAAGACGGTTCAGCTGAGGTGAAAGTAGTGCACGGCCGCTAACGACTCCCGTAATGTTATTCCACAGAAAGTTTCTTTTTGGATTCTTTGTTTATTTACACAACAGACCCTATCAACCGAAACCCGGAAACAACAATAGTGCTTGCTCAAAGGGCAAGTAAATTGCATGTCCTATCTTCTTTGCTTGCTTCCTCTTCCGCCAAATCTCGCCCAAGTGCTCAGTCGGTAGAATTTATCAAAAATCGGAATACTCGATTAAATACCATATTTGCTTTAGTACCCACTCACTGACCTTTTAGCTCGTTCAATAGCGCAGCAAAGTAACAGACAGAACTACACTACTGGCCATTAAAATTGCCACACCAAGAAGAAATGCAGATGATAAACAGGTATTCATTGGACAAATATATTATACTAGAACTGACATGTGATTACATTTTCACACATGTTGGGTGCATAGATCCTAAGAAATCAGTACCCAGAACAACCACCTCTGGCCGTAATAACGGCCTTGATACGCCTGGGCATTGAGTCCAACAGAGCTTGGATGGCGTCCACAGGTACAGCTGCCCATGCAGCTTCAACATGATACCACACTTCATCAAGAGTAGTGACTGGCGTATTGTGACGAGCCAGTTGCTCGGCCACCACTGACCAGACATTTTCAATTGGTGAGAGATCTGGAGAATGTGCTGGCCAGGACAGCAGTCGAACATTTTCTGTATCCAGAAAGGCCCGTACGGGACCTGAAACATACGGTCGTGCATTATCATGCTGAAATGTAGGGTTTTGCAGGGATCGAATGAAGGGTAGAGCCACGGGTCGTAACACATCTGAAATGTAACGTCCACTGTTCAAAGGGCCGTCAATGCGAACAAGAGGTGACCGAGACGTGTAACCAATGGCACCCCATACCAACACGCCGGGTGATACGCCAGTATGGCGATGACGAATACACGCTTCCAATGTGCTTTCACCGCGATGTTGCCAAACACGGATGCGACCATCATGATGCTGTAAACAGAACCTGGATTCATCCGGAAAAAATGACGTTTTGCCATTCGTGCACCCAGATTCGTCTTTGAGTACACCATCGCCGTCGCTCCTGTCTGTGATGCAGCGTCAAGGGTAACCGCAGCCACGGTCTCCGAGCTGATAGTCCATGCTGCTGCAAACGTCGTCGAACTGTTCGTGCAGATGGTTGTTGTCTTGCAAACTTCCCATCTGTTGACTCAGGGATCGAGACGTGGCTGCACGATCCGTTACAGCCATGCGGATAAGATGCCTGTCATCTCGACTGCTAGTGATACGAGACCGTTGGGATCCAGCACGGCGTTCCGCATTACCCTCCTGAACCCACCGATTCCATATTCTGCTAACAGTCATTGGATCTCGACCAACGCGAGCGGCAATGTCGCGATACGATACACCGCAATCGCTATAGGCTACAATCCGACCTTTATCAAAGTCGGAAACGTGATGGTACGCATTTCTCCTCCTTACACGAGGCATCACAACAACGTTTCACCAGGCAACGCCGGTCAACTTCTGTTAGTGTATGAGAAATCGGTTGGAAACTTTCCTCATGTCGCCACCGGCGCCAACCTTGTGTGAATGCTCTGAAAAGCTAATCATTTGCATATCACAGCATCTTCTTCCTGTCGGTTAAATTTCACGTCTGTAGCACGTCATCTTCGTGGTGTAGCAATTTTAATGGAAAGTAGTGTACATCATTGAATATGAGCGAGACACGTAGGCGGCAGCTGTGTGAATCAAGTGTACTGTTACAAATAAACAACTTTAACGATGGACATCTGTTTCTTTATCGTCGTTTCTTTTTGGTGCTATTTGGACGAAATGACACTCTGACAATAGCGTCTGCTACGGGACCTTTTTTGTGGAAACTGTCACGTAAGACACGCACATTCATAATGAAAGTCCCATTTCATCTGAATAGTTAACTGAGACTAAAGAATATGGTAGAAAGCAGTGCTAGTAATTTTCGGTAGATGAGTACAGCAACTTTCGTGTCTTGTAGAAGTGAGAAAGCGTGGAAATATTGTGAGTGGTGGGAAGGCAAGTGATCGCCACAGGCAGTCGAGGCGACCACCCCTTAGAGCCAGTTCACGGAAGGACCATCGAGGAGAGCCTAGGTTTAATAGCCCACCAGCCACCAGCCATCTCTTTCTGGTTCCGCCCTTAGGCAACCGACCACCTCATACAAAAAGACAGATAACATCTCCCGTGCACCAAATTCGTGGCAAAAGCGTTTTACGATCTGGGAGTGGAGGGAGAAGGCTCGCTGTTAGAGGGCGCCGTTGTGCTCGAAATGTAGAAACTGGCCGTTTCTCCAGAAAGCACACAAAGCAAGAAATATCTCACAGTACTGGGCCTTTGAAAATATAAGACACTGCTGGACACTTTGACCCAGCAGAAAATGTACGTTTACGTAATGCAAAAACCACCAGCACTGGCTAAAGTAAATAAATTTTGGGTTAGAAAGAGATCTGGGACAGTCACGACGAAAAGCACCTCGTCGGTCATAGAGTGAAATTAATGTGGAGGATAATAAGACATAAGTTATTGTTGAAGCAGCTAGAGGAACGAGTCTCATATTTTGTAAGGAGCAGTTGCAAGTAGGCTGTTTAGGTTTTTATGTTGGTAATGCCATGTAGTGCTCTGTATGAAAAATCACTGACTGCGCTGTGAGCAGTTTGTGGCTGGTTGGACTCATTCTTGGAATATTCGCTTGTGCAGTGTTGGGCAGCTGGATATATATATATATATATATATATATATATATATATATATATATATATATATATATATATATAATTATTAAGGTAAATACATTGTTTGTTCTCTATCAAAATCTTTCATTTGCTAACTATGCCCCCCCCCCCCCAACTAAATAACCGTGCAGCCCGCGCTGTGCTTAGTGGTAGCACTCGTGCAGTGTCACGAGAATTGTACATCCCGTGGCCAACAGTACGGAAGATTTCACTGTCTATATTACGGTCCAGATGGTGCAGCAACCGAAACTTCATTGTCTGCAGCAAAGTTCTGACTATGCTCTTCGGTTTCTAGCACTGGTCGAAGTTGACGACATGTTACAGACATTATTCTATGGAGTGAAGAGTCACATTTTAAAATTTTTGTAAATTTGTGGTAAGATCTTATGGAAGCAAACTGCTGGGGACGTTCTAAAATCTGTAAGATGGCACTCCAGGTTATTGAGTTGGAGTCCTGGGAGGCGAAAAAAAAAAAAAAAAAAAAAAAGAATGCAAGGGTGCCCTCCAAAATAAAATGATGGAGAAACTAATGATATCTAAATGAGGCATGAATGACAATTACTTTGATTTATTCCAATAAAATGAATGATAAACACATGGAACCTTGACATTGAGGATCAGGCAGAGGATGCTAATAATTGCACAAGTGAATTAATTATAATTACGAAGTGTTCAGTGATTTTGATGGAAGCTGAAGAAACGAATTAAAATTTGTGCCATGTCCAGGGCTTGAACTCTGTTATTCTTGCTTACTTTTTTTTCTTTTTTTTTAATTTCATTTTGTTCGTTGTCGTTCGTTGTATCTGATCGGCGCGGACGTCGTAAGACATCCATCTAAGTTCGTTGTTGATCGATTAACTCAGTTTTTTTTTTATTACCGAGGGCTACTAACATCACACCTGTAGTCGGTTCACTAGCGATGAAGCTGGAGTTGTCAGGGTGAAGATCGAAGTAACAAGATTACTATAAAATGATTTTAATGTCCCTACACATCAGCTCACGGTTGTGCCGTAGTGGCGCGATCTCGCCATAATGTTGCAGGTGGGGGCTGAATTGGCTGTAGAATCAGTGACTGGCAGTACCAAAGAATTTCTCCTGCGGCGAAGTGGCTAGTTCCAAACACATCAGCCCAGACAGCACACCAGGATGCTGGTGGCAGAGACTCTCGATGATTGAGTGATACCTGCTAAATTGTTAATTAACTCACATTGCCACGTTTTGCATCTCTCCCTGTATGTTGATTGGCTCAGCTCCGGATTTTCTGAGCGCTGACCAATAAAACTGTGAAACGTCACCTTTCAATAACTATGAATGACAGTGCTGGAAAAACTCTTACGTTATTTGATTTTCAAACAGCTGTGCAAAACTGAACGTACTCAGACATTTCTCTCTTTACTTATTCTGATCATCACTAAACTGACACACAATATTTTTTAGCGCAACGCAGTCTGACTTTCAATAATCCTTACAAAAGAATGGCCCTGACTAACATTAACCTATACCTTTCACAAATCACTTACCTCACCAAAAATCTTCGTTACTCGAACTACTGCAATACAGCGAGCGCCACTACTGCCAGCTAAACAAAAGATTCAAACTACTGAAGGCACTAACTACTGATAGGCATAGTTAGCAAATGAAAGATTTTGATAGAGAACAAACAATATATTTACCTTAATAGTCATAATGGACATCCAGTCTCACAAATTTCTAAACGCCGCCATCTCTCTCCCCACATCCACCACTGCTGGCGGCTCACCTCCAACTGCGCAACGATACGCGCTGTTCACATCCAGCTGCCCAACACTACAATGGCAGACAACAATGCAAACTGGCCACAGACTGCACACAGCACAGCCAGTGATTTTCATACAGAGCGCTACGTAACGTTGCCAATAAGAAAACATAAACAGCCTACTTACAGCTGTTGAGGTGTGTGCCGTCACGACAGCGCCGAGTTTAGTTTGTGAGAGTGGCGTGTTTGTGGGTGTCGTTTTGATGTGATCGGTGGTCCTCGCTGGTGGTGTGTTTATGTGTCGTGTGTTAGGCGATGTTTTTGGTTTAGCTTGCGTGTGTGGCGTGTTTATAGGTGGAGTATTGTTGTGCTTGTTGGTTCTCTCTGGTGGTGTGTTTATGGGAAGCGTGTTACGTGGCGCATGGGGTTCACTTGGGTGGTAACATTGCACCTGTGTGGTATCGGTAGTAACTGTGCTTTCAGTGGAATATTTTTCAGTGAGTTCACGATTTTGGTTTTGTTATGTCGACGTTATTGTAGTTTTTTTCTGTTCATCGTGTGTGAATTTTGGTAAATTGCTTTGTTTATGTCTTTGGTAGGTGTGGATATGACTGACAAGATCAACAGATTTTGGCTGTCGGCGATGATGAGGGACAGTGCGTCGTCTCTAATAGAATTTCTTCAGCTATTCGGCCTGTTGGCTGAAGTCGTCAAGTGTTCAGTGTGTCGTGAAGAAATGAGGCTTACTAAAGTTCAGGCGTCTCTGACCAGGGACGGCTGTATGTGGAGATGTCGTAAGGATAACAAGTCAAGGGAAGTGTTCGACTGTAATATTGATTTTCTAGGTGGTTTTTTTTTTTTTTTTTTTTTTTTTTTTTTGTGGTAGCATAAATTGTGGTTGGTGGTGAAATTGTTGAGATTTATAGTGTGGTATCGGTAGTTTCTGTTAACCTATATAGGTCAAGGGAAGTGATCGATTCCAGTGGGAAGGTTGTGGGGCCATGTTATTTTAGTGTTTTTTGTCGTTTGGTGTAGTGGCTTGTGTTTATATTTAGTTTCTCCCCACCAAATCTCCAATTTACCACACTTGTCCCGTTAGCTTGATTAGGTTTTTTTGTGGAAAGTGTATGTGTTGATTTTTCGATATATTTTCATGTTTGTTCTCATGTTTACGTAATGACGTCATAGGCGCCATATTGAAGTCGTAGTGGATGGTCGTTTCCGCCATACCGTGACGTCATGGGTCAAAGCAGACGGGTGGAATCGGACGCTTCCTTATTTCCTGTAATTGCTACCGTTCACATCATACAATTTCAGTAACAGCGTATGGTCTCTCTTCTCGAGATCCATACTGTTCACTCACGATATGTTTTGTCAAATGACAGCATGGACGTCATACTGCCACAAACAGTGTACAGCGCCAGAATTTCCCCTAGTGACAACAATTACCACTTTTTTTTCAGCGTAAATCGGTTCCGCATTAACGCTTTAGTAATATCCATCAAGTTTCGCTGGCGTACGATAACTAAAGCCCACACTGTAAATTCGAGTGTTGCCGCACTTTAATTCTGACCACTGGAGGGAAGTCAGCTGTGCAGGCGTCCACAGGTGTCAGAATAGCGGGCTGCGGCTGGCGGTGAGTCCCCGCACCGCTTCGCACGCTCCACTGTTCCACAGACGCAGGAGACACACCTCTTCACTTCCTCGAACGCGGCGGCACTCCGTCGCCAATTGCTGCGCGGTACGTCCGCGGGTACTAAACGCCTCGACACGTTGACGCTAGTTGCGCGCCGGTTCGGCAGAGCGCGCCGCGGTCGCGCCTCCGCTGCCTGGCGGGTACTTCGCCTTCAGTTGCTCGCTGACGCGCAGCGTGTGATGACGTGGTAGTGCCAGTAGCCGGCGAGTGCTCAGTGCGCGTTCCCGCTGCCGTGCTGACATATTAGTGCGCAACCGGTAGACAGTTTTGTGCCACGGACCTCCACGCGACGACCGAGATGACGGCCAGGATGGTGACGTCGGCGATCGCAGAGGCGTTTTGCGTCGTCGCCCTCTTCGTTTCAGCCACAGGTAAACTATGATGGCGGTACCTAGTCGACTGTGTTTACAAACACCAACCGAAATCTTGCGCACCCGTTCCGAAATATTTTACGTTATGTTGCAAACCGCATGTTGTTCTGCGTTGTAATTGTTTCTTAATTACATTCGTGCATGTTACTGAGCCAGCGGACTCGACTGCTGGCAACAGTTCGTGATTTCTCTGTCCTTCACCTCGCGGCTGAAGAGGAATTTCGAATAGGTCAAGTGTTTAGTACAGAATTCAGCCCCAGTAGCCAAGTATAACAGAGGAAGGAACCCATAGATTAACTCCTCCATAATACAATGCTATGGTCATGTTGGGGTTCGATGAAGACTATCCCACCATTGATTTACTCGGACTACTGATCAATTGGCCATCATTTCTACCCTTTAAAATATCGGTGGTGTAACCATTCGGGAGATACACTGAGATATTCATGTGTATCTCTTCCCTTCACTTCTGTATATCTGCTTGTGGTATGCTACGTCGCACCTTATCAACAAGCACTCGGTGTCACGTAATTATCAAGTCCCGCCACCTAATTGCATATTAACGACGTATGAGCAACATAAATGTTCACTGTATCCCGAACGTCAGTTTGACTCTTGTGATTAGCTGCGCAGCTGATACTGTGCAGCTGTGAAAACGACAAAATAAAATGACATTGTAACTCAAAATATAAAGGCCTGTGACGCAGATCGTCGTAAAAAAAGGGTATTTCGGCTGTAGAACCTGTTACAACTAAAACATTGTCATATCGTTAGTGCTAAGCATCGTGTTTGTCTGATGCTCAAAACTACTTGTAATGAATCTACGTTGGTTCCCTTTCCCTTTTGTACCTTTTTATGAAGTTAATCGCTGACACGTCAGTGTGATGTGAGTGTATTGGTCGGATCAGATCGAATCTTGTCTGCTGGCAAGTACGACGCTGTGCAGTATTTTAAATTTGTAACAGCGTATCTTGAAAACTTTGCATTTCTCGCCAATCTCCCATCTGTGCTGCATTTTTCAGATACCCGTACGCGCTACTGAGAGCGTGAGAAGGTACAGGAAACTCGACGCAAGAGAGCGTTGCGTTGCGGTGCTGTGTGTTTTCTATCGTCCAAGGTCACTTCCCGGAGAGCACCAGAGAGCCGCTCGGTTCCTAGCCTGTCCAACGAGCGCAGTTAGCAGCAAACCCCCACACGCTTCTGATGTAGCCAGTTCGGGTGTAATGTGGCACGTTTATTGAGGTGGAACCTTAGTTTAGCGGCTAATATCCTCAATTCCGCCTTTTAATATACATGTTTCCTTGCGTAATGATTTAATCTAATTTTTTATGCGCGTATGGTTCCTGTGATAGCTTCAAATTCTTCCGGAACATGTTCCAGGACTCCTATTAACTCCACTTTGAACATTTGCATAGATACGACCTTTCTTTGTTCACACAGTAGCATAACTATTGGTCCTCTTAGCGACAAAGGAAATTTTGATTGTAGCAGAAATTAATTTGTTTTCATATAAATCAGTGTCGCAAAGATGTTCATAATTCGCTTTCTTGCTAGGTATCCTGTTGCGTGCGACATTTGTGACACGGATGATATTTGATCTTCCTGAGCTAAATTTGGCGGGAAAATCGTTGTTTCTCGATTATCGCGGTAACTTCACTATAAATAGGAGGCATAGAACCTGTGTATATATTCAGAAGAACTGTTACTCCTGTGCCAGTGATATTTCTCTTTTAATTAGTTGTCTGGGCTGGCTAGATTTTTGATTTATTAATTTATTTTCAAAAAGTACGTGTTCCTGATTTTCTTGCGATCTTCAAATCAGTCCATGTTACAAGAAAAGTCGTCTTTTTAGAAACTAAGTAGCCCTCACAATTCAAAAACAGTATGATATAAGGAGGGTGCTTGGTTTCTGAGCAGACAAGTTGATTTTGACGGGGCTAAATATGAATCCCAGTGGACCGTTCGTAAGTCCGAAACTGCTCATATTTTGAGTTTTGTTTTTTTTTTAAAAAAAAGGCGATACTGTAATGCTAAATTTAAAAAAAACGTTTCTTGTTATGCACACACGAAACTTTCTTCTTCTGCTATACGTACTTGTAATTTTTACCATAAAACGCTTCCAAACCACGTAGTATTCTTTTTAAATTTTAGAACAGTATTTTAAATTGTAGTATATAACCAGTTGTTGAATTTGTTTGTTCATCAGTACTGGAATATTGTTAAAGTTTGTAGGTCCGCTTCTCTGCTTAATTTCGCTCTACCAGACGGTGTAAGGGCATATACGAAGGACGGCAGCTTGAAAGGTCGGTGGCATGGTAGCCGAACAGGAATGTTGAAGATTCTTAACTAACCGACCCTGTGCTGTGTGCCTTGCGAAAACCTGCTTAGAAAGTTATCGAACCGGTTCTCTGTGCGACTGTTCGGTGCTTCGTATCGACTATTGAGCGTGAAGATTGAGTTGGGTTAAAAGTAACTTGCACAAAGCGTGAATTTAATCCTCGTTCCCATTCTCAATTTCTGAATGGAACTAGAAGCAACGTTGATATAAAGTTGGTGAAATAAGAGTTGCCCTGTTCCACACATTTTTACATTGATTTGCAGAATACATAGAGTAGATCCATATCGTTAAAGCAAAATAGGCAATACATTTTTACACAAGAGTTAATACCTTAATATTTTTTCTACTTACCACGAGGGAAGTGGTCCTCAAGAATGTGGAATAAATGGAATCCTTTGTACACATTTTCATATCTAATTTATTTCAAAATTTATCACAATGTACAAACTAAATTGCAAAAATTAATCCTTTTTTTGCTGTAGCCAACTATTATAAGAGCTAAGTTTACAATATCTGTTATCATTGGTCGCATTCATGAGCCGAAGCTCTGCAGAAGTCTCGCACACTAAGTGATTTTGTCAGTAACATGCACATAGGTAAGCTCTCCTAATGGATTCGTGAATGAAACAGGAATGGACGATCGATAAATATTTCATGCTTGTCTTAAACTACATGTTATTAATGTCAGCTTCGTGAGCTTGTCAGTAGGTTATTGAAAATGTAAATTTGGATCACCGTTCTGTACGAAAGCAAGCGGATTTTCTTTATGTGGAATGCATTTATTTACTGTACTGATTCCGTGAATTGAGCCATCGGTTTTGAAGGGAAGTATTTCACTACAAATTGCGGTGTGGATTAAATATGTAAGGAAGCGGTAGTTAGTACATCCAGTTCTTAGGACACGCAACTGCGGTGTGTTCTTCGTTTCAAGTCGCTAGTAATTCATATTTCACGCTTTCTGGACTCGGAAAAATTGAGCTTGACTTGTCGAGTCGCTCCTATAATTATTCAGTGGGACGTTATGGAATTACAGTAAGCTAAATATTCTGTATCTTACTCTATACGCATGCCAGTGAGAACATACGGTTTCTGTTGCTGCAAGAGCAGCCTTATCAGTCACAAAATATTCATTACCTCTTTGTAAAACTACATTTGATTCGTGGTTTATTGCAGTGTTCGTATGATCTGCAAACAAAACAAACTTACCATCTGACAAATGTAACAGACGAAGCGTCTTTAATAAACAGGAGGAAATGCAAGGGACTTTAAACCTTGCGGATCATGAGATGCAGTTAATTCCCAAATTCCGTATTGACAAGAGTTGTTCTGTTCTAGTGGGATTAAATACGAAGACCACGGCGATACTGCATAGACTTGCCTGCTCTTGTAGAAAATATACGTATGCTTTATATTCCGGTAGATAAGTGAGACTTGAGCAAACCGAAGGAGAATAATGCTAAATGTTTTGAGGCATTATTTATTGTAAGAGACAGTAATTCTGGTGTATGTGCGTAGCCTTAAAAGGTTATGTAATTCTTTGTTTCCCGGATCAGGATTCAGGACTGTTGCACAGACAAGGACTTCCAACGTCCCAATAATTCCAGGAACAGTTTCCTCAAATAACTGCCGGAAATCAGAGCATGGGATTAGCGCAACAATGCCACTGATTGGACTGGCGTTCGGGTGGTGTGGGGTTCGTTTATGTGATGCATCAATTAGATTTACATTTCAGGGAGTGATTCTTTGCCCCTACGGCCAAACAGTGTGAACATGGGCTGTTTATGGCTCCTTGAGAATATTAACGTGGAAGAAGCACGGAGGCAGCGGTGGTCCATTAAAATTTTCGTTAAGGATAAATAGCAGCTGCTTTTTCCTAAGTGAATTCTGTTCTCAGTGAAACCTTGTGTAGCCTCTTACAGGTAACTTGAGGCAGTACGTACGTCTCAGGCAAAATCTGTTGCAGAACACGAAGCCGCGGTAACGTCCAATGCACACAAACAGCGTGTATTGCAATACTCATTGTCTTAGCCTCAAATAAGCCATTTTAAATGAAACATTTTTAAACGCTTGGGAAGCGAAATTTCTCTGATATTAGTATGTTTTCCTTTGGCTGTCAGTTTCTATGCCACTGCTAAAAATCAGTAAAAATCTGCTGTTGACTTTGACTGTCAGAAGTTACTACAAACCTTGAGTATCATACTCATCGCCCGTTTCCCTAAAAATTGAATAAAAATCTCGTTCAATTTTAAACTGCGAGGTACGTGTAAATTACATCAGTTATCTGGTATGGTGATTTTGTCATAACAATTAAGTGTCTTTTTGTGTAAGAAGTACTGTACAACATATTTATTTCAATCGTGTCGGTTCAACACACCGACATATGACGTGGCCGTTGACCCGAGACGAAGTAACAAGACGTGTAACGTCACAAGTTCGCAAACAGATGTAGAACATAAAACTGACATCATTAGTTTGCTGTTACACATTTTTATGGAAAGACAGGTTTTGTTGAGAGTGTGTTATAGTGTAGCCTCATCAAGGGCGCTCATACTCAGGGAATGGAAAAAAATGTAGTGTAGACAAGAACAAGTATTTAAAAGTCGGTATTAAGCAGGTTTTTCACCGTGTCGGAACTGGAGCTTTTTAGGACTACTTACAACTTGCCATTAGTCTTTCAGAATATTAAAAATCTTCATACCCATAGATATAGCCCCCTCCCTTACACGCTACCGTTTGGACGCCGTTGAACCCCGTATATTGGTTATAACGTGGAGAGCTAAACATATCGTCCTCAGTTTTTTTTAAGCATGATCCAAGATACTGTATGTTATTGTATCAGTTACACAATATTGACATTTCCTCCGTAACTGAGACTTGGTAAAGCTTTCTGGTCAATATCAGGCGCGGACCTCGGGTTTGGGTTCGGTCTCTCTCTCACCCCGACCCCAAAGAAATGTAATTTGCGGTTAGTCCCACGGCTAACGTGCCACAGATGCTTGGAATTTTAGTAATAATAATAATAATAATAATAAACGCAGAAAGTTTAATATAAGGATGATAATTTGTTTCATCAGTAGTTAGTATAGAACTTTTCCTTTTTTTAAAAAAAAAAAATCTTAACTGGGCCGCAGGTACTGGTGTGAGCCTCGCAGATCCCGCTATAACTTTCCTTTCAGTCATTTGGCAACACAACAGGGGCAATGTGTTTACTTTGTTTTCGTGAGTGAAGTGACCCGACACGTTTTTGATCATTTAATCCGTATTCGTGCTTTGTGTTATCGTTTAGGAATGGGCAGAAGAAAGCGTGTAGTTAATGTTAAACAGGAATACAAATTTTCGAAACTGTGTAATGAGTTCAACAATAGCAGTCTTTATTGCACACTACGCACTGCAGAATTTTATGTTGCACATAAAGGATAGGGTCATACTAAAAAAAAAAAAAAACACGTGAAAACAGCTAACAATGTGAGTGCGGTTAATGCTACTGTTTCAGCAAAAGTAACAGATGTTTTTGAAGACAAAGATGGTAGGGAATAACAGTGATTTGGAGTGTGCTACTTCAAGAGGCTACATTTTCGCACCACACTGCTAGACAGTAACTCAATTTCGAAGCATCAGAAACAAACTTTCATCTGCTAGAGCAAAAACCGAGGCGATCACTGTTATATCTAGTCAAAAATACGACTGAATAAATTAAGTTTAATGTTTCAGCAAACTGGTAAGACTTTTAAGTGATTTCAAAAGAGTTTCCTTAGTTGGACCCAAAAAATTGTGATATCTCCTGGTTTGAGTCCGAAAAAATGTGGTAAGCTTCCTCATGACCCCTTGCCAATTTTGCCCCCGCCCACCTCGCACATTGTATCTAAGCCTGGTCATACCCACAGTTCACACTGAATGATATACACACAGTTTAGTAGACAGACAATGAATATGTTCCAGTATGAACGTCTTTGCACCCATAGTTCACAATTTCTCGAAGCAACATCGACGGGCGGTTATTATTGCCTCCATAAAACATTGTCTCCATAAAACATTGGCAAACAATCTAAACAAGAACCCTAAAAAGTTTTGGTCATATGTAAAATCGGTAAGCGGATTTAAATCCCCTATTCAGTCACTCGTTGACCACGATGGCACCGAAACAGAGGACGACCGAAGAAAGGCAGAAATACTGAATTCAGTGTTCCGAAACTGTTTCACTGCGGAAAATCGTAACACGGTCCCTGACTTCAGCCGTCGCACGGACGCCAAAATGGAAAATATTGAAATAAACGATATCGGAATTGAAAAACAACTGCTATCACTTAGTAGCGGAAAAGCATCCGGACCAGACGAGATACCCTTAAGATTCTACAGTGATTATGCTAAAGAACTTGCCCCCTTTCTATCAGCAATTTATCGTAGATCGCTGGAAGAACGTAAAGTACCTAGCGACTGGAAGAAAGCGCAGGTCGTTCCCATTTTCAAGAAGGGTCATAAATCAGATGCGAATAATTATAGGCCTATTTCGCTTACGTCAATCTGTTGTAGAATAATGGAACATGTTTTGTGTTCTCGTATTATGACGTTCTTAGATAATACAAATCTCCTTCATCATAAACAACATGGATTCCGCAAACAGAGATCATGTGAAACTCAGCTCGCCCTATTTGCCCAAGAAATTCACAGTGCCGTAGACACTGGCGAGCAGATTGATGCCGTATTCCTGGACTTCAGGAAGGCATTTGATACGGTTCCGCACTTACGTTTAGTGAAAAAAATACGAGCTTACGGAATATCGGACCAAGTTTGTGATTGGATTCAGGATTTCCTAGAAGAAAGAACACAACATGTCATTCTTAACGGTTCAAAATCTGCAGATGTAGAGGTAATTTCGGGAGTACCGCAGGGAAGCGTGATAGGACCTTTATTGTTTACAATATACATAAATGACTTAGTTGACAACATCGGTAGCTCCGTGAGGCTATTTGCAGATGACACGGTTGTCTACAAGAAAGTAGCAACATCAGAAGACTCGTACGTACTCCAGGAGGACCTGCAGAGGATTAATGCGTGGTGCGACAGCTGGCAGCTTTCCCTAAACGTAGATAAATGTAATATAATGCGCATACATAGGGGCAGAAATCCATTCCAGTACGATTATGCCATAGGTGGTAAATCATTGGAAGCGGTAACGACCGTAAAATACTTGGGAGTTACTATCCGGAGCGATCTGAAGTGGAATGATCACATAAAACAAATAGTGGGAAAAGCAGGCGCCAGGTTGAGATTCATTGGAAGAATTCTAAGAAAATGTGACTCATCGACGAAAGAAGTAGCTTACAAAACGCTTGTTCGTCCGATTCTTGAGTATTGCTCATCAGTATGGGACCCTTACCAGGTTGGATTAATAGAAGAGATAGACATGATCCAGCGAAAAGCAGCGCGATTCATCATGGGGACATTTAGTCAGCGCGAGAGCGTTACGGAGATGCTGAACAAGCTCCAGTGGCGGACACTTCAAGAAAGGCGTTACGCAATACGGAGAGGTTTATTATCGAAATTACGAGAGTGCACATTCCGGGAAGAGATGGGCAACATATTACTACCGCCCACATATATCTCGCGTAATGATCACAACGAAAAGATCCGAGAAATTAGAGCAAATACGGAGACTTACAAGCAGTCGTCCTTCCCACGCACAATTCGTGAATGGAACAGGGAAGGGGGATCAGATAGTGGTACAATAAGTACCCTCCGCCACACACCGTAAGGTGGCTCGCGGAGTATAGATGTAGATAACACAAGTATTGTTAACGTGACGAGAGAAGATACACCATGCGCTCTTACCGATGTAATTTCGTCACTAAGTTTACTTACAGGGTGTCGCACAATTCACGTTACACATTTCCAGAGGTAGTAGAGATGAATCACCTGTTGTGGTACGCTACCCATATATATGAATGTTACGATGACCTCTATTTGCATCTGCCTTGTTTTCATGGTTCCTAGTGACGCGGCAGCTGACATTGTGGTGACTAATACTGCAGTTAAAGGATGCCTGAGTAGCCTTTCTCTGAGAACAGCGGTATGTTCTTAATGTGCAGTGAAGCTCGCCGTAATTGAAGAGCAGCTCAACATCTGTACCACGAGTACTTTCTAAATCGTTTTACTTGACTCAGTCTCATTCCATGTTGGCGAAAGTAGAAAGGCTCTGAGCACTATGGGACTTTACTTCTGAGGTCATTAGTCCCCTAGAACTTAGAACTAGTTAAACCTAACTAACCTAAGGACATCACACACATCAATGCCCGAGGCAGGATTCGAACCTGCGAAAGCAGAACAACGGTTGCTGGAAAGTGGGAAATTCACAAGCGATAGAGCAAACTGTGGTGCTCCAAGAAGGGGGGCGCACTGTCGTATTGGAAAAGGAAGTGCTTCTAAAGTTGGAGACAACTCTTCGACGATTACTCGAGTCATTGTATGTGACTTGCCTGTGTTTCACTCGCCTGTCTAGCGTGTTCTGCATGAACAGCAACTCCACCCGCATCATCCTCAGAAGGTACACACCATGCTCTTGACGGATCTTGTGCCACGTGTCAATTTCTGTAGTTGGCTTTTACCCCATTGTGTGGATTTTCCTGGCATCCTAGGCGAAAATTTGTTCACCGACGAAGCGCATTTCAACTGGGAAGGTATTATGTACGCTCGAAACAGCCACGTTTGGGACCAAAAAAACCTCAAAGCCACGTGTACACGAAGATTTCAGCACAGCTTCGGCATCAATGTCTGGGCAGATATCCGCGATTGTCGTGTGATTGGGCCGTACATCGTTGTTCCCCACCAACGGATAACTGGTACTTGACATGGGTGCACCAAGTGACTGCAGAGTTTTTGGAAGACGTGCCATTGGACATTCGGCACGAACTGCGGTTCCAGCATGATGGCGCGCAGTACAATTATCAGTTTGCGTCCCAAACCACCTGAACGTAGTCTACGGGGACAGTTGCATCGGTCGAGGTGGAGCACAGTCTTGGCCACCAACATCCTCAGATTCAACCCCTACGGAGATTTTCTTGTGGGGCCACACGAAGAGTCTTGTTAACGAAGCCCATGTCCAGTCGGAGGAAGATGGAATTGCAAGAATCATGGCTCTGGCAGAAGTGATTAACCGTGCAAGCCTATGTTGGCCAGAGTTCATGCGAACTTACTGCGCAGGTACAGGGTGTTTCAAAAATGACCGGTATATTTGAAACGGCAATAAAAACTAAACGAGCAGCGATAGAAATACACCGTTTGTTGCAATATGCTTGGGACAACAGTACATTTTCAGGCGGACAAACTTTCGAAATTACAGTAGTTACAATTTTCAACAACAGATGGCGCTGCGGTCTGGGAAACTCTATAGTACGATATTTTCCACATATCCACCATGCGTAGCAATAATATGGCGTAGTCTCTGAATGAAATTACCCGAAACCTTTGACAACGTGTCTGGCGGAATGGCTTCACATGCAGATGAGATGTACTGCTTCAGCTGTTCAATTGTTTCTGGATTCTGTCGGTACACCTGGTCTTTCAAGTGTCCCCACAGAAAGAAGTCACAGGGGTTCATGTCTGGCGAATAGGGAGGCCAATCCACGCCGCCTCCTGTATGTTTCGGATAGCCCAAAGCAATCACACGATCATCGAAATATTCATTCAGGAAATTAAAGACGTCGGCCGTGCGATGTGGCCGGGCACCATCTTGCATAAACCACGAGGTGTTCGCAGTGTCGTCTAAAGCAGTTTGTACCGCCACAAATTCACGAAGAATGTCCAGATAGCGTGATGCAGTAATCGTTTCGGATCTGAAAAATGGGCCAATGATTCCTTTGGAAGAAATGGCGGCCCAGACCAGTACTTTTTGAGGATGCAGGGACGATGGGACTGCAACATGGGGCTTTTCGGTTCCCCATATGCGCCAGTTCTGTTTATTGACGAAGCCGTCCAGGTAAAAATAAGCTTCGTCAGTAAACCAAATGCTGCCCACATGCATATCGCCGTCATCAATCCTGTGCACTATATCGTTAGCGAATGTCTCTCGTGCAGCAATGGTAGCGGCGCTGAGGGGTTGCCGCATTTGAATTTTGTATGGATAGAGGTGTAAACTCTGGCGCATGAGACGATACGTGGACGTTGGCGTCATTTGGACCGCAGCTGCAACACGGCGAACGGAAACCCGAGGCCGATGTTGGATCACCTGCTGCACTAGCTGCGCGTTGCCCTCTGTGGTTGCCGTACGCAGTCGCCCTACCTTTCCGGCACGTTCATCTGTCACGTTCCCAGTCCGTTGAAATTTTTCAAACAGATCCTTTATTGTATCGCTTTTCGGTCCTTCGGTTACATTAAACCTCCGTTGAAAACTTCGTCTTGTTGCAACAACACTGTGTTCTAGGCGGTGGAATTCCAACACCAGAAAAATCCTCTGTTCTAAGGAATAAACCATGTTGTCCACAGCACACTTGCACGTTGTGAACAGCACACGCTTACAGCAGAAAGACGACGTACAGAATGGCGCACCCACAGACTGCGTTGTCTTCTATATCTTTCACATCGCTTGCAGCGCCATCTGTTGTTGAAAATTGTAACTACTGTAATTTCGAAAGTTTGTCCGCCTGAAAATGTACTGTTGTCCCAAACATATTGCAACAAACGGTGTATTTCTATCGCTGCTCGTTTAGTTTTTATTGCCGTTTCAAATATACCGGTCATTTTTGAAACACCCTGTCCATTGTTCACACTGAACTTGATGGTCGTCATATCGAACAGCCTATGTAATATCATAGTAAATACGAGTGAAATCTGTGCATCTTGTTTTCGTTGTAACATGCAAACGACAAGCATAAACACAACTCTTCTGTTTTGTGTGAAAACAGACTGCGAGGAAGAAACCACTGTAGCAAATTCCGGGCACGAGTTCCTGTGTAAAACTTGTTCTATATTGTCCCCTCTACAACCTCTAGAAATGTGTAACATGAACTGTGAAAACACAGTGTATGTTCCAAAGGGAACGTAAAAGTTCATTGGTCCACCAGTAACACAGGGTTTTCCTCGCTTCCTAACTTTAATCATTTGATTCAATACAGTTCCTCTAGAGAACTATGGCTGTTGACGATGTCAGACATTTTACCCATAGACTGTTTTAAGTGTGAGGCGCTCTAAGACGATTTATGTAAGTTTAATCTGACTCTTAATGTTGCCGTTGGATGCTTTTTATTTTTAAAGCATAAAATAAAAGATTTCAGTGTACGTATTAATTTGACATGGTGTTGCATAACCATTTGAAAATCGAAAGTGGAATAGGCAGTCGCTTGGCAGGAACGTTATCTTTCCCTGATTAAAGTGCGACATTGGCGCCAGTATAAATGAAAATAATTGGGTACTTAAGTCTCGATATGCGCTTTGGAAAACCTACACAGTAAATTACAGCTACGAAGTACAGGCTGTAGCTCTTTACTATGAACTTCTCTCTCGACGTAAGCTTATTTGTTTTATCATGAGCATGTATAAAATTTTAATAACACTTTCATAAGTTGCCCAAATGTGTGTGCGCGCGTGTGTGTTTTATCTTGAGCTGAGAGTACCTTGCGTCTCCGCATTCCGTGAACGCACGGCGTCAGGAATTTAATCTAACGGCCCTTCGTGTATAGGTATTTCAGCCTTTTTTTTATCGTTGAAGGGGATCGTCCGTGCTCCAGCGAGATCCTTAATGACAAGAGTTGATTTAAGAAGAATAAAATAGACTGAATTAACAAGCCACTTATTGACTGCGACAGGCGAGTGTGGTGGAAGCGAGTTGTTCCAGCTCCATCTCCATGGTTCTAGAGTTGTTCCAGTGACCTTTCCCTTTAAGCCAGTACCGAATCGAATCGGTTCATGTCAGTGTCCTAATGAGATTTTTCCTGCCCTGCCCTGCCACTTCTTCGAAGACACCACACACACACACACACACACACACACAGACACGACACTCACTCACTCACTCACTCTGTCAGCGTTAAAGCCCATGCCTGCTATTGAAGTCGGCTGTAACGATAGTCAAGCACCTTAACACTCTTTCTTATCTGTAGCAAACAACAATGGGCGCGTCGAGGCAGGGAGGGGATGGGCTGCATGTGTTTGTTAAATGTTCTTATCTTCATGATAACGCCATGTTCTCGAGTAGTGAGTAGCTTCCTGAAATTCATGTCCACTTTAAAGCACCGTAGATACCTGTTTTCTTTTTCATGTATATGAACCTCGACATAACTCTCTCACTATTGACGTAAAATATTCTACGATAATTCAACCTATCTTACAACATTTAACCTTTTAAATCAGTTGCAAACAATCGGTGTGAGCCTTTGACGCAGCAAAGCTCCACAACAATCTCGACACACTTCGTGGCTTACAAAGAACGGCAGCAGTGCAGTACGACAGTAAAACAGCGTTATTATTCTGTGAGGTACCCAACAATCTAAACGAAGAAACAGGAAATAAGACCGGAAAACATTTTGTCGTCTTTGTTTTCGACCTCATTTTGCCACAGTTGCAGAATTGTATAGGTTAATTGCCATCTTTAGCACCTGTAATAAGCCCTATTAAGAACAGACACGTTTCGATTTATTTTAAAGTATCTTCAGTAGTCACTGTAACATTATGGTTCTTTTCTCTTACAATTTTGTTTGTAATGATCATTAACTTAATACTATAAACAGTTTTTATTGTTTTCGTTACTCACGGTATTTGTTGTTGTTGTTGTTTATTGGAAGACTAAGAACAATGCCATAAACAACACAGACCGTGAGTAAAGACAAGCAAAAAACTATTTCTAGTATTAAGGAAAGCGCGAGAACAAGCAACAAAATCGTAAGATAAAAAATCGTATTGTGACAGTGACCAACGAAGATGCTTTAATACAGAGCGAAACGCAACTGGTCTTAATACGAGTTTCATTACAGTTTCTAAAGACGGCAATTAATCTACACAACTTCTAAGACTGAAAGACTAAAATCTTGCAAAAGACGAATTGGATTCTCTATTCCACACGGGTTAAAGTTCAAACATATATATATGGCAGTAAATTGACAGACCAACTGGGCAGACTAGCTGTGAAGGGCTACAGTACACGCCCCACGCCGGCCGTTGTAGTCGAGCGGTTCTAGGCGCTTCAGTCTGAAACCGCGCGACCGCTACGGTCGCAGGTTGGATCCTGCCTGGGGCATGGATGTGTGTGATGTCCTTAGGTTAGTTAGGTTTAAGTAGTTCTAAGTTCTAGGGGAACACGTGCCTGACTGGTGACAAGTAAGTATGCATTCTGTCTGATCACCTGCATCCATTCATATCCATTGTGCATTCCGACGGGCTTGGGCAATTCCAGGAGGAGAATGCGACACCCTACACGTCCAGAATTGCTCGTGGAACACTCTTTTTGAGTTTAAACACTTCCGCTCGCCACCAAACTCTCCAGACATAAACATTATTGAGCATACGTGGGATGACTTGCAGCGTGCTGTTCAGAAGGGAACTGCACCCCCTCTGACTCTTATGAATTTATGGACAGCCCTGCAGGTTCCATGGTGTCAGTTCCCTCCAGCACTATTTCAGACATAAGTAGAGTCCATGCCACGTCGTGTTGCGGCACTTCTGCGTGCGCGCTGGGACACTACATAGGCATGGGCTACCAGTTTCTTTGTCTTTTCAATGTGTGTATGGAGAGAGGAGATTTGATAAAGCATTTCTTATTTACTTACTGAAATATACATGAAGTAATGTTCGTCTGTTATACATTTGATGCATGATGAATGTCATGTTGTTGTTGTTGTTGTGGTCTTCAGTCCTGAGACTGGTTTCATGCAGCTCTCCATGCTACTCTATCCTGTGCAAGCTTCTTCATCTCCCAGTACCTACTGCAACCTACATCCTTCTGAATCTGCTTAGTGTATTCATCTCTTGGTCTCCCCCTACGATTTTTACCCTCCACGCTGCCCTCCAATACTAAATTGGTGATCCCTTGATGCCTAAGAACATGTCCTACCAACCGATCCCTTCTTCTGGTCAAGTTGTGCCACAAACTCCCCTTCTCCCCAATCCTATTCAGTGCCTCCTCATTAGTTATGTGATCTACCCATCTAATCTTCAGCATCCTTCTGTAGCACCACATTTCGAAAGCTTCTATTCTCTTCTTGTCCAAACTATTTACCGTCCATGTTTCACTTCCATACATGGCTACACTCCATACAAATACTTTCAGAAATGACTTCCTGACACTTAAATCTATACTCGATGTTAACAAATTTCTCTTTTTCAGAAACGCTTTCCTTGCCATTGCCAGTCTACATTTTATATCCTCTCTACTTCGACCATCATCAGTTATTTTGCTCCCCAAATAGCAAAACTCCTTTACTACTTTAAGTGTCTCATTTCCTAATCTAATTCCCTCAGCAAAACCCGACTTAATTCGACTACATTCCATTATCCTCGTTTTGCTTTTGTTGATGCTCATCTTATATCCTCCTTTCAAGACACTATCCATTCCGTTCAACTGCTCTTCCAAGTCCTTTGCTGTCTCTGACAGAATTACAATGTCATCGGCGAACCTCAACGTTTTTATTTCTTCTCCATGGATTTTAATACCTGCTACGAATTTTTCTTTTGTTTCCTTCACTTCTTGCTCAATATACAGATTGAAAAACATCGGGGAGAGGCTACAACCCTGTCTCATTCCCTTCCCAACCACTGCTTCCCTTTCGTGCCCCTCGACTCTTGTAACTGCCATCTGGTTTCTGTACAAATTGTAAATAGCCTTTCTCTCCCTGTATTTTACCCCTGCCACCTTCAGAATTTGAAAGACAGTATTCCAGTCAACATTGTCAAATGTTTTCTCTAAGTCTACAAATGCTAGAAACGTAGGTTTGCCCTTCCTTAATCTAGCTTCTAAGATCAGTCGTAGGGTCAGTATTGCCTCACGTGTTACAACATTTCTACGGAATCCAGACTGATCTTCCCCGAGGTCGGCTTCTACTAGTTTTTCCATTCGTCTGTAAAGATTTCGCGTTAGTATTTTGCAGCTGTGACTTATTAAACTGATAGTTCGGTAATTTTCACATCTGTCAACACCTGCTTTCTTTCTGATTGGAATTATTGTATTCTTCTTGAAGTCTGAGGGTATTTCGCCTGTTTCATCCATCTTGCTCACCAGATGGTAGAGTTTTGTCAGGACTGGCTCTCCCAAGGCCGTCAGTAGTTCCAGTGGAATGTTGTCTACTCTGGGGGCCTTGTTTCGACTCAGGTCTTTCAGTGCTCTGTCAAACTCTTCACGCAGTATCGTATCTACCATTTCATCTTCATCTACATCCTCTTCCATTTCCATAATATTGTCCTCAATACATCGCCCTTGTACAGACCCTCTATATACTCCTTCCACCTTTCTGCTTTCCCTTCTTTGCTTAGAACTGGGTTTCCATCTGAGCTCTTGATGTTAATACAAGTGTTTCTCTTTTCTCCAAAGGTCTCTTTAATTTTCCTGTAGGCAGTATCTATCTTACCCTAGTGAGATAAGCCTCTTCTACATCCTTACATTTGTCCTCTAGCCATCCCTGCTTAGCCATTTTGCACGCTGCCCTCCAATACTAAATTGGTGGTCCTTTGATGCCTCAGAACATGTCCTACCAATCGATCCCTTCTTCTAGTTAAGTTGTGCCACAAACTCCTCCCAAATTCTATTCAATACCTCCTCATTAGTTATATTACGACAGAAAATTCAACTTATTAATCTCGTTATATTGTCTAAGATCTGGTTTTTGGCACAAATCTTCCACCTACCGAAAGAGATAGGCAGAGCTATTGTCCAGGCAGTGTACTGGCTGCTATGGAGGGGGGAGACTTACCAAGGTCTCTCACGCCACCTGCACGCTGCCGCTGGAGGAGGGAGGGAGGGAGGACTTGGGCTCATAGATCTGCCGGCCAAATGTGCCGCACTCCTGTTTCATCGGACACTCTCCATCTGAGATAAACATACGCCCAATACCACGGCAGCATTTCCAACCAGATTCCCATGTTGCTCCGCTCGATCTAACGGCGATCCCTTTTCGATTGGCTTATGTGCGTCAGTTCTTTAAGCAGAAGAGCTATATTTCACCAGACTGTTTGGAGCAGCACAATCGGACGGCGAAGAAGCTATATGAAGCTGTTCGGGGGACTCCACCGCGGAATAAGTATGAAGCACGGCACCCACATCGACAGTGGAAGATGGCTTGGCAGAACATCTCTGCCCGTTATCTGTCCCCTCAAGTCAAAGCTAAGTGGTGTAAAGTAGTTAATAGGACAATTCCGACTAATGAAACGCTGCACAGGTTACACATATAATTCCGTCCAACATGGGTGCCATTTGTGGTGGGGTAGACAGTGTAGAACATAGCATGACGTGCCCCCGCTTCAAATCAGTGTGGGATGCTGCGACTCAGGCATCGCACAACGATTGACTGTTTCGATGCTGCGCAGTTTTCGCGCCCTTTCCAGCCAGTAAACTGGCGGCGACTACCTGGGTTACCGCACCTGGAAGACCCGCCATATTTCACCTGGAAATTACGGACGCAGTTCAATTCCTGATGTACGTGTGGGACCAGCACCAGGGTTTGCAAGGCCATATACGTTATCGAGAGACTTGGCAGAACTTCGTGAAACAAGCGCTCAAGACTGTTCTTTCGAAATTTGTCTAGTACTGTGAGATTGTGATGCAAGGCTGTGATTGATAGTGGTGAACATTGTTTTCTGGACAGTTTGTTTCTGAGCAGCTGCAGTACTGTTCATCTTTACTTCAGAGACAATAGGATTGGTACATTTCTCGATACGCACCTGTATTATATGCTCGATAACTATGTATAACTTGCAAAATGGTTGCTATTTTGTATTTAGTTAAGGCAAGACTTCAAAATTGCTTACAATAAGTTGTAATGTACTGTAAAGATACAAAAAAGTAATTAAAAGAATTTAGAAGAAATGAGGAAAGTGACAGTATGCAGTGATGCATGACACTTCAAAGAAGTAATGTTTTTCCTTACGCCTTGTCTTCGACGAATGATATTTCCTACTAAATAGTCAAGGAAGCCTGTACTGCAAATCTGTCATAGTGTTTCTTCATCTCAGGTCAGTCTGCCAGCTGACCCTGCAGGGTGTAGAATCGGTACTCAAAATAGGCTGTGCAAAGATAACCGAGCAGGGCGCACTATCGGAAATTTCCAGTAAAGCATTAGGGAATTTACAATAGAATGATTTCCCTTAGAAGAGGTAGATCGCACATTAACTGTCCAGTGGCAGACGGTTTCAGGAGGAGACGAAATATTCGGAAAAAAGACCCACTATATATATATATATATATATATATATATATATATATATATATATATATATATATATATATATATATATATTGTGTGTGTGTGTGTAAGTGTGTAAGTGTGAGTGAGAGAGAGGGGGGAAGGGGGGGTTGGAGAGGGGGGGGGAGGTGGTACCGCAGACCTTTCGGAGATTCGGAAAACTTCGCGTGCTGCTGACGGTGGCTTGTTAGCGGCGCCTTAAGACTTTCTTTGTGCGGTGTACTCGACGGCTCTTTCGAAGAAATGATTCTGTTCCATTCAGTATAGATACTAAGACTCTTCTCAAGACACAACTCCTATACATTGCGAACAATTGCCATTCATAACTAGAAGGCAACAGCGCATAGAGGACGTAGCTGCCGTAATGATGTGGAGAAGACTTGATAAGAATTGAACTGAGGGATTGGTGGGATATTATTACAGTCCCTTTATGGTGATTTTCTGCGATAATGGGTTTATGCTGCCGAAGCGAGTCGTAAAAATGGTCTGTGCAAACTGTAACACAGGAAATACGCAGAAAAATAAAGTTGAAGCTTTTAAAATGTGCTGCTATCGAAGGATGTTACGAAGTACGTGAACACTTAAATATGAAGTAAAGAAGTAATGAACAGAAGAAGTGTAAGGAAGACCATTGTCAGGTTCGTGCACTGATACGAACAATTGCTACAGTGTTGAAGAATAGTGAATTTGGTGCTAGAAGGAGCAGTAAATGGTGGATATACACTGTGATCAAAAGTATCCGGACACGCCCAGAAACATTCGTTTTTCCTACTAGGTGCATTGTGCTGCCACCTACTGCCACGTACTCCATATCAGCGAACTCAGCAGTCATTAGACATCGTGAGAGAGCAGAATAGGTCGCTCCGCAGAACTCACGGACTTCGAACGTGGTCAGGTGATTGGGTGTCACTTGTCATACGTCTGTACACGAGATTTCCACACTCCTAAACATCCCTAGGCCACTGTTTCCGATGTGATAGTGAACTGCAAACGTGAAGGGACACGTACAGTACAAAAGCGTGCAGACCGACTGACAGACTGCCGTCAGTTGTAGAGAGTCGTAATGTGTAATAGGCAGACTTCTATCCAGACCAAGTCACAGGGATTCCAAGCTGCATCAGGATCCACAAAAGTACTATGACAGTTCAGGCTGGAGGTGAGAAGACTTGGATTTCATGGTCGAGCGGCTGCTCATAAGCCACACATCACACCGGTAAATAACAAAGGACGCCTCGCTTGGTGTAAGAACGTAAACATTGGACGACTGAACATTGGAAAATCATTGTGTGGAATGACGAATCACGGTACACAATGTGGCGATCCGATGGCATAGTGGTGGGCATGGCGAATGTTCGGTGGTCATCTGCCAGCGTGTGTAGGGCCAATAGTAAAATTCGGAGGCGGTGGTGTTATGGTGTGGTCGTGTTTTTCATGGAGGATCTTGCACCCCTTGTTGTTTTGCGTACCACTATCTCAGCACAGGCCTATATTAATGTTTTAAGCACCTTCTTGCTTCCCACTGTCGAAGAGCAATTCGGAGATGGTGACTGCATCTTTCAGCACGATCGAGCAGCTGTTCATAATGCACGGCCTTTGGCGGAGTGGTTACACGACAATAACATCTCTGTAACGGACTGGTTGCACAGAGTCCTGACCTGAATTCTACAAGACACCTTTGGGATGTTTCGTTATGCCGACTTGTTGCCAGGCCTCACCGACCGACATCGATACCTCTCCTCAGTGCAGCAATCCATAAAGAATAGTTTGCCATTCCCCAGGAAACCTTCCACCATCTGATTGAACGTATGCCTGCGAGTGTGGTCATCAAGAGTAAGGGTGGGCCAACACCATATTGAATTCCAGAATTACCGATGGAGGGCGCCACGAACTTGTAAGTCATTTTCAGCCAGGTGTCCGAATACTTTTGATCGCATAGTGTTAAGTGTTCTTGCTCCAAGAGCGACTACTGAATGGCCCCTCTCCATGCCAGACATGAAGGGGTATATCTTTCGGTCTCTTCCATTACTCTTTCAGCTCAAGGCGTCAGGAATATCGTGTGCCAATCAGCATTGCTCTTCTAAAACGGGAGAATGACGCTTCGTTTAAGGCGACCAATCCGGAAATCCGTAGCATTAGCATTTGCTGTCTCCCCGTGAAAATCTCTGAAACTGCATGCTATGTGTAAAGAATGCGTAGGCTGGCCGCTCCCACACAATGTAGCGGAATTTGCTTTTAAGCCGAACACCGGGTCGTTCCCCCTTTCACTCGGGCACACGCTGTCTGCTCCACGGGCGGCCGAGGTTGACTCGTCCTCTGAAGGGACCGGCCTCCCGGTGTGTGGTCTGCCTCTCTCGAACTAAAAGCTCCTGTGACCGTCGTGTCTGGAATGTGTGTGTGTGTACGCCAGCCTCGAGTATTTCAACCCTGGTGCGCACTTTGTTATTTGCATATCGTTTACATGAATTCATACAACACTGACTTTATCTTATCGAGTGAAGCGTCTTGATGGGCGGAATATGGTTGTGAGGGCGGAATATGTAAGCAATGAAGGTCAGGTGACCACGACGTCTTACAACACCCCGTCGAAAAAGTGATCTTGTTTTAGGTTGTTAAGCCCACTTTGAATACTTTTCTTGAAGGTTTTTACTCGATTTTCAGGATAATTTTTTGAGAGTCTGTTTGAACTGTTCAGGACGATTGCTATTTGAGTTCTGAACTTCACTTACCATAAATATAAAAATATGCAAAAATGGAATTGCTGTGGGGTTTGCTTGTGAGTTATTACCAAGAAAGCTTACATTTGTATGCACTACGTGACGTGTGAGTGCGGTTCCAATCACTGATGGCGTGTTGCCCTCGCTGTCACGTAGCGTGGCGGCTGAGCGGGGACTCACTGTGCCCCGTCAATTGTTCCGCCGAGAGCTGGCGCTGTTACGCAATCGGCGGCAGAGCAACCGGAGCCGCCCTCCAGCTGGCTAGGCAGCCATTCATACGTGGGCGTTCGCAAACGCGTGCACGCGGCCGCACCGCGTCTGTCTCCAGCGTGAGTCGCGTGACCGTAATACGCCGCGCTCCCTCTGTAGCCACGCCCTCCTGCTCCCGTATACGGAAACGTCAGCTGGGCGTGGCAGTACGAAAGTCCTATATCGATTTGGTAGGACAGTAAAAACCCGAGCGCAAGACATGTAAGAAAAACACATCATCCAATGGAGAGAAGTCTTCCGAAGTAAGTGTGATTTCAGGTGTGCCGCAGGGGAGTGTCGTAGGACCGTTGCTATTCACAATATACGGGGTGATCAAAAAGTCAGTATAAATTTGAAAACTTAATAAACCACGGAATAATGTAGATGATAAAAATTGGCACACATGCTTGGAATGACATGGGGTTTTATTAGAACCAAAAAAAAGAGTTCACAGAATGTCCGACAGATATCTTGCGCGCGCCATCTGGTGATGATCGTGTGCTCACGCGCCACTTTCGTCATGCTTGGCCTCCCAGGTCCCCAGACGTCAGTCCGTGCGATTATTGGCTTTGGGGTTACCTGAAGTCGCAAGCGTATCGTGATCGACCGACATCTCTAGGGATGCTGAAAGACAACATCCGACGCCAATGCCTCACCATAACTCCGGACATGCTTTACAGTGCTGTTCACAACATTATTCCTCGACTACAGCTATTGTTGAGGAATGATGGTGGACATATTGAGCATTTCCTGTAAAGAACATCATCTTTGCTTTGTCTTACTTTTTTATGCTAATTATTGCTATTCTGATCAGATGAAGATGTCTGTCGGACATTTTTTGAACTTTTGTATTTTCTTGGTTCTAAAGAAACCCCATGTCATTCCAAGCATGTGTGTCAATTTGTACCTCTCTGCCTATATTATTCCGTGATTTATTCAGTTTTCAAATTTATACTGACTTTTTGATCACCCGGTACATAAATGACCTTGTGGATAACATCTGAAGTTCACTGAGGGTTTTTGCGGATGAGGCTGTAGTATATCGAGAGGTTGTAACAATGGAAAATTGTACTGAAATGCAGGAGGATCTGCAACGCATTGACGCATGGTGCAGGGAATGACAATTGAATCTCAATGTATGCAAGTGTAATGTGCCGCGAATACACAGAAAGATCCCTTATCATTTAGCTACAATATAGCAGGTCAGCAACTAGAAGCAGTTAATTCCATAAATTATCAGGGAGTAGGCATTAGGAGTGATTTAAAATGCAATGATCATATAAAGTTGATCGTCGGTAAAGCAGATGCCAGACAAATTCATTGGAAGAATCATAAGAAAATGCAATCCGAAAACAAAGGAAGTAGGTTACGATACCCTTGTTCGTCCACTGCTCGAATACTGCCCACCGGTGTGGGATCCGTACCAGATAGGGTTGATAGAAGAGATAGATAAGATCCAACGGAGAGCAGCGCGCTTCGCGACAGGATCATTTAGTAATCGCGAAAGCGTTGCGGAGATGATAGACTCCAGTGGAAGACTCTGCAAGAGAGACGCTCAGTAGCTCGGTGCAGGCTTCTGTTGAAGTTTCGAGAAGATACCTTCACCGAGGACTCAAGCAGTATATTGTTCCCTCCTCCGTATATCTCGCGCTTGACCATGAGGATAAAATCAGAGAGATTAGAGCCCACACAGAGGCATACCGACAATCTTTCTTTCCACGAACAACACGAGAATGGAATAGAAGGGAGAACCCATAGAGGTACTCAAGGTACCCCCGCCACACACCGTCAGGTGGCTTGCGGAGTATGGATGTAGATGTATTATTTCAATAAAAATTTTCTAGGTTTTAGGCCGCATTGTCAACTATAAAATTCCGACGTTTCGGCGACTATTGGAACACGCCTTCCTCAGGGTGTACTGCTAACTGCTGTATTGTGACAACGGCCGCGGGATCCTACATTTACAGCCGTATTATTTATTCCAAGAAATGATTCCCCGTTTAAATCCAAGTTCTGTTCTTCGGCTGCGTTAAAAACTGAACTTGCCGAGTTCAGCAACAGTACTGAGAATTCCACTGCGAATACACATGTTCTACATGTCACTTTTATTACAACGTTATTTCCCAGAATTTACTGACAACACACTGTCTTTTTACGTGCTCATACAGTACGGTGCTATGAAACAAGGGGAACAAAAACCACCCAAGTGGAAGTAGAATTTGCCTCCAGATGTTTCCGTATTAAGGGGCTCCGGAAAGGCTCAAAATCATGAAAAGTTCAATTTTTACTTTTTTGCGTTTTCTGAATTATATAATAGATATATAATTTATTCAATTCCGAAGACTACAACTATTTTTAAATTTTTTTTGAAATGTGTTCTACATGGGCGTGACCCACTGTGGCGCTGGTAAACTGCTGTCAAATGGTGTTATTATTAACGTCCGTGTTCATCAGGTACATTTTAGTGATGTGAGATAAAGTATGTGTTCTGGCTAACCTGTGATGGTTCAATATATATCGCTGGTGTGATTGTCGATTGTTTCATGTTTATTTACTCTGTCGTTATCTCGAAAATATTCGTAATTAATTCTGTTTCTTGAGTCTCTGTTTTGTTGAAGTATAATAATGAGTAAAAGTAAAGTTATCAGAAATCCTCTGAAGGCTTTTAAGAAAAGGAGAAATGTTGGAAAGCCAAAGGTATGTGTTATTACTGTAAACAATAAAGACGATAACCAAGTGAGTGAACCTAACCTCTCAAGTACACCTGCCCATAGCAGTCAAAGTGGGAAAGAAAATACTTCACAGAAGAGGCTTGGTTCAATGAGTGAAAACTATGAATGTTTTATGGGCGAATCGGATGTGAATGAAATATTTGATATGTCGGTTCTCAAAGAAATTTTTTCAAACTGTGTAAGATGTATTAATTGTAGTGAAGTTGGTCTGGAACTCTCCATAATAAAGCACGTAGGACTTGCTAGTGAAATACAACTGAAATGTGATAAGTGTTCATACATGACCACCTTTTGGAACAGTGTTGCAGTAACTGCAACTGAAGAAAATGGTAGCAAAATCTACGAACACAACAACGAGCGATGCTTGCTTTAGACAAGGAACGACTTCGGGCTGCAGACAGGGCTGTAAAGAGTCTAGAAATACAAGCAAGAGTAAACAGGAGGAGGAACAAGAGGAAGCTGGAGTAGTAGTTTGCAGAGGATGAATATAATCCATCCTATGGACCTGGAATGCACTAAAAAGTTAATCCAATCTTTGTCGCTCGAATCCCAAAACTTTTATTTTCTCATACTAATTACATGTTTTCCAAGGATCTTCCAAACATATTTGTTTCAAACTTTCAGTAAATGTTACACAGTACCTTCTGCATAATTTAACACAGCCTTTTTCCAAAAAACTGTATATTTTTGAATATATAAATAAAAAATAGCAAAAAAATGTTGTGAATTTTCATTACAACTGAAAAAAAATCATCTTTAATAACTGAACTAAAATTTTGTAAAATCCCTGTGTTAAGTTGTAGCCCATATTCCAATAAATAATCTGTAAAAAGTTCAACTTCCTACCTCAAATACTTTGTGAGGAAAGATGTAATTTATAAGCGTTATTTTAACATTGCAAGTATAGGGCGTTCAGGAGCCCCTTAAGTTAACCCTTTACCGTATACAAGCACGTGTGAGCCTTGTCGTGCGGTATTCGGCGCAGATGTGATTATTAGACCTCGGACTTTCAGGTTCTAAAAATGTTTAACTAGGTACCTAAAATAGGTGACCAAAATATGACATTTTATTATCTAGAAAGATAAACAGACTGACAAAAATCCACATTATATTATTGTCCATATCAATAATTACAGTCACAGTAAATAACTAAAACTTTCTTCAGATTTTCCCTTGAGGAACTGCATCTCTTGTCTGTTAATAGCGTCTTATATGCCGAGAATGAGCGTCACCTGGTGACGCCGGAATAGATTTAAATGACTGTATTAGGCACAGTGGGACCGCACTCACGTTCTGTTGATTTACATGATAAGATGTCAGCCACTGTGCAGAGGATGGTCAATCCTGGGCTCTTTTTTTCTTTTTTTTTTTTTAAACACTGTCTTTTAGTTTCTCACTAACTTTCATACCAGTAGAACCTGGGACCAAGTTGATTTTGTTTTTTTCTGTCAGTTGCAGTTGCATGTAGACTGGTTTCGCTGAACACTCTAGAGCTTTAATAATAGGTAATAATAGGAACCAAAAATGAATAATTAGCTTTTATGTATGCAATGTCATTGGAAATTGTTGGAAGATCTTTAGCTAAAGTAACGCTCACTGCCTCCCCCCGAAATTTAAGAACGACGTTCTTATTGTCTTCCAAATGCTCGCTGTGTTATTCCACGGCCTGCAGCCACATTCCCCAGCGAGTGAGTATGGGTTCTGGTGGAAGTGTTACATAGGGAAGTTCATCACGAAATAACTGGATTCTTGTACGTGCTTTAATAAAAAAAAACTTTTTGATGGTTGAAACTAGCTTATTTAAATGTGGACATTCGATACGTATTGTCTCAGCTACACTACTCGTGGCGTGGGCAAGACATGTCATATGGAGCAAGGGTGGGTAAAATACTTTCAACAATTTAACAACAGCAATCGGGCTGCATTAGTGTAGATTACAAGTGCTGTGACTGTAGTTATGTATATGGACAATAATATAATGTGGATTTTTGTCAGTATGTTTATCTGTCTAGATAATAAAATGTCATATTTTGGTCACCTATTTTCTGATTTTTATAACCCATTTTAGGTACCTAATTTAAGATTTTTAGAACCTAGAAGTCCGAGGTCTAATAATCACATTACAAGTACTGTTGGGGAAAAGTAATTTGAGGGCTTTATTAACAAAGTGAGCAATTGTTACATCGTTAGTCTTTGTTAGCTCCTTGATGCAGATCAGATAAGGTACAGAGCGAGTGTCAGGATCTAACTTTCCAACAATCAAATTAGCCACACATTGACCTTGTCTGTAGTTTTTTCTTGGTACATCCATAGTTGAAATGGAGAACAGTGGGACGTCAGCTGGTGTAAATTTATATTAAAAACGAAGAAATTCCTCCAGCTGTGTTTCGGGTGTCGATTTTATTTTGGCAACTAGTTTGGGCGTTATAACGACGTCATCTTCAGGCCCATACACTTCTTGACGTCAACTGCGTGCGGCTGATACTAGAAGTCAGTGACGAGATACCGACGTGCTAGTATCAGTCTCATGCATGACGTCAACAAGTGTATGGGCCTGAAGATGACGTTGTTATAACGTTCAAACTAGTTGCCAAAATAATCGACACCTTAAATACAGCTGGAGGAATTAACTTCATACTACGCGTTCCAGAGAAAATGTGGTCTTAACGGATGGATGGATGGACGGACAACAAACTAATCCTAAAACGGTTTCGTTTTTTTATGATTTTAATAGTGAATAGCTTTAATAGAATGATGACAATTCGTTTACATCCGTACCTACCTCATCACTTGGCGTAACATACATGGACTTTCAATTCAGATAAATGAAGTATTAATTCGAAAATTTGTGAACAACTTATTTTACACATAAAATTTAAGAACTATAATGGTAACAGGATCCCGCAATTTTGGCAACGTAATAATTTACACAGTATAAAATTGAAGTGCGCACTAATTACTTGGACGAGGGGCGTTCAATAAATAATGCAACACATTTCTTTCTTGGCCAATTTCGATTGAAAAACTGCGGGATTTGCTGTGAAACATCATGGAATATTTCCGCTTAATCCCCTACAATTTCATTAAGTTCCGATAGGTGGTGGTTCCATACCAGTATGTAGCCTTCAAAGTATCGTCTGTAACGGAGAGGCGCATCCCAAGCAGAGGGGACTCCTTGAGTTTCTTTTGACGGAAAACAAGAGCGTCGCAGATATTCATAGGCGCTTGGAGAATGTCTGCCACCTGGCGAGCCACTCCTCCAGCAAATCTGGAGTTCTGGCGTCCTCTGCTGCCGCAGTACAGGACGGCTGGCACCAGTGACGTAGCGCGCTGGCGTTTGGGGCCACTCGACTACAGAATGCCGTGCAGATGCGAGCAAATAGTCGCGGGTCCCGCATCATCGTTGTTGCTATGTACAAGTTGGACTCTGTTTCTTACTGCAATATCTGTAATGTGTTCGTTTACCTGGAGAAATACACGTGGAGTAAATCTTCTGTTTGCTGTGTTACTTGCTCACCAATCACTGCTTGTACTCAGCCTGCCTACGACGGCAGTTGCCACTCCACTGCGTAGCCCATCTCTGCTTACCGTTGTATACGGAGTCGCACACAACACATTACACATTTAACGCCCATCGTATTGTCAGTATTTCGCTAAGGACTAGAATTGTAAAATCAGGTTTGTAGACTGCGGCTGTGTGATCGCTTAAATGAAAGTCATCTACCTTCAGGGACTAAGCACGTTTCTTTTTTCTGTTAACTCAGGGTCTTTCCGTCTTCCCCTTACTCAACTTCCTGTACTTCGCTGGTTCTCCCCTTGTGCTCACGAACCGTGTCTGCTTTGTTGTTGACGGCGGGCAGGGTCAGCCTCGGAATGTGTGCCTCTAACTAGCTGTAGTCTAATCAAAATTACTTCTTGATTGGCATTTCACACGTTGGAGCCGGTCTCTCCCAATCAGAGCGCTCAGCGTCTCACTGGAACAATTCGCCGTTGCTAAACTGCCACAATAAATCGTCAGTTCATTGCTTCCCCGGCCTTCTTTCTTGATGTGTTTGGATACCAAATCCTGGGTGTGGGCCTTTTATTTCGCATTTCATCAAACACGATTAGAATACATACACACACACACACACACACACACACACACAGCGACGATAGTGAAATATGCTCGTCTCATACAAAGCGGCTGTACACGTACACTCCATCCCAGCTCTGTTTGACTCAATGCCCAGGTTTATCAAGGCCGATATTACCGCCTGAGGTGGTTGTTCTGGGAACTGATTTCTCAGGATCTGTGCACCCAAATTGCGTGAAAATGTAATCATAATGTCAGTTCTAGTATAATATATTTGTCCAATGAATACCCGTTTATCATCTGCATTTCTTGTTGGTGTAGCAATTCTAATGGCCAGTAGTGTATATCTAGAATTTTGCCGCCAGGGACAGTACAAAGCATCGCATCTCGGACTAAATTTTACTCCTTCACCTCTGTATGGCCTTTATGTGGTTCGGTCATTACCCGCATTTCGCCTCGCGCAAGGAAATATATATGCGCAGCCATAGCTGACTAAAACTGAAGTAGCGATTCCGTTATTTTTCCTTTCATACGGCGTCTAATTGTTCCGCGAACTGCTGCATTCCACAGTCGTGGGGGTAATCGCCCTGCTTGTGAAGGCCCGCCATTTGCTATCTCGCAGAAAATCGGCGACGCGGCAGAGGTTGTGTGTTGTGGGAGCGGGTGCGGTCGGCGGGTTCCGTAATTGGCAGCGGCATCCCGGCGCCGGGACGCAGACGAGACGAGCCGCGGCTCGTTCTGCCGATGGCTCACGTTAAGGGCGGAAGGATTTGCAGCGCGTAAGAGGCTTACGTCGAAATGACCGCCGGCCGCCGACAGCTTGCCGGGGGTCCGCGGGCTGTACCGGCCACGCGTTAACAGTTGCGCGTCACGCCACAGGCCGCTTTCCCTCCGCAAAAAAAAAAAAAAAAATGAGTGGTTGAGAGCCCTTCCGTTACGAAACACCAGGCGACTCTGTTCCATCCCTCTACTATTATTCTCCTATCGAGACTCTCACTTGAGAGTTCACTTAAATGGCACAATGTCCTGTATCATACTGTGCCAAAACACGACCATACGGAGTACTTTCGTCAGTATACAACTGGCTCGAGGCATATTGCAGTAAAAGAATTGACCCGCCAGGGTAGCTGAGAGCGCTGACGCGCTGCTTCCTGGACTCGGGTAGGCGCGCCGGCCCCAGATCGAATCCGCCCGGTGGATTAACGACGAGGGCGGGTGTGCCGGCCAGCCTAGATGCGGTTTTTAGGCGGTTTTCCACATCCCCCTAGGTGAATACCGGACTGGTCCCCACGTTCGGCCTCAGTTGCACGAGTCGCAGACATTTGAAACACGTCCGCACTATTTCACGATTTACACTAGACGCAAACAGCAGGGGTACACTGATTCCGTCCTGGGGGGGGGGGGGGGGGCACGGGGTGGCGGCAGGGGGCACGGGGTGGCGGCAGGAAGGGCATCTGGCCACCCCTCCTAACTAACATTGCCAAATCCGTTGTAAACACGCCGTCCCTGCAATCGCTGCAGGACTAAGGCGTAAGCGAAAGAAAGAAAGAAAGAAATATTTCAGTAAAAGAATTCAGAACCTGTGAAGCAAATCTGTTATTTTGGAAGCAAAACACAAGAAGACGAGTGAAGCAAATAGGACACAAAGAGCAGATTAGCAAAGGAGGAAAGGGTTATTCCTGGCCAAAAGGAGACTAACATTATCAAATATCGACCTTATTTTGAGGAAGAAATTTCTGCGAATGCACTTCTGAAACACAGCACCGTGCTTTGTTAACCCCCGCTTGTGAAATCGATTCTTTAAAGTGTGCTTTAAATTTTATTTAATATTTGCGTGTGTAAACTTATTGTACTGTGTATCTGTCGTGCTGTAAATGTCCAACGCGAAAGATTTATTTTAAAAGTATATTTGATCGGAGAATGCTGTCCCATTCCCTTACCCCAGATTCTGTTTTTGAAGAACATCTACATCTACGTGATCACTCTGCTATTCACAATAAAGTGCCTGGCGGAGGGTTCAATGAACCACCTTCATACTGTCTCGCTACCGTTCCACTCTCGAACGGCACGCGGGAAAAACGAGCACTTAAATTTGTCTATGCGAGCCCTGATTTCTCTTATTTTATCGTGATGATCATTTCTCCCTATGTATGTGGGTGCCAACAGAATGTTTTCGCAATCGGAGGAGAAAACTGGTTATTTAAATTTCATGAGAAGATCCCGTCTCAATGAAAAACGCCTTTGTTTTAATTATTGCCACTCCAATTCACGTATCATGTCTGTTACACTGTTTCCCTTATTCCGCGATAATACAAAACGAGCTGCCCTTCTTTGTACTTTTTCGATGTCATCCGTCAGTCCCACCTGATGCGGATCCCACACCGCACAGCAGTAACTCCAGAACAGGGCGGATAAGCGTAGTGTAAGCAGCCTCTTTGGTAGACCTGTTGTACCTTCGAAGTGTTATGCCAATGAATCGCAGTCTTTGGTTTGCTCTACCCACAATATTATCTATGTTATCGTTCCAATTTAGGTTATTTGTAATTGCAATCCCTAAGTATTTAGTTGAATTTACAGCCCTCATATTTGTGTGACTTATCGCGTAATCGAAATTTAGCTGATTTATTTCAGTACTCATGTGAATAACTTCGCACTTTTCTTTATTCAGGGTCAATTGCAACTTTTGGCACTATACAGATATCTTATCTAAATCATTTTGCAAGTCGTTTTGATCATCTGATGACTTTACAAGACTGTAAATGACAGCATCATCTGCAAACAGTCTTAAGACGGCTACTCAGATTGTCTCCTATGTCGTTAATGTAGATCAGGAAAAATAGAGGGCCTACAACGCTTCCTTGGGGAACGCCGGATATTACTTCTGTTTTACTCGATGACTTTCCGTCTATTACTACGAACTGTGACCTTTCTGACAGGAAATCACGAATCCAGTCGCACAACCGTTTTTCTTATGGACAACACGCAAAATTTGGGTGTGTGGCTCCATCATGGATCATCAGAACGCAGTTCCCATTTAAACACTTTCGTCATTCATCCCAGAATGCCGACCAAGAGTGCTTCCCGTGAAGCCTATTGAACACGCCGCGTGGTCAAGTAATGAGATTTAAAACTGCGAGACCAATTTCGGTTGAAGAAGACCAATTTCGGTTGAAGAAATGCGGAATTTGTTGAGGGACATGAGATGCCGGCGCTATATGTAGCCTTCAAAATGGCACCTCTATGGCAGGTGAAGTCCAACCAGAGACCTGATTGAGCTTCTTTTGAGCGGAAAACATCACCATCGTAGATGTTGGCAGGTGCTTGCAGAATGTCTACGGAGACGTGGTGGCGAACAAAAGCACGGTGAGTCGTTGGGCGAAGCGTGTATCATCGTCGCAACAAGGTTGCACAAACCTGTGCAACCTCCCACATGCCAGCCGACCATAAACTGCTGTGACTCTTGCAGTGTTGGAAAGTGCGGACACTCTCATTCGAGGTGACCGACAGATCACAAACAAACACCTCGCTACTCAACTGGACGTCTCTGTTGGTAGCGCTGACACATTGGTCCTCCAGCCGGGGTATAGAAAAGTGTGTACCCTACCCGCCGGGTTCCTCGCCACCTACACAGAAGACCATAAAGATAAACGGAGAAGCATCTCTGCAGAATTGCTTGGGCATTACGAGGCCGATCGTGACAATTTTTTTTGCTGATCACCGTCACGGCCAGTGAAACAAGAGTTCACCACTTCGAAGCGGAAACAAAACGGCAATCTGTGTAACGGAGCCACACTACCTCTCCTCCGAAGAAAAAGTTCAAAGCCCCAGCCTCAACGGATAAAGCCATGCGAACCGTCTTCTGGGACTCTGAATGCGTTATTCCGTTTGATGACCTCCCTCATGGCGCAACGATAAACTCTGAGGTGTATCGTGCTACAGTCATGAAATTGAAGAAACGGTTTCAGTGTGTTTGTCTCCATAAAAGTGCAAACCAACTTATCCTTCTGCTTGACTACGCAATACCTCACAGAAATCTGTGCATCTGAACGGAGCTCCCAGAGCTTCACTGGACTGTTCTTCGTCATCCACCCTACAGCCCGGTTCTCGCACCTTCCGACTTCTGTCTGACCCGACATAGGCTGCAGTTCGCGGGAAGCAGTATGCACGTGACGCGGAGGTTATTGATGCAGCAAGACGTTGTCTCCGACGTCAACCAATTGAGTGACACCATGTCTGCGTATCCAGTAAAGTGGAGTGAGGCCGTCGCGTTGAACGGAGGTTATGTTGAAAACAGGGTCTTGCAACCAAGAAAGTGTGCTAATAATGTGGTGTATAGGAATCCTGAGTAAAATCAGCTTGCTGTCGGAAAAAAGAAGTGCTGCATTACGCAGTGAACCCCGTCGTACCACCGCTGGGAAGATCGTCGGAATCGGCTACGGTCGGAGGTTCGAATCCTGCCTCGGGCATGGATGTGTGTGATGTCCTTCACGGCGAAGTTAATCATAAGTGCCATCATATGATTCAAAGCAGAGAGATGCACAGGCGTTCATCTTTTGCGCCGTTTGAGAGTGGGTAGTTTGAGGATGAAGTAAGAAATTGCGATCACTTCAGCAATCGATGCGACACAGTGATGCAAACACAACTCCACAGAGCCCGTTTTTACTGCATGAGAAACATTTCCGCATTTAGATATCGATGATAATTAATCTAATTTTTTGTTATAAATAAATATTATTGATTTATTTAAATTCAAACTGAAACTTCTCCTTAGAAAAATTATGAATGACTCTGCTGGTAAACTACGTTATTTGATACAGAGACAGCTGAGTAAAACTGAACGTACTCAGACAGTTCTCTCCTTACGTATTCTGAATGGCCCTGACTAACAATAACCAATACCTTTCATGAATCACTTACCTCACAAAATATTCCAACTACTGCAATACAGCGAGCGCCAATACTACCAGCTAAATAAAAGATTCTAACTACTGAAGGCACTAACTGTTGATAGGCGTAGTTAGCAAATGAAAAATTTTGATAGAGAACAAACAATGTATTTACCATAATAATGTTCAAAACTCATATATATATGACATCCATCTTCAAAAATTTCTCTTTTCTGGCGACCGAGCGAGGTGGCGCAGTGGTTAGCACACTGGACTCGCATTCGGGAGGACGACGGTTCAATCCCGCGTCGGGCCATCCTGATTTAGGTTTTCCGTGATTTCCCTAAATCGCTTCAGGCAAATGCCGGGATGGTTCCTTAGAAAGGGCACGGCCGATTTCCTTCCCCATCCTTCCCTGAAAAAATGGCTGTGAGCACTATGGGACTCAACATCTTAGGTCATAAGTCCCCTAGAACTTAGAACTACTTAAACCTAACTAACCTAAGGACATCACACACCCATGCCCGAGGCAGGATTCGAACCTGCGACCGTAGCAGTCCCGCGGTTCCGGACTGCAGCGCCAGAACCTCTAGACCACCGCGGCCGGCCCATCCTTCCCTGATCCGAGCTTGCGCTCCGTCTCTAATGACCTCGTTGTCGACGGGACGTTAAACACTAATCTCCTCCTCCTCCTCCTTTTTCTGGCGGACACACGTCCAGAATATCCGCTCTCAAGACTCTGCCATCTCTCTCCCCACATCCACCACTGCTGGCGGCTCACCTCCAACTGCGCAACGCTACGCGCTGTTCTCATCCAACACTACACAAGCGAATATTCCAACAGTTAGTCCAACCAGCCACAGACTGCACACAGCACAATCAGTGATTTCCATACAGAGCGCTACGTGGCGTTACCAACATAAAAACCTAAACAGCCTACTTACAAAACTAACATGAAGATGGGTGTGTACCACCTCACAAAACTTGAGATCTCGGAACTACTATCCGACTATGTTTCTAAAGCACTTGTATCTATGTAGATATTCTGCAGCCGTAATTTCCCACTGTACCACATACATTCGGCTTCATTCGAGTATGGAGCGCGAGAGCATGACTGCTTAAACACCTCTGTAACTACCGCAGTCATTCGTTCGCCGTTACATTAAATATGCCCTGTACTCGAAAACTAAAAGGAAAGAAGGAAGGAAAGGCTTTAACGTCCTTCAGACGACGCGGTTAATTAAAGATTAGAAGGAGAAATGTCCTAAATAAGATTCCTTGCCTCTCCTCTAGCTATTCCAGCTTGCGTAGACCAACAAGTAGTACAGCTTTTCGAGGTGTATTTACTGCTGGTTGAAACTGCGTGCCCGTCCTCGCTTTTCTCGGCGACATCCAGTGTAGTCAGTTTTCCTTGCGTCTCCACCAGTGAGTCCTTTCGGAGGATCCTCTTTCATGCGTTTCATGCGTTCCGTTTCCTATAAATTCATCATAAATGTTCATTAACCATTCTGGAAAACAGTAATGTGCCTTCTAAATCTAGTGACGAACCTTGCTCTCCTCTTTCTTCATCCGCATTTTACTGGCTTGGGGAACTCGATTAAAGGCAACTTCCTTCTCCTCTTTCTTATTGTGTAAGCAAGAAAACAGGGCAGTGACCGCGTCCATCTAACGGCTGGTGATCAACGCAAATAAAAAAACTAATGATACGGTAGATTCGCCAAATTGGCGGTGAGCACAAGAAAACTGAACGGTGTTTGTGCGTCTTTTTTGTTTTCGCGGAACAATGAATTATCCGTTAAAATTCGGAGGTGCAGACATAGAAACGTATTTATTCATCTTCCGAGTCAGCAGACTGAAGCGGTATCACTCCTTCCATCCTTTTAAACCCGCTGCGCATAGACACCCAAGCGCCACAATTGTCGTACGGTGGCAAAGAATTACGCATAAATTCAATTTGTGGTTGCATGGTCGATATGTGCTGAAATATCGATGTATCAGTAGGATACGTACTGTGGAGATGTCTTGGCGTTTTTCTTTTGTTTTTTTAAAGGAAAAAGATAAAGAAAAAAAGAAAACGACGAATACGAATTTCTATTGCTTCCTTCATCAGCGCCGGCCGCGGTGGTCTAGCGGTTCTAGGCGCGCAGTCGGGAACCGCGCGACTGCTACGGTCGCAGGTTCGAATCCTGCCTCGGGCATGGATGTGTGTGATCTCCTTAGGTTAGTTAGGTTTAAGTAGTTCTAAGTTCTAGGGGACTGATGATCACAGTCCCATAGTGCTCAGAGCCATTTGCACCTTCATCAGCAGGCCCCAAAAAGAAAAAGTCGCCGCTAGAATTCCGACATTGTCGATGCAACGCCACGCCGCAGTCGATTTAATGGGCTGTAAAAGTGTGGTGTAGTATCGCCGTTCGTCTTTGGTAGGCAGTACGCGTCGTCTGCCCCCCAATGTATGAGCTGCCACTGTCGCAGGGGATCTTGCAAACCCCAGTCTCTGCGCAACATAACGGTGTCTTTGGCAGAAACTAAAGCTTTTGCTGTTCTCTTCTGTGAACAGTGGACGTGGTTTGTTCAGCGTTTGATAATCAAGGTCTGGTCTCGCTGAGAGGAGTATGTTGCACACAGCAGGTACCTGTCATTGATGTAACTCAAATGGCTCTGAGCAATATAGGACTTGACATCTGAGGTCATCAGTTTCCTAGACTTAAAACTTCTTAAACATAACTAACCTTAGGACATCACACCCATCCATGCCCGAGGCAGGATTCGAACCTGCGACTATAGTAGTCGCGCGGTTCCAGACTGAAGCGCCTAGAACAGCTCGGCCACCGCGGCCGGCCGCTGGGTAGCGTCTGCTTCGATCGCCAAAGTGCTACAGTGCAGCTTTCATAGCATTACTAAGTGCGGCCGATGAAAATTACATACAGCGTACGTGCTATGACAGCAAAACATTCCACAACAGTATACTTACACAACTGACCTACAAAAAATTCTTCGTGCATATTCCTGAAGCCACCAAACGGTGCATGGCGGTGGGTACCTTGTACCACCACATCGAGGCATTCGCTTTTCTGTTCTACATGGAAAGTGAAGAAGGGGAAAAACGACTGTGTATGTGCCTCAGTGCGAAACCAAATCCTTACGCAAAATCTACGTTGGCGCCAGTAGAATCGTTCTGCAGTCAGCCGCATATCCCGGTTCTCTAAAGTTTCTCGACAGTGTTTTTGGTGAAAGAAAGTCGTCTTCCCTCCAGGGATTACCATTTCGGTTCAAGCAGCACTTCTGTAATACTCCCGTGGTAATCGATATTCCAAGCCAAAAATCTAGAGCCAGCCTGTGAATTATTTAGATTTCTGTAATCGGTCCTGGTGGGTATCCGAGGACTCGGGCAGTAGTCGAATATGGGTTGCACTAGTGTTCTCTACGCAGTCTCCTTCGTAGAGGAACTACACTACATTGCAAATTTCCCAATGACATAAGTCCACCATTCGTTTCCGTACTACCGACTTGACATACCCATCCCATTTATATCGCATTCCAGCGTTACGCTCAGATATTTAATCTACATGACGGTGTTAAGATGTACATCAGTAATACCGTATTCGAATACTGCAGGATTGATTTTCCTTCTAATCTGCATTAACTTACATTTTTCCACACTTATAAAATACCACTGTTATCCATCCTATATCCTCCTTCAGTTACTCAACGACGACAAGTTCCTGAATTCAGCATCATCGTCATCAGAGAGCCGGAGATTGATGCCCACCCTATCCGTCAGACAGTTCATGTATACAGTCAACAAGAGCGTCCTATTACACTTCCTTGGTACACTCCTGACCATACGCATGTCTCTGATAAACGCTCGCCTCCTGGGACAACGTACTAGGCCGTAGTACTTCAGAGGCCTTCGAACCACTCACATAGCTGAGAACCTATTCCGTATTCTCGGACCTTTGTTAACAATCTGCAGTGGGGCACTGTGTCTAGCACTTTCGCGAAATCTGAAATCTAGAATTTTATTGGATAAAGCTTTCTCTGGGTCGAGTTAGCATTCTAGGGGACGTTTGGAATTCGTTGTTTGATAAAATGTAAAAGCGAATGGAACTTCATTTACCTAGCAAGGTTTCGCTGTAGTTAAGACCTCTATACGGAGGAACCGTGGTCCGTGTGGTCATCCACATTTGTACATTCCGTGATTTCCATAGATAATTTAAGGCAAATTACAGGATTTCCTGTAATAACGGTCACACCTCGTAGTAACTAATGAAGTAATCTAGTGAAAACGAATTGACATATGGTTCCTGAAGGAACTGTTACAAATCTTCTTTTGTTAAAAATCTACGTAAACCGTTTAGGATGCAGTCTGAGCGGCCGATTGTATGCTGATAACTACTGTTCAACCTGTAGTAAAGTCATAAGAAGACGAAAACGAATTGCAAACTGTATCGTGGGAATAGCGCCAGTCGGCACTAAACAAAACAAGTGAGGTCTCCCACTGGAGTACTAAGAAAATTCCATTACATTTCGGTTACGCAGTTAACCACACTAATTAAAAGGTAGTAGATATACGTAAATACCTATGGATTACAACAGCGAACGATTTTAATTGAAGCCATCACAAAGAAAATATTCTAAGGAAGGCGAATCACAGATTCCGTGCTAGCCGAACGCTTAGAAGATGCAACAAATCTAGTTAATTATTTGTTCCATAATCATTTGAACAGTTCTTTCATCGAAATTATTTGCAACGATTGTACTAAAGACATAGCCTAGACTACGCTTGCCCGCCCTCTTATGGAGTACTGCTGCGCTTTACGGCATCCTTACCACGTATCTTTCACGGAGGTCGTCGAAAAAGTTCAAAGAAGGGCAGTTAGTTTTGTATTATCACGAAGTACTGAACAGTATGTTTCGAATTTGATAACTAAATTGGAATGGTAATGGTGAAAGGCATATTTTCGTTGCAGTGATACCATGCCATTAAATATCAACCAACCTTCTCTTTGGAATACGTGCTACTCGGCAGTGGAACGGTCGAGAAATAATCTGAAAGTAGTTCTGTGAAACCTATGCCAAACACTGAAGTGTGAACTGTAGAGTAGTGATGTAGTAGATGGTTACTTCGAAAAAGACATGGACTGCATTTTCCAATATCTAGGAGTTTCATCGTAGACAGGAAATTAAAACCTACTTAATTTATTCACCCATTTCAAAGTGTAATTTGCTCTAGCAACGTAAAATTTTGAAGAAAAACGTACAGTTAGACAGGTTTTGGTAGTCTTAAAGGTGATATCGGCCGATATTTACTAGGGATGTTCGGCTAGTCTAGGAAGAACTTTTAATATTTTGTGAAGAAAACCGTCTAGATCGTTCACTAAAATTTATTAGTTTATTACGGTGTTTCGGCTGCTTGGAATTTATAAAAGACGGTTTTGAGTCAGTACTGAAACCTATTTAGTACTGACACTGAACGTTCTTTTATAATTTCTAAGCTTTCTGATATCTGATGACGTAAGTAGCCAAAACGACGTCATAAATAAATAAATTTTAATAAACGATCTAGACGTTCTTATTCGCGAAATATTCGCAGTGATCGCGGACTTATACAGAAAACTCATTTCCCTCATTAATAAAATAGTATGTTTGTCACGAAATAGCTTATAATTAGGCTGAACTTCTAAATCGCGGAGAACGAGTGCTGCCCATGTCATCGCACCGGATTACAGGTTTTAGTCTCTACCGAAAGCGACACAAATGACTTTGTCACAACTAACCACAAAAAGCGATACATTTAGTGTAATATTCTCTCTCTTGCAGGGTGTTTTTTTTTAAACCTGAGGCAACTAAATACTACCTCGAAAACGGCGCATCGTTCGAAAAGAAAATATTCCAGGTAAAAGTTGATATTAGTGATGTGGACATCTCTCTGTGTTGCAACTGGCCACGTGCTAACAACCCCCCCTCCCCAGTCCACCACTGCGTGGGCGAGGCCAACTTTGTATTTTCAAACGGGAACCCTGCATTTTTGTTCTTGATTCCAAGAACAGGCACATTTAACATTTGTCGATTACAGCGCCATCTGCCACGAACGTGAAACAATGGTTTGAGTAAACTGTACGTGCCTTTTTTGGTTTTGACTTGGAATCCGAATACACAATAAAAATGTGGAGTTTCCCTTTGGAAAATGCAAAGTAGACCCCGCCCATGTAGGGCGTCATTTTCGAGATAATTAGCTGCCTCGAGTTAAGTGTGCTGCCGATCGAACCAGAACGGAACGAGAGCAGATCCTTCAAGGGGGCAATTGGTCAACTTTGTAGGCTATGGTTGGAAAAGCGTCACACGCCCAAGGAAGTTAAACGCCTTTTATCTGTCGTAACTTACTCGAAACTTTGATGGAAACGTTCAGTAAGGCTGTTTCAACACCTAAGTTGATTCAGGTGAACGAATGCACATTTAAGTAATTCATGTGTGTAGAAACTTGACTTACCGTGCTAGGTAATATTAGTCAATTATTCGTCGAGTGTGCCGCATGTCTGCGAAGAGAGTCCGTATTCTTTGATTTACGCTTTCAGTCGTTAATGGGAAATTTAATTACTCCAACATGAAAAGCAACTTTTTTTAGCGAGAGATTATCACCGTCTGGAACCGCGTTTGTGCATCTTCTGTACTTTGGGGCACGCCTATGTACGTTTCAAACTTATGCGACACGCCTACAAATGATTGTTTTCCTACATGCAGAGAAGCAAACTCATAAAGTACATGTAATACATTTTTCTTTGTTACGGAATTATTACTAAATACAGATTTTGGGAATTTATTATCTGCGGAAGATTAGAAGGCATTAAAAATGTCGGGAACATGTATTAGTGACACATCAGTGTGTCGCCACACGGCTCCGGGGAAGCGACCGTGTTATAACGGCGACCGAAATACTAAATCAAAACGCAATGTGATCTGCCCGAGGCGTGAGGTGCCGTTTTCCAATTTAGAGTTAAATATTTTATAATAGGTGTCGGAAACGGAAGACGCCGAAATGCTGTAAATAAAGCGACAAAATTTATCTTGTCAGTTATCCTATTTCATCTGATTATCGTAAAAAAAGAAAAAAATCTAATGACAGGCTGTCAAAATATAGGGATATCCTCCACGGATTACACAGTATAAAATTTATCGGTAAACGGCATCTGAGCTGCTTCAAAGCTGTTTAAGAAGTGACAGTAAGTAATTACCTTCACCGCGTGCTGCAAGACTTCTGCTTTACGTTTTTTTTTTTTTCTTCTTTTTAGTGACTGTATCCCAGAGGTCAGCCAGATCGCCTTCTTTATATACAGGGTGAGTCACCTAACGTTACCGCTGGATATATTTCGTAAACCACATCAAATACTGACGAATCGATTCCACAGACCGAACGTGAGGAGAGGGGCTAGTGTAATTGGTTAATAGAAATCATAAAAAAATGCACGGAAGTATGTTTTTTAACACAAACGTACGTTTTTGTAAATGGAACCCGGTTAGTTTTGTTAGCACATCTGAACATATAAACAAATACGTAATCAGTACCGTTTGTTGCATTGTAAAATCTTAATTACATCCGGAGATATTGTAACCTAAAGTTGACGCTTGAGTACCACTCCTCCGCTGTTCGATCGTGTGTATCGGAGAGCACCGAATTACGTGGGTATCCAAAGGGAACAGTGATGGATCTTAGGTACAGAAGAGACTGGAACAGCACATTACGTCCACATGCTAACACCTTTTTATTGGTCTTTTTCACTGACGCACATGTACATTACCATGAGGGTTGAGGTACACGTTCGACGGGCGTTCCATAGGACGTGGAGGACGCATAAATTGCCCAGCCCGTTCTCCTGATCTTACACCTCTGGACTTCTTTCTGTGGGTTACGTTAAAGGAGAATGTGTACCGTGATGTGCCTACAACCCCAGAGGATATGAAACAAAGTATTGTGGCAGCCTGCGGCGACATTACACCAGATGTACTGCGGCGTGTACGACATTCCTTACGCTAGAGATTGCAATTATGTGTAGCAAACGATGGCCACCACATTGAACATCTATTGGCCTGACATGTCGGGACACACTCTATTCCACTCCGTAATTGAAAACGGAAACCACGTGTGTACGTGTACCTCACCCCTCATAGTAATGTACATGTGCGTCAGTGAAAAAGACCAATAAAAAGGTGTTAGCCTGTGGACGTAATGTGCTGTTCCAGTCTCTTCTGTACCTAAGTTCCATCACCGTTCCCTTTGGATCCCTACGTAATTCGGTGCTCTCCGATACACACGATCGAACAGCGGAGGAGTGGTACTCAAGCGGCAACTTTAGGTTACAATATCTCCGGATGTAATTAAGATTTTACAATGCAACAAACGGCACTGATTACGTATTTGTTTATATGTTCAGATGTGCTAACAAAACTAACGGGGTTCCATTTATAAAAAAACGCAGGTTTGTGTTAAAAAACATACTTCCGTGCATTTTTTTATGGTTTGTATTAACCAATTACACTAGCCGCTCTCCTCACGTTCGGTCTGTGGAATCGATTCGTCAGTATTTGATGTGGTTTACGAAATATATCCAGCGGTACGTTAGGTGACTCGCCCTATATACACCGATCTATCGTACATCTTGGTTAGAAAGATTGCTGTGGAACTGGCATGCGTTCAAGGAGCTCTTCAACAACTCATCCATTTCTTTCATATGTCACTCTATTCTGTAATTTTAAGGAACGTTTGAGCGAACGAACGTAGTCTAGTAACAGATTTTTTGGGCAGGGTTACTACAAATTTGTTACAGTTGTTACACGAGTTGTCACAAATATTCCACAGTATCGAATTACACTACTTAGGTAAACGTATGAAACTTTTCTTGTTAGTAGTCAGTTTTAACAAGCGCTAATTTAAAAAATTATGACTCCCTTGTACTGATCCTCCCACACACACTCAAATTTTGAAAGATCTAAACAGTGCGATTTTTTTAAATACAAGTATTCCGCGCGGGAGGAATGTGTTCCACTAATTAGTTTGTCGAGGCAGCCTTGGACAAGTCATGTTACTAAATCTGCCAGCCGCTGCTGCTTGTCACAACATTATCACATTCTAGACATAAATTTGTAAACAATAGCCAGTTTTTAGGTCAGTTGCATATCGATCTATCTACACAAAGAATTTAAAGTTCTCCGTTCTCCTCCACGGCGTTGTCTGCATTTGAAGGCGACTCTTAGGAATCACCGTAAGGATCTTAACACGGTTTTCGATAAGAGACAGATATTCACAAGGAAGGTTTGCGTGTATAATTTACTACTGCTATGCTAGCAGACATTGTATCCGTGCAAAGCCGAGGCGGGTCGCCAGTTGAATAAATTTACTTTCACTGTCGGAAATTCTTTGAATGTCACCAAGAATTTTGTTCTTGTTGTTCTTGCGGATTATCGGCGGCTGGCGTAGTTTTACCGCTACTGTAACGGTCTTCTTCTGTCTTGATTTCCCTCAATACTCATATTCTTTGCTTGCATTGCCTCTTCATCATTTTTCCAGTTGCGTCGTCGGCGATCCGTTTCCTTCCGCTGAGACGGTATCCATCGTTGTAGCCTGTTTGGTATCCTGTCTTCATTCACACTATACACATCATCTATTTTTGTTGGATGTTGTCACAGACATCCCTATCAATTTTCATCCTCTGCCGTATTACGTCTTTTCATATCCTCTCACTCTATTACAGCTTAAGCTTCGTCTTAAGTAGTCCGTCTCAGTGACAAGCACTTTTTTGTGTTAACGTCCCAGGCTTTTACTCCCTACAAGACTGCACTCTGAACTATAGTCTTATACATTTCGTCATTGCTTATGCCCTGTTTAGTAAATAATACCCCTAGATATTTCGCCTTTTCCACATGTACACTTACTTCTCCATCTACCTCCAAATCATTTACTTTTTCCTTTAATATGTTTTTCATAATGTGGGGCCACAGTCATAATATATTTCTTTAAAGTCAGTACCGCCATTAGACTTGTTTATTTAGTGTTATATTTACACTTACACAATCATGATTTCGGCTTCAAAGTGACATTATCATACGACAGTATGCCATCCCAGGCAATTTATAGCGCTTAAAACACTTGATAATGGCACTTTGCAGCCAAAATCGTGATTTTGTAAATATAACAATGTAAATAAACAACAGTCTGACTTTAAAGAAATTTACTTTTTCCGTTTGAACAGCCGAGTACGCACACTTCCTCATGTTCATCTTCAGACTAGCCGTGTTGTATTGCTCTTTAAGCTTTCTTATCATATAGCTCAGGTATTTATCTTCTTCTAGTACAAGTATGCGTACTCGGCTGTTCAAACGGAAAAAGTAAATTTCTTTAAAGTCAGTACGGCCATTAGACTGTTGTTTATTTACATTGTTATATTTACAAAATCATGATTTCGGCTTCAAAGTGCCATTATCTTCTTCTAGTAGAATATGCGAACTATCAGTTTAATAAGTCACAGCTGCAAAATACTAACGCGAATTATTTACAGACGAATGGAAAAACTGGTAGAAGCCGACCTCGGGGAAGATTAGTTTGGATTCCGTAGAAATGTTGGAACACGTGAGGCAATACTGACCTTACGATTTATCTTAGAAGAAAGATTAAGGAAAGGCAAACCTATGTTTCTAGCATTTGTAGACTTAGAGAAAGCTTTTGACAATGTTAACTGGAATACTCTCTTTCAAATTCTGAAGGTGGCAGGGGTAAAATACAGGGATCGAAAGGCTATTTACAATTTGTACAGAAAGCAGATGGCAGTTATAAGAGTCGAGGGACATAAAAGGGAAGCAGTGGTTGGGAAGGGAGTGAGACAGGGTTGTAGCCTGTCCCCGATGTTATTCAATCTGTATATTGAGCAAGCAGTAAAGGAAACAAAAGAAAAGTTTGGAGTAGGTATTAAAATCCATGGAGAAGAAATAAAAACTTTGAGGTTCGCCGATGACATTGTAATTCTCCAGAGACAGCAAAGGAGTTGGAAGAGCAGTTGAATGGAGGATATAAGATGAACATCAACAAAAGCAAAACGAGGATAATGGAATGTAGTCGAATTAAGTCGGATGATGCTGAGGGTATTAGATTAGGAAATGAGAGACTTAAAGTAGTAAAGGAGTTTTGCTATTTGGGGAGCAAAGTAACTGATGGTCGAAGTAGAGAGGTTGTAAAATGTAGACTGGCAATGGCAAGGAAAGCGTTACTGAAGAAGAGAAATTTGTTAACATCGAGTATAGATTTAAGTGTCAGGAAGTCGTTTCTGAAAGTATTTGTATGGAGTGTAGCCATGTATGGAAAGTGAAACGTGGACGATAAATAGTTTGGACAAGAAGAGAATAGAAGCTTTCGAAATGTGGTGCTACAGAAGAATGTTGAAGATTAGGCGGGTAGATCACGTAACTAATGAGGAGGTATTGAATAGGATTGGGGAGAAGAGAAGTTTGTGGCACAACTTGACTAGAAGAAGGGATCGGTTGGTAGGACATATCCTGAGGCATCAAGGGATCACAAATTTAGCATTGGAGGGCAGCGTGGAGGGTAAAAATCGTAGAGGGAGACCAAGAGATCAATACACTAAGCAGATTCAGAAGGATGTAGGTTGCAGTAGGTACTGGAAGATGGAGGAGCTTGCACAGGATAGAGTAGCATAGAGAGCTGCATCAAACCAGTCTCCGGACTGAAGACCACAAAACAACAACAGTAAAATATGGTCACCTGAAAAATACAAGCTAAACACCTTGCTGTTCTCTTCTGTGCCTCCCCATAACCTGGCGTTTTCTATGCTAAATCTGGTTGGTTGCTCCTTGGTACATGTTAAACAGGGTCTTTGACAGCCCACATCCCTCCCGCAGACCCTTACTCACCTTGAATTCTTCTCTACAACTATTCCCAATCCTTACTCTCGCTGTGTGATTTTAATATAATTTCACAACAGCCTTTATCAATTTTTGATGTACCTCTTTCAACTTTTCCCACAGTTTGTTGGTGGGTACATTATCGTATGCTTTCCCTAGGTCAGTCAATGCAACATGCGCCTGCACTTCAACCTTAGCGCGTTTTTCACATATTAGTTTCATTGTGAAGATTTCTCTTACCGATCTTCCTGCTCCGAATCCTGCTTGCTCTCTTTGATGCTTGTGACTTGTTTCTTTCTCTGCCAGATCGTTCAGTGCCTTCAATTAAATATCTGAGGAATATAATCACAAAAGGTTCTTCACAGTGTCAAATCGCGTCGTCCTACTTGCCTACATAAACTTACACTTCTTGCGAAGTAAAAACCCTGATCTCACCCGTCCGTGTGGTAGATGGGTTCTGCTCTCCACAAATGCACAGTGCCAATACTTGTGTGCAGTCTGTTATCCATTTCCTTAATAGCTTACACTGAGCGGGATAAACATTTACATCATCAGCGTCTCGGATTTGCTTACATACTCTTCGAGGAATGAGATTTTTTCTAACACTGAGTAGGATGGCGCAATAGTTAGACACTGGAGTCACATTCCGGGGAATAAAGGTTCAAATCACTATCCGAACATTCTGATTCAGATTTTCTATAGTTTTTATCAGTGACTTACGGTGAAACACAGATTGATTCCCCAGAAAGGGAATTGACGGAGTTCCTTAGCCATCCTTCGAGAATCCAACCTTAAACCCTAACTTGATCACATCAACTACATGTGCTGCCGCTGATCGCGCTACAAGCACGATAGAAGATTCAGCATAGCGGACATCTATTTTTTGTAAACACCATTAGATTTATAATACTGAGTATTCGGATCAACATAAAGTGGTCTGAAAATGTAACACCGAGATGAATTACAAACAATAAAAGATCCATGAAGGCAGTCGAACTATCATTACTACTACGTAGACCTCTCCTATGGGGCGCTAGTCGCTGTCGCTCTCTTAAGAAGGAAAACGTAGGTACAATGAAGGTACTGCGAAGAAGCCGTAACAGAAGAAATACTTCAGTTGATCGATGAAAGAAGGACGTATAAGAATGTTCAGGGAAATCCAGGAAAACAGGAATACAAGTCGCTGAGGAATGAAGGAAAAATGGGAAGTGCAGCGAAGCTAAGACGAAATGGCTGCATGAAAAACGCGAAGAAATCGAGAAAGAAGTGATTGTGTGTAGGACTGACTGAGCATGTATGAAAGTCAAAACAACCTTCGGTGACACTAAAATCAAGGGTCGGAGCATAAAAAGTGCAACGGGAATTTCACTGTTAAATGCAGAGGAGAAGGCGGATACGTGGAAAGAGTATACAAGGTGGAAGATTTGTCTGATGTGATAGGAGTAGAAATAGATTTAGAAGAGATAGGGGATCCAGTATTAGAATCACTATTTACAGAGCTTTGGAGGACTTAGGATCAAATACGGCAGAAGTGGTAGATAACATTCCATGTGAATTTCTAACGTCATTGGGGGAGATGCAACAAACAGGTCTTCGCGTTGGTATGTAGAATATTTGAATCTGGCTACCATCTGACTTCCGGAAAAATATCACTCGCACAATTCCGAAGAATGCAAGAGCTGACAAGTGCGAGAATTATCGCATAATCAGCTTAACAGCTCATCCGTCCAAGTTGCTAACAAGGAGAATATACAGAAGAATGGAAAAGAAAATTGAGGATGCGCTGATTGACGATCAGCTGGGCCTTAGAAAAGATAAAGGCACCCGAGAGACAATTCTGATGTTGTGGTTGATAATGGAAGCAAGACTAACGAAAAATCCAGAGACATTAATAGGATTTGTCGACGTGGAAAAAGCGTTCGACAATGTAAAATGGCGCAAGATGTTTGAAATTATGAGAAAAAAAGAGGTAAGCTGTAGGGAGAGACGAGTAATATATAATACGTGCAAGAGCGAAGAGGGAATAATAAGAGTGGGCGAACAAGAACGAAGCGCTCGGATTAAAAAGAGGTAAGATAGGGATGTAGTCTTTCCTCCCATTGTTCAATTTATACATCGAAGAAGTAATGATGGAAATAAAAGAAAGGTTCAGGAGTGGAATTAAAATTGAAGGTGGAAATATATCAATGATACGATTCGTGGATGACATTGTTATCCTGAGTGTAAGTGGAGAACAATTACGTGATCTGCTGAACAGAATGAACAATCTAATTAGTACAGAATATGAATTGAGAGTAAATCGTAGAAAGACGAAAGTAATGAGGAGTAGCAGAAATGAGAACAGCGATAAACTTAACATTAGGATTGGTGGTCGCAAAGTAGATGGAGTTAAGGAATTCTGTTATCTAGGCAGCAAAATAACCGATGACAGACGGAACGCAGAGGATATCAAAAACAGACTAGCACTGACAAAAAGGGCATTCCAGGCCAAGAGAAGCCTACTAGTAGCAAACGTAGGCCTTAATTTGAGGAGCAGAGCATTGTATGGTAGTGAAACATGGACTGTGGGAAAACCTGAACAGGATTGTAGGATTTGCCCTCAAGGCGGCAGTTCTGTTGCTGGTTCGTCGCACAGACCACTATATAGTATTGGGATTTCTGTCATCCATCCCATTCACAGATGAGGCCGCTTTTACGAGGGACAGTAATGTCAACCTTCCAACATAAACCTGTGGGCGACGGAGAGCCACAAGCCCTTCGGCGGTGTGAGCTCTGTTCGTTACTTAATTCCCCATGAAACACTTAAGAAGGTATTCAGTTATCTGATGCATCCATCGAAAGTTGAAACCACTTCAGCCATTTCATTGCGTTGGCAGCCATTACTAGCGACCGCTTTGCGGTACCAGCCGTCCTTCTACAACGCCTCACATGCGAGGCATATCTGCGCTAGGTGCGTGCGACCCTGCCTTCCCCGCTGGAACTCGTGGCTTTGGTGATATGAGGGTTAATGTGTCTAGTACACGAAGGTGCTCCAGCTCACTGTAATATTCGGAACATTCCCACACTTACCTGGTGTGTTCCCGCGTGTGCTTTCAGTCACTGAAACCTTCAACGTGTAAGACCAAGACCTTGAAGTGGGTATATCCTCGTAGAAACTCCTTTCTGGCCATATGTTCATGTGTTTCTTATCCTTCGCCGTCTGTCCCCACTCATCAAAACCACTATGTATCTGATATTGTCTATTATAAATGATTTTCCTGAAAGCCTGCGGCTGTTTGTAAATAACTTTCTGCTACAAGTCGCTTATGTTTTACACGACGCCTTTGTCAAGTGTGTGTTTCTTGTACTACTCCATTTATGCGTAATGTTTTCGTGTGAGGTTGTGCTTTATTTTTACTTCATTATACGAGAGTTGCCCGGAAACTAACGAACCGCATCTTTTTCTTCAACAATTCTTTATTGAACATAATGAGAAGTACACACGCGAAAGAACGGTGTTCTATCTACACACCCTGTTTTTCCTCGTAATCTCCATCCCGTTCTATGGTCCTCCTCCAGCGCAAAACAAGGGCGTGTATGCCCTGTCCGTACCATTCCCCGTCCTGGCGGCGGAGACAGTGCTTCACTGTGTGAAACACCTCCTCATCGTCCTCAAAATGTCTTCCATGAATGGCATACTCCAGTGGAAGTGGAAGTCCGACGGGGCTAGGTCAGGTGTGTCAGCCATGGATGGTCTGCCCGACCGCTGCAAATCGTGGAGTTCTCCAGAACCGCATTCTGATGACATCGCTTTCCATCCTCAGCAACTATTTGTACTTCTGTCGACAGCGGATGCTTCATAGACTTTGCACAAGCGTTTGTAAATATTACCCACAGTTCTTTTTCTCTGCAGTGAGACATTCAATGACAGGACGTTGCTTGTATCGTGCATCACCTACAAACGCTGTTTTGGTACTGTTCTGCAGCTACGCCACCTGTCGGAAGGGACGGAAACTTAGAGCGCTCACTCAAGAGATTTCAAATACACTACTGGCCATTAAAATTGTCACTCCACGAAGATGACTTGCTACAGACGCGAAATTTAACCGACAGGGAGATGATGCTGTGATACGCAAATGATTAGCTTTTCAGAGCATTCACACAAGGTTGGCGCCGGTGGCGACACCTACAACGTACTGACATGAGGAAAGTTTCCAACTGATTTCTCATACACAAACAGCAGTTGACCGGCGTTGCTTGGTGAAACGTTGTTGTGATGCCTCGTGTAAGGAGGAGAAATGCGTACCATCACGTTTCCGACTTTGATAAAAGGTCGGATTGTAGCCTATCGCTATTGCGGTTTATCGTATCGCGACGTTGCTGCTCGCGTTGGTCGAGATCCAATGACTGTTAGCAGAATATGGAATCGGTGGGTTCAGGAGGGTAATATGGAACGCCTTGCTGGATCCCCAACGTCCTCCTATCACTAGCAGTCGAGATGACAGGCATCTTATCCACATGGCTGTAACGGATCGTGCAGCTACGTCTCGATCCCTGAGTCAACAGATGGAAACGTTCGCAAGACAACCACCATCTGCACGAACAGTTCGACGACGTTTGCAGCAGCATGGACTATCAGCTAGGAGACCATGGCTGCGGTTACCCTTGAAGCTGCATCACAGACAGGAGCGCCTGCGATGGTGTACTCAACGACGAACCTGGATGCACGAATGGCAAAACGTCATTTTATCGGATGAATCCAGGTTCTATTTACAGCATCATGATGGTCGCATCCGTGTTTGGCGACATCGCGATGAACGCAAATTGGAAGCGTCTATTCGTCATCGCCATACTGGCGTATCACCCGGCGTGATGGTATGGGGGTGCCATTGGTTACTCGTCTCGGTCACCTCTCGTTCGCGTTGACGGCACCTTGAACAGTGGACGTTACATTTCAGATGTGTTACGACCAGTGGCTCTACCCTTCATTCGATACCTGCGAATCCCTACATTTCAGCAGGATAATGCGCGACCGCATGTTTCAGGTCTGTACGGGCCTTTCTGGATACGGAAAACGTTAGACTGCTACCCTGGCCAGCACATTCTCCAGATCTCTCACCAATTGAAAACGTCTGGTCAATGGTGGCCGACCAACTGGCTCGTCACAATAGGCTAGTCACTACTCTTGATGAACTGTGATATCGTGTTGAAGCTGCATGGGCAGCTGTACCTGTACACGCCATCCAAGCTATGTTTGATTCAATGCCCAGGCGCATCAAGGCCGATATTACGGCCAGAGTTGGTTGTTCTGGGTACTGATTTCTCTGGATCTATGCACCCAAATTGCGTGAAAATGCAATCACATGTCCGTTCCAGTATAATATATCTGTCCAACGAATACCCATTTATCATCTGCATTTCTTCTTGGTGTAGCAATTGTAATGGCCATTAGTGTAATACATGCGTAACATTTCGTATTCGTAGCATTGTTTTCCGCTGAGAAAAAAGAAATGCGGTGCCTTACTTTCTGGGCTGCCCTCGTATAAAAAACGCGAAATTTTTACATATTTATCGATTTTTATATGTAGTCAGTGGCGAAATTTGGAAGAAATTGTACTTGAAGTTTTTTTTATGCTCAATTTGTGCAGAATCTCACAAGTGTTAATGATCACTCCTAACTTTGGGTGTACAGTACACATCGTGAATACCGTACATAAAGAAACGGTTACAAAGACGTTTTCAGATTAGTGGACAGAGATAATGTATACAGAATGCAGACGGCGTCACTGTTATTTTCTTTGTGTAGCGGCGCTGAAATCCTAATCACCTGCATATTCACGTATGTAGAACACTTCGTGACGTTTGTTATGCACTGATGTTAAGGCTTCGCAGTTTTAATGGCCAGCTGTGTATATGTGAAATGCTCACGTCGGCTCATAAAACATAAAAATGTGCAGAAATTGTAGTTTTCAGTCGCTCTGGCTGGGTATTTCGTCGAAGGCACTCAGGTGCTTTTTATGTTATTTGTGGACGGACGAGCAGATGACAAGTATGGGTGCTACGGCGCGTCTTGTGCAGTCGCTGTGGTTTTCCGGGATGCTCCCTGCTTGCGGTTGCACGCTCTGCCGGTAGAGCGTAGCAGCATCGCACGTCTCTGCACATCTCGGCTGCGCGCCGTATCATGTCGGCTGCGATTCGGCCTGGAAATTCGTCCTACCTCAAAAAAATATGCCAGTTATGTTGTGATACATCTTACACCTTAGTACGTCGAAAAATGTTTGACTTGGCGACACTACACTTCCCGTCGTGTCTAAGAGCCGCTGGTTACACGCCTAACATGTGTATAGATAACCCTAATCCGCAGGACACACACACACACACACACACACACACACACACACCGGTAATGTCCAGCGCAAACCAGTTTTTATGTTTTCTTCTCTGCACTGTCTCTTAGCACACACAATGCAACTCCCGCATTACACTTCTTCTGAGGTCGTCAAATTAAACACCTTTCAGCCGTCAATTTTCAATCTTATTTTATTAGGCAACCAGTTTCGGCGCGTTATTACGCCATCTTTAGGCCTCTGACCGACGTGTAGGAATAATCTACCTCGCTTGTGATCAACACCAACAACTCGTTTCTATTTCTCTGATTATTGCGCCATCTGTGACTAAACGAAAAAAACTCTTCAGACAAAACGTATGCAGATTTTCCTCGTGGAAACGCCATCTGGAGTAAGAAACTGGGGATTCCATTGAAGATTTCAAAGTTTTCCCCTCCACCCAGTGCGTGGAGTGGGGCTGCGAGTGTGGTATCACTGGATGTCCCCCTCCGAGACAAACAAGTTGGAATTAGAACTTGTTTTGATCTGATCTGTAGCTTTCGAGATATTTCAATGTCTTCAGTTGAAAAGAACATCCTGTATATGTACATAATAATGTCTATTCATACTGTACTTCAAATCCATCGATCCACTACTGAAAACAGATCAAAATTAAGTTTGGAAAAATAATTCATATAGACTGTCACAGCACCTGAAGATGAGCCCCAGTGGCTCGACATGAATGGTGTACTGAAATAAAATTACCAGTTTGACTGAAGGCGACTATTCTTTGTTTCATGGAAGAGTAATAATTTTTATGTTACTCTCAGATGAGTAGTAACACTGTCACTACATGGAGTTTGTGGAAAAAACTAGTCGCCTTAAAAAATAAGGTTGAAAATTGACGGCTGATTGGTCTTTAATTTGACATCCTCAATCGAACAGCCGAGTCCCGCGACTTGCGCTAAAAAGATGGACATACAGAGACTCCTCTGCGGTCTGCCTATTTTCCGCGTTCCTGGAGGTATTCTGATACCATTTTAGCGATTCGCTTTCTATCTAGTATGCCAGCATGTTGCATAAGGCCCTCGTGTAAGATGTTCTGCGTCAGTTGCGTATTTGTCTCATATGGAGAACTGTGAAGTTTCTACTGAAACGGATCAAATGAAGCGACAGGGTGAAGCTTGTGGACATCACAAGACCTAAGAATTTTGAACAGCAACGAGTGGGTCCTAAGAGCTTAACGTCTTCATCTGACACTGAGACGTTCGGAATGTAACACGTAGAATATTTCTTGTTGAGTCTTCGGCCTGAGACCTAGTTTAATGCCCCGTCACGAATTCCTCTCTTGCGCTGACCGAATCATCTCAAGAGTAAAACTTGCGCCCTAAGTCTTCAATGATTTGTTGAATATATTCCAGGCTCTGTCTTCTACAGTTTCTACACTCTATATCTCCCTCTAGTACAATGAAAGTTATTGCCTGTTGTCTTAACAATGTTGTATCATCCTGTCCCTTCTTGTTTTCAATGTTTTCTGCGTCTTCGTCATTCTGCACAGAATCTCTTCAGTTCTTGCCATATCAGTTCACCTAATTTTCAACATTCTTCTGTAGCACCACATCGCAAATGTTTCGATTCTCTTCTGTTCATGTTTTCCCACAGTCATGATTCACGACCATTCCATGCTGTTCTCCAAACGTACATTCTCTTAAATTTCTTAAAGTTAAGTCCTATGTTTAATACTAGTATAATTTCCTTGACGAGAAATGCGCTCTTTGCCTATGCTGATCTCTTTTTATACACTCCTTGCTTTGTTCATCATGAGTTATTTTGCTTCCAAAGCAACAAAATTCCTCTACTTTCTAATCTCCAATTTTGATGTTCCTTGCTATTCTGATTCCGGCTGCCTGTCACTCGTTTTGTTTGTTTCCCCTGTTTACTCGGTTCATATTGTGTACACATTAAACTACTCTTCCCATTCAACGTATCCTGCAATTCATCATCACTTTCACTGACGATAGCAGTATCATAAGCGGATCTTATCATTGATAGTCTCCCGTTCTTGAGCCTTTTTTTTATTTTCGTCATTACACCTTCAATGCATAGACCAGAAGCGGCGAAAGTCAGCATACCTCTCTTGCTTTGTTTTTAATCCGAGCACATCGTTCTTTGTCTTCCACTCTTTAATGTCCCCTATCGGTTCTTGTACACACTGTATATTACTCGCCTTTCCCCCATAGCTTACCCCTATTTTTCTCATAATTTCGAACATTTTGCGCCATTTTACATTTTCTAACGCTTTTACCAGGTCGACAAATCCTGTGAAGGTGTCTTGATTTTTCTTCAGTCTTGCTTCCATTGTCAACCGCAACGTCATAACGCCTCTCCGGTGCCTTCACCTTTCCTAAAGCCAAACTGATCGTCACCTAACAGATAGTTTAATTGCCCATCCTTCTGTATGGTATACTCGTCAGCAGCTGGTATGCATGAACAGTTCAGGTGAAACTTCCTGGCAGATTAAAACTGTGTGCCCGACCGAGACTCGAACTCGGCACCTTTGCCTTTCGCGGGTCCCGAGTTCGAGTCTCGGTCGGGCACACAGTTTTAATCTGCCAGGAACTTTCATATCAGCGCACTCTCCGCTGCAGAGTGAAAATCTCATTCTGGAACAGTTCAGGTGATTGTGCTATAGTTCCCGTATTTATATGCGTTTTATGTGTCGGAATTGTGTGGATGACATTTTTTCGTAAGTCCGTTTGTATGTTGCCAGCCTCACGGATTCCACTCAGCAACACTGTGAGGTTGCCACTCCCCCCCCCCCCCCCATCCTCCCTCCACCAATGATTTTAGAAGTTCCCATTGAATCTTATCCATCCCTTCTGCCTTATTTGGTCTTAAGTAGTCCACAGCTCTTTCAGATTGTGCCTCTTTTATTGGACCCATTTGTCTTAGACATCGTCTCTAATTTCTTCTTCTGTCACCATCGTCAGAAGGACTGGCTGTCTCTATTTAGCGTTCAATGCCGTTTTATCAGTGAAAGGTGGGTTTCCTGTCTTTCCTACATCAATTTCTTTAACGACTTAGTGTACTATCACACATGAAGATGTGGCTCCTATTAAAAATTATCATGCAGTTGTACAGGGCGTTCTTTGTGCAAGATGTGTTACCACAGCTGCGGATGCCCTGAGTATAGAATTCTTTGTAATATTCGTTTCCGTCGAAATTTAAGTACTGTATTTTTGTGGGACTCGTCCGTATGGACTATAAACTATGTTACTGATATTTATTTGTCAAGGAATGTCACCAAACAGCCATTCGTATTTGAGAACTTACGTTATTCGATGTTGACTATCAATTTCAGCATTTCAGGCCCCAACGATATATATATATATAATTTTTTTTCAAAGGTATCGACACTGGCGTACTGTAGCCATCACTGTCTGGATCTCGTGCATTCGCTATTCAGGTGCTGCCTTCGAAGATTTGACTGACTTGTCAAGTCTTCAAAAGGAAGCACGCGAATAACGAATTGATGGTATCCAGACACTGATGGCTACAGTACCCCAGTTTGGAAATTTCTTATAAGCACCTATGTGACCAAACTGCTGAGGTCATCGGTCCCTAAGTTTACACACTACTTAATCCAACTTAAACTAACTTACGCTAAGGACGACACACACACACACACACACACACACACACACACACACACACACAAACAAACTAGAGGGAGGACTCGCACCTCCGACGGGAGGAGCCGCGCGGACCGTGCAAGCCGCCTCAGACCGCACGGCTAGTACGCCAGTGTCGATACCTCTGAATATCTACATATGAAGTGCACATGGGGCCTGAAGATGGCGTATTGAAATGCCGAAACTGCTGTGCAAAATAGAATAAAGTTCTCAGATAAGTATGGCTGTTGGGTAATATTTTTTTGATAAACACTTGTGCATCCAGTGTCCCGGGTCCACATTGGATCAATAGAGGTATTCCCGATATGTTGAGATTATCGGAGGGAGAGAGGGAGTTGCTTGTATAATAGCAATTATTGTTCCCTCTTGGTTCTTGTTCATACTGTGTATTACCTGTCTCTCTCTACAGTTTACCCCTGTTTTTCTCAGAATTTCAATATGATACGTTGTTGTTGTGGTCTCCAGTCCGAAGACTGGTTTGATGCAGCTCTCCATGCTACTCTATCCTGTGCAAGCTTCATCATCTCCCAGTACCTACAGCAACCTACATCCTTCTGAATCTGTTTAGTGTATTCATCCCTTGGTCTCCCTCTACGATTTTTACCCTCCACTCTACCCTCCAATACTAAATTGGTGTTCCCTTGATGCCTCAGAATATGCCCCAACAACCGATCCCTTCTCCTAGTCAAGTTGTGCCACAAATTTTTCTTCTCTCCAATTCTATTCAATACCTCCTCATTAGTTATGTGATGTACCCATCTAATGTTCAGCATTCTTCTGTAGCACGACATTTCGAAAGCTTCTATACTCTTCTTGTCTAAAGTATTTATCGTCCACGTTTCACTTCCATACATGGCTACACTCCATTCAAATACTTTCAGAAACGACTTCCTTACGCTAATCTATACTCGATGTTAACAAATTCCTCATCTTCAGAAACGCTTTCCTTGCCATTGCCGTTCTACATTTTATATCCTCTCTACTTCGATCATCGTCAGTTATTTTGCTCCCCAAATAGCAAAACTCCTCTACTACTTTAAGTGTCTCATTTCCTAATCTAATTCCCTCGGCATCACCCGCGGCAATTCGACTACATTCCATTATCCTCCTTTTGATTTTGTTGATGTTCATCTTTATCCTCCCTTCAAGACACTGTCCATTCCGTTCAGCTGCTCTTCCAAGTCCTTTGCTGTCTCTGACAGAATTACAATGTCATCGGCGAACCTCAACGTTTTTATTTCCGCGGTGGTCTCGCGGTTCTAGGCGCGCAGTCCGGAACCGCACGACTACTACGGTCGCGGGTTCGAATCCTGCCTCGGGCATGGATATGTGTGATGTCCTTAGGTTAGTTAGGTTTAAGTAGTTCTAAGCTCTAGGGGACTGATGACCACAGCTGTTAAGTCCCATAGTGCTCAGAGCCATTTGAACCATCTGACGATAAATAGTTTAGACAAAAAGAGAATAAAAGCTTTCGAAATGTGGTGCTACAGAAGAATGCTGAAGATCAGCTGGGTAGATCACATAACTAACGAGGACGTATTGAATAGAATTGGAGAAGAGTTTGTGGCACAACTTGATTAGAAGAAGGGATCGGTTGCTAGGACATATTATGAGGCATCAAGGGATCACCAATTTAGTATTGGAGGGCAGCGTGGAGGGTAAAAATCGTAGGAGGAGACCAAGAGACGATTACACTAAGCAGTTTCAGAAGGATGTTGGTTGCAGTAGGTACTGGGAGATGAAGAAGCTTGCACAGGATAGAGTAGCATGGAGAGCTGCGTCAAACCAGTCTCAGGACTGAAGACCACAACAACAACAACAACAACAACGTCAGTGCGCTCGCCTGGGACCCCGACCTCAGACTACCGGGACGGCCACTCGCGGGTACGGTTTGAGCGGCCGTCTGGACGGCGACGGCGTCTCTGCAAACGACGCGTTCGATGGCGCGGGATCGCAGCCCTGATATTGGCCGCCGCTTGGCGACTGCCGGACGCCAATAAAGGAAATTGGAGCAGTGGAAGAGGGCGCTCTGGCTGTGACGCGCCACTCGCTGAGAGGGGGGAGGGTCGGCTCGGTGGCCGGCCGGCCGAGGCAGAACCGGAGATCGTACTCGCCGCTTTAATGAAACCCGGGCCCCCGGCTGAGAAATAAGACCACCGTCTTAGGATAAACTGCGCCGCCGTTGTCGCGTCCTCGCTGCGACTGGGAGACGGCCCCAGTTGAAACTGCCGTGCAGGTCACTGTAGCGTTCATGGCGGAGGGTGCTCGTAACATTTCTGACTGTTGCTGCCACGACTGCTTCACTGTCATTCAAAGCATCTCAGGCATTTAGCAGGCAGCTCACGGCACACAAAATGTTGATCAGCTATTGGATATACTGGATGCTTTCGTACCAGCGTGCGAAAGTGTGAAAGGGCGTACAAGATGCCCCACTGTACAACTTTACGTACGGAACCCGGGGTCGGAGAAGCCATCTTAAGGAGATAATAGAAATAAAATCATGTACTGTGTACTTTATTATTTATATCAGTTACAGTTAACTGCAAATAGGATCATTGACACAATGAACCTACCATTTGTACTCTACCTTACGAAATTTGCTGAAACTGACCTCAAATCACAGGCAGCTATATTTCGCAAATAATTCCATCTCCGTATGCTCTGGGGTGTCACACGCAAGTGACTTTAGATATCCCCATAGGAAATAATGAAGCGCATACAGGTCAAGTGACATCGCAGGCCATGGAATTAGACCTCCCCTACCAGTCCAGGAAATATCTACATATATATATACTACGCTAGCCACCAAGCGGCGTGTGGCAGAGGGCACAATTCGCGCTAAAGTCATATTCCCCCTCCCTCTGTTCCACTCGCGGATCGCGTGAGGGAAAAACGACTGTCTGAACGCCTCAGTACGAGCTCTTATCTTTGAACCGTGATCAGTGCGCGATTTGAAAGTTGGTGGTAATAATATATGCTCTACATCCACGGTGAAGATCGGATTTCGGAATTTAGTGAGCAGCCCCTTCTGTTTAGCGCGCCGTCTATCTGCAAGTGTGTCCCATTCCAAACTTTCTATGAGATTTGAAACGCTCTCGAGATGGTTAAATGTACCAGTCACGAATCTTGCCGCTCTTCTTTAGACCTTCTCAATCTCTTGAATCACACCCAACTGGTAAGGGTCCCATACAGACGAACAATACTCTAAGACTGGACGAACTAACGTATTGTAAGCTATTTCCTTTGTTGAAGGACGGCATCGCTTCAGGATTCTACCAATAAACCGCAATCTAGAGTTGGCCTTACCCGTTACTTGTGTAATCTCATCATTCCATTTGAGATCATTTCGAATAGTCACACCCAGATACTTGACGGACGTTACCGCTTCTAAAGACCGGACATTTATTTTGTACTCGTACTTTAAGGGGGATTTTCGCCTTGTTATACGCAGTAGGTTACGCTTACTAATATTGAGAGATAACCGCCAGCCACTACACCACGCATTTATTTTCTGCAAATCCTCATTGATTTGTTCACAACTTTCGTGTGATACTACTTTCCTGTAGACTACAGCATCATCGGCAAACAGTCTTAAGGCCGCTGTCAGTACCATCAACCAAATCGTTTATGTAAATCGTAAAAAGCAGAGGACCTATTACGCTGCCCTGGGGCACACCTGAAGTTACGCTTGTTTCTTTTGAAGTTACCCCGTTCAGGACGACATACTGCTTGCTGTCTGTTAGAAAACTTTCTACCCGACCGCATATGTCATCGGATAGACCTAAGCGCACACCTTTTGTAGCAAGCGACAGTGCGGAACTGAGTCGAAAGCCTTTCGAAAGAGAGGAATATGGCATCAACCTGGGAGCCGGTATCTAGAGCCTGTTGTATATCATGCACAAACAGGTCCAGCTGTGTCTCGCATGACCGTTGTTTCCGAAAAACCGTGTCGGTTTCTGCAGATGACCTTCTCAGAGTCTAGAAAGGTCATTATGTCAGAACGCAAAATATGTTCCATGATTCTACAACAAATTAATGTCAGTGAAATTGGCCGGTAATTATGTGCATCCGATTTTCTACCCTTTTTATAGATTGCTAGGACCTGGGCCTTCTTCCAGTCCCGTGGAACTTTCCGCTGTTCCAATGATCTGTGATAGATGATGGATAGGAATGGTGCTATATTTGTAGTGGAGTCAGCATAAAGTCTTAGGGGGATACCGTCTGGGCCAGATGCCTTCCTGGCGTCTGATGATCTTAACTGTTTTACAATCCCAGATACACTAAACACTATGTCAGCCATCCTTTCGTTTGTTCGATAATTGAAAGGGGGAATGGTGCTGCAGTCCTCTACCGTAAACGAGTTTTTGAAGCCTAGGTTTAGAATTTCGGCCTTATGTTTATCATCATTTACATTACCCGTACTGTCAGCAAGAGAAGGTATTGAATTATTTGTAGAGTTCATAGATTTTACGTACGACCAAAATTTTTTGGGGTTATTTTTAAAATCTGCAGGTACAAATATTGCTTTCAAATTCGTTAAAAGAATCTCTCGTTGTCCTGACTTCCTCGTAATTAGATTCGTCCTCGTTTCCTTGCAGGAAGTACATGTGAGTACACAGTACAAAATACATACTAACTGCATGCAAATAAACACCACAGTACGTGTAAACTTGTAGGCTTGTTACTGTAAATAAGCTGGAAAACAGTATGCTAGACAAATCGGTAGACAAGTTTACTTTCATATATCCTTATGCTGACGTCTCCGACCCCAGGTTCCCTGCCTCATATTGTTCAGTGGAGCATACTCTGTGTCCTGTTACATTTTTGCACATTTTTACGGAAACACCCTGTGTGTTCCGCCTTTTATGCAAAACACTGTTTTTTCTTGTTACCCAAACATGTTTCGACACCTCTATAGCATCATGTTGATCAGCATTTGCGACCAAAGAGAGTTGCCATGTGTAGGTTTGCACACGACACTACAGTTGGGTGAGCTACTTCTAGCTGACAGCAGAGAATGCTAGGCTTCTCGGGTATAGCTTGAGCTCCATAACCTGGAGCTTGTATATCCTTTATGAATCAAGCGAGTTGTCCCACTTGAACAAACTCATCAGTACGTGCTTTTTAAAATAATCTAGCTATAAATTTGTAAAATAAGCGAAGAAGAGGCTTCACCTCGGGCGTTGTTTGCACGTATTTACTTTAACTTCACACCATTGGCCCGTTTCGGCCGTACAAGCCACTCTCCATTTCTGTAGTAGACAAGATGTCGCAGTAATATTATGTGCTCGCTTTCAGAATTGCCATGTCCGCTGCTAAATAGTCGGATATATACGGTACAGTCACACAAATGTGGCCACCGCCTATTTTCGACGTCAAAGTGCAATAACCGCTCACGGACGGCGGGTGGCAGCAGACGAAATGGAAAGCATGCAGGGTGAACATTAATAAAACTGACAAACCGCAGAACCGGTTTCCTGACTGAAAATTAAGGTGAAAAAGATCCTACGAACATGTGTTGTAACCTCCCCCTCACTTATCGACCTTAATGACAGTGAAAAATTAAACCGCGTGTACCTAATGGAAACTTGGGAAAAGCAATCGTCACCGAAGTCAATTTGTCGGTAAAGAGGGAGGAAAGGGTTACATCTAAATGAAAGGAAAAATGCAAATGAAATTGGTGGAAATTAATTTTGAAAAGGGGTAAAGATAATAAACAAAGCAAATGTGCGGCCGTTACGTTAACAATTAACTAGCGGTAATTAGATATTTGAGATTTGGGGAAAATTACGGTCGCCAGTCCTATGGACAATTACTATAATAACTGAAAAAGAGAGGCTATTGCACATATAATTTGCACTAAAAGCGTGGCAACTGAAGGTTGACACGTGTTGTGTGAGAACTGAATGTTTGTCTGAAGTAATAAATTTCGCTACACCCTGACTTAATTTAGCAAAAGAATTAATAAAACTGGAAAATTGAAAGTTAGTTTAGTGACTGAAATTAGTAGTGAACTTTGTTTCTGAAGCATATCGAAATTCAGTAAAATACAGTTAGTCTTGGGTTACCTCAACGATCATTTCAAAAGCTACTTGAATCTATGCAATTTAGAAATAAGAGATTTAACTTTGAACTTGAATTAAATGATTCTGAACAATTAACAATAGTAAAATTTAGTACGTACCAAGCTGAGCTGCAGTCACAGGTAACTAAAATATGCTAACATAACTCGCACTCTTTATTTGTGCTCGTGTAATCTAAATATTGTAGCCAGCTATGAATACTTTAACTGAACTTTGAAATTAAAGCAGTGAAATCGAATTATATTATTTTAATGCTGGCGTTTGAATTTCAACGACACTCGGGTTCATTTCGGAAAAGGAAGGGACCCTGCTTGGTAATGCAATTGGGACAATGAGCAACAAAGGTTCATGCTAAGTTGCTGTAATTTTGTGATGCAACAATTTTAAAAGCTGAGGTCTGCCATACAGTTCTGAAACTTTACGTGCTTCCAGTCTTCCTTGTTGGTTGATTGAAGGTTTGAAGTCGTCGATCGAGGAGGTGGCGACAGTCACTCATTGTCGGCCGTCGCTGTTGCAGAAGCTGGATGCTGGCGCGCCTTCTTCTCGACACGGTCACCAGGCGAAACGGGCTCTTGATGTGTGCCAGCTAATGCTTCCCGTCCGCGACACCGTGCTAGAAACTATTATAGCCAGTCGAGCGCAATTACATGCTGTCCAACCCCGAACGTGCGGCAAGTCGCGGGAGCGTCACACAACACACCTGCTCCACTGCACTACTCCAGCCAGACTCCCCTGCCCCGCGCTCCACGCGGCGGAGTTAACACTACCAAAGATCCTAAACACTTTCGTTCTTCACACGACCTATCGATGTATTCGTTCGATAGCATAGTTTTCCCTAGGCAAGACCCAGCGTAAAAATACAAATAATATTTACAAAACAAACCAATTATACATCGACATAAATGCATAAATAGTAAACAATTACAATATATAAAGACACAGAAATGTCATATCTTCAGGTAACAAATAAAGGAACAAAATTTATAGTACAATTGATGGAAATAGGAGGATATGCATTTCCGGCGTTACAGTGTCCGGAAATGCATCGTTGCCAAGGTAGATGGCGCGCCGACGAATGACAGTTGTTCTGACTACGTGCCGTGTGTTCCTTGTCCGTCGCAGGCCTTGTGATTGGCGCAGCGTGCCGTAAGCATCACAATGGTCCGACATACATGCTGGGAACAAGCCGAGATTGTGTTTTTGTACGGCCAAGCAGACGGAAACGATCGACAGGCAGCACGGCTATACCAAAACGAGTACCCCCACAGACACCACCACATCGCACAGCATTACAAGCGCTTTTTGGGCGTTTATGTGATCATGGGTCCTTTCAGGTAGAGGAACGTGCAGGGAGGCAGCAGAATGGACGTACGCCAGACCTGGAGATCAGGACAAGTTCAAAACAAGTGGCCCGCCGACATGACGTAAGCCGAAGTGCAAATTATGGCAACCGTGTGTGCATTGCCTCCCATAGAGGCCACTTTGAAAGTCTGTTGTGACGTGGGTGCGAAGCTGGTCTGTAATGGGTTCCGGGACGATTTGTTGTCGTTGGTCCAACACCGTCCATTTGCCGGACACATGTTCATAGGGCCTTTTTCCCTCCATTTGCATTCAGGAATGCGCCCCTGCAGTTTGTAGGTTTTATTAATGATTACCCTGTATAAAATTTGTCCGAAGTAGGGGGGAGGGGGGGATGGGACGCCATCTGCTGGAACTTACGTAAGTGAATGCAACAAAGTTCCATCACATTATATAAATAAATGGAAGCGCTTTAGACTATTTTAATTAATGAAGCAACCGAGTGGCACTAAATATCCAAAGATTCTTGTGCAGTGTCGAAGCAGACTTGTGCTTTTGGTCAAAGCATCTGTATAACTGGAAATACCCGTACTAACCATCTGAAGATTGGCCTGGTAGCCCGAAACTGGTTATGGCACTAAAACTAAACAAGTAAAAAGCATTTGTGGCCGGTTGCGTAACTCACCAACTATCATTAACGGCCACAGAGTTCACAAGGTCCATCATCGATAAAATAGCATTAAAATTATTGTAACGATACACTATCGCTGCTACATCTGTCAAAATACCTGTTCCATAATTATTGCTTCAAAAAAAAGGAAGACACTCTGAAAATTATATCAGATAGCAAGAAATACCTTGTACAGCCAACCGTTATTACTCCAAGAACACGGTGGAGTGTAACTAAAACAGAGAGACAACGATAACGTATGTCAATCCCAACTAAAGTATGTAACAAATTTTATGTTTTGTGATTAATATTTGCCTATAATGTTAGAAACAGTGACCGAAATTAAGTGCCATTTACGAAGAAAACTGTCAGTATTGGCTGCAACAAGACTGAGTGTTTCTTCATATTACTGGTTGCTGCACCATCCTAGTCGTGTGCTGGAAGTCGTTTTATGTACCACTCTTATTTACTTAAGGATAACCCAGTGATGACTATTTGCCGAAATAGGCCTATTGTAATGACTAAAGCAGTGTGACTTAGCATTATTTTCGTAATCGTAATTTCATTACGTCCTGAAAGACATGTACCGTGCAACGGGATCAAAAGCCTACAAATTATTAGTATTGGTAGAACTATGATCTACTTCAGTGTTTATGTTCCTAAGCGTGTGTTGGTGTTTATGTCGTGTCTAACGGAGGTTGAGAAAGTTGTCCTATTATAAAGGCATTGCACTGTGCGCTTGGTGCATAGTTAACTCCCGGGCATAAACGTTCCCCTTGACCTAGCACTTCTATAAATAGACAAAGGCGGAAAACATCGCACTGGCCTCTGGCCAAAGCGCTGTCAAATCAGAAGCCTTAGTGTCGACAAACAGCGGGCATCCCGTCATGGAGCCTTGCTTGCTGCATCAAAAGAACAGAAACCGAGACTCTGTTCTCTAATGAAACAAAAACTACATTTAATCTTTCGAAAACTGAAATAATTTCATTTAGTAACTATGATAGGAAGAAAGCAAAATATATGCTGATAGTGGCTAGCCGTAAAATAGCCGTAGAAGTGTTCAGAATGACACCGTTTTCAGTAACACACTGAGTCTGGAACAGGAATGTCAACAAAGGCTTCGCTGTCTGCTACCGTGGGCCGTTAATGAAATGAAGAATTTTACGGAATATGAGCCAGTGAATGATAATGCGGCATGATAAGAATAAGGCCTATCTCACGTTACAGTGTCAAACCACACTCTTCCGCCTTTTCTTCTCAAGCGTGCGTCTGTTCTTACAGTGTTAGCTGAAATCTGGAATCGCTTTACCTGATCTCGGAAGGAGATCCTTCGACTGGTGTACCGCAGTTTTCCAGAATCCTTCCAACAAATCTAAGTCTTGCCTTACACAGCAAACGACGATTTGCTATACTGTCAAATGCCTTTATGAAATGTAGCAATGTGGGATCTGTCCGTTCACCGGCATCTACTGCATGCAAGACATAGTCCATAGTCAGCTATAGTCGGCAAGCTACATTATGGTGCGTGGCGGAGGGCACTTAGTGGACCCACTGGCCTCTTTACGCCATCCAGTCACGAATGGTGCGCGAGGAAAACCATCCGTGTGAACTCAGATGTTTTTACCTCCATTGTTTTGCCACGAGATACACGTAGGAGGAAGCACTATATTGGTTGGCTCATTTTAGGAACGTTCACTCGTGGAGTTGTAAAGTAAACCACACGGCGCCGCAGCTCTATTGTTGCGTGTGCTACTGTAATTGGATGAGCACTTCAGTAACGCTTTGGCGCTTACTACACGAACCAGTTAAGAAACGCGGTGCTCTTCTTTGCATCTGCTTCTTCGCTCAATCCCACCAGGTAACGAAGGTCCCCGACTGATAAGCAACATTCCAGTAATGGTCATAACAGGATTTTCTGAGTATTAATAGTTTGACTTATTTATATTTATTTTCAGTTTTCTTTTTTAGTTATTTGCGATTTATTTAGAGTGGCTTCTTTAACTTTATTCGAACGTAATGTTTTAGGTTGTATCAAATTCGAAAGGATCCAAATAAGGTAGCTACGTCCTTCGCGTATTGACTACACTTCATGTGGCCACTTCCAGTGAATCTCTCAGACACCACCTGCTTTTCCGACGATTCGCTTCATGCGTTCGTTCCACTTTCAATAGCTCCGCACGCAAAGTACCAGATATTTAATGGATCTCACTGATTCCGGTGATCGTCCCGAAGTCGTGCAGTGATACAATAACTCGTCTTTCCATCTTTTGATGCGCAATATGCTACATTTTAGATGGGTAGATCACATGACTAATGAGGAGGTATTGAATAGGATTGGGGAGAAGAGAAGTTGGTGGCACAACTTGACTAGAAGAAGGGATCGGTTAGTAGGACATATTCTGAGGCATCAAGGGATCACCAATTTAGTATTGGAGGGCAGCGTGGAGGGTAAAAATCGTAGAGGGAGACCAAGAGAAGAGTACACTAAGCAGATTCAGAAGGATGTAGGTTTCAGTAGGTACTAGGAGATGAAGAAGCTTGCACAGGATAGAGTAGCATGGAGAGCTGCATCAAACCATTCTCAGGACTGAAGACCAAAACAACAACAACAACAACAACAACAACATGCTACATTTGTTTATACTGAGGGTCAACTACAGATTCCTGCAACAAGCGTCGATGCTCTGCACGTCTCCAGCATTTCGGCTATAGTTTTCTGCTATATACAATGTCAGCGGCCGCCAGCTGATGGTGCTTTTTACTGTGCATCTAACCGTCTTCCCTCAAACACATCACGTAATTTAGTACCTGATGTTTCCTGCACAGTCGTTACTGTGCCACGCAACGGGCTACCCCAGTCAGTTTAGACTTCCTCTTCTGCGTGCACGTGTCCACACTCTAGTGCCTGATCTGCTGACCGGGGGAAAATAAACTATTAATGGCTTACTCGTGGCATGCCTGCGTAGAGCTACTAACTAACCTGAAAACATACTACTCAGAATAGCAATAATTACTAGTCTGCAAATGAAGTAAATACTTGAGGCGTAGCGCCGTATAACGATCCTGCCTTGGAGGCGGTTAAGTGGGAGATGTGTCTCAGAGCTGGATAGTGACAGATGGTGACGCGATACTGAACGCGCACGTAGTTAATGTATCAGCCGATAGAGGACAGTATTGGATAGGGGGACTGTGATTTTAGTTTCGATTGTGCCCCCTTAAGTGCACTAACATAATAGAATGTTTTTCATAAACTGTTCTAGTATTTTCATAAAGTGCTATTATTTTTTTTTGTGTATGTAAAATGTTATAAATGTGTTTTAGCAATATGAATGATGCGTGAGTGTGGATTAATGTTAATATGAAGATAATTGTTTAACGAGTTATGTAGTAAGATATAGTTTGGGAACATTTCGAAGAGCTGTGGATGTGGACAAATAGGGATTTTTGTAGAATAGATTTGTAAAGTAAGTTTATGGTAAAGGGAAAGTTAATTCAGGTATAAATAACAACGGTAAATAACTTTATGCATAAGCAAAACTTCAGCATATTAGATACTTACGTCGGTAAAAAGTGCAGTCTTGTGGTTTACTATTTTGCGATTGGTTATGGATGAAAAGCGCAGACTGACGCGGGAGAGTGTTGTTTTGCTATTGGCTGTTGAGTAAACTGACCAATGGTAAAGCAATATTCTTCGCGCACTTTTCTCTGCTGGTAGAGAAGACTTAGAATATTCTAGAGAGGAGTCGAAGCCTAGCCATGAAACAGACCAGACGTGTGTAGTAGTAGTTCCGATGGAAATGATTAATTACCGGATCTAGCTGTGTTCCATATATCAAAAGTGTTGGAAAGCGCCGGCATAATTATTCCGATGCGTGTGTAGAAATTTCGGAATTTTTAAGTGAATTTTGTGACGAGAAAAGACGTATATTCCGCGTGGCGTATTGAGCAGGTCGGTGGCTAAAAACTATGACTGCATTTGGTACCGACAGACTTAATATTTGGCGAGTATTCTCAATCAAAAACAATCAGTATTTCTGTAGCTATTACGTTTTCGGGAAATGCAACACCATAAACTTGCTAACGTGAGTGAAAGGGATTGTGAGTGACTGTGTTAAGACTAGCACGGGCTTGGCAGTGATACTTGTTCACCTAAGTTTCAGAATATATTAATTGAGGACAAAATTTCCAATCTTTCATTTGTGTGAAAACTTTCTCCCGAAACGTAGATTAGTGACTTAAATTGCAGCCTGGTTCACGTCGAAGTACAGTAGGTTTCACTCGGCTTTCCTACTGATGATCTGCTGAGACAATGTTCACAGGTAGGTGCAGGTTCGTCGTAAAGGGACGGAAAGAACCGCGCCGCCGCATACTGATGTAGCGGTGTTCTTCAGTGTCCTCGACTGAGGGCAGATAGAGAAATATCTGCACTAGTGTTCCTAACGCCGAAAAGTCGCGAACCTATGATACTCCATTTGTGGCACTTCCTAAGTTATTTCATTGCCTGTAGATTTGTCTGCGTTAAGAACGAAACACAATGCGAGAACGGAAAGAAGAAACAGAACGCTTCTCGCCAAATATGATGCGATTCGGTGTCGAGTCAGCCACCTCCCGGGCCCGCCTTCAGAGGCACGAGTCTTTTCACGGGCGGCACCGCCTCCCAACCACCCTCGGCCACTTCTCCGATCCAGACCGGTCCTTTGTGCGGCGTCAAATCTAATTTCGAGCGGCGAAGCTCTCTCTTCCGCAGCCGCCGTCTCCTGCATGCGGCGAATGTGGATGTCGGCGCCAACCGGGACAGCTGTCTGAGCGCCAGCGAGCTGCATTTCTTCTTCCCATCTTCTTCCCCCCTCCCCCTATCTTCATCATCATCTTCCTCTATTCTCATCATGTTCCAGTTAGAAGCCTGATATGTAGTATCTCCGTGTCTGTAGGAAAAGGGGTATGATGGTACATTAAACTGAACACACATCTCGTAATGCGATGTCTATTCTTTACTTTGCTATCGAACCAGTCAGCTCTGTAGCTACAACTAAGATTTTCTTGCTCTAAAAATTGCACTCAGATACTATAATTCTCATCCACAATACTCCTCTCCGTCTCAGCTGCATTGTCGTTGTCGTCTTCAGTACTACTACCCGACAACGATATTACTGCATTTTGCCTCCCGTCCCCGTTATCAGATGCGCGCAGTGACGTTGCAGTAAACAAGTACATTGGTGGCTAAGGAAAAACCATCACATTGTGAATGAATTAAAGATAGTTGTGCTTATACTATAAATGTTTCAGCGTTGTTGCTGTTGTGGTCTTCAGTCCTGAGACTGGTTTGATGCAGCTCTCCGTGCTACTCTATCCTGTGCAAGTTTCTTCATCTCCCAGCACCTACTGCAGCCTACATCCTTCTGAATCTGCTTAGTGTATTCATCTCCTGGTCTCCCTCTACGATTTTTACTCTCCACGCTGCCCTTCAGTACTAAATTTGTGATCCCTTGATGCCTCAGAATATGTCCTACCAACCGATCCCTTCTTCTAGTAAAGTTGTGCCACAAGCTCCTCTCTCCCCAATTCTATTCAATACCTCCTCATTAGGTATGTGATCTACCCATCGAATCTTCAGCATTCTTCTGTAGCACCACATTTCGAAAGCTTCTATTCTCTTTTTGTCGAAACTATTTATCGTCCACGTTTCACTTACATACATGGCTACACTCCATAAAAATACTTTCAGAAACGACTTCCTTACACTTAAATCTATACTCGATGTTAACAAATTTCTCTTCTTCAGAAACGCTTTCCTTGCCATTGCCAGTCTACATTTTATATCCTCTCTACTTTGACCATCATCAGTTATTTTGCTCCCCAAACAGCAAAACTCCTTTACCTCTTGAAGTGTCTCATTTGCTAATCTAATTCCCTCAGCATCACCCGATTTAATTCTACTACATCCCATTATCCTCGTTTTGCATTTTTTGATGTTCATCTTATATCCTCCTTTCAAGACACTGTCCATTCCGTTCAACTCCTCTTCCTGGTCCTTTGCTGTCTCTGACAGAATTACAATGTCATCGGCGAACCTCAAAGTTTTTATTTCTTCTCCATAGATTTTAATGCCTACTCCGAACTTTTCTTTTGTTTCCTTTATTGCTTGCTCAATATACAAATTGAATAAAATCGGGGATAGGCTACAACCCTGTCTCACTCCCTTCCCAACCACTGCTTCCCTTTCATACCCCTCGACTCTTATAACTGCCATCTGGTTTCTGTACAAATTGTAAACAGCCTTTCCCTCCCTGTATTTTACCCCTGCCACCTTCAGGATTTGAAAGAGATTGTTCCAGTAGACATTGTCAAACGCTTTCTCTAAGTCTACAAATGCTAGAAACGTAGGTTTTCCTTTCCTTAATCTTTCTTCTAAGATAAGTCGTAGGGTCAGTATTGCCTCACGTGTTCCAACATTTCTACGGAATCCAAACTGATCTTCCCCGAGGTCAGCTTCTACCAGTTTTTCCTTCGTCTGTAAAGAATTCGCGTTAGTATTTTGTCAACACCTGCTTTCTTTGGAATTGTCCTCGTGAAATATCGCGGTATGCCGACCGAAGCGCCCCTACTCCCAGGTGCAATAATATAGTCGTGGACTAATACTGATTTGATGCAACTCTCCACGCTCCTCTATCCTGTGCAACCCTTTCCTCTGCAGGATTTACCCCAACCCGCCCCCTCATCACCACATTCTTCCCTCCATTGCTGAATGGACGATTTCTTGATGCCTCAGGATTTGTCCTGTCAACCGATCCTTTCTTTCAGTCAAGTTTTTTCATTAATTTCTTTTCACCCCTGTACTTAATCATTAGTTCCCCTATGTATCCATACAATCTTCAGCATTCTACTGTATCACTACATTTCAGAATCTTCTTTTCACTGTAACCAACATATTCTTGCATGGGAATATAGCAACTGTATAGATATTTTTAAAATACAATACATATATAATTTATTTTCCAGTCACAGTTGAACTGATTTTACACAGTGTGACTAGTTTAGGTCTCCCTGGAGCTTCTACACATCTGTGTTGTTCGGTCAGCGACCTGTCTTGTCTGTATCACAACTGCACATCAGAATACGAGATCTAAATTAATCGTACTGTAAAAGTGTGCAACTTGAACTGCGAAAATTTTTAAGCTTCTCTTGTATTCTGAACTGTTCGTTGTTCAAGTTTCCCTCCTCTACAAGGCTACACTCCACACAACTAAAAAGAGAGTCCCTAACGTATTAATTTATATTAGATGTTAGCAGGTTATCTTTTTGAGCTGTATTTTCCCATTCTCCACTTTATATCCTCTCCGCGTTAGCTATCGTCAGTCATTCTGCACCCCACTTAGAAAAACTCGTCTACTGCCTTTCCTCATTTCCCAATGTAATTCCCTCTGCGTCACCCGATTTGATTCGACCTCATTTCCTTGCCCTTGATATATTGATATTTATGTTATAGTCCATTTTTGAGACAGCCATTCCCTTCAACTAATTTACCAAGTCTGTCTGCCTTGTGTGACAGAATTACACTGTCAGTTAATGTTTATTTTTTTCCCTGAATTTTAATTCCGTTCCTAAAATTCTCCCTGGTTTCGGCTGTGCCTTTGATGTACCGATCAGTATTTTCCTTCCTAAAGTACGAATTTATTTTTCTTCAAATTATGCAAACCGTTAAAATACACGAACTAATTCATTTTTATTGATTTTGACTATGTATTAGTGCATTTGATAAGAGGGTAGCCCTCTCCAAAAGTATTAAAATAGCTGATTCTCATGATTGGTTTCGTTTCTCAAGTAGGATAAAAAGTAATGCTAAATCTGATAATATAGTTTCATTGCTTACACTTCTGTTTTTAAGAAATCATTTTCGTGTTCACGTCGGACGCAGCTCCAGACGGAAGGACCCTTGCAGCCGGAACTTCTGTACAACGGCACAAAGTGCAGGATGTTTCTACACGCTGGCTGTGCCGTGGTATAAAAAATTATTTCGCTGAACTTAAGTTTCATACAGTTGCAAGTTAATCATTGACATGATGTTACTGGCACACCCATTTTGGTGAAAAAGCGTCTAGCAAGCGTACTGGGGTACAGTCTGAGTTTCATTGTTAGTACAAGATTTCTTACTCGTGTTGCTTTCTACGCAAGTGCATGGCACTGCCTGATTTTACTGCTGCATCCAGTTTGCGGACAACCGGCATTGGCTTCAAATGGTTCAAATGGCTCCGAGCACTATGCGACTTAACTTCTGAGGTCACCAGTCGCCTAGAACTTAGAACTAATTAAACCTAACTAACCTAAGGACGTCACACACATCCATGCCCGAGGCAGGATTAGAACCTGCGACCATAACGGTCGCTCAGCTCCATACTGTAGCGCCTAGAACCGCACGGCCACTCCGGGCGGCCAACCGGCATTTTATATGCGTATGATATGGAAAGGGTCGTTGCTTCCAACCGAAACTAGCTAGTCATCATATTTTAATTGTCTTACGTAAATGTGGTCAACGCATTAAAAGATGGTTGTAACATTTTTAATTTTAACAAATTAAAAATGGCTTTCTTTCTACATACCTCACAATGTTAGGCATTGCTAGTAAATTTGCTTATTTGCATGTGCGAATGGCCTGTTACTTAGCGCTTCTTTCTCATCTGGAAATAATTTATCAGTGTGAAACGTGTCAAGTTCGGTGTTTCGTAGGCCCACCTATAACTAGCGGAGAGTCAGTTCAAAGGTTGGAGTAAGGCAAATACTATGACTCTTAACCCTTTCGTGAGCCGTGGGAAACATGCTTCCCACTACAATGAACTCGCTCCTAGTCCCGTGGGATTCACAGTTCCCACCTCTGTACGGTGCTACCACCTAGTGAACAGGGGGAGTTCCCGCCGTTTTTGCTGTACCTTCGCGCAGAGGCATTTTATAGCTGAGTGTTGCTCTGTAGAGGAGCCTTTCAGTGCTGTTTGTGATTTTTTTTTTTCCTTAAAGCTATAGTATAAGGTAAATACTTCTGAATTACCCAAATTTATGAAGGAAAACGTAAAATTGAAACGAAGAGAATTCCAGTTTGAAACAAAAGGAGCCTTTTCTGCAGTAAAACGGATGGATAACCATCCAGTCAATTTGCTGTCCTCAATTCATGAACCCATTAGAAACAGCCACAGTGAAAAGGAAAAACAAGGATGGTACTAGTACAGAGATTTCTTGTGCTGAAGTTGCGGCAGAATACAACAAAATAATGGGTGGTGTCGATAAGTTTCATCAATTAGGAGAAAGGTATGCTATTGGCAGACTTTCTGTAAAATGGTGGCACAGAATATTTTATTTTCTGGTGGATGTTGCTGCAGTGAACAGTTTTATCCTGTGGAAAATAAGTAAAAGAGAAAGTGGACAGCAGGATCAGCTCACATACAGGATCCATCTAGCAAGAGAATTGATCGCTGGCTTCTCATCCCAAAAAAGGCGTGGACAAAAACCTGTCTTTCTGGCAAAAAGGGGTAAAGTACCTGAAGATTTTCGTCATGTGGCTGTAAGAGAGCATCGACCCATTTTAGGAGAAACCTACTGGACGTGCCGTCATTGTAGTACCAAAGCTGCGGAAAAGAGCACTCGCTGTGTTTGTACGTATTGTCAAATACCACTTTGCATAGATTCATGTTTCAGAAAATTTCATGGCAGGTAACTGAACAATCATTGTAACAAGAGAAGTAAATTTATCAAATAAATATGACATATATTGAAAAAGTTGTTTTTGTCATTTAACTCCAAGGAAGGGCAGTGGGAAGAATACTTCCCCACCTTGTTGTGTGACCTCACTTTCACAGTGGGAGCAAATTTGATATTCTGTATGATAAATACACCTATCTGTTAACTACTATCTGCCCTGCATTCATTAAAAAAAACTACTCAATAATTTTGCCCACCAAAGGGTTGAAGCACTGCGGTGTCCAGGTCAGTTTTCGTGTCGAGCACAGCGCTGTTGCTTGAAGTTACTAAACGGGAAGTTTTTCTTGCGCACATTCCATTGTATGTGATTTCAGTGTTTTACCACCAAGTTTACCAGCGCCCCCCCCCCCCCCCCTCTTCCACCGGCGCGGTAGATTTTGGTCCTCGCATACTACGCTGACAGTTACTTGAGGCGTCTGCCGCGCTGTTCAGTTGACGTGGGTGCAGCGGTTGTCGGCGTGACGTCCTTACGACGCCGGCGTGGGAGTGCGGAAGTGTGTGTCGCAGCCGGCGGTTCACAAGCCGGGAGGTACCGCGACAGGGAAGTTCCGCGCGGGCCCCGTTACACTCGCGCACTTGCCATTCTGCAGAGCATCGCCGCCCCAATAGGCGCACAAGGCTGTAGCTGTTCTGGCGATGACAGGCGCGGAAAATGAGGTCAAATGGTCTTGCGCAGCCGACGTGTGAGCGCTAAGCAGTTGCAGACTTATTTGTTCGCCCATCTGGTGTGCATTTCCTACAAGTTATTTAGGCCGCTATTACACTATCAAATTCCATTGTCAAATATCTTTGTCAAAATTTGATGGTGTAATAGGGAACTTTGTCAAATGTCGTCCAGTATTTGATCAAATCTAGGGCCTCGCTGTAGATTTGATCAAGGAAGTCGTTTGTCTTCTGTTCACTGCAATGTGACATGTTACCACGTGGAGCGCTAACATCGCTGCAGCGTTCTGTCGTCTGTAGTGTTTTTATAAACATTGCCGGTGAATACAATTGGTTTGTGCCGACAACTACAAAATTAATAGAGATGTATGAAGCTGATGAGGCGCTTTACAACGTGAGGCACCCTGAAAACAAAAATAGATACAGAAGATTGGAGACCTAACCTAACCCTCTCCTGTAGCCAGGAATCGGATTGTTACAGTGAGCATGTCTTCTGCAGATGTAGCAGTTCTTAAAGTGAATATTGTGCTTTGTGATATGAGGATACACTTCACTGAGCACATACAGAAATGTATGCTCATCCATTCTTAAGTAATTGAAGTACGAATTGACGTCCTCCACTATAAGCTCTCGTAACAAGTTTTGTTGAACGCTTTTATCGTGTCGTCGTAAAACCCACGGCTTCACCCAGGTACGTTTCCTCCCCTCTCCCCCCCCCCCCCCCACCACACACACACACTTCTCTTCCGCATGCGCACACAGTGCAATTGTGGTACATGCAACTGCTGCGGTTAATAACAAGTTGTTGTTGTTGTCAGCCATCTTGAACTTTGACGAAAATATGATGACAGTGTAATACCCCTTCTAGCGCTACGTCAAAGGTCTTTGTCAAATATATCTGACGGAATATTTGATCAAATCTTTGACTAAGAAATTTGATAGTGTAATACCGGCCTTACATTCTAGGACTCAGTGGTTCCCAGCCTTCCTTAAAACAGTACCCCTGAGTGCCATCAGACATTAGAGCCAGTATCCCAGCCCTCCCCCTCCTCCTCCTCTCCCCGTCCCCCTCCTCCCCGTCCCCCTCCCCCTCCTCCCCGTCCCCCTCCCCCTCCTCCCCGTCCCCCTCCCCCTCCTCCCCGTCCCCGTCCCCGTCCCCCTCCCCCTCCTCCCCGTCCCCCTCCCCCTCCTCCCCGTCCCCCTCCCCCTCCTCCCCGTCCCCCTCCCCCTCCTCCCCGTCCCCCTCCCCCTCCTCCCCGTCCCCCTCCCCCTCCTCCCCGTCCCCCTCCCCCTCCTCCCCGTCCCCCTCCCCCTCCTCCCCGTCCCCCTCCCCCTCGTCCCCCTCCCCCTCCTCCCCGTCCCCCTCCCCCTCCTCCCCGTCCCCCTCCCCCTCGTCCCCCTCCCCCTCCCCCTCGTCCCCCTCCCCCTCCTCCCCGTCCCCCTCCCCCTCCTCCCCGTCCCCCTCCCCCTCCTCCCCGTCCCCCGCCCCCTCCTCCCCGTCCCCCGCCCCCTCCTCCCCGTCCCCCGCCTCCTCCTCCCCGTCCCCCGCCTCCTCCTCCCCGTCCCCCTCCCCCTCCTCCCCGTCCCCCTCCCCCTCCTCTTCCTCCTCTTCCTCCTCTTCCTCCTCTTCCTCCTCCTCCTCCTCCTCCTCCTCCTCCTCCTCCCCCCCCCCCCGGCCTGTGCTAAGCGTTGACCTCCCCATCCCCCACAACTTTAGCACCTAACAAAACTGCTGTAGAATGAAACACTCTTCTTGGAACACTTTTATTTTTAAAAAGATGAGATGCCAGAATGAGATTTTCACTCTACAGAGGAGTGTGCGCTGACATGAAACTTCCTGGCAGATTAAAACTGTAACTCCTTCACAGTTGAGGAAGCTAACTATCCACAGTTAGGGTACACACTTGTTACAAAACAAGCTTTCCCTGCACCACTGGTCTCCATTGTGGCACTTACTTGACATGCACACTGCAGCCCCATTAAAACCCAAACAGGCTCACCTTTGTGCACTATGCTTACTGTTCGTAACTCACTTCATTGTTGCACTCCTTACTTCTAAACTGACAGAAATTGCACGACTTCTGGCTGTTAATGCATTGTGTCTAATCACTCTAATAATAACAACAATAATAATAATGACACTGTACATTACTACAGTAACACTTATGTAGTTAATGCTCTGTCGTGGTGTCAGTTCATTTATCTGTTTGGAAGAGAGTAACCAAACAATTTCTGGACTATTGCATGTTCGATCTACAACTTGGAGAAAATATTTTCCTGAGGTATTGAGCTTTCATTACGTATATGTCTCACTTTTATCATCATCGATGTTCAAATTCAAATGGCTCTGAGCACTATGGGGCTTAACATCTGAGGTAATCACTCCTCTAGACTAAGAAATACTTAAACCTGACTAACCTAAGGACATCACACACACCCATGTCCGAGGCAGGATTCGAACCTGCGACCGTAGCAGCAGCGCGGTTCCGGACTGGAGCGCCTAGAGCCGCTCGACCACAGCGGCCGGCATCAGCGATGTACGGGAAAAACCACTACACACGAGTGTTATGGGTGGACTGCGTGAGAAAGCTGTAACCTATACCGCATTAACGCTACTGAGAAAAAGTAATTTTTGATAACTTACATAATCAATATTACAGTCTTCACTATTATGGTAATAGCAGTGATTTTTTGAAAATAATTTAGTTTCGTGACCGCAACAGTTTCGAATCGTTTAGTTTTTACCCCTCAGAAAATTTCATTTTACTCCTTAGGGAGTAATTAGTAACTACCTCCACATTGGGAACCACTGTTCTAGGAGTGTCAAACATTCGCGAAGCGCTCAATTTATACTTCTCCGTATTTCTAACTACTTCTTTCTTTTTTTGTGATACCTCAGCCTGTCACCATTTATTAATGCGGAAGTTCTGTGTTCTGTCCCCTCCTGGTGCTGGCAGTGTGTTTTCGTTAGGAACGAGTAGAATTAAAGTTCTGATCAACCCTGGGATGTAGATGGGTGGAGGGGGAGGGGGGGAGGGCGGCGTGGTTTCAACACCTCAGTGATGTAATGGATTCCGCTCTATCGTAGGTGGCAGACATTACATTCCTTCAGTGGTTGAACTGACTCAGCCAACTGATTGTAAGAATGCCTTCCTACTCCACACGGGTTCTGGACCTTTGGAACATGGCATTTTTCACATCAACAAACCACTGGCAGAAGAATATCTTCTACATGTGGCGCTCTGCAGCTTGGAAATTTTCAGGGTGAACCAGAACTCCACCGACAAAACTTCAGAGATGGTAGTACAGATCAAAACAAGAAAAAAAGTCTGGTGAGCATACCCTAAGAGCTATTATGACTAACTCATCTTCACTAGTACGAAACACCTCTTCTGCTGAGCAGGTGCCCATAGCACTTAAGTTATACGTTTTAGTGCTCATGTTTACAAGATCTATTCCTTGTTTTGATCCGTACTAAAACTTCTGAAAATCTGTCGATGGAGTTCTGGTTCACCCTCTGTATACACTGTGCTCTGGTGTGAAAAAATTTACGGATGAAATTAACTTTCGCATGTTGGGCTACTGCCAAGTTACATAGCTCGATAAAAATTAGATTACACATAGAGAGAAATGTTGCAGCATAGTACGGAGAATAACTGAAATAAATACTGAATGAGACGAACAGAGGTGATAATTTTAATTCAAAGACAATAATTACACTGAAATCGTGAATTGCGGTGGTCGCCTGGACGTTACAAAAGGCGGGAAATGTTTCTTACAGGGGTTGTGATCACCACGGGTGCAAAGCGTGCCCTGCAACGAGCTCCAATGGTGACCGCAAGATTGGTAAGGAGTTCTTGTGGTAGGGCTTTCCATTCCTCCACCAGCGGTCGACAAATGCTGGTTGGTCATTGGTGCATTCGGACGTGCTGCAATACCTCTTCACAACGTATTCTAGGGGTTTATACCAGGGTCAGGCCGATCCATTCGTCGAATATTCTCTCCTTTCACGAGTACCTCCGCCTGCGCAGTTCGATGCGGTCTTGTATTGTCAACTATACAAATGAAGTCAGGACCGAATGCACCACTGAAAAAACGCACATGGTGGAGGAGTACAGTGTCACGGTAGTGTTGACCAGTGAGTGCACCATTTTGAAAAACTTGATGTCAGTACACCGTTTACACCCTTGCAACGTTATGCCTCCCCACACCATAACACCTGGACTACCAAAACAAGTCTGTTCGCCAAATTTCCTGGATGCATTACGTACCTAAAAAGACGAGAGATGGGAAAACGTAATGCACATTATTGGTATAGTTGACCTGTCCTGAACTATACTTCATTATTTATTTAAAAAATGAATAAATGCGGCTAAAGATAACTGCATCAATAGTAAACGTCAAAAAAGGGTAATATGCCACTATTTTACCGGAATATGTAGTTTAAAGTTCATGTACTAAATAAAATTATACTTAGTCATTGCCCTAACATCCCTGTGTTGTAGATTACATGCTGTATTAATTTAGACTCATCGCTGATTTCTATTCACAGCCGCAGGGCACTCACAATGTTGGAAAAGTAAAGTTGATACGTATGTAATCCAAACGGCAACAAAACCTGATGTCAGCATATCAAAATATTCGTAATACACATAAAATTTGTGTTATGTATTTCAGAAACAATGAGTAAAAACCCTCTGAGGATGTCATAACTTGGGTGAAACATGTCTAGTGATTAAACAAAAAAAATATTTCTTGCAAGAAGGTTGGCTATCTTTAATTCACCGAATTAAAAGTGGAGTCTGCGTGCTATATATTTCCAACATTGTCAGCGGACTGAATCTTAGAGTTGTGAATTCTTGTGTTCTTATAAGCAATACTATTAAACTTTTTTGTTTTTTTAATTTTTCAGTTTTCTGTTCGTGTTTTATATATCAAGTGAACGTATCTTCCTTATCTATGTCATCTTGGTTAGGCGGTGTAAGGTTAACTATGTATAGTGTCCTTTATGCGTTAGATAGGGCGATGAATAAGTAGTTTCGAAACGATTTTTAATATTTGTGGTTCAGCCTTATTTTCACTTCCCAATGTTGGTTTTATAAATAAGACTATAAGGCGATCCAACGACGAATTGACATTTTTCAGGCAATAGTGTATGTATCCAATGAAAACAGGTTTGGAGGGAGTTGACAGCTGCCGGCTGGCTGAAGAAGGTACTCTTTATCAACTGCGTGTGTTGCCGTTCTGTTAAGGAGGACCAATTTTTCCCCTTTCTCATTTCCAAATTCGATCTTGATCGCGACAGAAGAGAAGATAACAAGTAGCTGCGGTCACACTTCTGTGTGGGCGCTACATGTATTCTCTATTGTTTCTCTTTCATTGCTGCCGTGTCACTGCTTACATCGCAATAAACACAGCTAACTGACATTACAGCAAAGGGTGGTGAACGTCCAGCTAACACACGATGCTGTTGATTCCAAGCTAAATTTCAGCTCTCAGTACGTGGAACATGATACGTGAGCCGATGCTCAGAAAAGTTGTAAGCCAATAATACCTCCAGTAGGATCAGACGCGATTAAGTCGGTGGATATTTGAGCCTTCGTCCGTTCCTCCGGACGTAAGCCTGCTCTTTCTGTCTTCGACGCGGACGTCATCGAGCAAGGATTATGTAGGTTTTACGTACGTGGGTAAAAGCTCTCCCAGCCCACTTCAGACAAGTGACAAGTGTAGAAAAATACATCATTTCAGAGGCATCAGGAGGGAGAAGAAAACCTGCATGTTTGAGAAGTCCCAAACGCAGTCCTTGTCTGTGAGATGGTATCTCCCTAACTGTCCATGCTTCAAACTCCGATTTTTTGCCTTACTTTTCTTGCTTTTCTTGCTTTAGTGTAAAATTAAGTTCTTCCCTAAACCAAACGCGTATGTGCTGGTTCATTGCAATTATATTGGACTTTTTCTACATTTCGGTTCAACACGTAATCCGTATTGTAGCTTTAAGTAACACCCCGTTATCTGATTTCTAGGAGCATCGGCTAAAACTGCGCTGATAAGCTTGAATTTTATTCATACTGGTCTCTACTTTGGTGTTACCTGATATCCAGCAAAACGTCACACCTGGTTTTTGCACACATTTAATATCAGAGGAAGGAAACATTTTTTTTTTTTTTCGGAAGTAAAATACCATTCGATGACGTGTTGGATCGAGGTTTTCTTCAAACATAAAACCTTCATGAGTCTGTTCCCTGTCTAGTCCACAGGATTAAAGTATCATTATTTTCTGTAGTTCGTGTAAGACGTCCCACGAGGTTCTTCTACAAAGATGATTTCGTTCCCCAAATCCGAGCATGTGCTGCATCTCAAGCGACCTCATCGTTAATGGGAAAATAAACATTGCTCCAAGCCTTCCCTCCCTGGGGGCACGAAGGCGCAATACAATAGTGTATTTGAATTAACATTTTCACGAAATGTGTCTAGTATCTCCTTATTACCGTTAATGAAATTTGCACAGGCATAGCTGGAAAGCCGACAAATTTGGCTGATTCGTTCACATAAGCTTCTTTGTCTCAAGAAAATTTATTATATTCGAACTCAGAGTATCTTCAAGAATTGTGCAGCAAGCCGATGTTACAGATGTTCAGGTTTAATTCCACAGGAGAATGTTTGTACCCAGCGACTGTATTTATTTAAAGTAGAAACGAATACAGCAATCAGTCGCAAATGATGTTTGTTGCATCTAGATTTCGGTCACTGTGTGGCCATCTTCAGTACCGCAAGTGTAATTTAAAACATTACAACTTCTTGTACTGGGTGGGACAAATAAAAGTGGCCCAGAGGACAAAGTTCCAGGGTACAAAGAAACACAGCATAGTAAAGGAACTACAGTACTTAAAGTGACTAAAAGCAGATGTTAAAAGTAACCACCAATCACATCTTGGCGTTTTTGGACCCGTTGCTGAAGGAGGATCGAAGCTCAACTGCTGGAATTGCTGCAGTCTCATGCGAAATACTCGACTGCAATTCTTGAAGACTACGCGGGTTGTTGCGATACACCTTCAGCCTTGAGGGATCCCCATACAAAGTAATCGCACACTGACAGATCAGGTGACCCCGGTGCTCAACCATGGCCGCGACCGGACTGACCTCTGCTAATAACTCCGTCAGGCGTGAAGATTGTGTAACTGTGCTCCAAGGTTCAGCCAGCTATATGCGCAGTTGCTCCATCATCTTTGAAGTAACTGTAGGTCTTTTCCTCCTCTGTTAATGCTGCCACAAATTCGTGTCCAATCATATTCACTAGTCTGGGCCCCATTTATTTGCTCCACTGTGTGTGTACTTTGTTCCAGTTGGCCCGTTCAGGTCAGAGACTGAGAAATGAAATGAACCTCTGATATGAATAGTGCATTTGGGACTATGTGCATAAAGTAGTTGTTACAATGTTTTGATTTACATTTACTGCACTGAACATGGCCAAACAGTGACCGAAATATAGATATACAATAATCGTCATTTGCAACTGACTGCTGTACTCTGTACTGCTTGATAAGGATGTTCCCAGAGAGGCTTTGCATTTAGTAGTGAAATAGGAGAGATGGTAACAAACACGTTTTTGTGCTGTGTGTAAAAAGCTAGTTTCCGACATGTTGCGCAAGGGTTAGGAAGCGGTTGTTATCGCGACTTGTCACCGTGCAGCGATTAGAGAGTCGCCGATAAGGACTCGCTGCGTGACGTCCGTCCTCTCGGCTGAGTCACTCGCAGGCAGCGCGCGACCGATTCACGTCGGCCTGTGTCCCACTCATCGCCTACGAACGCGCTGCGACCTGCTCACATTCCAGCGGCAAACCGACCGCACTAACATGATTATGACACGGCAGTTGGGTAGTTTACTGGATCCTTCACATCTCACAACCAACGTTCACTCTCCGTATTGTCATTTTCGGAGGACTGGTCTGAATCACAGTCTTAACTGTTCTAATTCAAGATACTTCAATTATAGCCGTATACCACACCAGAGATCTAAGCTGGAAAGCTGCGTTTGCCGGGCGCGACTCTCACAGGCCCGTCCATACAACTTCATCATTATCAGCACCTCCTTCCCCCTTTTCATACGCCGGCCGCTATGGCCGATCGGTTCTAGGCGCTTCAGTCCGGAACCGCGCTGCTTCGAATCCTGCCTCGGGCATGGATCTGTGTGATGTCCTTATGGTTGGTTGGTTTGTGGGATTAAAGGGACCAGACTGCGATGGTCATCGGTCCCTGTCCTTATGTTAGGTTCGTTGTTGTTGTGGTCTTCAGTCCAGAGACTGGTTTGATCCAGCTCTCCATGCTGCTCTGTCCTATGCATGCTTCTTCATCTCCCAGTACCTACTGCAACCTACATCCTTCACAATCTGCTTAGTGCATTCATCTCTTGGTCTCCCTCTACGATTTTTACCCTCCACGTCGCCCTCCAATACTAAATTGGTGATCCCTTGATGCCTCAGAATATGCCTTACCAACCGATCCCTTCTTCTAGTCTATTTGTGCCACAAAATTCTCTTCTCTCCAATTCTATTCAGTATCTCCCCATTAGTTACGTAATCTACTCATCTAATCTTAAGTATTCTTCTGTAGCACCACATTTCGAAAGCTTCTATTCTCTTCTTGTCCAAACTATTTATCATTCACGTTTCACTTCCATACATGGCTGCACTCCATACAAATACTTTCAGAAACGACTTCCTGACACTTGAATCTATACTCGATGTTAACAAATTTCTCTTCTTCAGAAACGCTTTCCTTGCCATTGCCAGTCTACATTTTATATCCTTTCTACTTCTACCATCATCAGTTATTTTGCTCCCCAAGTAGCAAAACTCCTTTACTACTTTAAGCGTCTCATTTCCTAATCTAATTCCCGCAGGATCACCCTATTTAATTCGACTACATTCCATTATCCTCGTTTTGCTTTTGTTGATGTTCATCTTATATCCTCCTTTCAAGACACTATCCATTCCGTTCAGCTGCTCTTCCAGGTCCTTTGCTGTCTCTGGCAGAATTGCAGTGTCATCGGCGAACCTCAGTTTTTAATTTCTTCTCCATGGATTTTAATTCCAACTCCGAATTTTTCTTTTGTTTCCTTTACTGCTTGCTCAATATACAGATTGAATAACATCAGAGATAGGCTGCAACTCTGTCTCACTCCCTTCCCAACCACTGCCTCCTTTTCATGCCCCTCAACTCGTATAAATGCCATCTGGTTTCTGCACAATTTGTAAATAGCCTATCGCTCCCTGTATTTTAACCCTGCCACATTCAGAATTTGAAAGAGAGTATTCCAGTCAACATTGTCAAAAATTTTTCTAAGTAGTTCTAAGTCTAGGGGACTGATGATCTCAGATGTTAAGTCTCATAGTGCTTAGAGCCATTTGAACCAAAATTTTCATAGAAACTCACCTGCATACCTTGCTGGATCCCCACAGCTGGAAGCTAGAATACTGCGGAGAAATCGCTTAAGCACACTCTGGGATATAGTTTTCGGAATGAAAAATTCATTCTGGTGTTGGTGTTTCAGCCGTTCTAACTGAAACGCGCGGTAAGCGTTAGAAAGCTTTGCCATCCATTCGTGAGTGTCAACAGACCATTACCAGCCTTAGAACGATACTCATCTATAGTTTCACTCTCAACCCTGTATACAATCTCGACTGGAGACATACCAATAAGAAAATAGTCTGCTCACTGGGTAAATGCCACGAATCCTGAGGTTCGGGGTTCGACCCCAACTCACTTGCAGTTTGTTCCCGGAGTGTCGGCTGAGAGACTGGTTCTTTATACAGATGTTTGATACTGCAAGAAAAAGACGACGACTTTAAACGTGCACTGAACCAGCTGATTTACCTCTGTAAGTAATGTGTTGAGCTTCCGAAAACCAAGACAAAATAGTTTCCTGGAACAAAGGTGCGGTCCCATCCAGAATAAAAGCGGCTAATGTGATTTTAGAACAAGTGTTGTCCTTCACTTATTTGGGATGTCAAATGAGGCTAAACATTAATAAAGATCTACATGTAAAATTGACTAGATTTTAAAATATTCGTGACACCACTGATCAGTTCAGCGTGTCCCCCTAACCGAAGTCAGGCGCATCTTCTCTTGTGTTTCAGCAGATATTTGCAAATTTCGTTTTTGCATTGTGTAGTTGGAATCAGCCCCGACGAATTGGTTTATTTCTGTTTACAAACAAAGTTATTTTTAATAGGGAATATTACGTCCCCATGCGATTGAGCTGTACCATATTAGTATATATATATATATATATATTAACAAGGACAGGAAAACAGGAAGAATAAACCAGTTCTCCAATAGCCTTGGACTGCTCCGACCCCTTCTGCCTTTCAGTGCCAATGAGTCGTTGCTGGATTGCTGTTTATTCTTCGTGTTTTGCTGTCCCTGTCCACACACAGCGATAAAACGAATATCGGATTACACTAATTCTGGAGCCCTCTGTCGAAGGGGCACGTAAAAATTCCGATTTGTAAAATGATTTTGTTCGGAAACAAACCAATGGTTTCTGTTGACAATGTATGTCGCATGAAAGACGGACAAGTAGTAATTAAATGGGCTGACTGCAGCTACACAGTGCAAAAACGAAATTTTAAACATCTGCCTAGATACCGAAGAAAATACACCTGACGACTCTTAGGAGAACAGTGGTTCCCCCAACACTTTTTCTTTGGCGTGAATGCTGGATACCTACAAAAAGAACATCAAATAAAATACAAAATTTCTAGGAAGCACAAAAGACAAATCAAGAACAGATCACATAAAAACAGAAACAGTGAAACAAGAAGTAAAAGTAGTGCAAGTTGAAAGCAGAACAATGACATATCCGGTACGAACCAGCTAAACGATTTCCCAACCTAACCTTAGCTTAGAAACTCGTAGGAAGAAAGAAAGAGATGGAGAGACGTTTGAAAACAGAACGGGCGCAATGTCTACTCCATGATCTGTAGACGAGGAAGTGGAGGAGGAGGAGGATGTGGAGGATAAAGAAAAAAAAAGAAGAAAAGGAGGAGAGAGTTCTTTTTTAATCGCTCTCTAGAAATCTTTACTCAGCGGTATCTTCAGATAAGACTGTGAACCGCCTCACAGCGAAGCAACTCTGTGATAAAAGACGAAACCGATAGTGATTTAACAGCGCTAAATCGACGCCACAACTGGATACCGAAACGTAGATTACTATGTTCCACGAACGCTTATTTGCTGTGTATAGAAAAGTGGCTCAGCGGCCATAGCTCATAATTCACCGGTTCATTCCTAAATAGATCCTAGGATATTTCCTGAATCATTAATTCCTGCAAAACAATTGCCTGCAATGTTGTGTTAACGTGGAAAACGCTTAAACTGTCGTTAGTAGTTCAATGTGGACCCGCCATGTAACTGGTTGTTCAGTAGTCTGAGGAAGGTAACGACGTATCGCTTCCACTCCAATGCGATCAGTAATTCATTCAAACCAAACTTGGAAGTGAGAACACTTGCTCACCTGCAGAGATCAACCTGCTTTTTTTTATGAGAAAGGTTTTCTTTTACAGCGCAGCATGAAACGCACTTCTTCGCCATTTACAAAACCGGTACGGCAACAGTTGCTTTATTCTTTTCACTGACTACGAAAGTAACGCAATTTTCTACCGCTGAAGTACATAACACTCAAGAACTGAATCACGTTTCATTTGCGAACAGACATTAAGTGACCGCGGAATGGAAACGCAGCTACAATTGCTTAATAGAGGAAAGGCGTCAGGGCTAGAAGGAATACCTGTCAGATTCGACGGAGATTACGTGAAAAAACTTGCTCACTGTAGATTGCCGGAGCAACGAAGGGCACGTAGAGACTATGAAAAAGCGAAAGTCATTCCCTTACAAGGGTCATAGGACAGATGCACATAATCATAGGCCTGTATCGTTGAGGTAAATCTGTCGTAGATTTACGGAGTATCTTTTATGCTCAAGAATTATACGTTTTTGGAGTACGCAAGTCTTCTCTTTTGCGAAACTCAGCCTGTACGGTTCGCCCATGAGATTCACAGCGCTCAGGTTGAGGACACGTTCCTTGACTTTAGGAAGGCATTTGATACCGTCCCACACTGCAGTTTACTGAAAACAAAACAAAAAACGACCTTACCGAGTATCGGACCAGATTTGAGACTGGATTCAAGACTTCCTAGAGACTGAACTCAACATGTGGTTCTTAACGGAACAAAAATGGACAGACGTATATCAACCAGTGTCTTTTATTTACATGCTGTTCCTATGTACAGTCGATTCTTAACTATGGCATTCTTTTCTGCGGATTAAATGCACAAAATGCGAAGACCGTTTTCCTACGGGGCTCGATCCTATCACATTTTTTTATTTCTTCTCTGAAAATTCTTGTGCATGGAGAAGATGCCAAGCTTCGCCCTGGATCGAGTTTAGAATTGTACGTTACACTAAACCCCTGAGGCTCCATTTTTGTTTTCAACCTCCTGAAGATCTGACGAAGATAATAAAGTAGAAGATCCAGTAAGTATGTGTGTGCTCTAACCTGTCAAACACAGAAAGTGGGAAAAATTAGAACTGATACTTTTTGTAAATCGCTTTTAAGTTGCTACTCTCTTTCTGTTGGATGTATTTGTCGCGTGGCATAGAACATAAAGACAAAGTAGGTAGCCAATGAAAATGTTACTTGTGCAAGGGGACAGGTGTGTTCAATAAGCAGTAATGTACCGTATCCTCCTGAGAATCGATTTATGTACCTTTTAGATCGTTTGATAAAGGTCTTTCTGCAGAGACCTTTAACGATAAGATTACGTACGGCTTCGAAGCGGAGCTGCTCTGCGATAAACGACGAATGTGACTAGCGGACCAGTGGTGACATCTGTCAGAAAAAGTGGATCCCTTTTTTGTGATGTAATGCTCTGTGGATTTCTGTTCGTAATTATATCTATAGGAAAAGTAAATCGATGGTCAGGTGCGTGTTACGATACTGTTCTTATTCAGCTCCAACTGTGAATTTACTTTAAAACGTAATCGTAGAAGTATGGCTAAATTATCAGATTTCACTCTCAAGGGCATGATATCAAGTGTCTACTTTCATGACCATTCTGATGGGTACCATAATACTAACACACGCATCTGAAAACAACTTCACAGTCGAATAATAGTAATAGAAACGAAATAACAGCGAGTTTTATTTCTGCCAGTGGCACGCAGTGTTGTAAAAGTCTTACAGTTGTGATGACTGTGGATCATGCTACAACCGGCCGGGGTGGCCGAGCGGTTCTAGGCGCTACAGTATGGAACCGCGCGACCGCTACGGTCGCAGTTTCGAATCCTGCCTCGGGCATGGATGTGTGTGCTGTCCTTAGGTTAGTTAGGTTTAACCAAGTTCTAGGGGACTGATGTCCTCAGAAGTTAAGTCCCATAGTGCTCAGAGCCATTTGAACCCTTTTGATCATGCTACAACCAAATAAGGAATCTGCACCAAAGTATAATTCGTACGCACCCTTTCAGATTATCTGGAAATAGAAAACCAGCGCATATCTCCTCTGAAAGTTGTGAACAGCTCCTATTAGTCTCTCTGGCTTCCTTTGCGTTTTACCACAGGGCGATAATCCGATGTCCAAGCGTGCTTCATTTCGCTACTTTAGAAAGAAACGTCTGATATTGCTAACCGAGACGTCTGTGTAGTGTTGCTTTAACTCATGAGGTGCTCTTGAACAGTGGACGGCGAATAGGGAGTGTTTATGACGATGATGTTGACGGCATTCTTTGTGATGATTAAACATGCTTGTTGCTCCGAAGAATATGGAATATTATGATTGTTCCAAAACAGTAATTCATCTCGCCTTTCAGAATTCCTAATCATGAGTTTCTTGTGATACTGAAGCTTTTGAACTTGCAACTAAAATGTGTAATATTTGTCCTCATTTCCCCCTTCTTCCAGTCTTTTAGCCATGTCTCATTGACGAAAATGTGGCCCTGCCAACTACTACTACGTAAGCACTTGAGAGAGAGAGAGAGAGAGAGAGAGAGAGAGAGAGAGAGAGAGAGAGAGAGGGGGGGGGGCTATGTGGCGGATGAAAAATAGTACAAAAAACAAACCAGATAAAAAATTTAAAGGTCAGGACATAGTAACGCCGCAGAAGAGAGAATAAGTATGTTCAGAAGACTGCTCACTTGTTCGTCTAACACAGAAAGAATGACACTATGCCAGGGATAAAACAAAGTTCTTTTACGCTCTGGCCCTGAGGTAGAAATGTAAGCAACAGTCTCCTGTCGAATAAATCATTCCTCCACAGGCCATGTTTACTTCGGACAGTCCGAAGACCACCGTAACGGAGACGTCCTTTATCACGTGACAACCGGAACAGGACGTAACAAGGAAGAAGCCTTCGCAGTCCGGCAGTTATGTCAGGCGGAAGAGGACCGCTGACAGTCGGTTGCAACATCCATTTCCAGATTTTTAATGTTAATATTTCTCTTTTTAGTGTACTTCTTTTCTAGTTTTATAAATTGGCACCGCTTTGTGCCCAAAAGGATTTGATTTAACTTTTTCCACAACTCATTTTATACATGAACCGAAATAAGCAGTTTTTTTTTAAACGAAAATGACAGTGCGAGCCGGCCGGGGTGGCCAAGCGGTTAAAGGCGCTACAGTCTGGAACCGCTCGACCGCTACGGTCGCAGGTTCGAATCTTGCCTCGGGCATGAATGTGTGTGATGTCCTTAGGTTAGTTAGGTTTAAGTAGTTCTAAGTTCTAGGGGACTGATGACCTTAGAAGTTAAGTCCCGTAGTGCTCAGAGCCATTTGAACCATTTTTTTGACAGTGCGATGTTTTTATCCTTTTCTATACCACACTTGTCTACGGTAACCTAAGACAGTAGCCATTAGACTGCTGCATGTTTGAAACAAACGTTGCAGTTATCAGTGTCAATAACAACTGCGTTGCTTGATAAAATTTCCCCCAATTCGCTAATTCGTAGAAATTTTGCTGAGGAGTCATCGACACGAATGTCCAGGTAGGAAGTAAATTCCTTGAAAAGGAAAAATACGGAGAGAGATAGGTGTTGGACAGAGCACCAGGCAGTCTAGTAAGATAGCTGTTGACGTAACACAGCTGTTGACAATTTTAAAAATCTCTGCGTAACACTATAGCTTATTCACTTTTTAGCAACTCTCTGGTGGGAAAGGCCGGGGGGGGGGGGGGGAGGGGTAGGAGATAATGTTTGCTATATTTCTAGGTGCTGACAACACGTATATGGCTTTCACGTCGTACCGAGTAAGTACTATGTATGGTAGAAACGTGATAGATACTAGTAATAAGATTCATGGAAGCAAATTTTTACGGAATCGTTCGTGATCACATGTGGTACTTACTAGTAGCAAATAATATGAAATTAAATTACATCGGTTCTGATACAAATATTCAGTGAGAACGGAGGAATGATCTTGGAAATAATTATTATACTTTTACGTCACAAATAATATAAAGCAGTTGTGAAAGAGAGTAGTGAACTGAACAAGGAGTATAGTAAATTAGAGTAAAAAATTAAGAGTTAAACATTCACGGTAAGTCAGACTTCGAAATCAGTAATTACTCACTCTTCAAATTTAGATTCTGATAAAAGAACATGTACGTATTTCAGTTGGAAGCATGTTGTGTTAAACTTTAACCACAGCTTCAAAATCTGGCTCGACTGAGCTCAACATAATTCCCAGTCTTCTTCAACACTACGTCTGTTCCTGTATTTATTTGTAATGTACAGCACCTCTGAAAATTAGTGTTACACATTTAAGTAGTAAGAAACGGCACACAAAATCTGATTCCTTGTTCGAAAAGAGAGGGAAACTTCGTTTTTGTTCCCATCCAAAACATCTATCGAACTGTCACTAGTGAAGTCGATGAAAGTTTCTTTCTTCATTACTTGTTTTGGTACTTTTCCTGAAAAGGAATTTCTAATCGAGTTGTATTTTGTGTAATATTCGGGAAAGTGCTTTCGATAACTTCTTGTAGGACCTCTAAATGCGTATTAATGTCGCAAACTAAATCTTCCATTCGAACTAGTTCATTGTCTTCTAAAAACGATGTAGGGAATCTGAAGAAGCTTTTGTTCAGTACTTATGAAATAGTACAAAGTAAAGAGATCCATGGTCTAGGGGTAGCGTCTTTGATTCATAATCAAAACGTCTTCGGTCCCAGACAACGCGCGAACCGGAAGCTAACAATCCACCAGAAAACAGAACTGATAAACACGACGATCCTGTCGAAAGCTTGGTACTTGGCGCAAATCTTAAGCATCCCGACAGAAATTGCGCGAGCACTAACGAGCGCAGTGTACTACCTGTTGTGGCGTCGAAATATATTCAAAGTGGCGCAAGCAACGTGCTCGCTGCCAACGAAAGAAGGGGGAGTAGGTCTAGTTGATATAAAAACCAAATGTGCAGCCCTTCTACTGAAACGAACGCTCGCCATCCAGGACAAAAACCCTGACAGCGTCACAGCCAAGATAATTGGAAAATACAAGCCCGCATCACAAGAAGCGCCGGTCGACACGAGACACATTCTCTTCAGAATGCGACACGTCGGGCTGCACTACGCCAACAAAAGTTACGTTCTGGATACCGTGGCGAACCCCAGCCACAGAACAGCCAAGAGAATATGCTGGGCCCTCAGGGGGAAGCCGGCAAAAAACAAAATTGAACAAAAACTCCCGCAATACAATTGGAAACAAATATGAGGGAACGTCTCGGAAAACGTGTTGCCTGAACATGCGAAGGAGACATGGTACAAAATAATTAACAGAACGGTACCAACCAACCAAAGACTGGCGGAGATAAAACTCGTCGCAAGTGTCAATTGTGACGTATGTGGCATGACCGACACCCTCGAGCACCGATTCACGTGCGGGAATGCCATCAACATCTGGGAAGCGTGCCAGCAGATGGTGGCCCACATCAACAGAACGGCGCCGGGAAGCATCACAGTGGAAGCAATCACCGCCCCAGACTGCAACCCATTTCCACGGCCCAAGCGACTGGCGACTCTATGGATCCTCGCCATGACGGCACACGCCATCGTAGCGCGGAGGCAGACCGACCAGCTGGCCTTCCTGATGGACCTCTGGGAGGAGAACAAGACAGCCCAGCAGCACAGGCGATGCCACGAGAACTTCAAAAACTTCCTGTAGATTCCACTGCAGACAGCAATCGCCAGAGTCCTTCCCAGCCTGTGACCTCAGCACCGCCACCAGCCACATCACCACACTCACCACAAGAATAACGTGTGCCGTGATAGTGAACAAGTGCAACACAAAAGATAAAGTGCTTTCTCTTCTCGCATCAAATAGTGAAGTATAGTAGTGTAAAGTGTTTCGTCTTAGTGAAATCAGTGTCACAAAGTGCTCCTTAGTGGAAAGTGCCAACTACTCATTATTATTATTAGATATATTTTTAAAATGATTTCCTTTACGTTGTGCCTATAAAATTCTATTTATTACTCACACTATCCTTTCTGCTTCTCTTATGTAATATGACAAAAATTTTCTCCCTTCTTCAATTTAGGTTTATTCTGTAGTATACGTAAAAAAAAAAAGTTTCTTCCACTTCTGCTCTACCTATCATGGTGACGTTTCCTTCATACTGTCCCACTTAATAGTGTAACTAGAGGAAGAGATCAAACCAGAATACACAATGTGCCTGTAGCATCACAAGTGCATCACATACAGAAACATAAACTCAAAAGCAATGCATCGATGCCAAATATAAACTGTTATGCCTGTCCTGCAATTTCTACTCCTCTCAAAAAAAAAAAAAAAAAAAAAAAAAAAAAAAATTCGACAAATGGCCATGTAAAAGGGTTTAACGAACAAACAATAAGAGAAAAACGAAAAAGGAAAATATGAAAACGAAAACACATAAAATGACAGTAATATTAACCATCACTAGGAATATAATTGATTAATAGAATAAAATGTCCTTTTTTTTAAATGTATCGTTGTTAATATATTTAAATAAACATTTATGGTTACAAAAAAAGGTTCGATCCCCGCCACTGCCTAAATTTTGATAAATACTCAGCATTGGCGGCCGAAGGCCGAAGACTTCCGGCATAAGAAGTCAGCCTCATTCTGCCAACGGCCTTGTCAAAGAGGGCGGAGGAGCGGATAGAGGTTCAGGGCACTCTCTTGTCCTAGGCCCCTAAAGGCGGAAGAATCAGCAATGATCAACGACATGAGGATGCAGAAGGCAATGGAAACCACTGCATTAAAGACACGTAACGTGTATCCACAGGACATGTGGCCTGTAATTGAAGAAGTGTCATGATGATCTCTCCATTGGCAAAAGATTCCGGAATAGTCCCCCATTCGGATCTCCGGGAGGGGACTGCCAAGGGGGAGGTTACCATGAGAAAAAGATTGAATAATCAACGAAAGGATAACGTTCTACGAGTCGGGGCGTGGAATGTCAGAAGCTTGAACGTGGTAGGGAAACTAGAAAATCTGAAAAGGGAAATGCAAAGGCTCAATCTCGATATAGTAGGGCTCAGTGAAGTGAAGTGGGAGGAAGACAAGGATTTCTGGTCAGATGAGTATCGGGTAATATCAACAGCAGCAGAAAATGGTATAACAGGTGTAGGATTCGTTATGAATAGGAAGGTAGGGCAGAGGGTGTGTTACTGTGAACAGTTCAGTGACCGGGTTGTTCTAATCAGAATCGACAGCAGACCAACACCGACAACGATAGTTCAAGTATACATGCCGACGTCGCAAGCTGAAGATGAGCAGATAGAGAAAGTGTATGAGGATATTGAAAGGGTAATGCAGTATGTAAAGGGGGACGAAAATCTAATAGTCATGGGCGACTGGAATGCAGTTGTAGGGGAAGGAGTAGAAGAAAAGGTTACAGGAGAATATGGGCTTGGGACAAGGAATGAAAGACGAGGAAGACTAATTCAGTTCTGTAACAAGTTTCAGCTAGTAATAGCGAATACCCTGTTCAAGAATCACAAGAGGAGAAGGTATACTTGGAAAAGGACGGGAGATACGGGAAGATTTCAATTAGATTACATCATGGTCAGACAGAGATTCTGAAATCAGATACTGGGTTGTAAGGCGTACCCAGGAGCAGATATAGACTCAGATCACAATATAGTAGTGATGAAGAGTAGGCTGCAGTTCAAGACATTAGTCAGGAAGAATCAATACGCAAAGAAGTGGGATACGGAAGTACTAAGGAATGACGAGATACGTTTGAAGTTCTCTAACGCTATAGATACAGCAATAAGGAATAGCGCAGTAGGCAGTACAGTTGAAGAGGAATGGACATCTCTGAAAAAGGCCATCACAGAAGTTGGGAAGGAAAACATAGGCACAAAGAAGGTAGCTGCGAAGAAACCATGGGTAACAGCAGAAATAGTTGATTGATGAAAGGAGGAAGTACAAACATGTTCCGGGAAAATCAGGAATACAGAAATACAAGTCGCTGAGGAATGAAATAAATAGGAAGTGCAGGGAAGCTAAGACGAAATGGCAGCACGAAAAATGTGAAGACATCGAAAAAGATATGATTGTCGGAAGGACAGACTCAGCATACAGAAAAGTCAAAACAACCTTTGGTGACATTAAAAGCAACGGTGGTAACATTAAGAGTGCAACGGGAATTCCACTGTTAAATGCAGAGGAGAGAGCAGATAGGTGGAAAGAATACATAGAAAGCCTCTGTGAGGGTGAAGATTTGTCTGATGTGATAGAGGAAGAAACAGGAGTCGATTTAGAAGAGATAGGGGATCCAGTATTAGAATCGGAATTTAAAAGAGCTTTGGAGGACTTACGGTCAAATAAGGCAGAAGGGATAGATAACATTCCATCACAGTTTCTAAAATCATTGGGGGAAGTGGCAACAAAACGACTGTTCACGTTGGTGTGTAGAATATATGAGTCTGGCGACATACCATCTGACTTTCGGAAGAGCATCATCCACACAATTCCGAAGACGGCAAGAGCTGACAAGTGCGAGAATTATGGCACAATCAGCTGAACAGCTCATGCATCGAAGCTGCTTACAAGAATAATATACAGAAGAATGGAAAAGAAAATTGAGAATGCGCTAGGTGACGATCAGTTTGGCTTTAGGAAAAGTAAAGGGACGAGAGAGGCAATTCTGACGTTACGGCTAATAATGGAAGCAAGGCTAAAGAAAAATCAAGACACTTTCATAGGATTTGTCGACCTGGAAAAAGCGTTCGACAATATAAAATGGTGCAAGCTGTTCGAGATTCTGAAAAAGTAGGGGTAAGCTGTAGGGAGAGACGGGTCATATACAATATGTACAACAACCAACAGGGAATAATAAGAGTGGACGATCAAGAACGAAGTGCTCGTATTAAGAAGGGTGTAAGACAAGGCTGTAGCCTTCCGCCCCTACTCTTCAATCTGTACCTCGAGGAAGCAATAATGGAAATAAAAGAAAGGTTCAGGAGTGGAATTAAAATACAAGGTGAAAGGATATCAATGATACGATTCGCTGATGACATTGCTATCCTGAGTGAAAGTGAGGAAGAATTAAATGATCTGCTGAACGGAATGAACAGTCTAATGAGTACACAGTATGGTTTGAGAGTAAATCGGAGAAAGACGAAAGTAATGAGTAGTAGTAGAAATGAGAACAGCGAGAAACTTAACATCAGGACTGATGGTCACGAAGTCAATGAAGTTAAGAAATTCTGCTACCTAGGCAGTAAAATAACCAATGACGGACGGAGCAAGGAGGACATCAAAAGCAGACTCGCTATGGCAAAAAAGGCATTTGTGGCCAAGAGAATTACTAATATCAAATACCGGCCTTAATTTGAGGAAGAAATTTCTGAGGATGTACGTCTGGAGTACAGCATTGTATGGTAGTGAAACATGGACTGTGGGAAAACCGGAACAGAAGAGAATCGAAGCATTTGAGATGTGGTGCTATAGAAGAATGTTGAAAATTAGGTGGACTGATAAGGTGAGGAAGGAGGAGGTTCTATGCGGAATCGAAGAGGAAAGGAATATGTGGAAAACACTGATAAGGAGAAGGGACAGGATGAGGAGATCTGCTAAGACATGAGGGAATGACTTCCTTGGTACTAGAGGGAGCTGTAGAGGGCAAAAACTGTAGAGGAAGACAGAGATTGGAATACGTCAAGCAAATAATTGAGGACGTACGTTGCAAGTGCTACTCTGAGATGAATAGGTTGCACAAGAGAGGAATCCGTGGCGGGCCGCATCAAACCAGTCAGTAGACTGACGACCAAAAAAAAAATTTAGTTTTGAAAGACGGTATGTTGTTAACTGCTTAGAAAGCTGCCGAAGATATCACATAAATAGGCCTGTCTACTGATAGTCAGCCAAAAAAATCCTTCGTGTCAAAACCTCAGACCTCAGTTTAAATTTTCGATTTAAAATCTTTCTGCGAGAGAGCCATCTTACTCCAGTATGAAGAAGCAAACTTCTAAATTTACCTCACATATATCCACGCAATAGCGTGATAGCCGTGAGTTTAGAGGTCTTGCCTTAATAAAGTTTGCAACCTTTACAACGTCTTTCGTGGATATCCTTGGAAGCCAAGGCTTCCCGTTGCATTATACGGGATGTACTTCGACAATCAGGTGCAACTTCAATTTCGCTGGTAGCTTCCCCAAAACTGCTTGGAGCACGTCTGTAGCTATGGGCACGAAGAGAGACTGTTGAAGTATTTCTTCCTTTTTAATTCTAAAACTAGCCACATTTGAGGCTTTTATCAAGCTAGTATTAATGTTCATAAAATTTGCCATGTGTTTGGATTTTTTTTTACGAAACACAGATATGTTTTGAAATAAGTCAATAAGTAATCAGAGAAGAACTCTGATGACGTTTTAATAATGAAACTTTCATGCTTTGCTTTGGAAGCGTTTCTAAGCATACAACGCATTGGAGTATTGGGTTACCAGTGGTTTATGTACAGGCCTTCATTGTAAAACCAGATTGTAAGTAGCTTTCATCATTCTTGTGGTCCGGTGTTGGTTTAGGTTTTTTAACTGTATACTTGGAGACAGACGAGCTTCCTACTTAATAACGCGTCAGGGTTAATTTAAAACAGTCACGTTTAAGTCACACTATCAAGTTAAACTTCATAATTAAAATAGTAAAGAATCAGCTCGATGTGAGACCCACTCTGCAGTTCCAGACGCAAGCTTTGTTCGTATTACAATACCATTTAACGTAACGTCCAACAAAGCGCCAATAACAATAGCCCGTTCACTGCCATATGACTACTGCAGCGCCACACATTTATACACTGCGTAAGTTGGCGGCAGGTGTAAAGTGGCACGAAAACTTTCGAATAACCGCCGACAGAAACTGATCAAAATATCGCCAACATCAAAACAGGATAATTATTATGTAAACTGGAGGTGGAGGCGGGAAAAAGGAAAGGATGGAAGGAACTGATGATATCAGCTGCGTGGGGACTTTATGCGGAAACGGCGGCGACGAGTGAAAACGTGTGCGGACCAGGACTCAAACCTTGGCTCTCCTGCTTACTAGGCAGGTGCGTAAACCGCTCGATTACCCGTACACAGTGTTTATCACCAAAACGTCTCCTACCTCGGCAGGCTCCACGGCCGACCCTCATTTCCATCTAGCGCCACCTATACGCGGTCCCAGAGTATGTCCTCCAAGTTCGCTTATTTTAGATTCCCACTGGAGGTCGAATGTTAACGTACATCCGCACTGAAGGTGGATTCATTGCCCATCGAGGTGAATCTTTCACATTAATGCATGTCCGAGGGCGGCCGCTGTGGCCGAGCGGTTCTAGGCGCTTCAGTCCGGAACCACGCGGCTGCTACGGTCGCAGGTTCGAATCCTGCCTCGGGCATGCGTGTATGTGGTGTCATTAGGTTAGTCTAAAGGACTGGTGATTTCAGATGTTAAGTCTCATAGTGCTTAGAGCCATTTGATTTTGCATTCCGAATCAACAGACACCACACATTCATATAAAACAGAATAAATCACTCTTGGCCAAGGCAGCGACGAACAATGAAGGGAGAGTTAGGGAAGGTGCAGTCCGACCTTCCTTTGTCCGAAACAAACGTTCTGCAGTAAACCAATTTTTTTAACATTGTGCAAATGATACTTTTATTAGTTTTCTCACTATGAGTTTAGTTTAAAAACAAAGTAACATAAGATTTAGTTCTAGTTACAGCCGCACATACTTTGTTTACTTGTACACGCACCACCTAAAATTTCAATTAGTATCACTATCTGGGAAACCATGTAAGACACCACAGCTTACGACAAACAGAGCAGCGGTGTATAGAGGGAGTAGTAATAGTGGAACACTAGGAGTGAAATGTTTGGATTAATAAGGATGTAAGACAGCGATGTGGCGTTTCACCCCTATTGTTCAGTCTATAAATCAAGAAGCGATGACGGTAATAAAAGAAAGGTTAAAGTCTCGGATTAAAGTTAAAGGTGAAAGGATGTCAATGACAAGATTCGCTGATGATGTTGCTATTCTCAGTGAAAGTGAAGAAGCATTACAGTATCTGCAAAATAGAGTGTATAGTTCAATGAGTACAGAATGTGGTCTGGGAGTAAATCGAAGAAAGAGGAAAGTAATGAGAAGTAGCAGAAATGAGAACAGCGAGAAACTTAACATCAGCCTTGATGATAACGAAGTAGATGAAGTTAAGGAATTCTGCTACATAGGCAGCAAAATGGTTCAAATGGCTCTGAGCACTATGGGACTCAACTGCTGAGGTCATTAGTCCCCTAGAACTTAGAACTAGTTAAACCTAACTAACCTAAGGACATCACAAACATCCATGCCCGAGGCAGGATTCGAACCTGCGACCGTAGCGGTCTTGCGGTTCCAGACTGCAGCGCCTTTAACCGCACGGCCACTTCGGCCGGCCATAGGCAGCAAAATAACCCATTACGGACGGAGCAAGCCGGCCTCTGTGGCCGAGCGGTTGTAGGCGCTTCAGTCTGGAACCGCGCTGCTACTACGGTCGCAGGTTCGAATCCTGCCTCGGGCATGGATGTATGTGATATCCTTAGGTTAGTTAAGTTTGAGTAGTTCTAAGTCTAGGGAGCTGATGACCTCAGATGTTAAGTCTCACAGTGCCTAGAGCCATTTGAACCGAGCAAGGAGGACATCAAAATCAGACTAACTTTGGCAGAAAGGGAATTTCTGGTCAAGAGAAGTTTACTGGTATCAAACATAAGCTTTATTTTGAGGAAGAAAATACTGAGAAAGTACGTTTGAAGCAGAGCGTCGTATGGCAGTGAAACACAGACTGTGGGAAAACCGGAAAAGAAGAGAATCCGAGCATTTGAGAGGTAGTGCTAAAGAAGAATGGACTGATAAGAAAAGGAACGAGGGGATTTGTAACACGCCCGGGAGTACGAATGGGTGGGGTACTTTAAACTGACTTCTCGTTTCAACACCGTGCGCCCTGTCCACACCACGTACCTGATAATCCCGCGGCGGACGTATTGTCCTGCTCCACACTGCTGTTGGCTTGCCTGAAATTATCTACCGAAATATGCAAGCGAATAAGGGGATCCACTCAACGTTAAAACACAACACTGTCCTATGTCTGGTATGAACATCTATATTCTGAGACGATATGGAAACTACAGGTTGCGCTGTTTACACTCTAGATCGTAAGTGTTTATCCCAATTAACAATCTTGATGATTAACAGTCCAAAAATATTATTCGGACGAGCGTACGCGTAACCGACACAACGCGGGTGATTGTTGATGATGCGGAAGCCGAATGATCGAGCGAGAGTTCTTACTCTCGTCACACATACAGATATCTGGTAATAGCCCTCCTTGTCACTAGTAATGATATAACACTGTTCGTAAAGTTAATTTTTCAGTTTTCAGTTCTCAGTTCTCACTTGTACGAGTGTGCGCGTAACCGTCGCGGCGCGGCTGATTGTTGATAACGCGGAAACGCGATGATCGAACGCGCATCCTCACGCTCGCTACAAGACTCTGGCACTTGACTGCACTCTTTTATGGTAACTAATGTCTACTGATTCACATCGGTTCATTCTGGGAGACCGAACACGGCGCGGATGATTGAGACTGTGCGACACGCAACGAGAGGATACACAAATACGTTATCGGCGGCATTGCTCATTTTTAATTACATCTCGACGCACTTTCCTCTGAATTACTTCCATATTTAATCACTTTACTGTAATAGCACTTGTAGCAACACTTCAACCTGAATACTAACAATGCTTCTTACATGCCGAGCCACATACTATACAACATAAGTTTCGTGTCCCGTGCTCGACTCTCTAGACTCGACTGCCCGCAAAGCTACTCCACAGCTAAACCAGCGATGTGACAGTACGCTTACAGATTCTCCGGCAAATCGGCGAGGAAAGGATATGGTAAACACTGACGAGATGAAGGGGCAGGATGATAGGACATCTGTTAAGACCTGAGGGAATGACTTCCATCGTACTAGAGGGAACTGTAGAGGGGAAAAACTCTACAGGAAAATATAGATTGGAATACATCCAGCAAGTAACTGAGGATGTAGGTTGCAAGTGCTACCCTGAGATGATGAGGTCGGCACAGTAGAGAAATTCGTGGTGGGCCGCACCACACCAGTCAGAGGACCGATGACTCGAAAAAAAAAAAAAAATACAGGTATAGATTGATACAGATGGTTCAAATCGCTCTAAGCACTATGGGTCTTAACACCTGAGGTCATCAGTCCCCTAGACTTAGAACTACTTAAACCTATCTAACCTAAGGACATCACACACATCCATGCCACCGTAGCAGCACCGCCGTTCCGGACTGAAGGGCCGAGAACCGCTCGGCCACAGCGTTCGGGTAGATTGATACAGGATGCACGCTACATGGCCCTTTAGATGCTATCGGGACATCGATGGGCATACTGCAGCGACGGCTGTTTAACTGTTGCGCGGAGCTGCGATTCTCGAAGCAAACACCGAGCGGCGGAGTTCGGCTGTCTGCTAGTGCACGGTCAGTCAACACCGGCGGCGAACGAAGCGCCGAAGGCAGGCCGGAGTCAACACTTGCTGCGCTGCGAATGCAAGGCCGCCACTGCCGGCCCAGATGGGGGCGTGCGCCCAAGGTCACTAGCGGCCGTTGCCTCTCTGCCCGCAGCTGCGTTCTACACAGCCAGAGAATTCTTTTCCTCCTCCTTCTCTTCCTTGGAGCAATTTTTCACACACACATGAGAATATGAAGGGGCTCCTTTCCTTACGGAAGCAGCGGAGATGGTTTTTTTTTTTTTTTTCCCCTGCCTCGTGTGTCTTGAATGTATTTTTGTACCTCTTTCATAAGGCGTTTCCTGTACAAGCGTTTCATTAAAACAGTTTTTGCCTACAAAATTCACGCCGTGGTTATCTTGTTTGAGAAGACGCAAAGTAATTTTCATTTAAAAATGTTCCGCGTCGCTCGTTGGTTTAGATGCCGAAAAAGGTGCTTTAGAGGTGATATTGTAATTATTTCGCTTAGTTCCCTCTAGCAATCTCTTCGCTGCCGCATATGATCAAAAAATCTATTTTGTACTATTCCTTCTGTGCCGAGGAAGCAGCTCATAAAAGTGTACTGCTGAAATACACCATTGCCTAGGATCTGCAGAAGAGGAAATAGGAAGCTTTTAAAATATGGTACTATCGGAGAATGCTAAAAATAAACAACTTGAAAGTCGCTTCGGGTTTCCTACCGGATTCTAAGATCAACTTGATTTCAGGATCCGGCAGCAAACCCGAAGAGACTTTCAAGAATTATTACGCCGGAAAAGCCTACGAAGTGAAGTCATAAGACATAACACCAGCACCACATTCAGCATTTCGTGATGATTCCACAAATACCATACATTCCTTCTGAAATTGTAAATTGAGATTCCCTTAAGAAACCTACATGTCGAGTGTTGAAACCAATCAATCCCATCGCCCTGTATTTTTCTTCCATGAACTAAGAATCTATAACAACTAAGAATCATAAGGAGCTGCTCATTTGGCTAATTCCAATAATTGTACCACATGGTAACGAAGGAAGTTGCGATGAAAATTTGAAATACCGTTGAACGACTGTTTCCAAGAAGTGTTCAGTCAACTAATGTCAGAGGCCAGAAGATCATGTTTTAACATACTGCAATCCAAATGCACCAGGTGAATTAATAATAATAAAATAATAATATATATTAAATTCTTCATAACATTGGGAATACTATACTCTCAAAATCTAAGACCAGTTTTGGAATCGGCACAAAAATTTCTTTAAGATGAGATACATCGCACATCATTTGACAGAAGTTTTAAATTTCGTAAAAATTACGTTTATTTTATTTAGTGGAGGTGGGAAAACGGTTTGTGGAAAACAGTTAAATATAGTTGTAGCCCCATTAATAAACATTCAGAATAATTTAATACACAAAAAAATCTTTTGAGTTAAAACTAATATAAGATGGCACTAGGTACCACTATGAAGTACATATTTATACGTAGTTTTTGTGAATTCATATCTCGTAAACTGGTGGGGAGAGGCATTGTCCATAAATGTTTTCTAGAGACGCCAAGGCTGACCACAGTGTGGTGACGTTGAGACCGACAGTGCTTATATCTTTGTGAATATCTTTCAAAAGGAGGTTGGCAACAGTGGGAAAACACAATCGATAGCTTTTGTTACTGTGAACTTCGATTGTGAACTGTGTTTGCAAAATACTCATGGTATAGATACATGATTCTTATTTATTATTGTTTGAATAGTACAACTTAACTCTGGGACGAGACTCCTGGAATGGACTGCAGCCTTTAATGAAATCTATAAGTTAGATTTGTGGTGTCAATGGAATTTGTAACCTCCCAATGAATAAATTCCGTAACCCACCAGTAACACAATGTGACTAACCTCTTAATAAAGTTGTGGCTTACTTATAACCTTTCAATAATTAACTGACTGTGAATCTAAAATGGTGAATTTGGACATCAGCAGTGCTGTGTCATGGCCCTGAAAGATCATACTGAATAAATTGAAAAATCTTACCTCAATGATGTCGTCGGATAACGGGTATATATCTGCTCCTATAAGAAATTTTTCTGGCACAGCCCAGTACAATGCTGGCCGAAAGATTTGTCATGTATAAAAAGAAACGACTGGTTTTTCTTTACAATAATCGGGATGACTACGGATTTGATTAATTAGTAAATTCTTTAAATTGTGATGAATGATTGTCAAAAGTTAATTTTTTAAGAAAGATTATTATTAAGAGATTTTTCAAAACGTTTACATGGGACTTGATCTAACAATACTACATATGCGTGAGGCTGCTTTTACCTTATACTACATCGCTCAGCCACCGCCACCGCCATCGCTCCACCACGACCGGCCCAGCCAACACGATACACCAGACTGATAGCTGGCAACTACTTACTCCTACTGCCACACAGTTCCTACTGCATACAACACTGCTCTCTGGTCTGAGATTCTCTTATAGCTTACATATCGCAGGCAGCCCATGAGCAGTCCATCGAAATTACATCTGCTGGTGTGCGCTAGTAACAAATTCCTTAGTCGTGGACCTCTTACAAATTTAATTTTTTATTGAACTTCGGCTTAGAAAACACCACGTGTTGGTTGAAGTAGTAACGAAGAGATGAAAAGATAATAAAAAAATTCAAGAAACGATTGAGTCAAACCAGTCGAAGGACTGACGTCTTAAAAAAGGAATTGCTTGCTTGATAACGCAATGCGAGGCTCTAATAAATAAGCTCATTTGCTTAAAGAGTTGCCTAGAAGTAATTTGAGGATGCTGTTCTAAATCAACGAAAAAATTTTCGTTTGCTAGCTATTCGAACTGGGGAAAAAAGGGAAGTAGTTAAAATGTCAAACGTTTCGTGCATACGGTGAGAACAATATTGGTAACTGCTTGCACAGGTCGCTTGGAAAAACAGATAATTGTATGTAGCCCATCAATGCAGTGTGGCAGCCTTTTGCGATCACTGCCATCAGGACTAATTTTTAGCCGTAATTGGCTGTCCATTTCCCTTTTGATCTTCGCTTTTCCTGTAGCAAGCGTCACACAGGTATTGATAATTGCTCCGGCAGGACATAACGTAATTAAAGCTGTCTGTCCTATGATAACATTTACGCAGGCCATTTTAGGATCTACCTTGCATGATTGTTCCATAAATGTTTAATCGTTGTGCGCGAGAGTAAGCGTTATTAGCTACTGAATGTAATGAATCTTTCTATGCAGTTATTAGAATAATGTTGCCTATATCATGCTACAGTTTGCCCTGTGTAGTCATCTAGTCATCTGTTTGACTCTTTCTGAACTCTTTTATCTGACTGCCAGGCTGCTACGATTTATTACAGAGTTATCACCGTTTTCCCAAGTGATACCCTATCAACCTAAATATTACTTGATGTCGTCCATGTTCGACCTACATATATCACTTTATAATCTAAAAGTAATAATCTTAAAAAATATAAGGAATATAGAGCATTCCGCGCTTACCAGACCATGTCTTTTTCGTCAGGTAATAGAATTCACCTTTTATAAATGTAGATGACATTATGGTAGTAGCTAAGAAAAGCAAATATTATGCATGCTTCAAACGTGAAGATCAGTTTGTTTTAAATCAGAGGGAAGGCAACAGTTTATGTATATTTCGACGTATCGCTTGAAATACCTCAACAAAATCCTGTGACAGACTCTGTAAGAGGGACGGAGGGGTTTACTATTGAAATTTCGAGAGTGTTGTCTCCGGAAAGAGTCGGACGACATATTATTTCCACCACATGCATCTCGCGAAATCTCCACGATGGAAAAAATTGAAAAATTGGAGCTAAAACAGTGGCTTACCGACAATCATTCTTCCCAAGCGCCATTGACGAGTGTAACAGAGAAGGGGGGATCAGTTAGTGCTATCAAAAGTACCCCCAGCCATGCGCCGTCAGGTGGCTTGTGGAGTATTGATGTAGGTATAGAAATATTATACGCGCTATTATACTCAGCGCTAACGGTTCTGCGAACACCATTCTCGTAAATTGCCTATCCGGTTCCATATACAGTTGTTTTATTACACGTACCAAGTGTTTCATTAAAACTGCATAGCATGCATTAGTTCAAATTGCAGTTCTTGTTTTAAATGCTTTTACGCATCCCCCTACTCTCCGCAGCCCTTTAAACCCCGCTAAATGGTAGAAACGAGTGGTTTCAAATATATGGCGATAACAGTTTCACTTTTCTGTACACGGATGTACATAGTATAAAAAGTATTTCGTGTTGGATCATCTTAACGTAAAAATGTTGGATAATTACTCTTTCATTTTATAGAAAGTTTAACATGGAAAAATATACGATCTAGCCGGCCGGAGCGGCCGCGCGGTTCTAGGCGCTACAATCTGGAACCGAGCGCCCGCTACGGTCGCAGGTTCGAATCCTGCCTCGGGCATGGATGTGTGTGATGTCCTTAGGTTAGTTAGGTTTCATTAGTTCTAAGTTCTAGGCGACTGATGACCTCAGATGTCAAGTCCCATAGTGCTCAGAGCCTTGTGCGATCTACAAGTACCAACGTGCTGATATTTATTACATGCTCACAAAAATGATAGTTGGAACTAAGACAATAACTAGACGTGGGAGAAAAGAAAATGACCAAGAACTTCCATAAGGGAGAGATCAGTAATCAAGAAATATGTACGCCAACGCACATTCATTTCGTCGTTAGTCGCAGGATTACATCATCATTTGATACAAAGAAGAGTGAACAGTACGAAGTAGAGACTAAAGTACCAAAAAGTAAGGAAGCTAGCAGTGAAACTCAATCCCTTGTTAGAGATATGAAGTGCTTTTAATAGTCGTAGTGAAGTTTCTGTATTTCGTTTCTCTTTCCTGTAAAGCAGGTAACTTAATCAGCAGAGGAAGGCGCGAGTGGATCTCGTGCAAGCTCAACCATGTGTTTGTCAAATATATAAAGCTGCGACAGAGGTGAGGGTTATAAGTCCACATTTCCATACTTGCGAATTCAGTTTACTTCACATAAATAACTGAGCTTCCCCCTCTCCGCCCCCCCCCCCCCCCCCCCTCCAACACGTCGTTCTGTAGAACGGAGACGTCCAGTGTCTAGTAATTTGTCAAAATATTTCACTGCAGACACTTTGACACTAAGAATGTTTCTCTGTTCCTTCGTTCAAGCTAAATAAGTAGTTCGTTCACCAGTTTACGTAACGCCTTTATATTTTCTCCGAAACGAGGAAGTAAAGCAAGAGGTATAATATAACGGCTTGGTGAGCTTTCGCGACGCCCACTATTAGAACAAATCCCTTAATGGTCTTCCGCGAAAGAGTAACGAATTCGGCGTCGAGAGCGGCGCGACTGTCCTACATACACCTGCCTGTCACGGACTGCCGCTGTTAGCCCTGTGGGCAGAAGAGCTGAACACGATTCTTGCCGGGTGATAGCTTCGACCGACTGCAGCGAAAGTGCACTGATGGAATGCAGTCCACTGCAGTAACAAATGAAACCTGCTCCTGTTCTGTCTGGCAGATTTGAGTCACATCGTTTTTTCCCTTTGGCTCTATAATTCTTCGCTCATTTACTCCCTTTCTCCTTTCATTCGCAAGTACACTACTGGCCATTAAAGTTGCTACACCACGAAGAAGACGGGCCACAGACGTGAAATTTAACCGACTGGAAGAAGATGCTGTGATCTGCAAATCATTAGCTTTTCAGAGCATTTACACAAGGTTGGCGCCGGTGGCGACACCTACAACGTGCTGACATGAGGAAAGTTTCCAATCGATTTGTCATACACAAACAGCAGTTGACCGGCGTTGCCTGGTGAAACGGTGTTGTGATGCCTCGTGTAAGGAGTAGAAATGCGTACCATCACGTTTCCGACTTTGACAAAGGTCGGATGGTAGCCTATCGCGATTGCGGTTTATCGTATCGTGACATTGCTGCTTGCGTTGGTCGAGATCCAACGAGTGTTAGCAGAATATGGAATCGGTGCGTTCAGGAGGGTAATACGGTACCGCCGTGCTGGATCTCAACGGCCTCGTATCACTAGCAGTCCAGACGACAGGCATTTTATCCGCATGGCTGAAACGGATCGTGCAGCCACGTCTCGATCCCTGAGTCAACAGATGGGGACGTTTGCAAGACAACAATCATCTGCACGAACAGTTCGACGACGTTTGCAGCAGCGTGAACTATCAGCTCGGAGACCATGGCTACGGTTACCATTGACGCTGCATCACAGATAGGGGCGCCTGCGATGGTGTACTCAATTACGATCCTGGGTGCACGAATGGCAAAATGTCATTTTTCGGATGAATACAGGTTCTGTTTACAGCATCATGATGGTCGCATCCGTGTTTGGCGACATCGCGGTGAACGCACATTGGAAGCGTGTATTCGTCATCGCCATACTGGCGTATCACCCGGCGTAATGGTATGGGGTGCCATTGGTTACACGACCCGGGCACCGCTTGTTCGCACTGACGGCACTTTGAACAGTGGACGTTACATTTCAGATGTGTTACGACCCGTGGCTCTACCCTTCATTCGATCCCTGCGAAACGCTACATTTCAGCAGGATAATGCACGACCGCAATTTTCAGGTCCTGTACGGGCCTTTCTGGATACAGAAAATGTTAGACAGCTGCCCTGGCCAGCACATTCTCCAGATCTCTCACCAATTTAAAACGTCTGGTCAATGGTTGCCGAACAACTGGCTCGTTACAATACGCCAGTCACTACTCTTGATGAACTGTGGTATCGTGTTGAAGCTGTATGGGCAGCTGTACCTGTACACGCCACCCAAGCCCTGTTTGACTCAATTCCCAGGCGTATCAAGGCCGTTATTGTGGCCAGATGTGGTTGTTCTGGGTAGTGATTTCTCAGGATCTATGCACCAAAATTGCGTGAAAATGTAATCACATGTCAGTTCTAGTATATCTGTCCAATGAATACCCGTTTATCATCTCCATTTCTTCTTGGTGTAGAAATGTTAATGGCCAGTAGTGACCTTGTGGATGACTAATGTGATTGTAACTTTTATGTACGTCATAACAAGCCTAGATAGCAGTTCAGTAGTTTCACTTCTGGAGGAGGTCGAAAGGGAGGTGCAACTACATAAAATACTAGCTTAGCGCCCGCTGCTTAGTGGGCTTAGATTGTATGGTCTGCGTAGATTTTTTTTTCTTCAATTGAATTTTTATGTGGTTCACGAATTGCAAAACATTCTAAACTTTTCTCGCTAATTAAGGCAATGGTATTTTCCGAATGTACTTACGACAAAAAAGGAAATCTGGTAGCTGGAGCCCTAAGTTTTTGTTAATCATCCATTTGCGTTCTTGTTTAGATATTGTAGTAGAAGTTTTGGTCCCCTAACACATACATCGACCGACCAAAACATTATGACTGCCTACCTAATAGCCGGTATGTCCACCGTTGGCACGGTTAAAACCAGCGACGCGTCGTGGCGTGGAAGCAGTAAGGGTATGGTAAGTCGGTGGAGGGAGTTGGCAACACATAGTGAAACACCTAGTTCCCGTAAATTCCGGGGAAGGGGGCGATGAGCTATGACGCCTGATTCAGCCACATCCCAGATATGTTCGATCGGTTTCAGATCTGGCGAGTTGGGGGGGGGGGGGGGTTAGCACATCAGTTGGAACTCGCCGTCGTGTTTCTCGAACAACTCTATCACACTTCTGACTACGTGACACGGCGCATTATCTTGCTGAAAAATGCCACTGCCTTCTGGAAACCTGATCGTAATGAAGAGGTGTACATGGTCTGCAGCCAGTGTACGGTATTCCTTGGCCGTCATGTTGCCTTGCGCGAGCTCCACTGGACCTGTGGATGCCTAAGTGAATATTCGCCAGAGCTTTATGGAGACGCCACCAGCGTGTCAGGGAGCTGTTCCCCTGATAGACGACGAATTCGCGCCGTCCCATCGGCTTGATGAAGGAGGTATCGGGATTCATCAGACCATGCCACGCTCCGCCACTGAAGCAACGTCCAGCGCCGATGGTCACATGCCCGTTTCAATATAACTGCCGATGTCGTGGTGTTGGCATTGGCACTTGCATGGGTCGTCGGCAGTGGAGATCCACCGTTATAAACATTCGGTGTATTGTTTGTTTAGACAGAGTTGTACTCTACCCAGCATTAAAGTATGATGTAAGTTCCGCCAAAGTTCGCCGCCTGTCCTGTTCTACGAGTCGGCCCAGCCTACGACGTCCGACGTCTATAGTGAGGGGTGGCGCCCAACCCCAAGACGTCTGGATTTGGTTCGCCACGTGCTCAAGATATTCTTCACAGCACTCTCTGAACACCCAACAAGTTGTGCAGTTTCCAAAATGCTGGTGCCGAGCCTACGGGCCATTACAAATCGCCCGTGGTCGAACTGAGATACATCGCGCGCCTTCCCCATTCTACACATGCACAGCACGCTCAATGCTACTACATGCACCGTGCATGTGACTAGCCGTCATTCCTAGCCAGGTGACACTGGGCGGGTTTATATCGATAGTAGGTTGGTGGTAATAATAATCTGGTCTATCGATGTATTTCTGTATATCTAGCCGAGAAGTGAAATACTAGTTTTCATGTATTTAGTTGCAAAATTTTTTTAATATAACGTAATATTTTCTTAAAAATTTTCATCCCCTATTTCACCCAAATTTTAAATTTGTAACCAAGAGCCGCGCGGGATTAGCCGAGCGGTCTCAGGCGCTGCAGTCATGGACTGTGCGGCTGGTCCCGGCGGAGGTTAGGGTCATCCCTCGGGCGTGTGTGTGTGTGTGTGTGTGTGTGTGTGTGTGTGTGTGTGTGTGTGTGTTTTGTCCTTAGGATAATTTAGGTTAAGTAGTGTTTAAGCTTAGGCACTGATGACCTTAGCAGTTACGTCCCATAATATTTCACACACATTTGAACTTTTTTTTGTAACCAAGAAATCAAATACCAACTTTCAGAGATATGGCATTAAAAACACTTTATTAATACTGGATTATTCTCAAAAACTTCACCCACTATTTAACGCTCTTAGTGGCTGAATTTCCAAAAATGCTGAAATGCGTATTCTTTTATTTTTGGCTGAACAGCCAAATACCAGTTTTAATAGTTTCAGCTTCAAATTAGGCTTAATAGCAGTAGCAAAAACACTATTCATCCCCCATTTCACCCATTTAGAGGTGTAATTTTGAGAAATCTCTTCTTATACGACGCCTACAGTTTAAGATCAACACCCACCGCAAATTTCAAAATGTTCAAATGTTGTATGAAATCTTATGGGACTTAACTGCTGAGGTCATCAGTCCCTAAGCTTACACACTACTTCACCTAAATTATCCTAAAAGACGAACACACACACCTATGCCCGAGGGAGGACTCGAACCTCCACCGGGGCCAGCCGCACAGTCCATGAATGCAGCGCCTTTGACCGCTTGGCCGCAAATTTCATGGTTCTATTCTTAGTGATTTGGGCTGGGCGACGACGAGTCGATGAGTCAGTCATTTTGGACATTGCCTTTTATATACACAGATCAGTTCAATTTAACAGAACACTTCAGTGTAGAATACTTAATTTCGATGCAATGAAAGTCCACATGAATGACAATATACATTTAGCAAAGTCGCAGAACAATGATAACTGTCTATTACTTTGAACAGTAGTGAGTGACCGTCAGATATCACGTTCATTTAAGCCTCGCGGGGTAGCCGCGCGGTCTGTGGCGCCTTGTCACGGCCCGCGCGGCTCCCCCTGTCGGAGGTTCGAGTCTACCGTCGGGCGTGGATGTGTCGTCCTTAGCGTAAATTAGTTACGTTAGATTAAGTAGCGTGTAGGCTTAGGGACCGATGACCTCAGCAGTTTGGTCCCTTAAGACCTTACCACAAATTTCCAAATTTTCACTTTCATTTAACTATAAACTTTGGTGCACAGTTTTGATTAATGATAGTGGCTCGCTGCCCGGATTAGAGTGGGGCGAGCGGCGCTGCTCTCTGACGTAAGCAGTCTTCCATCAGCGGTGGCATACGGTACCTCGTGGGGGCGTGTCTTCGTCGACGTCTCTCATTCGTGGCTGTGCCTGCCAGCGACTGTCCTTAGCACGATTCTTCGTGAGGTTCCAACTTCACTGTGGAACTTCACTCTTCGGACGACATCACAGTAACTACGTAGTTTCGGGTCTGCGTCAAGGAGCGTTCATTTTATACATCTTCTGTGATGACGTGTGGGTGCTATTCTGTCATTCTTCGCAACGGATTAATCTGAGATATGCTCTTTACCCTGTGGCTCCTGAAACATGCAATTTCCACCCCCACACTACTACAGAAGTCAGACAGACGCTCCTAATGTTCTAAAGAGAAATGCCTGTAAAACTTTCAGCAATAAATATCTTGTGGAGTCGTCCGCTGTAAGGAAATGACACAAAAATTCACAAAATTTCTTACGTAACTAGTGGGATACTTGGGCACTGGAGTAGTGCTAGTTACCGTAAGAAAAACGTGAAACGAACGAAAATTATTATTTATTGTGCTACAATTCTGAGACATCACAATGGCACTTTTAGTTACGAACTGAACAAGTTATTTCTGGGCGGAATGTGAAGTTACCTCTCGAGGATAGGATTCGCTAATGAAATTTCTATACAAAGTTTAAGATTGTTGTTGACTTGGCAGAATGGCTGAGAGCCACGCCTACTCAACTTGAATAATTATCCGTTAGAATGTTGCTAGTACTGTCGAGGCTGTTGCGTGTGAAATGTAGTGGAGTGTACCGTTGTAATAAGATAACTCTGGATTGACCTTCGCCAATCACTCTCTCCCTACACCTTGATGAAGTCAAGGACTCCTATTCGCCCCTAGTCTAACTATTAGCGTGGTACACCGGTCAGAAAACCAGTCCACCGCGATGCCACTCAAAAATTCGCTTGCAGGCGTTCACATCACACAATAAGTGTGGCGGCCAACACAGTGAACAACGCTTAATCGCAAGGAGTCAATATAGAGTCGCACTCCGATTCGCTCTCGACAGAGATGCTCTCCCAGTGAAGTACTGAGGAGAGACTTGTTCCTCACTCTTTGAGTACACGTACGACTGCACACGCTCTCATTACGTGTTTTCGCTCCAAGAGCGACAACGGAACGGCCCGTCTCCACGCCAGAAGTGAAGGGGGATATCTTTCGGTCTCTTCCATTACTCCTTCAGCTCAAGGCGTCAGAAATATCGTCGTTTAAGACGACCAATCCGGAAATCTGTAGTATCGGCGTTTGGCGTTTGCTGTCTCCCTGTGAAAATCTCTGAAACTGCGTGCTCTGTTTGCAAAGAATGCATAGGCTGGGCGCTCCCACACAATGTAGCGGAATTTGCCTTTAAGCAGAGCACTGGGTTGTTCCCCTTTTCACTCGGGCACACGCTGTCCGCTCCACGGGCGGTCACCGGCCGACGTAGATAGGTTGGTACTGGCCTCCTGGTGTGCAGTTCCTTTCCCGGACTAAAAGCCCCTGCGAACGTCTTGTTTTGAATATGTGTGTGTGTGTGTGTGTGTGTGTGTGTGTGTGTGTGTGTGTGTGTGTACGCCAGCCTCGAGTATTTCAATCTCGGAGCGCATTTGCGATTTACTAGTTATTTGCATATCGTTTACATGAATTCATGCAACATTGACTTTATCTTATCGAGTTTGGCTTCGAATGAAGCGTCTTGATGTGCGGAATATGAATGTGAGGGTGGAATATGTAAGCAATGAAGGTCAGGAGACCACGACGTCTTACAATCTTGACATGTTACAATTTTTTTCTTGGGTAGGAAAAAAAGCTAGTTCTTACTACCTCGGGGTAAGGTGACCAGTGGAAACTGATATGGTGCTCGACCAAACGTTATAAACGATTTCGCAGTGCGAAGAGTACTGCATCAGTCACTAACAAAGAACTGAAATTGTATGAAAGGGAGGGGCGATGTAGGGTTGCTTTATACATGTACATAAAAAACAGGCCGTTTCTAAAAGGAGTTTACAGTAAACTACCTCCCTCGCTCAGTCTTTATAGTAGCAGTTAAATTTCTGATTTATCCAAGAGCTTAAATTTCGAAATAGTACTTTAGTATCCAGGTCTTCCTCCTCCCCCACCCCCTCCCATCTCCCTCTCTCTCCCTAAAACTCAAGAAACTAAACAATTCCAGAAAGTGTATTTCGAGCACAGAATTGTAGAGAAGCAAGATGTGGATCATCGGAAATTCTGGAAAGAAGATACTAGAAGCTTTTGAAATGCACTGCTGTTGGAGAATGATAAGAATTGAGTGGATTGATGAAAATGGATAACAGATTGATGAGAATGGATAACACAAGAGGTGTATAATGTATCAACACCAGAAGAGAAAAGTTAGTGGAACGTCAGATACGGCATCGAGGAAAAGTTCGTTTGGTGCTGGAATGAGCGGTATATGAGAACAGTAAGGGGGCATATAAAGGCATGGAAAAAGATAATAACGGGTATTGCGGGCAGTAAACTACGGAGAGATCAAAGAAATGATGGACGTAGACTGGTGAATTAAAAAAGAAACTCCAGAAAACTCTTAGAGGTTTTATTGGCATGTTCACTTCAGAGCTCTTCACACACATGTTAATTATCAGATATAACGGTTATTGCCCTGTCACATCGAATAATGTCATGAGGCAAATGTTTCAGGCCAGTTATAATTACTAGGCTAAGAGGCCGTGGTTGATACACCACGGGAGGCAGGCATCTTCGGAGCAAAGACGGCAACTGCATCAAGCGCTCCAGGGGCCTTCCCGCAATTGTAGAGCTGCATATAGGCACCGCCATTCGTCACGTCGACTGCGTCATTATCTCTGGCCGGTACCTGAAGATCATAGGTACGAAACTCACTGAATCGTTGCGACAAGACGACCCTACCACTCAGCTGATCACCCGAGAACATTTCATAAGTAAAATTATAGCCAACGAAAACAATTTTGCATGTTTAAAAAATTTTACGAGAAAATAACACACAAAATACCTCTGTATTGATTCCTCTTACACAACTACAGTCAGAAGTTTTCTGTAAAAGTTACTGTGTCGAGGAAGAAATGGAAATGTCGACACGTCTTTGCTTTTTGAAGCTGATAATCATGGCTGGTATTTCAGATGAAGTACGGCATCACATACGTCTGAAATGGTCTTTCCGCTTTCGAATATACTCTTACTTTTCCATTCCTTTGTTTCAGAGTAAGCATTTTTTAAAGCTATTTGAGATGGACGACTGAATTTGGAGATCTTACACATGCCTACATTGACAACAGTGTATCAACAGAATTTTTAAAAGCACTGAAGTCAGCTTTATGCATTTAAATGGTATGAAATGGTGTCATAGTTTTTATCCGACCCAACAGTCTTACGTAGTGCTTGCAGAACATAGGCATTGTTTGCAAAATCTCTTTTGCAGCTCAAAAGGCTGTACCCACTGACAAAAAAATGGCATTGTCTCTAAAAACATGACAGGCGAAATGGAGGATCTTTGACGCATGGCACTTGGAACTCCATTGGAGAACTCTGCTTGGCATAAAGACCATGCGCCATTTAATAATGAATGTTCGAAACATTTTCTCCATGATTGGACACATGGAACGGGCAGGATCCCCCGTTTCGTTAGATATTGAGGTGCTAGTGCAATACAATTAGAGTGCATCTTCAATACAAAAAACTAAAAACTAAATTCCGCCCGAACTGGCCATCAAGGCCCAATGGTACCTATCTGCCGCAGTGTCTTCCTTAACCCACAGGCGTCACTGGATGCGGATATCGAGAGGAATGTGGCCGTATGTCAGTTTGAGACTGGAGCCGCTACTTCTCAGTCAAGCAGCTCCTCAGTTTGGCTCACAAAAGCTGAGTGGACCCCTCTTGGCAACAGCTCTCGGCAGACCGGATGGTAACCCATCCAAGTCCGACAGCGCTTAACTTCGGTGACCTGACGGGAACCGGTGTTACCACGGCGGCAAGGCCGTCGGCTGGATCCTCTTCGATGCTATTTGAACTTAGGCGTGAATGGGAATTTGGATTGAGGAGATTATCCGTGCAGCTCTGCAAAGCCAGACTGCCAGGGTGCCTATCGAGCAGTCGATCTAGGTTCGAATCCCGGTCTTGGTACAGACTTTCATTCGTCACTTCAGTCTACACATACGAGATCTGAAACCGTCTCTGGAACTATACAGTTTCACTTGGACCAAGTCTACAGACATGCAACAGAATACCGAGAACCTGTAGCACTGAAAAAGTGTTTTGTGAAAAAAAAATGGCACTTAGAACCGTTTTCTCTCTTCATTGGGAGCACAGTTCTGCACGGGTGTGAAATATGGGAAATACGAAAAAATGAAACAAAATGTCTTTAAACATTTGAGGTATGATGTTGGAGACGACTGTTAAAGATAAAATGGACAGATAAAAGCAAAAATCAGGATATTTTGGAAAGAGCTGGCGAAGTAAGGTAAATTAGGAGAACAATAGATCAAAGAAGACACGATTGATTAGTCACGTAATACGACACAACCAGTTCCTTCTATTGTAAATGTCCTAGAAGGACATAGCTCGAGGAACGCAGCGACTGGCATTTTTTTAAACAAGTTGAAACGTCCTCTTAGAAAATTTTTATGAATTACTGTGCTGGTAAAACCCTTACGTTATTTTATTTTCAAACAGCTGAGCAGAACTGAAGGTAATCAGACATTTCGCTCTTTACTTATTCAGATCAACAGTAAACTGACACACAATATTTTTAGCGCAACGCAATCTGACTTTCAATAATCCCTACAAAAGAATGGGCCTGACTAACAATAACCTATACCATTCAAGAATCACTTACCTCACAAAAATCTTCATTACTCGAACTACTGCAATACAGCGAGTGCCAGTACTGCCAGCTAAATAAAAGATCCTAACTACTGAAGGCACTAACTACTGATAGGCTTAGTTAGCAAATAAAAGATTTTAATAGAGAACAAACAATGTATTTACCTTAATAACGTTCAAAAGTCATATATATATATATATCAGTTCATGATATCCAGTCTCACAAATTTCCTTTTTATGACGGACACACGTCCAGATAGTCCGCTCTCAAAATTCTGCCATCTCTCTTCCCACATCCACCACTGCTGGCGGCTCACCTCCAACCGCGCAACGCTACGCGTTGTTCACTTCCAACTGACCAGCACTACAATAGCGGATATTCCAACAATGAAAACCACCCACAGACTTCACACAGTACAGTCAGTGATTTTCATATAGAGCGCTACGTGGCGTTACCAACATAAAAACCTAAACAGCCTACTTATGAAGTTACATGTAATATAAGAACCCTTAACCGTGTAGTACAGAGTTGCCAACAAACCAACAGTAGGTTGATATTTTCCATAACTTCTTCAGTATGACTTCTCAGATGGAATCTACTGAATGGGAAAATTGTAACCTCCCCCTCACTTATCGACCTTAATGACAGTGAAAAATTAAACCGCGTGTACCTAATGGAAATTTGGGAAAAACAATCGTCACCGAAGTTAATTTGTCGGTAAAGAGGGAGGAACGGGTTACATCTAAATGAAAGGAAAAATGCAAATGAAACTGGTGGAAATCAAAGGGGTAAAGTTAATAATGAAAGTAAATGTGCGGCCTTTACGTTAACAATTAACTAGCGGTAATTGGATATTTGAGATTTGGGGGAAATTATGGTCGCCAGTGCTGTGGACAATTACTATAGTAACTGAAAAAGAAAGGTTATTACACATATAATTAGCACTAGAAGCGTGGCAACTGAAGGTTGACACGTGCAGTGTGAAAACTGAAGGTTTGTCAGAAGTAATAAATTTCGCTACACTCTGACTTAATTTAGCAAAAGAACTAATAAAATCGGAAAATTGAAAGTTAATTTAGTGACTGAAATTAATAGTGAGCTTTGTTTTTGAAGCACATCGAAATTCAGTAAAATACGGTTAGTCTTGGGGTACCTCAACAATCATTTCAAAAGCTACTTGAATCTACGCAATTTAGAAATAAGAGATTTAACATTGAACTTGAATTAAATGATTCTGAACAATTAACAATAGTAAAATTTAATACGTACCAAGCTGAGCTGCAGTCACAGGTAAGCTAAAATACGGTAACAAAACTCGCACTCTTAATTTTTGCTTGTGTAATCTAAATATTGTAGCCAGCTATGAATAACTAAACTGACCTTTGAAATTAAAGCAGTGAAATGAAATATTACTTTAATGCTGGCGTTTGAATTTCAACGACACTCAGGTTCATTCCGGAAAAGGAAGGGACCCTGCTTGATAATGCAATTGGGACAATGAGCAACAAAGGTTCATGCTACGTGGCTGTAATTTAGTGAGAAAAATTTAACAGTTTGAAAAACTGAGGTCTGCCATACAGTTCTAAAACTTTACGTGCTTCCAGTCTTCCTTGTTGGTTGATTGAAGGTTTGAAGTCCTCGAGTCACAAAACAAACCAATTATACATCCACATAAATGCATATATATACAAATAGTAAAACAATTACAATATATAAAGACACAGAAATGTCATATCTTCAGGTAACAAAATAAGGAAAAAATTTATAGTACAATAGATGGAAATAGGAGGATATGCATTTCCGGCGTTACAAAATATTGCATGAAGTGAAGTGTACTGAAATGGAAGGGGACTGCGTAGGAAGTACTTTCAGTAGAAGGTATATTTATTTTCACCTTCCTTCACCTCTTGCCTCAGAACAGAGCAGCGAGGTCGGCCTCCAGAGCGGTCGGTTATAAATGCGTCGAATTATCAGCAGCGTCGTCTTGGTGCCGGTGCGGCATGGCCGCCAATAAACGCTTATCGCCTCTGCGGCCGATAAACCGCCCGCCCGCCCGCGCACACCTCCTGGAAGGCCACAGGGGCGTCCTGTATACGGCGGCCGCAGGTTCGCCTGTGGGCGACCTCGCGCAGCTGCTTTGAGACACAGGCCGACGGGAAATGACAGGCCGTGCTGGGGGCCCCAATACTGAGAAATGTACAGAGATACGCAGTGCGGAAGTAAACTGCCTGATTGTGCAGATCTGACGCTACCGTGAGACAGGCGCAACCATATCAAAGGTCCATTGACGACAGGAAGAAGAGATCGGCGGAAATTGCGTGCTTACGGAATATCGTCTCAGTTATGTGACTGAATTTGCGATTTCCTGTCAGAGAGGTCACAGTTCGTAGTAATTCCTGGAAAGTAGTAATTCCTGGAAAGCCATCGAGTAAAACAGAAGTGATTTCAGGCGTTCACCGGGGTAGTGATATAGGCCCTTTGCTGCTTCTTATCTACACTACTGGCCATTAAAATTGCTACACCACGAAGATGACGTGCTACAGACGCGAAATTTAACTGACAGGAAGAAGATGCTGTGATATGCAAATGATTAGCCTTTCAGAGCATTCACACAAGATTGGCGCCGGTGGCGACACCTACAACATGCTGACATGAGGAAAGTTTCCAACCGATTTCTCATACACAAACAACAGTTGCCTGGTGAAACGTTGTTGTGATGCCTCGTGTAAGGAGGAGAAATGCGTACCATCACGTTTCCGACTTTGATAAAGGTCGGATTGTAGCCTATCGCGATTGCGGTTTATCGTATGGCGACATTGCTACTCGCGTTGGTCGAGATCCAATGGCTGTTGGCAGAATATGTAATCAGTGGGTTCATGAGGGTAATACGGAACGCCGTGCTGGATCCCAGCGGCCTCGTATAACTAGCAGTTGAGATGACAGGCATCTTATCCGCATGGCTGTTACGGATCGTGCAGCCACGTCTCGATCCCTGAGTCAACAGATGGGGACGTTTGCAAGACGACAACCATTTGCACGAACAGTTAGACGACGTTTCCAGCAGCATGGACTATCAGCTCGGAGACCATGGCTGCGGTTACCCTTGACGCTGCATCACAGACAGGATGGTGTACTCAACGACGAACCTGGGTGCAAGAATGCTAAAGCGTCATTTTTTTCGGATGAATCCAGCCAGGTTCTGTTTACAACATCGTGATGGTCGCAACCGGGTTTGGCGACATCGTGGTGAACGCACATTGGAAGCGCGTATTTGTCATCGCCATACTGGCGTATCACCTGGCGTGATGGTATGGGGTGACATTGGTTACACGTCTCGATCACCTCTCCTTCGCATTGACGGCACTTCGAACAGTGGTCGCTGCATTTCAGATGTGTTACAACCCGTGGCTCTACCCTTTATTCGATCCCTGCGAAACCCTACATTTCAGCAGGATAATGCACGACCGCATGGTGCAGCTCCTGTACGGGCCTTTCTTGATACAGAAAGTGTTAGACTGCTGCTCTGGATAGCACATTCTCCAGATCTCTCACCAATTGAAAACATCTGGTCAATGGTGGCAGAGGAACTGGCTCGTCACTACTCTTGATGAACTGTGTTATCGTGTTGAAACTGCATGGTCAGCTCTACCTGTACACGCCATCCAAGCTCTGTTTGACTCAATGCTCAGGCGTATCAAGGCCGTTATTACGGCCAAATGGTTCAAATGGCTCTGAGCACTATGGGACCCAACTTCTGAGATCATTAGTCCCCTAGAACGTAGAACTAGTTAAACCTAACTAACCTAAGGACATCACACACATCCATGCCCGAGGCAGGATTCGAACCTGCGAACGTACCGGTCTCGCGGTTCCAGACTGCAGCGCCTAGAACCGCACGGCCACTTCGGCCGGCTATTACATCCAGAGGTGGTTGTTCTGGGTACTGATTTCTCAGGATCTATGCACCCAAATTGCATGAAAATGTAATCACACGTCAGTTCTAATATAATATATTTGTCCAATGAATACCCGTTTATCATCTGCATTTCTTCGTGGTGTAGCAATTGTAATGGCCAGTAGTGTATATAAACCATTTGGGAGATAGTCTGAGCAGCCGTATTCGGTTGTTTGTAGATGACGCTGTCGTGTATCGACTAATAAAGTCATCAGAAGATCGAAACAAATCGCAAAAGGTTTTAAAAAAATATCTAAATGATGCAAAAAGTGACACCTGACCCTAAATAACGAAATGTGTAAGGTCATCCACATGGGTGCTAAAAGGAACGCATTAAACTTCGGATACACGATAAATCAGTCTAATCATGCAACAAAATACGTGTTACAATTACGAACAACTTAAATTGGAAGGAACACACAGAAAATGTTGTGGGGAAGGCTAACTGAAGACTGCGTTTTATTGGCAGGACACTTAAAAAATGTAACAGACCTACTAAGGAGACTGCCTACAATACGCTTGTCCGTCCTCTTTTAAAATACTGCTGCGCGGTGTGGGATCCATACCAGATAGGACTGAAGGAGTTCATCGAAAAAGTTCAAAGAAAGGCAGCACGTTTTGTATTATCGCGAAGTATGGGAGAGATGTCACAGAAATGATACAAGATTTGGGCTGGAAGTCATTAAAAGAAAGGCGTTTTTCGTTGCGACGGAATCTTCGCACGAAATTCCAATCACCAACTTTCTCCTCCGAATGCGAAAATATTTTGTTGACACCGACCTCCATAGGGAGGAACGATCACCACGATAAAACAAGGGAAATCAGAGCTCGTACGGAAAGATGTAGGTGTTCATTCTTTCCGCGCGCTATACGAGGTTGGAATGATGGAGAATTGTGAAGGTGGGTCGATGAATCCTCTGCTAGGCAGTTAATTGTGATTTGCGTAGTATTCATGTAGATGTAGATAACTACAATAATTACAGATCATGTACACACACCGCCCTCGTGATTCAGTCTGTTAGTGGAAACCTTAACAAAATTTCTACAGTAGTTTATGTGACTAGTCTTGTCATACAGACAGAAAACTGGCGGGGACTGTAATTTATATGTGTAGACTAACCTGGCCACGTAATGTGTGTTCTGTTTTCGAATGCACCACGTTCCTGTAGCAGGCAGTTTCCAACGTACCTCTGGAAAAACAATGTATAATATATAAAAGTTGTCTTATTTGTGTCCTTCTCTTTGAATGCAATCAAGCTAATAACTTGTGATACCTCAAAATATGCTGTTGTACATCATCATTTTCTTCCGCTGACCAAATTAACATTTCAAATGGGTAATACAATCAATCATTCCATGTTCTCACTAAAATCCTTACGTTTGTTTTGAAAAACAGACATCGTAACAACCATTGTAAACACAAACGTAGAGTTTAAAGCACTAGTTGACATTAAGAAAGCCGCGCGTTATTAGCCGAGCGGTCTAGGGCGCTGCAGTCATGGACTGTGCGGCTGGTCTCGGCAGAGGTTCGAGTCCTCCCTCGGGCATGGGCGTGTGTGTGTGTGTGTGTGTGTGTGTGTGTGTGTGTGTGTGTGTGTGTGTGTGTGTGTGTGTGTCCTTAGGATAATTTAGGTTAAGTAGTGTGTAAGCTTAGGGACTGGATGACCTTAGCAGTTAAGTCCCATAAGATTTCACACAGATTTGAATGATTTTTGACATTAAGAATCCCACAAAGCGTGCTAAAGTGATTTATGTACAATATGTGTGCTGTTTGCAATACAACAGCAACATATATCCTTGGAAGCCATAAGGACCACAACAAAACTAATCGCCATCAATGAGAACACATGTAAAAGGAGAAAAATATTTCACCCTGCAAATAAATGCATGCACAATTTTTTTATTAATGAAACAATACATAAAGTGGCTCCAAATATTCCAATAATGCTCCGAACGATCTCATTTGGGAGAGATCTGGTGACTTCACTGTCTAAAGTAGGCTTTGGCAAGTTGGAAGACAAGCAGGTGACATGCTGTAGGCGTAAACATCACCGTAATTGGAAATGCACGTACCTGAAGACCAGCATGGTAGCCCGAAACCTGTTATGGCATTGAGATCGTAAAGCATTTGTCGCTAGGTTCGTTGTATCAGACAAGCCTAACAATATTCTTAATCAAATAAGTAAGTTCGCAAAACCATAAATATCATGGGAAATGGATACTTCTTCACTGTTCTTCTTTAACCCAAACAATGAGTCTGCCACGGTGCTTTATACTCGAAAGTTCATCGAAGTACATATATTATGTGTAGATTTCGCAGTCAATAAAAATGTGTATGAAAGTTGGTTTGTACGTTTCGTGAGGCCACTTCAACAACAATTGTATAAAATACAACGTATTGTTAACGGACAGGTAAATTACCAACGAAACCAATTCAGAGTTTTTAAATGTAGGGCAGTAAAGTTAACGACTGGGTAGACGGGAAAACAGGTAGACGACTCGAAATAGTCTCTAATGCTTTTGGTAAATTAACTACGATTCAAAACTAAACTTCAAAGAGTCTCAGAAGAAAAGTTTACAATCTATGCTTATTACAAAGATGCTACAAATGAAGCTAGATGAAGGATGATATGCTTTCCAAAGAAATGCTTCGTTGGCTTCCCATATACAGGGAAGAGACCCGCGCGGTCAGCCAACGCTACAGAAAAACGTGTGGGAGTGTATTGCCGAAGGCCTGGAGAACGTAATTTATAGATTTCAAAGGCCTAGTGGTGGTTATAGTGTTAACTACTTCATAAGATTATGTTGCAATATACTGAAAGACGATTCCTTACTTGACTGTACTATTCTGTGATTTTCAATTAAAAATTCCAGGCCATGGGTAACAAATGTTTTACTGCTTTAACGATGTCTCTTGCTTTACCTGCCCTCTTGTTGCTGTTCTCTGTGTGATCGAAGTTCTGCAATAGTATGTATTGTTTCAACCTTCGCACAGCAGTTCTTACTTTCAAACCACAAGAAAGTAAGGTATTGAGGTTAAAGCTAGATAGTAATATTTTCAGGGCAACTTCGTCTTTAATATTACAACGATGTGACCAACACTACATAACTAATCACCTTGTCGTAAACTGAACGATTCGTTTGGCTGTCAGTATGCAGTTCCGGACCGAAGCAAAACGATGTTCATGCGATGTAATAGTTAATGGCTGTGATGATTTTCTCTGATCTTTAGAGCAATGTGTGTCTCTCTCTATCTCTTCAGAAATGACCAACTAAAACGGATATTGTACTGAAAATGTTGAAAGACAAAAGATTTGTAATGATTAAAAACAAGAATTAAAACAAAACATACATTTTGTATGATTAAAAGTAATATAGGTGACAAAAAACAGCAATGATAGTTCTCTGTATTTGTGACAGTTTCAACTGAGTAATCTGCTATGTCTTTTCTATTAACAACAGCAGAAGACACAACTACTCGGACTTACAGATGTTTTCTTTCTGTTGCAGGTACGACTTCCTCGTAACATTGTTTTTTTCCACACAGTGGCGGTGCTGTAGGAGCAAGTAAGTAAAATTTCCGCCAGGAAACTTCACTGTTTGTGCCTTATGGCTTGTGCCGTAATCTCACTCACACGACTTACACAATGCCTTATTCTTAGAATTTTTCCTAGGTTCTACCCATCGAGAGCATACACAGTAGCTGATGGCTGATCACACATTTCACGAAGCGTGTTTACATATGTTTTTCGTCGAATAAACGATATTTGAGCCACAATATATCAGAGCGAAGACTTCGATATTGTTATTAGGTTCGTTTCGACCCTAAGGGACCATGTCATGTTCCACCATAGTTCTTCTCCACTGTCTTGCTCGCTCTAGTTTTGCTGTTGGTATCCTTATGTGCAAAGTCTTACGGCAGAAATGCAAGGTGCTGTACCGGCGGTGTCGGAACAGATGCTGGCAAAGACAGGGAGAGAAATTATCAACCAGACTAGACGTTATACGAGCAACAAAAGGAGCACATATGGAAATGTATCCGTGAAAAATTTGAGTTATTGCTTTCATTTGCAGCAAGCCGCTTAACTGTATCTGTAATAGTTACTTAGAAATAACTTCATTCTCACCCTGTATAAGCACAATGCTGGCCATTACATTGCAAAACTCTTACCACTAGAACCGTGCTCTGCAGCTCGCGTAATTACAGGAACTTCAAGGCAACTAAAATTCACCTTCAGCTGCACAGAATATATTTTTAAAATTTTATTATGCTAGACCGCTATCTGAGATCACGCCTATCTTACGAGCCACATTTTAACCACCGTTATGTTGTACAGGGTGATAATAATGAACTATATGAAATAAAATCGTCATAACTTCTGAATGATTTGCCTTAGGACGTTCATACTGCATAGTTGGCCGCGGAGCATGATGGGAAGTAGTATGCCCATGCATGGTTTGGTTTACAGACTTCCATTTGGCTGGGTTAGTCAGTAAGCGAAACTGGCGCATTTGCGGGACTGAGAATCCGCATTTCGCGATCGAGAAGTCTCTTCACCCTCAACGGCGACTGTCTGGTGTTCAATGTCCAGACAAGGAATAATCGATGCGATATTTCTTGATGACACCGTGACTACCGAACGGTAAGTGAATGTTTTGGAAGATAATTTCATCTGCATTATCCAGTGTGACCCTGATTTCGACAAGATGTGGTTCATGCAAGTCGGAGATCGACCCAATCGAAGCAGGAGAGTGTTTGTGTCCTAGACGAGCAGTTTGAGGACCGCATTCTGGCTCTAGGATACCCAGAGGCCACCGGCATTGGCCTCAGTTGGCCAGATCTGAAAACATGCGACTCCTTTTTGTGGTGCTCCATTAAGCAAAAGTGTAACACAATAACCCCAAAACCTGAAAACAGCCTTTCAGGAGGTCATCGACGGTATCGATGTACTGTCACTTCGGCGGGTCATGCAGAATTCCGCTTTTCGTCTGTGACATATCATCGCCAATGATGACAGGCATATCGAACCTAAATCCGAATTTCTGTAGTGACGCTTACAAGTTGAATAAAGTGTGTATACGCCGTATTTTTTCACTAATTCACTTTCTTTTTTCGTATGGTTAATAACTGTCACCCTGTAGTATGAGTGTAGTATATTTACAGTGCTGGCAATTAAAATTGCAACACCATGAAAACGGGGAACAGCACAGGTCGAACTGCGTGCTCTGATATGAAAATGACCAGCATTTCAGCATAGCTGCGCGAACTACATAGGAGTTACACCTTCTACATCCTGTTAGATTTCAACGCCCTCCAAGCGATTAGCGCCCGAGAGGATAGATCTATTGTTCGTGCAGGATCGTAGTCACCCAACTTGTCTTCAGTCACTATATGGGTTTGCTTTCAGCACCACAAGCATCTAGCGTCACATGGAGGCCCGAAAATTGTCAACACAAAGACCATTGTTGAGGCTTTTCTTGCTGCGGCAGCAGAGAGATGAGACGGATAGTGGTGCCCCCAAGGATATTGCATCACCACGGGCGCATCCACGTGCTCAACCTCAGAAGCGAAGTAAGTTCGGCAGATTGCTTTCGGCATGCGGTCCTAATAATTGGTGTGGCAGTACTGGGTGACACTGACAAGGAGACTACTCTGCAAATATATATGCAACATGACGTTGGGAACTCAAATATCTATCGCCCAAAGCCTTTCAATGCAGCTCTCAAAAATTCTCAAGAAAAAACAATGACTTTGAAGTCTTTAGAGTATCTGTAACCCCCTAAATTTTGGATACGTTGTCTGGTGGACTGTGTGGCTCTGTGGCAGAACATTCTCCTGATACTAGAGCGGGCTGAATTAGATTCCTGGCCGAGTGAGTTTTTACATAAAGGGGCTTGGTCTGTGGGCATTTTCGTGGAGAGCGAAATTTAATTTGTAACATCTTTCTTTCTAATTTAAATGAACTTTTCGAATTCTTTTGGGCCTGCAGCATTATGGATGTGTTGTAATGGTATTATATTGGAGCAAGCTAAATCACTGCTATATTCAAAGATTTTTATTAAGATGTTATTTTTTGGGCTGTAAGTTTATTTTGGTCGCATGGCCATTCTCCAGCTATCTCCAAACCCATTCACAGTCTCAGCTACACGTCAACAGAAAACCACAATGTAAACCAAATAAAATACGCGATGCGAATTCCGCACACAACACCAAAGGGCCCCATAATGAAATTTTTAATTACATATAGATCTACACACACACACACACACACACACACACACACACACACATACAGTTATCCTGGCAAAATTCTTAACGAACAAATCACCTTAAAAGATAAAAATTATATTGAAATATTTATTAAAATTACAGAATATGCTAACGTATAAAACAAATTTACAGACAAACACAACACCAGCGAACATCAGCACAGAAATTACTACTACAACACAGAAACCCGTAGATGAATAAACCAACTGTATAACATCGCTGACTTAGTTTTCTATTGAAGCTGCCAAACTTAAGGAAAATACTAAATAGATCTTAGCGAATATTCCTCTGCAACAAATTTCACTGCTGAGATATCACATGTACAGAGAATAACAAGTTTGTCTGCGCTACACCTACGATACGCAGCAATACAAGGCATTAGACAGAGAAAGCGTTAACGATGTGTTGTGGAAGTAAGTACTACGACACACATATACAGAATTGTTATTAATTACGAACAAACAAGGATATATGCACTAACGACTCCAAATGTTTCAAGAAACGTTGATAATGGCCATGGAACCGAAATAAGCATATAGCACCAGCCAATAGCATCTTAATAAAAGGTCTTTGAATGTAGCAGCGGTTTGGATTATGGTTCAAATGGCTCTGAGCACTATGGGACTTAACAGCTATGGTCATCAGTCCCCTAGAACTACTTAAACGTAACTAACCTAAGGACAGCACACAACACCCAGCCATCACGAGGCAGAGAAAATCCCTGATCCCGCCGGGAATCGAACCCGGGAGGTTTGGATTACTATGCATGTTAATATACACTACGTGATCAAAAGTATCCGGACACCTGGCTGAAAATGGCTTACAAGTTCGTGGCGCTCTCCATCGGTAATGCTGGAATTCAATATGGTGTTGGTCCACCTTTAGCCTTGATGACAGCTTCCACTCTCGCAGGCATACGTTCAATCAGATGCTAGAAGGTTTGTTGGGGAATGGCAGCACATTGTTCAGGGACTGCTGCACTGAGGAGAGGTGTCAATGTCGGTCGATGAGGCCTGGCACGAAGTCGGCGTTCAATAACATCCCAAAGATGTTGTGTAAGATTCAGATCAGGACTCTGCGCAGGCCAGTCCATGACATGGATGTTATTGTGGTGTAACCACCCCGCCACAGGCCGTGCACTATGAACAGGTGCTTGATCGTGTTGAAAGATGCAATCGCCATCCCCGAATTGTTCTTCAACGGTCGGAAGCAAGAAGGTGCTTAAAACATTAATGTAGGCCTGCGCTGTGATAGTTCCACGCAAATCAACAAGGGGTGCAAGCTTCCTCCATGAAAATCACGACCACACCATAACACCACCACCGCCTCCGAATTTTACTGTTGGCACTACACACGCTGGCAGATTACGTGACCCACACCCTGCCTCCGGACCGCCACATCGTGTACCGTGGTTCGTCACTCCACACACAGTTTTTCCACTGTTCAGTCGTCCAATGTTTACTCGACTTACACCAAGCGAGGCGTCGTTTGGCATTTACCGGCGTGATGTGTGGCTTATTAGCAGCCGCTCGAGCATGAAATCGATGTCTAATGACTACTGAGGTCGCTGATATGGAATACGTGGCAGTAGGTGGCAGCACAATGCACCTAATATGAAAAACGTATGTTTCTGAGGGTGTCCGGATACTTTTGATTACATGGTGTATTTACTGTCAGTCTTTTATAAGAAATTGTTAATTATACCACTTATATTTGCAAAAAGAAAACACCATGTTTGTGCGTGACATGTAATTACTGTAGAAATAAGAAGTCATGCATTTATTGTAAAACGAGAGACAGGTCATAATTAGCGTATACTTGATGAATTTTATATTTAAAGACGTAGGGATTCGGAATGAGTGGGAAAAAGACGAAAAAATAATGACTGAAACGAGGATCGAACCAGTGATTCAGCTACGTTCCTAATTTTTTTTTCCATCTTTATGTATTCCTCGCTTCACGAACATGCTCGTCATATATGCACAATTTCTTTAAAAAATGCGTCAGCGGGGAATCGAAGCTAGGCTACCCGTACGGCAGGGAAGCACTGTAGAACAGTCACGCTGCCTGTCGAAATATTGATATTACACAGCAGATTTAATAAAAGCTGCTAAGAAAACTTCAAAGTCGATTTTTTCGATAATATTTTTAGAGTTGCATTGAACAGCCTTTGGTAACTAATGTTTATTCTGAACTTCAAGTAATACAAATATAAAAAATTATGAAAGTGCTATTGCTGTGCATCTCCTTGTGAATAAACAAACTGATCACCTCTAGTTCGACCTTAGCCGCTTATATCTGTGATGTGTTAAAGGTGATCTTTGATGTCTCTGCGGCGTTTTGATGATGATGATATACCTATATCTTTGACCGGAGCTCAGTTTGAGTGGATGCTCAGCTGAGTTAGCGCCATTTAGGCTGTCAGAGGTGGCAACGCTGGGTATTTAAGTTCTCACCCTGTATACCCCCAGATCATCTACAAAAACATGTAATCTCCTTGTAAACGTATATGCACAATGAGTGAAACGTTGCTTATTTCTATTGTAATGGCCAGAAGCGCACTATGTCAACCGTCATTTAGATGCTAGGTTTACAGCACTGCAATGATGTGTCTAAACATTCAGGAACCACGAGTATATCGAAAATATGAGTTGACTCGGACGGCGAAATTGGCAGAACGCCGCCGAGGAAAGCGAGCGTTAAAAGTTCGCAGTACCTTCCACGCAATTGTAGTCCTATGTGGAAATGATTAAGCATGATTTCGCACTTTTCACTTACTCCAACGAAAAGTTTTTGTACCGTTTGTCACGGAAATTGCCTCGAGTTAGCACGGAACAGCGCCGGGCTCTCTTCAGCAAGTGAGGTACGTGTGTTCACTCCGTGTGTGTGTGTGTGTGTGTGTGTGTGTGTGTGTGTGTGTGTTCCCGTTCACCTACTTACGCAGAGTTTTCTCCTTCCGCAGCAGGCACTCCGGTCTTGTTTCGGCGATGCTACAAGGCGAAGTTGTGCGATGCACGTCCAACTTCTGCCCTGGCGTCAGCCTTTTTTCATTTTTTCTTTTTAACCGGCGAGCAGAGGCGGCGGCGGCGTTGCTGGTGTAACGATAAACGGCGTTTCCCCGCGGCTAACCAGGCCCACATCTCCAGAATGTCTGCATTTCCACAAGTTTTTCCTCCTCCTCCGCCTGTGTCCTCTTTGTTCTTTCTTCTTATCCCGTCCCTCCCCAGAAGGTGCGGCGGCAGGCGAGGTGTTGGCTGTCCACGAGCGGACACCAGGCGTTCTTCCTCGGTGAAGCGCAGTGGTCCCCTGTAGCAGCGACAGCGCCCAGTTACTCTGCTGCTTTACGGTTAAGGCGATAATATTATTAGACCATAAAGCACCTGCTCTGTAACAAAGTTCATACGCTCTGTTGCCCCCGCCCTACTGTACCCTCACCGCTTCTGCTAGTACTCTTGTTTACTTTTTTTGTCTTTCGTTCATCCACACGAACATTTCAGTTACCATTATCACAAAGATTGGTAGTCGCCCCCAACCAATAGTCAGCTTCAGATGTTATAAACGTGAAAAACGAAATTAAGAAACGAACAGCAATTTCATAAGGGGAAACCGAGACACCAAATATAGCGGAGCAGAAGAGCTTTGATGCAATATCATACTGGCTAACTTAACGCGCAAATGATCTAATTTAATCACGAACAGAAGAACAGGTGTGGTCCTCACTTGCTAAATGCGGAAAGTTACGAACGCACTTTACAGCATCGTGTACTGTGTGCAGTAGAGAAATATTTCGGAGATTGTTTGTGTGGTATCCATAGCAACGATGCCACGGATTAGGTGCCAGTTAAGTTGGCACTACGACACCGACGACAGAGCCCTCTAGCCGGCGCTGGAGGGCTCTACGAGCATCGCTACAGATTCTCCCCATTTCATCAGGTGCAGACAGCCAGAACGCTTCGCTTCAACTCCGCACCACCTTGCAAGTTATGTAATATGTTTGCATATGTTTATCCACTAGTAAAGGTGCTTAAACCGTATTTGCAGTACCGAGAGATTAGTACCTTACGCAAGCGCCGCCTCCGAGGCGGGATACAAAAGTTTGTATCAGCATGACACCCCATATCAATGTCCACTAACAGGTGTCCGAATACTCTTGGTCACGTAGTGTCTGCCAGTCAGTGGTACTAAGAAATGCTGGAGGAAACAAGGTTGGGTGGTTGATTTGGGGGAGAGGGACCAAACAGCGTGGTCATCGGTCCCAGCGGGTTAGGGAAGGAACTCTCGGCCATGCCCTTCCAAAGGAACCATCCCGGCATTTGCCTGAAGCGATTTAGGGAAATCACGGAAAACCTAAATCAGGATGAACCGTCTACGTGCGAGCGGTAAATGCGGAAACATGAACTCCGGCGACGTTATTACCAAATGCGTCCATACAGGACTATGTGCTGTTATTCTTTTCTCGGCTGCTGCAGGACAAACACCGGAAATCATCCACCGGAGAATGAAGAATGTGTATGGGACATCATGGCGCGCCAAGGGTTGATGCTGCCTGTTGATGACTCACATCACACTGTCGCAAATGTCGCAACGCGGAAGTGACGCAAACTCAAGTGTGACACAATTGAACACCCGCCCTATAGTCCTGATCTCTCCCCATGCGTTTACCACGCCTTCGAGCCCCTGGAAAAGGCCTTGTAGGGTCATCGGTTATTGTCGGACGAGGATGTCCCGCGCGCAGATTCGTACTTCTTCACACAGCAGGACGTCGTGTTTTACCAAACGGGAATCTCCAACCTGGTTCGTCTGTGGCGTGGTTGCCTCAGTGCTCACGGCGGTTCTGCCTGATTGGCATACCGTTCCGGGACTGTACGGCCTTCGAACGGAGATTATTTGATGGCCCCTTATACTCGTAGATTAAGAAATAACAAACAGTCCATGCACATGAAACTCTGAAGGCAAATTTGGCACTTCAGTGACACCTGCTTGTTATGTTTGATAGCATGCTTTTGCCTACCTCCTTTGGAGTGTTTCTGGTAACAGGTTACAAAGTCGTCACAATGCAGTTTCAACAAGAATGTGATTCCCCATTCATTGGTGTCTCCTCAATATTGACAGTCCCAAGTAACTCACTTGCAGTACCCTCACGGAAAGCAATGGTACCCATATTTTTATTTTTAAGTCGAACATACAAAGTATGACCATTTACAATAGTACGAGGGTAATCCCAAAAGTAAGGCCTCCTATTTTTAAGTACATAGACCTGTTTATTTCTACAGTGGTTTACGTCAGTTTACAGCTTGAACATTTAGCTATTTACGACATAATCACCATTTTTGTCGATGCATTTTTGTAGACGCTGTGGCAGTTTTTGTATGCCTATGTCATACTAGCTCGCTGCCATGCTGTTCAGAAAGTTATGAACTTCTTCTTTCACCTCGTCGTCGGAGCTGAATCGCTTTCCGGCCAAATGTTCTTTTAACCTAGCCAACAGGTGATAGTCACTGGGCGCCAAGTCAGGACTATAGGGTGGGTGGGTGATTATGTACCACTGAAACTGTTGCAGGGCGTCAATGGTTTGCCGAGCGATGTGTGGGCGAGCGTTGTCATGGAGAATGTGTACGTCCTTGCTCAACGTTCCTCTTCTCCGATTCTGAATTGCCCGTTTGAGTTTTTTCAGAGTCTCACAGTACCTGTCAGCGTTAATTGTGGTGACAGCGATTCAGCTCCGACGACGAGGTGAAGTAAGAGGTTCATAACTTTCTAAACAGCATGGCAGCGAGCTGGTATGACATGGGCATACAAAAACTGCCACAGCATCTACAAAAATGCATCGACAGAAGTGGTGATTATGTTGAAAAATAGCTAAATGTTGAAACTGTAAATTTATGTAAATCACTGTATAAATAAACAGGTCTACGTACTTATAAAAAATAGGAGACCTTACTTTTGGGATTACCCTCGTATTATTGAATAGTAATTCAAAGCCTACTTTGTGGCACCTCTTCAGACTTCCTCAAGCGTGGAGGGTATGGCTGCATTATAATCCACAATTGCATTTGGTTTCTTCACTTCACCTCCTCTTGTTCGCACTGTCACAAGCTCAGGTTTGTGTGTGGTTGTCAAAAAAATGACGTCCCTCTTATCATGCCACTTTCCGACAACCACCTTTGCGTTGCTTTCCACAACCGCCATTTCCCCCTTTCTTAATTTATTTGTGACAATTTATCGATTTCCCCTTTTATTGCCTGGAGTGTTTCCACCAAACCAGTTCGTTTTTGTAGAAGAGTATGTCCCAAGTTGATACCAGTGCAGAAGTCATCTACGATGAGTGTCCTTTGAGAATTCAGAAGTGATTGCATTAACTCCAAATCAGTTGTTGTTGTTACGTCCTTAGCATCACTTCTTTACCACGATAAACTTTAACATTTCAAGTATATCCCTTTACAGACACTTTTTGTATAATTTCACCCCATGTTTGAAACAGGAACGATGAAAGAGTAACTTTCACGAAAAGGAACCAGTGTTTCATCGATACGAATAGCTTCACTTGAAATGAGTGAAAGCTTGCTGGAATTTTGTGTTCAGGTGATTCACAAGCTTGCCAGTTTTTAACACCTTTCAAGTTCATCTTTATTTTCATTGTCGTATAAATATATGCAACGGACCAACGAATCAAATGCATTTCGGGACATACTAGACAACAAGTGTGTTTTGTAAAGCAGATTCCGGCTCCCAATAATCCCCATTCTTAGCTTATGATCAAGTCCCATCCACATTAAAGTCCCATAAATTTCATGAACGCTGACATCAATCCATTAAGTCAGTCTTGATGGCGGTAACAATATCCTTGCAGTTATTCAACTAACAGTCTTTTGTTCAGAGTGACGATTTGTTTTCTTAACTATGAAATTGCACATTTCTTCATCATGAAAAAAATTGTAAACGTCAGTGGGACCAACATTTGCAGGTAGACTGTCCAAAAATGTGTTGTGTACTCTAGTTATCAGAAAAAAAACAAGATAGTTTACAATTCCCTGCCCATCAGACCATTTTATTCATGAAGTTGGGAGCCCATCAGTACAATATACCTTTCACTTTCACTGTCTTCGTCGCTGGAAGATGAAACTTCGTTTGTCCCATTTGTGGCTGTATCATTCGTAAATTGCATGTATACCTTTTGTTTCTCGATGGAACTGCTGCATAGTCACTACAAGTCTTGCTCAAGGAAAGAGACCGATAGTCTGGGCCAAATTCCTGCCACTCTGAACAGTGTTCACCAGATAAACCAGATTCCTCCAACTATTTTCAGATTCTCTCCTCTTGTGAATCCATTTTTCATCAAACAACCACAAAGTCTTGTTGAAAACAAGCAGTACACAATGCCACGTATATTAAACAAAACGGCAGTACCAACGCTAAGAAGATAACAGTTGCTCGTCATTCAGTGCTGCCACTACAAAACTAGCATTGCAGAACTTTTGCCACCGGCCAGTAGAATGTGTTGTCCCTTTGTTTTCAATGCAGTAGTGATCATACATCCACCCCAAACAAATACTCACAACCCCTCACGTGATCGAATATGATACACGTGGCGAAAACGGAAAAACTGCTGTGCGTCATGTACAGACAGATTATAATTCAAATTAAACTTTCAACGCGCTGTAGAAATAACACCACTGGTCAGAATGACTTCAAATTGCAACGGAATACTATCGAAGAAGTGGGTATATCTATGGCAGAAGAAAAATAAATGGTTAAAAAATTTAGTAATAGATGGCGTTGTAAGAATCATAATTTAATAGTGGTCGATGACAAATGAATCATACAACAGTGCCTAAGGTGTACGTTTGACATTAAACAAACTGTACTGCTAAGTGTGGATGGGTGTACAGGTGTGATACTGTTAGTTGTGTAAAGCCATCCACGCCATCCACCATGTCAAGGTCATATCACATCGGATGGGAAAAATCGGTTTTCAATTTTCCTGAGACCAAAAACCGCATAAAAAGCATCACTCACATCGGTTTTTAATTGCCCTGAGGCCAAAAATCGCATAAAGAGAATCAGTCAAAATCAAATCGGATTATTAATTTCCGTGTGACTGGCGCAAAACATATTCAATGTGCTGTCGGCTGTTTTCTGCAACAAGTTGAAATCGAGAAACAGCATGTTCCACAACTGATCGAAGTGTTTCCGGGGTCACGTTGAGAATGTGTTGAGCAATGCGTGCGTTCAATGCAGCTAAGTGTTCAATCGGTACACTGAACACATCTTTCGGATACACCCCCCCCCACCCCCTCCCCCCCAGGGCCAGAAGTCACACGGATTAACATCAGGTGATCCGGACGGCCAGGCTGTAGTGAAATGGCTGCTGATATTTCTAGCATTACCGAAATGAAGCTTCAGCAGCTGCTTAACTGGATTTGTAATGTGCGGAGGTGCGCCATCTTGCATAAAAATTACCCATCCACACATCCAAGCTGTACAAGTAACAGGACAGGAAGCACCTGTCTCTTCGAAAAAAAAAATATGACCCTATGATAAATGAGTCCATAAACCGGCCCACGCAGTGATCTCTTTAGGATGAAGTGGTAATGGCTGATTTGTATGTGGCTTTTCCGTTGCCGATATTCGACAATTCTGTGTATTGACATATCCTATCAGATGGAAGTGGGCTTCGTCTGCCCACAAAATCTTCCACGGCCAATCATTGTCCACTTCCATGAAAGCAAGAAATTCTAAAGCAAAGATCTCTCTTGCTGGCAGGTCAACAGGAAGCAACTCGTGCACATGGGTGATTTTGAATTGATACAAAGAAGGATGTTTCGTAGGATTTTACGCCCCGTGCTCACGGTTATGTCCAATGTTCGGGCACTTCTCCATGCACTACACGTTTGCACACCACCACTCGTCTCCTCCTGTATTGCTGTGGCCACTGATACCACTGACGTCGAATCAATTCCTTTCCTCCCTCTACCAGGTTCCACACTAAAAGAACCCTTCTTTTCGAATTTACGGATCATTTTCTCCATACCCACGGCACTTATCGGACCAACGTCTTTTTTCAAAGCCTCCAGTGTCCGGAACTTTTGCAGTCATCATTCTTGTAATACAGCTTTACAAGCAGAGCGCGATCCTACATTGAGACAGTCATGGCGAACGCCGCAGACGCGAAAGGAGGAAAAGCCGTATACCCGGCGTGTTTATTCGAGGGTGAGTCAAATGAAAACATATTTGTAATAACAAATCGAAATTTCGCGCCGTTATCCTGTAAGTTGGTAAGTGTGCTACAAACAGCGGGAAGAATGGGCTGTAAGTGGCAGCATAGTGTAGATGCACATATACAGTCGCAGTATCAGTATAAAGATGGCCGTTCCATTTGCGACTTGCACGAGGGAAGAACAGCGTTCTGTTATTCGGTTTTTGCGTAGTAAAAGTGTGAAACCTATTGAAATTCATCTACGAATAAAGGTTCAGTACGGTGATGAATGTTTGCCACAGCAGCAAGTCTACGAATGGAGTAGAAAGTTTGCAAATGGTGTGACTTCAGTGGAAGATGCTCCTTGACACCACATTGTGCATGATGTGCTCCAGTTTCACAAAGTGTCTGCAAGATGGGCGCCACAGCAGCTGACTCCTGAAATGAGAGAACGACATGTTAATGCTTGTGAAGAACTACTTCGGTGCTTTGAACGAGAAGGTGATGGCTTCCTTGCAAGAATCGTTACTGGGGTCGAAACCTGGGTTCACTTCCACCAACCGGAAACGAAGAGAGCGAGCAAGAAATGGCGCCATTCCTCATCTTCAAAACCAAAGAAGTTTCTAACAGAACCACCAGCAGGGACGGTTATGCTGACTCTCTTTTGGGACAAAAACGACGTCATTTTGGAGCATTACATGCCTAAAGGGACCAATGTCACCAGAGCATCATACACAGATCTCCTAAAAAATCATCTGCGGCCTGCAATCAAATCAAAGCGATGTGGATTGCTGTCAGCAGGTGTCCTTTTCCAACATGACAATGCAAGGCCCCACACTGCCCATACAGCACTTGCAACAATCACAGACCTGCGTTTTGAGTGTGTTCCTCATCCACCATACTCACCCGACCTTGCCCCAAGTGATTTCCGTATGTTTGGACCACTCAAAGACGCAATGGGAGGAAAGAAGTTCCGTACGCAACGCCGTGGATGAGTGGTTGCGCGGACTACCAAAAGAATTTTTTTCTAAAGGAATTTATGCACTTTGTAAGCACTGGAAGACTTGCGTTGAGCGTGGGAGAGATTATGTTGATAAGTGATACAGCTTTGTACCACTTCTGCACAATAAATAATACTTAAAAAATATTTAAGGTTTTCATTTGACTCACCCTCGTACCGCCGGCCGCGGTGGCCGAGCGGTTCTAGGCGCTTCAGTCCGGGACCACCCGGCTGCTACGGTCGCAGATTCGAATGCTGCCTCGGGCATGGATGTGTGTGGTGTCCTTAGGTTGGTTGGGTTTAAGTAGTTCTAAGTCTAGGGGAATGGTGACCTCAGATGTTAAGTCCCATAGTGCTTAGAGCCATTTGATTTATCACCCTCGTACCAACTTCAATGGGTTGTGCGTATGATGGGTGTTTTCATTTACCTATTTTGACACATACAGCCCCATCTATTGATCAATTTTTACGCTACTTTTTTCCTTCTGCCGTACGTTTTCCCCCCTTCTCAGATATTCCGTTGCAATTTGACGTCATTCTGACCAGTGGTGTTATTTTTACAGCGTTTTGAAAGTTTAGCTTTAATTATAATCGCACTGTATAATGCACCATGCCGGTGAAAGTGTTAGGCAGACAGTACGTACACTGTCACCGGTACCAGCTAACGTATGAGTGCGTGGTGCCTGTTCTTTCGGACACGTCCGAACCACGCGTTCATGTGATTGTAATGTCTAGCTGGGCAATGGATCCACCTTCCTCAGTGCGGGTGCGGAAATACGTCCGACCTCCTGTGGAAATCTGAGTAGAGGACGGTAGCGTGATGACTAGGTGGCGCTCGGTGGCAATGTGGATCGGCCATGAGGCGTGCCGAGATTTACAGCGTAGTTGCAGTAACGCTGTTTTGCGGGTGGCACAACGGTTAACGCACCTGCGTAGTGAGCAGGAGATCCCGGATTCAAAGCCTGGTAGGGAACATACAGGGTGATTCAAAAAGAATACCACAACTTTAACAATGTGTATTTAATGAAAGAAACATAATATAACCTTCTGTTATACATCATTACAAAGAGTATTTAAAAAGGTTTTTTTTTCACTCAAAAACAAGTTCAGAGATGTTCAATATGGCCCACTCCAGACACTCCAGCAATATCAACCCGATACTCCAACTCGTTCCACACCCTCTGTAACATATCAGGCGTAACAGTTTGGATAGCCGCTGTTATTTCTCGTTTCAAATCATCAATGGTGGCTGGGAGAGGTGGCCGAAACACCATATCCTTAACATACCCCCATAAGAAAAAATCGCAGGGGGTAAGATCAGCGCTTCTTGGAGGCCAGTGATGAAGTGCTCTGTCACGGGCTGCCTGGCGGCCGATCCATCGCCTCGGGTAGTTGACGTTCAGGTAGTTACGGACAGATAAGTGCCAATGTGGTGGCGCTCCATCCTGCTGAAATATGAATTGTTGTGCTTCTTGTTCGAGCTGAGGGAACAGCCAATTCTCTAACATCTCCAGATACTGTAGTCCAGTTACAGTAGCACCTTCGAAGAAAAAGGGACCAAAAACCTTATTGGCTGAAATGGCACAGAAAACGTTCACCTTAGGCGAGTCACGTTCATACTGAGTTGTTTCTCGCGGATTCTCAGTGCCCCATATACAGACATTGTGACGGTTGACTTTCCCGTTAGTGTGGAAAGTTGCTTCATCACTAAACACAATCTTTGAAACGAAAGATTCATCTGTTTCCATTTGAGCAAGGATAAAATCACAGAAATCGATTCTTTTAATCCTATCAGCTGCAGACAGTGCTTGAACCAATTTCAGACGATAAGGTTTCATAACTAACCCTTTTCGTAGGACTCTCCATACAGTTGATTGTGGAATTTGCAGCTCTCTGCTAGCTCTGCGAGTCGATTTTCCTGGGCTGCGAACAAATGCTTGCTGGATGCGTGCTACATTTTCATCACTCGTTCTCGGCCGTCCAGAACTTTTCCCTTTGCACAAACACCCATTCTCTGTAAACTGTTTACACCAACGTTTAATACACCACCTATCAGGAGGTTTAACACCATACTTCGTTCGAAATGCACGCTGAACAACTGTCGTCGATTCACTTCTGCCGTACTCAATAACACAAAAAGCTTTCTGTTGAGCGGTCGCCATCTTAGCATCAACTGACGCTGACGCCTAGTCAACAGCGCCTCAAGCGAACAAATGTACAACTAAATGAAACTTTATAGCTCCCTTAATTCGCCGACAGATAGTGCTTAGCTCTGCCTTTTGTCGTTGCAGAGTTTTAAATTCCTAAAGTTGTGGTATTCTTCTTGAATCACCCTGTATTTCCGCTTGTCACCGCTGATTACGAGTAATTTTCCGCTGCAGCTGACAGCAGTAATCCCTCTCAGTTTAGCAAAAGATGTGCCAGAGATGTGTTTCCTTAACGTACTCGTATATTCCTCCTTCGTTATGCCATCATATTGAAATAGCTTTCTTGTGCCTTGGAGTAGCATAAGCTTTGTCAATTACAACAAACACGTGAAACTGTGCATCGGACCGGGACCTGAACTCATGATCTCTGTCTCTCCTGAGTTTCGAAGAGTCTGGGAAAAAAAAAAAAAATGGGAATCCTGTGTCAAGCTAAAACTTCAAGACGGGCTATGAAGAGTGTTCGGATCAGAAAATTGTTAGCGCACTGCCCACGAAAAGTAGATCAGTCATTTTTAACGTCTCATGTGTAACCTACTTCTGATTCTTCTTCAAGCAATGTTAAGGTAAAATACCTCTCCTAGGTCTGTAAGGTAATACAGCAAAAACTGCACTGGAAAGTCTTCTGCACTTTCTGTGTGGCGTGCACGGATTGAGTAACGGGACGACTAGAGCCGTTAATGCAGAGAATACCGAAGTAACATGAAACAGATAGAACAGTCCAGTTGAATGAAGTCCGTCTTATCTTAACACGTTGTAATCTGTTATCTCCGCACCGGCACCTGATATATGTTAACGGTTCTGGGAATGAGATACGGCTACGAGACATTCTCAGGAAATGTCACAAGCTGCGAAATGCGTTGTGAAATATTTTCTGCCGGGTTTTCGTACAAATGATGACGTAACAAAGTAGACGTCGAAATATCCCTTTTCTCTGGTGGCTAATCAGCGTGGCACAGATAATATGCTGCAAAAAATCTGTCCACTCGTGTAGTATGAAAATAAAAAGAATGAGACGTTTTACCCTTCTCATCACCTTTCTCTCCTCCCCATCGCACCCCCAAAACATAGTCTACGGAAACTACAAAATTCCCACAGTGGACGGTGGAAACGTTATTACAGTTTAACATAGAATCAGTGCCAGTTTCGAATAAAATACATTTGTTTCACTAACTGAACTCTTTATACAAAGAGAAGGTACGAAATACTGTTTATTCGTCCTGCTGCGTTTGTTAACGTGACACCAAAAAGAATCAGACAGTATTAAAGAGGCCACATACACTCCATATGTTGTAATTTGTCTTATAACTAGAGTCGGAGCCAAATAACAGATGTTTAATTTGTACATTCAGGTTGATGCAAGCATCTCAGAATTCTTTACGTCTTTGCAACAGACCAAACAATACGTGTCTGTCACGGAACAGTGTGTGGAAACTAAATGTATTAGCATGTACTTTTGGAGCTATATAGTCTCTCATACTCTTCTTTTGAAAATTAAATATATTTATGAAAAAGCTTTTTGCAGGTGAATAACAAATTGGTTCTTAAAATTAATTGCATTAATTTAAATTTCTCGGCTTAGGGAAAATAATGTCATGCGCAGCAATTACTCATAAATTGAAATGTTTTAATTATATTTTGGGCCTTTTAGCGTCAGGGTAGTTGAGCCAAACAACAAAGACAGATAATTAAATTTTGTGAATACCGTAGCGATGAAAGCCAATTTTTCTGTTCACTAACGTTAGTAAATGTGAAGGTCAAATGTGACAGATGCTGTAGGCGTGGTAGTATGAAAATATTGGGCGTCGTATCGGAGAAATGCGCGAAAGCGAACCTGCGCTGAACAGACGATCCTCAAGAAAAGTATCTGTGACTTGGCGGTCTCACCTTCTGCATCTGCACGTACATCGATACTCTATAATCCACCATATGGTGCATGGTGGAGGGTGCCTTGTACCATAATTAGTCATTCCCTTTCCTGTTCCAGTCGTAAACTAAGCGAGAGAAAAGCGACTTTCTACATGCTTCGGTACGAGCCCAGATTTCTCTTACCTTGTCTTAGACATAATCAGTCACGATGTAGGCAGATGGCAGTAGGATTGTTCTTCAGTCTATCGCAAATGCTGTTTCCCTAACTTTCTCAGCAGTGTTTCGCTAAAATAGTTTTTAACTCCAGGCATACCCATTTTTCACGGAGAATTTCCGTAATAAATCTTTGAATTGCTGCCTTCTTTTACCCGATTCGGTGGGGACCCCAAAGACTCTTGCAATCCTCAATCTTGAGTCGAAAAGTGTTTAAATACGATCCGCTTTATAGATGAGCTGCACTTTGCTACAACTCTCCCAGTAAACCGAAATCGACCGTTTTTCTTCCCTACAATCGACATTACGTACTTTTTCCATTTCATATCGCTTTGCTGCGCTACGATTCGCCTAGATATTTAGCAGACTGACTAACAAGCAGCACACCACCAATACTGTGTTCGAACAATACACGATTGTTTCTCCTGCTCATGTGCCTTAACTAACGTTTTTACTTCTTTAGAGAAAACTGCAATTCATCACCCTAAATAGAAACTCCTGATAGACTGCAAAAACGCAGTGTAAGACGTCGTGGCCATTTTGCACTTGAAACTTGTCTTCCGTCAGGCGGACTTTTAAGTGGATCAAATTGACTTACGCGTTTCGATACTAATACTGTTTACAAGGGTTAAGAAGAGTGTATACAAGGTATAAAATAAGTAATGACCACATTTCTGCCACAAAAGATCTGATAAATTTATGGAGAAATCTTACCACAAGCAATGTCATATATTATTATGTAATAGAGGTTCACCTACTGTCACAAAGCAATTAATTATACGACAAATGTGAGTGACAATGTACTAGTCTCATGTTTATTTTGCTATCTTTTGAAAACACTGTATTTCACCCTCCCTTCCGCCGCTCCCTTAGCCGTTTCGCCCACCACTCTTCTTCAGTTCTCTTCCTTATCGCGTTCTACCTCACCCTCTCACATCCCCTACACCCATTCTCACATTACTGTTACCCCGACACCGCCCCTGTCCCACGTACGTACATGGTTGTGAACGATGAATGACAGGTTAATAACTGCTCACAATGAATCTAGGTTGTGTATATTTCACAGCAATGTCATCAATTTTGCATTTACAATATAATAGTGTATCCATGTAAGTCGAATGAAGAAATACAGAGCTATATCTGTTGGTAAATCATCAATTTCAGATGATTTCGTTCTTTCTATTCCTACAAAGCTGTAGATATTTGCATCATGTCACATGCACTTGTAGATAGGTTGACCTGAAGGACTCCACCAAATTTCAGCGTCTTCCCTACATCTGACCACCTGCTTGTAAGTCCTGACATCGCTTCTTAGTATATTACCTCTATATATTTAACAGATGTGACCTATTACAGAAATCTCCAAAGGTTCCCGAAACGCATTTCCCCGGAACAATCAATAGAAAACCTCTCCGTGATGCACGACACCTCTTTGGTAACGTCTGCCACTGTAGTTCGTTGAGCATTCCTTTAACACTCTCGCGTCGACTAAACGATCGCGTGACGAAACGCGCCTCTCTACGTTGAGTCTTCTTCTACCTTTTCTATTAATCCGACCTGGTAAGGATCCCAGACCGAAAAAAAAAATGGCTCTGAGCACTATGGGACTTAACATCGGAGGTCATCAGTCCCCTAGAACTTAGAACTACTTAAACCTAACTAACCTAAGGACATCACACACATCCATGCTCGAGGCAGGATTCGAACCTGCGACCGTAGCGGTCGCGCGGTTCCAGACTGAAGCGCCTGGAACCGCTAGGCCGCACCGGCCGGCCCCAGACCGAAGAGGAATACTGAAGAATCTGTGGTGAGTGAATTAAATTTCCTTAAGATTCTTCGTCCGAATCTCATCCTTGCACCAGCTTTCCATGCTATTTGGTTTCTATGGTCATTTCCCTTTAAACCGCTTTTGACGGTTACACAAAGATAATATTTATGGTAGTTACTACTTACAGTAATTAGTCACTAGTAGAGTAAATCTACAGTGGTGGATTTCTTCTCCTCTGTACGCGCACTATGTTACATTTATTTGCGTTCACGATTAACTGCCAGTTCCTGCACTTTTCATCAATCCTCTGCAGGCCTTCATAAAGTCCACGACATTCTGCGTTCCTACCTTCTTACTGACAGCAGCATGGTCTTGGAACGTTATCCACTAGATTATGTATAAACTGGCTTGCGAAAGTAACTATCGTGTGACCTGTCACTGACTAGTAACAAAGCTCGATGAAACTTCGATACATAGAAATGATAAAGTACACTGATCAGCAAGATCAAAATGACCACCGACCCACTATTGATATAAGTCCGTCCAGGCGATAGGAGCGTCACCACGCGAGGAATAGCTGCTAGTCAGGGTCACGCACGATGGTTGTAGTGTGGTGTCCGTGTGTAGAGTGAGAAAGGAACGCGATCTCTCTGTCAGACCGAAGACAGACTGTGATTCCACGAGCATTTTGGAAACTGCACAATTTCTCGGGTGTTCGAGAAGTGCTATGCCGAGTGTCGCCAACACGTGGCGAAACCAAGGTGGAACCACGACCGGACGTCGTAGGCTGGGCAGGCTGTTGAAACAGAACAGGTCACGCCTGTGGGACATCAAAATCAGACTTTAATGCAGGGCACCCCGAGATCGGCAACTACGGCTGAAACCGAACGTGACCATCGGCACTGGATGCTGGCACAAACCTTCTTCATCAAGCCGACGAGCCGGCGCCAGTCCGTCGTCTTCCAGGAGAACAGCGGAACAGCTCCTTAACGCGTGTACTGCGGGGCGGGAGATAAGCTGGCGGCGGCTCCATTATGTTCTGGGGAACGTGCACATGGGCATCCAAGGGTCCAGTAGAGTTGGTGCAAGGCACCATGACGGCCAAGGAGTATCATCCACAGATTGCGGACCACGTACATTCCTTCGTGACGATCAGGTTTTTTCCGCCGAATTTTATGGGGGTTTCGGGATGCTGTTGTTTTTTACACTGATGGCTCTAAATCTGCTCATCATGTGGGATATGCCTTCACGTCCTCTGTTGGAACGGAGAATCATCTGCTGCCACCTACATGTGCGGTGTTTACTGCGGAATTGATGGCAATTTCCCAGGCCCTTACCTTTATTAGACAGTCCCAACACAACCGCGTTTTGTTATGTACGGACTCAATGAGTGGCGTTCTGGCTATTGACCGGTGTTTTTCGCGCCATTCCTTGGTCTCTGCCATCTATGACCATCTCGCTGATATTCACCGTGCTGCTTGTTCCGTTGACTTCCTTTGGGTGCCTGGCCATGTGGGTATCCCTCGCTGATCGTTTGGCTGGGAGGGAGCAGTCACTTACCCCCCATTTTCTGTAACCCCTCCTGCAGCGGATTTACGGCTTCACATCAAATCCCACTTCGCACAATCATGGGCCAACTCTTGGGAGGCTACTCCCCTGTCCAATAAACTTCGTGCAATTAAGGTGACACCAGGCCCGTGGCGTTCTTCCTTTCGCCTCTCCCGAAAGGACTCGACCACACTGTGTCGTCTCCGCATGGGCCATACCAGGCTGACCCATGGTTTTCTTTTGCGTGATGAGCCACCCCCACTTTGTGGTTGTGGAGCCTTCCAGTCAGTAGCCCACATTTTGGTTGAATGCCCCCTTCTTTTGGCTCTGCGTGCTAAGTACAGACTCCCCCGCACTTTTACCTTTGGTGTTGGCTGACGATTCCCGGATGGTCGACCTGGTTCTCGGTTTCCTCCGGGAAAGTGCTTTTTATTCTCTGTTTTAAGGTTTTTAATCTCTCTCTGGTGATGGGGCAGGGCGGTAAGTGTTGGGGCATCTTCCACTGTAAGCCGTGTTTGGAGATTACCGTCTCCCCTCCCTGACCAAGATCCTCTTTTCTTCCCCTTATACTCTGTTTTTATCATTTTTTAGGATTGGTTAGTCTCCTTTTCCCATACGCACTTCTACATTCTAGCGGTTGCACCTTTTAAGTCGCAGGTGGTCTTGCCTCTATTGCTTCAGAGTTGGGATATTTCCTGCCTCTAGCATAGCGTTGGGTTCGCTCTCTTGCTGACTTACCTCATTTTGTTTTTACCATTGACAACATGACTGCCCTTTTACATTTTTTAGCCTTTTCCCTTTTATCGTTCTGACTTTTCTGAGATGTCACACTATCAGAATGGACCACATTTGAAACAAGGGACTGATGATCTTGCTGTTTGGTCCCTTCAGCCCCAACCAACCAACGATCAGGTTTCCCGACAGCAGTGCCATTTGTATACGAGATAATGCGTCGTGTCACTAGGCCTAAAGTGTAGACGGAGTGGTGCTAGCAACACAGTGGCGAGTTCCAGTTGATGCACTGGCTCCCAGCTCGCCAGACCTGAACCCGATGGAACACGTGTGGGATGTGAATAGACGTTGCGTCAGAGCTCATCACCCCTGTCCTCGGAACTTAAGGGAATTAAGTGACTTGTGAGTGCAGATGTTGTGCCAACTCCTTCCAGCAATCTACCAAGGCCCCATTTCTTCCACGCCATGGCGTGTCGCCGCTGTTATCTGTGCCAAAGGTGGACATACCGGCTATTCGGTAGGTGCTCATAATGTTCTGGCTGCATAGTAAAGAAGGTAACTGAAAGACTATGAGAACACTTACATTCAAAGACATTAGTTACACTTAAATCACCGCGATTTATGGCGGGTACCTGGATATTACAAAAGATAGTACATGGTTCTAAATACGACAGATCTGTACCTACAGATTGGAAAATTGAGCAGGTCGCACCAGTGTTTAGGAAGGGTAGTAGGAGTAATCCATCGAACTACAGACCTATATCATTGACGTCGGTTTGCAGTAGGGTTTTGGAGCATATACTGTATTCAAACATTATGAATCACCTCGAAGGGAACGATCTATTGATACGTAATCAGCATGGTTTCAGAAAACATCGTTCTTGTGCAACGCAGGTAGCTCTTTATTCGCACCAAGTAATGGCCGCTATCGACAGGGGATCTCAAGTTGATTCCGTATTTCTAGATTTCCCGAAAGCTTTTGACACCGTTGCTCACAAGCGACTTCTAATCAAGCTGCGGGCCTGTGGGGTATCGTCTCAGTTGTGCGACTGGATTCGTGATTTCCTGTCAGGAAGGTCGCAGTTCGTAGTAATAGTCGAGTAAAACTGAAGTGATATCAGGTGTTCCCCAGGGAAGCGTCCTGGGACCTCTGCTGTTCCTGATCTATGTAAACGACCTGAGTGACAATCTGAGCAGTTCTCTTAGGTTGTTCGCAGATGATGCTGTAATTTACCGTCTAGTAAGGTCATCCGAAGACCAGTATCAGTTGCAAAGCGATTTAGAAAAGATTGCTGTATGGTGTGGCAGGTGGCAGTTGACGCTAAATAACGAAAAGTGTGAGGTGATCCACATGAGTTCAAGAAAATCCGTTGAAATTCGATTACTCGATAAATAGTACAATTCTCAAGGCTGTCAATTCAACTAAGTATCTGGGTGTTAAAATTACGAACAACGTCAGATGAAAAGACCACATAGATAATATTGTGAGGAAGGCGAGCCAAATGTTGCGTTTCATTGGCAGGACACTTAGAAGATGCAACAAGTCCACTAAAGAGACAGTTTACACTACACTCGTTCGTCCTCTGTTAGAATATTGCTGCGCGGTGTGGGATGTTTACCAGGTGGGATTGACGGAGGACATCGAAAGAGTGCACAAAAGGGCAGCTCGTTTTGTATTATCACGTAATAGGGGAGAGAGTGTGGCAGATATGATACGCGAGTTGGGATGGAAGTCATTAAAGCAAAGACGTTTTTCGTCACGGCGAGATCTATTTACGAAATTTCAGTCACCAACTTTCTGTTCCGAATGCGAAAATATTTTGTTGAGCTCAACCTACATAGGTAGGAATGATCATCAAAATAAAATAAGAGAAATCAGAGCGCGAACAGAAAAGTTTAGGTGTTCGTTTTTCCCGCGCGCTGTTCGGGAGTGGAATGGTAGAGAGATAGTATGATTGTGGTTCGATGAACCCTCTGCCAAGCACTTAAATGTGAATTGCAGAGTAATCATGTAGATGTAGATGTAGTCACTATGGGTGGCAGTGCTAGACATACCCTCGTATGGCGAAAGGTGGGAATACGTAGTATACCCAGGAACAGTGTCGAACGCGATCGCTTGGGTGACCAAGGTGTTTTGTTGTGGGGAAGCGGAATGTTGCTTGAGAGCACTAACGTGTAAATCTTCGAACACGGTAAACTGTCCGGTCAACGCTACTGTGACACCACTCCTTAGCTATGTGCGGTTTTTCAAGGCGCATTCAGCCCTGTCCTTTTTTTATGAAAATGCGCTACCGCATCGTCAGCGCTGGTAGAGGAACTCTGAAGGGTATATTGCGTGAACGGACTGGACTGTGCGTATTCCCGACGTCAATCTCTTCAAGCACGTGTGGGATGCATTGGTGAGACGTGTTAAGCGCCTCCAAATGCACAACGGCGGGTTTACCACAGATGAATTGTCACTGATGTCATTTGTATTAAGACTGCAGTACACGCGAGGTGCCTATTTGCATCCACCGCCGTGAGTCAAATGCAAAAGTGCTGATTAACGTTCACCAACCTGGAGTTTTTTATAGTTGTTGTCCCATGCGCAGAAAACAGCACGAATGTCGTGAGTCCATTATCCTGAGGCTGCAATAAATTCCTAGTGAGGAACTGATATTGAATGAATTATAAAATTTTCAAGTAGTTTGTCTGTACGAGATGCCAATTGCTTTTTTTTTTTTTTAGCAGAATACGAGAAAATGCACAGTTATATTCCACTTCATGAATCGCAAATAATTTTCATTCCTGACAAGTTCATAAAAAAATAAACGAAACAGTGAACTGTATATTTGCGTAGTTACCATCAAACTATTCTCAATTACATATCCAAATAAGGAGAGTTTGCTGATTCTCCTTAACCGATACCGCCTAAAACGTGTGTATCTTCAGAGGATGCCGAACCAGCTATGATCTTACAGGCGAACCACTTCGCCCGCCATCCAAGTTGACGCGATCCGAAGTGCTTCGTCTACCTATTCGTTTAGCATGCGGTTTACTATTCTGCTAGTAATTATTACGTTTGAAGTATAAATTATAGCCTGCTGTCCAGAGATTCTTTTACATGAAATGCAAGTAAATACACTGTTTACATTTTCTAATATCAATAAGAGAAGATTACCATTTTGGCGCACAACTTCCGAACGCAGCAGTGAATCGCGGAAAAGGCCTACAATTTAGGCGGTATCTCAAACGATACCCGTGCGGAACAAGACACCGGTATCTCACACCACGTTACATCAAACCACTGTCCGCGGCTCGTGGTCTTACGGTAGCGTTCTCGCTTCCCGCGCACGGGGTCCCGCGTTCGATTCCCGGCGGGGTTGGGGATTTTCTCTGCCTCGAGATAACTGGGTGTTCTGTGTATTTCATCATCATTTCATCCTCATTCACTCGCAAATCGCCGTAGTGGCGTTAAAGAAATTATTATTATTATTTCTATTTTTCTCAGACCTTAGGTCTGGTTAAAAATGGTAAGTGACGCGGACCTTCATCAAGCGTGACTTCCTTTTAACTGTATGGTATATGTTACGTTGTATTTAGGAACTTTCGGGTTATTGAACACGTATCAATAATTACGGATTTCTGTAGTTGCATATATACGTTTGGATGTAGCTGTATTGCATTGATGTACTGGTGGATATTGTGTGGTATGACTCCTGTAGTTGATAGTATAATCGGTATAACGTCAACTTTATCCTGATGCCACATGTCCTTGACTTCCTCATCCAGTTGGCTGTATTTATCAATTTTTTTCTCCTGTTTTCTTCTGTATATTTGTTGTATTGGGTATGGATATTTCGATTAGTTGTGTTAATTTCTTTTTATTGGTGAGTATGATGTAAGGTTTGTTATGTGGTGTTGTTTTATCTGTTATAATGGTTCTGTTCCAGTATAATTTGTATTCATCATTCTCCAGTACATTTTGTGGTGCATACTTGTATGTGGGAACGTGTTGTTTGATTAGTTTATGTTTTATGGCAAGTTGTTGATGTATTATTTTTGCTACATTGTCATTTCTTCTGGGGTATTCTGTATTTGCTAGTATTGTACATCCACTTGTGATGTGATCTACTGTTTCTATTTGTTGTTTGCAAAGTCTGCATTTATCTGTAGTGGTATTGGGAACTTTAATAATATGCTTGCTGTTATATCTGGTGTTTATTGTTTGATCCTGTATTGCAATCATGAATCCTTCCGTCTCACTGTATATATTGCCTTTTCTTATCCATGTGTTGGATGCGTCTTGATCGATGCGTGGCTGTGTTAGATGATATGGGTGCTTGCCATGTAGTGTTTTCTTTTTCCAATTTACTTTCTTCGTATCTGTTGATGTTATGTGATCTAAAGGGTTGTAGATCATCAACGTTGTTAGAAGTGGAAGTGGTTATTATTATTATTATTATTATTATTATTATTATCTTGCCATTGGTGCCTTCTCAACTGCTCTAATAAGAGGTTCTAGTAGCTGAATATGATGGATGTAAAACCAGAAATATTAAAATCTACCTGATGTGTCTACGAATTCTGCATACTCGGTTCGCTAGACAAAGAGTGAAACAACTCGCATGGATGAGTTTTATTACAGCAAGACAAGTACAAATACTTAACTTTGATCTGAGAATTGTTCAAAAATGTTCAAACGTGTGTGAAATCTTATCCGATGTAACTGCTAAGGTCATCAGTCCCGAAGCTTACACTCTACTTACCCTAAATTAGCCTAAGGACAAACGCACACACCCATGCCGGAGGGAGGACTCTAACCTCCGCCGGGACCAGCCGCACAGTTCACGACGATCTGAGAATTCTTGTAGTCCTTTCTACATGATCATCCACAAGAGCAGTTACACAGATGTGTCGCAAGCAAAAGGGCAACATACAAAACAGACCGACACAAGTAACATTTCTGGTCCTAGCGAGTGCTACTAACAAAAGTCTGTCAACTGAACTGCAGTGACTGCTGATCTGCAACTGAGCTACATAGAGATTTCTAATGACGAGGCAACGATGCGTCAGCTAAAGAAGTGACTAACGTTGAAGCTGCTATCGAAGTGGGCTGCCACCAATCGGGCGTGGCGCTTGCGTCGCCTTCACGTAGGGGCCGCTGCTGTCGCGTTGTCATCCTGGAGGGAGGTTGGTCCGCGTGCCATTGGCTGACGTCTTCTCACAGCCTTGTCCTCTCTGTCGTTTCCGACTGGCGTGCAGTCGCTGACTTTATGCCGTAACACTAACTATATTCTAGCAGTTCGTTGTATGTATGGTCCAAGTTTCACTGATCTTTGTTACTTGACAATGACACATCACACGAAAGTTCACGACACCAGTGTACAATCTGTAAACAGGAAATGTCACACTTCCTTGGTGTACTCCTGAAATTATATTTGTATCTGTAGATTTTGTTCCATTAAGATCGAAGTGTTAAGCTGTGATGTGCGTACTTCAGTACACACACCATCAGATTATTTGACTTGTCGCTCTAACGAAGTAGGCGAGTGTCAGCAAAATGTCTCGTGGTCTTATCGTGGCGTGTTTATCTTCTGCCATTCGGTCAGACGATAGAAATGCCACTTGCACACTTACAGTAGAAGATTGACGGTGACCGCCTTTAAACAGAACTTGATTAATTTTCACACACATTTATTAAAATAATAACAAGCATAAAAATTACATAACTTGGCTCTGGATGCTATTTACAATTGACAATCTGAAGTTCCTTTGTTATTGGTACGTTAATCTTATTGTCACATGTATCTTTGATACTTGACAAAAGGGTCTATATATTTATCTTCATGGCTATGTTCAGGAATATGGTAATCTTACTAGGCGCAGACTGAAACTTGACTATAGACTGGTACAGACAAATGTAGAAATCGTACAGACTGGTACAGACAAATGTAGAAATCGTACGGACTGGTACAGACAAATGTAGAAATCGTACGGACTGGTACAGACAAATGTAGAAATCGTACGGACTGGTACAGACAAATGTAGAAATCGTACGGACTGGTACAGACAAATGTAGAAATCGTACGGACTGGTACAGACAAATGTAGAAATCGTACGGACTGGTACAGACAAATGTAGAAATCGTACAGACTGGTACAGACAAAAGCAGACTGACTAATCGGAGGTCTGTACACTCGTTATAATACCTTGCACGTTCATGTATCACTGCACAAGTGTGATCCGCGAGGAGAAAAGGTTCTAGGTTAGCAGCAATCTCATTGGCTGCGTTACATATTAATACCGGATTCAGCGGAAGCAGAATTTGGTCCGTCTCTGTGGCAGCGCCATCTCGTAGTGCGAAGACGGACGAGCGCTGCTCCTGCGCTGTTGTGCTTAGCGGGGCGCGCTCTAGTGGGAAAGTTGTGTACGCGCTGAATACGCGGAACTATGCACACAACGTAAGCCCTATCTGCAAGGAAGATTTGAATCCGGTCACAAATCTGGTACAATAATCGGTACGCTCGTTTCTCTCTCTCTCTCTCTCTCTCTCTCTCTACTTAACAACAGCGAGGAACTGTATCATGCGATTACCTGAAGTCAAGGAATACAGAATTAGCCTGAGCGCCAGTGTCTGCAGCACTATATCTCACGAACGAGCTTTGGAATCCATGAGAAGTTTTTCTGTAGAGGAGATTTTCGTTCACCAAAAATTTTTTAATATATGAGTATAAAACATATTCCTTAATACTACAGCAGAATTACGTGAGCGATATAGGCCTAAAATTGTGTACACCTGTCCTACGACTTCCCTTGAAAACATAAATGACGTGCGCTTTTTTCCAGTTAGTTGGTAGCCTTCGTTGCTCCAGCAACCTGCGATGGGCTTCTACCAGAGGGGGAGAAATTCGGCTTAATCTCTCTCTAATTTTACATCTAACTCTTCCGGTATAGGTGTCTTCGCAGTACTAAACTCTACTAGTTTCTTCTCTATTTCACTACTGAATGAGTTTGGGCTGGGCATTCGGTAAGGCCGTTCGATCCTCCTGCTGTGTTTCTGAGAAGCGGTAACTCCTGCAGGCGCCGCATACAATTAAGCTGTTCCTGGAAGCCCCCAATGGTTCAAGTGAGGGTAAGGAGACAAAGCGACCCGACAACGCCATTAGCTAATTGAACTGTTACCTCTGAACCATTTACACACTACTGCGAAACGGCGAGGTTCCCGCAGCGCATATCCGCTTAAAGTCAAACTGATTATTTGATTTGCAATTAGAGTGCTCAGATTAGTGAAACAGCTTACCCTTGTAGGTGAGTTGACAATATAAGTGACTTTCTTTGTCGAGAACAGAAACTCTGGTTTTACCGTATGTGGGACACGGACTGTCTCACAGGAAATAGACCAAGGTACACTCCAAAAACCTGAAAGCTAACTACGAAAAATAAATGATGCTGTTGGAAGGACAGAGTGTACGTAAACTTCTGTCTTTGGCATGTAGTCTCACCACTGCGCCTGATCGCTTAAACATCACATGAAGTGACTAATAAGCGCTCCAGGTCAACCTACACTACTGGCCATTAAAATTGCTACACCACGAAGATGACGTGCTACAGACGCGAAATTGAACCGACAGGAACAAGATGCTGTGATATGCAAATGATTAGCTTTTCAGAGCATTCACACAAGGTTGGCGCCGGTGGCGGCACCTGCAACGTGCTGACATGAGGGAAGTTTCCAACCGATTTCTCATACACAAACAGCAGTTGACCGGCGTTGCCTGGTGAAACGTGGTTGTGATGCCTCGTGTTGGGAGAAGAAATGCGTACCATCACGTTTCCGACTTTAATAAAGGTAGGATTGTAGCCTATCGCGATTGCGGTTTATCGTATCGCGACATTGCTGCTCGCGTTGGTAGTGATCCAATGACTGTTAGCAGAATATGGAATCAGCGGGTTCAGAAGGGTAATACGGAACGCCGTGCTGGATCCCAATGGCCTCCTATCACCAGCAGTTGAGATAACAGGTGTCTTGTCCGCATGGCTGTAACGGATCGTGCAGCCACGTCTCGATCCCTGAGTCAACAGATGGGGACGTTTGCAAGACAACAACCATCTGCACGAGCAATGCGACGACGTTGGCAGCAGCATGGACTATCAGCTCGGAGACCATGGCTGCGGTTACCCTTGACGCTGCATCACAGACAGGAGCGCCTGCGATGGTGTACTCAACGACGAATCTGGGTGCACGAATGGCAAAACGTCATCTTTTCGGATTAATCCAGGTTCTGTTAACGGCATCATGATGGTCGCATCCGTGTTTGGCGACATCGCGGTGAACGCATATTCGAAGCGTGTATTCGTCATCGCCGTACTGCCGTATCACCCGGCGTGATGGTATGGGGTGTCATTGGTTACTCGTCTCGGTCACCTCTTGTTCCCACTGACGGCACTTTGAACAGTGGACGTTACATTTCAGATGTGTTACGACCCGTGGCTCTACCCCTCATTCCATCCCTGCGATACCCTACATTTCAGCAGGATAATGCACGACCGAATGTTGCAGGTCCTGTACGGGCCTTTCTGGATACAGAAAATGTTCGACTGCTGCCCTGGCCAGCACATTCTCCATATATCTCAGCAGTTGAAAACGTCTGGTCAATGGTGGCCGAGCAACTGGCTCGTCACAATACGCCAGTCACTACTCTTGATGAACTATGGTGTCGTGTTGAAGCTGCATGGGCAGCTGTACCTGCACACGCCATCCAAGCTCTGTTTGACTCAAAGCCCAGGCGTATCAAGGCCGTTATTACGGCCAGAGGTGGTTGTTCTGGTTACTGATTTCTCAGGATCTGTGTGTGAAAATGTAATCACATGTCAGCTCTAGTTTAATATATTTGTCCAATGAAGACCCGTTTATCATCTGCATTTCTTCGTGGTGTAGCATTTTTAATGGCCAGTGGTGTAATTGCAGTCAACAAGTTGGTATCAACTAGATTAGTGGTGGGAGCTTTTAAAATAAAAATAAATTATTTTATGTGGTCAGGACTGTTACTCAATGGCAGAGTAGAGGAGTTATGGAAAGGGCATCTGCCCACGAAGGATTAAAAATCGGGAGTACGTCCGGCACTCCACTGAAATCAGGAAGCGGTCGGGCTGCGTCCCTCGCTCGCTGCCTTTGAGCCGCCATATTGAATTCATCATATTTCAGTAGTTTCCGATTCATAATGTGCGAGTCACAACAGTATGCCGTTTCAGCGAAGTCGCAACGAAGATGTACGACTCTATGTGCTATTTATTATAATTATATATCATTTAATGACATCATTTGTAAAAGGCCTAAGAAAACTGAGCATGAACGGTTTTTAAACCATATCTGTCAAGTGTTCCTTATGGTTATGCTGTTAGTGATGTGCTGTCGTGGAGTGGAAGAGTGTATTTTCAATGTTAGATAAGGACTCTTTTTTTTACGTTTGTAATACATTCTTGGAACTTCTTATTCAGGTAAGAGAAGTATTATAAATTATTTAATAAACCCAATCGTCATCGCATACAAGTTGTTAATTTTTATTTTCAGGTGACCGGTTTCGATCTTGTAAGAGATCATCAGATGTACGTTTCTTGGTGAAACACAGTAGGAATTGCTGGCGTGGAGAATACTTACAGATCGCTGTTTTTCCGGAACAATGTCCCAAAAATTTTAAATGAAATATTTTCTCCAAAATACAATGTTATTTGTATATAAGAATGTGCACTCTCAGTAATGAGTTCCTTTCATTTTGTGACTTCACTCTTGATTAAAACCGAAAGATGAATTTGCTGTGAGAGGAACAATCAGCAATGGTATTTATGTCCCTTTTGGCACTGAGTGGTCGACTTGTACGTGGTGCCCGGTTAAGTAATATAATTCAAGAAAAATTACCTGAAACGATTGTCATATATAGAAGAGATTGTACAGGGCTATTACAAATGATTGAAGCGATTTCATAAATTCACTGTAGCTCCATTCATTGACATATGGTCACGACACACTACAGATACGTAGAAAAACTCATAAAGTTTTTTTTCGGCTGAAGCCGCACTTCAGGTTTCTGCCGCCAGAGCTCTCGAGAGCGCAGTGAGACAAAATGGCGACAGGAGCCGAGAAAGCGTATGTCGTGCTTGAAATGCACTCACATCAGTCAGTCATAACAGTGCAACGACACTTCAGGACGAAGTTCAACAAAGATCCACCAACTGCTAACTCCATTCGGCGATGGTATGCGCAGTTTAAAGCTTCTGGATGCCTCTGTAAGGGGAAATCAACGGGTCGGCCTGCAGTGAGCGAAGAAACGGTTGAACGCGTAGCCGGCGGAAGTCGACGAATAAAGCAAGCAGGGAGCTAAACGTACCACAGCCGACGGTTTGGAAAATCTTACGGAAAAGGCTAAAGCAGAACCCTTACCGTTTACAATTGCTACAAGCCCTGACACCCGATGACAAAGTCAAACGCTTTGAATTTTCGGCGCGGTTGCAACAGCTCATGGAAGAGGATGCGTTCAGTGCGAAACTTGTTTTCAGCGATGAAGCAACATTTTTTCTTAATGGTGAAGGGAACAGACACAATGTGCGAATCTGGGCGGTAGAGAATCCTCATGCACTCGTGCAGCAAATTCGCAATTCACCAAAAGTTAACGTGTTTTTTGCAATCTCATGGTTTAAAGTTTATGGCCCCTTTTTCTTCTGCGGAAAAAACGTTACCAGACACGTGTATCTGGACATGCAGGAAAATTGGCTCATGCCACAACAGGAGACCGACAGCGCCGACTTCATCTTTCAACAGGATGGTGCTCCGCCGCACTTCCATCATGATGTTCGACATTTCTTAAACAGGAGATTGCAAAACCGATGGATCGGTCGTGGTGGAGATCACGATCAGCAATTCATGTCATGGCCTCCACGCTCTCCCGAGCTCACATCAATGATGCTTTCGAACTCATTGATGGGGACATGCTGCGCCGAGTGTGGGAGGAACTTGATTATCGGCTTGATGTCTGCCGAATCGCTAAAGGGGCACATATCGAACATTTGTGAATGCCTAAAAAAAGTTTTTGAATTTTTGTATGTGTGTGCAAAGCATTGTGAAAATATCTCAAATAATAAAGTTATTGTAGAGCTGTGAAATCGCTTCAATCATTTGTAATAACCCTGTATTTTTGACACCACTGAACCAAAGATGTTGCCTGAGTGGCAGAATCGTTTTTGGGGCGCGCAGTTGCCGTTGCACTCTGTCATAGGTAGGGTGTGAGACTTAAAGCTAGTGGTTAGCTGTGAGAATTTAGTTGCTGGTCTATGGACGTAGCATAATATAGTATAAAATGAAGTGATGAATGGTATTGTTTGTGCTCACACAGAGCCCGCAAATGTTAGGTCGTAATTATATAAGTGTAAAGTGTGTATCATTAATTTGTAAGGCTGTAAGATTATCAAGAATTGAAATTATACTGGTCGTTAACAGTGTTGACCGTTGTCCATGGCAATTATAGAAGAGTAATGTATTTATACTGTAACTCAAACGTAAAGCAATTGGAAAAAATTTATAAGGTAATGAAATTTTGTGTATTTAGTTTTAAATATGCAGCAATGCAATGTGGCATTTACTAATTTTTACAGTGCCGACCCGTGAATGTAGGAACCAAGTATCTTCCATCAGATTTAATGTACAGGTTGATTAGGTATACCCGATTTATAATATTTTGTGTGTTACGTAATCCTGATACAGGGAACTTAAATTTTGGAATCTATTTTATCAATGTCAGACTTTTTGTCATTTCACAAACTAAGTGTTTTTAATTACGACAGTATGTGAGAATTATTGAACACTTGAGAATTTCACTGATTTTGAAGTTAATGTAAAATGTTAAATATCAAATTTTGTGATCGTGAAACGTTATCTTGAACATAATTTTTAAACTGAAGATTCGGTCTTAGCATACGTCCTTACCAGTGCCTCATCCCCTTTTCCACGTCATTTTTATTTAAATCCAATTAATATTTTTTAAAAGAAAAGATTTTTAATCAGAATCAGAAAAAAATTAATGTGCCAGAATCACAAGAGTATTGATGTTTGTGACAGCTTTAATGCGGGCAGCTTTGCACAGTGCTGAGCGAATATCCAGTATTTTCTCTGAACTTTCGCAAGGTTATTCATTTATCAACCAATCTACTGACATTATTTGTATGAAGCTATTTTACGGCCGGCATTGCACTTCAGCGTGTCAAGATTGAATATTTCCTATGCCTTCTGTGGAGAGAATACCAAGATAACCTCCGTTGCGACTCAGGAGCTAAGGAAAATGTATTTCATTGTTTATTTGCTTAGGGAATTTTATCAGTTTATTGCAGAGTTCCATAGTGCTCACGAGACTGGGTAAATTTCAAAGGGATTGATTTCATTATGAAAATTGCGTTTTGATTTTGCAGATTAAGTCACTTACAGTAAATTTCCGTAAGCCGAAAATTACGCATTGCATATTCATTGGCAGACAAAAACACCAAAACCTTTATAAAGAACGTTAGATCACAAATAGTTGATCTTTTTTTCCGAATACGTTGCTATTTCCGAGGATGTGGTTAGATAGTAACCTAGGAGCATAACTTACATGGGTGTGGATCAAAAGAGGGGCAATCATGTTCGTAGTATTGCTTGTTACCAATACTTTGCTGTTTATTCGGAATATATCGCGATTTTCGAAGGTATGATGAGGTTGGAATCACTCGCCAGGGTAGCCGAGCGCCCTAACGCGCTACTTCCTGGGCTCAGGTAGGCACGCTGGCCGCAGATCGAATCCGCCCGGCGGATTAACGAAGAGGTGGTTTTTAGGCGGTTTTCCACATCCCGCTAGGTGAATACCGGGTTGTTCCCCACGTTCCGCCTCAGTTACATGACTTGCAGACATCTGAACACGTTCGCACTATTCCATGACTTACACTAGACGTAGACAGCAGGGGTACACTAATTCCGTTTCGGGGGCTGCGGGGTGGCGGCAGGAAGGGCATCCGGCCACCCCTTTCCACTAACCTTGCCAAATCCGTTCCTAACAATGCCGACCCTGCGTCAACGCGGGACATCGCACCAGTGAAAGAAAGAAAGAAAGATGAGGTTGGTATCTAAGAGCACAACTTACATTGCTGCAGATGAAGTGAGAAACCATTATATTTTTGCTATCACGTACCGATATCACTCCACGAGCGTCGTTACGTTGGTAACGGAATGCAAGTTTCCGTTTGACAGCGGAAGCGGCCGCGAGCGATCTGGCGGAGCCAATGGCCCGCGTCCACTGAGCCACAGTGCCAGACACACGCACTCGGAACCACTACGCTACAAGACCTTCGTCTGTGCTTCTACCTTCTAACATTCATAGCTGGACTATATTTCTTGTTGGATTATTTGTAATGATCCTTCATACATCCAGGGAAATAAAAGTTAAAGAAGTCTTCTGTTTACTATGTTAAGTTGCTCGCTAAACGTTTCAGCTCCTATGTCACCGGTCGCTACACTACTCTGCAGCCCACCTCTCCTTATCATTGCCTACGAAGTCACACAGAACGATATTTATATTCTTGCTTGTCACAGATATTTAGCTGCAGTCGAATCTTTAACAACGCTTTCGCAAATCTGTCGGTCGAGACAAATATAGCATCACACGAACGAGGGATATCACGTCACTGTTCCCAATCTCAGCCAAGTGCTAGACATACTTCTGATTTTAAGTCACTCGTGTCCGGTCACCTTCTACAACTAACTCTGCGAAGTCGAGAATAACATCCCGACCCTGTGAAGACCAAATGCTGTACCGCGTGTTTCAAAAAGAATTACGTGATTTGAAAACGCCGTATTTACTGATACAAATATAAGACAAACGTGGGATACATTACAAAAAACAAAATCTTCAAGCTTTAGCTATATTGCTGCTAATACTCTGCGTCCACGAGCAACAGCACAAACAACATCTAAACGACAGCTAAATTCGTCATACTGTACAAAATGTAACTGCTTTTCGAGAATTTGTGGCGGCTGTTATTCTGTTCTTTTGTGTGATGAGGTAAATGGGAAATGAACACAGTTCCTTTCACACATTTCCACAAGAAAAAATTCGCATGGTGTTGTGTCTGGCGATCTTGAAGGCGAAGAGTGCAGGGCGATGTCTCGGGGTCCCGTGCACCCTATCCAGCATTGAGCCAGTGTCACAGAGAAACGAAGGTACGTTGTTGTGCCAGTGTTGTGGGGCTCTATCCTGCAAGACAATGAAGTCATCGGAATCCTCCGGAAGTTGTAGAAAAAGCCAATTCTGCAGCATTTGAAGATAACTCATGCCAGTTGCTGTCTTTTACTTAGGTAAGTCTCTTTCGTCGTCAATAATGTGATGAGGTTTTTGGCGTCCACACAAGCAAAGGCTGTGTGAGTTTACTTTACCGCTAACATGGAACGTCGCTTCATTACTAAAAATTAGCCCTGGTAAAAATGTATCGTCTTCCATGTCCTCTGGCAGAGCATTGCTGAAGTCAACCAGTTTCGTTTCATCACCAACTGGAAGAGCTTGCACTAACTGTGTTATGTACGGTTTATAGACCAAACGACACCTTAACACCCGCCAGAGAGTCGTATGACGCAGTGCCAGTTCTCTGCTTGCGCAGCGAGTAGACTTTCGTGGACTCCGCTCAAACGTTTTCCGAATTCTTTCCACCTTGTTGTCAGAAGTGCGACTGGACTCTTACCTGTGCACAAGCATCCTGTCTCTTCAAACTGGCGATACCGACGACGAATATTTTCGGGTGCTGGCGGATCAATGCCGAAACGTCGACGAAACGCACGCTGAACCGAAATCACGGACTGTCAACCTAAGCAAACTGCAGCACTCAAAACGCCCTCCTTTGAGCGGACGTCATTTTGCTTCTGACTGACTGACAAGATGCATTGAGTGACATCCAATAACGATTTTCTGAAATTCTAGACCATGGCCATTCCAACAGCATATTTCCTTGCCAGCACGTCCCACTTTTCGTAATTATTAGCATCCAGAATCAAGTCGTTCTCTTTGAAATATCCTGTATTTTGTCAGCGTTCGTTCTACCAAAAGACGCTAATAATTCTGAGAGAATGACTGCTCCAGTTACCGGATTTATCCTCGGCGTCGTCATACGGGCAACTGGGAATGTTCTTTTGGAACAGGCGGTGCCTCCTTTCTAGGAAGGAGCCGTCCGTGGGGAGAGAGGTAAGAAGCGGGCATCTGTGCTGAGAGCGGCCGGCGCACAGCACAGCCATTGTCGGCAAGCGTCGCCGCCGCCGCCGCCGCCTCCCACGCCACGCTCTACTTGCGGCCGCCGCCGCCCCCGCCTCCGCCTCTGCAGCTGCCGCCACTCGACCATCGGCCGCGCCGGCACGTTCCGGAAGAGCGCGCGCACGACCGCCGGAAATCGGCCGCTTCTTCCCTGCCAGCGGCGACCCAACCGCGTGAAAGCCAGAGCAGCCGTGGCGGATGACGCCAGCCAGCTTAGTCCCTGCCGCTCGGTGCAGCCTGCGAACCGTTTTTCTTGGTGCTCAGAGAAGACCGCGGAACACTGACCAGCTGCATTACATGCCAACTTGGGGAGGTTACAGCAGGAAACGTCCCGTTCTGTAGTGCAGCACTCACTGAGCCCGACCTTACCGGGGGCCCGACCTTACCGGGGGCCCGACCTTACCGGGGGCCCGACCTTACCGGGGGCCCGACCTTACCGGGGGCCCGACCTTACCGGGGGCCCGACCTTACCGGGGGCCCGACCTTACCGGGGGCCCGACCTTACCGGGGAGCCCGACGTCAGTGTTAGTCCAACCTCAACCTTAGCCTTACTGAGATACCAACCTCAGCGTTAGCCCAACCTCAGCGTTAGCCCAACCTCAGCGTTAGCCCAACCTCAGCGTTAGCCCAACCTCAGCGTTAGCCCAACCTCAGCGTTAGCCCAACCTCAGCGTTAGCCCAACCTCAGCGTTAGCCCAACCTCAGCGTTAGCCCAACCTCAGCCCAACCTCAATGTCTTTCATCATAGCGTCTCAACATGTGGCACGTCTTAAACTGAGGTGACAAAAGCCATGGGATAACTCCCAATATTGTGTCGGACCTCCTTTCTCCTTTTCCCCAGCTTACTGCAGCAACTCAACGTGGCACGGACTCAACAAGTCGTTGCAGAAAAAATTGAGCCAGGCTGCCATTATAGCTGTCCATAATTGTAAAAGTGTTGCCAGTGCTGCCAACAATCTCTAACTAGCGGAACATAGCTATTTCCAGTCAGTGACCGCTTCAGTTGGACCAGAGGACTCAGTTCATTCCATGTAAACACAGCCTTTATGTAAGCACCACGAGTGCGCACAGTTCCTTTTTGACGTCTTGGCTCCATAGCTTCTTCTTGGGGTCTGCGCCACAGTTGAACCTGCCTTTAGCTCTTAGCAACTACAATCGGCCACGGTTTTCCAGTCGCCTAAGGGCCAACCGATACGGTCACGAGCCCAGGGGAGGCGCTGCAGGCGATGTCGTGCATTTAGCAGAGGCACTTGCGTCGGTCATTAGCTGCCGTAGCCCACTAATGCCATATTTCGCCGCATTGTTCCAACGGATACGTCGGTCGTACGTCACGCATTGATTCCTGCGGCTAGTTCAAGCCGTATTGCTTGTCTGTTGACAACTCAACGCAAACGCCTGCCGCTCTGGCCGAGCGGTTCTAGGCACTTTAGTCTGGAACCGAGCGACCGCTACGGTCGCAGGTTCGAATCCTGCCTCGGGCGTGAATATATATGTGTGTTGTCCTTAGGTTAGTTAGGTTTAAGTAGTTCTAAGTTGTAGGGGCTGATGACCTCAGATGTTAAGTCCCATAGTGCTCAGAGCCATTTGAACCATCATCTACGCAAACGTTGCTGCTCTCGGTCGTTAAGTAAAGGTAATCGTCCACTGCGTTGTGCTTGGTGAGAGCTATTGGCTGACATTAATTTCTGTCCTCTGGCAACAATCACGTCGGAAACCTTTTCACATGTGTCACCCGAGTACAAGTGACATCTCGGCCAACGCACTGCCCTTTTATACGTTGTGTGTGCGATGTTCCAGCCGTCTCTGTATGTGCACATCGCTATCACACAACTTTTGTGACCTCAGTGTATCCCAGCCTTTGTAGCCGGAGTCAGTAAAGCCGTCCTTTCGCGGGACCAGAAAGCGTTCGTGGGCGATTGGTCAGTGAAGTTTCATGGCGTCACTGTGTGAAATTTCACGTTCCACAAAATTCCGTATCGCGAAAGACTGAATAAACCAAATAAGATTTGTGATTCACCATATTTTAGTAAAATTATAAAGAAAAATAGATGCGTCGGTACAGGACTTGCCCCGAAAGGCAGAGGCCCAAAATTCGAATCCCGTTGCAGCTCACAGTTTCAAACTGCCAGGAAGTTTCATATCAGTACATATTCCGTTCCAGAGTGAAAATTCATTCTTAAAAATTACTTGCTTGTTGAAATTTGGTTCATTTTTTTCGATATTCACGTATTTGCGTTTGATGCGATCAACAATAACAGGAATAACAACAACAATACATGTTATTGCATTATGTCATACCAACTAGCACGGATACTGAAAACGTCAAGCCGGCCGCGGTGGTCCAGTGGTTCAAGGCGCGCAGTCCGGAACCTCGGGACTGCTACGGTCGCAGGTTCGAATCCTGCCTCGGGCATGGATGTGTGTGATGTCCTTAGGTTAGTCCTTAGGTTAGTTAGATTTAAGTAGTTCTAAGTTCTAAGGGACTGATGACCTCAGAAGATAAGTCCCATAGTGCTCAGAGCCATTTGAACCATTTTTGAAAACGTCAACAATGTGAAACACCCAACCATCACTTCTCTCAAATGACACGCTGAAAGCCACGGATCAGTGCAGTCTGATAGATGCCGTATTTCTCGACTTCCGAAAAGCGTTTGACTCTTGACCACATTGATGCTTATTATCGAAAGTGAGGTCGTATGGGGCATCAAGAGAAATTTGTGACTGGACTGAGGGACTTCCGGTAAGGAGGTCGCAGCATGTTATCTCGGATGTCGAGTCATCGACAGATGTAACTGTGGGTGTGCCCCAAGTAAGTGTGTTGTGACCCGTACTGTTCATGTTCTATAGTAATGACCTTGCAGAAAATATAAGTAGTCACCTTGGACGTTTCGCAGGTACTGCATAACTGTCTGAAAAAAAAGCACAAATATTCAGTCAGATCTTGATCAAATCTGAAAGTTGTGCTAAAGCTGGCAACTTCCTTTAAATGTTCAGAAATTTAAAATTGTACACGAAACGGAAAATTGTAGTATCCTGTGACTCCAGTACTAACGAGCCACAGTTGGCGTTGGTCAACTCATACAAATACCTAGCTGTAACACTTTCTGGGGACGTGAAATGGAGGAGTCACACACCTACAGTCGTTCTCAACACTCGTCTGTGTCACATGTGTGGCCGATTATTAAAGTGGGAAATTAAGCGCACAACAATGTAATCGACCAGTGCAGAGCAGTCTATTGTTCCGACGTATCTTAAATGCGGTGCCACCTTAATATTCACACAGAGTGAGTGATTGCTTTCTTTATGTGGATACGTTAGAGGGAGAGGCAGTAACGGCTCCGCTGAAGCTACTGATAAGGCTTATCTACTGTGTAAAAGCTGTGACGGTGCTTTCGCATAAAGCCTGCCACTTGTTTCTTTCGCCACAAAGGAGTCTGAGATTAACAGAAAACCCGTTAAGAGTGGCAAAACAAGTAGTCCGTCACTTATAATTCTGTTCGACAACGAGGACACTTAAATTAGTCTGTCACTGGGGCAAGCCAACGTTCCGTCGACAGCGAAGTAATGAAGGGTGGAGCACGTGTCCCGATTGGGGAAGAATTAGGACTCAGTCGTGGCGTCGTTTTGCCAATGAATGGTCGCTTCGCTGTAGAGTACGTAAAAAAATATTCAAAAACAGGTGAAACATGTTCCTTTGGCGATTATGGTGAGATTAATATTAATTAATTGATACGAGATAAACTATTTGGCGTCATGATGAGTAAATCTGTCACCAGTGTTTGTATCAACACGACGTTCTTATAGTGTTTATGTTCTTGTTTAATGCGATCCGGAAACTCGCTCGTCCATTTTTCTATGGAGGAATACATGGAGCACACCCGTTGTACAACTGATTTGCCGCATGCGAAAAGCATCGCTATACATGAAAGTCACGTATTTCGGAAAGATTACCATAATTTACAAGGTATCGTTCTGCGAACGTTTGGAAGCTGCAGCAGTAGTAGTAATATTTGGTGGTGGTGGGGTGATGGTGGTGGTGGTGGTGGTGGTGGTGGTGGTGGTTTGGGGCCTTTCATGTCTACGTATTCTCACCCATGAATTCTAAAACATATACCAGCTGGTATTTTGCCGTGAGGTGACGCAGTGAGCGAGAAAAAACTGAAATCAAAAGACATCTAATCACCTGTATACTATTTTATGCTGTAGCTCTATAAAGTCTCGTATGAAGTTATGTGAAAATATCGAGAATGATATGTCGGCTTACTGTAATGTTATGAACTGCTGTGATTGACTGTACCTCGAAGCCCCGAGAAATTCATAGAGAGAGAGAGAGAATGTCCGATTCACATACGTCATCTGACGGCAAGGACGACAACTTGCGATATCCGCTATCAACGATTTCTCCAGCGCCAGTGGGCCGTCACGTTGGTCTGGCCGCTGGCGTGGAGCTGGAGATAACCCAGCTACTGGATAGCTTCAAGACACAGTTTCCAAATACAGAAAAAGACTAGAAAAAAACAGGCCTCAGTAAGTAAACGATAAATGAAACAGACAAACACAGAAACACGAAATCTGAAGTAAAAGGAACGAAGAAAACGGGGGGGGGGGGGGGGGGGGGGGAGAATTATGGACAGATCAAAAGGAAACAGGAACACAGAAAACAAGAATGAAGAGATTGTGGAAAAACTATGTAACGTTAAAGTTAAAATACTGCCTTAAAAAGCAAAAGTGTGTAAGGACCACCACCACAATAATAATAATAATAATAATTCCAGGATGAAATTTTCACTCCGCAGCGGAGTGTGCGCTGATTTTAACCGGTAGAGCACTTTCCCGCCAAAGGCAAAGGTCCGGAGTTCGAGTCTCGGTCCAGCACACAGTTTTAATCTTCCAAGAAGTTTCAACAATAATAATAAAAATAATTATTATAGGCAAACTAAAGCACTGTAAATTTTATATCCCCAAAATATAATATAGTTTTTCAAACAATGTCAATTGATTTCTGTATAGCTCTTCTCGCAGAAAATTTCCTTTATGCTTTGTTGATTTCTTATATGAACTGCTTTTAGTTGCAAATTGGAGAAATTCAACAGTAAAATTGTAACAAACCCATAGCACTGACGCCAATACGTCTACTACCTTCTAAATTGAAGTTACAGGAGTGCTAGTCCCACAAGGTATGATGGAGAAGTTTGGAGGTAGGTGAAGAGGTACGGAGTGGACATTTGAAGGCGGGTGGAGAATTGTGCTTGGATTGCGCAGTCGGTATAACAGTTGCCCGCGAAAGGCAATTCTTGCGGGTTGGAACCCCGAAAGAGCACACAGGTTTTTGGTCAGTATGGTACAAGAAAGTAATTATACTTGAGGACATCCGCCGATATACCCGCGAAACCGCGGATATTCGCTATCAGTGCAGGCTTTTGTGACAAAGTACACTACTGGCCATTAAATTTGCTGCACCTAGAAGAAATGGAGATGATAAACGGGTGTTCATTGGACAAAAATATTATATTAGAACTGACATATGATTACGTTTTCACGCAATTTGGGTGCATAGATCCTGAGAAATCAGTACCCAGAACAACCACCTCTGGCCTTGATACACCTGGGCATTGAGTCCAACACAGCTTGGATGGCGTGTACAGGTACAGCTGCCCATGCAGCTTCAACACGATACCACAGTTCATCAAGAATAGTCACTGGCGTATTGTGACGAGCCAGTTGCTCGACCACCATCGACGAGACGTTTTCAATTGGTGAGAGATCTGGAGAATGTGCTGGCCAGGGCAGCAGTCGAACATTTTCTGTATCCAGAAAGGCCCGTAAAGGACCTGCAACATGCGGTCGTCCATTATCCTGCTGCTGAAATGTAGTGTTTCGCAGGGATCGAATGAAGGGTAGAGGCACGGGTCGTAACACATCTGAAATCTAACGTCCACTGCTCAAAGTGCCGTCAATGCGAACAAGAGGTGACCGAGACTTGTAACCAATGGCAGCCCATACCATCACGCCGGGTTATACGCCAGTATGGCGATGACTAATATACGCTTCCAATGTGCGTTCACCGCGATGTCGCCAAACACGGATGCGACCATCATGATGCTGTAAACAGAACCTGGGTTCATCCGAAAAAATAACGTTTTGTCATTCGTGCACCCATGTTCGTCGTTGAGTACACCATCGCAGGCGCTCCTGTCTGCGATGCAGCGTCAGGGGTAACCGCAGCCATGGTCTCCGAGCTGATAGTCCATGCTGCTGCAAACGTTGTCGAACTGCTCGTGCAGATGGTTGTTGTCTTGCAAACGTCCCCATCTGTTGACTCAGGGATCGAGACGTGGCTGCACGATCCGTTATAGCGATGTGTATAAGATGCCTGTCATCTCGAATGCTAATGATACGAGGCCGTTGGGCTCCAGCACGACATTCCGTATTACCCTCTTGAACCCACCGATTCCATATTCTGCTAACACTCATTGGATCTCGACCAACGCGAGCAGCAATGTCGCCATACGATAAACCGCAATCGCGATGGGCTACAATCCGACCTTTATCAAAGTCTGAAACCTGATGGTACACATTCTCCTCCTTACACGAGACATCACAACAACGTTTCGCCAGGCAACGCCGGTCAACTGCTGTTTGTGAATGAGAAATCGGTTGGAAACTTTCCTCATGTGAGCACGTTGTAGGTGTCGCCACCGGCGCCAACCTTGTGTGAATGCTCTGAAAAACTAATCATTTGCATATCACAGCATCTTCTTCGTGTCGGTTAAATTTCGCGTCTGTAGCACGTCATCTTCGTGGTGTTGCAATTTTAATGGCCAGTAGTGTAGTTATTACTGCGGATATAGCCGCCTATCTGAATACGACGAGACCTCTGTGGTTTCGCAGCTTTTGGAGCGCCGGTATGTGCAGTTGGGCGCACGTTCCGTGTTACATCACCGGGCCACTTTCGCCTCCCAATTTACAACAGGCCGTGCGACGGTAAAGCGGCGTGCAAACGCCCGAGCTGTCGTCTGCCTATCTGTCAACAACGGCCGAGTGCAAACAAGTGTGTGAGCCGCGGCTCAGACAACACGAACGTACGGTGAGTGACGCAGGATGCTCGCCAGCGTTATGCGCCGGGTCGAGGCGGCGGCGCGTCCGCTTAATATTTCACAGCGCGTTCCTCGACTCTGCTGTTCATATATGAGCACGTAAATGACGCACCGCGTAGCACGAGCGCGTGGGGCTGTGGAAGATTCGGTGATCGGTGAACAGGCGTCGTTGCTGCACGTGTTGGTCGCCGTAAGCGACGGCTGATGCGATACGTGACTGAATTTGAGGTTTGTTTGTGCATGAATGTAACCGATAGTGATTACCGGTCAAACAAAATTACAAGACGCTCATTAAGATATCAATACACGTATAACGTGCGTGACCACGTAGCGAGATTTGTCATGTTGTGGAAAAGGCATTATTGAATGTAGGCACTAACGAAGCTAAGAGGTGTTCGTGTTGTGATGTGCCCGTAGGAGTTACTAAATAAAGTAAATAAAACTGTGGCTGTGCCATTGTGTCCATGCAGTGCTCCGGAGAAATGATTTGGCAGCGGTATAGGCTGTGAAGTACAAGTAGTTGAGAACTGTTCTTGTGAAAATACGTAATTACGGACATTTAAATATAGACATTGCACAACGAAATTGAATAATAAACAGGTCTGGTTTATAATGAAGATACGTACGTGGTACGAAGGAACAATACTAAAATAAAATACGCGCAAAGGCTATCAGGAAATAGCCGGCCGATGTGGCCGTGCGGTTCTAGACGCTTCCGTCAGGAACCGCGTGACCGCTCCGGTCGCAGGTTCGAATCCTGCCTCGGGCATGGATGTGTGTATGTCCTTAGGTTAGTTAGGTTTAAGTAGAGCCATTCTATCAGGAAACAACAACATAGTGAGGTATGCAGAATTTCAGACAAACAAATCCTTAAAACAAATGACCACAACGTGGTATGTAATATCAACAGAAAGGCAGCACTGCACTGTAAATCACTGCAGTAACTGAATTAAGGGCCGGCCGGTGTGGCCGAGCGGTTCTGGGCGCTACAGTCTGGAACCGCGCGACCGCTACGGTCTCAGGTTCGAATACTGCCTCGGGCGTGGAAGTGTGTGATGTCCTTCGGTTAGTAAGGTTTAAGTAGTTCTAAGTTCTAGGAGACTGATGACCTCAGAAGTTAAGTCCCATAGTGCTCGGAGCCATTTGAACCAATTAAGTTACGTAACATTCCACGTGAAATAGAGTACGACACCTTAAGACAATTCAGTTGACCTCCAATAAAGCAGAGGAGTAAACAAGAGCATATCGTTCCAAATGGAATCCAGCGTGAAGCAGAGGAGTGTTTCACTCGGGGACTCAAGTATAGGGCATACAGCACAACAGGGCCAGAACTAAACGCGTGAAAGATATTTGAGGTTTGAACATCGCAGCGTAATCATTGATACAGCAACAGTGCTCGTACGCAAAATGGAACGTGGTTGCCTCGTGACTGCCCAGGCAGGAGAAAAAGGTCCGTGCGTTGCTCAAGTAATTGTTCACCTCTCCGTGTTTAGGGAAGGACAATGTCAGATACCAGCGACGTGACTTTGAAACAGCGCTTATTGACAAGTGTGTGGGTCCATGAACGGAAGCACAACTAAAATATGACATGATGGATAGGTGTAGCGGACGTTTCGGTTGAGAACCAACAAGTGGTCACATTTTGATGAAGAGGGAGAAAAAAAGATTTTCGCCTGGGAGTGTTTCGGATGCCCTCCGCTCTGGTCGTGCATAACCCGGAATGGAAATGCATGTGCTGAAGTTAGCTCGCCAGTGATACGTTCACGCTGAAAGTGTACCAGGAGGCGAGCTGCAGCGAGTGTTCCAGCCGGAAATTTTGCACAACAGCCGGACTACTCATTTTAAACAAATATGGAATCAACTGAGTATTCTCAGTCACTTATCAGTAATAAATTACAGTCAGTTGTTTGCGATGTAAACCTTAAACGTGCTTCTAGCGAAGAAATACAGTCGTAAAAGAGACTTATCATTTGGAAGCTATGATACCAATTAATTACTCTTATTTCTTCCTAAGACAATCTTGCGTCAAAAGAAATCAAAAGTTCTTCATTCGAACTTCGAGGAAAAACATAAGACATGAACATATATGGAATGTCTCGGAAGAGTAACTTGGAGCATTTTCTGTGATATTTCGGCAGGTGTTTGCAATTCTGTTTTTGAAACGTGCAGCTGGAGTCAGCCCATAACAAATAATGATTATCAAGTCTTGCACGCGACCTCCAGTGTCGATGGAAAACGTCAGTCTGGTTCGGTTTACGAAAAACATAATTTTTGAAGCGGATTTTTACTTGTCCATTCAGTTGAGCGGTCCCGTATTGCTCTAGTGTTGATGTTGTTGTTGTTGTGGTCTTCAGTCCTGAGACTGGTTTGATGCAGCTCTCCATGCTACTCTATCCTGTGCAAGCCTCTTCATCTCCCAGTACGTACTGCAGCCTACATCCTTCTGAATCTGCTTACTGTATTCATCTCTTGGTCTCTCTCTACGATGTTTACACTCCATGCTACCCTCCAGTACTAAATTGTTGATCCCTTGATGCCTCAGAACATGTCCTACCAACCGATCCCTTCTTCTAGTCAATTTGTGCCACAAACTCCTCCCCAATTCTATTCAATACCTCCTCATTAGTGATGTGATCTACCAATCTAATCTTCAGCATTCTTCTGTAGCACCACATTTCGAAAGTTTCTATTCTCTTCTTGTCTAAACTATTTATCGTCCATGTTTCACTTCCATACATGGCTACACTCCATACAAATACTTTCAGAAACGACTTCCTGACACTAGTGCGATATCCGTTTTATCGATATGTATTATCAGAGACAGTTAAACGCGAAGAATAACCGGTACTCCAGCAAGGACTGAGCAGTGCTGCCGCATGGCGGTAGCAGTCAGTGCGGACCAAGGCAGTGTTGTCGCTCTGTGTGTTTGTGTATGTAGGGTGGGCCTCAATTTTGCGTTCTCTACGTCTTCGCTAAAAGACCTAACAAAAGCCGGACAGGCCAGAGTCGGAAATATCTGGCCAAACACGACCGGAAAAAGGCGGACATGAGTGGCTACAGCCGAACCCCTTGTAATCCTGACCGCAGACCTTGGAACTGAAAGGAGCACAATGCAACTGCTCACGAAACTTGACTTTCGCCCACGAACACTCCAGCCGATGACCGTCAGTGGAGGCGTAGTGTCGAGCTGTGTAGGGATATTGGTATTGCATACACAGCTGTTCTGAACAATAACTGTACATGTGATTCTTCAATTTCTCCAGGCGTATTTTATGACGAAATAAATCTCGGGTGAACAGCCTGATATGAATGTGTATAGGGCACAACATTTCGACAATCGGCCACGTTGCCATCATCAGGAGCGCTGTTGTACTGACCGGCGACCCGACATGAAATGGCTGGGTCAATACCCATGGTGTATTTGAAGAACCAGCGTCCTTGAAAACGCTCTGTCTTACGAGGTGTTCCTTGATGGTGCGGATTCAGGGTTATATATGGTATTGGCTAGGGGTCGGTTTTCCCCTGGGTAGATGATGTTAGTGGAGGCGGCGGCGATGATGATGTAAGTGTATGTTTGCGCATGAATTTATATGACTAACGCCTGAATTGGCGATGGATGGTAGTGATTGGTGCTCTCTGGCCAGGGTTTTCATCCCTTCCCAGAGAGTTGATGAGTTGGTGTGGTGATGCGTTGGATGATTCGTAGAATTTTAATGATTTTTGTTTTATGAGATGATAGAATGAGGGCTGTCCTAACATTGCTCTGATCTCCTCGTTGCTCGAGAACCATGGGGTGTCTGCAACTATACGGAAGGCTGTGTTTTGGATGATTTCCAACTGTTTGAGGTTGGTGTCTGCTGCCATACTCCACGCTTCTGAACCGTAGAGCATGGCTGACAGGATGATCGTTTTCCAAATTTTGAGTTTGGCAGGTACTGTGAGTCCCCTGCCTTTAAGGAGTGGATATAACTGAAAGAGCCGGGCGGAGCCCTTGTTTCTGGCCTCTTTGATGTGATGGGTAAATGTCAGATTCTTATCCAGTTTTAGCCCTAGGTAGGTAACTACTTCTTTCCAGGGTAGTACCTGGTCGTTGTGCGTGATGTTCACTATGGGGCGTTTGATTTTGTGGCTGAATAATATAGTCTGGCATTTGTCTGCGTTGATCTTTATTTTCCACAGATTGCACCACTTTGTCACTTTGTCTAGGTGTCGTTGTAGGCGGTAGGCTAGATAGTTGATGTTTCTGCCACTGTGGTATAATGCAGTGTCATCTGCATATAGGGCAATGTTGCCACCCGGCTCCTTCGGCAGATCGTTTGTATATAGTAGATATAGGAGGGGGCCAAGCACAGATCCCTGTGGGACACCCGCTTCTATTTGTTTTAGCTCGCTGTTTGCTCGATCTACTGTAGAGTAGAATTTTCTTTCCACCAGGAACGAGTGGATTATTTTAAGCAGGTGAAGTGGGCAGTTCATCTTCGACAGTTTGTATAGCAGACCGCCATGCCAAATCCGGTCGAACGCTTTTTCAGTGTCCAGGATAATGGCCGCTGTGCTATTGCCCTGGCTCTTCTCTGTGCAGATGTGCTCCACCAGACGAATGGCTTGTTGTGTTGTGCTATATCCAGCACGAAATCCAAATTGTTCGGGGATAAGGATGTTGTTGGCAGATAGGAATTGTAGTAGGGAGTTTTGGACGAGGATTTCAAGTAACTTAGATAGGTGGTTGAGCAGGGAGATTGGTCGATAGTTTTGAGGGAATAGGTGATCTATATTTGGTTTCGGGATTGAACCGGCGGTGGGCCGGCGCCATGTATATATAGGACTATCCCCCCCTCCCGCTCCTCCCTAGGCGCTTCGGGGCAGGAGGTAAGAATAACGAGAGCGGTGCCGGCAGACACTTCTGAACGAGAAGACCCAGGACGCAGCGCCCAGACGGCGGGAGAACGGACGCTGCACCTGGACCACGCGCGGGGCGCGGACCGCACCGACTGAGGGAGGAGCGGGACAAACACAAGGATGGGGCCCCTCCACCCCCACACCAACGTGGTGACCAAACCAAAAGTTCTACTGGAACCTCCGTAAACCTGTTAGTTTAGAATCAGGCGTCACAGGATGCGGGCTGTGATGTTGTCCATGCGTCTGGGTAAGATTACTCATTAACATGGTCCATCAGGAGATAGAAGTGGTCGAAAACGATTGAAGGGTAGCGGTTGTAAGGGCAGAGGAAAAAAAAAGTGCCTAGGCAAGAGCCAGGGGAAAAAAACCTCTGTGACAGTAGGACGGGTAGTAAGGGCAGTAGCGGCTTGCTATCTGCGACAGTGCATGCAAGGTGGGGTTGTGTTAGTTCGAGGTATCGTGCATCGTTACCTTTGTCGTTGTTGGAGCTTGTTGCGGCGCTTGCTGCAGTTGCTGCGTCCCTGCAACAGTTCAAGGTCGTTGTGGATTAGTGGGCGATCGGTCATAGATCGGCTCACGGACGGTGTAGGGGGTGTGTGTGGCTGGTTTGCGTGCTGTGTACAGTACGGTTTCCCTGCGGTTGCCTGTTTTTCGGCTAGTCTCACATCTGGGTTTCCAGTAATAGCTGTGTTGCAGGGGCTCGCCAGTACTGTCGTGTTAGCGTTCTATAGACCATAGATGTTCAGTTCCTAGCCAGTAATGTCTTTGGTCTGTTATGCTTCCATCTATGGTTGTGGTCGTAGTTACCCAGAGAAAGGATAAACGGGTTGCGCGAGTGTCTTGTGTTATTGTACAGTCGTGTGGAGAGTTTTTGGAATACCTGCAAGATAGTATCTAGCCGATATTCCCGGTGAAGGTCCGCGATGCGTGTGTAGCGCGGAGCGTTGCTTATGATTTTGAGTACTTTGTTCTGTATGAGCTGCAGACGGCGCAGGCGAGTTGGCGCAGCGTATCCCCAGACCGGGGCTGCATACGTCATCATGGGTCAAATAAGTGTCATGTACATGGACCTAGACACCCTCCTGTTCAGTGTGCTACGCCTGTTAAGCATAGGGTAGAGTTCTTTGAGCCTCGCGTTAGCTTTGTTGGTCACGTGTTGAATGTGGTCCCCCCAGAGTAGTTTCCTGTCCAGCCAGACACCGAGGTATTTGACCTTCTCGCGGAAACGTATTGGGCGTGCATGTAGTGTTATTGGGTTGCAGTGCTGATGTTTGCGCAGTTGCTTCGGTCTTCTAGTGAACAGAACGGCCTCTCACTTGTCGACGTTTACTCTAACACGCCATTTCACCAGCCAAGGCTCCGCCGTTCTGAGTGCAGTCTGTAGTCGTGAGTTGATGTTAGACGGCTTCCAATCTTGCGCAAGGATGGCAGTGTCATCCGCGTAGATTGCTACCGTCGTGTTATGTGTAGCTGGGAGGTCGTTAATGTAGAGGTTAAACAGTAAGGGCCCTAGGATACTTCCTTGGGGTACTCCTGCCTGTATACCATGTCGTGTCGATTGTTTGCCCTGCACGTCGGTGTTGAAACTCCTGTCCGTGAGATATGAGTGTATGAGACGTACGAGCCCGTCGGGGAACCCTGCGTCACTAAGTTTGCGTATTAGGCCGTTGTGCCATAGACGATCGAAAGCCTTTTCGATGTCCAGGAACACCGCCCCAGTTGCCTTGCTTGTGTTGTATCCGTGTGTTACGTATTCAACGACGCGGAGTAGTTGTTGTGTTGTTGAGTGGTGATTCCTGAAACCAAATTGGTCCGGTCTCAGGGTGTCGTTTGAGATGCAGTGCCTGGTGAGTCGTTTCAATATTACCTTCTCAACGATCTTGCTGAGCGCGCTCAGCAGACTGATGGGTCGGTAATTTTGTGGGAGGGAGTGGTCTTTCCCCGGCTTCCTGAACATCAGGACCTTGGCCGCCTTCCAAAAGGCGGGGAAGTGTTGGTGCTTGAGTATGGCATTCGTGATGTGTGTTAGGTAGTCTACAGCTTTGTCCGTGAACTCCTGGAGGACACGGTTTTGAATGCCATCGTGACCAGGGGCCTTCCTAGCGGTGGTATGCATGATGGCCCATTTGACTTCTGCTGTACTAGCTTGTCGGATGTTGTTGCGCGCTGGTTGGGCCAAGGCAGGAGTGGGAGGGGGATTGTCCTATATATACATGGCGCCGGCACACCGCCAGTCAGTACATCAGCGCACCTGATGATGGCAACGTGGTCGATTACTGAAACATTTTCTCCTACGCACACTCATACCATGCTGTTCACCCGAGATTTATTTCGTCAATAACTGTACCAAGGTTACTAAATAATAAGGTTGGGCAGTAAGCGCTCTGCTCTGCCATTGGTTGGCCTAGTGACGTCAGCGTGGAAGCAAGCGCTCACAAGCAGACGACACGGCATGCGCGTTTACGTCAAGTTTTTGGCGGAAGATTTTGTTTATACCAGAAATGAGATGTCTAAACTGCTTTTCTGCTGCTAAAATATTACAGTTAAAACTGAGGAGTTATATTCTTTCGCGGCTTATGCCTCACACATCGGTAAAATGTCAGATCACAACCACACTGACACACACTTGAAATTTGAAACCTCGGCGCAAATAAATCAGAAACTATTCATTTAATCGCATTGAAATGAATTTACTTACGAGCTCGAAGTTGCACACACTTGTTTGTAAGAACAGAATTCCTTCTTTCTAAAGCCGCTATAGTATCCATCAAAGTAACTTTATCTGTGTCTGAAAAAAAAACTGTCATCTGTACATGTGCTCTTATTATGATGTTTCTTATTTGGTGACAGCTTTTCCAAAGTTTCCAGAGATTTCTTATGTAGTTCTCGTTTCTTATACCGTTTGGTTCTGTCTTCTGTTGCGGGTGACACATTGACAGTCGCACTACTGCACGGCAAATTGCACGAAGGAACTGCATCTGGCTTGAGCATTCTTTTTCGGGGCAAATTAAGCAAATCAGACTGTAAATCCCTTAAGTAATCTGTTTCTGCGAAATGGCGAGAACATATTCTTGCATGCGCAACATTTACACTGTCTTTCCTACAACATTTCGACAACCATAGTTTTTGTAATTATTTCATTACGCGGGAAACTGTGATACATTATGTCAGTTCCCTTTGTGCTCCAGTTGTAGGAAAAACAGGCCTTTACAGCACAGCCTGGCATTGTAAAAATTAATTTTCTCACTCACTTGTAGATTCCCCAATAAGAATTTCACAGGACGAACCATAAACTATAGAGCTGGCGAACACAATGTTGATTCCGCTGTCCACTATCGCTAACTATTTCAGTTCCGAATCAAATATCAATTACAGCAAAAACCGTTAACACTCCCGAATTCCGAATGTTTCCGCTGTTGACTGAGTACCTCAGAAGAAAGAACTCAATCAAAATACTCCTTCAAACACAAAACAACACAAGAAAAACAATCACACACAATTCGAACTGTGTACTGTTTGTCACAGCTGCTTCCACCGTGACGTCATGCGCACAACTGAGAAAACACGTTGCTTTCTGCGCCCCCCCCCGTAACTGTACATGTTATTACAGTTACAGTGAAGTAATTGCACGCACGAAGGAACTTACTGGCCACCCTGTACAAGGTGCAGGCACTGTCCCAACACTCCAGCAACAATACTGAACAAGCGCCATAAACAAAACCGGCCGACACCGCTCTGTGTAGAAGGCACCACTGTCCCTTTGCTATGGACGGACATGGCGCTGTCCCGTTGCTCGTTCGTGCTCCCGCTTAAAAAAACGCCAGCTCCCAACGTCTTGCTCCTTCCGATGACTGCTCCGTTCCGCTGCTTCTGGTTAGACCCCAATAGGACTCCTCGGTCGCCAGCTCGTGGACGCTGGTGGCGAGAGCTGCAACGTCCATGACGACTCGAAAGCTCGCAGTGAGAAAACTGCCAACTGCCTGCCTGCTGAGCGGAACAATGCGAAATTCACGAAAGGCGTGCGCGCGCCCCGTAGTTCCATTTCTACTACTCCTCATTATTTTCTTCTGCATTGGTTTATTCTCAATCCACACTCTGCCCTCGGTAAAATGTTCATTCCATTCGATAGGTCCTTTCACCTTCACAGAAGTCAACATGTCTTCAGCGAATCGTACAGGGTGTTTCAAAAAGAATGACCTGATTTTGCACACTAAAATATACGAAGCCTGGGAAGTGCCAGCAAGGAAATGTGTGTGTTGTTAGAATGGGCGTGACCTAGAAAATCGCTATTAGATGTCAACCAATGCGTTTTTTTAGTTTGTAATCAGTCAGAAGTAAGATGGCGTCCTCTCAACAGATCTCGTCTTGTGTGCTGTCGTTTGCAAAGAGAGAGTCAGTGATTTCGGTCTACCGTGCTTCTCGTTGGCGTTGTAGCGTTGATCCGCCTGCACCCAAAAACTTTTGTCGCCAGTCTGAAGAGACAGCGTGCTTGTGTAAAGGTAAGCGTTCCGGTCGACATCGCATTTCTGATGTCATGGTGGGAATAATTCGTCCTACTTTTGAGCGGAGTTCACGAAAGCCTACTCTCCGTGCAAGTAGAGAAATGGTAATGCCTCATACGACACTCTGGCAAGTGCTGCGGCGTCGTTTGGTCTGTAAACAATACAGACCGCAATTAGTGCAGGCTCTTAGGGCTGGTGATAAAAGGAAACTGGTGGACTTCAACAATGCTCTGCGTAGAGCTGTCAGTGCTAACAGACTAGCAACATTGGGTGAAATGACTGCGGAAATTAATGTGTGTCGTACGTAGCCGTTAGGATAGTGTGGCGAAATCTGGCGATAATGGGCTGTGACAGCAGAGGCCCGGCGCGAGTGCATTTGCTACCAGCACGACATATCCTACCATGGGCTCATAACCATATGAGTTGGATCCTAGAGGACGGGAGAACCGTGGTTTGGTCAGATGATTCTAGACTTCAGTTGGTAAGAACTGATAGTAGTCTTAGGATGTGGGGCAGACCTCACGCGGCATGGACCCAAGTTGTTTACAAGGCACTGTGCGAGCTGGTGGTGGCTCTATAATGGTGTGTGCTGTGTTTACATGGAATGGACTGGTTCCTCTGGTCGAACTGAACTGATCGTTGATCGGGAATGACTCTGTTCGGCTGCTTGGAGTCCATTTGCAGCAATTTATAGTCTGCATGTTCCCAAACAACAATGGAGTTTTTATGGATGACAATGCGCCACTTCACCAGTCCACAGTTGTTTACGATTGTTTTTTTATCTTTATTTCATAAGCAGTACTAATAATACAATATTAACCCACCTCCTAAGATGATTAGTGGGTCATGAAATGATACATAAATTGGATTACAATGCAGCTTTTACAGTTACAGTTATGTTAGTCAGCTACAGTTAACTACTACAATATGTTAGTTTTAGTTTTGTACGACAATGGGCAATTTGATCTAACTACTTGTTACTTAACTAATCTGAGTATTACCTGCAGCGTCACAGGTGTGCCAGTAGAGTCGAAACCAACTTAGGATAGCCAGGCTCCACGAGCTAAACCCGAGGAGCATGCCCCTGGCACTGGGCTGGCCAAGCTAAGTAATCGCTGCAGTTTCCTAAATTAATGTCCTAATCTAAGTCCTACAAAACTAACTTAACCTACGTCGTATCCGATGCTTTGTCGCAATCGGTGGTGTTGACTCCCCCTCCTACTCCTGTACGTGGCGGATTCCAACTATGATGGAAGTCGGCCAGCCCACGCACAGGCGGTATGGGAATGGGATCTGGTCTCAATCGGTTTGATCTACAAGTTGATACGTAATCTAGGTCCTTCAGATATTCTACTAACACTTTTCGTGATACCCCATCTGCCTATGCATTCAAAGTGTGGAGGAACATTCTGGAAAATTCGACAGAATGATTTCGGCATCCAGATCGCCCGACATGCTTATGGGAATAATGGAGAGGTCAGTTCGCGCACAAAATCCTGCACCGGCAATTACGGACAGCATAGAGGTAGTGTAGCTCAATGTTTTTTGCAGGATAATTCCCGGTGGATACTTGTTGAATCCATAGCACATAGAACTGCAACACTACGCTGGGCAAAAGGTGGAGGTCGCCCCGAGTGACCTCTAGTCATTCCAGTGTGCGTCCCGTAGGCAACTGGGTGACCCCTTTGCGCACAGGAAGTGGCGCCGTGACCGCGACGCGTTCTGCACGGTGTCGCGGCCGCCTCAGCTTAGCTTCCGGGCAGTCTGTAGCCCGCTGAGGAAGAGAGGAAAGGAGAGCTGAGGATGGGGGCTATTGTGACGCGGCCCTCTTCCGGAACGGCGCACTCGCCGACCTGCCTCTACGGCGGCACCGCCCAACTCGCTACAAAAACGGCTTCTCGGCTCGCGCGCCGCTTCTCGCCCTCACCCCTCTGCCTCTGTCTGATCACACTTGTTACTAGCGTCCACAGCTCGTGGTCTCGCGGTCGCGTTCTCGCTTCCCGAGCACGGGGTCCCGGCGGGGTCAGGGATTATCACCTGCCTCGAGATGACTGGGTGTTTGTGTTGTCCTCTACTTCCTGAAAGTGGCGCGACTGAACTGAGCAAAGGCTGGGAATTTGTACGGGGGCTGATAACTGCGCAGTTGAGCGCCCCACAAACCAAACATAATCGTCATCGTCATCGTCATCATCGTCATCATCGTCGTCGTCGTCGTCGTCGTCGTCGTCACCACCACCACACTTGGTACTAGCCTAACTGATTGCATGCATCGCTTCCTGTTCCATTAAATTCGTTCGTGTCATTCGCTGTCGGATGCTACAGAGCAAGTACCAGTCACCCCACGCTCTTTCTAGCGTGTAGCGTCTCTCGGGTGCGATACAGGCCTGAAACGTCATTGAGAGGTTGTAAGTAGGCTGTTTAGGTTTTTATGGTTGGTGACGCCACGTAGCGCTCTGTATGAAAATCACTGACTGTGCTGTGTGCAGTCTGTGGTTGGCATTGTTGGAATATTTGCTATTGCAGTGTTGGGCGGTTGGATGTGAACAGCGCGTAGCGTGCTGTAGAGATGGGCAAACTGAAACACGTAACTGTTTCGAAACAAATGAAACAGTACAATGTAATGTTCCGATACGCTGTTTCGAAACAGTGAAACAGTTTGTGTTTTGTAATCTAATAAGCCTACACATTTTATCATCTTGAATGTCTACTGTATAAGTATGTCCATATAAACACAAATAAGGTGCGAGAGCGCTAATCGTGTCGCAGAAAGTATGAAACTATCACTTAGGCGTCTTGACAGTTTCGTATTTCCTGCAGCAAATGCGCTGCTTTCGTGTCGCGTGACTTTCATACTTTTCAATTGGCTGAGGACAGCCATAGCTGAAGACAGAAGAACCACCACGAACGGAACTGGAGGTGGGAGCAAACTGCAGAAACAATGGATATTCTAATGGGAGTCCCACATTCCGTTAGTATGGGTAATATACCCATCCTGCTAATTTCCATTTACACAAAGGGAATCATTGCGATAATAGGCACAGTGACTATAGACTCACAAATAACGCAAAATAATTCGAATAAATAACAAAATATAACAAATTTTTTTTGTCTTTCAAGGTGTTTCGAACCGTTACTATAAATTCACCATTTTTCCCAGCCATTCCCGTACACCATTACACTATCAGTGATTTGTCAAACAGATTGCTTGCAATTATACCTACATCAAATTTATGTATATGTCTAATAACTGTCACTCTACGCCTTTTTTTATTCAAAATGTTGTAGGCTTACTTGCGTTTCTTAATATGATTACTGTACATGAACAGGGAAGCGTATGTTATAAAAAAAGTGTAATTTAAGTGAATGATTTTCACATATTTATTATTTTGAATGTGAATAGTATGCGTTGTTTTATTGTTTGCTTAGTGTTTATAAAGCAGATGTTACGCCATTTCGAAACAGGACAATCAGCTAGAAACGAAGCTTTATTTTCGGATATATTAAGCTTCATGCTATTCCTTGTCAAAAAGATTTCGACACTCTTGAAAGAGTTTCATGAAGTGGTATGTTGTGTTTCAGTACCTGTGCCGAGCCCGAATCTCGTCCGACACAGAGTGGAATGAAACATCACTGTTTCGATACAGTTAGTCAGTTCCAGGCACAGGTGGACTGAAACAGCCTTATTTTGAAACAACGATACAGTTTCTGTGTCTGGCTCGAGATCGAATCTGGTCCGAGACAGGGGCAGAATGAAACACCACTGTTCCGAAACAGTGAACCACAACCGTTCCGAAACACTGAAACAGTTCCACGTATAGATTCACTGTATCGAAACATAGAATCAGTGGCCAAGTTTAGCGTGGTGCAGTTGGAGGTGAGCCGCCAGCAGTGGTGGATGTGAGTAGAGAGATGGCAGAATTTTGAGAGCGGACGATCTGGACGTGTGTCCATCAGAAAGAGTAAATTTGTAATACTGTATATCATATATATATATATATATATATATATATATATATATATATATATATAATGGCTTTTGAACATTATTAAGGTAAATACATTGTTAGTTCTCCATCAAAATCTTTTATTTGCTAACTATGCCAATCAGTAGTTAGTGTCTTCAGTAGTTTGAATCTTTTATTTAGCTGGCAGTAGTGGCGCTCACTGTATTGCAGTAGTTCGAGTAACGAAGCTTTTTGTGAGGTAAGCGATTCATGAAAGGTGTAGGTTATTGTTAGTTAGGGCCATTCTTCTGTAGGGTTTCTTGAAAGTCAGATTGCGTTGCGCTAAAAATATTGTGTGTCAGTTTAGTGTTGATCAGAATAAGTAAAGAGAGAAATGTCTGAGTGCGTTCAATTTTGCTCAGCTGTTTTAAAGTCAAATAACGTAAGAGGTTTTTCAGCACAGTAATTAATAAATTTTTCTAAGGGGATGTTTCAATGTTTATGGTGTTGCTTCGTCACCATCCATGACGAGATTAATAAGTGAAGAAGACTGGGTATCATTGTTCATGAGACAATGCTAAATCAGTGTGGAAGTAGCATGGTTGATTCATGTCGGTAATCATAAGCGTGCTTGCATCTCTGCCGCGCTTTTTGCGATTTATCATATAATGGGGGCTTACCTGAAAGTTCTGCCTATCTCCTTCAGCACCGGAGAGGTCACAATAGTCTGAATAGTCATGTGTTTGGGTTTACAGGAACTGGGGGAAAGCTACAGATGAGTATCAGAGATGGTCTGATTCCAGAAGTCATATATCGGTCTCAGAATCCATGGGAAAAAAGATCCGGGAGCTTCAAAGATTGGGAAAAGCCATAGATCCACAAGTCTGGACTAATATTGGGTCAAACAAGCTGTAGTTTGTTGTTGTTGTTGTTGTTCTTCTTCTTCTTCAGTTTAGGCAATGCAACCTATTCCGGCTTCCAAACAAATCTGACCATTGTTTCTTTTGTCTTCCATGGTGACTTCTTCCATTTGGCCTGTATACACTGAGGTGAGAAGATTTATGGCATAGCGATATGTACATGTATAGAGATGACGGTAGTGTCACACAAAGCATAAAAAGGCCGTGCAGTGACAGCTCCGTCATTTGCACTCAGCTGATTCATGTAATAAGCTGTCCGACGTGATTATTTCAATGTAGACAAGTATAATGTGCTGCGAATACATAGAAAGAATGATCATTTATCATTTAGCTACAATATAGCAGGTCAGCAACTGGAAGCAGTTAATTCCATAAATTATCTCAGAGTAGGCATTAGGAGTGATTTAAAATGGAATGATAACATAAAGTTGATCGTCGGTAAAGCAGATGCCACACAGAGATTCATTGGAAGAACCCTAAGGAAATGCAATCCAAAAACAAAGGAAGTAGGTTACAGTGCGCTTGTTCGCCCACTGCTTGAATACTGCTCAGCAGTGTGGGATCCGTACCAGATAGGGTTGATAGACTAGATAGAGAAGATCCAACGGAGAGCAGCGCGCTTCGTTACAGTACCATTTAGTAGTCGCGAAAGCGTTACGGAGATCATAGATAAACTCCAGTGGAAGACTCTGCAGGAGAGACGCTCAGTAACTCGGTACGGGCTTTTGTTGAAATTTCGAGAACATACCTTCACCGAGGAGTCAAGCAGTATATTGCTCCCTCCTACGTATATCTCGCGAAGAGACCATGAAGATAAAATCAGAGAGATTAGAGCCCACACAGAGGCATACCGACAATCTTTCTTTCCACGAGCAATACGTGACTGGAATAGAAGGGAGAACCGATAGAGGTACTCAAGGTACCCTCCGCCACACACCGTCAGGTGGCTTGCGGAGTATGGCTGCAGATGTAGACGTAGACACAGATTATAGCTGCACGACGGGAATTAACAGACTGTGATCGCGGAATGGTAGTTTGAGCTAAACGGATGCAACATTCCACTTCGAAAATCATGAGCGTATAAAGTATCCTGAGATTCAGTCTGTCAAGAGTGTGCTGAAAGTATCACATTTCAGGCATTACCTCTCACCACGGATAAGGTGGTGGCCGACGGCGTTCACTTAACGAGCGAGAGCAGCAGCATTTGCTTAAAATTGTCAGTCTAACGGACAAGCAACACCTGCTTGAAACAACTGCAGAAATCACTGTGGGACGTACGAAGAACGTATCCTTTAGGACAGTGCGGCGAAGTTTGCCGTTAATGGGCTATGGTAGCAGACGATCGACACCACTACCTTTTCTAACAGCATGCCATCGCTTGCAGTGCCTCGCCTGAGCCCATAATCCCGTAATGATTACGGTTGGCCCCTAGACAACTGAAAAAGTGTGACCTGGTCAGATGCACCCCGATTCCAGTTGGTAAGAGCTGATGGTAGGGTTCGAGTGCTGCTTAGACCCCATGAAGCTAGGGACCTAAGTCATCAACGAAGCACTTTGCAAGCTGGTGGTGGCTCCATAATGGTCAGGGTCCTCTGGTTCAACTGAACCGATGATTCGCCGGAAATGGTTATGTTCGGCTACCTCATTTGCAGTCGGTCATGGACTTAATTTTTCCAAACAACAGTGGAATTTTTACGATTGGCAATGCGCCATCTCACCGGACCGCAGTTCGCGATTGGTTTGAAGAACGTCCAAGGCAATTCCAGCGAATGATTTGGCCACCCAGATCGCCCGACGTTGGACATAACCGAGAGGTCAGTTCGTGCACGAAACCCTGCGCCGTCAACACATTCGTAGTTATGGACATGGTGGCGTTTGATTTGTGTCGGCTCGATGGTGATGGTTGTGCCAGTCTGGTTGACATGGAACAGCGTCCGTCGATCGAGACGACTCCGATCTGTAACTGTTAAAAACGAACTCATCGCTTGGTCGATTTGTGTCAGACACTATCTCCCTTAGACTAATATCTGCGTATCGATGGAGCAGCACGCGGGAATGTGTAAGCAGCCCTTGTTTAAAACTGAAGCACTGGTGTTCGAAGTCTGTCGGTCTTTTTTACTTTGAACCCACAGCGACTGCACTACTCGGTACCGCAACCACTGGACTCGCATTCGGGAGGACGACGGTTCAATCCTGCGTCCGGCCATCCTGATTTAGGTTTTCCGTGATTTCCCTAAATCGATCCAGGCAAATGCCGGGATGGTACCTTTGAAAGGGCACGGCCGACTTCCTTCCCCATCCTTCCCTCATCCGATGAGACCGATGACCTCGCTGTTTGGTCTCTTCCCCCCACACAGACAACAACGGTACCGCAACAACTCCCTTGATGTGAAACAATTAACCAAATATGGTTCGCGTGTTCGCGACAGGCTGATAAGCTTACGCGAACGTGAAAACTGTAGTTCTTATGCCCGGTTTGCGAATGAGTGTTCAAACGCAAATAATAGGATATCTTGAATTATAAAGTCCATCACTCAAGCCGATGCCACATCATAGTTTTGCGAGGATGTTGATTTATTAATTAAGATAGCGCCGTCAAGGCATCGCTACGGTGTTAATTCAACAACTAATACGACGTAATTACAGAGATAAAGTACTCTTCTGACAGCCTACAGAAAGGGTAGTATTTCGGTGTAAAGTTGCTGTTCACTGTTAATGAAATACTGAATTATCTTTCACTTCTGCGTTCCCTCAAGTAATAATTAATTTCACAATTACACAGTAAATTTCCATTAAATGACGTAGCCGACACGAAACATTGTTATATTGGAGTTTATGGAAGATCTTGAATCTATTTGCATCAGCGATTCTGACATTGCCTACAGCTTCCGACAACACGGCGCAACTGTAAGTTCTTCGTGATCGCGTGTAGCTGTTACATACTCAAGGCTAATAATAGAGTTTATGTCGGCGGTTGGTACATTGCTGTGTCCTTTGATGTTCGTGACAATCACAGATCACGAAGGCTAAGTCCCATCGTTAATCGGGAATCACACGATTTACTTTTCTTTCACATATAATAACTGCTCCGTTGTCTGGCTAAACTGTAAATGATGTTTTACTTCAGTTCGAAATTCTGACCAGTACGTCAATTCGATACTGTGGAAAACTTTTAAAACTTCAGATCGGTTTGAAACAATATAGTAGCGTTCAATAGGCTCACTATTATTGCGACGTCTCGAAGAGAGACTGAATTAACATCTCCATTGCAGTGTTACATTGTAGTCGCAGCTCGATGGGGGCTACAACCCTATTCTTAGATAAATGTTATTTCTGATCTATTTATGGTCTGGGTTTTAACCTTCGTAAAAAATATACTTTGAATTATTTATTTAAAGTTTCAAGCTTCGTATCATCTGATAGTATTTCATTTAGTCCTTTCTTTATAATAAACGTTATTAGTTACATAGTATTTCTGTTAGTCAAATTTGCAATAGTGTTAATTTTGTTGTCAGTAGCTCCCGTCAATGTCAGGATAACTACGAGGGTAGTTCAATAAGTAATGCAACAATTTTTTTTTCTGAAACAGGGGTTGTTTTATTCAGCATTGAAATACACCAGGTTATTCCCCAATCTTTTAGCTACACAACACTATTTTTCAACGTATAATCTCCATTCAGTGCTACGGCCTTACGCCACCTTGAAATGAGGGCCTGTGTGCCTGCACGGTACCATTCCACTGGTCGATGTCGGAGCCAACGTCGTACTGCATCAGTAACTTCTTCATCATCCGCGTAGTGCCTCCCACGGATTGCGTCCTTCATTGGGCCAAACATATGGAGATCCGACGGTGCGAGATAGGGGGTGTAGGGTGCATGAGGAAGAACAGTCCACTGAAGTTTTGTGAGCTTCTCTCGGGTGCGAAGACTTGTGTGAGGTCTTGCGTTGTCATGAAGAAGGAGAAGTTCGTTCAGATTTTTGTGCCTACGAACACGCTGAAGTCGTTTCTTCAATTTCTGAAGAGTAGCACAATACACTTCAGAGTTGATCGTTTGACCATGGGGAAGGACATCGAACAGAATAACCCCTTCAGCGTCCCAGAAGACTGTAAACATGACTTTACCGGCTGAGGGTATGGCTTTAAACTTTTTCTTGGTAGGGGAGTGGGTGTGGCGCCACTCCATTGATTGCCGTTTTGTTTCAGGTTCGAAGTGATGAACCCATGTTTCATCGCCTGTAACAATCTTTGACAAGAAATTGTCACCCTCAGCCACATGACGAGCAAGCAATTCCGCACAGATGGTTCTCCTTTGCTCTTTGTGGTGTTCGGTTAGACAACGAGGGACCCAGCGGGAACAAACCTTTGAATATCCCAACTGGTGAACAATTGTGACAGCACTACCAACAGAGATGTCAGGTTGAGCACTGAGTTGTTTGGTGATCCGTCGATCATCTCGAATGAGTGTGTTCGCACGCTCCGCCATTGCAGGAGTCACAGCTGTGCACGGCCGGCCCGCACGTGGGAGATCAGACAGTCTTGCTTGACCTTGCGGCGATGATGACACACGCTTTGCCCAATGACTCACCGTGCTTTTGATCACTGCCAGATCACCGTAGACATTCTGCAAGCGCCTATGAATATCTGAGATGCCCTGGTTTTCCGCCAAAAGAAACTCGATCACTGCCCGTTGTTTGCAACGCACATCCGCTACAGACGCCATTTTAACAGCTCCGTACAGCGCTGCCACCTGTCGGAAGTCAATGAAACTATACGAGACGAAGCGGGAATGTTTGAAAATATTCCACAAGAAATTTCCGGTTTTTTCAACCAAAATTGGCCGAGAAAAAAAATGTGTTGCATTACTTATTGAACTGCCCTCGTAATTTTGCTATTTCTTTGACCACAAAAGGGCTTTCATTAGGGGTTCCATATTTGGGGTGTTAAAATAGCTGGTTGAATATTTCTGCTGGGTACTTCCAAAGACTTGTCGAAACCTTGTAACGTCGGGTGGCTGCGTTACGCCGTGCAAAACAAGGTACGGCACGATATAAGGCGATATCCCATGACTCACCTCAGTGTAGTGTCACTGATAACAGTTTTGGTTCTGACAGTATATTTACCTTTGAAGCCCAATGCTTCTGTTTCATTTACTAAAATTTTAAAATTATAATTCTCACATAACTTTTGCAACATATATACTGCTTTTTGCAGCTCGTCTTAATTTTAATTTATTATCATTAGCATATACCGTAGGCTTAAACGTATAATTTGGTGCACAACAAACGCCTCTGTTAATTTGATACAGCCATTCTCTAATTAAATCATCTACGAAATTGTAAACAAAATAGGAATAATATATAACCACGCCTTACACCTTGCTTTATATGTAACTTTTTACTGTGCTTTCCATTTCAAACATGTAGGCTGATGGTTGTTCCTAGTATATAAACTGCTTTAATTATGTAATTTAGATATAGTCTTTGAGTCTTTTACAACATTATACGCCTTCTTTTGTCTGCTTAAATGTAAAAGTGGTATCTCATCAGGAGGGTCTCTTTCTAAAGCTGTTTTGTTCTTGTAGTAACCAAAGGTCTATGACGGCTCGTGCTCTTTCATTTAATATTCTTGTGTATATTTTATATCCCGTATTCACAATATTTATTCCCCACTTATTCACACCTGTTTCCAGTGTCTTTTTTTATTTTTTATTTTATTCGTTTACTTTTTTAATGTAGTCATAATTTGGCCCATGCGACCAGGAGCTTGGAGTCTGATATCCACTTCGACGTCTATTAATCAGATTCAGATGACCCTGCCTTGGTGTAGCCTTCCTATTCTTAATTTCTTTGACTGCTGTTTCTGTTTTCTCTAAAGTAATCGGATCTACATTTCCATAAATGGGCTCATCGTTTTCTTGTCCTTTTTTCAGGGTGTTATTGGACCACAAATCTCCAGAATGTTGTATCCAGTGTTTTTCTTCGATTACGTTTATATTTGTTACATTTCTTTTTTCATTATCCAGAGCCTTAAGTATTTTATAGGCCATCATTTGTCTGCCATGTATATTATCTTCTATGGTGCTTTCAAATCTGCCGCAAACTCTTCGTGAGCTTTCCTGACTTCTGCTTCATTGAATCACGCAAATGCTCTCGCCCGCACGGATAGAGCTGTTTCAAGGCGTGTCTCCTCGACACGGCCGAAGCAAGCCATCTACGAGGAAAAAAAAATACAAACAAGCATACAGAGAAAATAACTGTGAGAGCTCCTGCCAGCCGTCAGGGAAAATTGCTTGAGGTACCGAGAGAAAACTAATCTAAAGAAAATAAGCGAGGAACTAACGAGTCATGACGAGGACGCCGGCTCACGTGCACGTGCACGTGCGCGTAGCTTACCTCGGGAGCATCGGCGTGCTGGTGGTAGGCTGCTTGCAGAAGCTGCGTGTTGTTCAAGCGACCGCGGAAATCGTGTACATCTCCTCCAGATGCGACGAGATTACTATGAGTTTCTAGGACACTTCTGACTCCCAGGTAATGAGGTTCCGCACATGTCGCAGCTAAGGAAAACTGCTGAGGTCATCCGTCCCTACGCTTACACACCACATAATCTTACTTAAACTAACTTAGCCGGCCGGTGTGGCCGAGCGGTTCTAGACGCTTCAGTCTGGAACCGCGCGACCACTACGGTCGCAGGTTGGAATCCTGCCTCGGGCATGGATGTGTGAGATTCCTTAGGTTAGTTAGGTTTAAGTACTCCTAAGTTCACTATTCACGTTGGTGTGTAGAATATAAGAGTCTGGCGACATACCATCTGACTTTCGGAAAAGCATCATCCACACAATTCCGAAGACGGCAAGAGCTGACAAGTGCGAGAATTATCGCACAATCAGCTTAACAGCTCATGCATCGAAGCTGCTTACAAGAATAATATACAGAAGAATGGAAAAGAAAATTGAGAATGCGATAGGTGACGATCAGTTTGGCTTTAGCAAAAGTAAAGGGACGACAGAGGCAATTCTGACGTTACGGCTAATAATGGAAGCAAGGCTAAAGAAAAATCAACACTCTCATAGGATTTGTCGACCTGGAAAAAGCGTTCGACAATATAAAATGGTGCAAGCTGTTGGAGATTCTGAAAAAAGTAGGGGTAAGCTATAGGGAGAGACGGGTCATATACAATATGTACAACAACCAAGAGGGAATAATAAGATTGGACGATCAAGAACGAAGTGCTCGTATTAAGAAGGGTGTAAGACAAGGCTGTAGCCTTTCGCCCCTACTCTTCAATCTGTACATCGAGGAAGCAATGATGGAAATAAAAGAAAGGTTCAGGAGTGGAATGAAAATACAAGGTGAAAGGATATCAATGATACGATTCGCTGATGACATTGCTATCCTGAGTGAAAGTGAAGAAGAATTAAATGATCTGCTGAACGGAATGAACAGTCTAATGAGTACACAGTATGGTTTGAGAGTAAATGGGAGAAAGACGAAAGTAATGAGAAGTAGTAGAAATGAGAGCAGCGAGAAACTTAACATCAGGATTGATGGTCAAGAAGTCAATGAAGTTAAGGAATTCTGCTACCTAGGCAGCAAAATAACCAATGACGGACGGAGCTAGGAGGACATCAAAAGCAGACTCGTTATGGCAAAAAAGGCATTTCTGGCCAAGAGAAGTCTACTAATATCAAATACCGGCCTTAATTTGAGTAAGAAATTTCTGAGGATGTACGTCTGGAGTACAGCATTGTAAGGTAGTGAAACATGGATTGTGGGAAAAGCGGAACAGAAGAGAATCGAAGCATTTGAGATGTGGTGCTATAGACGAATGTTGAAAATTAGGTGGACTGATAAGGTAAGGAATGAGGAGGTTCTACGCAGAATCGGAGAGGAAAGGAATATGTGGAAAACACTGATAAGGAGAAGGGACAGGATGATAGGACATCTGCTAAGACATGAGGGAATGACTTCCATGGTACTAGAGGGAGCTGTAGAGGGCACTGTAGAGGAAGACAGAGATTGGAATACGTCAAGCAAATAATTGAGGACGTAGGTTGCAAGTGCTACTCTGAGATGAATAGGTTGGCACAGGAGAGGAATTCGTGGCGGGCCGCATCAAACCAGTCAGTAGACTGATGACCAAAAAAAAAAAAAAAAAAAAAAAAAAAAAAAAAAGTTCTAGGGGACTGATGACCTCAGATGTTAAGTCCCATAGTGCTCAGAGCCATTTGAACCATTTTTGAAACTAACTTACGCTAAGGATAACACTTACACTCGAACCTCCGACGGGAGGAGACGCCCGAACCGTGGCAAGGCACCCGAGACCGCACGGCTACCCCGCGCGGCGCAACTAAGGTGGCGACAGACTTCGGTGCTAGTGTCTTCACGATAACCGGTAACCAACCGACCGCGACTAGATACTGCTTCAGTGTCCCTGTCGGTTTTATTTTCTTACTTAGTGAGTCTCTCCTGAAAAATACAGGGTGGTATATTGATAGTGACCTGGCCAAATATCCCACGAAATATGCGTCAAACGAAAAAACTACAAAGAACGAAACTTGTCTAGCATATTTCGTGACACGTGGATTGGTCGTCGAAGCACCATACCATGGCCCGCACGTTTACCGGATCTGACGTCCCCGTGTTTCGTTCTGTGGGGAAAGTTGAAGGATATTTGCTACCGTGATCCACCGACAACACCTGACAACATGCGTCGGCGCATTGTCAATGCATGTGCGAACGGAAGGCGAACTATTCGCTGTTGAGAGGAATGTCTTTACACGTATTCACGGACATCATTTTGAGCATTCATTGCATTAATGTGGTATTTACAAGTTATCACGCTGTAACTGTATGCGTTCTCAGAAAGGATAAGTTCACAAAGGTACATACACCACATTGGAAGAACCAAAATAAAATGTTCAAACCTACGTACGTTCTGTATTTTAATTTAAAAAACCTACCTGTTACCAATTGTTCGTGTAAAATTGTGAGCCATACGTTTGTGACTATAACAGCGCCATCTAACACAAAGTGAAAAAAGTGGTCCAACTAAACATTCACATTTCTTTACGTACTACACGAATATGTAATAAAAAAAATGGGGGTTGTTATTTGAAAAAAACGCAGTTGATATCCGTTTGACCTATGGCAGCGCCATCTAGCGGTCCAACCATAGCGCCATCTGGTTTCCCCCTCAAGCTAGACAAGTTTCGTTCTTTGTAGTTTTTTCGTTTGTCGCTTATTTCTTGAGATATTTGGCCCGGTCACGATCAGTGGACCACCCTGTATACTACCTGCTACAAATCTTACATGGAAAGTGGCACTAAGCTTGGCACCAACCTGTCCTGCTGTTTTATTGCTGACTTTAGTTTCCTACAATGGCTAACTCTTATAATTGAGGCCGGAATATGCAGCGGCGTAAATATCATCGTGTAAACTATACTCGGCATGGGTAGTCCTCCACTAGTATTGCCCGTACTTCGTGCAGACATTACTATGAAGATTTCAGCATACACGAAGTTACTTTAATACAAACCTGACAGGAATAAAGAGCTTGTGATCACTAGTGGTATTTACGTTTGTACAAGGGGCGTGCAAAATATAATGCAGCACATTTTTTCTCGGTCTGTTCTGCTTGAAAAAATGCGGAATTCATTGTGGGACATGATGGAATATTCCCGCTATAGTTTCACGAAGTTCCGATAGGTGGCGGCGCCATCCGTAGCCTTCAAAATGGCGTCCGTAACGTGGCTGCGTTCCAAGCAGAGAGCTGTCATTGAGTTTCTTTCGGTGGAAAACTACAGATCGCAGATATTCATAGGCGGCTTGCAGAGACCTGATAGTGAACAAAAGCATGGTGGGTCGTTGGGCGAGGCGTCTGTCATCATAGCAACAATGTCGTGAACATCTGCCTGATCTCCGGCGTGACGAGCGGTTCTCAGGAAACTGAAGAAACGACTTCGGCGTGTTCGTCGCCACAAAAATGCAAGCGAACTTCTCCTTCCCCATGACAACGCAATGCCTCACACAAGTCTGCACACCTGAGTGGAGCTCGCAAAACTTCATTGGACTGTTCCTTCTCATCCACCCTACAGCTCGCACCTTCCGGCTTCCTCGTGTATGGTCCGATGAGGGAAGCAGTACGTGGTTGAAGGCGAGGTTATTGATCCAGCAACACGTTGGCTCCGACATCGACCAGTAGATTGGTAAGATGCGGGCATACAGGCCCTCCCAGTAAAGGGGCGTGAGTCGTGCTTGGGTTGCTCAGATGGTAGAGCACTTGCCCGCGAAAGGTAAAGGTCCCGAGTTCGAGTCTCGGCCTGGCACACAGTTTTAATCTGCCAGGGAGTTCCATATCAGCGCACCCTCCGCTGCAGAGTGAAAATCTCATTTTGGAAACATCCCACAGGCTGTGGCTAAGCCATGTCTCCGCAATATCATTTCTTTCAGGAGTGCTAGTTGTGCAAGGTTCGCAGGAGAGCTTGTGTAAAGTTTGGAAGGTAGGAGACGAGGTACTGGCAGAAGTACAGCTGTGCTTGGGTAACTCAGATGGTAGGGCACTTTCCCCGCGAAAGGCAAAGGTCCCTAGTTCGAGTCTCGGTCCGGCACACAATTTTAATCTGCCGGGAAGTTTCATATCAGCGCACACTCCGCTGCAAAGTGAAAATCTCATTCTGAACTGAGTTTATGCTCAGAAACTAGGTTCGTGGTCTGAAGAGTCGGAAATAATATGGCTTATTGTAATCCTGAATAAAACCAAATAGCTTTCAGAAAAAAAATCTGTTGCATTACTTATTGAACGCCCCTCGTTCATCTTTGGAATCAAGGACCTCCACAATATTTTGAGTCTTGCACTAAAAGACAGTGCCATAGGTTACCCAAATATCGTATATACAACACATCCATGTTTTACTAATGGAGGTTTAAAGCTCGGAAACTCGTATTATAAATAAAATAAATTGTGAGTGTTTACAGTACACTTGTGATTTCAAATCGTAATACTCCATACGTTTACATGACAAGTGGCCAAAGCATGCACCATTTGATGAGCGCGGCTGTACAGGTCCTCTGAGAAGTGTAATGTAAAATGATCGGTAGAGTATAGGGAAAGTAATTTTCAAACACTAAATTCTTCAATACAGCACAGCACAGTACTGTGCTAAAACTTAGGAAACACTCCCGGCAAGAAATTTTGTCTACTTGCAGGTTTCCTGTATTTCTTAGTGAACTCTTGCAGAATATTGTTGTTTGGAACAGTTCCGTACATAACGGGTTGCAAGAGCTCCGCCGACAACTTAGTCCTATACAACCAAAATATAGGTAATTTTGATGCAATTGTACTGATTCGTGTCGCAAAACTGTCAACAGTATTTGTGCACTGATACAGACTGCTGTTACCGAATTATGAAAAGAAACAGCAGATGCACTAGAGGGCTACTAGCCACAGTTCGTGCATCACTGATGACTATGGAGTTTCCTAACCAATAACAATACCGAACCGAATATAAAGAAATTTTGACGCCATTGTCGTCCAACTAGAACGCCTCAGAGAGCCCAAACTACGCATTTTTATACGTGCGTTCCCGTGTGCCATACCACACAACACACCATTCATTATCTGTGTTTTTTTCTGTACACGCTGAGTGGTGCACAAAGACGTGGGCAGATACTTGTGTAACGCTACTCCAGTTCGACGTCGTCCCGATAGATTCCTCGGAATTTCGGTAATGCGAGTAGCAGCTGTGGCGTTCCAGGAAAACCTTACGTCTCATGCAGTACGCTGATGAGACCCACCACTGTCGAAGCATTCTCGCTTCAGTAGCATCCACTACACCAGCTGCACAGTCATAATATCGATGCCAGCACACCGTTCACCGGAAGCGGCCTTGGTATTCCCATCCAGCAGCTGTTGAATCACGCCGCGTGGAATGCGCCGTGAGTGAATCGGAGTATGACATGAGACGCCATTCGTAGTCCACATGTGGCTGTCCGATACAGTTTCTGAATGTTAATTGCGTGTCTGGCACGGACACCGCTTCACTATCGGCTGTGTGTCGGCTATAGCTAAGTGTCCAAGAAAGAAGAGTGTTACAACACGGTACGCAATCAGAGCCAAAGCAGTGTTCCAGAGGGGAAGCTATCTGCAGGTCTTACCCGACCTCTAAATATCAGTACATAATACGAATAAGTCACTAGCATCAAATTGTAATCCTATTTTTTGCGTTGCTCTCTTCATTACTGGATAATTCTGATACTCTGTTACTGCCAAACGATATTCTGTTTCTTTCTTGTCCTATCCTCGGTTTTCTACACTAAAATTGCTTCAGACACATTGGTTAAAAAGTAATTGTGCCTGCATTAATGTCCAAAGTGTTTTGTTTCCGTTTCTGGACGGATACTACGAGGTTCCTTTGTTCATTGATCTCTATCCAAACATTTTCATCCGTTTTCATTTTTGTACAGATGGTGATCTAAGCGTTTTCTGTGCTTTCACAGACATACAGGTCACATTCCAGAAGACAGAGTTCACAAACTGTTTTATCTTTACTTTTCCACATTACACGACTCTTTCACTAATAGTTCTCTTCCTACATTGAAGAAAAAATTCTCGAAATTCTTGCTGACGATCTCCAAAATTCACTCGTTAATCCTTTCTCCTTGTTTTATGTCTCTTTCGTACAAAATGATGTCTAATATAAACTTGAATATGAGCCTTTTTGTTGCGTCATTAGATACCTGTTCCATAAGATAGAATTGAACACCCAGTGATCTTGTTTCCATTATTAATTTTTTTATTAATTTATAAATCTGAATGTCCCTCTTTTTCTAAAATGGATCCGAAATCGAAAAAGGTTGTTAACTTTCTTAACTGTTTCGCTGTCTATGCATAATTCATCCAAATCATTAGTAAGATATTGTATTTTTCGATAATTCATTTGCAGACATCAGTTTTTTTATTGCATTGCCACCTGGTTACACATATCACATACTTTCAGAGAAATTCAGAGGCAGCATAGAGCTGCTACAAGGCTGTCCCATGTCACCACTGCCATTCAAAATATGTATAGGTACTTGTCTCGGGAAATAGTCTCATAAATGCAAGGTAATGGGGTTAGAGAGTGCAGATGGAACATACCTGCAGCATTTACTAGCTGTTCGTGACAAAGTCGTCATAGCACAAGACTGGGAAGATGTTAACCGCATTCACCAGATATTTTGTACATATAACATAATAGCTTCTCTCAGTGCTATATTGTTTTAGCGTTTGTTGACTGCAGTGTAATACAGAGTTTCTTTCCTCGGACAGAAAACATAAAAAAAGTTGGCGTATTCATCTCATCGTTGTGTATTTCACTATGCTTGACTATTTCGTGTAGATACATGTTGGTAAAACGGTCATATATCTTTGGAAATATGAGACTTTGTAGAGCAAAATTCCTTTGCTGATGTTTTGTGGGCTAACTTTTCCATTTTAAATTGTCTGTTGAGCCCTTAGAAAGGAGAAAGCAGTCCCACAACGAAATATAAAATGGAAATTATTGTGAAACATAAACAATATGTGTCTCGGTATTTAATGTGTCTGTGTTCTTCCTATTACCGACGGATATTCCATGTGTGTTTCCCTTTGCTTCCTGCTTTCTTACTTCCGTGTTATCCAGGCGTTACCCCATTCGTCTTGAGTGTCTCCGACCAGGAGAACTAGGATAGTCTGCGGACCTTGGCATTCCTATGAAGTCCCCTTGAAGCTTTATTCCTGCTATGAGCACAGGAGATTTTGACTTCCCATTACTTAACTAGGTCTTTCGTTGAATTACTTTTACTGTCAGTTATCTCTGTATTTGCTTCTTCTGGGGATTAAAAGCATTTATTTCCTTGGACATTACTGAAGGACTTTTTTATTTTATAAATACGAAAAGCTGCATCCTGTGATACATCAGTCGTATCTTCTTAAGGCTGTCAGCATTACGTAGTTTTCTATAGTTCCTGAACACAATGTGGTCACTTCTATCGTCTAATCTAAAGTTGCAGCACTTAAATCTGTGTTCCAGGAAAACATTACTGCGAGATAAGTAAGACAAGCCATCAAGCCATTGGCCGCGCGCCTGTGTGTGTGTGTGTGTGTGTGTGTGTGTGTGTGATACGAAAGCTGTGAAGTTTGAATCGAAAAAAACCTTGGAGTTAAAGTGAACAGAATCACTGTCCCTGCATATTGTTTCAAAGACATAATGAAACGCATCCGCACAACAATTTCTTTTCACCAGTTTTCTGACTGATCTGATGCAGCCAGCCCGCCAAAAATTCCTCTCCTGTGGCAACCTTTTCATCTCAAAATAGCAATTGCAACCTAAGTCCTCAATCATTTGCGAGATGCATTCAAATCTCTGACTTCCTTTACAGTTTTTACCCTCTTCAGCTCCCTCTGCCTATTACCATGGAAGTTACTCCGTGATGTCTTAACAGATAACTTATCATCCGCCTCCTTTTTCTTGCCAGCGTATTCCAATATCCCTTTTTTCACCGATCCTGCTGAGAACCACATTTCCACCTAATTTTTCAACATTCTTCTGTAGTTAATATCTCAATTGCTTCTAGTCACTTATTTTCCGGTTTTCTCGCAATCTGTGTTTCACTACCATACAATGCTGTGCTCCAAACGTACAATCTCAGAAATTTATTCGTCTAATTAAGGCCAGGGATGTCCACTTGCCAGAGCTAATCTGCTTTTTATGTTCTCCTTGTTCCACCTGTCAGTGGTTGTTTTGCTGCCTAGGTAACAGAATCCCCCAGTTTTGCCCATTTTGTGATACCCAATTCTGATGGTAAGTTTCTCGCTCTTCTCATTTCTGCTACTTCTCATTATTTTCGTCTTTCTTTTATTTACACTTGATCCGTATCCCTTACTGATTAGACCGTTCATTCGATTCCACAGACCTTGCGATTCTTCCTCATTTTCACTAAGGACTTCATTTTCACTAAGAATAACAATGTCATCAGCAAATTTTGTCATTGATTACCCAAATCTGATGGTAAGTTTCTCGCTCTTCCCATTTCTGCTGCTTCCCATTTCTGCTGCTTCCCATTTCTGCTGCTTCCCGTTTCTGCTGCTTCCCGTTTCTGCTGCTTCCCGTTTCTGCTGCTTCCCGTTTCTGCTGCTTCCCGTTTCTGCTGCTTCCCGTTTCTGCTGCTTCCCGTTTCTGCTGCTTCCCGTTTCTGCTGCTTCCCGTTTCTGCTGCTTCCCGTTTCTGCTGCTTCCCGTTTCTGCTGCTTCCCGTTTCTGCTGCTTCCCGTTTCTGCTGCTTCCCGTTTCTGCTGCTTCCCGTTTCTGCTGCTTCCCGTTTCTGCTGCTTCCCGTTTCTGCTGCTTCCCGTTTCTGCTGCTTCCCGTTTCTGCTGCTTCCCGTTTCTGCTGCTTCCCGTTTCTGCTGCTTCCCGTTTCTGCTGCTTCCCGTTTCTGCTGCTTCCCGTTTCTGCTGCTTCCCGTTTCTGCTGCTTCGCGTTTCTGCTGCTTCGCGTTTCTGCTGCTTCGCGTTTCTGCTGCTTCGCGTTTCTGCTGCTTCGCGTTTCTGCTGCTTCGCGTTTCTGCTGCTTCGCGTTTCTGCTGCTTCGCGTTTCTGCTGCTTCGCGTTTCTGCTGCTTCGCGTTTCTGCTGCTTCGCGTTTCTGCTGCTTCGCGTTTCTGCTGCTTCGCGTTTCTGCTGCTTCGCGTTTCTGCTGCTTCGCGTTTCTGCTGCTTCGCGTTTCTGCTGCTTCGCGTTTCTGCTGCTTCGCGTTTCTGCTGCTTCGCGTTTCTGCTGCTTCGCGTTTCTGCTGCTTCGCGTTTCTGCTGCTTCGCGTTTCTGCTGCTTCGCGTTTGTTTCGTCTTCCTTCGATCTACTCTCAATCCATATCCCTTACTGATTAGACCATTCACTCGATTCCACAGACCTTGCAATTCTTCTTCATTTTCACTAAGGATATCAATGTCATCAGCAAATTTTGTCACTGATATCCTTTCACGTTGAATTTTAATCTCATTCTTGAACATTTATTTTATTTCCGTCATTAATTTTTTGATGAATCGATTGAACTGCAGTGGCGAAATATTGCATCCCAGTTTTATACCATTGTTAATGCGTGCATTTCATTCTTGTTCTTCCAGTCTTACTCTTCAGTCTTGGCTGTTCTGCATATTGTATATAATCCAACTTTTCCTAGAACTTACTCCTATTTTTCGAACAGTTTGCACAGTTTTGCGTTGTCGAGCTCTCTTTCCAGTTCGACAAACCGTTTGAATGTGTCTTTATTTTTCTTCAGTCTCCCTTCCCTTATCAACAGCAACGTCAGAATTGAAACTTCCTGGCAGATTAAAACTGTGTGCCTGACCGAGACTCGAACTCGGGACCTTTGCCTTTCGCGGGTAAGTGCTCTATCGACTGAGCTACCCAAGCACGACTCACGCCCCGTCCTCACAGCTTCACGTCTGCCAGTACCTCGTCTCCTACCTTCCTTCTTCGCAGGAGAGCTTTTGTAAAGTTTGGAAGGTAGGAGACGAGGTACTGGCAGAAGTGAAGCTGTGAGGACGGGGCGTGAGTCGTGCTTGGGTAGCTTAGACGGTAGGGCACTTGCCCGCGGAAGTCAAAGGTCCCGAGTTCGAGTCTCCGTCCGGCACACAGTTTTAATCTGCCAGGAAGTTTCATATCAGCGCACACTCCGCTGTAGAGTGGAAATTTCATTCTAGAAACGTCAGAATTCTCTCTCTGGTGCCTTTAGTTTTACTGAAGCCAACAGAATATTTGAAAGGGAAAATACGTTATGCAGAATATCTCCCTCGCTTAGCTTCACGTGAGTACGGAACTATTACTCTGGCTCCTCGTGTGGCCGCCGTTCTGCTGCCGAGTAGAGTGTTTTCGGTTTTCGGCCGCTGCAGCTGCCGCTGCGGCTGCCCTTTTTATACAAGTGGCGGTGGCTCGGCTCCGGCAGGTGCGTGGCTCGCGCTGCGTGGGCGGCAGGTAGAGTTGTGTTGTGGCCGCTGCAGCGGCAACGCCGCCTCCAGCCAGAGAGCCACAGCCAGCGCGACTCCGGAACACAACGCAGCCCCGCGCTGCCGCCGCTGGCGAACGCTGGACAAAACACGGCGCGCCACAGCACCGGCTATCACGCTCATAGGCGAAGGGGGGGGGGGGGGGGGGAAGTTTTCTTTGTGGGTTTAGGGCGCGCAACTACAGTGGTCATTAGCGCCCAGACTAAGTTATCAGTGCACTGCGAGCCACAAGGTTAAAACAGCAACTAAAAAGGACAACACCATAAAAGGCACATTAACAGGCAAGGGATTAAATGAAAACAGCATAATCAAATGTCCGTAGACATGTTTGTCAAGTGGATAAAACGAAGAAGGCGAGCAGCTGCTCCTGGGTCATCCGCTAAAATGTCATCCAGAGTACATGGCAGGCCTAGATCAATGCGCAGTGTATTAAAATTCGGACAGGACGTTAAAATGTGGCGTACCGTCAGCAATTGCCCACATGGGCAGAACGGCGCCGGCGCAACCGTCAGCAGACGGCGATGGCTGAACCGGCAGTGTCCAATCTGTAACCGGGCCAAAACGACCTCCTCCCGCCGAGAAGGGCGTGAAGAGGTCATCCGAGCCGTGGGGAGAGGTTTCAAGGCCCGAAGCTTGTTTTCAGTAAGTGTAGACCAATCGGCATGCCACAGCGATAAAATGCGCTGACAAATGACCCTGCTAAAATCAGATGAAGGCACACAACAAGAGGCTGTACGAGCCTGGAGGACCGCAGCCTTGGCCGCGGCATCTGCAGCTTCGGTCCCAGGAATACCGACATGGCCAGGAACCCACATAAAGCTAACCGGAGAACCGTCGTCCGCCAGCTGCTGAAGAGAGCGTTGGATCCGGTGCACGAAAGGGTGAACCGGATACGGATCACTGAGGCTCTGCATGGCGCTCAGGGAATCAGAGCAGATGATATAAGCAGAATGTCGGCGGCGGTGGATGTAAAGAACAGCCTGATAGTGGGCAAATAGCTCAGCTGTGAAGATCGAACAATGACCATGGAGCCGGTATTTGAATCTGTGTGCCCCGACTATAAAAGAACACGCGACACCGTCATTGGTCTTAGAGCCTTCTGTATAAATGAAGATCGTATTAATGAACTTCGAACGAAGTTCGACAAACCGCGAGCGGTATACCGAAGCTGGGGTAACCTCCTTTGGGAGCGAGCTGAGGTCAAGGTGAACGCGAACCTGAGCCTGGAGCCAAGGTGGCGTGTGGCTCTCGCCCACTCTTGCAGGGAGTGGAAAATCAAGGTGCTGAAGGAGGCGACGAAAGCGAACTCCGGGGGTAGCAGGGCAGATACATACAACCCGTATTGACAGTCGAGAGAGTCATCAAAAAAGGAACGATAAGACGGGTGGTCGGACATTGATAATAGCCGACAGGCATACCGACAAAGCAGTATATCGCGCCGGTATGTTAGTGGCAATTCACCGGTTTCAGCATGAAGACTCTCGACGGGACTAGTATAGAACGCTCCGACCGCAAGACGTAACCCCCGATGTTGTATAGGGTTGAGGCGGCGCAAGATGAACGGCCGGGCAGAGGAGTATACAAAGCTCCCATAATCCAGCTTTGAGCGGACGATCGAGGCAAACACACATCATACGATGTAATCACATGTGCACCCGTTCCATCCAGTTACACAACCCGGTAGTCATCGAGAGAAAAAGATATCACGTAGAACGTATCGAGTTGCAACCATGAAACTTTTTCACAACGATGAATAGCTTGATGCAGAGCTCGGTTGTACAGAGTGGAGCAGAGGAAACGCATGTGTTTTGAACCGCTAGTACACGGGGATTGATCTTGAATGAATGCTGGCAGACTGCCCATTGCAGTCTCAGTGGCTATGGAGCGTTGGAGCGTACAGCATCGTGTGTTCGTTGTCGAGCAGTAATTCGGAAATAATGACTCCGTAATCACAGTGCAACGTCTTTCCCGTCGAGTTGCAGTGCCTGATCGAAATACTGTACTCCGATGGGTTGCAGCGTTTAGATGTACCTAGTCTGTGATGAAAAAGAAACCACCTTGCCTTCCCGTTCAGTTCGTACTCTGGAAAATGTAGACCGTATCAGAACGGCAGGCTGTAGCGCTAGGTATGTCACGTCGTTCGCTTCACCGCATCTTACATGATCATCTTCAGTTTCGCCAGTACAAGATAATGATCGTCCAGCAGCTTAGTGAAGGGGATTTTGTGCAGCGCAGAGAGTTTTTTATCATAATGGACGAAATTTTTATGGAAGAGGCAGATGCTACAGTTTTCATGAGTGATGAAGCTACATTTCCATGTAGGCGGTTTCGTCAATAGAAATTCTTCCAATCCATATGTGGCATACAGCAAACCAGTGCTTAACAGTATTTTTAAAAACGGTCTTGGTTGTAATTTTTAGTTTTTTTATCTTAATTTGGTATTTCTTAGAAGAATCCTTTAGTCAGTGTAGCCAAAGGACATCGTCGAACTAGTTTTTACTGAGTTTAACGAAGGCAATGTTGGCCTAATATATTCGACGATATATTCTGTCGATTTTAGCCCCCTCTTCAAATGTTGCTCCAGTTGTAGCAGAGACGCATTCGCAACAATGACATTTCATGCACGCCCCCTGCCGTACTGGGGCTTTGGAAGTTACAATTTAGTGGTAAAAAATAACAAAATTAATTGTCGCTGACGCGTCAACTGGTGTAACCATGTCTTTGCAAAGAGGGTAAGAAATTACCGACTCCCAAGTTTCATAGCTGAAATTCGACAACACAATTGATTAAATATTCCACCAAATCCACTTCTAAAGATTCTTCGGTAGTTCCATCTCAGAATAATCTCATTGTCGCCAAGATTTCCGTTGTACAATAATCCAGGGGAGATAGAATGCTCGGCTACGGTTGACTTCCTTCAGTGTGGGGCCGCTCTGTAGCGACTGGAGCACTATATAGGTCGTACGAGTGACCTTAGCTGTCGCAACGTCAGCAGCGACAGACAGTAAAACGGATGATTTACTGCGTAACACTGTTTCCCTGTCAGGCAGAGAGGATCCCTCATCTGCTAGTCGTGCTGTCCTTGGACTGGGAAGGTATCTGTCTTCGTCACCTACTACAGGCGTTTGCCGCAGCAGTGTAATAATCAATGAAAAAGGGGCAGAGACAAAGGTGCGGTCAATGAAACACAATACATAAAGTTAACTGGAATACGCTGGAAGCTAAAAGTGCACTTACAGTCTCAGCAGCTTGTCCTTAACGTGCAGCTGTTGGTAATGGCCCCATCAGTCATGGGAATTGATGAGCAGTCGTGAGTCAGATGTTGAAAGCCAGTTCTTAAAAACTTTTGTTTCGTAAATAAAGTTGGCTGATATTTTGTTTCTGTTACAGGAATATAAAATTTAAGTTTTAGTAATATCAGTATGCGTGATTACGAACCTCGAAAATCATGACGTGTTTGGAAGTAACAGCCAAATATATTTGCGAACTACATCTAGAACTACATCCACATGGATACTCTGTAAATCACATTTAAGTGCGTGGCAGAGGTTTCATAGAACCACCTTCACAATTCTCTCTTATTCCAATCTCGTATAGCGCGCGGAAAGAATGAACACCTATATCCTTCCGTACGAGCTCTGATTTCCCTTATTTTATCGTGGTGATCGTTCCTCCGTATGTATGTCGATGTCAACGAAATATTTTCGCACTCGGAAGAGAAAGTTGATTGGAATTTCGTGAGAAGATTCCGTCGCAACAAAAAACGCCTTTCTTTTAATGATGTCCATCCCAAATCCTGTATCATTTCTGTGACACACTCTCCCATAGTTCGCGATAGTACAAAACGTGCTGCCTTTCTTTCAACTTTTTTGATGTACTCCGTCAATCCTATCCGGTAAGGATCCCACACCACGCAGCAGTATTCTAAAAGAGGACGGACAAGCGTAGTGTAGGCAGTCTCCTTAGTAGATCTGTTAAATTGTCTAAGTGTCCTGCCAATAAAACGCAGCCTTTGGTTAGCCTTCCCCACAACATTTTCTGTGTGTCCTTTCCAATTTAAGTTGTTCGTAATTGTGATACCTAGGTATTTAGTTGAATTTACAGCTTTTAGATTAGACTGATTTATAGTGTAACCGAAGTTCAACCAGTTCCTTTTAGCACTCATGTGGATGACCACACATTTTTCGTTATTTACGGTCAACTGCCACTTTTCGCACCATTTCGATATTTCTTCTAAATCGTTTTGCAGTTTGTTTCGATCTTCTGATGACTTTATTAGTCGATAAACGACAGCGTCATCTGCAAACAACCGAAGACGGCTGCTCAGATTGACTCCCAAATCGTTTATATAGATAAGGAACAGCAAAGGGCCTATAAGAATATCTTGGGGAACGCCAGAAATCACTTCAGTTTTTCTCGATGACTTTCCGTCAGTTACTACGAACTGTGACCCCTCTGACACGAAATCACAGATCCAATCACACAACTGAGACGATATTCCATAAGCAGGCAATTTCGCTACGAGCTGCTTGTGTGGTACAGTGAATACGAGGAATGGTTATTCAGTGGTCGACAGTCGTAAAAGTACACTTGGAATTGCAATGCAGTTTTGAGTGCTTTCAAGCGGCATTGCAATTTGTGACACCGCAAGTGCACTTCTACGAAATATTGTAGCTCGTTTCACTCGCAGCAGTTTGTGTTAGATCCTTGCCTAAACACTCTCTTGAAAATATCAGGTAACTCTACGAAACGAGAAAAATAAAGAACGTGATTCTCATTGTCTATCTATAAACTGGTTCACGATTGGTGATCGTGATTTCCTGTGATTCATCTTCCCGTTACGAACAGCTGCGCTTCACGTAATGACTGCAGACACGGTGAGTGCACTTTCAAGGTAATAATTAATGAAAAAGGGACAGAGTGAAAAATACAATCGCCGGCCGCGGTGGCCGTGCGGTTCTAGGCACCTCAGTCCGGAACCGCGTGACTGCTACGGTCGCAGGTTCGAATGCTGCCTCGGGCATGGATGTGTGTGATGTCCTTAGGTTAGTTAGGTTTAAGTAGTTCTATGTTCTAGAGGACTGATGATGTTGAGTCCCATAGTGCTCAGAGCTATTTTTGAAAAATACAATCATTGAAAGGCAATAAATATTGTTAGCTTGAACAAGCTGAAAATCAAAACAACACAAAAGTGAAGTAACCCACTTACGCGTCATCTATAGTCCACTCATAGTTTTTGAGTGCCTTGGCGAACTGCCGACCTGCTGTAGGATAGGTAGTTAAACAAAGCAAATACAAGAAATGTAGACTGAAAACGAACAGCAGTTTTGTCCAGTTACGAGAGCGAGTGGGAACTGATAGTAAAAGATGGACCACGAAAAAAGGAGAGTTGCGAGCCATGAGTTCTGATACGATTGCAAAGACTGGAGCGGCAAGTCGAAGCGTATTACATTAGTGATGGGTGTAGCCGCGAACACGTGCGGCACAATCGGCGTGATTACAAGGCAGCAACCACTGCAGTTTCAGCTGGTTTTCTGCCACGAACCATGTACGACACTATGCAGTCTTCATGCAAACCAGTTCAAGAGTGTGAAAAGCAATACAGACATTCTATGATGGCGGTAACTTCCGCGATCTTGCTATCCGCAAAGAGGTACGTCTAACACCAGCAAACGACTGCGTTCGAGAGGGATACGTAGGGCGTCTCCTGGTGCTTTCGTAAACTTCGGCGCCGCTCCGCAGTGTGATTTCGTGGGTGGCAAAAACGTTCCCGTAAGCCAACGTGACCGTGCGTGGTGGAGGTAACTGTCGCTTTGGCTCCAGACGGGCGCGGCAGCCCGGCTGTTTTGAACATGTTGGGAAACCTGCTTTGGCGCCATCTCTCGGAACGCGCGGACAGTACTGGTGTGGTGTGGTGTGGTGTGGCTGTTGCTCAAGTTCTACTGCATCGGCTCTGAACTCCGAAGATTTTCGAATCTTGAGAATTTATTAGATTAATTAATATTTAAGAATGGGAACATCACTGTGTCTCGCCCCCCCCCCCCCCCCCCAACCGACTGTCCTTCACGCAGGCAAGCTGGCGGTGGGTACAGTTGGCCGTAGAAAATGTCATCGTACGTAAAATGATTAATTTAATCTGATAGCTTTTCAGTTAATTAGCTGACTGGTTCCTGCTTATTACCAATAAACTCGGAATTTAGTAAGCACCACTTATATGTGGCTACGAAGCCTTTCGCGACGGGATCCTTGGATTGATGAATTCTCGGTAAACATGCCGCTTAAAATTCGGATAAAATTCCTAACTTTCGACGACTACGTTCATCAGTGTCGTCAGGAACTACGTCTGGCTGTTGCGAAACAACCGAGGCTCATACAATTACGCCCAAGCGACGGCATGTCATTGGCTGCGCTACGTCGTGATGAGAACACGGAAACAGCGCTAAATGAGATGGCGCCGGCTATGTTCATAGATCATATTTCTTAGCGACGCTGGATGGTGCGCAAACATTAGCCAGAACATAGGTGGTGTAATCTCAGTTAGTGCTGCTTCCGTGTTCTTATTATGATGTAATGTAGCCAATGAGACGTTGTCGCTTGGGTATCAAATTATCATCCTCGCCAGTTTCACAACAGTCAAACGTAGCCCCCTGACGAAGATGATGGACGTAGTCATGGAAAGCTTGGGATTTATCCTAATCTGACACGGCAAGTTTACCGAGAACTTTATCCCACACTTTTGCGTCACTGGATTCACAGAATTATTTCGCTCTCTCTCTCTCTCTCTCTCTCTCTCTCTCTCTCTCTCTCTCTCTCTCTCTCTCACACACACACACACACACACACACACACGCCTGAAAGTACGGCAAAGAGAAGCTTACGGTTTACAACACTATAAATAAACCACCAATCTACCATCTGAAGACCTTTAGTTCAAGTTCTGCCGATTCGAGTGCCCTCTCCTCATAAAACAGCAACGGAGGGGTAAAGTAACGCCGTCAATTCGTTCAAAATGCTTACGGGCATTTCGTAGACTAGTAACTTCGACGGAAGGCTGATACGCAGCGGTCACCTATGCGTATGCGTCATCGCGCCAACGTTTGGTATTAACTTAGTGACGTGCACCACCAGTACCCAGTGAAGAACTCATCTGAACGAAGCTGAATGGTTTTCAGTGCAAATATCGTGGCAAGGCTTCTACGTTACCCGGCTGCACTCCCGAAACGTCATGGAACACCTTGTGCTTCCTTCTTCCCTGATAGGTGAATTAAAAGCATACCACATATAACACTAGCCTGTCGTTCTACGTCACTCTTCCCTAACAACAGAACCTGCTATTCTTGTCCTGGGAAAATCCACGTATCACGCTAACTTGCCGTGAAACGAGCTAATATTACCCTCTGAGAGGATTTTGAAATTTTGACGGCGCATGTGTATAATGGACAAACATATCGGGCTATAATTTTGAATATGGTGAAATTAACAGAAAAAGTAAACAGACTTTAACCTTGATTGTTAATTGGAATAACATTTATAACTTGGAATGTAAACAGTGCAACCTGCGATTTTCTTATCGTCTCAGAATATAGTTGTTCATACCAGACGTAGGACAGAGTTGTGTTTAATGTTGAGTGGCTCCCCTAAATCCGCTTGCATACTTAGATACATAATTTCAGGCAAGCCAGCAACAGTGTGGAGCAGAACAATACGACCCCCACGGGAGTATTAGGTACGTGGTGTGGACAGGACGCACGGTCAAGAAGCGAGATTCCTGTTTAAGGGTCCCCCTACCATTTGAACTCTGGGGCGTGTTACAACATGTTGTAAAGATTATTAAGTAGGAACAGTAATGAAGTAAGAATGACCTTACTGTCTTACTAAAAGGTGAGACTGATGGAGTAATTATTGTCTTATGTGGGGAACTATTGTAAATTTGTATCACACTATTGGTAATGGTACTTTTATAAGCCGATGCCCTTACTGACTGGACGTGGTATTTACGTTCGGCCTTATAGCATGTTAATGGATATTAAAGTTTTTAATTATTTATACTACAGACAGAACAACAGGAGTAACATATGGACAAGGAAGGAACTGTGCGTCTTAATAAAGTTAACGTAGGAATTGTACGCCCATCCGTTTCGTAAATGAAGTGATTTGTGAGCCAGACACAGCCAACAAATGCCGTCGGAGAGCGCTGCAGTCGATTGTACCACATCTGATCGTTTAGCCCACGTTGAACTAGACTTGCTCAAAGTCGACGTTCGAAAGCGCAGTCCGTGTGTCGACAGCTTACGGAATGGAATGATAGCTGTCGGAAAGACTCTTAACACATTCTCCGAAGTATGATTCAACAGCTTCCAGTGAGGGAAGAACTTTGCTTCCGGCGAAGGGCGAGATGACATAAAGCTGCGATAACGCACTTAGTAACAGCTTACAGTGAACGCTACATCCAAAGACAACACCGACTGATGGTTCGGTTTTCCTGGAACCACGTTGTCACCGGATTGCTGATTTGACTAGAACACATCAAGCGAGGTGGCTCAGTGGTTGAAGGTGCGTTTGCACGGGACACTTTTGCGGCAATGTGTAGCAGCAGTTGTGTTACCGTCCACACGGGTACAATATGGCAGCAAACACGCAGCAGTGCGGTGGCATGTACGCGAAATATTCCTGGCGGAGCAGGACGTTTCAGAAAGTCGCCGAGGTATGACCGAAGTGGTGTCCACCAGGAGTGGAGAACATTTCGTACCTTCGCCCTAGTCTGTGAATGCTTCCATGTCATTCTCAGCCATGCTTCCTCTTTGTCACACCGACAAAGCTGCAGCGCCAAGTCAGGTAATTTCGCTTCGTTTCCGCCAAAGACGCCACGCGTTTAATGGATGAGGTAAACCCAACCGTAGTTATATAGCCGTGTTACAAAGCTGCTACGTTAACAAAGAGATGTTTTTCACAGATTTAAGAGAAGTCTGAAAGTAGTTGACAAACAGAAGGTGAACGTACAGAAGGGAAAGCAGTGAGAGGCGCTTTCAGTGACGCTGAACGTAAAATTTTGGCAAACAATATGATCAGAAACCCTAAGATATTTTCGTCTTAAGTAAAATCAGCAAGGGGATCGTAATCCTCATCTATTCAATCACTCAGTGACCACAATGGCACCGGAACGGAAAATGACAGAACGTTGAATTACTGAATTCAGCCTTGCGAAATTGTTTCACCGTGGAAGATCGTAATGAGATCCCCCCATTTCAACCACCGTATGAACTTCTAAATGGCAGATATTGGGCTAAATGATCACGAAATAGAAAAAAATCCGACAGTCTCTTTGTAGTGGAAAGGCATCAGGACCAGACAAGATGCTTGTAAGATTCTACAGACATTATACTCCCCTTACGGCAGCAGTTTATTGTAGGCCGTTGGAGCAACGAAGAGTACCTAGCGAAAAAAGGAAAAAAAGCACAGGTCTTTCCCGTTTTTAAGGAGGGTCGTAGGACAGACGGATGTAATTATTATAGGCCTGTATCGTCGACGTCAATTATGGAACGTGTTTCATGCCCAAGAAATATGACGGTTTTGGAGAACGAAAATCTCCGCTATAAAAGTCGACATGAATTGCGCAGAGGCCTTTCGAAACTCAGCTCACTCTGCTCCTCTTTGAGACCCACAGCGTTGCAGACATCGGCCCTCAGATTGATGCCGTGTTCCTCGACTTCAGGAAGGCATTTGACATTGTCCCGCACTGCCGATTACTGAAAAAAAAATAAAAAAAGAGTTAACAGAGTATCTGACCAGGTCTGCGGTTGGATTCAAGACTTCCTAGCAGATAGAACACAAGAAGTCGCCCTTAGCGGAACGAAATCGGGGGACGTACGTAATTTCCGGAGTACCCGAAGGAAGTGTAATGGGAACGTGACTGTTTAGTATGTTAATGATCTAATACGAGTGTCGTTCAATAAGTAATGCTCCACATTTTTTCTCAGAGCATATTTATTTTTAAGAGTCAGAATTTTCTGACAATATACATCAACATGTCTTGTCCATGTCCTATTTTTCTACGTAGTCTCCATCACGTACTATACCCGTACGCCAAAGTTGTGGAAGAGCATGTATTCGCTGCTGGTAAAAGCTCTTGTCCTGTAGGCATATCCCTGTTTTCACTGCATGACTGACACACTAGTCATCATCAAAGTGTGTTCCCGTAGAGAATTATTAAGCGAACAAAAGAGATGGAAGTCCGAAGGTGTCAGATCTGTACTGTAAGGTAGGTGTCCAACCCAATTTGGCGATATGTTCCCAGGTTCGCAGACTTGGGTGTGGGCGTACATTATCGAGTTGGAGTAAGATTTCTGCTGGATTCTTGTCCGATCGAACACGTCGGAAACGGTTCTTGAGTTTATTCAGAATCTTCACATATGCCTTTGAACTGATGGTTGGCCCTCTTGGCATCACATCCACGAGAATAACGCCATCACAATCCCAGAAGACTGTCACCATAAGTTTTCCGGCAGAGGGGGATTGTCTTTAATTTCTTCATTTGTGGTGAATGAGGTTGGTGCCATTCCATGGAGTGCTTTTTTGTTTCCGGCACAAAGTGGTGCAAACAGCTTTCGTCCCCCGTAACGATCCGTGACAGAAGGGCCTCTCCGTCGGTCTCAAAACGCTCCAACAATTCAGATGAAATGGCCTTTCTTTGAATCTTGTGGTCCGCTGTGAGCATTCGTGGAACCGATCGTGAGCACCTCTTTGAATATCCGAGAGTCTCGATCATTGCAGGCGCACTTCCAATGCTGACCGACAACTGTAGAGCCAATTGTCGAGTTGTGATGCGCCGGTCGGCACGAATAATGGCATCAGCACGATTCAGCATCTCTGGAGCAGTGGCTGTTACAGGACGTCCCGGGTGTGGCTGATCATGGAGCTCTGTTGCTGCATTTCCTGAGGCTGTAACCATGGCCCAACTGTACTCCTATCAACTGCAGCATCGCCATACACTGCACACAAACGTTTATGGACGTTCACCACGGTTTCTTTTTTTGCACACAAGAATTCGACAACAACACGCTGCTTGTAACGTGAGTCGTGTGTAGACGCCATTTTGACGCTGTACTACGGCTCTGCCTTCTGCGAGAAAGGTTCTAAACTTCACCGGCGCACAGAGCAAACATCAAATGTGAAGCACCAACAAAGACTTTTGTCTATGTGTATTAATGGCTTTAAAAAAAAATAGGGCATTAGTTATTCAACGACCCTCGTAGGAAGCGTCGGAAGCTGTTCAAGACAGTTCCCAACCGAAGTGGCTGTATATAAGAAGGCAGCAACGCTAGAAGACAGTAACGGTTTGTAGTAGGACCTACAGAGAATTCTTTAGTGGTACAGGGACTGGTAGTTCACCATGAACGTAAATAAATGTAAAATGTTGCGCATACATAGGAAAATAAATCATTTAAAACTATGCTGTTGATGACAAATACCTGGAGACAGTAACTACTGCATAATACCTAGGAGTATTTACTCGCAGCGACCTTACGCGGAATGACCACATAAAACAAATGGTAGGAAAAATCAGATGCCAGACGGAGATTCATAGGACGAAACTTAAGGCATTGTATTTCATCCACTAAAGAAGGGATTTTCAAGGCGCTTTTTCGACGGATTATTGAGTACTGTTTATCAACATGGGACCCATACCAGGTGGGACTGATAGAAGAGATTGAAAAGAGCCAACGAAGAGTGGCGCCTTTCGACAGGGGAACGCTTACTTAGCGCGAGAGCGCTACAGAGATGCTCGAAGAAGTCCAGAGACAGGTGCTGCAAGTGAGGCGTCGTTGATCAGGGAGAGGTTAACTGTTGAAATTTAGGGGAAAAACTTTCCGTCAAGAGTTGGTCAACATATTACTTCCTGCCACATATGTCTCGTGAAATGACCAAAGCGAGAAAATTGGAGAAGTTAGCGCTAGTAGAGGAGTTAATCGACGATCATTCGTCCCACGTACCATTCGCCAGTGGAACAAGGAAGAGCGGATCATTTAGAAGTACGTGGAATACCCTCCATTGCACACCGTCAGGTGGGTCTTGGGTTATTGATGCAGGTGTAGATACAGATGCACGCAGTTCTGTGCAGTAGAAGGTATAATGAACTGCTACGTCGTAAAGAAAAATTTATTAACTTGACCTTCGATTTGACACAGGTACTTCGTTTAAACTCTCTTCTGATTTTTTTGCCTAGATGCATAGATTTTGAAATTTCGACCTGTCTAATATAAAAATCTGTGAAAAATATGCCTATAGATGAATATGTATTCTTCGTGGCTGCTGTAAGGAGGGAACGGGTTAGGTAGAGGATGAGTTGGCAGTCGTAGGTTTCCGTTTCTCCAGTTCTCAGAGAACGCCAGTCAAAGTCGGAGAAAACTGGTACAGCTTGCGATGAAGACTCCGTCTCTCTTGACAGCTAGAGTACTCAGTCACCGTAAGAATTTCTGGAAAACCTTTCAGAATGAGAAGGTTGAACAACAGTGGCAGTATATCTTCTTATTAACAAACTGGTCGCTTAGGGAGCGTCTTTAACACACAGGCTGACTGGAAGATGTTTCGCGTCGTTCGGACCTTGATAGTAGCCGATTCGCTAAATATTGTTACTTCGCGAAGAAATCACTATGCACTGGATTGCTAAACACACTAATGGTTTTATGAAGGTCCGGATATCCGACATCGAATAAAAGTTCGTAGACGATATTTACCTTCTTTTTCACAAAATATTTTGTTTTGTTTTGATAATTGCGTTTACAGGTTGTATCTCCTCTGTACCTCAAATTACGTCTATATGAAAACTACGTATCTGACCTCCCAAAAAACAGTGTCCAATAGCCATTCCTTATCTCCAGAATTACAAAAGGCATAGATACTCTTTTCCACAGCTAAGAGCGTTGTCTCAATTGCGGTAGCACATTCTCGCTGGTTCTCGCAGCCAGAATATTACAATAATATTAGTTAACCGCTCCATTACGGTACTACGTTGTTTTGTTGATAATATCAGTGTATTGTTTACGCACTTTTATCATTACAAGCGGTTGGTAGGACATGTTCTGAGACATCGAGGGATCACCAATTTAGAATTGGAGGGCAGTGTGGAGGGAATAAATCGTAGAGGGAGACCAAGAGAATAGCATGGAGAGCTGCATCAAACCAGTCTCTGGACTGAATACCACAACAACAACAAGCGTCCTTTTATATTCATGTAAGAGTCATGACGCAAATTAACATAGTCCGCTACCGTTCACCATGGAACCGGTAGCTCACAATGTGTAGGGACATTGCATGGGCAAGCGAGAGAATCATGAATATCTAGAGTTGTGTCGTAAGCAGTTCGCTTACTTGAAAAAAAAGGGCGCTCCCTGAGAGCGCGATTTCTCTTTTTCTTGTTAAAGGTTTTCCTTGTGAAATGTAAATGCAGGAGACCCGTGTTCACTGTCTCTAGCTCGCTTTCATCCACTTCGCGGCCATACCGTGGAGCGTGATTGTACTGACGCAAACGTCACCGGGAAACAATAACCGACATTAATGTCGACAATATGGCTGCAATTCATTCGGCCGACAGAATGCAGTTCGTATGACCCACAAGACCCCACACTTGTATTTCGGAAGAGAAGCGATCAACTCTGCTTGGGGCTGTCAATAATTTGGTTTTTTATTCTTTTGACTCGCTTGAGGAGAATACTGGGATGGCCCCCTTTGCAGAGTACAGAGCCTATTTTCTCTCCCCATCCCTGGCCAATCCTGCCTTGTCGGGGTGTCAAGACGTAAAATTCCCTTCTTAGTAGGCAGGAACCTTAAGCAGATTCCGCCGTGAAATATGGTGACTTTGAACACATAGAGAACACATAGAGAAAACTGAAGAGCGTTCAGTTTTTATTCCGAACTGATCAAGACTGGACACACACATGTTAAGAGTTTGTTTGCGTGGTCATCCTCCACAGCAAGCACAAGAGTATTTGTTTTGTAAATAAAAAACGCCTTCTCTTGCTGCACTGTATTTTATTCTCTCGGGTGCAAAGATCCGTAAATAGAGCGGTAGTGCGACATTCATATGACCAGATGAGAGAAATCACCGATGTCAACTAAAAACGTGAAGACCTGCAAGTAATCACTTGTTTACATAAAAAGCGAGAAGTGAACTGTTTCACAAACTACGAATAATAATATCAAAAGTATTACCCAACTGAATAATTATAGATCCCATTGATGATACCATAAAGGGAAAAAAGGCGAAACGTGTCGGGGAGAATAAAAAACAGTGCAGAAAAAGGCGTTTTTTATTTACAGAACAAATACACGTGTGTTAAATGACGAACGAATTTGTGAGCAGTAATGCTGTCGTCATATAAAATACTTATTTACTATGTTAATATTGAAACTGCATAAAATTACAGGCACTGAAACTGGCAGGAGCTTGGTAACAGCCAGTAAAACTAAAGCTACATGTAGTAGCACGCTACACGCCGCTACGGGCTGCGAGAAACAAACCACTGAAGGCGGCACCAACCTGAGGTACACACATGCCCAAGCTGCCACAATGTGGCCATCAAACAAGTCGCACCATCTAGTAACAATCGAAGACAACAGTTACTTAATTTGTGGAAAATATTTTAAGCAGCCAATAAGTGTTCGTCTCAAATATCACTAGCCAGTATTATGTTAAATGAAAAAAAAAAATTTAAGATAGAGCAACAACACGTATTAGGTACATTTTTGTACGAAACGATTACAATGTAATGAAAAAGAGAGAGAGAGAGAGAGAGAGAGAGAGAGAGAGAGAGAGAGAGAGAGAGAGAGAGAGAGGAAAACGATATTTTGTAGTCTGCTCTGAGGAAAAAAGGGTCTCAACTGGAGGCATTTTTAAGTAACGGCTTTATAACATTAAAAATATTTTATTGGTTAATTGCTACCGTCCTTTAAGGATGAAACCGTAATTTAACGAAAGATGTTTGAAAATTTATAGCTCTTCAAGAATATTAAGTCTAAAGCCCTTGCTCTCTGTGTATAGGATAACTGACGTCATGAACTTCTTTAGGTTTATGGCCTGTATTTTTTTTAATTTTTTTTTTTTTTTTTTTTGGGGATGTTCTTTGTGTCTAAGAATTTGCTCTTCCTGTCTGTCCTATATAGTAGGTTGGACATATGTCACGCGTAATTTTATAGCCACCTGAGTTTCGTAATGGAGAACTCGCAGCTTTCAAATTGTGAATAAGATTATTTTTTAAGCCATTATTAGTAGAAAATGCTACATTGCAGTCATATTTATTTCGGAGGATACGCTGAACCCCGAGAGAGACAGGTCCTAAATACGATACAGAAAAGATTTTTTGCTTTCATTACATCTTTACTAGGAGGTTATTCTTCAGTTTTTCTCTACGTTAATTTTATTTACAATCTTTAAAGATAATCCTATTTTCTGATGAAGACACGCACAATCACTGCCGCACCTGATAAAAGTAGAGTTTTATCGCAACTGGTTGGCGGTTTTGTACCTATCATATTCTTGTACTGTTGCCGTCTCACAGCCACATCGCATGTACTTGTATGGAAGAGACCTCTTCACTGAAAATAAATTGTTGACGTGCTGCATGTTATGAGAAACCGTGAAGAAATAGAAAAACTCCATGAGCATTAATTAGCTGAAGTTAAACAGCTGCTATAGTACTGACGAGTGTGCTGACGTCTCAAGACAAGAATAGACTTCAGTTGCAAAAAGACGGAAGTTTTCTTATCTATATGATAAAACGCAACACAAAGAACATGGCATCAAAGCTCTGCTTGTAGAATCCGTTTCATTCTTAAAGTTACTCGGGTTTGAGGGGGGGGGGGGGGGGATGAGAGAGAGAGAGAGAGAGAGAGACACACAGAGAGAGAGAGAGAGAGAGAGAGAGAGAGAGAGAGAGAGAGAGAGAGAGAGAGAGGGAGGGGGGGGGTGAAAGGGGGGGGGAGGGGGAGAGAGAGAGAGAGAGAGAGAGACTGTTTGCCTTTAAAATTTTATTACCAAACCACGTTTACGTCGGCAGATTTTTACTGTTCTGGATGTGCGCGTCGTTTCTTGCATTTCTTTTCTGTTTCGAGTCCACATTTCAGTGATGTGTGTTTTATTTCGCTGCTACTGGCCATCAGAAACATTTTGCGTACCTCAGTGAACAAAAAACGATTAACTGTTCCATAGGAAATAAATAAAACTTTACCTTTTTTCTCTTTTCGCCACTTCTGCTATATTTTTGCACTGCTTCCGTTGCAAGGTTTTGTCCTAGCGTTGCGTGACTTGTTACGCGCGGTCCTGTTTGTGGATGAGACACGTAGTTCTCCGTGCGATAAAAATGATTAACGAAATGTTACCTTTACGATCCAGATCAGACGAGAAGCTGATCTCTATCGGAAAACACGCCCACGCTAGATAATGCACAAAAGTGTCCATAATACTACAATATAGTAGATATCGTGAAAGCTACAGCAACAAAAACCAAATCTGATAGTCATTGATGCTGAAACAGTTACGCACTGGACAAAAATGAAAACATGTAGTACTGTACCGTCAAAATGTGAACAATGGCTTTTGAAAAGTTGTTAAAACATGTAACACACATAAGCTAATTGAGAAGAACGCTTTTAGATAATTCATTAACTATTACAAATGTAATTCTCTGTTGTAACCGAATGCAATTAACTGAATCTGGTAGCCCTATTTCACTCTTACTCTAAGAAAAATTCACATTCTTATACACGAGATAGTTAAAGCACTGGACTCACAGAAAGATCTCAAGATCAGTCCATTAACATCAAGATCTTTTTTTACTGGCGCCGCATCGTATTGTGAAATAACTTGTCACTGAAGAACATTGGCGTCTCGGTCACGGCTATAGCAGCCTACCTATGGTTCAGGAGTGGTCGTGGTTGTGGTGGTAAGTTTCTATGCGACGAAACTGCTGAGGTCATCGGTCCCTAGGCTTACACACTACTTAATCTAACTTGAACTAACTCACGCTAGGGACAACACACACACATCCATGCTCGAGGGAGGACTCGAACCTCCGACGGTGGGAGCCGCGCGAACCGTGACAAGGCACCTCAGACCGCAAGGCTACCCCGCACGGCGGGGGACAGGAAATCTATGGAATTACGTAAAATAAAGTTCATTCAAGTTTCCTTGTCTGATCATCTTCCAAGACTTGTCCATCTTTGTCCTCCTAACAGATGATCGCATATTCGATCACTTCTCAATATTGTATGTATTGTATGTTAACCGGGGACCTAGAAACGACGGAGAGACTCCGTCCCCGCCGCAGCCGCAGTGGTCCACAACCCCACGACGACTACCGCAGTCCACTTCACCCCTCCGCCGCCCCACACTGAACCCAGGGTTATTGTGCGGTTCGGTCCCCGATGGACACCCCCCACCCCCCCCAGGGAACGTCGCACACCAGCCGAGTGTAACCCCTATGTTTGCATGGTAGAGTAATGGTGGTGTACGCATACCTGGAGAACTTGTTTGCGCAACAATCGCCGACATAGTGTAGCTGAGGCGGAATAAGGGAACCAGCCCGCATTCGCCGAGGCAGGTGGAAAACCGCCTAAAAACCATCCACAGACTGGCCGGCTCACCGGACCGTGACACAAGTCCGCCGGGCGGATTCGTGCCGGGGACCAGGCGCTCCTTGCCACTCCGGAAAGCCGTGCGTTAGATGGCTCGGCTAACCGGGCGGGCTTCACTTCTCTATAACTGACCGGAAATCTTACTCTACCACAATATGCTTGCTCCTAATAGATTCTTCCCTGTTCCCTATCGGTTTCGTTTACCGCAATATCATGCACCTGAAGTTCTTCAGTTACATTATTTGAGTACATACACTGATACGGCAATAAGACCATAATATTTACCTGATGTTGAAGAGAAGTTACTGAGAAATACAGACATAACACACGAAGTAGTAAATAAATGCGAAATTTATGGGTTAGAACGTAGTGTTCGCTTCTTACCTGGTATCCCACTAAGGCCGCAGTAACCTCCAACTGTATTTGGAGATTTTAATTGCACTCCATGCTTCTTATAAGCTCGTTAGGCCGTAATAGCAATAGGTTAATCACAATTCAAGTCGACAATGACAGATACGTCGGTCGTTTCAAAAAGTATGTTCTTGTACAAAAGTCTGTTTCTACGACTAGCAGAGATAATGTTTTACCGCAGTGGTCACGCTTATTATCTATGACAGTGCTGTACACAAATTATCCGGTTCATTAGTACTTTAAAATAAATAAAATTGTATTTGTAATGTAAAGGGACTCTTTTATTCATGAGTAATAAGTTAGCTTCGTAAAATATTGGCTTGAAGCTGGATATCCATGCTCTCATTTTGCTTATGAGAGTTAAGTTTGTTTTATGTCAAAATTTTCCACAAATAGTAAGACTGCGCAAAAGCGCTATGCAATGTTAGATGACGGTTTAAAAAACGTTTCTAACGATATCTAATTCATCCCTGTAATATTAGTATGTGTTGAGGAAAAGGGGTGTTGACTTCAGATGGGACTAACAGAGCATATTGAACGTATGCAGAGAAGGGCAGCAAGAATGGTCATAGGTTTGTTCAATCCAGGGGAGTGTATCACAGAGACGCTGAAGAAATTGAAATGGCTATTAACAAAGCTTCAAGACTGGCTTCAAATGATTACTCTAGGGATATACTACGTATCTCTCAGACAGGAATCGTGAGGATAAGATTAGAATAATTACTACACGCACGGAGACATTCAATCAATCATTTTTCCCAAGCTCGATATGTGAATGGAAGAGGAGGAAACTCGAGTAGCTGGTTCAGTGGGACGTACTCTCACAGAGTATAGATGCAGATGTAGAAATAATCGTATTATACTAGAGAAATGCAACCCGTCTACGAAGAAGGTTCCTTGCAGATCAATCCTGCCTCCATCCTGCAATATGCTCATATCTATGGAAGCCTTACGAAATAGGATTAACAGAGGCAGCTGAAAATATTCAGGAAAGGGCAACACAAATGGTCACGTGTTCATATGAGAGATACTGAAGAAATTCAGCTGGCAGACACTTCAAAATAGATGCAAACTATCCCGAGAAAGGCTGTTTATAATGTTTCAGGAACCAGCTTCAACTGGTGAATCTAGGAATATGCTAAAACTCTCTAAGTCTATATCTACTCTGCATTTCACAGTTACGTGGCTGGTAGAGGGTTCATCGAACTACCTTCAAGCTATTCCCCTAGCGTTCCACTCTCTAACAGCCCATGGGAAAAACGAACAGTTAAATCTTTCCATGCGAGCTCTGATTTCTCTTATTTTGTTACGATGATCATTCTTTCCTACGTAGATGGACGCGAACAAAATATCTTCACATTTGAGGACAAAGTTAGTGATGGAAATTTCATGACAAGATCCTGCCGCAACGTAACTCTCCCTCATAGAAAACCAGTTGCCTCGTTTGAACGTTTTCGATGTCCTCCATCAAATGGCTCTGAGCACTATGGGACTTAACATCTTTGGTCATCAGTCCCCTAGAACTTAGAACTACTTAACCCTAACTAACCTAAGGACATCACACACATCCACGCCCGAGGCAGGATTCGAACCTGCGGCAGTAGCGGTCGCGCGGCTCCGGACTGAGCGCCTAGAACCGCGAGACCACGGCGGCGGGCTGTCCTCCATCAAACATATATAGTGCGTATCCAACATTGCACAGCAATACTCCAGGAGGAGGAGGACAAGAGTATCGTAAGTAGTCTCTTCAGTACACCTGTTGCTCCCTCTGGGTGCAGAGGTTACGTTTTTACTGTATAGGTCTTTTACAAGTATGTCAGATTGGAACTGCAGACTGATGACCTCGATGTTTAGCCCCCATCAAACCCCAAAACCAATCAACACCTGTTGCATTTTGTAAGTGTTCTGCCAATAAATCGCAGTCTCTAGTTTGCTTTCCCCACAACGTTATCCATGTGATCCTTCCAATTTAACTTAATCGTAATTGTAGTACCTAAGTATTTAGCCGAATTTATAATCTTGAGATTTATGTGTTTTATCGTGTAACCAGATTGAGTTCCTTTTAGTACTCACGTGGATAACTTCACAATTTTCATTATTTAGAGTCAATTGTCACTTTTCGCATCATTCAGATGCCTTGTCTAAATAATTTTGCAACTAGTTTTGATCATCTGATGACTTTACAAGACGGTAAATGACAGCATAATACGCAATCAATTTAATAGGGCTGCTCAGATTATCTCCTATGTCGTTCACGTAGTTCAGGAATATTAGTAGGGCTGTAACACTTCCTTGGAGAACGCCAGATAATACTTCGGTTTTACCCAATGACTTTCCGTGAATTACTACGAACTGTGGTCGACCCGACAAGAAGTCGCGAATTCAGTCGCACAACTGACGCGGTACTCCGTAGCCATGCATTTTGATTATAAGTAGTTCGTTGGGAACGGTGACAAAAGCCTTCTTAAAATCTAAAAATATGGAATCAGTTTGACACTCCCAGCCGATAGCACTCATTACTTCGTGAGAATAAAGAACTAGTTGTGTTTCACAATAAATCGTATTCTACGAGGTGATTCATAATGTTCGAGCACAATACACGTTCTAAAATCCTACTGCATATCGACGTTGTTGCCATGGGTATGTAATTCAACGGATTACTCATATTGCTTTTCTTGGGCGTTGGTGTGACTTGTACAACTTCCCAGTCTCTGGGAACGGATCTCTCTACATGATTGCTAAGTACGGAGCTACTGTATCATACTCTGGAAGGAACCTGACTGGTACACAATCTGGACCGGAGGTTATGCCTTAGTTAAGTGAGGACAAAATTAGATTAATTAAAGTGCCAACAGAGATATGTTAACACTCTTCCCCCATTCCATACGTGAAAGGAAAGGGAGGAAACCCTGATAACAGGTACCCTCTGGGGTGTACTTCAGTGATTTTCAGAGTGCGGATGTAGGTGTAGAAATCCCTTTTGCTGTTTAAGTGGTCCGCACGTTTACACGAAATTATGTTCGGACAACAAACGAACCTCGAACTCGCTGACGCAATGCTCTGCTCTCTCTTTGGTGCGTCTTCCAACGTGCGGGACGCAGAGCCCGCCTCCAGACTCATTGTGACCTGTTCCACCCTCTCCTGCAGCAGGTATAAAGACGGCACCGGGCTCTGATGTGCGGCTGGCGGCAGCTCGGCGTGCCGTGCAGAGCACCCTCCGCCTCGCGCCTGGACGCGTGTAATCAGCGCTTCCTGCCCACCGGCCAGCAGGAGTCCGCTCCCCCTCTACGTCACGCGAGCACGCAAGCACGCTGCTAGCGTCGCCTCGTCGGACACGGTTAAGCCGCTTTGTCTCAACGGCGAACTCGAAACTGCAAACGAACCACCGCGAAGCTACTACATAACAATTCTTTACTCTCGCGTCGTCGATCAGTTAGTAGTCCTTTTGGTAGAAACTAGAGTCCGTCGAGCAGAAGAAAAAGGGGAAGGGGGAGAGAGAGAGAGAGAGAGAGAGAGAGAGAGAGAGAGAGAGAGAAAGGAGAGCTGAGGTAACCGTTTGCGCGAATCCGTACATCCATACTACCTACTAATTCCGAAGACTACAAGAGCCGATAAGTGCGAGAAGCATCGCACAATCAGCTTAACAGCTGAAGAATAGTATACAGAAGAATGGAAAAGAAAATTCAGGATCTCTTAGATGACGATCAGTTTGGCTGAAAGAATCGATCACATACGAACACCAACGTCGCAAGTGGAGGACGACGAGAGAGAGAGAGAGAGAGAGAGAGAGAGAGAGAGATAGTATATGAGGATATTGAACGGGAAGTTCAGTACAAGAAGGGAGATGAAATATAATAGTCAAAGGGGACTGGAATGCGGTTGTAGGCGAAGGAGTAAAAGAAATGGTTACGCGAGAATATGGGCTTTGTACTGTAAATGAGAAAGTTGAAAGATCGAGTTCTGCAATAAATTTCAGCTAGTAATAGCCGATACTCTGTTCAGGAGTCACAAGAGGAGGAGGTAAACTTGGAAAAGGCCGGGTGATACGGGAAGATTTCAGTTAGATTACATCATGGTCAGACAGCGATTTCGAAATCAGATTGAGGATTGTAAGGCGTACCCAGGAGCAGATATATCGCCCCTACTGTTGAATCTATACATCGAAGCAGCAATAACGGAAATAAATTAAAGGTTCAAAAGAGGAATAAAAATTCAAGGTGAAAGGATACCAGTGATACGATTCGCTAATAACGTTGCTATCCTCGGGAAAGTGAGGAAGAATTACAGGACCTACAGAGTGGAATGAACAGAGTGCAGAATATGGACTGAGAGTAAATAGAAGGAAAAAGAAAGTAATGAGAAGTAAGAGAAATGAGAACAGCGGGAAACTTAACATCAGAGTTGGTGATCACGAAGTAGATGAAATGAAATGTCGTGTGACGAGGGCCTCCCGTCGGGTAGACCGTTCGCCTGGTGCAAGTCTTTCGATTTGACGCCACTTCGGCGACTTGCACGTCGATGGGGATGAAATGATGATGATTAGGACAACACAACACCCAGTCCCTGAGCGGAGAAAATCTCCGACCCAGCCGGGAATCGAACCCGTAGATGAAGTTGAGGAATTGTACTACCTAGGCAGCAAAATAACCCATGATGGACATAGCAAGGAGGACATCAAAAACAGATTAGCACAGGCAAAAAGGGCATTCCTAGCCAAGATAAATCTACTAGTGTCAAACATAGGAGGTAATATTAAAAAGAAATATCTGAGAATGTACGTGTGGGGCACAGCATTGTGTGGTAGTGAAACATGGACTGTGGGAAAACCGGAACAGAAGAGAATCGAAGCGTGTGAGATGTGGTGCTACAGATTAATGTTGAAAAGTAGGTGGACTGATAAGGTAAGGAATGACGTGGTTCTGCGCAGAATCGGAGAGGAAAGGAATATATGGAAAACATTGACAAGAAGAAGGGACAGGACGATAGGACATCTGTTAAGACACCGGGGAATAATTTTCATGGTACTAGATGAAGTTGTAGTGGGCGAAAATTATAGAGAAAGGCTGACGGAAATACTTGCAGTAAGTGATGGTTCAGATGGCTCTAAGCACTATGGGACTTAACATCTGAGGTGAGCAGTTCTCTAGAACTTAGAACTACTTAAACCTAACTAACCTAAGCACATCACACACATCGAAGCTGCGACCGTATCAGCAGCGCGGTTCCAGTCGAAGCACCTAGAACCGCTCGGCCACCGCGGCCGGCTCCAGTAAGTAATTGAGGACGTGGGTTGCAAATGCTACTCTGAGTAGAAGATATTGACACAGGGGGGGAATACATCGCGAGCCACATCAAACCAATCCGAGAAATGATGACTTAAAAATTTTTTGATTGTTATTGGACTTCTTATGTCGTGGCTTTGTGCAAACAGCGGTTCAACAAGTTGGACGGGCGCAGTTAACTCGTTCCTGTCCGCGGCGCATGTCACGGAGGAACGTATGCATATAGGCAACGTGGGAGAACACAAGGGTAAACAACTCTTGACGATGCGTAGCACAGGTCTTACTAATAACTGCTTCTTTTAATAAAGGGGTTCCATTTCACTGCACGGATACCTTGTAGACAGCCCTATAACGTTTTCTGTAGTAAGCTTCAGGTACTGCAGATTTAGTGTTGTGGTAGGCGAGATATTCTGGCGAGGGAGTCCTCACTGTCTTGGAGAAGCCCTTGCGACCCGCCACCCCTCACACATCGCACCTGCTGCCGTGGCTGTGGAGCCGTGACGCGCCAGCACAAGGGCTTCGCTCCGGCCCTTAATGAAGTCCGCCCTTTAATTACCGCGCTGCGGCTTCTGACAAGTGTCAGGCACCGCTTACGTCCTCGTGCGGGTGAACAATAGGCGGCAGGAGCTCTAGATAACACGCAGCCCCCTTGGTGAAAAATACCATGCAAGAGATGTGCTGGATCTTTCATTTTGATTTTGTTCTTATTTTGGCCGCCAGACTTCGAACTTATTTTATGCAGCCCACCACGATTTCCGCTGGTGTGTCAGTGGGCAGCACCTGCCTCCAACACCCTTCATTGCTATGACTCCCCTTAGTCCTCACGAGTTTTACTTGGTGCCCTAATATACCGGGTGATCAAAAAGTCAGTATAAATTTGAAAACTTAATAAACCACGGAATAATGTAGATAGAGGGGTAAAAATTCACACACATGCTTGGAATGACCTGGGGTTTTATTAGAACCAAAAACAAAGTATTGCTAGACGCGTGAATGATCTCTTGTGCGCGTCGTTTGGTGATGATCGTGTGCTCAGCCGCTACTTTCCTCATGCTTGGCCTCCCAGGTCCCCAGACCTCAGTCCGTGCGATTATTGGCTTTGGGGTTACCTGAAGTCGCAAGTGTATCGTGATAGACCGACATCTCTAGGGATGCTGAAAGACAACATCCGACGCCAATGCCTCACCATAACTCCGGACATGCTTTACCGTGCTGTTCACAACATTATTCCTCGACTAAAGCTGTTGTTGAGGAATGATGGTGGACATATTGAGCATTTCGTGTAAAGAACATCATCTTTGCTTTGTCTTACTTTGTCATGCTAATTATTGCTATTCTGATCAGATGAGGCGCCATCTGTCGGACAATTTTTGAACTTCTGTATTTTTTGATTCTAATAAAAAAATGGCTCTGAGCACTATGGGACTTAACATCTATTGTCATCAGTCGTTCTTATAAAAACCCCATGTCATTCCAAGCATGTGTGCCAATTTGTACCTCTCTATCTACATTATTCAGTGATTTATTCAGTTTTCAAATTTATACTTACTTTTTGATCACCCGGTACACTGACGGAAAGAAATCGTAACACCAGAAGGGGATTAATGTAGAGTAATGAAATTTCGGGAACATTTTTCTCTACGTAACACATTTAGGTGACCAACACTGCAATATCACAGCGATTTTTGCGCCACTAAAATTTGATAATTTGCAAGTAAACTACGAATATAATTAGATAGGTATGGGGAATATTCAACGCTCGATTCAGAAATAGCCCATTTTCCCTTGTAGAATTAATAAACAACCAATCAGTTGAAAACGGAAGGTTTATTTAACCCTGTTTACTATTGTTTCAAATTTTATAAAAGTGTCTTCCTCACAAGCAAACAGTGACAACTACGTTACATGTTGTGCCGGAGCTACGTTAAATATAATCGAAAGGCGTCAGTCAGATATTAAATCTCAGCTCTATGTTGCACTAGCTGTACATGCGTGAGGTAATACTGAATGACAGCCACTATGTTGCACATGTTCTAATTGTTGGAGGTGAAATTTTGTATCCCACTGACAGCTTTGGGCTATATTTTAGCGTTCCTCCGGCACAACATGTAACCCAGTTGTTACTACTTTCTTCTGAGAAAAATGTTTAAATAAACCTTACATTTTTCAGCAGATTGGTTGTTTATAAATGCTACAAGATGATTTCATCCTATTGCTGAGAATCCAGCTATGTATAAAATTTTGAAAAGCCCGTTTTTTGTTAAATCGCTTCCTAATTAATTAACGAACAAAACCCTTATCATGAACCTAAACTTCCAAGTTGAGGAATAGGGAGAACTCATTTGGCTATATCAAGAGCGTAAGATTGATGATGAACCAATCTGAAACTCGACTCAAACTTTTTCACCATCGTGATGGATGCTGCTGACGCTGGCTTCAGTGGTGTTCAGTTGTTGGACCACTTTCCCATGCTCCAATTCCACCCGTTTTCTGTCACCACCTGTTTCACATGACCCAATAAATGAAGCGCAACGAAAGGCGGTTACGATTCTGCCATTGTCGGAATCATCTGCATCGTTCGTGCGAAAAATTCTGAGGCTGATGTTATTCCTGGCTTGTAAGCGACGTCAGCGCACTAAATATGGTGGCTGCTTGAACTAATAACTGTAAACAACATATGTGTGTTCGACTAGTAAGATGTGGGCAGGCCTTAGTGTGTCAACGTTGTTATCACAAATCAAAACAAGGAACGAGCGGAACACCTCTAAATTAGTGTAAAACACATTTTCTACAATATTTTGAAGAAGAGGAAATGTGTGAAAAGTTTGTGCCGTACGCTTTGACTCCCATTGCAATGTTGCTTCCTTATTGACACACCAGCAGTTTGTCATGCTTTATCATAGAGATAAGAAAAAATTCCCTCTTTCGCAATTTTTTTTATCTGTGTGATAAAGTGTGATGTTCGGAAAAGTGGCTGGAGATATTAATAATACAGTCAGTTTCAGTCAAGCAATAGACGATCCTCAAGTGATATGGTCTGTTGTTTGACCCAGACCATCCTCAAATGGTATGGTCCACTGTTTGACAGACGCTGGTCCAGCTATTGCACCAATTAAGAGTTTTGAAAAGTTTTTAAAAACTATAAATCTTCTCAAAATAATGTGGACTACACCTGTACCGTAGTGTCTTATTACTGCTTATTTTCAGAAGTGTGAAGATCGATGCAGTTTTTGTCCACCGTCGCTAATCTACACAAAATGTTCTAACTCCATATCGCTGCTCAACATGTGAGATCTCGAATGTATTAACGAGGCGTCACTGTGAACCGGAATTGACCACAGATCTTTTTTCATCCGTGGATTACGCGGTATCAGTAGGACAATGCGAATCATTGATACCAGTAACGCAAAATGGGAAAACTTAAGTCACGAGGTGTCACATTTTCAGGAGCGATATGTAGAACTAGTTCCTCCAGCGAAATTTACCGTTTATTTGAGAATTTTCATCAAAATGTGACTTGTTTACACCGACTGACATAAATAACTAAGATTTCGGCAGCAATTGTCACGCTGTTAAGAATAGTGTCAAGAGGAGTCTAAACACGCGTAAATTGTTTCACATTGGTTGACATGGATTGGGGTGAAGCTACAACCACCTCTAGCCTGACAACACACACATCGATAATTTGTTGGTGATACAAATCAAGCGGCTTGCTGACGCGCTTTTGGAATAGATAAATATTAACTCAGCCTGTTCGCAGCGTAACTTAAATAAATATTTCTGTGTAATGATCCCATTGTTTACGGAAAAAGTCGGCTAATGTTTGTGTCTTTGTTTACAGGTACTGCTCTCTCCGGAATTTTTCTCTTTCGATGCTTCAATTTTGTGTTCTGGCAGACCGTAAGTACCTACTTCTGGTCGTAAGTAAGAGAGAACAGCAATAATACTTGGCGACATACAAACTGTGATAGCGAAAAGTGTTTGGTTTTTTAAACAGTCATCAAATATGGAAAAGTCGGTTGTAAATAGCGGTAGGGGACAGACTGAATGTAAAACGTCGTAACTGACTGACGTGCGTCATTCATACTAGTTGAACTATAAGCTGAAGAAACGGCACACGTAACAAAATTTGAAGTTCTCGTTTCTTTGCATGAACCGATTTCTTGAATGCAGATGTGCAGGTGGGTCACATACTACCCAATGGAATATGATTATGGTGCCCGTTAATTACCTTGAAAGATGCAGAATGAACATGCTTAGCAAATTGTTCCATTTCTGTAAAGTAGGCAATATCGGTGGTTTGTTGTGGTAGGCTTGAATGCATATGCGTCATCTCTGATTTTTTTCCCCCGCTGATGCTATTGCATGTTTACCACGAAGTAATTGCCAAGATAACTCCCGAAAAAAGGTGTCCGGATACTTTTGATCACATAGTGTACTATAACCTTCCGAGTGCACCTCATAAGAAACCATACATCAGTGGTGGCTCCAGATGTTGATAAAGACAGTGAAGGATCTGCAAAGCTTGCGGACATATGCATGCAGGTTACAGTGAGTTTTGTGACACACTTTTCGAATGGCCCACAACATACAAACTATTACTAGTACTAGTAGTAGTAGTAGTAGTAGTAGAAAAAGAAGATAATGAATGAGAAGAAAAACTACCAGTAATTACTCTACTTATGTGTTTCTGGAGATAATTCTAAGTTTTACTCACTCCAGAATTCTGTCATGTGGAGTAACAATATAAAATTTTTTTTACAGTTTATTGTTTATTTCGTTTCAATTTTCAGTATTCCTGTGATGGCAAAAGTCATACTTTCCAAAAAAAGCTAATGTACAGTTTATATAACGAACAATAATTGCGTGATACGTCACATGTCAGAGTAGCTTTCCTCTCAGTATTGTGACAAAACATGATTGCAGAATAGTTCCATGTGCAGGCTCTGTGTTTCAAACCATGTACAAAGTTTCCTGTGCCTCGCATGTATTTGTGAAGGAAGAGACACTGTTGACATCCACAGCTGTACGCAGTACATCAAAATTAATTCGCTGACGGCGAATTTCTTGTCAGCAGAATCGAGTCATCTCATTACTTTTATTTATTTATTTATTTAACCTGATCAGATTAGGGCCATCAAGCCCTCTCTTACATCGGACCAGTGTTCCACACATGCAGCATTCGACACATCAGAGTTACATCATGATAATAGTTTAAATAAGAAATTCAGATTATTCTAGCGACAATATGAATAAAGAGTAGTGACTAAGACCTAATAAAGTAAATGCTGGCAGTATTTTTACAACAGGTGCTGTACATACAAATTATGATAAAAGCAATAATAATAACAGTAAAAAAGAAAAAAAAATCAAATAATAATGATAAACATGAGAAAAATTGGCAATAGTAATGAAGATTTGTGCAGATGTACATTAATATCTTGGTGTGTAAAGTAGATGTTTTTACTAGTATAGCGAGTTCTGGGGAGGGGAGATTTTTGGAGGTGGAATGAGGGAAGTAATGAGGTGAAGTGCATTCATGTACAGAGGAAGACATTACTGTTGCTTTTAAGTTCTCTAACATAACGAGAGAGGTTATTCCAGTGTCGGGTTCCCGCTACTGTAAAGGAATTGGAGAAGGTGACTGAGCGATGCAGTGGAACAGAGAGGATTTTATTATGATGGGAACGTGTGTTTCTGTCATGTTGTTCCGACATAAGCGTTAAGGACAAGGAGAGATATGAGGGACAGTGTACATTTATAAGGCAGTAGATGAGACAGAGTGTATGGAAATCTCTGCGTTTGTCTGCACGCAGCCAGGACAATTTTGCATATGCTGGTGAAATGTGATCCAAAAGTCTAACGTCACAGATATATCGGACGCAGGCATTCATAACCAGTTCCAGACGTCGCGAATTTTCCTGAGAGAGGCCTTGTAGGATAATATCGCTGTAGTCAATGACTGGGAGTATAAGCGTTTATACTAATTTGTTTTGCAGATCGAAAGGCAAGAGTTTTTTATATTGTTTTAGGACATGAAGGGATGCTGATGCTTTCTTTCACACTGCAGTTACGTGCTCTGTCCAATTTAGATTTTCATCTATTATTACTCCCAAACTCTTTGCTGAGGGAGAGAAGTTAATATTTGTTCCATTTAGGATAAGAGATGGTACGGATTCCCGATGTTTTGGGCTAATGAGCTTATTGACCAACAAATACCGCTTGGGTTTTAGATGGGTTTATTTTGAGTGCTATGTCCTGTGCCCATTTTGATAGTGCATCGAGGTCAGTATTGAAATTTTAAATAGCTTTCTTAAGATTGCTTTGTTTCGCACGTAGATACAACTGAAGGTCATCAGCATACATATGATTTTTGCAATAGGTCAGAACCGATGACACATCATTGACATACAGAGAGAAGAGTATAGGACCTAATACTGAGCCTTGGGGAACGCCTGACACTACCTGCCGCCACTGTGATTTCATATTCCCGGACAGGACGCGTTGCTGACGAGACGTCATGTATTAAGCTGTTAAATATAAATAACTTTGCCGGAGTTTGTAAAACTGTCGTAGTAATTAGCGATTGGGACTTTGTCTTCCTTAATAACTGACCGTTCTAGTTCGGAATTAGGAAAATAAGTAAAAATACCGACACTATCAAGGTTGCGGGGTCGAGTCCCTGTCCGAACTACAGTCCTAATTTGTCAGAAAGTTTCAAGTAAAAAACGATTATCAAAATACAATGATGTGAAACTGTCCATATAATTGCAGACAGCTCCTATAAAGTGAAGAGTTTGTAAGTCAGGTGTGATTTTGCTCCCCGGCGGAAGCGGAAGAGCATCTGGAGTAATCTCAGCCGCGTCTGACAGAGAACGCGGGGGGGTACTAGCAGAGTGCAGCAGCCTGTCCGTCTCCGGGGAGCAAGATTGATGGGCGTGGCGCCGAGCCCGAAACTTGGTCTCCACTCGCCTGCCAAGGTCGATACGGCGGGTGGGGAGGCAGGCGGTCCCGCTCGCTGCGTCTGAGTCTGTGTGTCTTGTCGTGTCGCGTCGCGTCGCAGTCCAGCACTGCGCTGTAATACCCGGCATAGCGGCGACCGGCCGCGGTGGCCAACAGGGCAGTAGCGAGGTGGGACGCGCGCCGCAGACCAACTTGGTGCACGGCCTCCCCAGGCATTGCTGCTGCTGCTGCTGCTGCTGCTGCTGCTGGTGGTGGTGGCAGCAGAGTGGTGTTAGGCCGACTTGGAAACTGTGGAAAGCCCGGTCAGGGCGGTCCTGGAGGCACGGGGACTGCTGCGTAGCGAGGGATACGGAGGACGTTGAGCAGATGACAGAAACTCGGTACCACTTAATGTAGACCACGATCCAACTGAATGTGTGCTACACTGAAAGGACAACAGTACAAGGAAAGAAGAGACAAACACGAAAAAAAAGAACCTGTCTAAACAAATGTGATGACTCCTGATGGTATTTTCGTTCCGTCATTACAACTGCAACAAAATGCGTGTTTTTCTCACCAGACGCGTTTCGCTTTATTCAGGTCTGCAGTAAAAATATTTACAATTTGATTTTTTTGAAGAGCGAAAAAATTCGTTAACAATTCGCTCCACCAAGCAACATTGAAAATACGGACATTATAAGAATCAGAAAAGACAGTCACCTCATCTACATCCATACTCCGCAAGCCACCTGACGGTGTGTGGCGGAGGGTACCTTGAATACCACTATCGGTTCTCCCTTCTATTCCAGTCTCGTATTTTTCGTGGAAAGAAGGATTGTCGGTATGCCAATGTGTGGGCTCTAATCTCTATGATTTTTATCCTCATGGTCTCTTCGCGAGATATACGTAGGGGGGAGCAATATACTGCTTGACTGCTCGGTGAAGGTGTGTTCTCGAAGCGTCAACAAAAACCCGTACCGAGCTACTGAGCGTCTCTCCTGCAGAGTCTTCCACTGGAGTTTATCATCTCCGTAACGCTTTCGCGATTAGTAAATGCTCCTGTAACGAAGCGCGCCGCTCTCCGTTGGGTCTTCTCTCTCTCTTCTATCAACCCTATCTGGTACGGATCCCACACCAGTGAGCAGCATTCAAGCAGCGGGCGAACAAGCGTACTGTAACCTGCTTCCTTTGTTTTCGGACTGCATTTCATTAGGATTTTTCCAATGAATCTCGGTGTGGCATCTGCTTTACCGACGATCAACTTTATATGATCATTCCATTTTAAATCACTCCTAATCCGTACTCCCGGATAATTTATGGAATTAACTGCTTCCAGTTGCTGACCTGCTATATTGTAGCTAAATGATATGGGATCTATCTTTCTATGTATTCGCAGCACATTACACTTGTCTACATTGAGATTCAATTGCCATTCCCTGTACCATGCGTCAATTCGCTGCAGATCTTCCTGCATTTCAGTAACAATTTTCCATTGTTACAATCTCTCGATATACTACAGCATCATCCGCAAAAAGCCTCAGTGAACTTGCGATGTCATCCACAAGGTCATTTATGTATATTGTGAATAGCAACTGTCCTACGACACTCCCCTGCGGCACACCTGAACTCACTCTTACTTCGGAAGACTTCTCTCCATTGAGAATGACATGTTGCGTTCTGTTATCTAGGAACTCTTCAATCCAATCACACAATTGGTCTGATAGTTCATTAAACGACTGTGGGAAACTGTATAGAACGCCTTGGGGAAGTCAAGAAACACGGCATCTACCTGGGAACCCGTGTCTGTGGCCCTCTGAGTCTCGTGGACGAACAGCGCGAGCTGGGTTTCACACGATCATCTTTTTCGAAACCCAAACTGATTCTTACAGAGTAGATTTCTAGTTTCCAGAAAAGTCATTATACTCGAACATAATAACCTTCAACATCGCAGCGCGTCAGCAATCGTTGGTTAATATATTAAAAAACTAGAAACCCGCCTCGATTGCGAAAAAAGCACCTAGTGTTAACCTAGGTTTCGGCGTAGATAACTACACCTTCTTCAGAACAATAAAAGCCACAAGTGCCTAAGAAGACCTTCGTCAATGATTAAAAGAACACCATAGCTATACATTTATATACGAAAAAAAAGGAAAACACAAACAGTGCATATGTACAAAGTCTAAACCAGTACTTAACCGGCCTATGTTCGATGGGCCATGACCCGCCATAAGCTCATGGCTGCAAAAGCCTTGAAGAAGCGCCAGCTCTTCTGAACTTACCGCCTTCATGTAGCGCTTCACGCCTGACTGGTGCTTGTACGAGCCCTTCGACCCCGTCGCCCAAGATAACGTGTGGAAGCGAAGTTCCCGTCAAGACGTACTCTGCCAGCGGTAATCCGCTCCTCTCCGGAACTCGACCGCAGCCGGCGAGCCGATGGGGCGTTCACCTGTCGCACGCCGCCGGTGCTGGAGCACCGGCTCACACCATCTTGCCGTCCTCAAGTTCGCTGAAGCCCCGCTAAGTCGCCCTAAGCTTCTCCCACGACCCTTCGATACAGCAGCAGCTATTACGAGGCTGTCGCATCAACGCGGACCAGATTCTGCACGTCCCTCAGCTCTAGCAGTACGTCTCTGCTATGAAGGTGATGGATCGTGCCGGCCAACTTTTGGAGCCAGTCGTGCTACTGCCCTAGTCTAGGTTTTGCTGCTAATACTAGTTTGTCCTGAACAAGGTAAAGTGCTCCTGGAACGTTAATTAACGTAATCGCGAGTAGCTGCTGCTCTGGCACCTTGCCATAGTTTACTCCATAGTACTTCAACGGTACTTCTATAAAGGCAGTGTTCAATTATTTCCCCCCACGTCTGATTAAACGTGTTTCTTCTTCAACGATCATTTGACACACGCCCTGACATTCATATGTTTTCATATACTACAACGAGCTTTGTTCTTGCCTATACCCAACATCTATCTCGTTTCCTTTTTAAATAGAAATAATTCTAGTACTTACCATGAAGCTGTATCAGCAAATTATAATCTAGATGTTGTTGTTGTGGTCTTCAGTCCTGAGACTGGTTTGATGCAGCTCTCCATGCTACTCTATCCTGTGCAAGCTTTTTCATCTCCCAGTACCTACTGCAACCTACATCCTTCTGAATCTGCTTAGTGTATTCATCTCTTGGTCTCCCTCTACGATTTTTACCCTCCACGCTGCCCTCCAATACTAAATTGGTGATCCCTTGATGCCTCAGAACATGTCCTACCAACCGATCCCTTCTTCTGGTCAAGTTGTGCCACAAAATTCTCTTCTCCCCGATCCTATTCAATACTTCCTCATTAGTTATGTGATCTACCCATCTAATCTTCAGCATTCTTCTGTAGCACCACATTTCGAAAGCTTCTATTCTCTTCTTGTCCAAACTATTTATCGTCCATGTTTCACTTCCATACATGGCTACACTCCATACGAATACTTTCAGAAATGACTTCCTGACACTTAAATCAATACAGGATGTTAACAAATTTCTCTTCTTCAGAAACGCTTTCCTTGCCATTGCCAGCCTACATTTTATATCCTCTCTACTTCGACCATCATCAGTTATTTTGCTCCCCAAATAGCAAAACTCCTTTACTACTTTAAGTGCCTCATTTCCTAATCTAATTCCCTCAGCATCACCCGACTTAATTAGACTACATTCCATTATCCTTGTTTTGCTTTTGTTGATGTTCATCTTATATCCTCCTTTCAAGACACTGTCCATTCCATTCAACTGCTCGTCCAAGTCCTTTGCTGTCTCTGACAGAATTACAATGTCATCAGCGAGATGTAAAATTTGCAAATGTAACACAAATATTCGGTCAATGGGACCGAAAAAATATTTCCCAAATTTTTTCTTTTTCGCGTAGGGGAAAAAAATTTCTTTTAAGAAAATAGTTTTTTTCTTTTTCGTATAGGGAAAAAATTTATTTATTTAATTAAGATACACAGAATTTAGAGAAGACGGGAACCACTTGGTTGCTGGTTAGTTTTCCCTTCACCTCCCAGAACTACTACTTTCTTGCGCGCAGGATCCTCCTCCTACGCCCTGTCCAGATGATATTGGTCCTTGTACTTTGCTTTTCCCGGAACCCATTGAATTTGTCAACTTTCATTCCAAAATACCTCTTTCTCCCAGATTTTCGGATTGATCTCATCTTCATCCGTGCCCTGTATTTGCTGAACCCTGTTTGTTAACGCATTTAGATTATTGATGTAATTGGAGATTGTCTGTCTGCATTCGCTCATTGTGGAGAGGTGTCCACAAACTTCAGCCTTCTCATCTGCACAGTGTTTGTTATCTATTCCACCTGTGCATACAAATCTCCTATCATTTCATGTACCATCGTTTCTTTCTTGCGGTCCGAGGATCTTCCTTCAAATATTTCTGACTTCCTCCTCTAGCTCTTTCATTTCTGCTTTCTTGTTCAGTATCGGGTTTCTGAAATGTACTGTACTTATGACATGCATAGTGGCGTACTGGCCAATCTTCGGATTGTAGCAAACTGTTCTTCCGCTGTTCCCTCTTCTCAGTTAACCCGTATCGTAGTTCTACCTTTCTGTCTCGTTTTTTGTTCGCTTTTTTTATCAAGTTGATTCACCAACGTACTTGAATTTGTGTTGTTTCGATTTCCCCCAACATTAAGCTGAGATGAGTTTATTCATCATGTTTCTTTCCCGTTATTGGAAAGAAACATTGTTTTAGTGATCTTACTTTGAGGTTCTTATGTAACTGAGACTGTTCGAGAAACCAGAACAGTGTCCGAAGAAATACACTGTCAAAGCAATTCTGGAAGTGGACGTACGACTAACTGAATAAATAAGACAACAGTTTCCGTCTCAAACGGTGAATGGCAGAGATGCTTTTATCGAAGAAAGGTTTCTGGTTTCTCTTCCTGCACCAGTCTGCTTCTTAGGTGGGACAACGTTCGCTTGTTTCACTAATGTTCGGTTTCGACACTAAGTAGTTTTGCCTTTTCTGCAACTCTTCATTACTTAGTTTATCAAATAGTTAAAATGGCTCTAAGCACTATGGGACTGAACGTCTGAGGTCATCAGTCCCCTAGACTAACAACTACTTAAACTTCACTAACCTAAGGACATCACACATATCCATGCCCGAGACAGGAGTCGCACCTGCGACCGTAGCAGCGGCGCAGTTCCGGACTGATGCGCCTAGAACCGCTCGGCCACTCCGGCCGGCACTTGTTTATCCTTGAGCCAAATTCACTGCTGAGAATGCTGTCCATTCCTGTAAGCAGATCTTAGCATTGATATTATTTGTTCCCCTTATTACTTCATTCCTCTTCAGAAATTGTCATTTTCGTTATTGCCTTCTGTGTGTGTGTGTGTGTGTGTGTGTGTGTGTTGAGAGCTACGTATGTTTATTATTTTGCCATAATTCGCGAGGCCCCATCAAAAGAGCCTTCTACTCGTCTTTCGTTTGCTGAATCGTCCACGGCTTCTTACAACGTTTGAGGTGGTTTTAAAAGTAGTAAATAAAAATGGAGATTAACGCGATATTTGTTCATTGTTATTCAGCGCAAAATGAAACCACGTTGTACCATTTCAAAATGGCGTCGTCAGTGTTGCCACCGTACTGTTAATTAAAATCGAATCATCTGACATTGTTGCTCCCATCCTCTGCACGTAACTGACCTAATTCACTGGAAACGCTACAGGACCGTCTACCTTCCGTTGAGGGGGAGGGAGGGGGGAGGGATTGTGACGTCATTCGTATGGCGTCAGCCAAGGCCAACGTCGGAATTACGAAGTGTCTAATGAATCAAAAGATCATTTGTGCAATTTCCAATGACAGTGATGACCAGTCTTAAGCAAGATTCATGGATGAAAATAGAATCGGGCGACAGTCACACACTACCTATTCTGTTTGCATGCAAATCATGTTTATAATATTTTGACGGAGCTTGTCTGACATGAGGATAGAAGGGCTAAAAATATGTTCTTGTGATCTTCGGTGCGAACACTGCTTGTAAATAGTTCTCCAGGCTGCTCTATCCTATCAAAGATTCATCATATCTGAATAATAGCTGCAGAATACACAAAACACACACACACACACACACACACACACACCACACCACACCACTTCCCTCCATTACCAAACTTACGATTACTTGTTACCTCGGGATGTCTCCTGTCACCCGATCCTTTCATTTAGTCTAATCTGCTGTAAATCATGCGTGTCCTTTGGAAGTCAGACCTAGAAGTTGGAGAAATTGAATAAGAGTCCCTAACCGTTCTTTCCACCAATCTGTCGTCTTCTAAAGTTGTGTCCCCAGCGCAGAAGACAGCTTGTCGGTCGTGGGATCTTCTTGGGCGGAGGCTGCTATTCTGTGGTTGTGCTTTTTATGGGATGCCACTTGCCCAGGTTAGTCCCCGTATCTACAGAGGGCAGGATCTGTAGTACTGACAATAATTGTAGGCGACACTTCTCATTAATGTATCCTGTTTTGTTATATTTTAAATAATCACACATCTTATACTGTCCCTTACAATACTCGACGTAGCTTTCGTATTCGTACGGTAACTTTTCTGACAATTTCCGATATAGGGTACAACATGTCCGCCCGAAAGAGAGATACGTGTCCGGCTCTGAAGAACGCCCGAAACAGTCTTACGCGACCGTCCCACTAGAACACCCGAAACAGTCCGACTAGCGCAGCCGAAGTACTTCATCTCCTTGGCACGCCAAAGCCACCCGAAGGTGTTCGAAGCACTTCGGTTGCAATATCGTTACTCCTATGTTTCACAAAACAAGTGAAATTTAATAAACAAAAACTGTAGGCTCATAGGGTAACCATGAGAGATTCTCATACTGCAAACGGGGATAAATGCAATGAAAAGTATATAAATAATTAATCAGAGAAGTTTGGCGTTTTGGCGCCTAGTACCCGAACATGCCGACCAATCACAAGCAAATTCGGTACAACTGGCGGTCTCTCCCACGGGACTGGTACATACTGTACCATCTGTCTATTGTACCTCACCCCATTTTGTACCATATGCCGCTTCACGTGTATCAAGCCCCAACGAGGCGAGCTTCTAGCAAAATAAAATACTGGCAGCTACAGCCAGGAATATCACAGTGCTACAAATTTCTTTTCACTCAATTCGATTCAGTGCCTCATCATTAGTTACGTTATCTACCAGTCCAGTCTTAAGCGTTCTTCTGTAGCACTACATTTTAATCGTTTCTATCTTCGTCTTATCCGAAATGCTTATCGGACACGTTTCGCTTCCGTACAGTACTAATACTACCTTCAGAAAAGACTTCTTAATACTTAAATTTATATCAGATGTTAACAAATTCCGCTTTTTCAGAAATCCTCTCCTTTCTGTAGCCAGTCGGCATTGTATATCCTCTTATACTTCGGCCATCGTCACTTATTTTGCTACCGCGTTCTGAGCCCTACTACTTTTACCATCTCATTGCCTTATCTATCTCGCTCAGCACTGCGTGATTTAAACTGACTGCATTCCGTTATTCTTGTTTTTTACTTTTGTTGACATTGATCTCGTAACTTCTTTTCAAGGCGCTATGTATTCAAGTCAGCAGATCAAAATCCTTTGCTGTCTCTGACAGAATCACAGTATTATCGGGTAACCTCACAGTTCTCATTTCTTCTCACTGAACTTGAATTTCCTCTCCAAATTTATCGCTAAAATTTTTTTTGTAAAAATATGGAAAAAAGAAAATCATTACAAAAAAATACAAACTAAACAGAATGTTGTTGATACATGGAATGCGACCCAGAGGGAATGGTTGCTAATCAAGAGCATGGTAGAATCGTTCTTCGAAGCCAAAATAAAGTCTAGTAAATATGGAGTCCAAAATGCATAGCGTAAGAGCCATCAGCACTTAATCTTCGACACGGTGAAACAAATCTCTTCTAGTGCAAGCATTGTGCTTTCCAGATTTTGGGAGGAGGTAGTATGGACAAAAAATAATAAAAAGTCCATCAAACGTGTGATCTTAAGTGCATACCTTCAGTGCTATGGCCACCTGTTCATCTTCGCTACTGTGAAACACATCTCTTCTACTGTGCAAGTGAACGTAGCTCTTAAGAAACGCACTTTAGAACCCATGTTTACTACACAATTTTTTCCTCTTTTCGTCCATACTAACACCTCTCAAAATACGGAAACCAAAGAGCTTGGCAGTGCAAGAGATTTGTTTGACAGTATCGAAGACGAACAAGTGGTCATAGATCTTAAGGTAAGCATTTTAGAGCCCATGCGTACTGGCCTCTTCTGCTTGAATGATCGCTCCTGTCATATCCCTAAACATTGACCATTCTTCGTGCGACACCCTGTATGTGGAAAGATTGGATTTGGCTCATAGATTATAAATTGTCGGATGTTTCCAAGGCAACTGATTTCGTGAATTAACGATGATTTTGTAGCAATGTTTTGGTTAATTTTTGATTAATTTTAATTAAAATGTCTTTTTTATTAAAAAAATTACTAGTATCTGTCTTCTGACCATTTACATGGAGTGTGACATTTGAATTGTTTCAGATCGTTTTTCGAAGGATATACAGGGTGAGTCAAGTAAGACGTAACACCCCCATTATTCCGTTGGCGATTGCACGTATCGACAAGCGGTGTTCGGCGAATCATAGCCGACTATGGGGCACATACTTTTGTACGTGCACAATAATCACAACGTTTACATTGACCGAGATAATGAGGCAAGTACATGTTTTTTAAATGGGACGCTATACTTTTTTTTACCATAATTCGAACGCTCTGGAAAAGACGCGTATAGTGATGCAACGCATGTTGCTATTGTGATTCAAACTTTGCTTAAAAGAGGGCGGATGAGGATTTACCTACGTAGCATAGGCCGTGTATGCTGGATAGAGCACGGCAACTCGGCCTGCAGGTCGCGCGATCCGTGTTTACAGTCTGCAGCCGCTTCCGACCGCCTCGACCTTCAATCGTACAATATTTCCCAGCGTCTTTTAAGCAAAGTTTGAATCACAAAAGCAAAATGCGTTACCTCACTATACGCGTCTTTTCCAGAGCGTTCGAATGATGGTAAAAAAAGTATAGCGTCCCATTAAAAAAAAAAGTACTCGCCTCATTATCTCGATCAATATAAACGTTGTGATTATTGTGCATGTACCAACGTATGTGCCCCATAGTCCGCTATGATTCGCCGAACACCGCGTGCCGATACGTGCAATCGCCCTCGGAATAAAGGGGGTGTTACGTCTTACGCGACTCACCCAGTATAAGTTCAGCAGTGCTCTCATGCTAGGCTTTGCAGGTTTACTTTATGGACAACATCACATCATATATTACTTGGGTGCGACTGACGGTTGATTCTGACTACCAACGAATGTTCCTAGCGCTGGGGATTATTTCTAAAACTGAAACCAAATGCGAAAATCTGACACACGCGAAGATATCCGATAAAGTGAAAAAGATCCTTGTGAAAAGAGAGGAGTAATTCCGACCAATTTTGTGCAGTAGCCGATGGAGTCTGTTACGTTAGAACAGAAACGACTTTTACTCGTATTACGAGAAAATTGATGAAATATAATTCGAGTGGTCGCAGTCTATTTTTGGCTTCCCAAAGAACAGAAATTCTCTCTCTCTCTCTGTGTGTGTGTGTGTGTGTGTGTGTGTGTGTGTGTGTGTGTAAGGGGAGGGGAGGGGGGAGTAGTAGTGGTGGTAGCAGTAGTTAACGGGGTGCTGGGAGAGCAGAGCGGACAGTGTATCGTGTTCCCGTTCGCCAGGTGCTGCGATTTGCGCTAACTCGCATCCCAGTCGCTTTTGCGGCTTCTGCCGGGGCTCGAGTTTCAAGTGGCTGTCTGGTACAAACCACACAGTTCCACTCAGCACCACTGCCCGCAGCTGCCGCGCCTCTTAATAAGCGACTCTGCTGCCATATGCGTTCCAGGTATAGCGCTTCTCTGGCAAGTGCAGGCTTCCCTTATAGGGATCCACTTGTCGACATTCATAGTATTCAGACCAAAGCTCTATGTGTCAAGATGTAGCGCACTGCTTGTGTTAATATCCACATTACTTAGTCCTATCCTAGTTTAAAATTACTCATTTGTAACTGCCTTTCACCAGCCTTTCAACTAGTTTGATTACATGGGCTACTATTTCAGATCCTTGCAGTGTCGCCAGTTATATCAGTTACCGATTTGTTTTAATACCTGACTTACTACATAATGTCACGTTGTCTTGTACGAGCAATACGTACGTAACACTCGCTTTCTACAATATCTTGCCCTGTATACGTTAAAATTAAAAATGTGTTACCTGATACACCCAACGACATCAAAAATGTCCGTAGCCATTGTAAAAAGTGGTTTGTTTTATATTTCACAAGAATTAACTCTAAAGTCGTCGAATGGTAGTCAGTTTAATTCCAGTTTATCGTTCGTTCTTGTATTTATTCATTGACGAGACACGCTGGATGCAGCGTACCTCAGCGATATTGCAGTGCAATATTTTGCACAAGAAACATGTTTTCGCCTTCCCATTATTTTTACTGATTTTTAATATGTCGCATTTGACTTGTTTATTAATAACGTCAATTGAATCCACATTCCTTTATTGAATTCCTATTTACCAGTGATTGCTTAATATCTACTACTGATTTATTTTTCAAAATATTGGTGAAATTAGCCACATGATGATACCGGATCGACATAGATAATGTATTAAGCAAAGTCATGCATTAGCAGCGTGGTGTTAAGTCAATAAAATCCCTTTAAAATTAAAGTTCAGTATCCATACCTAACTCCAAAGAAATTTACTCTGCCTTGTCACATTTATTTTTCCCCTACCAGACAAGTACGTGTGTCTCATACCCCATTCTACCGGTATCCAGATTTATCCCAAGATTACTTTCAAGGAGCCCACAGCTAAAAATCAAGCATTCACATCAACCTCGAAGATTTAAAGCAAGCTACTTCGCATATTTTACCGCCTCATAAATTATAATTCCAGGTATAATGCTGGATCAGATATGAAAGCTATTTAAATTCTCTCATTTAAAATTTTCTTTTTTGGGGACCCACAGCTTCAACGCTTATTGTGAATAAACACATGGTCCAGGTAGGCTGTATTAATATTTTCTTTTATTATCTATGCGGCTGACATTTCGAGCTTTGGTCATTTTCAAGTACGTATCACATAACTAATGAGGAGGTATTGAATAGAATTGGGGAGGAGTTTGTGGCACAACTTGACTAGAAGAAGGGATCGGTTGGTAGGACATGTTCTGAGGCATCAAGGGATCACCAATTTGGTACTGGAGGGCAGCGTGGAGGGTAAAAATCGTAGAGGGAGACAAAGAGATGAATACACTAAGCAGATTCAGAAGGATTTAGGCTGCAGTAGGTACTGGGAGATGAAGAAGCTTGCACAGGATAGAGTAGCATGGAGAGCTGCATCAAACCAGTCTCAGGACTGCAGACCACAACAACAACATCTTAAGCTTCCAGCTTTATTAAAACGTAAAATGACCGAGAGTGGTGACATCCGTAGTTAGCACACTGGATTCGCATTCTGGAGGATAGCTGCTCAAACCCGCCTCCGGCCATCCACATTCCTTTGAAAGGGCGCAGCCGATTTCCGGCCCCCATCTTTGACACAATCCGAGCTTGTGCTCCGTCAATAATGTCCTCGATGTCGACGGGACATTAAACCCAGTCTCCCTTCCTCCCTTCCTCCCTTCCTTCCTTCCTTCCTTCCTCCCTCCCTCCCTCCAAAACGTTCAAATGTTTGTGAATTCCGAAGGGACCAAACTGCTGAGGTCATCGGTCCCTAGACTTAGACACTACTTTAACTTATGCTAAGAACAACACAAACACACGCACACGCACACACACGCACACGCACACACACGCGCACACACACACACACGCACACGCACACACGCACACGCACACACACACGCGCACACACACACACACACGCGCACACACACACACACACACACACACACACACACACACACACACACACACACACACGCCCGAAGGAGGACTCAAACCTCCGGCGGGAGGGGCCGCGCAACCCGTGACATGGCGCCTCAAACCACGCGGACTCCCTCCCTCCTTCCATTACAATTTAAAATGAAGATATAAGCATAAGGTACCAGCTAGAAAATGACCAAAGGTCGAAACTTGCCAATAGCACAGACAATAAAAATAAATAAATAAATCCACTACTGGCCATTAAAATTGCTAAACCACGAAGATGACGTGCTAAAGGCGCGAAATTTAACCGACGGGAAGAAGATGCTGTGATATGCAATTGATTAGCTTTTCAGAGTATTCACACAAGGTTGGCACCGTTGGCGACACCTACAACGTGCTGACACGAGGAAAGTTTCCAACCGATTTCTCATACACAAACAGCAGTTGACCGGCATTGCCTGGTGAAACGTTGTTGTGATGCCTCGTTTAAGGAGGAGAAATGCATACAATCACGTTTCCGACTTTGATAAAGGCCGCGGTGGGTTCGGGAGGCTAATACGGAACGCCGTACTGGATCCCAACGGCCTCGTGTCACTAGCAGTCCAGATGACAGGCATCTTATGCGTATGGCTGTAACGGATCGTGCAGCCACGTCTCGATGCCTGAGTTAACAGATGGGGACGTTTGCAAGACAACAACCATGTGCACGAACAGTTCGACGACGTTTGCAGCAGCATGGACTATCAGCTCTGAGACCATGGCTGCGGTTACCCTTGACGCTGCATCACAAACAGACGCGCCTGCGATGGTGTAGTCAACGACGAACCTGGGTGCACGAATGGCAAAAGTCATATTTTCGGATGACTCCAGGTTCTGTTTACATATCATGATAGTCGCATCCGTATTTGGCGACATCGCGGTGAACGCACATTGGAAGTGTGTATTGGTCATCGCCATACTGCCATATCACCCGGCGTGATGGTATGGGTTGCCATTGGTTACAAGGCTCGGTCACCTCTTGTTCGCATTGACGGCACTTTGAACAGTGGACGTTACATTTCAAATGTGTTACGACCCGTGGCTTTACCCTTCATTCCATCCCTGCGAAACCCTACATGTCAGCAGGATAATGTACCACCGCGTGTTGCAGGTTCTGTACGGGACTTTCTGGATACAGAAAATGTTCGACTGCTGCCCTGGCCAGCACATTCTGCAGGTGTCTCACCAACCGAAAACATCTGGCCAATGGTGGCCGAGCAACTGGCTCGTCACAATACGCCAGTAGCTACTCTTGATGAACTGTGGTATCGCGTCGAAGCTGCATGGGCAGCTGTACCTGAACACGCCATCCAAGCTCTGTTTGACTCAATGCTCAGGCGTATCAAGGCCGTTATTACGGCCAGAGCTGGTTGTTCTGGGTACTGATTTCTCAGGATCTATGCACCCAAATTCCATGAAAACGTAATCACATGTCAGTTCTAGTATAATGTATTTATCCAATAAATACCCATTTATCATCTGCATTTCCTCTTGGTGTAGCAATGCATTACTCTTTATCGTCACTGTTACAACGACGGCCTTAATCCTGGCTCCCAGATTACATGCGTGCCGTATTGTTGCAGCTATCGCGCGATGGCGTTAAAGTCAGTCAGCATCCCTGGTGCAGTTTATTACCACTCTCTCGAGATGACTCTGCCGTCGCTTCTGCTCTATCTCGTAAAAATATGCAACATTCAACAGCATAATAAACATCTTTGGAAACACAATTATGTGATTTAAGCGAGTTTTCATAGGAAAAATGACTTTGATTAGCGGCTTGCATTTTTTCTTGGCGGAAATCAGAGAATCTGAAGCTAATGTGGAGATTAAACTCCAGTCGATCCTCCAGCGTAGCATTCGCTTATGGACCAGGAAATGGGAGTAAATGACAGTTTTGCTGGAAGTACTCTCTGCAGACAAGCAAAATTGGATGTTATACCGCCGGCCGCGGTGGTCTCGCGGTTCTAGGCGCGCAGTCCGGAACCGTGCGACTGCTACGGTTGCAGGTTCGAATCCTGCCTCGGGCATGGATGTGTGTGATGTCCTTAGGTTAGTTAGTTTTAAGTAGTACTAAGTTCTAGGGGACTGATGACCACAGAAGTTAAGTCCCATAGTGCTCAGAGCCATTTGAACTATTTGATGTTATACCGCAACTGAAAAGGGTGGTTGTAAGTTTAAATTCCGCGAAGAATATAAACGATTTCTTGGATGACAAAGAATGCTTGAGGCGAATAGATGTTTATGTAGAAGCATCAGTAGTTGAGTACGAAACTGATGACCGTGTAGTAGCTCGCCAGGCCAGTTGCCCTACTGTGAGCACTTAGCGTCCTTTCTTGAGTATCAGCAGGTTACGTATTCCCAAGTAGCGGAGGTGACAAGAACGAAACTCGACACCACTTGCTACGGGTGATAATAGAAATTTGTGTGACCATTTGTTCACGTCATCAAGGTTGTTCTCAAGCACTTTACGTATAATCTTTGTCTTACGTTAATAAATGACTTTTGGACACTTCCTACAACAGTCAACATGATTGTCTGAACCTCTGTCATCAGGTGGGCTTAGGTACTGTTACTGTAGATGTGCAAGACGTGTAACTGAATTACATATAAAAAAAAGGTTAGAGGTTTTTTCCTTATCTCTGAATTCATGAATAACCAAACTTCGAGCGCCCCTTCACCTAAGTCATTGTTCATTGTTCATTTTACATTCACATCTGAGTCGCCTTCCTTAACCATGTATGGAGATTCACTTGGCAAGACTCCTTATATCCAGTTGCAGACCTGATGGAAAAATCCTCAGGCGCCTAGCTTCGGATCTAGGAGAAAGAGATTTGCGGGCAAGTTTCTGCTTTGTAGAACGGCATGTAACCGTAGGCACGTTGTGACTGCTTTAGTGACCTAAGGTTTTCCCACGAGAACAGAACTTCCTCTCTGTTTTCCTGAACACAAAGTCACCAGATTTCAAAAGTTTTTTTATTATATACAAATCAACTTCAGCAAGTATTTTATGCATAGGATTCATTTAAATTGAACTGTGCTGTAAATGTCGTCAGAGAAAGTCGTAAATTCGTTTACATATTGGTACATGAAGAAACAAGAACGTTTAAAACATTGCAGTTACACACTGTGGCGGTATTCAGTTCACAAAACATAGTCTGAAATGCCGTAGAGACAATAATTCTAAGCTACGGCAAATAATTCCGAACCAAACGCCGCACAGCGTCACCTTAACATGGTGCTTACTATTTCGCTCCGTGAGGTCTAGGATCTCGCGCACACCCGCTGTTCCATCTCTCTTTGCGTGTAGTATTTTAGTGACACTCTCCGCAACAAGGAAAAACTTCATTTATCTGGGAAATGTTGAAGTTCGACTTACAAATCAGTAATGCATGTTCAGTCTGTTGTTCAATGAAAAATATTTGTATTTTGTTTCCCGTTTTAAATGCACATATAGAATGCTAATTAGCGACACTTCTGCATAAAATATCACCAGTGCATTTAATGAATGTTGAATTATGTAAATAAGCTTTCCATTCTCTCTTTGTAGTTCAGCATTTCGGTAATGAATAGATATCTTTTTTTTTTTATGTCCGATGATCACGCAGCAGCAAACAGTAAGAACGAACATAACGCTGTGATTTCAGTAGACAATCGGAAAAAAATTAATCGTGTGAGGCACTAATTAATGTTACTGCAAGCACATCATGGTGCCTGTGTTACCGTTCGAAGATAAAAATGTCACGGGGTACGTTATAGACGTAACTCCCAAATGCTCGTCCTGCCTTGATGATAGTGAGCTGGAGATGAGGGAACGTCGGGAGAACGTGAACGGGTAGTACGGGATCCACCTTTACTTGAGACATCACAGAAACAGCTGTCAATTTCGGTTAAGCCTACGCTTCATATGCGTGCTACTAGTTTGCGGCCGGCCGCGGTGGCCGAGCGGTTCTAGGTGCTTCAGTCCGGAACCGCGCGACTGCCACGGTCGCAGGTTCGAATCCTGCCTCGGGCATGGATGTGTGTGATGTCCTTAGGTTCGTTAGGTTTTAGTAGTTCTAAGCCTAGGGGACTGATGACCTCAGATGTTAAGTCCCATAGTGCTCAGAGCCATTTGAACCATTTTACTAGTTTGCGTTACCGCCTTATTCTTTAGTCTCTTCCACTGAATATGTATGGAATTCTTCTAAATAAAAGCAATAAGAAGAAAATCAAATATTTTTTTAGGATGGTTGCTTCATTATTACATTGATAAGGTGGATTAAGATGTTTTTCCATTGTGACAGTTACTTGTATGGTTCACTCGATAACGATCCTCCTACTGCCTTGGTGCCCAAATTTTCTGAGACATTTCACCCATATTATGTCACAAATACCGAAAGTGTATCACTTTTAAACTTCATATCATCAAAAGAATTGTACTAGAATTTCAGACTTAAGTTAATAGATTCAGTCTTCGATAAAAATCTAGAATGTTAAAATTTGGCGGGGGGTGTAGCCGCGCGGTCTGTGGCGCCTTGTCACGGTCCGTGCGGCTTCCCCCCCCCCCCTCCCCCCCCCCCCCCCGTCGGAGGTTCGAGTCCTCCCTTGGGCATGGGTGTGTGTGTTGTCCATAGCGTAAGTAAGTTAGTTTAACAAGGGGAGGCCGCCAATTGTGAAATTCAGATTCGATTCATACTGCGCATAATAAAAGCTCATGGCCAGAGGTGTAATGTGGCAAAGCACCAAGATGCACTTCTCAGTCGTTGTCGAGAAAATCGACAGTTAAAAGAAACCGTTGCATTGAAATACTCTCTACGATTAATGATTTTCTACAGCGTCATGGCGCAGCGGTAAGCGCTTGGGTTCGTAATCCGAAGGTCGCCGGATCGAATCTCGCGCCATGCAACCTTTTTTTTTTAGTATTTATTTTTATAATTCAAATATATATATATATATATATATATATATATATATATAATTAATTCCCGGCAATCAGTTGCAACAATTATGCATATAATAAGTTGTTGAAAGTCGGTTGTCGTGGAAAAACTGGCGACTTCGAACATCATTATGTTTTCCGCAAACAAAGTTGTATTTCACAAATGTTATTGTCTTCGTAATGTTTACCACGTATAGTTAACGGAAGACGTAGAAACGAATACGTATAGCGTAAGTCAAACGTTCAAATTAGAATAGAGACCCCACGAACACAAATTTGCTGTGGCAGGCATGAAATATAAACTCCGTTACTCGCTCGTTACACTTGAAGGACAGATGTTGAATGGGCCGAAACGAGCCACCGCATAACAGCGTAGTTGCCTGCTAACTTCTAAAGAAGGTAGATGCGGTCCCTAGCGCAACTTATTACATCGTCGAAAATCAGTGCGGACGGGAGAGCTTTTGGTACACCCTGTTAAAAAAAAACGGAAAAATGGAGGCGGTACAATTGGAGAGCGATCCGCCTTCACCAACATGCATAAGCAATTCATTATATATATATATATATATATATATATATATATATATATATATATAAATTACAAAAACTAATAATAAAAAAAATTGCATGGCGCGAGATTCGATCCGGTGTCCTCCGGATTACGAACCCGAGCGCTTACCGCTGCGCCACGACGCTGCAGAAAATTATTAATCGTAGAGAGTATTTCACCGCAACGGTTTCTTTTAACTGTCGATTTTCTCGACAACGGCTGAAAAGTGCATCTTTGTGCTTTGCCACATTACACCTCTGGCCATGAGCTTTTATTATGCACAGTATGAATCGAATCTGAATTTCGCAATTGGCGGCCTCCCCTTGTAAGTTAGATTAAGTAGTGTGTAGACTAAGGGACCGATGACCTCAGCAGTTTGGCCCCATGAGACCTTACCACAAATTTCCAGTTTCTTTGTTAAAATTTGGACTTCTTTTATTCTTAAACGCCTGATTTCTCAGGCACGAGACCATTAAATAAAACTACAGTAATGAACAAATAATTAGATACCCATATAGCAGTATGTTGCACACCCACATAGCAGCATGTTGCATTCAGTTTGACCAACATAACAATGGCGATGATTTTTTGGCATGAATTCTGCAAGACACCCAACGCATTGAGGAAACCCGGTCGATAACAGCTCGCCTGCCTCTCGCACCTCATATATACTGATCAGTACTCGTACTAAGACGCCCTTATTTCGCTCGATTAACTACGCACGCGCCTTGGTGTTCGTGGAGTGCTCCACTCACACGAAGAACCAGGGAGCGTTGGGTTGTTGCATTATCCTGCTGAAAGTGCGAGTCGCCTGCAAGCTGGAAAGAAACGGGTGCCCATTATAGAACAGCTGGCTCCTACACTGGTGACTAGTGAGAGGCTATGACAGTCAACGCTAAGGGGGCAAAATATGAGGACCACGTGTTGCTCCATCGTCGGAATGCAGCAAAGCAGCGATTTTTTCCGTGACATTGGTTCGACAAGGCCATGGTAGGTTTTCGGAGGTACGTGGTACCAGACGTCTGGGCACATGTCACACAATCTACGTAACTACACGGGTGCGTGGTTTCTGGATATGGAGATGGTCCATCCCAGCATCCCGGAAGGGTTCAATATGGCATCAGGTGAATTTGGCGTGCAAGGCAACGCGAGTTGACTTTCATCCTCCCCAAAACACTCTAGCGCGCTTGTAGTCTTGAGTACATGTACAGTTATCCTACTCCCAAATGGCCGCGCTGACGAGGAAGACGAAATACATCAAGCATGAAGGGTTCCAAGCAATCCACAGCAGCGTTCACGTAGTCCACAGGTGTCATGGTGGCTTTGGCTGCTACCACAAGTTCATTCAAAAATGAAGTGATTGTCCCTCATAGCGCAATACCGCTCCCATCGGTCTGTGACCGTAGCATGGTGCAGGTTTTGATCAGCCGTTTTGCTGAATGACAGCCTAAATCGACACGACGAACGAGTCCGTGCAATTGAAATTCCACCCCTCTCTCCATCTGAAATTAGGAAGATAATAAACACTCTCAAGAATAAAAGCTCACATGGGATTGATGGCATTTCCAGCAGGATAATAAAGCTTGTTCCCAAAAAATAAGTGGGATTCTTAGCCACATATGTAATAGCTCTCCGAAGCAGGGCATTTTCCCAGATAGACTGAAGTATGCCACTGTTACACCACTGCATAAAAAAGGGGATACGTCTGATGTCAACAACTACCGCCCAATCTCTCTTCTGACTGCCTTATCCAAAATTCTTGAAAAAGTAATGTATTGTAGAGTTGCTTCACACCTTCGTAAAAATAAATTTTTAACAAAATGTTAGTTCGGTTTCCAGAAGGGTTTTTCAAAGAAAAATGCTATATAGACTTTCGCTAATTATATATTAAATGCTCTGAGTAACCGGAAGTCACCCGTTGGGATTTTTTGTGATCTTTCAAAGACTTTCGATTGTATAAATCAAGGAATACTTCTAGATAAGCTCAAGTACTGTGGTGTGAATGGGACAGTGCTCAAATGGTTTAAATCACACCTAGCTGGAAGAGTGCAGAAAGTTGAAATAAACAGTTCAGGATAATATGCAAAAAACTGGTGATTTCTCAAACTGGGGAACAGTCAAGAATGGGGTGACGCAAGGTTCGATCTTGGGTCCTCTGCTGTTCTTAATATATATATTAATGACTTGCCATTCTATATTCACGAAGATGCAAAGCTGGTACTTTTTGCCGATGATACAAGTATAGCTATCACACCCGACAGACAGGAATTAACTGGTGAAATTGTAAACGATGTTTTTCAGAAAATCATTAAGTGGTTCTCTGCAAATGGGCTCTCATTAAACTTTGACAAAACACAGTATATACAGTTCCACACAGTAAATGGAACGACCCCATTAATAAATATAGATGTCGATCAGAAATCGGTAGCTAAGGTAGAATATTCAAAATTTCTAGGTATATGCATTGATGAGGGGTTGAACTGGGAAAAACACACTGAGAATCTGCTGAAACGTTTGAGTTCAGCTACTTATGATATTAGGGTCATTGCAAATTTTGGCGATACACACCTGAGTAAATTAGCTTACCACGCCAAATTTCATTCTCTGCTTTCGTATGGCATCATATTCTGGGGTAACTCATCATTGAGTAAAAGAGTGTTCATTACACAAAAGCGTGTAATCAGAATAATTGCTGTAGCTCATCCAAGATCATCCTGCAGAGACTCATTTAAAGAGCTAGAAATCTTCACTGTAGCCTCACAATATATATATTCTCTTATGAAATTTGTTATTAACAGTCCGAACGAATTCAAAAGTAATAGCAGTGTACATGGCTACAACACTAGGAGAAAGGATGATCTTCACTACTCAAGGTTAAATCTAACTTTGGCTCAGAAGGGGGTAAATTATGCTGCCACAAAAGTCTTTGGTCACTTACCTAATAGCATCAAAAGTCTGACAGATAGCCATACAGCATTTAAAAGGAAATTAAAAGAATTTCTTAATGGCAACTCCTTCTACTCATTAGATGAATTTTTGGATATAGTAAGTGGGTAATTTCCCAACCTCCACAAAAAAAAGTGTCATGTAATATTTTGTCTAATGTAATATCTTGTATAGACACCTTTTATTAACCTGACACCTTCCACATCATCACGAAGTGTCGTATTCATGATCTATGGAACAATTACTAATCTAATCTAAGAAAAAACGTGATTCATCCGACCAGACGAGATGTTCCCATTGACCCACGGTGCAATATCGTTAATCGATTGCCCACTGCAATCGTAATTGACAGCGCCATTTAGCCAAAATGGGAACATGTAGGCGCTGTCTGCTGCGGAGCTGTGTTCAACAATAAGCGCTGAACAGTGTGCTCCGAAACACACGTGCCTGTACCAGCGACGTCCCTGTCGTCAGATCTGCCACTGATAGGCGTGTAAACCTGCTTTACGGATTGGGGAAGCCGCGGATGTTCTGAGGGGTGGACATCGAACACCTTGTCACCTATTCTTGGTTTCACCGTCCTTCAGCCACTTCCCAAAGATGCCAACGACAGCAGTACATCTACAGCTACATGGTTATTCTGCAATTCACACTTAAGTGCCTGGCAGAGGGTTCATCGAACCATCTTCATACTACTTCTCTACCAGTCCGCTCTCGAATGGCGCGTGGGAAAAAGGAACGCCTTAATCTTTCCGTTCGAACTCTGATTTCTCTTATTTTATTATGATGACCATTTCTCCCCATGTAGGTGGGTGTCAACAAAATATTTTCGCATTCGGAAGAGAAAGTTGTTGATTGAAATTTCGCAAATAGATCTCGCCGCAAAGAAGATCGCCTTTGTTTCAGTGACTGCCACTCCAACTCGCGTGTCATATCAGTGACACTCTCACCCCTATTGCGCGATAACACGAAACGAGCTGCCCTTCTTTGCACTCCTCCGTCAATCCTACCTAGTAAGGATCCCACACCGCGCAGAAATATTCCAGCAGAGGACAGACAAGTGTAATGTAGGCTGTCTCTTTAGTGGGTTTGCCGCGTCTTCAAAGTGCTCTGCCTACAATGCGCAGTCTTTGTTTCGCCTCCCCCACAATATTATCTATGTGGTCTTTCCAATTTAAGTTGCTCTTAATTGTAATTCCTAGGTATTTAGTCGCATTGACAGCCCTTAGATTTGTGCGATTTATCGTATACCCAAAATTTATCGGATTTCTTTTAGTACCCATGTGGATGATCTCGCACTTTTCTTTGTTTAGTGCCAATTTCCACTTTTCGCACCATACAGAAATTCTCTCTAGATCATTTTGTAATTGGAATTGATCGTCTGATGATTTTACTAGACGGTAAATTACAGTGTCATCTGCAAACAATCTAAGGCGGCTGCTCAGATTATCACCTAGATCATTTATGTAAATCAGGAACAGCAGAGGGCCTATGACACTACCTTGCGGAACGCCAGATATCACTTCTGTTCTACTCGATGATTTACCGTTTATCACTGCTACCTGTGACCTCCTGAGAGGAAATCACGAATCCAGTCACACAACTGAGACGATACTCAATATGCACGCAATGTGATTAATAGTCGCTTGTGAGGAACGGTATCAAAAGCCTTCTGGAAATCTAGGAATGTGGAATCGATCTGAGATCCCTTGTCGACAGCATTCATTACTTCATGGGAATAAAGAGCTAGCTGTGTTACACAAGAACGATATCTTCTGAATCCGTGTTGGTTATGTATCAATAAGTCATTTTCTTCAAGGTGACTATGTTCGAGTACAGTACATGCTCCAAAATCCTACTGCAAATTGAGGTCAGTGACTTGGGTTTGTAATTCAATGGCTTGCTCCTATTTCCTTTCTTGAATATTGATATGACCTGTGCTACTTTCCAGTCTTTAGGAACAGACCTTTCGTCAAGTGAGCGGTTGTATATGATTGCTAAGAAAGGCGCTATTGTGTCTGCATACTCTGAAAGGAACCTGATTGGTATATCATATGGATCAGAAGACTTGCCTTTCTTAAGTGATTTGTTTCGCAACACCTAAGATACCTACTTTTATGTCACTCATGCTAACAGCTGTTCTGGTTTCGAGTTATGGAATATTTACTTCGTCTTGTTTCGTGAAGTAATTACGGAAAACTGTATTTAGTAACTCCGCACCATCATCGGTAACATTTCATTTCCATCGCTATCGCGCAGTGATGGTATTGACTGTTTTTTTTGCCACTGCTGTACTTTCCATACGACCAGAATCTGTTTGGGTTTTCTACCATATTTTAAGACAATGTTTCATTGCGGAAACTATTAAAAGCATCTCGCATTGACGTCCGCACTAAATTTCGAGATTCCTTGAAACTTCGCCAGACTTGGGGATTTTGCATTCTTATGAATTTGGCATGCTTTTTTCGTTGCTTCTGCAATAGTGTTCTGACGTGTTTTGTGTACCAGAGATGCACCTAACAAGGGAACCTCCCCATCGCACCCCCCCCCCCCCCCTCAGTTTTAGTTATAAGTTGGCACAGTGAATAGGCCTTGAAAAACTGAACACAGATCAATCTAGAAAACAGGAAGAAGTTGTGTGTAACTATGAAAAAAAAGCAAAATATACTTACTGAGTAGTCCATGTGCAACATAAACAGCATCAAGGAGAGTATGAGCTCAGGAGCGCCGTGGTCCCGTGGTTAGCGTGAGCAGCTGCAGAACGAGAGGTCCTTGGTTCGTTCATTGACATCTCTGTTCACTGTAATAAGTTTAGTGTCTGTGTTTTGCGACCGCACCGCAAAACCGTGCGATTAGTAGACGAAAGGACGTGCCTCTCCAATGGAAACCGAAAATATTTGATCGCAAGGTCATAGGTCAACCGATTCCTCCACAGGAAAATACGTCTGATATATTCTATACGACACTGGTGACGGCATGTGCGCCACATGACAGGAATATGTTGTCGACCCACCTAACTTGTACACTTGGCGAATGGGTAAAAAGATTCTTCTACCTTGCTCGATTTAGGTTTTCTTGTCGATGTGATAATCACTCCCAAGAAAGTGATCGCATCGGACGGACAGATAATAATTGTCTGAAAATAAAAAATTAAAACTTTCCACTCGAAGGAAGGCTTGAACCAAGGACCTCTCGTTACGCAGCTGCTCACGCTAACCACGGGACCACGGCGCTCCTGAGCTGAGATTACCCTTGATGATGCCTATCTTCTCATGGACTACTCAGTTTGCATATTTTGTTTAATTTTCATAGTTCCACACAACTTCTTCCTGTTTTCTCGATTGATCTGTGTTCAGTTTTTCAAGGCCTATGCACTGTCCCAACTTATAACTAAATCTGAGGGGGGTGCGATGGGGAGGTTCCCTTGTAAGTTTCATCTCACGTTAAAACATCGTTTTTTTAAAAGGATCGCCTTCCGTTTCATAGCATTCTTTCAAGTCTGTAAACACTTGGAGTCTTGTTTCCTTGCGTTGTTGCTTTCTTTTTTTCAGCACCCTCCTTGCAGTAGTTTTTTTTCTGTACTTGAGTTTGTTTCTTAGAGCATTATGTACTGTGCCAACACTTACTGCAACTGTTTTGGCTATACATTCAACTGCGACACGTCGTTCTTCGCGAATCAGTGCAGATTTCAAGTGAAGGAGTTGATACTTCAACTCGCCAACCAGTAAGACGCTGGTTAATCACTGAGGTTCGACTGTTTTCGAACTGTTCTACCCGTTTGTAAAAGTCTCCGAAGTTCATCGAACTTTCACCATATCGTAAAATAATTTCATGAAATATTTTAGCCGGTTTCTCAACTAAAAAGAAAAAAAGGGATAAAAAAATCACTAAACGTTGTTCAATTACTGTGGAAATTTCAAGTGCACACGCCATCGTTAAATGCAATATTGAGATTATAAATGAAACAATTTTCACTCCCACTGGTACTGAACTTAAGTTATAAAAGTGCAAAATTCCTCCTACAAACTGTTGCATTTGTACTCAGTTTGTGGCCTTAATTATTGAATGTCCCTCGCAGTAGTTACGTTAAGGTGAAGAGACTAACAGGGCAGATTAGGGCAGAAAGCTCCATAAAACCAGTCTTGCGACTGAACACCGCAACAAGAAGAGAGCGTGAAAGGGAGAACTTTCCGAAGGGACTGGTGCTCTCCTCGGACAGGAAGGCCAACGCGGGTGAGCGTGTGGCAAAGGAATTCTCTAATTCTACTCCACAGAAAAGGTACTACAGCACAATAAATGCCGAAGTTGACTCACAAAAGCGTTACCCTTTCTTTAGTTGTGCGTCCTTACACCTGCTTTACTTGCCGCCTGGTCAGCTTGAAAGGAACTCCGACATGCGAGGTAATAGCTGAAGGGGAAGTGGTAGAGGGCGGGGTATCCGTACTCCACACACACACACACACACACACACACACACACACACACGCTACGCTCTTTGTCACGTGGGAGCGGTATGTTGCCCAAGTGAGGCGAGGGTTGCCGGCAGGTACTGCTGCGTGTGCGTGTGCGTGGGCGCAGGTAGAGCGGGGGTGGAGCAGCCGCAGACGGCAGGTGGCCGGCCGGCCTCTCCTGAGGCCACCAGCAACAAAAGCCCGATGCGGCCAGAGGTGTAACACTGGGCTGACTTAACGGTGTCTACCGTGGCGCAGTGGGCCAGCCAGACCCGCAGAAACATTCGGAAATGGGCAAGTGCTAGGTAGCGACTGCAGTTAGACGTGCCACGAATATCTGTTCAAATAAGTCTTCGGATGAAGCGGCGTTAGCGGTTGCCATTGTTTTAAAACAGTTATAATATACACTACTGGCCATTGAAATTGCTACACAAAGAAGAAAGGGCAGATGATAAACGGTTATTCATTGCACAAATACATTATACTAGAACTAACATGTGATTACATTTTCACGCAATTTGGGCGCATAGATCCTGAGAAATCAGTACCCAGAACAACCACCTCTGGCCTTAATAACGGCCTTGATACGCCTGGGCATTGAGTCAAACAGAGCTTGAATAGCGTGTACAGGTACAGCTGCCCGTGCAGCTTCAACACGATACGACAGTTCATCAAGAGTAGTGATTCGCGTATTGTGGCGAGCCAGTTGCTCGGCCACCATTGACCAGACCTTTTCAATTGGTGAGAGATCTGGAGAATGCGCTGGCCAGGGCAGCAGTCGAATATTTTCTGTATCCAGAAAGGCCCGTACAGGACCTGAAACATACGGTCGTGCATTATCCTGCTGAAATGTATGCGAATAAGAGCTGACCGAGACGTGTAACCAATGGCACCCCATACCATCACGCCGCTGATACGCCAGTATGGCGATGACGAATACATGCTTCCAAAGTGCGTTCACCGCGATGTCCCCAAACGCGAATGCGACCATCATGATGCTCGTTCGACCTATACTTAAGTATTGCTCATTACTGTGGGATCCTACCAGGTCGGGTTGATAGAGGAGATAGAGAAGATCCAAAGAAGAGAGGCGCGATTCGTCACAGGGTTATTTGGTAAGCGTGACAGCGTTACGGAGATGTTTAGCAAACTCAAGTGGCAGACTCTGCAAGAGAGGAGCTCTGCATGGCGGTGTAGATTGCTCGCCAGGTTTCGAGAGGGTGCGTTTCTGGATGAGGTATCGAAGATATTGCTTCCCCCTACTTATATCTCCCGAGGAGATCACGAATGTAAAATTAGAGAGATTTGAGCGCGCACGGAGGTTTTCCGGAAGTCGTTCTTCCCGCGAACCATACGTGACTGGAACAGGAGAGGGAGGTAGTGACAGTGGCACGTAAAGTGCCCTCCGCCACACACCTTTGGGTGGCTTGCGGAATATAAATGTAGATGCTGTAAACAGAACCTGGATTAATCCGAAAAAATGACGTTTTGCCATTCGTGCACCCAGGTTCGTCGTTGAATCGATCCCCGGGTCCCCTGCTTACTTAACAGGTGCGCTAGCCAATAAGATAACTTGCACAGCGGTTCACACAGCTGCGCGGATTTAAAGTAGACAGGGGCAGCAGGGAGAATTTGGATCGAGGAGGGAAGCATGCCAGGGTAATCCGTGCAGTCGCGCGAACAACTGTGCCATGGTAGTGTGACGCTCCAACGCAGTCCTTGCTATGAATTTTTTCGTTTACTTAACACTTGAAACTGTTTGTATACGATGTGTTGTCTAGTGTAAATATGTATTGTAAATACTATGTTTAAATTATGTAGTATTTAGCACTGGCAAGTCAGGGCATATTTAGTTGACGTTGAAATCAGAGAGATTGTTTTGTCGCGCCTCTGGGCGCGGGAGCGCGCCAGCGGGTAGTAGTAGCGGTGACGCCGTGCTCGGAGTAAGAAGTACTGTTGAGTGCTGCTAGTCCTAGCTGTCTCACATCTAACGGCTAGTGTGTGGGTCTAAGTACGACGGGAAAGTAATGGTCGGCATATCTGGAAGCATGGCCGGGCAAGTTATTATGGATTAATGGGCATAGTATTGAAGAAACGAGGACTTAAATGTGAAGCGCACTGTGGGCCCAAGTCGCAACAGTGAAAGCCCGATGCCACATTGTGTCGCCGCCGTGGACTTCCGTCGATCCACAGACAACGAGGGAAGTAAGATCTACGTAATTTTCGTAGGATAAAATTGTAGAAGGCTTGCCAGTGGCTGTGCTTTTCTCTGAAGTTGAACAATTGATAACAAGGACTTTGTAATCGAAGTGCTGCAGTTACATTCCACCAGACAATAACACCAAGTAGGTTCCTTCCGATCCTTACCTTATTGAACAGTGTGTGTCACGCCATTATCAAGAGAAAATATGTTAATTATCAAATTATTTGCATAGACGGTGAAGAGTAAATTTCAGACTGGTTATCGTAGTTAATTGTTGCACTCATTAAGCTTACGCCAACCGTAATAACTTAATAATAGACTGAAGTAATAAATTTGATTATTAAGATTGACTTCAGTGCATATTCAGCTGAAGTTAATTCAAGGATATTTCATGAAACTATAAAGTTTATTCCACCTGACAATCGCCCAATTAATGAATTATCATAATTCAAAACGTAGTTAATCAATTATTGGCAATATATTTCATTATCAGTAGATTAAACTGTGCAAAGTACGTAATTTTAAAGACACAATGACAGTCCATTATTCAAAATCTCGATAGATAGTTATCTGTGTTGTCAGCATTGCACTTAGCTGACAAATTATGAACAAAATAATTATCAAAATACTTATTGAAAGTTAACCATTAATGTTTAAGTGTAGTTATATTATTATGACATTGGTTTATATGACTACTGAGCCTGACACAGCACTTACGTAAAAGTCCCCGTTCCACCGGCTGCGCTACAAACAGGTAAACTTTATTTTTGACACAATTGTTCACGTACTTAACAGTACTGTCGCTCATCAGTTGAGCTGGCGACCGATTTTTTAATTGCTTTTACAACTTAATCATTTCTTTCGGCAAAATTTCCACTGGCAAAATTTATTTCCAAATTATTTCCATTATTTCATTTGCCGATTGTTATTGAATGAAATTACTCATTCAATAACGATCAAATTATAGCGTCTCCTGTTTCCAGTGGAATAATCATTATTTACTTCGGATTCGGATGCCTTATCCCGACGCGGATCAAAATTCGTAATTCACGGTCATTGTCAAGTAGTAATTTCGCAAATCCCGGGAACCAGGGGGGCGTTACAGTGGCTTATTGGCTAGTGCACCTGCCCAGTAAGCAGGGACCCGGGTTCGATTCGCCGTTTCGCTCTATATACATAAATCACATCTGTATCAGACGAGTAAAGTCACTGAAACAGTGGCATTTCGTAGGTTAGCAAGTGGTTACGTTGTCTTTATCCCGACTTGGCTCACAAGTAACTTCCTATGTTGGTTATGGGAGCAACACAAAAGGCTAGGTCGATCTTCATCAAGCCCAGATACACAATGTACAAAGAAGCGGACTAATAGTGCATACCCCCTCTGGCGATTACGGCCCACATAAAGGCGACGCGTGTTAAAGGCTTTCGCAGGCGCTGATCAAGTTGTGAGCCCCGCGTGGCCGCCCACGCCCTGCCACGCCCCTCTGAGATGTCCCTGGCGCCAGAAGACCCGGGGCGCTGCGGACGGCCTCTCGGCGAATTAAATTGCAGCATTTCTGGCGCCAAAATTGCTACCTTATCCGGCCGGGAATTGCACCATCAGGTCCGCGGGAAACGCGGCCGACTGCGTAAATTTTGCAGGAAGGCGTCTCGAATTTAAACTTAGGGGGTCTCTAATTGCAGGAAAGCTCCCGGGGCCCGCAGTAGAATTTTCCTGTTTGCGCGCCGCGCGTCAGCTTGATGAGCACTTCATTTCGAGACAGCGTCGCTTCTGCTGTTTCCCGTCCAGGCGTGACACAGTGCTTTCGGAACGTACCACAGTGAAGGTCCGAGCATACGAAACAGGTTCCAAATATATGACTCTCTCGAAGACCATCCAAGTAAAAGAATCTAGTACGTTGTTCTGGACGACAAGTGTAACGTATGCAGTGTCTTCGACAAGCGTGATCGGGAAACTATTTTCCAAGTACATAAAACATATATTCTGCATTTACATATTACACTTCGCACATCGTAATGCAGCGACTGGTGAAGGGTACAGTCTACCAGTATTATCTACTTCCATTCCTGTTACATTCGCCTATTTATCGAGAGAAAAGAGAACTTCTGCCTGGCTCTGTAGACTCCTATACAGGGTGGCCCAGTGATCGTGACCGGGCCAAATATCTCACGAAATAAGCGTCAAACTAAGAAACTACAAAGAACGAAACTTGGCTAGCTTCAAGGGAGAAACCAGATGGCGCTATGGTTGGCCCGCTAGATGGCGCTGCCATAGGTCAAACAGATATCAACTGCGTTTTTTTTAAAGTAGGAACCCCCATTTTTTTATTACATATTCGTGTCGTCGTCGGCTGATACTCGTATCCGAGTTTTCATTTCTCTCCTGAGATTTCCTTTGTCACGGTTCAGGCGTGGACAGGTCCTCTGCCAGAATGAAATGACTGGTGAATTCCCAATAACAAGTGGGCTTAAACAAGGATGCGTTCTTGCACCTACATTATTTGCATTGTATCCGGCAGCTATGCTTTACGAGACAACCGTAAACAATGCAGGAATAGAACTAAAGTACAGGTTTGATGGAGGATTATTCAACCAGTCCAGACTCCGACATATTCGTGTAGTACGTAAAGAAATATGAATGTTTCAGTTGGACCAATTTTTCGCTTTGTGATAGATGGCGCTGTAATAGTCACAAACATTGGGCTCACAATTTTAGTCGAACAGTTGGTAACAGGTAGGTTTTTTACATTAAAATACAGAACGTAGATACGTTTGAACATTTTATTTCGGTTGTTCCAATGTGATACATGTACCTTTGTGAACTTATCATTTCTGGGAACACATGCTGTTACAGCGTGATTACCTGTAAATAATGCAATAAATGCTCAAAATGATGTCCGTCAACCTCAATGCATTTCGCAATACGTGTGACGACATTCCTCTCAACAGCGAGTAGTTCGCCTTCCGTAATGTTCGCACATGCATTGACAATGCGCTGACGCATGTTGTCAGGCGTTGTCGGTGGATCACGATAGCAAATATCCTTCAACTTTTCCCACAGAAAGAAATCCGGGGACATCAGATCCGGTGAACGTGCGGGCCATGGTATGGTGCTTCGACGACCAATCAACCTGTCATGAAATATGCTGTTCAATACCGTTTCAACCACACGCGAGCTATGTGCCGGACATTCATAATGTTGGAAGTACATCGCCATTCTATCATCTAGTGAAACATCCTGTAGTAACGTAGATAGAACATTACGTAGGAAATCAGCATACATTGCACCATTTAGATTGCCATCGATAAAATGGGGACAATTATCCTTCCTCCCATAATGCCGCACCACACATTAACCCGCCAAGGTCGCTGTTGTTCCACTTGTCGCAGCCATCGTGCATTTTCCGTCGCCCAATAGTGCATGTTATTTCGGTTTACGTTACCGCTGTTGGTGAATGACGCTTCGTTGCTAAATAGAACGCGAGCAAAAAATCTGTCATCGTCCCGTAATTTCTCTTGTGCCCAGTGGCAGAACTGTACACGACGTTTAAAGTCGTCGCCATGCAATTCCTGGTGCATAGAAAGACGGTACGGATGCAATCGATGTTGATATAGCATTCTCAACACCGACGTTTTTGAGATTCCCGATTCTCGAGCAATTTGTCTGCTACTGATGTGCGGATTAGCCGCGACAGCAGCTAAAACACCTACTTGGGCATCATCATTTGTTGCAGGTCGTGGTTGACGTTTCACATGTGGCTGAACACTTACTGTTTCCTTAAATAACGTAACTATCCGGCGAACGGTCCGGACACTTGGTTTTATGTCGTCCAGGATACCGAGCAGCGTACATTGCACACGCCCGTTGGGCATTTTGATCACTATAGCCATACATCAACATGATATCAAGCTTTTCCGCAATTGGTAAACGATCCATTTTAACACGGGTAATGTATCACGAAGCAAATACCGTCCGTACTGGCGGAATGTTACGTGATACCACGTACTTACACGTTTGTGACTATTACAGCGCCATCTATCACAAAACGAAAAAATTTGTCCAACTGAAACATTCATATTTCCTTACGTACTACACGAATATGTAATAAAAGTGGGGGTTCCTATTTAAAAAAACGCAGCTGATATCCGTTTGACCTATGGCAGCGCTATCTAGCGGTCCAACCATAGCGCTGTCTGGTTCCCCCCTTCAATCTAGACGAGTTTCGTTCTTTGTAGTTTTTCCGTTTGATGCTTATTTCGTGACATATTTGGCTCGGTCACTATCAATGGACCACCCTGTATATCTATCTCGTTCTCAGGATTTCTAAGTGAGGTACACCTATAAGTTTTGAACCCAAACATTACATTTTACCAAGTGTCGACATACAAAAAAAATTCTGAAAATGTCCATAAGATGGTTCTTCAGACGTGGGCATTTCTGGTGAAAGCGAATGCTGAGATTTTCCCGTGGTGCTTCGAAACACTTCCATGGGAATTGCGGCATTGTTTTCTCTAATTATTTTTTCCAAGACACCTATTGTCGTTGGGCGTCACTTGTACATATTGCCTTTGAAAGGGCTCCACAAGAAAAAAATTGCTCAGTTGAGGCCCATTGAGCAATAACGTGGTTACTGAAGAGCTGTCGAACGGCAGCAGTAGACGCTGTATGGATCGTGGCTCCCTCTTGCTGAAACCAAAGATTACATAGGCCGGGAAGGTTCTGAAATTGTCCTGCAGGAATAGTCTCGAGCATACCCACATATCTTCCTAGGTGCTGCTGTAGTTTCGCTCACTCTCTCATAATGGACAAGTGAGGCACACGGGAGTGTAACCTCTGTACTGTGTAGTGAGCATTCGTGTAACTGACGAAGCTTCTCAGGGGTCAAATATCTAAAATCCTGCCTGTATACATACTCTCTGATGCGGAAATGAGCCTCATCCCATGAAAATAAAGACAACAAAATTGTGGTGGTCATTAATGTTTACCATCTTTTTTTCGCAGTTTTGTTGTCGAAATATGCGGGCTGACCTGCTCCTATACCGTTTTGGAACACTGCAGATCAAATCCAGAAACATACAGAAGATACCTTGGATCTTCCCATATCCTTCTCCCTTACATGCCTCATTCCATGAGGCCCGCCTTTTTATTTTCATGCATCTCAAATGATTTAGCAGCCACAAACTATTGCGCGAATTGTATACAGTAACATATTTGATCGTGCGGATCCAGCTTTCCATACTTGTTTTGCGTTTCTTTATATGATTTATTGATCAAAAGAATGAAATATAAGGATTTACACAGCACGCTCGGGGATTATCACAATGAAAATACATCGATCTTGCGACCTGAAACTTCCTGTTATCAGCGTGAGTATGATATCCAACTGCGAGCGCACTATATCGTGAGAGACTGATAACCTCCCAGATTGTATACAAGTTAGCCGTATATTTTAAGATTTCACTGTAGTAATATGACCAACCTTATTTCCATTCCTTTAGTCGCCGGACTATAGCGTGCTTCAAGTGACAGTCTCTTTTATCGACACTACAAACAAAGGTTTAACATCCACGTTAAGAATACTTTCCGAAACTTTGCCTTATACTATCGTTCTACGTCTGTCTGGTTTGCCGACGCAGTAAGGAAAGTTACAGGTGACATAGTAGTCATGAGTTCGAGACCACTCTGTGCTTGGACATTAGTTTTAACTGTCGTTCATCCGTGTGGTCTGGTCTTGTGACGGTTGTTATGCATGATTTTGACCATGTTACTATACTTTCTCATTTCACTGGCAAGGCCTCAACCTCGACGCTGCAAAGGTCAAGCCTTACGAAAGACCTTCAGATAGTATGAGCCATATCGAGTGTTTCGGAAGTAGTACGAAAGACAAAGGCTGTCCGCAAACTGTCGATATCCATAATTTCTTTTACGCAAAAAGCATCTTTTTGGGAACTTCTTCTTCTTCCTCTTCTTCTTCTTCTTCTTCTTCTTCTTGTGCTTTTGTCCAGCACCTACGTTGGGTCGGCTTGGTTACTGTGAGGTTTGGCATGGTTAGTTTAAGGGCTGACTTCCTGTCGCGAACCTGTTACATCTACATCTACATTTATACCCCGCAAGCCACCCAACGGTGTGTGGCGGAGGGCACTTAACGTGCCACTGTCATTACCTCCCTTTCCTGTTCCAGTCGCATATGGTTCGTGGGAAGAACGACTGTCTGAAAGCCTCCGTGTGCGCTCTAATCTCTCTAATTTTACATTCGTGATCTCCTCGGGAGGTATAAGTAGGGGGAAGCAATATATTCGATACCTCATCCAGAAACGCACCCTCTCGAAACCTGGACAGCAAGCTACACTGCGATGCAGAGTGCTTCTCTTGCAGAGTCTGCCACTTGAGTTTGCTAAACATCTCCGTAACGCTATCACGCTTACCAAATAACCCTGTTACGAAACGCGCCGCTCTTCTTTGCATCTTCTCTATCTCGTCTGTCAACCCGACCTGGTACGGACCCCACACTGATAAGCAATACTCAAGTATAGGTTGTTAATGGACTACATTTTCTAAGGACTCTCCCAATGAATCTCAACCTGGCACCCGCCTTACCAACAATTACTTTTATACGATCATTCCACTTCAAATTGTTCCGTACACATACTCCCAGATATTTTACAGAAGTAACTGCTACTAGTATTTGTTCCGCTATCATATAATCATACAACAAAGGATCCTTCTTTCTATGTATTCGCAATACATGACATTTGTCTATGTTAAGGGTCAGTTGCCACTCCCTGCACCAAGCGGCCTATCCGCTGCAGATCTTCCTGCATTTCGCTGCAATTTTCTAATGCTGCAACTTCTCTGTATATTACAGCATCATCCGCGAAAAGCCGCATGGAACTTCTGACACTATCTACTAGGTCATTTATATATAGTGTGAAAAGCAATGGTCCCATAACACTCCCCTGTGGCACGCCCGAGGTTACTTTAACGTCTGTAGACGTCTCTCCATCCGGGAGTGAGTAGATGTACCCAACAGTCTGCGTATAAGTGTTATCCATGCAGAAGAGTGTGAACGTTTTCTAAATGTTTGCGAATCGCGCAACTGAGGCGGGACTTAGGTACGAACCCGGTATTAACGTAGGCGGATGTGGGAAACCGCCTAAAAACCAGACACAGGCTGTCCGGCGCACCAGCCCCCGTCGTTAAATCAGCTGGCGCGTTCTGTCTGGAGCCGGCGCATCTGCCCCAGTCGCAGAAGAGGCGTGCTAACACTCGAGGCTATCTGGGAGGGTTTTCGGGAGCGCTTCTGATAAATCACTTCCTCCTGTGGCAGAAACGCATTTTGTAGTAATTTTAGAACTGAATGTAGATTATTCTGCACGGTCCAGTCACATTACTGCCAAAGTCCGACGTCAACGTGCAATAAGCACTCACACACGGCAGGCGGCAAAACTGGCAGTGGACGGTACATAAAGCGCTGCAGGGCGGTCGCACAAAACGGCACAGAAACGGAGCCATGTATCTGACGTCCAAGTGGGCATGTTCATTGGGATCCGGACAAGCATTTCCGAAACGGCTTAGTTCGTAAACTGCTCGCGTGCTGTCGTGCTTAAAGTACGCCGTGAGTGGCAAAACTGGCGCCGAGGTCACTATGGTGCACCACGGGCCATAGATGACAGCTTTTTGTATGTCCATCCTTCAGACAGGAGGTCTTTGGGACGACGGTCGTTAACTAGCGTGAGAAAATAAAACGCTTGCAGCTGTCATGTCTTCATTTAATAAATAAATAAATAAATCAAATCATAAGGACGGCTGTGGGTGTTTTATTTTCTCATAATAGGTTTCAGGGAGGTGGCAGGGGTAAATTATAGGGAGCGAAAGGCTAATTACAATTTGTACAGAAACCAGATGGCAGTTACAAGAGTGGAGGGGCACGAAAGGGAAGCAGTGGTTGGTAAGGGAGTGGGACAGGGTTGTAGTCTATCCCCGATGTTATCCAATCTGTATATTGAGCAAGCAGTAAAGGGAACAAAAGAAAAATCCGGAGTAGGAATTGAAAACCATGGAGAAGAAATAAAAACTTTGAGGTTCTCCGATGGCACTGTAATTCTGTCAGAGACAGCAAAGGACCTGGAACAGCATCTGAACGGAATGGACAGTGTCTTGAATGGAGGATATAAGACGAACATCAACAAAAGCAAAACGAGGATAGTAGAATGTAGTCGAATTAAGTCGGGTGATGCTGAGGGAATTAGATTAGGAAATGAGACACTTAAAGTAGTAAAGGAGTTTTGCTATTTGGGGAGCAAAATAACTGATGAGTCGAAGTAGAGAAGATATAAAGTGTAGATTGGCAATGGCAAGGAAAGCGTTACTGAAGAAGAGAAATTTGTTGACATCGAGTATAGATTTGAGTGTCAGGAAGTCGTTTCTGAAAGTATTTGTATGGAGTGTAGCCATGTATGGAAGTGAAACGTGGACGATAAATAGTTTAGGCAAGAAGAGAATAGAAGCTTTCGAAATGTGGTGCTGCAGAAGAATGGTGAAGATTAGATGGGTAGACCACATAACTAATGAGGAGGTATTGAATAGAATTGGGGAGAAGAGAAGTTTGTGGCACAACTTGACTAGAAGAAGGGATCGGTTGGTAGCACATGTTCTAAGGCATCAAGGGATCACAAATTTAGCATTGGAGGGCAGCGTGGAGGGTAAAAATCGTAGAGGGAGACCAAGGGATGAGTACACTAAGCAGATTCAGAAGGGTGTAGGCTGCAGTAGGCACTGGGAGATGAAAAAGCTTGCATAGGATAGAGTAGCAAGGAGAGTTGCATCAAAACAGTCTCAGGACTGAAGACCACAACAACAACAACTAGGACTGTTCGTTCTTTTATAGACTCTGTATCCGTTAAAAGTTTCACTGCTTTATTTTCGTCTGGGAAGAGTGTCCGCGTGCTGCAAGACTGGCAGCTGGTCGGTAAAATTTCAATCCAAAGCACAGATCAAATTTACTGTAGAAATACCTGTATAGTGGCGCGGTCATCAAAAGTGAGGATGGCACCCCCGATGTGCAACTGCTCGTGATGTAATTAGCGACACGGTGATAGACACACGCCCACGCGGATATTTTTTCGTTGAAACGTGATGCACTCGCCAACATGTGACGCGACGTCCTATTAATTTATTGCTTAAATTATGAGGGCTTCACGTTGTCGATTTGCCTCGTTCATTATTCCGACGAGGATCTGAGCGAGTTAAAAAAAATTGATACGTATTAACTTCAGATTATTTGTGTGTGTGTGTGTGTGTGTGTGTGTGTGTGTGTGTGTGCGTGCGTGTGTGTGTGTGTGTGTGTGTGTGCGTGCGTGCGTGCACACGCGCTTGTGCGTGCTAGCATACGTGGTTGCGAGCTAGCGACATTTGCTCCATGACCTAAAGGCTCAATGCCAATCGGGAGGCACGTTTTGGGATAAAAAAAAAAAATTACATCAAAATGAATTACGCATGCAAAATGCTGCTTGTGTATTCTTTAATTATTCATCGAATCAAGTTATGACAGTCATATATTTTTTATGAGATTTTTTTTCGTGTTGCAGGCCAGTCTTCTGTTAAAAAATTTAAAGTGGGTTTGGCATTTGGAAAAAGTCGCTTTTGTTTGATATTTGAATGTTTTACATGGCAAAGTTTCGTGGAATTTGGTCGTATCGTGTGTGTGTGAGGGGGCGGAGAGGGGAGGGGGACGTGAACACACAGAAATAATTTGTCGTTTTTTTTTGTCCGCATGCCAACTCTGGCATCAGTGAGACTCAGTTATGCTGAAGAACAACACCATGTAGGTACGGAGGTGGAACATGAGGTTACTTTGGACAGTACTTTGTTTACTTCTGTTGGTCATGTGGTAAACTTTTCATAATGCCATAGCGATTTACTATTCGTAAGTACTGATGAACAGTTTGATCAGGTATCACCCCAGTTGGATGCCCGAATCACATGTGTGTCGGTCATATTATGAATGAAATATACACATCTTACAATTATCATAAGACCCGATAAAATCATTCTACACATGTGGAAAAAAATAGGTTAAATGACGATGTGGTGATTGATATGATGAAAACAACGAGAGATATGCTGAAAGTGAATATTGCACAATCATGCACAGAAAGTTTATTTGGGAAGTCGATGCTCAATGTTTGGAAAAACTCAAACAATTAAATGACAAAGATGGATAGTGAAGATATACACTCCTGGAAATTGAAATAAGAACACCGTGAATTCATTGTCCCAGGAAGGGGAAACTTTATTGACACATTCCCGGGGTCAGATACATCACATGATCACACTGACAGAACCACTGGCACATAGACACAGGCAACAGAGCATGCACAATGTCGGCACTAGTACAGTGTATATCCACCTTTCGCAGCAATGCAGGCTGCTATTCTCCCATGGAGACGATCGTAGAGATGCTGGATGTAGTCCTGTGGAACGGCTTGCCATGCCATTTCCACCTGGCGCCTCAGTTGGACCAGCGTTCCTGCTGGACGTGCAGACCGCGTGAGACGACGCTTCATCCAGTCCCAAACATGCTCAATGGGGGACAGATCCGGAGATCTTGCTGGCCAGGGTAGTTGACTTACACCTTCTAGAGCACGTTGGGTGGCACGGGATACATGCGGACGTGCATTTTCCTGTTGGAACAACAAGTTCCCTTGCTGGTCTAGGAATGGTAGAACGATGGGTTCGATGACGGTTTGGATGTACCGTGCACTATTCAGTGTCCCCTCGACGATCACCAGTGGTGTACGGCCAGTGTGGGAGATCGCTCCCCACACCATGATGCCGGGTGTTGGCCCTGTGTGCCTCGGTCGTATGCAGTCCTGATTGTGGCGCTCACCTGCACGGCGCCAAACACGCATACGACCATCATTGGCACCAAGGCAGAAGCGACTCTCATCGCTGAAGACGACACGTCTCCATTCGTCCCTCCATTCACGCCTGTCGCGACACCACTGGAGGCGGGCTGCACGATGTTGGGGCGTGAGCGGAAGACGGCCTAACGGTGTGCGGGACCGTAGCCCAGCTTCATGGAGACGGTTGCGAATGGTCCTCGCCGATGCCCCAGGAGCAACAGTGTCCCTAATTTGCTGGGAAGTGGCGGTGCGGTCCCCTACGGCACTGCGTAGGATCCTACGGTCTTGGCGTCCATCCGTGCGTCGCTGCGGTCCGGTCCCAGGTCGACGGGCACGTGCACCTTCCGCCGACCACTGGCGACAACATCGATGTACTGTGGAGACCTCACGCCCCACGTGTTGAGCAATTCGGCGGTACGTCCACCCGGCCTCCCGCATGCCCACTATACGCCCTCGCTCAAAGTCCGTCAACTGCACATACGGTTCACGTCCACGGTGTCGCGGCATGCTACCAGTGTTAAAGACTGCGATGGAGCTCCGTATGCCACGGCAAACTGGCTGACACTGACGGCAGCGGTGCACAAATGCAGTGCAGCTAGCGCCATTCGACGGCCAACACCGCGGTTTCTGGTGTGTCCGCTGTGCCGTGCGTGTGATCATTGCTTGTACAGCCCTCTCGCAGTGTCCGGAGCAAGTATGGTGGGTCTGACACACCGGTGTCAATGTGTTCTTTTTTCCATTTCCAGGAGTGTAAGATTAGAGAGATTAGGGCTTATACGAAGACGTGTACATAGCAGTCCCGGCGGAGGTTCGAGTCCTCCCTCGGACATGAGGGTGTGTGTTCGTCCTTATGATAATTTAGGTTAAGTAGTGTGTAAGCTTAGGGACTGATGACCTTAGCAGTTAAGTCCCATAAGATTTCACACACATTTGAACATTTTGTACATAGCAGTTTTCGCCTCGCTGTATTTGTGGATGGAACGGAAGAGGAAATAAATATTAGTGGTACAGGGGTACCCTCTGTCACGCACTATACGGTGGCTTCCTGCTTATGAATATCGATGTAGATATAGATTCACGAACTGTCTTGTTGTCAAAAGAGGATCTGAATGACGTATTGAACATGACCACTAATAGTACGGCGTGGAACCGCAGGTAGCGCTGAATAACGCTCCACAGCCTATGTATCCTTTCTACCTCTTTGGTTGCCTTCCTTGCCACCTATTCATGTTTGACGACGAGAGTAACTACAGCGTTTGACTACCCCCCCCCCCTAAAAAATTACCAATAATTTCTTGGCGAAATTTTCACGTAGAAGCGAATTCTAGAGCATCGCTTGGTAACTAAGCGACGTAATGAAGTTCCCCATAAAGGCTCCCCTCTAGGCGGGAGGCGCCGTAACTCTTTAGCGCGGCGCAGCTCCGGGCGAGTGCGCCGTCAGCCCCCGCTCACAAATCCCTCCACAGAGGCGCGCAGCAGCCCCCTGGAGAACCCTTCGTTAGGCGAACCACCCCCATCCCCGCCCCCGCAGCTCTGGCTGGCCGCGGCTCACGCGGGGGCGGCAGATTTGTCCTCGACTGCGTCGTTTCCTGGGCCTCGCTTCGCCATTTCTGGTGCGCCCTTAGGCGGGCTTTCCTTCCCCCCCCCCCCCGCCCGCTCCCAATCCCTTAAGGGCAAAACGGTGAATTCGATCGCGTGGGCGCGAGAGAAGAAGCGAGATCGCTGCGGATACGGCGAGCGGCGGTCGCTGCTGGGGGTGGCTCCGAGCTAACAAAACTGCCCCCAGGGTGTCCAGCACAACCCGACTCTGGGGAGAATCAAATATCCTTTGAGCCGCGCCACGCAGAACTTTCAGGCGTCCGTCGTGCAGCCGGCTTACAGGAAGTAGCCGAGATTTAATATTCACATTTGTAGCCTATCCCAAGTACGCTGAGGTGACAAGTGTCACGGGATAGTGATTTGCTCACATACAGATGCTGGTCTCATCGCGTACACAAGGTACAAAAGGGCAATGCTTTGACAGAGCTGTCATTTGTACTCAGATGAATCCTGTGAAAGGTTTCCGACGTGATTATGGCCGCACGACGCAAATTAACAGACTTCGAACGAGGAATGGTAGTTACCCGCCAGGTTAGCCGTCGGTCGGTGTGCCGGCCAGCCTGGATGTGGTTTTTAGGCGGTTTTCCACATCCCACTAGGTGAATACCGTGCTGGTCCCGACGTTCCGCCTCAGTTCCACGACTTGAAAGACATCAGAACGCGCTCGTACTATTCCATTATTTACACTCGACGCAGACAGCAGGGGTAGCCGGCCGGAGTGGCCGTGCGGTTCTTGGCGCTACAGTCTGGAACCGAGCGATCGCTACGGTCGCAGGTTCGAATCCTGCCTCGGGCATGGATGTGTGTGATGTCCTTAGATTAGTTTGGTTTAATTAGTTCTAAGTTCTAGGCGACTGATGACCTCAGAAGTTAAAGTCGCATAGTGCTCGGAACCATTTGAACAGCAGGGGTACACTAATTCCGTCCCAGGGGGTACGGGGTGGCGGCAGGAAGAGCATCTGGCCACCCCTTTCCAGTAACCTTGCCAAATCTGTTCCTAACAATGCCGGCCCTGCTTCAGCGCGGGACATGGCACCAGAGAAAGAAAGAAAGAACGCGGAATGGTAGTTGGAGCTAGACGCATAGGAGATTCCATTTTAGAGATCTTTAGGGCATTCAGTACTCTGTGATCCACGGTATTCGAGAGTGCGCCGAGAATATCAGATTTCAGGCGTTGCCTCTCTCCACGGACAACGCAATGGTCGACAGCCTTCAGTCAACGCTCGAGAACAGTGTCGTTTGCGTAGAGTTGTCAGTACTAACAGACAAGCAACACTGTGTGAAATAACCAACGACGTATCCGTTACGACAGTACGACTAGATTTGCCGTTAACTGGCTATGCCACCAGACGACCGACGTGAGTGCCTTTGCTTAGAGCAGCGTCTCTCTTGAGCTCGTGACCATATCTGTTGGATCCTAGGTGAGTGGAAAACCAAGGCTTGGTCAGATGGGTCCCGATTTCAGTTGGCATGAGCTGACGTCAGGGTTCGAGTATTGCACATACACAACAAAGCCAGGGTCTCAGAATGTCAACAACGCACTGTGCAAGCTGTCGGTGGCTGCATAGTGGAGTGGTCTGCGTTTTCTTGGAATGGACTGGGACCTCTGATCCAGCTGAATCGATGATTGACGGGAAATGGTTATGTTCGGCTACTTGGAGACCATTTGCAGCCATTCACCGACTTAATGTCACCTAAACAACGATGTCACGTCACCGGGCCACAGTTGATCACGGTTTGTTTGAAGAACATTTTGGACATTTCGAGTGAATGCTCTGGCCATCTATACCGCCCGACAAGGATTCCATCGAAAATTTATCGGAGATAATCTAGTGGGCAGATGAGAAGTAGTGTGGGCATGACAAAGGAGTTTCCAGTAAATGTAGGGTTACATCAAGGGTCTGCGCTTAGTCCCTACCTCTTTGACCTGATTATGGATGTGCTGGTGAAAGATGTGATGAAGGAAGCGCCGTGGAATATGATGTTTGCGGGTGATGTGGTTCTTTGTGAGCAGAGCATCGACAGACTTGAGGAAAAGCTGGAGGATTGGAGGAAGGCACTAGAAGAAAGAGGGATGAAAATTAGCAGGACAAGGTCAGAATATTTCGCACTGAAGGCTGTGAAGATGAGGTCTTGCAAGATCCAGGATCATGAGCTGAAATCGGTCTGCAAATTTAAATACCTGGGGTTTACAGAGGGACGGAAGACTGGAAAGCGAGATACAACACCGAATAAATTGTGGTTGGAACAACTGGAGGAAAATGAGTGGAGTGCTGTGTGACAAGAAGGTGAGCATTGGGTTGAAAGGGAAAGTGTACAAGTCGGTGGTAAGGCCCCGTGGGTAGAGACATGGCCAATCACAGTAGCGCAGGAAAGGAAGATGGAAGTGGCGGAAATTGGCATGCTGAGGTGGATGTGTGGGGTAACAATGAAGGGCAGGATTAGAAATGAATTTGTTAGAGGAGCTGTGAAAGTGGGACCCATGGGGAAAGAGATACAAGAGAACAGACTAAGGTGGTGCGGAGACTTACAGAGAAAAGGGGAAGAGTATATCGGAAACAGAGTTGAAGATATAAAGATTGAAGGAGCGAGAAGGAGAGGAAGACCGAAGATGAGGTGGAAGATGTCCGGGGACCTAAGGGAGAAAGGATGGAAGAAGGAAGAGGCAATGGATGGAGTACTACGGAGGAGAAGGATCCAGAAGGGCAACGCCCACCCTACGTGACGTGGGACAAGGCGACGATAAAGAAGAAGATAATCTAGAGGTCATTTCGTATAAAGACTCGTGCACCGGCAACACTTCCCCAATTACGGATGGATATGGAAGCAGAATGGCTCAATATTTCTGCAGGAGACTTCCAGCGATTTGTTGAGTCCATGCCACGCCGAGGTTCTGCACTATCCCGGGCCAAAGGTGGTCAGACACGATATTATCCGGTCATGTCAGCACATGTGGCTCAGTGGAAAAGTGCCAGTTCACAAACAGAAAGGTGTCGGTTGACCTCAGCCCCAGGAATTTCACGTGTCAGCTATGAGCTGAGAGTAAGGAAACCACACGTCAGTCAGCAAATATCAACTACACAATTCGATTCGATACAACATTTACAAATTCTCGAGAAAATTGACTGCAAAGTTTTCCGGGCGTCTTTAAATCTCTGTGTCTAGAACAGATTTTCGATGCTCTTTGTAGCTCTGTAGTAGGATACTCGTGTGCCACGCAGGCGGCTCGAGTAGTTCGAATTCTGAACTTCGCAATTCTTTTCCTACGAGCATTTCCGTGAAGTGTAAAATACATGCAGATGAAAAAAATAATTATTTTGTTTAGTTTTAACATTGTTTGGTCGATTTTCTGTGCGGTACGTAATAAGCGAGAAGACGTGAATTTTTCGTAAAAAAATGACAATTACGTATGGTTAATTAACATGTACTTTATCGAAAAAATTTTACATGTGGAAAGGCGACGTCGATTTTGATCCGATGATGGCACACGCCACCTAGGAGATAGTTGATATAGTGTTAAGGGTTTCAACGTCGTCCGCCAACGGATAGCGTAGTGGGATAGGTACCAATAGGGAATTATCACAGCCAGAAGGCAGAAGACTCAGTGGGGTGCAACCGTGAGAAGCAAGCAAGCAATCAACCCACAGCGACGCGCTCCTGCTTCCTGCAACCAACTGATAGAGTTTGAGAGATGTCAGATTGTGGCCTTCCGAGCGGCGGGATTATCCTTTAGAAGAACTGTCACGCAAGTTGTACGTGCTGCGTGAGTTGTGCAACGATGCTGGTATCAATGGTCACGTGAACACCCTCCCACGTGTAGACTGACATTCTGGATTTGCACGCAGCACAGACGCCCTCCAGAATCGTCGTATGTAATGGCAGCAGTGGCAGGTTTCATGATATTACAAATCTTACCGTCCCGTACTTGAGAAAACTTCAGCGCGAGTGCCCACCTCAGCCTCGGCACACCACTGAGACTAGGTATATTGTTAGTAAAAGATTTTTCGGGATCTAATCCTCAAAGTTGATGAAGTCGTAGAAATAATGCTACGTGTTAGCGATTTCCTGGACCTTTACTATTATTATTATTATTATTATTATTATTATTATTTCTTTCCTTTCTCAGACGCTATGTCTGGTTAAAAATGGAAAGTGACGCGGACCTTGACCAAGCGTTATTATTATTATTATTATTATTATTATTAACTGAATCACCAGTCTTCCAACTGCTTTAATGCGAATTCCTCTCTTGCAAAAACTCTTCATCTCAGAGTTGCACTTGCCCTTCACGTCCCCAATTAGCTTCATCTGCAGTGTTTAGCTTCTACATCTCCCTCTAGTGCCACGAAAGTTATTCCGCGATATCTTAATATACTCTCTCCCTTCTTCTTGTTAGTTTTTTCAGATGCATGAGTCTTAACCGAGTCTAAAGACGACCTTTCCATTCCCTATCTTACTAATCCACGAGATCCTCAACATCCTACATCTCAAGCGCTTCGATTCTCATCTGTTCCGGTTTCCCAGTTTCATAGTATTCCATGTTTCACTACCGTAGAATGCTGTGCTCCAAACGTACATTCTCAAAAAATTTCCTTCTCACCTTAGACTTATTTTGACCAGGAATGCCTTTACTATTTTAATTTTTCTTCGGTTTGCTCTTATTCCATATTCTATAGCCATTGGGCTGCTCATTCCATCCAATGCGTTCTGTAATTCTTCTTCAATTTCGCTGATGATAGCAGTCTCATCAGTAAATCTTATCATTGATATCATTGCTCCTCGAATTTGACTCCTACTCTTGAATCTTTCTTTCATCTTCGTAAGTGTTTCTTCGATGTATAGAGTAAACAATAGGGGGCGAAAGACTGCATTCCTGTGTTACAGTGGTTAGCACACTGGGCTCGCATTCGGGAGGACGACGGTTCAATCCCACGTCCGGCCATCCTGATTTGGGTTTTCCGTGATTTCCCTAAATCGCTCCAGGCAAATGCCGGAATGGTTCCTCTGAAAGGGCACGGCCGATTTCCTTCCCCGTCCTTTCCTAATCCGATGAGACCGATGACCTCGCAGTTACCGAGCGAGGTGGCGCAGTGGTTAGCACACTGGACTCGCATTCGGGAGGACGACGGTTCAATCCCGTCTCCGGCCATCCTGATTTAGGTTTTCCGTGATTTCCCTAAATCGCTCCAGGCAAATGCCGGGATGGTTCCTTTGAAAGGGCAAGGCCGATTTCCTTCCCCGTCCTTTCCTAATCCGATGAGACCGATGACCTCGCAGTTTGGTCTCTTTCCTCCAAACAATCCAATCCAAATCCTGTGTTACACCCTTTTTAATGCGAAAAATTCATTCTTGGCCTTCCATTCTTTTTGTTTGCTCGTGGTTCTAGTACATATTGTGTACCAACGTCTCTCCTATTGCTTACTTCGGTTATTTACTTGTTCTCCACCGGCCAACGGATAGAACAATATACCGGTCTGTGTTATTACGTATCGTACTTACCTTTCGACATTTCCTGCTGAAGGTGCCGCGTTGTACTGTTCTTGCAATTTACTGTGGGGCGTCTGTTTCTTGTACGTAGTATAACACTGTATACAAAGAGTCATAATATTACTTACCAACTCGTTGATTCTAAGTGTAGTTTAGACGCTTTCTGGTATTACAATCGTCTTGGTCCATTTTCATGCAGCGGCCTCTTCATGTAAATTTCCAGAAAGAGCAGCAGTTTTATAGGTTCGATTCATGTTTGTCTTTCTGTTCTGTGCTCTGGTTAGCGCTTGGTTTTGTTGGACGATTCTGATTTGAAATTAATATAGCATGATCGTATTTCATTTTCGGTGAGTGCTTTGTGTGTGTATGTTTTGTTTTTTGGGTGGGAGCCGAGGGGGTTGGAGGAAGGAGAGAAGGGGATGGCGGTTGTTGTTGCAGCATTTCATATGCTTTGATTGATGGCCACAGTGCATGTACCTAATGGGTGTGATTTATTCGCTCGTGCCCAGAGCTGTAAACTTTCCTTCAGAAATGTTGTATATTAAAATACTGTGGCTATACGACTGTAAAATGATCATTCTGATAAAACCTCCAATTTTTAAGAGACGTCTCACTCCACGTCATTCGGAAAGTTGCCGTTTTATTACTCTGGATCTGCAAATAATCGACATAAATGTAGCCATGATACTAAGAAAGAGAAAATTTTACGAATATTAGGTAGGGTGTAATCCATATGATGCCGTTGTGCGCTGCTATCGTTGAATGTAGTCGGTGGAGAAGAAAACAGTAGTCGATCGCGAATTCCGTCGCTTTACCACAGCAGATGTAGATTTCGACTACTATGTAGTCATTTTTAGCCCATGTAACACAGAATGACATTACTTTTGGACTACTGTCACCTGTTATCGTATGCACTGAAGATGAGTATGTAACAATTGAAATCTAGATATGCTGCGATAAAACGATGAGTTTCACGATCGATTGCTGTTCTTTTCTTCATTGTCGAATATTTAATATTCAGTCACCTGTTCATCACTCTCTTGTAATGTTACCATAGGCAATTGTCTAAGACGGGACAATAGGCAGATTCATGTCAAGACCCCGAATCTGCTGCAAACATAAGCAACAATACCAAAACTGTGTGCTCTCGAAACAACATACCTCCAATTTCTACAGTCTTCAAGAACATTGCAAATTGTCTCCTAATAAAGGGACTGACACATGCATGCACGTCTGTGTATATAAACAGCGAAAAATTAAAACTTGATGCTGGGATTTCATGGATTGTGTTCGTCATAGAGGAAGCGTATTTCAAAGCAGAATTGGCAGAGATTACGGGCCATTTACTACTAAGTGCGTTTGTAAAGGGAATTTAGGCCATACGATAGATTCTTTAGCTATTTAAAACGCATCTTTGGTGTATTTTCACTCTAAAGTGTGAAATACACTGCCTGACTAAACAGCGGAGCCCCTAGAAGGGAAGGAGGAATCGAAATCAATCTTTACCGTGTGTAGACGGTATGTTGTTTCAGCGACTGCAAAGTCAAGACAAAGAAAGTTTGGCAGTATGAGGTGCGCATCTCGTGGTCGTGCGGTAACGTTCTCGCTTCCCACGCCCGGGTTCCCGGGTTCGATTCCCGGCGGGGTCAGGGATTTTCTCTGCCTCGTGATGACTGGGTGTCGTGATGTCCTTAGGTTGGTTAGGTTTAAGTAGTTCTAAGTTGTAGGGGACTGATGACCTCAGATGTTAAGTCTCATAGTGCTCAGAGCCATTTGAACCAAAAATCATAAATGTTGCTGCGTAGGCAACTAATTCTGAGAAAAGGTGCTAGGTTGGGTTGTAACAATTTACTTACGTTGTCAACACACACGGCTAGCTGAAAAATAAGCGTGGTCTGTTCAAAACTATAGTAGTTATCGCCCGATAAATAAGTACTCTTGCAGAAACATACACGATATGATCACATACGTAGCTGCACTATTATTCTCAGTGTTACGTAAATTCCCTGTTAAACACTGACCTTTTATACTGTTAATTGTGATTTGAATAATATTTACGGCAGTGAAAACAATATTTTTTTTTTACCAAACAGCGATGTACTCGTAGGGAAGTCTGAGTCTCGTATTATTATTTACCTTAGCGTTCGCCGTGTATATTTAATGAAAACTTTTCTGCAAAAAGTATTTTCTTTCCTGTTATCTTGTGAGTGAAGCACGCAATGACTGCCAGTGCCCCATTACAACAAAAGAATGACAGATGGCGAATGAGAAAACTTGAATTACAGCGATGCTCAATTCTTTCGACGTAATTATATTCATGTGGAGGAAGACGTATAAAATGAGATTTCAAGGGCGAATAGTTTTCATACACACATTCTGGAAAAACTTCCGTGTAATTTAAAAAATCGTGCCTTCAGAAGCAACCCCGTACGAAGGTTCGAGAGCTTTCACCAGAGTGATCATTTTGTTCATCGAAGTCTTTATCACACAATTCTACTGAAATTCCATGGCATAATATATTCATAGTCTTTGTTATTCTTAGTATTATTTACAGAGAAATATATGTATTAGTAATACTTTTATGTTCAAAACACGTAAAGATGGGGAGATTTTCTCGTTTCAAAATAATATTTCATCATTGATGGCATGTATATACATGCATAAACAGGCATAGTTTTGATCGTAATTGCCAAGTCTCTGCTGTACTGGTCGGCGATGGTCATCAGGGTTAGTATGAAATAGCGATTCAACGCTGAACAGTGCCACGCTGTTCATGAATAGTACATGCTTCCCAGTCACACACACCACACCGAACGCTGCCGCTTGTGTTGTGGTGTTAACGGCAGCCTACACAGGCGACGCTAATTCCCTAAAGAGGTTGTCGCTACTGTCCGACCAATGGTGCGGCATGAGACAAATGTTACAGGAGTCCATTACGTGTCCTCGGATGGCGGGCGCCGATTCGAATGGGTTACGTTGTGCTTGGTGCACAATACGGCGATCACCTGTTGTGGAGCTCAGACGTGGTCAACCGGAACCTCGATGAGGATTGCGCTTGCCCTCACGTTCTTATGCAGTCCAACGTCGGCGCACTGTCACATCCAAATATCCCACAAATCTACTGCACGATTCGACCACACCGCCAAATGCAGACCCACAATGAGGTCAGTTTCAGACCTGGTTAAGTGCTGATAACGTCGACTCACACGATTACACGGCATCTGTGTCTCCTTCAAAGTGTTACCACCCAGTATGTGGCGCTGTTTATGCACCTTACATAATCTCCAAGACCACGTAACAACACTAGACACGAGCAACAATAATGCAGTCTGGTGGCTGTTCTACCTGTCCCAGAAAATTTCCGCTCTAGCCATTTAAGTACCCGCCGATGGTGTTCAGGTCTTTGAAGTTACGTTGTCGTTCGACCATAGCCTTCTGGCTGTGTGACTTTATCAGGCAGTTTGGTAATTCTGCCCTTTTGTATCGTGTTCGTAAATCAACAACTTACTGCAGTATTATGACCCAATACTGACACATATCGATGGTGCATTTATTTTCTTCTCAAGGATTCTGAAGGTGGCAGGGGTAAAATACAGGGAGCGAAAGGCTATTTACAATTTGTACAGAAAGCAGATGGCAGTTATAAGAGTCGAGGGGTATGAAAGGTGTTGTGACTTGGCAAGACAGCCAAGCCACTATGAGAGGAAGCCGAAAGGCACGCGCTTAAACTCACGCAGGCTGGCGTGAGGTCTGAAACAGGTCAAGGTCTTATAGTAGCAAAAATAGTACGTAGCTTCTGGAATACTTAACTTTAATCCATAATTGGTGAACATCGGTCTGACGGTACATGCATCACAAGATAAATAGCAATTGATAATGGCGCCTTGCTAGGTCGTAGCAAATGACGTAGCTGAAGGCTATGCTAACTATCGTCTCGGCAAATGAGAGCGTATGTAGACAGTGCCCGCATCTCGTGGTCGTGCGGTAGCGTTATCGCTTCCCACGCGCGGGTTCCCGGGTTCGATTCCCGGCGGGGTCAGGGATTTCCTCTGCCTCGTGATGGCTGGGTGTTGTGTGCTGTCCTTAGGTTAGTTAGGTTTAAGCAGTACTAAGTTCTAGGGGACTGATGACCATAGATGTTAAGTCCCATAGTGCTCAGAGCCATTTTTTTGTAGACAGTGAACCATCGATAGCAAGGTCGGCTGTACAACTGGAGGCGAGTCTAGGAAGTCTCTCTAGACCTGCCGTGTGGCGGCGCTCGGTCTGCAATCACTGATAGTGCCGACACGCGGGTCCGACGTATACTAACGGACCGCGGCCTGTTTAAAGGCTACCACCTAGCAAGTGTGGTGTCTGGCGGTGACACCAGAAAAGGGAAGCAGTGGTTGGGAAGGGAGTGAGACAGGGTTGTAGCCTATCCCCGATGTTATTCAATCCGTATATTGAGCAAGCAGTGAAGGAAACAAAAGAAAAATTCGGAGTAGGTATTAAAATGAGGTTCGCCGACGACATTGTAATTCTGTCAGAGACAGCAAAGGACTTGGAAGAGCAGTTGAACGGAATGGACAGTGTCTTGAAAGGAGGGTATAAGATTAACATCAACAAAAGCAAAACGAGGATAATGGAATGTAGTCGAATTACGTCGGGTGATGCTGAGGGAATTAGATTAGGAAATGAGACGCTTAAAGTAGTAAATGAGTTCTGCTATTTGGGGAGCAAAATAACTGATGATTGTCGAAGTAGAGAGGATATAAAATGTAGACTGGCAATGGCAAGGAAAGCATTTCTGAAGAAGAGAAATTTGTTAACATCGAGTATAGATTTAAATGTCAGGAAGTCGTTTCTGAAAGTATTTGTATGGAGTGTAACCATGTATGGAAGTGAAACGTGGACGATAAATAGTGTGGACAAGAAGAGAATGCAAGCTTTCGAAATGTGGTGCTACAGAAGAATGCTGAAGATTAGATGGGTAGATCACATAACTAATGACGAGGTATTGAATAGAATTGGGGAGGAGTTTGTGCAACAGCTTGACTAGAAGAAGGGATCGGTTGGTAGGACATGTTCTGAGACATCAAGGGATCACCAATTTAGTACTGGAGGGCAGCATGGAGGGTAAAAATCATAGAGGGAGACGAAGAGATGAATACACTAAACAGATTCAGAAGAATGTAGGCTGCAGTAGGTACTGGGAGATGAAGAAGCTTGCACAGGATAGAGTAGCATGGATAGCTGCATCAAACCAGTCTCAGGACTGAAGACCAGAACAACAACATAGATTTTCCGAGATACATCGGAAGGAACCATTACGACATGACAAAAGATAACACGAACCTAAGGCTGGAAATAATTTAACGAGACACATTACATGAAAATCTCGGTTAAAGTGTGTTTTGTAGTGGACGATCGTAAAAAGGTATTACGACTTTACTTTTTATTTTCCCTGAAGTGCATGTGAAGATTTTGTGAGTAGGAACGTAAAGGGGTGTGAAGTCGTCCCCCCCCCCCCCCCCCCTCTCTCTCTCTCTCTCTCTCTCTCTCTCTCTCTCTCTCTCTCTCTCTCTCTGCTGTGTGTGTGTGTGTGTGTGTGTGTGTGTGTGTGTGTGTGTGTGCGTGTCAACAGAGGGAGAGGGGTGGGGGGACTATTTCAATTAGGCGCTGTGTAACTTTTTACCCGTTTAACGACGCTCATCTCGCAACTTTTTAATAGACTCACTGATAACCGCCCAGTCGAGCGTCCGCAAAAGACAAACAACATCGCTATATTTGCTTTTCTTTACGCGTCACGAGAGACGCGGCCTCTCACAGAGTAAAAGCAACTGAAGTCCACGGCGAAAAGGCAGTTGCGTTCATAGGTGTTTGTCTCCTGCAGTGAACTGTGTAACGGCGCCATTTGTGTCAAAACAAAACACAGCTTAATGGCAGTCAGCTACCAACGGTCAACAAATATAAACTCCTGCTTTTTGTGTCTACTTCGGCTGTTGTTGTTGTGGTCTTCAGTCTTGAGACTGGTTTGATGCAGCTCTCCATGCTACTCTATCATGTGCAAGCTTCTTCATCTCCCAGTACCTACTGCAACCTACATCCTTCTGAATCTGCTTAGTGTATTCATCTCTTGGTCTCCCTCTACGATTTTTACCCTCCACGCTGCCCTCCAATGCTAAATTTGTGATCCCTTGATGCCTCAACACATGTCCTACCAACCGATCCCTTCTTCTAGTCAAGTTGTGCCACAAACTTCTCTTCTCCCCAATCCTATTCAATACCTCCTCATTAATTACGTGATCTACCCACCTTATCTTCAGCATTCTTCTGTAGCACCACATTTCGAAAGCTTCTATTCTCTTCTTGTCCAAACTAGTTATCGTCCATGTTTCACTTCCATACATGGCTACACTCCATACATATACTTTCAGAAACGACTTCCTGACACTTAAATCTATACTCGATGTTAACAAATTTCTCTTCTTCAGAAACGATTTCCTTGCCATTGCCAGTCTACATTTTATATCCTCTCTACTTCGACCATCATCAGTTATTTTACTCCCTAAATAGCAAAACTCCTTTACTACTTTAAGTGTCTCATTTCCTAATCTAATTCCCTCAGCATCACCCGATTTAATTTGACTACATTCCATTATCCTCGTTTTGCTTTTGTTGATGTTCTTCGGCTATTTCTTTCCTATTCCGCATTTCCCTTCCCCCAACTAGCAAAAAAGCACAGCAAGCTCTAAAAAGAGCACTGTGCTTCATTTTGAGTGAGTGGTAGCTTACCCTGGCATAAATTATTATGCAGTGTATTTCGTTTAGTTTATTCCTTTTGCTACAAGTAACATTGAATTTTCGAAACGACTATTACTGGAAGCTCCCGGGTGTTGAATATTCTCCGGAAGTGATGAAAGAACCAGAGGAGACGTTCATTGTTAACATGTGCTAAAAAACAAACAGCTTACTTGTCACTGTGACTGTAATCATAGCTGACTGATACAGGGTGTTTCAAAAATGACCGGTATATTTGATACGGCAATAAAAAGTAAACGAGCAGCGATAGAAATACACCGTTTGTTGCAATATGCTTGGGACAACCGTACATTCTCAGGCGGACAAACTTTCGAAATTACAGTAGTTACAATTTTCAACAACAGATGGCGCTGCAAGTGATGTGAAAGATATAGAAGACAATGCAGTCTGTGGGTGCGCCATTCTGTACGTCGTCTTTCTGCTGTAAGCGTGTGCTGTTCACAACGTGCAAGTGTGCTGTAGACAACATGGTTTATTCCTTAGAACAGAGGATTTTTCTGGTGGTGGAATTGCACCGCCTAGAACACAGTATTGTTGCAACAAGACGAAGTTTTCAACGGAGGTTTAATGTAACCAAAGGACTGAAAAGCGAAACAATAAAGGATCTGTTTGAAAAATTTCAACGGACTGGGAACTTGACGGATGAACATGCTGGAAAGGTAGGGCGACCGCGTACGGCAACCACAGAGGGCAACGCGCAGCTAGTGCAGCAGGTGATCCAACAGCGGCCTCTGGTTTCCGTTCGCCGTGTTCAGCTGCGGTCCAAATGACGCCAACGTCCACGTATCGTCTCATGCGCCAGAGTTTACACCTCTATCCATACAAAATTCAAACGCGGCAACCCCTCAGCGCCGCTACCATTGCTGCACTAGAGACATTCGCTAACGATATAGTGCACAGGATTGATGACGGCGATATGCATGTGGGCAGCATTTGGTTTACTGACGAAGCTTATTTTTACCTGGACGGCTTCGTCAATAAACAGAACTGGCGCATATGGGGAACTGAAAAGCCCCATGTTGCAGTCCCATCGTCCCTGCATCCTCAAAAAGTCCTGGTCTGGGCCGCCATTTCTTCCAAAGGAATCATTGGCCCATTTTTCAGATCCGAAACGATTACTGCATCACGCTATCTGGACATTCTTCGTGAATTTGTGGCGGTATAAACTGCCTTAGACGACACTGCGAACACCTCGTGGTTTATGCAAGATGGTGCCCGGCCACATCGCACGGCCGACGTGTTTAATTTCCTGAATGAATATTTCGATGATCGTGTGATTGCTTTGGGCTATCCGAAACATACAGGAGGCGGCGTGGATTGGCCTCCCTATTCGCCAGACATGAACCCCTGTGACTTCTTTCTGTGGGGACACTTGAAAGACCAGGTGTACCGCCAGAATCCAGAAACAATTGAACAGCTGAAGCAGTACATCTGCATGTGAAGCCATTCCGCCAGACACGTTGTCAAAGGTTTCGGGTAATGTCATTCAGAGACTACGCCATATTATTGCTACGCATGGTGGATATGTGGAAAATATCGTACTATAGAGTTTCCCAGACCGCAGCGCCATCTGTTGTTGAAAATTGTAACTACTGTAATTTCGAAAGTTTGTCTGCCTGAAAATGTACTGTTGTCCCAAGCATATTGCAACAAACGGTGTATTTCTATCGCTGCTCGTTTAGTTTTTATTGCCGTTTCAAATATACCGGTCATTTTTGAAACACCCTGTATCTTGTATGTGAATCCAGTTGATTGTATCCGATTTCTTTACATCTTTACGTAGCCTATTGAACACATGTACGATAGTACAGCAAAACCTGTAAGTCTTAGATGGATTATCATTTCGAGACGTTAGATCCGCTACATTATAAGAAAGCAAATAAGTCAACAACTCAAGAATATCCTTTCTTTCAGGAGTGCTAGTTCTGCAAGTTTCGCAGGAGAGCTTCTGTAAAGTTTGGAAGGTAGGAGACGAGGTACTGCCAGAAGTAAAGCTGTGGGGACGGGGCGTGAGACGTGCTTGGGTAGCTCAGTTGGTAGAGCACTTGCCCGCGAAAGGCAAAGGTCCCGAGTTCGAGTCTCGGTCCGGCACACAGATTTAATCTGCCGGGAAGTTTCAACTCAAGAATGTTCGGAATGTTGAATTTGTTCTTCTAGGCATCGGTCCCCACTAGGGGAGGCTTTACCAAAAATGTCATAAAATACAGCACGTTTCCGACATGCTGCCTGGTGACTCTTAATGTTTTGCACCATCGTTTGAATATTTGCTCCAAGAGCTGTGTGGATGAATTCTCTTAAGTAGAGGGTATATCACAAATACTTTTGGAAGCCAGAATAAGTTTTCACTCTGCAGCAGAGTGTGCACTGACAAGAATATTCTGGCAGATTAGAACTGTGTGCCAGACCTGGACTTGAACCCGGAACCTTCGCCTTTTACAGGCAAGTGCTCTGTCAGCTGAGCTACCCGAACAAGACTGACGACCCGTCCTCACAGCTTTACTTCCGCCAGTTCCTCGCCTCCTCCCTTCCAAACTTCACAGAAGCTCTCCAACGGTACTTGCAAAACTAGCAGTTCGCCGCGAAACAGGTCCCAGGTTCGAGTCTAGGCACGGCACACAGCTTTAATCTACCAGTAATTTTCATATCAGCGACCACTGCACTGCAAAGGGAAGATTTCATTCTGGAAACATCCTCCGGGTTGTGACAAGCTATGTTCCCGCAGTATCCTTTCTTCCAGGAATGCAGCCGGCCGTTGTGGCTGAGCGGTTCTAGGCGCTTCAGTCTGGAACCGCGCGACCGCTACGGTCGCAGGTTCGAATCCTGCCTCGGGCGTGGATGTATGTGATATCCTTAGGTTAGTTAGGTTTAACTAGTTCTAAGTTCTATGGGACTGATGGCCTCTGATGTTAAGTCCCATAGTGTTCAGAGCCATCCCAGGAATGCTAATTCAGAAAGTTTAGCAGTAGAACCTCTGTGAAGTATAGATTGTAGGAGATGAGTTACTGACGGAAGTAAAGCTATGAGATCGGGTTGTGAGTAGTTCTCGGGTAGCTCAGTTGACAGAGCATTTTCCCACGTAAGACAATGGTCCCGGGTTCGAGTCCCTGTGCGGCACACAGTCTTAATTTGCAAGGAACTTTCATATCGGCGTTCATTTGGAATCGCTGGGGGTAGATTCCGAGATACCAAATCAGGAAACTAAGTGAAATTGTGGCGAAGTCCAGATGTAACTCGCGTCGACGCACGTCATCGAAAGATCGAGTATCAAGAGTTCAGGTGAGTCTTCGCAATAACTCCCTCACAGTATGCTTCGGTTTCAGATATCTTGGACGCTGTTGTTCAATGGCGGGGCTACACTATTCATATGATTTTTTGGAAAATCGGCTATATGTGCGGTAAATCGTCTGTTACATACACGTGGTATCTGTTCTTCCGAACATGTCAAACAGATATGACAGCACATATATATAATTAAGGTGAGAATGGCCAATGATTTCTTCAGTACGGGTGCACACCACGCCCGAACTCTTACGTGAATCGGCGAAATGCTGCGAGTAATGAGGAAAATGGGCGTAGTACCGTGTGCATAGGTTGAAAAACGGGGCCTTACGTGAGGCACGCTAGGGGTAGTCCGTACCGTAGATTACCACTGTGTCCGTATGTCATAGTGGTCAGCCTATCTGCTGGTAAGCGGGAAACACGTGTTCGTATCCGCGTCCGGCACAAATTTTCAACGTCCCCGATTGATTTAAAGAAATGCCCGCTCGCAGCCAATGTCTGTAATACATTTGTGTCTTAATTTATCTATGCAAGTGATGACAGAGTGAGTACAATGCTTGCTGTTCGCAAACCTGCGTTGAATGTCTGCTCGCGGAGCACGTTTGCTGTGGAGCCCTCATATAGTCGCAACAAGTAACAGGTGATGTTTTCTGTCTGTCTCAAACATAGGGAGGAACTAGCACTCTCCAGCACTTTTCTCCAATTGCGTTTAAGGTATTCGATTGTGTACTGTCTGAACGAGTTACAAGCATAGAGCTGGTCTGTGCTGGTCGATTTGCAGAGATACGCTGCCACATGACACCTCCCCGAATAAGGTTAAGGGGAAATTATTCTTAAATTGAATCATTAAGTGTTTGTACCTTTATTCACATCACACGAATCACAGCTTCGCCTCTATTTTCCAGAATCACATTTGCTAAGCATCCTAGAAGACACTCTCCGTCTCACTCAGTTAAAAGCGACGACATCAGCGCAAGACAAAATTATTGTTATTAACCGACATTTTCAGTGTAGCAGGAGGCGATGTTTAAATATAGTTTTGCAGTCTTCTTTTGGAAAACTTTTTATTTGACACGATCGCAAGGAACGCTAAACCGATTACTGGTTTCGACCGGTTAAATGATCATCTTCGGATCTCAGAACAGAAAGCAGTGTTTACATCGGTTAATAAAGCGGGACGCTTTGTCACAAACATGTTTACAATTCCTATCTCAAAAACTGTAGTTACTATATGTATACGCTACCGTGCCGTGTGCAGTATAACAGATACAGCGTGATGATGTAAGGCAACATAAGGAATCATCTCGTCTGTTGACAATTTTGGAAAAAGCTATCCAGTTGGCGGAAACAGGCAGTCTGCTTTCGGTTATGTGATCTGAAGAGGGCTGATTAACTGGTCGAAAATAGTAATCGTTGCAGAAAATGTTCGACTGCTGCCCTGGCCAGCACATTCTTCAGATCTCTCACCAACTGAAAACGTCTGGTCAATGGTGGCCGAGCAACTGGCTCATCACAATACGCCAGTCACTACTCTTGATGAACTGTGGTATCGTGTTGAAGCTGCATGGGCAGGTGTACCTGTACACGCCATCCAAGCTCTGTTTGACTCAATGCCCAGGCGTATCAGGGCCGTTATTACGGCCAGAGGTGGTTGTTCTGGGTTCTGATTTCTCAGTATCTGTGCACCCGAATTGCGTGAAAATGTAATCACATGTCAATTCTAGTATAATATATTTGTCCGACGAATACCCGTTTAGCATCTACATTTCGCCTTGTTGCAGCAATTTTAATGGCCAGTAGTGTACATTTCATTCAAGTAGAAGACAGTGTCTCGTGGGTGCGGAAGAATCTTTTTGAAGCAGCCTGTACCTATTCTAGTGGCATCTCATTGTCTGTGTGTGTGTGTGTGTGTGTGTGTGTGTGTGTGTACACTGCAGCGGTTCTTTACGGCAGTGCACTCTGATACGGCAGGAAGAGGTGAGCGCAGCCTAACCCATTACAGGGCTGGCTGGACCTCTCTCACACAGTCGGCTGTCGCCAGCTCCGCTGCTGACATCGGTAATTGGCGACGCGGCCATCTACTGTGTGTACACCGTATCTGCGAAGCCCCACACTACGTGCCACTGAATTGGCGCGGGAAAAGCGGCGAGTGGGAGGGAAAAAAAGTAGTCGCTGGCGATAGGCGGGCTCGGCGACTCCGTAAGGGAGCAGCGATGTGTACGGCGCGTCTCGGCTTTCGCCGGTTACCCGAGCCGAGCAGCGTCGGGAAGAGGCGGGAGACGGCAGGCGGTGCTTGTTAGCTGCGCCGCGCCGCGCACAATGCCTCGACACTGACTCGACAGCAGCCAGGATCCCACAGGTACGCCAGCCTCCCCCCTGCGAGTGAGGGAGTACGCCCACAGCATTCGACTTAAAACACTCCTGTCTGCTACAGCTATAGCATAACCCCGAATCTGGAGGCAGGTTGTGAAATAAAACTATCTTATTAAAGCAATTACGATATAACGCAGCAGAACAGTGTTACCCTCTGACAAGGGAACCTCCCCATCGCACCCCCCCCCCCCCTCAGATTTAATTATAAGTTGGCACAGTGGATAGGCCTTGAAAAACTGAACACAGATCAATCGAGAAAACAGGAAGAAGTTATGTGGAACTATGAAAAAAATTAGTAAAATATACAAACTGAGTAGTCCATGCGAAGATATGCAACATCAAGGACACTGGCAGGCAAGGAGGGCCGTGGTCCCGTGGTTAACAAGAGCAGCCAATGAACGAGAGGTCCTAGATTCGAGTCCCCCTCGACTGAAAAGTTTAATTTTTTATTTTCAGTTTATGTGACAAACTCTTATGTTTTCTTAACTTTTTTGGGCGTGATTATCACATCCACAAGAAAACCTAAATCGGGCAAGGAAGAAGAATCTTTTAATCCATTCGCCAAGTGTACAAGTTAGGTTGGTCGACAACATATTCCTGTCATGTGACGCACATGCCGTCACCAGTGTCGTATAGAATACATCAGACGTGTTTTCCCGTGGAGGAATCGGTTGACCTATGACCTTGCGATCAAATGTTTTCGGTTCCCATTGATGAGGCACGTTCTTTCGTCTACTAATCGCACGGTTTTGCGGAGCGGTCGCAAAACACAGACACTAAACTTATTGCAGTGAACAGAGACGTCAGTGAACGAACGGACAGATCATAACTTTGCGAAAATAAAGAAAGTAAAATTTTCAGTCGAGGGAAGACTTGAACCAAGGACCTCTCGTTCTGTAGCTACTCACGCTAACCACGAGACCACGGCGCTCCTGAGCTCGCGCTCTCCTTCATGTTGCCTATGTTGCTCATGGACTACTCAGTTTTTATATTTTCCTAACTTTTTTCATAGTTCCACACAACTTCTTCCTGTTTTCTCGATTGATCTGTGTTCAGTCTTTCAAGACCTATCCACTGTGCCAGCTTATAACTAAATCTGAGGGGGGTGCGATGGGGAGGTTCCCTTGTGAGAGGAATTTTGCTAGGTTGACCGTGTTGTACCTAACGGAAATGGCTTATCGGAAATGAAAGTCAGAACTACGTAAATATTCAAACAGTAACAAACAATAATTTACTTATCCACGCCGTTCAAAGTGTAAGGAAAACGGTCGCCAGCCTAATTACGCAAGAGGATGATTGACATTCTTGTTCAAGATTCTTGTTCAAGATTAGGCAAGAGGATGATTGACATTCTTGTTCAAGAAATTAAGAGTGAGTAACCTTAACGGACAAACACAACCTATATTTTACCACACGCGAGTGCAATGAACTCTGGCACCTGCATATGTTAACGTTAAGGTTGGAACTAACAGCTAGAGCAGCACAAACTATTTGCAGAAATATAACAAATAACGAAAAACACTATTACTTTCAGTTCTTACTCAAACTGAATGGTCTTTATAACGTTATTATTACTATTCCCTGCAGAATCATTAATTGGACATAGGTTCAGTATTATTGTTCAAATATAAATTATAAATCCAGTTCACTGCATTCTTATGAACTGGTCACAGGTTAAATATCTCTCAACTAAATACTATTCTATTTAGAATGAAAGTTAAATGGAATTCACTAACATGTTATTTCTCGCTGTCTTTTTGAATAAAGAAATTATGGTTTTCATAAATAGTGGTCTTCCCGTTACTTGTTACCTAGCATTAGCACAATAGACAAACTGTGGATCGTGTTATACTATTAATATGCACTTCCAATACACTTAGCAATCATGAACATATAATTTTCTACTATTGCAGTTTTCCACTTTTACTACAGTGAAACACAATGTTGACAAAATTGCAAGAAACTGACTCACCTTTTAAAATTTACTGCAGGCAGCAATGTGATCATTAACTAAGCAAAACTTTATAAGCCTCAGTTTTATGAACTTTTAATCTTTAAAAGAAACAGCAAATTTTCTTTATTACCACTGTCTCCTACTTGCAAGTAAATGATTAAATAGGTGACTTTGAAACTCCACAAAGCTATAAATTGGACTATTTCCATCACTGGGAGGCTTTCACAAAACTACATTTACGACCCCCCACAATTTTACGAAATCCACAGTAAACATGAATACTCTCTTATTACCAAAGATCAAACATCGTCATTTAATGTTTTGAGGCTTTCATTTTTTTCCACAAACTAGGACACTCGGTAATCATAGTTCAAGTGGAGAGGAACCTGAGAGGTGTTGTAATAGGGAAAATATCAAGGTAGGTACATGAATTCAGTTATAAGTTACCTTATATTTGTGCACACTAAAACATCCAATAAGCTGATCCTTCACTGTACATTGTTATAGCATTCCGATACAGTGATTGCGCAATGTGGTGGCAACTGCATGTTGGTAGGTGGATTTGCAGGCAGAATTGCTGGACCCTGTCCATTCTTGGTGGCGATGATGGATACCAATTCCAGAATCGTCCCAGCTATTTATCTATCCATCCGAGGCATTGGAAAGTGGCAGAAAAAGCCTCCCTCGGAACCAGCACAATATACAACTTTTACATGGCAGTTTGGTAGCTCGTCCCCGACTAACTCTTGTTCCACCTTTTCTACCTAGACCAACCACAATATGTGCGCGCTACACAGTTCCGTTCCCGAGGGGAACCACTACACCTTCTACATACAAACTAAGAACCCTAAGTGAAGGTCAGCAGTTTACATAACAGCAAACAAACATTTAGAACATTTGCACATATTAGTATTTCTACAAAAAATTATTCACCCAAATTCCAAATGTATACAGTAAGTTTTGTCTCCCTCCAATTGAGACAAAGAATTTAAATGACAGATATACTACATTGCATAGAATCAAACCATGTCATCAAAGTTGCAACAAGGAAAGGAGTATACAATTTCGTGTTATCGATTCAATCAAAGATATTTACAGAAGCTCAACGATGTAACATTATATAAAACAAAAGGCAAAATAAATCTGTAGATTATTAGAGCTATGGTGTTACAGACTCCAGACTACCTCGCTGTCCACGATACTAACCAATGCCGAACTCTAGCCTCTTTACCGACGAAAAGTATACTGCGTGACAAATAATTGAAACACACAGGAGACACGGGTGGATGTCAAAGTACGAGGGTCACTCCAAAAGAAGTGCACACTATTTCTTTTTTAATCCATCTTTTATTCTACATGTTTGGAAGTTTTACAGTGTGTTGATACATCCTTAGGAACAATATTTTCATTTCTCCACATAATTCCCATCGCTCTCAACTGCCTTACGCCATCTTCGAACCAGCGCCTGTATACCAGCACGGTAAAATTCTGGACAAACCTGTTGGAGCCATTGGCAGCCTGCACGAGGGAGTCATAATCTTCAAACCTTGTTCCACGAAGAGAGTCTTTCAGTTTCCCAAAGAGATGATAGTCACATGGAGCCAGGTCAGGACTGTAAGGCGGATGTTTCAGTGTTGTCCATCCGAGTTTTGTGATCGCTTCCATGGTTTTTTGACTGACTTGTGGCCGTGCACTGTCGTGCAACAAGCAAAACCTCCTGCTTTTGCCGATGTGGTCGAACACGACTCAGTCGAGCTTGAAGTTTCTTCAATGTCGTCACATATGCATCAGCCTTTATGGTGGTTCCACTTGGCACGATGTCCACAAGCAAGTCCTTCGGAATCGAAAAAAAGCCGTAGCCATAGCTTTTTCAGCAGAAGGTGTGGTTTTGAATTTTTTTTTTTTTTTTTTTTGCCCTTGGGTGAATTTGCATGATGCCACTCCATTGATTACCTCTTCGTCTCTGGTGAAAAATGATGGACCCATGTTTCATCACGTGTCACAATTCATCCAAGAAATTCATCTCCACCATTCTCGTACTGTTCCAAAAGTTCGCTGCATACAGTTTTTCTTGTTTCTTTGTGAGCCACTGTCAACATCCTGGGAACCCACCTGGCACAAACCTTTTTTAGCGCCAACACTTTCAGTATTCTGCAAACACTTCCTTCCCCTTTCCCAACGCAGCGTGACAATTCGTTCACTGTGATGCGTCTGTCAGCAGTCACAAATTCTTTTAACACTCTGCACATTGTCTGGACTGTGTGCAGTACAAGGCGTGCCGCTGCGAGGACAATCCTCAATATTGCCGTGCCCGCTTTCATCACGTACCCTGCTTGCCCACCGACTAACTGTATTGCAGTCGACAGCAGCATCTCCATACTTTTCGACCCCTTGTGGATGTTTCCCAGTGTCTCGTTTTCACAGCACAGGAATTCTAGGACAGCACGTTGCTTCTGACGAACGTCAAGTGTAGCAGCCATCTTGAAGACCTGTTGTGACGGTACCACTCACGGGAACAGGTTGAACTAAGTTTGAAAAGAAGCGGGAAGGATGTATCTACACACTGTAAAACTTTCACACATGCACAATGAAAACTGTATTTTTAGAAAAATAGTGTGCATTTCTTTTGGAGTGACCCTCGTATCTTAGCGTAGGTACACGCCCTTGGCGGATTTATAAATGATCTGAGCTGCTTTTCTCTGTGCCAGGTAGAAAGGCTACCAGAATTCCATTAGAGTTGCTGGTATGTAGTGTTGTTACCAGCCGTGGTAGGCTATGTAAAGGGTGCGAGCAGCGTCAGATGTTCAGTAATCGTTGTGAAGGATACGGAGATGCCGCGTACCCGTGTGAGACGGTGTTATCAGTACCTGACAGAGTCTGAAAGTTACAAGTTTCCATCTGGCTCGTGGAGCGAATCGTGCAGTGTCCAGATTTGTGGGGCATTCGAATGTGGAAGTGGTCTGAAGTTCCACTGCATGGGTACGTGAAGGCAGGCACGCTCGTAGTCGGGTTTCTGGCCTCCACGTCTGAGCACCACAAACAGCTGTATGGTGCTCCAAGGACATCGTAGCCCCTTCTCGTTTGTGACTGCCATCCGAGAACAGGTAATAGTCTCACACCATTGCTCGGACACTAGCAGCAGAGCTGGACTAGAGAATTACCATCTCATGCATAGGCTGCCATTAAAGCCGTAACACAAACGGCCGCATTTGGAGTGGTGCCGTGGTGTGGTACTATGGACTGCTGATGGATGATGTCGTGTTGTGTTCGGCGGTAAATTGCACTTCTACACTACCCCGGATGACCACCGTCAGCCAGTATGGCGACATGGTGAAATGTCATGGGGTATCACCCGAAATTTGTGACTGTTTGAAGAGTTTTTGCTAGGGAGAATGCAGCAAGCTATCTTTGATGGAGAGTCATCGACAGACGTAGAAGTAACTTCGGGTGTGCCGCAGAAAAATGCGTTGGGACTGTTGATAATCATTCAGACTTCGCAGATGATGCAGTACGCCTGAAAAGAAGCTGCATGAATATTCAGTCAGATCTTGATAAAATTTCAAAGTGGCGCGAAGATTGGCAACTTGGTTTAAATGTTCAGAAACGTAAAACTGTGCACTTCACAGAACTTGGCACAGACAACGAGCTGTAAGCCAGAGTAGAGAATTGGCGGAAAGCACTGCCGGCTGCCTTCTATAACGAGGGTATTGGAAAGTCGGTACAACGCTACGACAAAAGTCTAAGTCAGATCGGCGATTATGGAGATAAGTAGCTGGAAGTTGTAGCTAAATGTTGCAAATAAATAGTTAGCTACACTGTGGTTTCAATTTTGCGACCCATCGTTCCTTACTTTCTCAATAGCCCTCGTACAAAGAAAGCGATCGAAACATGGTAAGCCTGATAGGTATGCAACACACTTAACGTACAAGTAACGCGGTTACTATCTTAACTGACGAATGGCACACGGAAAACTATCGTAGTATAATCTTAATTACGGTAGCTTTATGACTCCACTTGCTACGCCATCCTCTGCAGTCGACGTCATTATGCGTCGTGTGGGCCGCCAGTATTCCATTTGACAATGTTTGGGGGCCTTGTACTATGTACGGCAAGTTCCTGGGCGTTTATTTGAAGTGCTGCGTAGCATACAGACCAGTAATATTCTGGAGAGCCCTTGTTGGAAGAGGACTCTGGCGTAGGAGTACTGGCAGTCTGGTGGCATTTCGGCCATCTGTTTCCGCAGCCAGCGGCAGGAATTCCTGCTCGGAGGACTGACGGCGCGGCTTCGATCAGTCGCTATCCGGCGCCCGGGCTCATTTCGAAATCACGAGCGGCACGCAAATCTTTTCCGCGGGCGCGCCAAATTGAATTTAGATCCAAATACTCGATGGCTGGCGCGTAATCGAAGCGCGCACTGCGCCGCCGCCGCTGCCGGTGCTGGCCGGCGGCCCCTGGGTGTGGTGCGGTAATCGCGAGAAGATGGCACCCGGCGCATTAGGCGGCTCTCAGGCCCGTACCTCCCCGTCACTTATCTCTGGAGGGCGCGCGCCCTCCAGATAACGGATGGGGTCGTTGAGACGGGGCCGCCGCGCTGGTAGGGGGCTAAAGCCGCACGCCGTGTTGGAGCCGTAATGCCGCAAGGCTTCCCGCCCGCCAGGGACAAAGCAGCGAGACCTGCGGTACACCTTCCAGTGCCGATCCACTGAAGCTTCAGGTAAAATATCCAATCCAACACTCATCAGACAAGGTTTCCTGGCCAGAAAACAACTGTGAATTGGAATATAACTTTTAATAGCCAATATAGTACACTGAGGTGACATGACTCTTGGGATAGCGATATGCACATATTATACAGGGTGAAAAGTATTTAAATCGACAAACTCTGGGAGGTTATAGAGGACATCAAAACAAATATTTTTCCCTACTGTCATTTTTTCCTATGAGAAATATTTAAACCGGTAGGGAAGATTTCTCTGGCGGCAAATTGAGTAAACCAACAAACACGTTTCCATTTTTTATGACCAAGAGACAACACCTTAAACAACCCAATTTCAATTACAGTAGATTTTCAAAAATGCCTCCATTGACACTTAAACAAAGGTTACTCCGTCGGATCATGTTCTGTCTGACACGGGCAAAAACCCCAGGAATATCCTGAATTGTTCCTACTGCTGCTACTATCCGGGTAACCAGATCCCGTTCTAATGCAACAGGGGTTGCGTAAACAAGGTTGCGCATCTCCCTACACAAAAATGTCCAAAGAGGACATACCTGGAGATCGAGCAGGCCATGATACAGCACCACCTCTGCCAATCCACATTTCCGGGAACCGTCTGTCCAGGAATCGACGCACACGACGACTGAAATGTGCGGGCGTCCCGTCATGTTGGAACCACATGCTTTGTCTTGTAGGGAGCGGGAAGTCTTCCAGCAATTTTGGCAATGCTCTGGCGAGAAAATTGTAATAGTACCTGCCATTTAATGGCATAGGTAGCAGATACGCCCCAATTAAAGTCCCCAACAACACCGACCCACACATTAACGAAGAACCTCATTTGATTAGCACTAGTAACTGTGGCATGTGAGTTACCGTCACTCCGAACATGCGAATTGTGCATGTTGAAGACTCCATCACGCCCGAACGTTGCTTCATCGGTAAACAACACAGAGGATGGAAATGTAGGATGCATTTCACACTGTTCCAGGTACTACTGCGAAAACTATGCTCTGGGTGGATAATTAATTGGTTCCAGGTTGTGGACACGCTGCAAGCGAAATGGACGAAACAATTGCTCTCGAAGGACTGTTCTTACATTCGACTGTTTCGCCCCCATGTTACGTGCAATTGCACGAGTGCTGATTGAAGGATCGCACTCCACATGCAGGAAGACGGCTTCCTCAAATTGCAGCGTTCTTACCGTGCGGCGGCGTCCTTGTCAAGGTAATCTGCTAAATGACCCGGTATCACTCAGACGTTGGTACACAGCAGCAAAGGTCGTATGATGCAGGATATGGCGATTAGGATATTGTTGTTAAACCCGCTGCGCAGCTCGTCCGTTGTAGTGCACTACGTATTACGCACCAATCATATCAGATTACTCACTCCACGTGTATCGCTACATTAGTAAACAGAGCAATGCACTACTACACTGGTGGACAGCACTTGCCCACAACTGAAGAGCGTAATACGGCCTCCACCGGTTTAAATAATCCTCTTAGGAAAAAATGACATTAGGGAAAAATATTTGTTTTGATGTCTCCTACAACCTCCCAGAGTTTGTCGGTTTAAATACTTTTCACCCTGTAGATGGCGATAGTATCGAGCGTGCAAGGTATAAAGGGGCAGCGCATTGACGGAGCTGTCATTTGTACCCAGTTGATTCATATGAAAGTGTTTCCGACGTGATTATGCCCTCACAGCGGAATTAAGAATTTGAACGTCGAGTGGTAGTTGGAGCAAGACGCATGGGACATTTCATTTCTGAAATGGTTGGGAATTCAATATACCGGGATCTACAGTGTCAAGAGCATTACCAAATTTGAAGCATTACCTCTCACCACGGACCACGCAGTGGCCGACGGCCTTCACTCAATGACCGAGAGCAGCGGCGTTTGCGTAGAGTTGTCAGAGCCAACAGACGAGCAACACTGCAAGAAATAACGTAGGACGAACGTATCCGATAGGACAATGCGGCGAAATTTAGCGTTAATGGGCTATGGTAGCAGACGACCGATGCATTTGGCTTTGCTAACAAAAAAATGTTCAGATTTGTGTGAAATCTTATGGGACTTAACTGCTAAGGTCATCAGTCCCTAAGCTTACACACTACTTAACCTAAATTATCCTATGGACAAACACACACAAACCCATGCCCGAGGGAGGACTCGAACCTCCGCCGGGACCAGTCGCACAGTCCATGACTGCAGCGCCTCAGACCGCTCGGCTAATCTCGCACGGCGCTCTGCTAACAGCACGACGTCGTCTGCACCACCTCTCCTCAGCTCGTGACATATCGCTTGAACCGTAGGTGACTGGAAGAAACGGGGCCTGCTCAAATGAGTCCCGATTTGGCTTGGTAAGAGGTTATGGTAGGGTTGGAGTGTGGCGCAGAGTTGGGTTGTTTTTTGGGGAAGGAGACCAGACAGCGAGGTCATCGGTCTCATCGGATTAGGGAAGGATGGGGAAGGAAGTCGGCCGTGCCCTTTCAGAGGAACCATCCCGGCATTTGCCTGGAGTGATTTGGGGAAATCACGGAAAACCTAAATCAGGATGGCCGGACGCGGGATTGAACCGTCGTCCTCCCGAATGCGAGTCCAGTGTCCAACCACTGCGCCACCTCGCTCGGTGTGGCTCGGACACCACGACCCTATGCATATTAGCTGCTGGTGCCTCGGTAATGTTGTGGCCTGTGTTTACGTGGAATGGACTTGTTCCTCTGGCCCCACTGAACAGATCATGGAAATGGTTATTTACAGCTATTTGGAGGTTATTTGCAACAATTCGTGGACGTCATGTACTTAAATAACGATGGTATTTTCATGCATGGCAGTGCGCCATGGCCGGCCGGTGTGGCCTTGCGGTTCTAGGCGCTTCAGTCTGGAACCGCGTGACCGCTACGGTCGCAGGTTCGAATCCTGCCTCGGGCATGGGTGTGTGTGATGTCCTTAGGTTCGTTAGGTTTAAGTAGTTCTAAGTTCTAGGGGACTGATGACCATAGATGTTAAGCCCCATAGTGCTCAGAGCCATTTGAACCGTTTTTTTTAGTGCGCCATGTCACCGGCCACAAAGCCCGGTCCGGCACAAATTTTCAGTGTCGTCATTCCATTAAACAGCTGAAGGGTGTCCGTATTTGCAACGGTGAATACATTTCATTTATTTGATACCAGCTGTGGTCGCTGCAGTGCCTCTTCCTTCGGACTTGAATGAACTGCAGTAACGTGTGATACATGAAAGGTTGCTCATCTCAGAATAAACATCTTTCCGGGAAGCTGGCATTAGTGTGAATACGCTGCAGCATATCCATAACAAGTTATTGTCGGAATGGTTTGTTGATCGGCATGAGATGTTGCAGGATTTGCGCTTTGTAAGAATACAAACGAAGACACTGGTGTACTACCCGGTGCAGTGTCGCTCGGGGTACATTTAAGTTGCCTACAGGCTCCCGTGTTGACTTACATGGGCTTCTGAGAAACGCTTGTCTGATGTCCTCCACAGTCTTTCCTGAAACACTACGACGCGCACCGCCGGCATGTTTTATGTTTTAGAACGCTTCCAGTTACCACAAAAGTACGATACTATTTCTTATATTTTTTCAAATCAGGTGAATCACATTCATACGGCCTACAGTGATTTACATCGCTGGTTGCGCGTGCTGCTGTGGTGAGGCCATTTTCATTTCATGCGATCGCGCTACCCCTAGCAACAATAGTTGGCACGCCTGGCGCAGAATATAAATTCTTTGAGATGCCATAATATACGGTGCAATTGCGTTATCATATCCATCGTAGGCTTTTTTCATGGCCCTTCGAAAAGTTGGAGGTTTGAAACCGGGACATTGTACTTCGTTATTAACAACCGGTAGGAAACCTGTGCAAACGTCTTAATCTCTGAACAACTACTGCAACGTGCATAGTTCTGGAGCTGCTTACTGTGTAAGTGGGCTGCTTCTATGTTGGCAGTGCTGTATAGCGCTTTGCATCGGGCTTTCTTTGTAAGAGACTCTGTGGCTGGTTGGACGCGTTGTTGGAAGTTAATTGGCAGTAGTGTTGGGCAGTTGGAAGTTCGTCGCCAGCAGTGATGGAAGTACTGTTGGGCAGTTGGAGGTGAACAGCCAGCAGTGAAGGATGTTAGATGTGAGAAGTTAGCATTGATGGAGGGTAGAGGTCTGAAGTGTTAGCGTAGGCTAACGATATGTACTTGTTCGTCTTGGAGATTTAATATTATTCATGGTTATATGCTTTTGTACTAGATGTCAATGACAATTTATATTCGTGTCTGAACTGTATGTCACATTATTAAGGTAAAAAAATACATTATTTGGTTTGCAACAAAATCTTTCCTTTGCTAACCACATGCCTATTAGTAGTTAGTAGCTTTAGTAGTTATAATCTTTTATTTAGTTGGCAGTATTGACGCTCGATGAATTGCAGTAGTTCGCGTAATAAAGATTTTTGTGTGGCAAGTGCTTAATGAAATGTATAGGTTACTGTTAGGATTTCTTTTTAGTCAGGACCATTCTTTTTAATTAATTATTTGAAGTCAGGTTATCCTTTTTTTGAGCAGTCAGATTGCGTTGCGCTAGGATATTGTGGGTCTCAGTCATTCTGCAATTTAGGTACAGCCACACACATTTAAATAAAGAAGTTTCAACTGCAGTCAAGTATTGACCTTCATCTACAATCTCTCCCCCCAGACACTCTCCTTGTGTTACGAAAACACGATTTCTTCGCGCATTTTGATGTGGCCTGTCAACAGCTCCATTCTTTCAATAAGGTTGTACTAAAAATTCCTAGTCTCCGCAGTTCGATTCAGTACCTTCTCATTAGTTGTTGAGTACAGCGCTTTTATTCGTTACAGAATTCTCACACACTTATGGAAGTTTCAAACTATGAAAACGGCAACAGTTGCGTTAAAACCAATTTTTAACCACTACTACTTTCATGACATTGTCACATCTTCAGGTAACAAGTTCGACCTTTCAGTATATACCGTCGCTAAAATCTCCGTCACAAAATTGGCGTCATAAATTACGCAACCGCCAGGAATAAAACAACCAGTGGAGCTAGAGAAAGGTGTAATACTCCAGTTTGTTACCTGAAGATGTGACTATAATGTCATGAAACTAGTCATGAATACGAAATCATTTTCATACAGCTGTTGCAGTTTACACCATCGGAAATGTATTGACTCAGCTGCATTGCCCATCATACCAAGTCACTAGTAACTTCTGGAAGTGAGTGCATAACAATCAATTCCCTATGGTGTAAGGTTTTCTGGGTCACCTATAAAATGTAGTTCTTGTATCATGACGCATCTCGACAATGAGCAATTCGTTTATACATGGTCATCCAGTTGACCTTACCTAAGAATTTTATGCAACCTGCAACGCTTTCAAAAACCACATGCAAGATTTTCATATTCTCTTGTTTGTCTACGTGTAAACTGTTCATCCCACAGAAAAAATGAACAGGACATTTGTGTGTGAAATTTAATGCAGTTAAATTTTGTGCTGGGATACGTTTTCGCTGGAGGACAAAGTTTTAGAATTAATCAAGAAAAACGCGTTTGAAGGTCACTTTTGTAGATTCTTCGTGAATAAATAGAAAACTACAGCCTCTAGCGAAAAGGTATCAGAGAACAGAATTTACATTAAATTTCCTACAAAAATATCCTGTTCATTTTTTCTTTAGGACGAATAGTTTTTGCGTAGCATGTGAGAGAATATGAAAACCCGTCTCTTGGTTTTTGAAGACGTTATGGGTAACATAAAACCCATTGGCAGGGGCAGCTGTGTCACCCTGTATAAAAACGACAATTTTAGAACTTTTACCCACCCTCTTGGATAAATTTCTGCAGAGGCCCATGTCGGTTGCTCTATGTTTTAAAATCTTCTATTATCTTCTTGTCTAAACTGCTTATCATCCACAAGGTCATACTCCATACAGATACTTCCAGAAACGACTTCTTATTACTGTTAGCTACGGTCGCAGGTTCGAATCCTGCCTCGGACATGGATGTGTGTGATGTCCTTAGGTTAGTTAGGTTTAATTAGTTCTAAGTACTAGGCGACTGATGACCTCAGATGTTAAGTCGCATAGTGCTCAGAGCCATTTTATTACTGTTACCAACGTCTACATGTTACAGTCGAGTTCCAGCATTTCGTGTGGAGGCACCTCACATACGTAATGGTGTTTCATACATTTTATTATTGACGGTGTAATCTGTTTTAGTGATTAACCGCAAGTACGGAAATGCATTTAATGCTATTTAATGACTGATTTTATACTGACACGTAGAACTGAGTTCAACAAGCATGATCATGATTTGAATACTGAAACTTGCGTACAGTGAAATGTTTATTTGCAATTCTTGGCGGTTGAAGCACTTCGCTTTTTTTACAGTACTTAAGCTGTGAGGCACCATCATTACACAGTGCACTGACTTCAGCGTATCGTAATACAATTTGGTTTGTGTCGCCGAGACTCATTCTATTCCCGGCCTGTAAGTGGCATCATCAGCGCAGCAACTACAGTGTGAAATATGGCATCCCAGCTATTACACAAGTTGAAAATATGGTCACTATTTTTTTATAAACTTGAATTTGCCATATTTCGTGACAGTACCTTTTCCGTTAGACGTTTGCAAGGCGATATTAGCCTTGGCTTCAGTTGTCTAAGTATGATTCCACAATGCATCTATGTCAGCTGCAGAAATGACGTGGTTCAACGTGTTTCTCTCATTTTGGTGTTTCAAATACAGTTTCTTCTTTTTAGTTAATACAAAAATAATAGTAACATAATTCATAATTGTTTATGACTTCGACCTTCACATTGTTCTTCCGTCAACACGCGCCAAGAGTTAGCTGCCGACTGACTATAGTCAAAGACGACTCCATCGTCAAAGATATTTTACACAATTCACAAGTTTCCATTTGTAATCAGCCTCTTTGCTATTCTTCGATACATTTTCTAATAGTAATCAATATGCTTTTACTCTCAAAAACAGAAGTAAATTAACATATAATAAGACAAATTATAATAAATTCTGACAAAAATATAAGAAAACATTTACAATTCGGTATCGACAAATACGGTAAAAAAATAACATCTCCCAGATCCATTACAAGTGGCAGCTTGAACAAACGACTATAAACAACAGATGTGCTTTTGACCAGTCAGTTGCGATGAGCAGTGTTCAGTAGTGGACGTGTTGTCATAATGTGTCAACACTTTTGTGTCACAAATCGCAATGTAGCAACATCTCCGAATGGAGTGTTCACGACGTCCCCCACAATGTTTTGAAGAAGAGAAAAGTGTGCGCAGAGTTTGTCCTGCAAAACTTGAATCCCGAAGAAAAACGACGACACGTGAACGCCTGCTGCGACTTGATCGAGTTGAAAATCACGGACATTTCTTCTCGGACCAAAAAATAATAAAACCTCGAAGACGGCGCGGTTGTGACGAGCTGGCAGTTTCGCATGGTTGCATGAACGCTCTTTGCGCTGTACTCAAGTGGGGAGGGAAACTATGTAGAAGACCTTACGCATTAAATCCATCTTAACTTTTCTTTACTTTTTACTAACCCGGTCTCGATTTTTTTGGGCCGGCGAGGTATATTTGCAAGGTTGGACAGAAATCCCCGTAGCCCCTAGTGTCAGTTGGGGAGGTGCTACGTCTCGCTGCAACCATATGCGTTCTGTGAGGCCCATTTCCTCAAGCCGAGATATTAAGCATGTTTTGTACCATGTATAAATGATTTGGGCCACTCATAGTCCCTTCAAAAAAATATGGTCCGAGAAGGTGTCGAGACGTCATCGCTGCCCATATCGTTGCATCAAGGTGGGTGCCTTTCTAATTGGACTGTGGAATGAGGGTGCTCTTTCGCCCCACGGCAATATTTCTAGCACGTGGGCTGCGATAAATGGCACACTCTTCTGGGAACACAACTTGGGCATCGTTCACTACATTCGGATATGGGGTCGACAAAGCACGCCATGCTGAAACTCGCTCATTCCTGTCTCTATCCGATAACTCGTTAACGAACGTCTGTCAAGAAGGTCTGACCTTATGGTCTTTTCTCACGTGACCTCACTTTGTTGTTCCGAAGGAAATTTACGTGTCGACTTCGTAGGAGGTTGTTCAGTCAAAGCAGACTCTCCGGCCGGTGATCCTCCTCGTGTGTTCTGCCTTCCACTCCGCGGCCAGTCTTTAACGCTGCAAAAAGCAAAAGCACGTTTATCCCAATCCAAAAGGGTTGATTTTCGCTGTGGAACCTTAGTAAAGCTTTCCAGGAATGCTTTCATAATCTGTCTCATTGTCTGTCCTGTGTGTTGTCGTTCGTTACCCATACACTTGTCGCCAAGCGCTCTTCAGTAGTGTAACTGCGACAGCTCACATCTGCCATGGCCACAAATTAAAACTCGACTGCCACTGTGAAAACATGTAAACATGAATTCCAATAATTGGTTCAAAAAACTGATAAGAAAATAACATAGATACCAAGCTGCATAATAATGTTTGTGACTAATAAGGGGTTGCAGGAGTACGGGGACGTCTCTCCCACGTTCTATCGTGCTTGCTCGTGGGAATGCTGTTTACTTTAGAATAACTTATTTTCATACCCCCTTCTCTCTCTCTCTCTCTCTCTCTCTCTCTCTCTCTCTCTCTCTCTCTCTCTCTCTCTCTCTCTCTCTCTCTGAGCGTAGGTTGGTACCTTTCAGTCCATCTTCCAAAGACATAATTAAGGGTTGCAGTTACATACAGAGAGGCAGCGTAATTACACACATTGTTGCACTTGTGAACGCTTATTGAAAAAGCTGTCACTGACTGCCAAAATAAAAATTAGTCAAGTTATGTCTATAAGCAAACGAAAACATCCTGCGTTGTTGGAATATACCATCGACAATCAGTGAAATCAGTCACATACTTCGAAGGTTCTTCATAGGGAGCTATTTAAGTTGGAAAGAATTCATCCGCTAGATGCAGGGAAAGAGAGGACTGCAGATAAAAAGACTACTCGACCGTTCATAAGAATTGGTGTGCGCTCAGCAAACAATGAAATAAGGGAAGAGATACTGACTGAAACAAAAGCCGAGTAGCCAGATGCTGTGTTAGAAATGAACGATCTAGACAAAATATCATAAATTTCTCCTTGTTGTACTGAACTCGTTGACGTCTGTGTCTGCATTACGAGATTTATAAAATAACGCGTTTTCAGCTTCAGTCACGTTTAAACGTCCAGTATTTATTGGCAGGACGAGTTTCGGCAAGCATGCTGCCATTATACGTGCTTAACTGTTACTCGCACTCAACTGTTAATTACTGATCGCTGCGAAGGCCATGGGTGTGCCAGTGTGAAATTATGTTACAATATAGTACAGGAGAATATTTCGGAACATAACCTCAACGGCACACCCAGCAAAAACTTTTCCACACTTATCAGCAATCAGTAACCAATGATAGTTAATGCATAAATAACTGTTAAATTCACGATGTCGGCAACATGCGGTTGAAACGCGTCGTGCCAGTGAAATTGGAGAAAATAAACGCGACTTTAACTGGAAAAGTGTTATTTCCTAAATTTACAAAATATTCGATTCGAGACGAAAACATTAATCAAACACAAGCAATGCCAAGAGAAAAGCTTGCTGGTAAAATGTGAAGATCATATTTGGACAATGAATCAAAAAGTGTTTTTCTTTCTCTCACACACAGTTTTAAAAACTTACGTTCCCCAAGGTAGTGTTATAGGCCCTTTGCTGTACCTTATCTATATTAACGATTTTGGAGACAATCTGAGCAGCCGTCTTCGGTTGTTTGCAGATGACGCTGTCGTTTATCGACTAATAAAGTCATCAGAAGACCAAAAACGGTTTAGAAAAGATATCTGAATGATGCCGAAAGTGGCAGTTGACCCTAAATAACGAAAAGTGTGAGGTCATCCACATGAGTGCTGAAAGGAACTCGTTAAACTTCGGTTACACGATAAATCAGTCTAATCTAAAAGCCGTAAATTCAACTAAATACCTAGGTATTACAGTTACGAACAACTTAAATTAAAAGGAACACACAGAAAATGTTGTGGGGAAGGCTAACCAAAGACTGCGTTTTATTGGCAGGACACTTAGAAAATGTAACAGATCTACTAAGGAGACTGCCTACACTACGCTTGTCCATCCTCTTCTAGAAATCTGCTGCGCCGTATGGGATCCTTACAAGGTAGGAATGATGAGATACATCGAAAAAGTTCAAAGAAAGGCAGCACGTTTTGTATTATCGCGATATATGGGAGAGAGTTTCACAGAAATGATACAGGATTTGGGCTGGACATCATTAAAACAAAGGCGTTTTTCGTTGCGACGGAATCTTCTCACGAAATTCCGGTCACTAACTTTCTCCTGAAAATACTTTGTTGACACCGATCTACATAGGGAGGAACGATCACCAAAATAAAATAAGGGAAATCAGAGCTCGTATATAGGTGTTCATTCTTTCCGCGCGTTAGACGAGATTGGAATAATAGAGAATTATGAAGATGGTTCGATGAACCCTCTGCCAGGCACTTGTATGTTATTTGCAGAGTATCCATGTGGATGTAGATGTAAAAACGATTAGCGAAGTAAAATTAGAGAAATCCGATCTTGCACCGACAGTAATTCCGGCCGCTGACCGCAGATGACTGGAAGAATAAGTTAAAATGATACTCCTGTGAAATGCTCTGACACACACACACACCGTAAGATAGCTTAGGAAGAACGAATGTAGAACTAGGGGTTCAGCAGGTTTACTTAGTCTTCTAGGAACGGCCTGCTTTGTATCACACATCCCTATTCAGTCAGCACAGTGACATAGGCCAACGTGTGCCTGCACGAGCTTAACCGTTCGTCTTCCTACGCAGCTAACTGGAGAACAATCATTAAGGCACTGATTCACCGGCCATCGTAATCTGTAGGCAGGAACCTAGAGAGAGCTTTTCCTTGTTGAGTTGTATCAACGCGGAGCACGCGAGGTATTTATAACCTCCTGATAACGGCGAGACCTCGCCTTGTAGCTGCTCTAGCCCGGCTCTAGGAAACAGGCTGGCCTGCAGGCCGCGATCACGCGACCCACTCTTGACGCAGACCAGCTGTTGCCGATTGGCTGCCCTGGCTAATGCAACGCACGCGTCACCGCATTCGTCGCACGTTCCGAGCCCTACCGGCGGATATATTGATCGAACAGGAGCAGAATCTTGTATAATTTACTTGTATGTTTTTGGCAACAAAAAGTTTGCTGTTCTGACGCGTTTCGACCACTGGCCATCTTCAAAAGTGCTCTAAAAGGAGAATAATTGCTAGAAAAATACACTACTGGCCACTTAAATTGCTACACCACGAAGATGACGTGCTACAGACGCGAAATTTAACCGACAGGAAGAAGATGCTGTGATATGCAAATGATTAGCTTTTCAGAGCATTCACACAAGATTGGCGCCAGTTACCGACACTTACAACGTGCTGATGTGAGTAAAGTTTCCAACCGATTTCTCATACACAAACAGCAGTTGACCGGCGTTGCATGGTGAAACGTTGTTGTGACGCCGCTTGTAAGGAGGAGAAATGCGTACCATCACGTTTCCGACTTTGATAAAGGTCGGATTGCAGCCTATCGCGATTGCGGTTTATCGTATCGCGACATTGCTGCTTGCGTTGGTCGAGATCCAATGACTGTTAGCAGAATATGAAATCGGTGGGTTCAGGAGGGTAATACAGAACGCCGAGCTCGATCCCAACGGCCTCGTATCACTAGCAGTCGAGATGACAGGCATCTTATCCGCATGGCTGTAACGGATCGTGCAGCCACGTCTCGATCCCTGAGTCAACAGACGGGGACGTTTGCAAGACAACAACCATCTGCACGAACAGTTCGACGACGTTTGCAGCAGCATGGACTATCAGTTCGGAGACCATGGCTCCGGTTACCCTTGACGCTGCATCACAGACAGGAGCGCCTGCGATGGTGTACTCAACGACGAACCTGGGTGCACGAATGGCAGAACGTCATTTTTTCGGATGAGTGCAGGTTCTGTTTACAGCATCATGATGGTCGCATCCGTGTTTGGCGACATCGCGGTGAACGCACATTGGAAGCGTGTACTCGTCATCGCCATACTGGCGTATCACCCGGCGTGATGGTATGGGGTGCCATTGGTTACGCGTCTCGGTCACCTCTTGTTCGCACTGACGGCACTTTGAACAGTGGACGTTACATTTCAGATGCGTTACTACCCGTGGCACTACCCTTCATTCGATGCCTGCGAAACCCTACATTTCAGCAGGATAATGCACGACCGCATGTTGCAGGTTCTCTACGGGCCTTTTTGGAAACAGAAAATGTTCGACTGCTGCCCTGACCAGCACATTCTCCAGATCTCTCACCAATTGAAAATGTTTGGTCAATGGTGGCCGAGCAACTGGCTCCTCACAATACGCCAGTCACTAGTCTTGATGATGAGTGGTATCGTGTTGAAGCTGCATGGGCAGATGTACCTGTACACGCAATTAAAGCTCTGTTTGACGCTATGCGCAGGCGTATCAAGGCCGTTATTACGGCCAGGAGTAGTTGTTCTGGGTACTGATTTCTCAGGATCTATGCACCCAAATTGCGTGCAAATGTAATCATATATCAGTTCTAATACATTTGTCCAATGAATGCCCGTTTATCATCTACATTTCTTCTTGGTGTAGCAACTTTAATGGCCAGTGGTCTAGTTACACATATAAATATGTTATCAAACATTATCTTCAACGTGGCAAGAACAAAAATCGATAAAATATATGTGGTCAGTTTTCTAACAAAACGTAAGCATCAAACGGGGAGATAAAAGGGAAACTACAATATGGCATCTTCACAGAACTGTACAAACGGTAGAAGTATAAGAAAAAACTTGTGTAATAATATTAACATTTACAGGTACAAACGTATAATTAGGTTGATTTATACGAAGTACATCGTCTCTTGTCTGTACAAACCAAACGTGGAAACTGATAGACTTTGGCAAACAGTGCCCTGTAAATAGAAAATGAGGACATCAGGTGGCATTGTAGACCGCACACACATTAAAATGCCATATCAAACAAAAGACAATCGCTTGGTACGCATTTGACACATTGCTCTGCTATAAATTTCCAAAGCTTGCGTATTGTATTACGACAATTAAGGTAATGTTGGGTGCCTTAATATTCAATGATGAAAACAGATATGAAACCTTTAATGGAACAAATATAGTTCTCGTGTAACAATGTTATACAAAGGAGACAATACATAACATATCTTCATATAAAATTTATACTTGCCATAGAGTATTTTCCATTCCATCAAGATTATGAACAGACAGAACATACGGGCCCCTAAGTACTAGTGATGTGAATTGTGTTATATAAAAAAGAAGGCGGCGGAAGGTGTTGGACAACCTTTGATGTCCAGATTTACTCTGCCACATACAGAGCGCTTCCCTGGTGACGATACAAATTTTCAGGGATAATGCGAAGGGTAAATGTATCTATTTGAGGTAAGGAACTCCGATCAGGACACGACCGAGTAGAAAGCTACAAGTGAAAATCGCTCTGACACCTCTGGCAGTTGACCTCTTCTACTGGAGCTGCTCACTTCTAATATTTAGAGAGAAAGTAGAATGGACCAAAACACGAAAAAAATCCACTAAAAATGGGCTCCTAAGTGCAGACCTTACGAACAACAAGCACTTGTTTATCTTTTCTACTGTGAAACACACTTCTTCTGCAGAACACTTGCTCATAGCTCTTAAGCGATGCTTTTTAGAGCCCACGTTTACTCCACATTTCTTCTTATTTTGGTCCATACTACCACCACTGAAAGTTGCCTACTCTACAGTCGTAAGAACAACAGTACCGATAAATGTATTCAACTGCCAGATGTATCAGAACGGCTAAGGGTCCTTGCCTCAACTTGACGCATTTAGCCTTCTCCATCATCCCCGAAAGTTTGTAACATCGTCACGGACTCAGCCTGTATATAGAACAGAAAAATATGACACAAAAACCACGACCCATAACCGATCAGCACAGGCGTTGAAGGAAGTCAATGGACAAGAGCCCACATCACAACCTTGGGCCTTGTAGAGCAACGAAATTATGTGGATCATGCTGCAGAATATAAATCTGTCACTATTTATATGTTAGTGATAGTTCCAAAGATGAGCGAGCACGATTCCGAGAAGCAGGGTCGTCTTCACATAGCAATGAATTTCTCTTGTAACGCAACGGACTCCAAGTCACCTTTCTTTTTGTCAATGTTACGGTAGTTGGTGTCAAGAACGTATGAAACGGGTGACGTGAAAGATTTGTCGTAGAATTCAGAGAAAAGAGTTGCATATAATTTGGTTTGTAAATAAAAAACACCTTTTCTTGCTGCAGTGTATTTTATTTTCCCAGACACGTTTGGCCTTTTTTCACTTTAAGGCATCATCAGTGGAATCTATAATGATATAGTTATGATACACGTTGGTTGTGATACGTATTTTTCGTAGATTATAGAATAGTATACTACTTGCTTTTTATGTAAACAAGTGATTACCTACGAATAATATACATCAGAACGAAAATGTATCACAATTGTACCATTTAAAAAAAAAGATAGCCCACTGATGATGCCTTAAAACGAAAAAATGCGAAACGCGTCTGGGAAAATCAAACACAATGCAGCAAGAGAAGGCGTTTTTTATTTACAAAACAAATATTTTGTTAATTGGCGACTCCATAGAGTGCTCTGTGCACAACGACCATATAATAAATACAGTTACAAGGAAGCTTCTGTTACTGCTAATAACTAGACACGAGTGCCTATGTGCTTTAATTTGTACGCTAAAGCACTGAAGATGATCATTTTGTGATCGCAAGTCGATTTTGCTGTTAGTAAATCAACAAAATTACGGCCAACGTTGACCTTGCTTCTAATTATAAATTTTTCTGTGCTTGCTGCGGAGGATGGCCACGCAAACAGATTCGTTACTTATGGATAAATATGAAAACAATTGGACTATCTAATAAGTCTCACTTGTAAATTGGTACGCAGAACTGTGCATATAAGAGAACAGAATGAAAAATTCGAAACGTATTGGATTACGATGACTGGTTTAAAAAAGGGAAAATATCTTCGAAAAGTAATTGAGACGTTGCACTTAATGGTAGACGCCAGAAAAATTAAGGCCACCTACAAAGCGTTAGTGCACCTAGAGTAAGTTTTTGACAATGCTAGGTGGAATAAGAAGTCACACGGCAGAGAGAGAGAGAGAGAGACAGAGAGAGAGAGAGAGAGAGAGAGAGAGAGAGAATGAATATGCCATAAATCTGTGAAACACAAGTGGCAGTAAGAAAACTGAAAGCACAAGAAAAACAAGTCCGTTATAAGAGTGATGTATGGCAAACTTTCAGCTTATCACCACTTTTTCAACTGTTACTTCGAAGTAGTTATGATAAAAGTGAAAGAACATTTCGGAACAGGAATTATTGTATAGTGGATCGCTCCCTATACTAAACTTCCTTCTTCCTTTTATTTCCATGTTTATCTTTCTGAGACAAGATGTAATTCATTTCTGTAGGATGTCTGGCGTTTTGCCGTCATTCATGTTAACTGGCAGTAACACGCCTTTGTTAAAAAAAAAAAAAAGTCGCTTTATCTGTTTATTGTACATTTTTCGTATAGAGAATATTACGTAAACCTGAACATAAGACATAATGCTAAAATTAGACTAACTTCTTTTGTCATCTAACGTGAATGACACTGACTTTTTTTTTTACTTGATGTTTCAGGTAAGCGCTGTACACAACTCGTGTGTGCTCACACCTTCAATATGGTTACATGTCACTGGGTACCAGATTTCGTCTTCTTTGTCTCGTTGGAACAGTAAGGTCAGTAAAAAAGAGCATGGCAAAGTTCTTTACCCACAGCATTCTTCGCCAGCGCTAACGCCATGCTTAATCCAGCCTATTCTAAACACCGCGTGTATAATTGAAAATTTTGCTGTCTCCTGGTAATTGACTGCATCAGTTGCTTTCTTATTTCCTCCCACAGCCAATTACGTAAGACCTTGTTGATGTACACCAACATTACAATAGACTTCTCAACCACTCAAGTAAACTAGATTAGATTTATTATCTCGCATTACTCCTTTTTAACTATTGTCCTATTGCTGCCGACTACGCTGTATAGCATTTGGAAGATAGGTTGAACGGAATGGATGGTGTCTTTGAAAAAAGTTCGCAGGACGAACACCAACAGAAATGACATTTGGGAAGTTTGTTAACTTCGAATATCTCTTTAAGTATTAGGAAGGCTCTCCAGAAAGCTGAAACTTTGTACGGAAGTGAAACGTGGACGATAAACAGTTTCAACAAGAAGGGAAGAGAAGGTTTTGAAACGTGGTGCTGCCGCCGAAGATGCTGAAGGTTAGAAGGGTAGGAAGAGATTTTAAATCGGACAGGGGAGAAAAGAAATTTATGTCGCTACATAACTAAAAGGGTTTAGTTTGATAGCACGCATCCTCAGGGATCGAAGAATAATTGACTTGTTAACGGAAGGATTTGTGGCGGATGGGGATAAAAATTATAGAGGGAAGCGGAGGATTAACAGCTGTAAGCAGGTTCAAACTAGTGCTGCATTAGTTATGCAGAGATGAAGAGACTAGCTGGTTTGAGATTAACGTGGTTCACCCGGACACAAGACTGCAACACAACATATTGTTCAAAGATCCGTTTGCAGTTTCTGGTTGAAAAAGACGTTTCAAAATGCGTTTGAAGGCTACTTTTAAAAAACACTGCGCTACCGAATAACACGTGCTCTGCCATAGATTCTGATACCCGAAAGAGTGGCAGGAAAGACGCTAGTACCCTTTGCACAAAGTGTAAATATTCATTAAATACGCTGAGAGAGGTTTACAGAGTAACAGAAGTCATAGTTGCCTAAACCCGAAAAGTAAAGACACATAAAGAGATGAAATTACTGGTAGTCAAGACAACTACTAGGCAGCAGTGGGGTATCTCAAATTATTTGTCTTGAATGTGGTAAGTTTTGTACTGAAGTCTGATACCACCACAGCAGAAAACGTAGTGGATGCCGTGAATAAGAACAATATCCCTTTAAACAAGTCACGTCCTGTACTGAGGACTGCACGAGGAGCGTCAGTAATGTTGTTGACTTACGGGTCTACTGTCAGCCCTGTGGAACTGAATGACTTGAGACTTGGCCAGACCGAAATGCTTAGCACAAAAATATTTCCAGTTCCTAGGTAACTCTGTGTAAGCAGATGACTGAGCTAGGGGGGTTCCCTCATAGACCACTTTTGGCTGAGATGTTTATGGTCCATTTTGAACAACATTGTTTGGATAAAGATCCTTTGATGTGCGTATTAAATACTTGTTCAGATATGTAGATGGTAGTTGTGAGTGTGGACAGGCACTACAGGACAGCTCGGCACATTTTTGCGTAACTTAAAACAGTCAACATATAAATATTCAGTTCACAATGGAGGTTCGCAACTAATCCATATACTTCCTAGATCTCATCATTGACATCTGTACACACACTCTGTTTCAAAATTTATATAAAAACGACTGCTACAAACAAAGTAATATATTCTTGCTCACATTAGCCTGTAACTCAGAAACATGCAGCTTTGCAGTCAGTCGCGCACCGTGCTGTACCTCTTCTCATGTCCAAAGAATCTGTCGAAGCAGAGTTAGACACAATAAAATTTATTTCCACAATCAATGGCTACCATCCTGTCCTGACTGACCAAATCTTGTGTAGGAAACAAAAATTTAAAATTCTACTCCTTCCCATTGTTCCTTCCGCTGCTCTTTTCACTATCAGCAGGAAGTGGTGCCCAGGACAGGTGTAACAGAGTGCAGCAAAAACACTGAACTCCTGCAACTATAGAATTTCGTACTATGTGAAGAACGCAACAGCCCAGCGTATTTTCAGTAGCAAAGATATGAGCCAATTATTAGTCAACAGCCGGCCGCGGTAGTCTCGCGGTTCTAGGCGCGCAGTCCGGAACCGTGCGACTGCTACGGTCGCAGGTTCGAATCCTGCCTCGGGCATGGATGTGTGTGATGTCCTTAGGTTAGTTATGTTTAAGTAGTTCTAAGTTCTAGGGGACTGATGACCACAGCAGTTGAGTCCCATAGTGCTCAGAGCCAATTGAACCATTTTATTAGTCAACAGTTGTGTATACAAAACTACTTTGCCTCACTTTGATAAATTTAACAATCGGGAAGAGACATAGTGACTTCACTGTTTGAACGCAGCTGAAGGTTGCAGAAATGTAGTTCCACATTTGCTGAACATGTTCTGAGTGAGCGATAAGCGGTTACGTAATCACTGAGGTCACCGCTCACACAGAGTGCATCCCACAGTGCCCCAGAGAGCTACAACACTAAGAAGAATCGCTTCTTGGCTTTTGACGACATCAATGTGTAGTTTTTTTTTTTTTAAGGATAAAGGAAAGGAAATTATTTATCTTCTATAATAATGAGTGAGATCACCCATGAGTTTAATTTTTTTACAATTGTCAACACCTTTGACCCACACTGACACAGACACAGATTCAGATTCAGATTCATTTATTTTGCGATGATTCCTGGTCCTGAGAACCAAGGGCATCGAAGGCAGGTAATACGATTTACCCATATCTCTATTGTAGACCTCTGCAATCTGACATGCCCAATAAGCAATAACGTCACGGCCGTTAAAACTTACTAGACCCGCAACTTTATCGACTTTAGGTCCACGTACTAGAGTAACGGTGACCCAGCCATTACCGTGCTGATTAGCATCACTGTTGCTAAGGGTAAAGTTAAGAACTCCACCACAGAACACTGATGAACCATGTAGGATGACTTGTGCACCTACATAGTTCTCGGTATTAAGAGCAATATTGTCTATTGCTTTACACACTTTAGGGCGGATACGCCTTCGTCTCCTATAGTAACGTGGCATCTTCTGTGTGAGCGGTCCAAGTCTGACGCATCCTCAACAAAATTATTACTTATATAGATAAAACTGTTGCATCCTTGAGCCCCGTTTCTCGATGTACGTTTAGCGGTTCTCGGCCTTCGTTTGCTGAGTGGATGATGTGGGACTGTGGATGGTAGGCCGAAAACGCAGCCTGTTGGAAGCCCTGGAAATCAACAGATAACTGGTCCACAGTACTGATTTAATCTTAAATGTCCAAACGCAATTTAATACTTACCCCCTCTTCTAAACTTCACGTAATACTCTGTTTTCCATTACCTCCCGCACTGTCTGTCCCTTTCCTGTTCCTCCATTTTTCAGTGTCTGTTCATTTTTATTTTATTGTGATTACCTATGTACTCCATATATTCTGTTGTTACAATTGTTAATTCTTTCCTTTACTTGGTTCCCGTATCACATACCGTCTGTAACGCCTCTTGAAATAGTTCTGTCAAATACTAACTTTATTTTACTGGGTTTATTTATTTAGTGTAAACTGTTACACAGGCACTATTTCTCGGAGTTCACCGTTAATATTCGTACTGGTTAGCTCCCTTTCCTTATTGTTCAGCTTCCTACACTTCACATTGCTTTACCACCGCCCTGTCAATAATGACATTTACTAAGAGTTTGTGCCTCAGATTAGATGTGTAATCTCTTTTCCAATGTTGCTTACAAACATTGTAACTTCTGTGACGACGATAGTCAGTTAAAATCTGACGAACGCCTTGTAAGCCGAATACCAGTTACCCTGAATAAATTAACCTTATAGAACATTCGCAGTGTAGTGCTCTTAATTTATTATTATGTTGTACTACCAAGAAGCGATGTGAGAATGAGTTAATATGAACGTTTTCTGTCACTTTTTATAGAACTTCTGTTAAAATTTGTAGACAACGCCATCTCGTTGGATGATCAGATAACTGTAACTGTAGGAACATCCAGTAAATTTTTTTTAACCTTCAGTTGTTATAAAGTAGCGAAAAATAAATTATTTAATGATTGTTTCGAAATTAGATTTGTTCCTTGCCTGCTCTGTTATAAGCTACAGCTTTAGAAGACGGCTGTATCTTTGATAAAAGAAACGCCTTGTCTAAGTAGAAAATTAGTTGATGACGCCTTCCACTGCTCTTATCCCTCCCTCCCTAAAACTACCTTATCCCTTATCCCTCATCTCTTACCCACCCCATAGGGACCATCGCATAAACAGTTCGTCCATGTCAGTAATCACGTACGTTTCAGGCTATGAATCCAAAGATCGTGGACATAGCTATTCATTCCGTGCAGTTCTTTTAAGTGAAGACTTTCCAAACCACGAGCGACTTTGAAGATTCCCTTACTTTATATAATTACTGTCAACTAATAGTACCAAAATATTCATGGATGAATAGCTGGCACAAACCTACCACATTCTTCATTTTGCTTCAAGTCATACGAGATCAGACAGAAAAGTTGTGTGAAATGACACAGAGGAAAGTGGTTTGAAACTTTATAATGAGGAGGTGGTGGAAGGAGTCTATATCGAACTAATTATGCCACTTTTCTCGGCGAAGTACATTAATTAGTCTTCTGAAAAACTTCCCTCGCTCACGAGTGTGTGTGTGTGTGTGTGTGTGTGTGTGTGTGTGTGTGTTTGTTTACAAGCACCTTGCACAAGCCGCGTGACGTCAGCAGCGAGAACATCAAATGAAAGCCTTCTCTAGCCTGAAGAGGTACAGCATTCGTCGGATGCTGTTGCAACGACATTGCTGTGTCGAAAGAGATGTTTACTTCTGGAGGAAGTGAGGACGAAACTGAAAATGTCGTATGGGCAGATACTTGGCGTTATGGAGGAAACATGCAACGCATTTCCCCTTCACAGTGATTGCCACAACTCCCCTCTCCTATTCTGTTACTAATGGTTTGTTGTGAGTACTTACGGGAGGCGTCATATCTTGTTCAATTACGAAGAGGGTCTGTTCGTGACTTTGACGCATGCGTCCAATATCTCGAGATAGACATGAATTTCAAAAAATTTTAAGCCCTTATGGATCGGTATGATTGGCTGCTGGCTAGAAGATTATATAATCCGAAAGAGCAGTGTCAGAACCCCTCTTTGCTATCAAATTAGTTTCATATGTGGCGTCTGCTCTTTCGAATAGCCACTAGAAATGGCGCGCGGGGTAGCAGTGCGGTCTGGAGCACCTTGTCACGGTCCGTGCGGGTGCCCCCCCCCCCCCCCCCCCCCCGATGGAGGAGGTTAGAGTCCGATGGGTATGTGTTGCCCGCAGCGTAAGTTAGTTTGTTATATTAAGTAGTGTGTAGGCTTACGGACCGATGACCTCAGCAGTTTGGTCCCATAAGACCATTTCCAAAATTACAATGAAATGAACACCCTTAGCTGCTTACAGCCGTTGACATACATCAACGGGGACAGATGAAAATGTGTGCCCCGACCGGGACTCGAACCCGGGATCTCGTGCTTACATGGCAGACGCTCTATCCATCTGAGCCACCGAGGACACAGAGGATAGCGCGACTGCAGGGATTTATCTATGGCACGCCTCCCGCGAAACCCACATTCTCAACGTATTGTCCCGCACTACATTCGTAGTGCCCCCGCCCATTATACTCATTACTCGCGCCGCGTTGCCGATGCCCGTAAGAGTTCGGTCACTGTTTGTGCATTCGCACAGAAGAAGAAGATGGTCAAGTGGCCGGTGAGCCTTAACTCTATATATATATATATATATATATATATATATATATATATATATATATATATATATATATACTAAGATGGTATGTGTTCTTTGTGACATGTCCGAAAAAACACATACCGTCTTAGTTTACATTTCCAAAATTTCCACTAGAAATCAAGATATATAGGAATTAAAGATATTAGCTACCAGTGGGCGGCATTGATTCATATCAATGGGGGAAGTCGAAAATTTGTTCCGGATTAATATTCTAACTTGGGTCTCCTGTTTACCAGACAGATGCGCTGACCACTGCGCCATCCGGACTGCTATGCTATGACCACCCCAGTACGACTCCCTACAGACCCAAATTCTCAAATTATCCACACACCACCACACTAATGCTCCTTGTCCAGTAATGTGTGAGTGAGTTGAGCATTCGGTTCTGACAGGAGGCCTACTTGGGGTAGTCTGTGCAGTTGCGATGGCCACCGTGTCCAGATGGCGTAGTGGTCAGCGCATCTGCACAATAAACAGGAGACACGAGTTCGAATCCCAGGCCAGCACAAATTTTCAACTTCCCCCTTCGATTTAAATCAATGACCACTGGCAGCTAACGTCTTTAATACCTTTGTGTGAAATTAGTATCTTTTGATAATTTTCCTGAATGGCTTCTGCCAAATATAGGGAGAATTCTTCCCAAAAATAAACAAACAAACAAATAAATAGAAGAAAAATTCAGTACTGATCCTTTTCTTATTCATGTTCAGTTAGGTGAATGAAGTTTAGCCCTGCACCAAATTCAACTGGAATAAATAGTCATGGGCTCTCGTAACGGACGTTATTGCATAGCTTGGTGGATGATTTAATAATGAGCTTAGGCTCGAAACTAGTCACCAAGTCATAAAGAAAACTATTATTGCAACTTCGACGGTTCTCTGCAATTTATTGCTTAATTTGTTAAACCATACAGTCGCTGACATCATGGCTTCCAGAATCTTGGAAATTAGTAAATTCAATGCATTGTCCTATCGTAGAAGCTACACACACTCCTTCGCTAACGAATGAGCTACGCTGCCTGTTATAAAAATCGTCTCATATTTAGTGAATTAAAGTTCTTCGGTAAACGCCAAAGTCGATTTTGAGAATTACATTCAACTGCTTGGGAAGTTGATATTTGAGTTCTTAACTTCATGTAACATAATTGTAAAACTATTGCATTGGCGGGTGATCCCCTTGTTATTCCTCCATCCTTATGTTCCCTGTTAATATTTGTACATATTTTATACTACCCGTCTCTTCCTGTAGCGAAAATACATTTATTCGGTGTTTTGAAACACCTTACACCACTACACATTGTGGAACTTATTTTCTAGGCCGACACATTGTATGAAACTATCTTCTTTAGACCAGTAATGTTGCATACTTCGACGCGTGCACCATGAGCGCCTCTCTTTAGAACGCTGAGTAAGGTTGGCACACCTCTCTTTGGAGCGTCTTCCTGGTGGCCGGGCTAGAAACCGCAGAAACCACAGGAAGCGGAAAGGGCCGAAGCAGCAGAGCTCCACGGAACACTGCGTTGCCTGTATGGGCGAAAGAGGGCCCTGCGAACGTCTGGGAAGACCGGCTAAATGGAGCGGCGCGCTCCGCGGTCCGAATTAAATAGACCGGTACCCGCACGTTCGCCTCACGACCGGCTCCGAAATCTGGTTCCGGTCACTGCCTTATGCTGGCGCATGTTTGCTCAACAAACTGCAGCTTAATGAGCTGACGTTTCAGAACGGGCGGCCTTTGCGATCGCCTCAGCACAGGAGCGAACAGTACAACATGGAGACCATCTTCTTCTTTTGTTCCCCATTTTCCTCCTTCGTATTCTTCCGATTCTCCCTTTTTTTCTTCTTGTTTTTCACATCCTGCTTACACTATTTATTGCTAGTTACGGTTCCCAACATTTCTTCGGTCTTCCAGGATCCTGTTTCACTCTTGGATTTTACTTATTTTTAAGCTAATCATGCAGTCCTTCCAATACTTCCCTTTCAGTCACAATATTTTATTTTTCTGTTTAATTCTGACGCGTTTCGGTACTACAACACTATTTCCAGTCACTGCACTGACATTTTTGCATCTCATCTTTGCTTCAGTATTTCGCCCAGCCGTAAATGACACAGTTCTTCATCTACATCTACATGGATACTCTGCAAATCACATTTAAGTGCCTGGCAGAGGGTTCATCGAACCACCTGCACAATTCTCTATTACTCCAATCCCATATAGCGCGCGGAAAGAATGAACACCTATATCTTTCCGTACGAGCTCTGCTTTCCCTTATTTTATCGTGGTGATCGTTCCGCCCTATGTAGGTCGGTGTCAACAAAATATTTTCGCATTCGGAGGAGAAAGTTGGTGATTGGAATTTCGTGACTAGATTCCGTCGCAACGAGAAACGCCTTTCTCCTAACGATTTCCAGCCCAAACCCCGTATCATTTCTGTGACACTCTCTCCCACATTTCGCTATAATACTAAACGTACTACCTTTCTTTGAACGTTTTCGATGTACTCCGTCAGTCCTACCTGGTAAGGATCCCACACCGTGCAGCAGTATTCTAAAAAGAGGACAGACAAGCGTAGTGTACGCAGTCTCCTTAGTAGGTCTGTTACATTTTCTAAGTGTTCTACCAATAAAAGGGAGCCTTTGGTTACCCTTCCCCCACAACATTTTCTATGGGTTCCTTCCAGTTTAAGTTCTTCGTAATTGTAATACCTAGGTATTTAGTTGAATTTACGGCGTTTAGATTAGACTCATTTATCGTGTAACCGAATTTTAACGAGTTCCTTTTAGTACTCATGTGGATGACCTCACACTTTTCGTTATTTAGGGTCAACTGCCACTTTTGCACCATTCAGATATCTTTTCTAAATCGTTTAGCTGTTTGTTTTGGTCTTCCGATGACTTTATTAGTCGATAAACGACAGCGTCATCTGCAAACAACCGAAGACGGCTGCTCAGATAGTCTCCCAAATCGTTTATATAGATAAGGAATAGCAAAGGGCCCTTTTTTTTTTTTTTTTTTTTTTTTTTTTGCAACAAAAGCGTCTGTATAGATAAATGTACACGACATTCCATCCCAACCTAGACAAGGTAATATTGGAATTCGACAACACAACTCAGTATGGAGAATTCAAACATTTTTCAGAAGATCGAATACATGAATAACAGTGCAGTACAATGCTTATAACAACTGGAGACTTGTACACTGTTGGAACAAGATCACATTTTTGAACAACTTAAGTTCTGTAAATGAAATTAAACTGTCTATTTCGTTTTGTGAACATTACATATAGCCGGAAGGGAGGTCATTTATGCATACGCACAGATGCTGTAATTCAAAAATATTTATTGGCTGAGGACGATGAGTAATAACCGAAACTGGTAGCAGTTCTAAGCTGATCGTATACATCACGAATTTCGATGAACGAATGAGTATTGTTAGTACTTCCTTTCTTATAAAGCCAATGTTCGTCCTTCGCACTGATGAAAATGGCGCACATTTGAACTAAGACTTTAATGATTTAAAATGTACTATCGTACATGACTCATGTGACAGATGGCAGCTGCGTTGGACTAGAACTAAAAGAGACAGACTGGAGTCGGTGTATTGCTAGTAACAGTATCCCTATCGTAGAAGCTACAAACACTCACAGCCCATAACGCAATGCCTGCTGATAACGTTCTCTATTTCTACTTGTGATCTTTCAGTACACTGAAACTTCCTGGCAGACTGAAACAGTGTGTCGGTCCGGGATTCGATCCCAAAACCGGGCACATCCAGAAAGATCCAAAATATAGCGTACACTCCGCTGTAGAGTGAAAACTTCATTGTGGGTACAGTTGTCTAGGCTGTGAGTAACACATTTCTCGGCAGTACCGTTTATTTCAAGAATGCTAATTTCACAAGGTGTACAGGAGAACCGTGAAGTTTGCATACTGGGAGATAGATGTAGTGGCGGACACTATTTTAATCTCTCAGGAATTTTTAAAAACAGCGCATGCTCGGCAGTAGAGTGATAAATTCACTCTGTAAATAGGATCACCTATTATGGGGTAAGTTTTTCTACGGGCAGGAAGACCGTAATTATGGTTCAGGGTGCTAACACAAAGCCGAATATCACACTAGATGGCACTACTCTGCAAGTAGTAGAAAACTTCTGCTATCTTGGATGTACTATAGAATCAAACATGTCTGTTGACAAGGAAATTGATGCTCGCATTGGAAATGCTGCGACAACTTTCGGCAAACTGTGTTTGGAAAAACAACAAACTCCCTTTGACCACCAAAATTCTTGTATATCAAACTTGCGTCCTCAGCATCCTTTTGTATGCATCGGAAACATGGACTACCTATGCCAAACAAGATCGTCACATTAATGCTTTCCACATGCGGTGCCTGATATCCATCCTCGGAGTACCGTGGAAGGACCGAGTGACCAACGAAGCAGTGCTATCTAAAAATAACTGCAACAGTATTTCAGCTATCTTGAAGCAGAGACGACTCCGCTAGCTGGGACACGTCCACCGTATGGATCCTGACAGATTACCACGCGAGGTGATGCTTGGAGACATCTCTATAGCCAAAAGACCTGTAGGGGGTCCTGTATTTAGGTTCAAGCACTCCTGTAAACGAGATATGGAGAGCTTTGGAATCGACACAAACAGATGGGAGGCACGGGCTAGCATGAGAACAGACGCGTGATGATATATCATCTGGAATGTCGAAGCATGATGAAGGCTTGTTAGACAGATTAAGGCAGAAAAAGCTTCGCAATGCCACCACTGTTCCTGCCTCAGCAGCCAGATACACAAGTGACAATTGCGGCAAGAGATGCCGTGCTGCCATTGGCTTGACAAGTCATATGAAAAAATGCAATCCATAAACACACAGAAATCTACTCTCTAGGAATCAGTATGGGTTTCGAAAAAGACGATCGTGTGAAACCCAGCTCGCGCTATTCGTCGACGAGACTCAGAGGGCCATAGACACGGGTTCCCAGGTAGATGCCGTGTTTCTTGACTTCCGCAAGGCGTTCGATACAGTTCCCCACAGTCGTTTAATGAACAAAGTAAGAGCATATGGACTATCAGACCAATTGTATGATTGGATTGAAGAGTTCCTAGGTAACAGAACGCAGCATGTCATTCTCAACGGAGAGAAGTCTTCCGAAGTAAGAGTGATTTCAGGTGTGCCGCAGGGGAGTGTCGTAGGACCGTTCCTATTCACAATATACATAAATGACCTTGTGGATGACATCGGAAGTTCACTGAGGCTTTTTGCGCATGATGCTGTGGTATATCGAGAGGTTGTAACAATGGAAAATTTTACTGAAATGCAGGAGGATCTGCAGCGAATTGACGCATGGTGCAGAGAATGGCAATTCAATCTCAATGTAGACAAGTGTAATGTCCTGCAAATACATTGAAAGAAAGATCCCTTATCATTTAGCTAAAATATAGCTGGTCATCAACTGGAAGCAGTTAATTCCATAAAAAATCTGGGAGTACGCATTAGGAGTGATGTAAAATGGAATGGTCATATAAAGTTGATCGTCGGTAAAGCAGATGCCAGACTGAGTTTCATTGGAGGAATCCTAAGGAAATGCAATCCGAAAACAAAGGAAGTAGGTTACAGTACGCTTGTTCGCCCACTGCTTGAATACTGCTCAGCAGTGTGGGATCCGTACCAGATAGGGTTGATAGAAGAGATAGAGAAGATCCAACGGAGAGCAGCGCGCTTCGTTACAGGATCATTTACTAATCGCGAAAGCGTTACGGAGATGATAGATAAACTGCAGTGGAAGGCTCTGCAAGAGAGACGCTCAGTAGCTCGGTACGGGCTTTTGTTGAAGTTTCGAGAACATACCTTCACCGAGGAGTTGAGCAGTATATTGCTCCCTCGTACGTATATCTTGCAAAGAGACCACGACGATAAAATCAGAGAGATTAGAGTCCACACAGAGACGTACCGACAATCCTTCTTTCCACGAACAATACGAGACTGGAATAGAAGGGAGAACCGATAGAGGTACTCAAGGTACCCTCCGCCACACACCGTCAGGTGGCTTGCGGAGTATTGATGTAGATGTAGACACTGCAACAATCATCTACGTGGCAGGGTGTTACAAAAAGGTACGGCCAAACTATCAGGAAACATTCCTCACACACAAAGAAAAATATGTTGTGTGGACATGTGTCCGGAAACGCTTACTTTCCATGTTAGAGCTGATTATATTACTTCTCTTCAAATCACATTAATCATGGAATGGAAACACACAGCAACAGAACGTACCAGCATGACTTCAAACACTTTGTTACAGGAAATGTTCAAAATGTCCTCCGTTAGCGAGGATACATGCATCCACCCTCCGTCGCACGGAATCCCTGATGCGCTGATGCAGCCCTGGAAAATGGCGTATTGTATCACAGCCGTCCACAATACGAGCACGAAGAGTATCTACATTTGGTACCGGGGTTGCGTAGACAAGAGCTTTCAAATGCCCCCATAAATGAAAGTCGAGAGGGTTGAGGTTAGGAGAGCATGGAGGCCATGAAATTGGTCCGCCTCTAGCAATCCATCGGTCACCGAATCTGTTGTTGAGAAGCGTACGAACACTTCGACTGAAATGTGCAGGAGCTCCATCGTGTATGAACCACAGGTTGTGTCGTACTTGTAAAGGCACATGTTCTAGCAGCACATGTAGGGTATCCCGTATGAAATCATGATAACGTGCTCCATTGAGCGTAGGTGGAAGAACATGGGGCCCAATCAAGTCATCGCCAACAATGCCTGCCCAAACGTTCACAGAAAATCTGTGTTGATGACGTGATTGCACAATTGCGTGCGGATTCTCGTCAGCCCACACATGATGATTGTGAAAATTTACAATTTGATCACGTTGGAATGAAGCCTCATCCGTAAAGAGAACATTTGCACTGAAATGAGGATTGACACATTGTTGGATGAACCATTCACAGAAGTGTATCCGTGGAGGCCAATCAGCTGTTGATAGTGCCTGCACGCGCTGTACATGGTACGGAAACAACTGGTTCTCCCGTAGCACTCTCCATACAGTGACGTGGTCAACGTTACCTTGTGCAGCAGCAACTTCTCTGACGCTGACATTAGGGTTATCGTAAACCGCACGAAGAATTGCCTCGTCCATTGCAGGTGGTGTCCTCGTCGTTCTACGTCTTCCCCAGGGCTGGAATGTTCCGATCAATTGCTTCGAACGTCTTCCTGTCGGGACACCTTCGTTCTGGAAATCTGTCTCGATACAAACGTACCGCGCCACGGCTATTGCCCCGTGCTAATCCATACATGAAATGGGCATCTGCCAACTCCACATTTGTAAACATTGCACTGACTGCAAAACCACGTTCGTGATGAACACTAAGCTGTTGATGCTACGTACTGATGTGCTTGATGGTAGTACTGTAGAGCAATGAGTCGCATGTCAACACGAGCACCGAAGTCAACATTTCCTTCCTTCAATTGGGCCAACTGGCGGTGAATCGAGGAAGTACAGTACATACTGACGAAACTAGAACGAGCTCTAAAATGGAAATTAAGCATTTCCGGACACATGTCCACATAACATCTTTTCTTTATTTGTGTGTGAGGACCGTTTCCTGAAAGTTTGGCCGTATCTTTTTGTAACACCCTGTATATTTCTACGTTCTGGCACACTAACAAGTAGATATCCATACGGTAATGAAAACTGAGAAAATTACGGCGACATAGGTTCGTCGCGAAGGTACGGATTCGTCATACGCGTGTGTCGAAATGAGATACAGCCAAGCTGTGACTGCGCGCGCTGCCTCTACAATTCATAAGGCGTAGGTGGCAGTAATACGCGAAATAAGCAGGGGTCCCCCCAGGGTCCGCACCTGGGGTGGGGAGTATCTACCTGCAGCACTGGCGCGTTTAACGTGTCGACCAGTTAGCGCCGCCATTTACATTGCAGATGCGCCAGCCACGCCGCTCCGCCCCGCTTCTTCATTAACATTGTAGAGGGCGGGCAGTCCCACGGCATTTTGTCTACATAGCGCCGCGGCGCCTCGCGTCGCTTCATTACGCTTACTCCCTGGTGGCGGCGGAAGTTATGCCACGCAGTTGGAGCGGAGCGATCCGTCAACAGTGAGCGCTGGTGTCGGACGGCGGGATTCTGAGCCGTTATTGTGCTACACTGAGGTGGCGAAATTCATGGGATGCCTCCTAATATCGTCCGGCATATTGCAGCAAATCGACGCGGCATGAACTCAACAGCTCGCTGAAAGTACCCCTTCAGAAATTATTGTGCTACACTGACCCTATAGACGTCCATAACTGCGGAAGTGTTGCCGGTGCAGGATTCTGTGCGTGAACTGACCTCGCGATTACGTTCCACAAATCTTCGATTGGGGTGAAAGTACTCCCTCGAATTGTCCAGAACGTTCTTCAAACCAGTCGCGAACAGTTGTGGCTAAGTGGCATGTCGCACTGTCACGAAGTCCAGGTAGCCTACCGTAACCATTTCGAGTCAATGATCAATTCGGCTGGGCCGGCCGATGTGGCCGAGCGTTTCTAGGCGCTTCAGTCTGGAACCGCGTGACCGCTACGGTCGCAGGTTCGTATCCTGCCTCGGGCATGGATGTATGTCATGTCCTTAGGTTAGTTAGGTTTAAGTAGTTCTAAGTCTAGGGGACTGATGACCTCAGATGTTAAGTCCCATAATGCTCAGAGCCATTTGAACCGTTTGAATTCGGATGGACTGGTGGCCCCAGTCCAGTCCATCTAAACGAAACCCACACCATTACTGAGTCACCACCAGCTTCCACAGTGGTCCATCGTTTCGTGGAGTCTCCGCCATAGTCGAACCCTACCACCAGCTCTTGGCAACTGAAGTCGAGACTCATCTGACAAGGACACAGTTTTCCAGTCGTCAAGGGTCCAGCTGATGGGGTCACGAGGCCAGGAGATGCGCTGCAGGCGATATCATGCTGTTAGCAAAGGTACCCCCGTAGGTAATTTGGTGGTATTGCCCGTTAACGCCAAATGTCGCCGCTCTGTCCTGACGGATACGTTCGTGGTACGTCCCACACTGATTTCTGTGGTCAGTTCGCGCAGTGTTGCTTGTCTCTTAGCACTGACAACTCGAAGCAAACGCCGCTGCTGCCGGTCGTTAAGTGAGTCCCATATTGATTTCTGTGGTTATTTCGCGCGCTGTTGCTTGTCTCTTAGCACTGACTACTCTAAGCAAACACCGCTGTTGCCGATCGTTAAGTGAAGGCCTTCTGCCGCTGCACTGTGGGTGGTGAGAGGTAATGCCTGACACTGGGTACTCTTCGCGCACTTTTGACACTGTGAATCTCGGAATAGTTACTTCCCTAACGATTTCTGTATTGGAATGTCCTATGTGTCTAGTTCCAACTACTATTCCGCGTTCAAAGTCTGTTCATTTCCGTCGTGCGGTCATAATCACGTCGGAAACAGTTTCATATCAATCAGCTGAGTGTAAATGACAGCTCGGCCAAAAAAAATGGCTCTGAGCACTATGGGACTTAACATCTGAGGTCATCAGTCCCTTAGAACTTAGAACTACTTAAACCTAACTAACCTAAGGGCTTCACACACATCCATGCCCGAGGCAGGATTCGAACCTGCGACCGTAGCGGTCGCGCGGTTCCAGATTGTAGCACGTAGAACCGCTCGGCCACCCCGGCCGGCTACAGCTCCGGCAATGCAGTGTCCCTTTATATTTTTTGTACGCGATACTACTGCCATCTGTATATGTGCATATCGCTGTCCCATAATTTCTGGCACCTCAATGTATTTATCACCGAGAAGGGCCATGTGAAGTTCAGTGTGCCACGGGCCTCTGTTCTGCATCCTTTGCTTTACCTGGTAGTCAGGTTGTCCCAGGAGAAATGGTCGATATTCCGCGGTTTATGTAAATTGAAGGGAAATCACTGCTATCAGCTGCAGTGGGACATGAAGTGAAATGTGCGGCGACGGCGAAAATGTATGCAGGACAGGGATTCGAACCCAGGATCTCCTGCTTACTATATGATGATGATGATGATGATGATGATGATGATGATGATGATGATGATGATGATGTTTGGTTTATCAGCGCCCGTACAAGTTCCCAACCTTTGCTAACCCCAATCTCGCCACTTTCATGAATGAAGATGAAATGAAGAGAAAAGAGGACGACACAAACACCCAGTCACCTCAAGGCAGGTGAAAATCCCTGACCCCCCCCCCCCCCCGGGAATGAACCCGGGACCCTCCTGCTTACTAGGCGGGTGAGGTAACTACTGCGCCATCCGGGACACAGCACTATCGCAACTACACGAACTATCTCGGAACGCTTCACGGCCGATCCACACTGCCACCGAGCGCCACCTATCTGCAGTCCCGTTCACTACTTAGAGTGGAATGCATGTCTTTCTGCAGCTGGCAGCAGTAATCGTCCTTCCATTTACATATGTTTTTCACAGCTTCAGGATCTGCGTGGTGTTCGTTCTTCCGAAGGAATAGACACCATTCGTTCAAATATTCAACGATACGACAGGAACAATCGTTAGAAGGAAAAAAAATATAGTAAAGATGGGCTCTAAAATACATACCTTTAGAGCTGTGAGCCCTCGTTCAGAACAACATGAACCAGCACTCGTAGCCCTTAAGATACGCACCTTGGAGCTCAAAATGGCTCTGAGCACTATGGGACTTAACAGCGGAGGTCATCCGTCCCCTAGAACTTAGGACTACTGCAACCTAAGTAACCTAAGGACATCACACACATCCATGCCCGAGGCAGGATTCGAACCTGCGCCTTAGGCCACACGGGCTGGCCCTCGGAGCTCACTGAGGTTAATGGCAAGGTCGATGGGCTGCAATTATACGTGACTAATTTTATCATTCACTGACTCTTTACAAGCTAATCTGGTGAGAACAGTCTTAGAGGTTGTCGATGCTACTTAGACGACGATATTAACGTCTGCAACAACGCCCCATTAGTGCCATTAGCAATGATGACGATGTGGTTACTACAGACGATTTTGGGCCAGGCTTTCGATGTTGCTTGGAGCGCAATTCATCTGTCCACATACATTGCTCCTACTTATTGCCGTAAAATATGATTTGGCCTTGCAGTCACCAACGCCTCTTCTTGCAAGAGGTGAACACAACCACTACACATGCAGTTTCAAACCTTCAAGACTGATATTTTCACTCTGCAGCGGAGTGTGCGCTGATATAAAACTTCTTGGCCGATTAAAACTGTCTGCCGGACCGAGACTCGAACTCAGGACCTTTGCCCGCGAAAGGCAAAGGTCCCGAGTTCGAGTCTCGGTCCGGCACACAGTTTTAATCTGCCAGGAAGTTTCTTCTGGGTCAAATTGAAACAGGTGATAGTGGGACCGATTATATTGAGATGGGAACCCAATGGTCGGAATTTCATATTTATGGTGTTATTCATATACACGTCATACACTGCATAACAACATCGTAGCTCATAGTAACTGTTCAAAGCGACGACCACCAGTCTCAATGCATGCATGGCAACGGCGCATGAAGCTCTACTGCATTCTCTCAAAGATCCCTGGTGTCCGTTGTGTAAAATTAGATGCTACTAAAAATATTCAAAAAAATACATCACATTATTTCTACAGTGTTACAAACCGAGCGATATAGACAGGACCCACTTCCGACCTCAATACGTATGCCCCATTGCAAGCTCAACACCTCTCTGGAAACAAATCCTATTATTCGCGATCTCCTACCCACTAGGTGAGCCAATATGTATGAGAGCTACTGGCAGAACAACAGCTGTGAGGCGGGCTCTGAGCCGTACCTGGATAGCTCAGTTGGTTATAGAGTTGCCTGTGAGAGACAAGAGTCCGAGTGTTATCTCGTCAGGAAGATCAAATACAGGGTTCACTCCACAGAAGAGGGAAGGATTCATTCTGGTCCTATGGGGTGCACCAACAGCGATATACAACGAACGCACTTAGCAATGAAGTGCTTTATGGCGTGACAATTCTAGACAAGATATTCAGTGGGTCAGAATGTAGAAAGAGGGCAATGATGTTTCGATTGTGGGAAGCTCAAAAGTACACTCTTTTTTCTGATTTTTTTTTCAGTATTTGGTGACACACAGCTCGCAGTTACTTATCGACAAACTGCCTTGAAATGCTAACAGTTTTGATTGCTACAAATCAACGCCCCATACTGGTGATTCAGACATGAGACGCATTTTACCATCATATTATTGGCACATTGGATACTCAGAACTGTTAATGTTGTAAAATATATGACATTCACAACCACGACCTCTCATCCAGCATGGATAAAATCAAAACGCAGAACTGTGTTTAAATTGTATGTAGTGAGTTCCGTTGTTCACTTCCTGTTGTTGACGATATCCAGTGTCGGATGGAACATCATGTGTGTGTCGGCGTATGTATTGTTACTGAATAACTTAAGGTCTCAGAAGATGACTTCAGTAACCAGAACTGGTAGCAATAATTAAAGTTTCCGTAACAGTTGTGGGTGGCACAAGGTGATTGTCAATAAACTTTTGTTTCTGTTGTTTAAGACAGTAAACATACATACGAGGTGTGGCTAGAAAAAAAACCGGACTAGTACTGGTGAAACAATAAAACGAATGCAATAAGGCTGAAAGTCGCGTGGCCTGTCACGTGACTCTCGCTCCGCCTACTGCTCGAGTTTCATCTGCCTCCTGCACTCAGTCTGCCCGTGGCGTCTGTTTTAAGTAGTTGACGTTTTGTCTGTGCGTCGGAAAATGTTGAGTGTACAGAAAGAACAGCGTGTTAACATCAAATTTTGTTTCAAACTAGGAAAATCTGCAAGTGAAACGTTTGTAATGTTACAACAAGTGTACGGCGATGATTGTTTATCGCGATCACAAGTGTTTGAGTGGTTTAAACGATTTAAAGATGGCCGCGAAGACACCAGTGATAACACTCGCACTGGCAGACCATTGTCAGCAAAAACTGATGCAAACATTGAAAAAATCGGTAAACTTGTTCGACAAGATCGCCGTTTAACAATCAGAGCAGTGTCTGAGTTAACAGGATTTGACAAGGAAAGTGTTAGGCAGATTCTTCATGAAAGTTTCAACATGAACAAAGTGTGTTCAAAAATGGTTCCAAAGTGTCTCACAATTGAACAGAAGGAACGCCGAAGAATGGTTCTGACATCCTGGAAAACATTGAAAGTGATCCCACCTTCTTACAAAATGTTATTACTTGCGATGAATCGTGGTTTTTTACTTACGATCCCGAAACTAAACGCCAATCGATGCATTGGAAAACTCCTGGTTCTCCACGACAAAAAAAAAAGCACGAATGTCAAAATCGAAATTCAAGGCAATGATGATTGTTTTTTTTTTTTTTTTGACATCAAAGGGATTGTACACATTGATTGGGTACCAGAGGGACAAACAGTGAATCAGCATTACTACATTAGCGTCCTGGCTACCCTACGTGAGCGAGTACGGAGAAAACGGAACGATTTGTGGAGAAAAAAGTCATGGATCCTTCACCAAGACAATGCCCCAGCTCACAGTGCGTTGTCAGTGAAGACGTTTTTGGCAAAACACAACATTCCCATCTTAGATCATCCACCTTACTCACCTGATTTGGCCCCCTGTGACTTTTTTCTTTTCCCTAAAGTCAAGTCAGCTTTGAAAGGAACTAGATTTGAGACTGTTGAAGCAGTAAAAGAAAAAGCGACGGAAGTAATGTATGGACTTACCGAAAATGATCTGCAGCATTGCTATGAACAGTGGAAAATTCGTATGGAGCGGTGTAGAGACCGAGGAGGAGAGTACATTGAAGGAGATAACATGAAATTGTAAATAATTATAAATAAATGATTTTTCCAGCATCAGTCCGGATTTTTTCTAGCCGCACCTCGTATTGCTTCGGTTGGCCGATACATGTAAGCCTTTTGTTACCGGTATTATGTATTAATAGATTTACAACACTGAGGTTAATTCACTATAAAAACGAATGTGATGGGTTCATTATTTCATCTACTTTAAATATCTTTCCTCTAATGTTACAGAAGTAGCCGATATATGTAGGTAGCTAAGAAAGGATGAATTTCGAAGACGTTGAAATAAATGCTACTCACAGTCTAACGACTAACGTTTGTTAATCTACGTCGCAGTATCGCTGAGAAGATAATGAAATAATGATCCAGAGTAGCAACACTGTCTTCTGCCCTTGACCTTCGCAGTTATGTACACCATAATTTTGTGTATATTGTTAGTGACTCCGCTTCCATCAGGTAGGTGTAGCTTTCCCATGGTTTTTCACTATTTTCTTTTCAACAGTTCTCATTTCGTTTACCACAATACCAGCAGGAGAAGGTTCGAAATAGAACGCAGTACGTACGTGGTTTACGGGTCATAGACGTTAATTGAAAACAGATCAAAACAGCATGCGAAAAATGCAACAGCGTTACCAGTTGCAATCCCGAGGTAATATTGTGGCACAAAAGGCAGGGGGAAACGGAAAGGAAAACAACAAACACTGGGTAGTGGCGATAATGGAATGGGAGGTTGACGGAAACCACGCTACCCTGCCACCCTGCTCGGCGTGTGTGCGCAGCGCCTGTTGATTCTGGCGTTAATGGAGTGCCAGCCAACAGCGGACTCCCCCTGCCCTCCCCATCCCATCCTGGGGTCGCGCAGCCCACTTCATCCCCGCAGGTCAGGCCTGCACGAAGTCACAATAGCCATTTGGGCTTATGGGGAAAATCGCAGCACCAGAGTCTGCCTGCATCTCGTCAACACAAAGACTCAACTACAGTACCATTCCTTGACAAACTGTTCTTAGTACTCTTGGGCTTTTACAAGTCCTTTAAAAGTTGCAAACAAAAAAATATGTATCAAAGTGAGAGAAAAGGAAGGAAAAGTGAAAGGTAAATGTCTAGGTTTACCAATTACTCGACTGATTCGGAGTTAACGTGATGCATTCTTTCCTGCAATCTTAAGGAAGCGTTCAGGCACAGTAGTTTGGGCATCATTGCCTGTGGACAGTAGCAGCAGCGCGTGCAACAAGGTTGAGCTTCACCAGGTGGAACGAGGAGGGTTCTAGTGGAGGAGCTTGCCACGTCGTGTATGATTTCAATGGCGCCAGCTTCCAAGAGAGCAGATATGTTGTTCACTGGGCCGTACAGGATCCTACAGACACGTCACATACCTTGAGTCAGGAAATGGGCCTTCGGGAGCAATCCAAATACCCATGATAACAGTCCGACGATGTCTGGACCATTGTGGACTGTCAGCATGGCGACCATTGTTACGGTTTCCCTTGACGTGGCAGCAGTGAGAGGTGTGCTGACAGTGGTGAGCCAAATGGAAGCGCTGGACACAGGAGTCTTTTCAGTATCGGCCCTACGTCAGCATCACGTGTGTGGAAGCTCCAGAGAGGACGAACATTGCCAGACAGCATTCATCTTCATCATACGAGCTCAGCACCTAACATGCTGGTATGGAGTGCCGTTAGGTACCAAACACCTCGGTAATTCGGACACATGCTTTATACACTGAAGCGCAAAAGAAACTGATACAGGCATGCTCATTGAATAAAGAGATACGTAAACAATCAGAATACGGCGCTGCGATCGGACAAAAAGTGTCTGGCACAGTTGTTAGATCGGTTACTGCTGCTGCAATGCCAGGTATCAAGATCTAAGTCAGTTTAAAAGTGGTGTTATAGTCGGGGATTTTCCCGTACGACCATTTCACGAGTGGACCGCGAATAGCAGGAATGCGGTAAAACATCAAATCTCCGACATCGCTGCGGCCGGAAGAAGATCCTGCTAGAACGGGACCAATGACGACCGAGTCGTTTAACAGGACAGAAATGCAACCCTTCCGCAAATTGCTGCAGATTTCAGTGCTGGGCTGTCAACAAGTGTCAGCGTGCTAACCAATCAACGAAACATCATAGATATGGGCTTTCGAACCCAAAGGCCCACTCGTGTACCCTTGACGATTGCACGACACAAAGCTTTACGCCTCGCCTGAGCCCGTCAACACCGACATTGGACTGTTGATGACTGGAAACATGTTGCCTGGTCGGACGAGTCTCGTTTCAAATTGTATCGATCGGATGGACGTGTACGAGTATGGAGACAACCTGATGAATCCATGGACCCTGCGTGTCAGCAGGATACTGTTCAAGCTGGTGGAGGCTCTGTAATGGAGTGGGGCGTGTGCAGCTGGAGTGATATGGGACTCCTGATAGGTCTAGATACGACTCTGAGAGGTGACACGAACGTAAGCATCCTGTCGAATCACCTGCATCCGTTCATGTCCATTGTGCATTCGACGAACTTGGGCAGTTCCAGCAGGACAGTGCGACACCACACACGTCCAAAACCCCAGACATGAACATTATTGATCATATCTGGGATGCCTTACAATGTGCTGTTCAGAAGAGATGTCCACCCCGTCATACTCTTACGGATTTATGGACAGCCCTGCAGGATACCTGGTGTCAATCCCTCCAGCACCTTTAGACATTAGTGGAGTACGTGGCACTTCTGCGTGCTCGCGGGGGCCCTACACAATATTAGGCAGATGTAGCAGTTTCTCTGGCTCGTCAGCGTAGTTGTGGTGTGGTAAAACAGATGTATGCGCCTTCCCTTGAAGTTCTCTGTCAGGTTTTTTGTAACAAAATAACTGAAGACCACATCTTTCCCATTCTGTCCTCACTTAGCTTGATACAGAATGTGGTCAGCATGTTCTCCATGTACCTCACCTATTAAAAACCTATCGTTGTGGGTTTGCAAAGAGATAAGCCACCACTCGCCAACCACTTGGGTTGGTGAAATCTGACACAGAGTTGAAACTGCATTGAGTGACAGTGTAGGGCCGTTGCCACTGACTGAAGTGGCACCCTGTACCAACTACAAATTTATATGTTCTTCCGACTATAGCACAAGCAAAATTTCATTATTTGCTATCGTTCCTGGGTTGCAGTGTTAGTCCAACACTGTATTAAGGACTGTTAATGTGACAGGAAGGTACTTCGTGTGTGCCACTGAGGATACGCATGAGGCGCAGTATCGGTGCAGCCCAGAGAGTTTACAATACAGGGGAAATAGCGTTATCTCTGGCGAGCACAGACGTTTGTGAAGCCTGTTCGTCATCTTGGGGAGGGTCAGAAGTCAGTTTCTCCGTTAAAGCCCTTTGTTTAACCGACAGTTTTAAGTACGTACTTTGAAACAATGTACTAACGTGGATGAATGCTCAACATCAGATAATTGAAAGTTTAATTTTTTAACGCCATATCTCACTCTTTGGGCATTAGGTGCATCGCGGCAAAACGGCCGAACATTTTATTCCCGTTTTAAGCGAAATGGAAGAGCGGAATAGCAATACGAACAATTCACAAAAACTCACCAGTATGGTGGAGGCAGGTTTCACTCTTTCGGCGAAAGGGCATCCTCCTATATTCTGACCTCCTTGGTCCAGCATATAATAAATAGTATGAGAGATACTCAAAAGAAAAGGTGCGGAGCAACGCTGTGGGTATAACTGGAGTCTAAATTCAAAAGTAATCACCAGAGGCCTGAGCACAAATATTCCACTAGCCGAAGGATTCCTGTTCCCAGAATCCTCGTGGTTGTGACAGGAGCCAGTCCTTCACGTCGTCATCTGAGTTGCAGCACTTGCTTTTGAGACTTCTGCTCCTACTTGAACTGGGCCATTACACTTCGTGTGATGTTGGAGACGTGGGGACCCAGAATCATGTCCTCCACGGACAGCCCTGGGCGTTTCCCCTCGATGGACTTGAGTGGGCTACGGCGTGTCTCACAGTACACGTCACTGTCAGTGGTGTTTCTGTGATGGAGAAATTGAATGAGAACCGGACCTCGTTCGTGGGAAAAGATGGCGACCATTACCTGGCCTGCTGAGGGCACAGCTTTGAATTTTCTCGAAGGAGGTGACGACACTACATTCACGTCTGTAGATATCTCACTATGATATCCTAAAGCGGCGTAATCATATTTCATCCGGTTTGGTTGTTAAGACGTTTCGTTCCTTTACATTTGAATACTCCTTACAGAAAAAATCCATGCAGCCAATGTAAACTACTAGTCACCATAAAGTTCGTGAGACCACTAGTGCTCTTACAAAGGACGTGCGTGACGACGAATGCTCAGAACCGCACGAAAATGTACACTGACTATAAATCGCTTATGACCCATTCGCATGTAAAACTGCACTACTTTTCATGAGAGGCACTTTGGTGAACAGTCGTTCACGATCTAAGGAACGAACTTGGCGGAGAAACAGCACCAAAGATACACACATTTCTGTGTCGTGATTTATTGCTGTATTTCCCTCTGCTTAAAATTATTACGCTACCTGAAAAACAAATTAATTCTACTGGCCTGACAGTGTTGCCAGGTACACTCTCTTCAAAGTCAAGGTGAGAGATTTCAGTGAAGTGGTCAAAACAAGTGGAACACATCTAGCTAAAGCCAGTTTTTCACATTCAAGATGCCCAGTATCAAATGCCACACTAATTACATTTTCGATGATGCTACAACCTGCACTTTGCCATCGCACAGTAACATAAGTTTGTACTTTAGGCAGTCCAGGGTGGAGTCCGATGAAAAAATGATAAACTTGGAACTTTACTTGTGATTTTCCCCATTGTAGTCTTACAAGGCCAATGATTCTTCTCATGTAGAGGATACACTGCCTAGTAAGAGGTTGGCAATATTTTGTTATCTTGGTGTGTTTTTGCTCTTACTAAATGGATATTTTATTTCTCCCAGTTACCAAAGTGTGTCCAGATCACATACTCTATCAACTTTTCTGGTCAGCATTAGTGGTGGCAGAAGGCTCACTGTATATTTCGATGACCGGTGTTGAATCACCATACGGGCAACTAAATGTAAAAGTGTTATGTACATTGAAGTGTGACTCCACATTTCCGCATTCCGATGGATCGCCTCGTGGAGGAGAAAGCTGCTTGTTAAAAGCTGTACTCCTCCAGACATGCAAATAAAGGCCTTCTCACACCGGCGTATATTCAGGAATCTGAGAACAATTCCCCCAGGACATGAGGTGCTTACCAATCTTCAACAGCTTATGCTTCCTAGTATTGCTACAGGAAACACTTGTACACTGAAACCTTTTCTTTCGAATTATATCTTACATTGCTATTTTCGAGTTATTTTGTAGTAACCAATGGAAATGCCTTCGTCAGAGGTGGAACACGTGGTTCATGTAAATAATTTTTATCCTTATTTATATTAAATGTATCACTTTTGTTTACATCCTGACGGCAAATAGATAAGAACCAACTGTTTTCACTGGAAACTAAATGTCAGTAAACACTAGAATATTAAGTCGAAACTTCAGCATTTCACCACGGAACATTCGTCTTTTTTCTGCAGTGTACCTGTCTTAAGACAGATTTCAACTGGACGCTCTCCATCGCTTCCTGGTCTGAGCATCTTCCTTCACCCGTCCGTAAGTTCGTCCTCTTATAATGTTGTCCATCATTCCCTTACTCTTCCTACCCTTTCCTCATTCTTTCCACTTTTCTCTCTATAATTCTTTGTTGCAAACAATTCCTACGCAGTATATTTCCCAACCAAGATTTTTCCTCTCTCTCATCACTTATAAATTATCTTCTTTCCTCTTATTACACGCATATTGTATTTACATCCAAAATTGTACTCCACAAGCCACTTTACGGTGTGTGGCGGAGGGCTCCTTGGGCACCATCATCATTTCCAACTTTTCCTGCTCAGTTCGTGAATGGTGTGCGCAGAAGTAGTCCTACAGCAAGTTCCCATGTCGCTGATTTCCCCGTCGCGGCCATTGACACTCTCGAAATTAGAGCAGCATGCCTATTCGATTAGATTCATTACAACCAATGTGCTGTACGTGGGCTGTTGTGTGTCACGCGTGCGTTAGCGACACCTGCTCTGGTGTCGAGCGAAGACAAGCACTCCAAGTAAATTCTTTGGTCACGCTTTCCTGCGCTGTGCTTAAATGGCAACCGAGCGACAAATATCTCCAGCGTTAACAAATTTACAACTTCCGCATATCCATTGCGGATGAAAATAATTAAATCTATAGACCAAAATAGTGGATATAATCCTTGCCTCACAAAAATCCTAGTTGAACAAATTATCGCGGTACCGAGCTAGATAAGAAATACCAAAATTTGCAACACTTCCATTCCTAGAATATGTGTCATACGAACTTGCAAATCATTTCAGACAATAAAATGCAAAGTAAAATTATTCTCAACAGTAACTACGCATCAGAATTCCGGCATATATAAACTCAAATGTTCTTGTTCTCGTTTCTGCATAGGACAAACATAGAGAAACTTTGCAACTCGCCACGAAGGACATACGATGCCCTCTGACTCAAAAAATTTAACCGGTCTTGCTTTGCGCCACACACTGCCCATAGTGAACACTCGTTTCGTGGTATCAGTGACAAAGTTCCACTGTTACATATTGCTGACGCAAGGGTCGGAGATGTATCTCCTTGAATAGAGACTTTCATTCACTAGCAGAAATCGCCACTTCAAATGCTTTGGGAACAAACTAAATCGGCACAAAACCTTTTCTTCCACAATCTCAAGACATCTTGGCACCCTAAACCGTTCAAAAGGACAAAAATAACGTACATACATCCACCCGCACAACTTATTATTCTACCACGTTTCTTCCACAATTTCAGGATTTCCTGGCACCCTAAACCCCACAATTTCAACATTTCCTGGCACCCTAAACCTTTTCAAAAAGACAATAATAAGATACATTCATCCACCTGCACTGTTTATTATCCTACAAATACACAATCAGTAATTCAGTTCATGTACACAGCTACAACTTTCCAGGTTCATGTGTGTCTGCCATGTATGTTTGTAGCGCTGTCGTTCGTTTGTTCATGTAACAATTTTTGCACTACATTACCTGTAACTGTTTACTTCTTTATTTTTGTACTGCCATGGTTCCACAAACACAAGCTAATGTACACACGCACTAAGTACAAATGTCATCAGTGCCTGTCACGTACGCTACTAACTCACTTTAATTTTTCTATATTGCAAATACATTATTTCAATCAATTTATTTATCTTTAATCTTTTCGATGCATGCTGTGTGTGTATTGCTTACATATGGACACACCTGCAGCGCCTAATATTCACTTGCGTCCGTTTTCTACGCTTTTAAGTATTTAAAAAAAATGGCTCTGAGCGCTATGGGACTTACCATCTGAGATCATCAATCCCCTAGAACTTAGAACTACTTAAACCTAAATAACCTAAGGACATCACACCCATCCATGCTCGAGGCAGGATTCGAACATGCGACCTTAGCGATCGCGTGGTTCCAGACTGAAGCGCCTAGAACCGCTCGGCCACAGAGACCGTCTAAGTATTTCATTTTATAATCTATAGCCTCTTTTTTCAGGGGTGGCGATGTCGAAAAATGTAACATCCAGCATTTTCATATTTTTTTCTGCTTACGTCCAATGTTTGTTACCTTTCAGAGCAATGCAATGTTTAGTGAACGTAACGATCTGTTTTTCGTAAACGTTTCGTTAACTTACCCCTAAATTTGGCTATTTCGCCAGCACCACCACTCTAGCGTCAACATACCCCTCTCTAAAGTCGTAATTTTTCCCTCTTGCCATTCACCGCAGTGTCCCAGGCCTCACCCCACTCATATTCAGCGCCCCCGCACAGTTGCCGGGACTCGCAAGTTTTGTATTCTTCCGCCGCCGTTATGTGTTGTATTTCCCGAGTTTCCCCTTCGCCCCTTTTTGCCATTCTCCAGCGGCGCCGGCGGCAGGTCTGGAAGCGCTACGCGTGCCTCGCCCGCTCGCTTTGCATAATAGTTGCAGCCCCCACCCCCAACCGTCACCTACCCCCACCACCACCACCACCACCACCACCACCACCACCACAGAGGCTCGGTTCCCACGCCACGTGTTTTTCCACCCCCTGCTCCTGACCGTACCAACCCCGGCGGTCGGGCACTGTTCCGCTCTCTTCCCTATTTTCGTATTTCCGAGGCTCTCGCGAAGTGGATGATTGCTTTCGCGTCCGGCACTGTGTACGTATGCTTGCTCATTCCGCGCGACTGCGCGTGTTTTGAAAGGTCAGGCGGTGCGCACGCCGCGCAGCCGGTGGAGATCTAAAGTTACGTTGTGCAAGACGCGACAGTTGGCTGCGACTGCGACACTGCCCCCTCCTCTTTTCCCACCCTGGCAGACGGCGACATGGCCGCAACGCGACAGGAGTCGTCGCTGTTTCCCAAGCTCCGGTCGGCGGCGGCGGATTCAAATACATAAGAAAAATAAGAATTCCGATTTTCTTGCTGTAAAAAATACTGCATGTTAATGCAACAAAGTTACATCGGCTCCCAGAGTTAGTTTTTCGATGCAGATTCTCCTTTTACTTTAAAAAATTGAAAAGTATCTCTTCCGGTTTTGCGTGTTTTTTTCGCTGTATATGACTTCTCTATCAATTGTGAGGAAAGTAAAAGGCACAAAAAATTGATGTTTGCGTATCTTACAGTTTCACATCACAGCTTGATAATGAGGTGTCTATTTTTCCGATATTCGTCACAGTTATTCCGATACTTAATTTACAAGCGACCTACTGCATAAAATTTGAATTGTGTACAGTGAAAAATGTGGTCGCTGGCTACTTTACGTATGGTTCACGTTAGGTCATACATCGTTGCCGATGAAAAGAAGCTAACATATCGAAATTATTTTTAAAGTTGAGATCAGAATGATATCGATCTCCGTTTCCGAGATTTGGGCACATATATCTCCGGGAGCGTCGCGACTAGCCGCCAGTTCTGTCGACGCGCAACGAGAATCGTGTGGTCATCACACGATAGAGAATGCATTTGTTTTGTTTCGCTGACACATTTGGACCTAATGAAACCATTTTATGTCATATATTTCTCCGGTATGAGTTACTAATATTTCTCCATATGCTCTTGACAATTTCATTTAAAATGCCACGAAATGTAGGTTTTTTAAAGCCAAGTGATCAAGCAGAACCCATTATCTTGGTTTTGCTGAGGCATCTGAACCTGTTACAAGCTTTCTTTCTCGTTTATTTCTCTGATACGAGTCCCGAATATTCCTCCATCTGTTTTTGCACATTTCACCTAAAATTCCAATGAAAGATAAGTTTATTAACAATAAGCGCACGATAGCGTCATTGCATTGTTTCAAGTTCTTGACAACAAGATACGGTTACACCTTAAACATCTCTAGAATTTTCATTCTGAACGTCTACAGTATACACTGGCAGAAATGTGGAAGAAATAATGTTTGTGCTTGTTCACCAAATTTCCCCAAATTATACTTGTCAGTTTCTCCCATGCAGAAATTTTTGGAACAAGCTAAGGCAACTTTCATGCCGACTGACTCTTTATTCCCATCCAAATGAACTTCCATATTCTTATAATCTGACAGCATACATCGTTATGGATGACATGAACATTTAATCTTGCCAAGCTGCACTCAAAAGATGACTCCAGGATTTACAAAAGACGAATTTCAATTGTGAACTGTGTCAGACCAGAAGGGCCTTGTAAAACAGTAGTGCACTTTTGCCACAAGTTTTTTGAGCACCATCTTCTACCAATGAATTGAAGTGAATGTGACAAATTACTTATTGCAGCATACTGTTTGCGCAATCTGTTGAGAAACGCCTTCCTCAAAAACGAACATCTATTGATTACAGAAAGCTGTACAACAATCTGGTGGTGGTTTTTCACAACTAGAAGGTATCATCAAGACACCATTCTACCGTTTACTTTCAAAGTGAAGGTATTGTAAAATGTAACTTTCTCGTTGTACTTTACATTGTTCATTTTATAATGTACTTGCCGTTTTCAATTTTTATCGTCACAAAAAAGAGTAATGCGAAAATTGACCTTCAAGTTCATTTTCATCATTCTAATTCTACATGTGCATGGATTATACTGATTTTCATAACAGGCCTGAAAAATTTGCATTAATGGGAAAATATTATATATTTCATTCACCTGCCAGTTTCAACTGTGCACCAATTTCTTCCCAAATTCTGTCTCTGAACATAGTGTCTCTATATTTAGGGTTCTTCAAATCGTAAAGGCAAGGATGTTGCGAGACCAGCTCACATCCTGTGAGTGGCTCATTTCAGTTTTCCTTGACTGGCTCGACATCTTTCTGGCAGCCCTACGTCTTTGTGTCGTCCGACTTCCGTCGCAACACTGCTCACTGGTGCAGTGCTGCGACAGCTGCCGCAACAGTCGCGCGTCGCATCCCAAACTCGAACAGCGCATGCGCCAGCAGGCAACTTCTGACGTCACGTAGCGACCCGTCGCAGTCGCTAGTGTGCGTCGCGTCTTGGACAACGTACCTTAACAGTGCGAGGAGGAGGGCACTGTGCCGTTTGATGACGCTGCGGTGGCTGTGTTGGGACCTGGAATACGCGTCGTGGCGATTCGTGCTGTGATTAGTAAGGAACCAAATTCCGCTGACCTGTTTCGTGGACATAGTACTCCACTTTGTCAAAGAAACATATTGTTGGAGGGATACATGCTTCGGCGTGTCGTGTGTAGGCTTGGTGGATTTCCCTTCATTCTGGAAAGCGCAATTGTTGTGTTTTTTTCTTTTTCCTGAAGGAAGGAGAATTCACAAATAGTGTACAGAATAGCTTCAAGGACGAAGATCTCTCGAAAGTCCTCGAGTACGTTTCACCGTCAACATCACGAAAGATATTAAAATCTAACGTGTGAAGAACTAGGAAATTAAATACCAAACAGAACTACTTGGCAAATTAGTGATCAAAATCATCATCGTAATCGTAATAATAGTGACTCATTTCTGCAAATTGAGAACAAAACGAGAACTCAGAATAAGCTAAAAAGAAACTTGGAGACAGAAGTCTTTGCATGTCCAATATCCAATCCACCTGGAAAATTTAAATATTGGTAAATACATGGCTGGCGTAAAACAGAAAGCACTAGAGCGGAGTCAGAAGATAGTGGTTGCACAAGATCAGGCCCTGACGATGAAGAATTATGAGAGACTAATAATGAGAACAACCCTACAAGATGGAGATCAAGGGAATGGTTGCGGTTAACAAGACGAACATTGCTGTTTGTCTGTCAGTTCAAAGATCGTGCCTCTTAACTGTTGTCTCGGTCCGTGTCGTCGGAACAGTAATTTTAACGCGGCTCCAAAGAAACTGAAACGTGAGGATGTATCATGGTCAGTCGAATGTAAAATGTTAACACTGACGTCACGTCATCTTCGCCGTGACAGGTACTCTACTACGAATATCACATAACCTAAACAGCGCTCTGTCTAGAATCCCAGGATATAGTAAAGACAGTGAAATAAAAGGTACAATACTCTTCGGTCCCGCCTACATCTTGCGCATAGTCTTACAGTTTTTTAAATCACATCAGTCAGCAGCCTTACTCCTCTGGAAACTGAAAATAAAGTGGAGTAAACTTGACTGTTAACAAGAATGTAGTCACTTCGTAAAAAAATTATAACAATAATTGTCTATAAATCACAGTAGAGTTTCCACTGTTCGATACTAGGCCCACAGTCGCGAGACATACTGCTGGAAGAGGGGAGGGGGGTGGGGGGGGAGGCGTACTGACGATTGCCTGCTTACACAGCCGACCTAGGCAGCATTTGCTCGAACAGTCTTACAGAAACCATGAATTAGGTGTGTCAGGATGGCGGAACAGAGGATTCCATTACACTGCTACAGAAACAGATCTAGCGTCTCACCGGTTAATATACTGGCCTAGACCGGTTTCGGTACATATGTGCCATGTTCTTGTAGCCTGGCTGTGGTGCCTCCCTCTGGCCAAGGCTAATCACACAGCGACTATTACCTGATTTAAATTATTTTGCATCTGATGATTAAGGGTCAAAGTTTGTGACGCAGTCGCTCTGCTCTCCGTGGCGATAGACAGTCACTTTGAAGGCTCTGTCTCTTACGATAATCACGTAAAAACTCATATGCTCATGTGTACTATAGATTTCTGTGGTATTTCTAAGCATGTCAGAAATCTACTCGTCATTTTGATTGAGGCTAAAGTTATGCTGCTATATATATATATATTTATATAAGCACTGTCCGGACAGGCCTTGAAGGCTCAAAGGCACCGTCCGGCCGCCATGTCATCCTCAGCCCTTAAGCATCACCGGATGCGGATGTGGAAGGTCATGTGGGCAGCCGTTTCCAGTTCCCGTGACCGGTGGCGCTACTTCTCAGTGAAGCAGCTCCTCAATTCGCCTCAAAAGGGCTGATTACACCCCACTTGCAGCAACACTCGGTAGACCCGGAAGGCGATCCAACTAAATGCTCGCCAAGCCCGACAGCGCTCAACTTCGGTGATCTGACGGGAACCGGTGTTACCACTGCGGTAAGGCGTCACCTCTTGACAGCCTCAATTTTTCAATTCGGGAATAAATGGAAATGTCGTGTGGCTAGGGCCTCCCGTCAGGTAGACCGTTCGCCTGGTGCAGGTCTTTCGATTTGACGCCACTTCTGCGACCTGCGTGTCGATGGGGATGAAATGATGATGATTAGGACAACACAACACCCAGTCCCTGAGCGGAGAAAATTTCCGACCCAGCCGGGAATCGAACCCGGGCCCTTAGGATTGACAGTCTGTCACGCTGACCACTCAGCTACAGGGGCGGACTAACAGAACGTGTCACGTCTGATCTCGAAAACTACTGAGTCATTGGATACCAAAATAACAGCCTTGTTAAATGGTCTGTCCAGAGCTGCGTTTCACTTGATGCCTGAAATATACATTGGGAACAAGTTTTGTCAGAGACAAAATTTTTGCTGAAGCTCCTCGGCGACGCTAGGTAGCGTTTAAGATCAGCTACCCTTTCGAGAGGTGGGGAAGTTGTAAGTACTGTAAGGCATTTGAATGCTCTGTGTGTGTGTGTGTGTGTGTGTGTGTGTGTGTGTGTGTGTGTGTGTACCTATCACCCCGTCACGTGCTCCGCGTGTTAGGTGGTGGGCCAAGCCAAGTTGTAATTCCGGATTCGCTTCCGAAATGTTGTTCTCCGGTTAGAGAACTCGTTTTTAGGATTTTGTTGCTGATAATCTTTCTTGTCAATTTACTCAGCTAGTATCCTGCACACCTCTTTAGCAGAAGGTTCTACTTCAGCGAATACTCGTTGTTCTAGAGCTCGCGAATGCTAAAAGACGCCTTGCATCGCTGGGAAATGTCAGCGACCATTTTGTGTCTAGCAAAATTTGTTCCGTATAACATGATCTATCGACTCTAGACGTTTGTTGTGCAAAGACGATGAGTTACTATGCTCAAAGATTCGGGAGTCAGTACGCCTCTGCAACATTATGCCTGCCTACTCCGTAACAGCTAGAATACAAAGACGATCATATTCGACATTGTTCATGGGTGCATTGCGTACCTCTGGCCGTATGAGAGTACGTCCAACATTGTCGAACTTGATCGTTATCCGGGGTCCAGGTGTTACGTTGGGGGCAGGCACAATGTCACGCGGGCATACTGACCTCCAAAACTTTGAACATGGTACACTCAGCGACAACGGTATTCTGACACTGTACTTTCCCCTCGGTGTCTTTTCAGGTGTATTCGGCCCTGACTATCTTTTCATGAATTGACCATACAAGGAAGCATCGAACACTGCAGGTTTAGGAGCTCTTGGAAAGAGCGAAGAGACAGTGATAATAAAATCAGAGAGATTAGAGCCCACACAGAAGCATACCGACAAACCTTCTTTCCACGAACAATACGAGACTGGAATAGAAGGGAGAACCGATAGAGGTACTCAGGATACCCTCCGCCACACACCGTCAGGTGGCTTGCGGAGTATGGATGTAGATGTAGAGAATATTTGGACTGGTCTTCCCGTCCCCCCCCCCCCCCCCGACTTAAATGTCATAGAGCACGTGTGCGATGCAGTGGGGAACCGTATTGCCGTTCGCGCAGGTGCACCAGCGACCATCCAGTAGTCGTCAGTTGTCAACGGCGCTGGTGGACAAATGGAGCGCCCTACCAGAGGAACTCCTTATCAATCTTGTGGCCAGCATGGGAGCAAGTTGCAATGCATGTATTTCCGTCCGTTGTCATCTCACAACCTACACTACTGGCCATTAAAATTGCTACACCAAGTAGAAATGCAGATGATAAACGGGTATTCATGGACAAATATATTATACTACAACTGACATGTGATTACATTTTCACGCAATTTGGGGGCATAGATCCTGAGAAATCAGTACCCAGAACAACCAACCAACCAACCGTAATAACGGCCATGATACGCCTGGGCATTGAGTCAAACAGAGCTTGGATGGCGTGTACAGGTACCGCTGCCCATGCAGCTTCATCACGATACCACAGTTCATCTAGAGTAGTGACTGCTGTATGAGGACGAGCCAGTTGTTCGGCCACCATTGACCAGACGTTATCAATTGGTGAGAGATGTGGAGAATGTGCTGGCCAGGGCAGCAGTCGAACATTTTCTGTATCCAGAAAGGCCCGTACAGGACCTGCAACATGCGGTCGTGCATTATCCTGATGAAATGTAGGGTTTCGCAGGGATCGAATCAGGGGTAGAGCCACGGGTCGAAACACATCTGAAATGTAACGTCCACTGTTCAAAGTGCCGTCAATGCGAACAAGAGGTGACCGAGACGTGTAACCAATGGCACCCCATACCATCACGACGAGTGATACGCCAGTATGGCGATGACGAGTACACGCTTCCAATGTGCGTTCACCTCGATTTCGCCAAACACGGATGCGACTATCATGATGCTGTAAACAGAACCTGGATTCATCCGAAAAATGACGTTTTGCCGTTCGTGCACCCAGGTTCGTCGTCGAGTACACCATCGAAGGCGCTCCTGTGTGTGATGCAGCGTCAAGGGTAACCGAAGCCATGGTCTCCGAGCTGATAGTCCATGCTGCTGCAAACGTCGTCGAACTGTTCGTGCAGATGATTGTCGTCTTGCAAACGTCCCCATCTGTTGACTCAGAGATCGAGACGTGGCTGCATGATCCGTTACAGCCATGCGTATAAGATGCCTGTTCTAGACTGCTAGTGATACGAGGCCGTTGGGATCCAGCACGGCGTTCCGTATTACCCTCCTGAACCTACGGATTCCATATTCTGCCAACAGTCATTAAGTCTCGACCAAGGCGAGTAGCATTGTCGCTATACGATAGACCGCAATCGCGATAGGCTGCAGTCCGACCTTTATCAAAGCCGGAAACGTGATGGTACGCATTTCTCCTCCTTGCACGAGGCATCATAACAACGTTTCACCAGGCAACGCCGGTCAACTGCTGTTCGTGTATGAGAAATCGGTTGGAAACATTCCTCATGTCAGCACGTTGTAGGTGTCGCCACCGGCGCCAGCGTTGTGTAAATGCTTTGTAAAGCTAATCATTTGCATATCACAGCATCTTCTTCCTGTCGGTTAAATTTCGCGCCTGTAGCACGTCATCTTAGTGGTGTAGCTACTTTAATGGCCAGTAGTGCACTTTTGACAGGAGATCACGTTAATGTGACTGGACGGTGTAATTACCGATTAGATCGATCCCTGAAAGTCGTTCACATTATCTATGCTGATATACAGACCCAGGAGGAGGGGGGAGGGGAGCTGTCCTCTCTCGTTGACTTCTCTGCATCCATTCTGCGAGACACGACGGCCAAGAGCAGGACTGCTGCGAGCAGTATATAAGTAAAGTGCACGGAGACCAGACGCGGAGAGTACTTCCGCTCTCGGCCACTCGGACCACGCCATAAACTGCTGGTGGCGCATACAGTATGTTTCCTGGATGGGACAGGGAATTCCATTGTGGTGAGGGGGAGGGGGGGGGGGAGAGACCCGCGCTTTTAAATGGCCGCTCTCGCCACGCGTGTCGTGCAGGGGGGCGCATCGATTCGCCACAACTCAGGCGAACGGCGCCCACACAGAACAGAGGCTTCCTTCCTTTCCATTCCATTTCCTGTCGCCCACGGCAAGTGCCGCTGCGCCTGAAACATTGGGCCGGCCACCGCCTCGCTCCCGCTGCCTCATGTTTCGTTCCGTCGCGCTGTCGCCGCACCAAGTCCTCCGTGTGCGATCTCGGTAGTGCAGCGCCGTAACGCAGCCAGTTTCTATTCGCATATTTACCAGTAAGTGTCGTAAAAACAGTGCACGTAACTGGGGAAAATCTTTGAGAGGAATCTCCTATTACAACCCACGTTTTATTTTCCCTTCTAGAACTACCAGTTTAATAAGTCACAGCTGCAAAATACTAACGCCAATTCTTTACAGACGAATGGAAAAACTGGTAGAAGCCTACCTCGGGGAAGATCAGTTTGGATTCCGTAGAAATATTGGAACACGTGAGGCAATACTGACCTTACGACTTATCTTAGAAGAAAAATTAAGGAAAGGCAAACCTACGTTTCTAGCATTTGTAGACTTAGAGAAACCTTTTGACAATGTTGATTGGAATACTCTCTTTCATATTCTGAAGGTGGCAGGGGTAAAATACAGGGAGCGAAAGGCTATTTACAATTTGTACAGAAACTAGATGGCAGTTATAAGAGTCGAGGGACATGAAAGGGAAGCAGTGGTTGGGAAGGGACTGAGACAGGGGTACATCCCGATGTTATTCAATCTGTATATTGATTAAGCAGTAAAGGGAACAAAAGAAAAATCCGGAGTAGGAATTAAAAACCATGGAGAAGAAATAAAAACTTTGAGGTTCTCCGATGGCACTGTAATTCTGTCAGAGACAGCAAAGGACCTGGAACAGCATCTGAACGGAATGGACAGTGTCTTGAAAGGAGGGTATAAGATGAACATCAACAAAAGCAAAACGAGGATAATAGAATGTAGTCGAATTAAGTCGGGTGATGCTGAGGGAATTAAATTGGGGAATGAGACACTTAAAGTAGTAAAGGAGTTTTGTTATTTGGGGAGCAAAATAACAGATGATGGTCGAAGTAGACAGGATATAAAATGTAGACTGGCAATGGCAAGGAAAGCGTTTCTGAAGAAGTAAAATTTGTTAACGTCGATAATAGATTTAAGTGTCAGGAAGTCGTTTCTGAGAGTGTTTGTATGGAGTGTAGCCATTTATGGAAGTGAAACATGGACGATAAATAGTTCGGACAAGAAGAGAATAGAAGCTTTTGAAATGTGGTGCTACAGAAGAATGCTGAAGATGAGATGGGTAGTTCACATAACTAATGAGGAAGTGTTGAATAGTATTGAGGAGAAGAGGAGTTTGTGGCACAACTTGACAAGAAGAAGGGACCGGTTGGTAGCACATGTTCTAAGGCATCAAGGGATCACCAATTTAGTACTGGAGGGCAGCGTGGAGGGAGAGGGAGACCAAGAGATGAATACACTAAGCAGATTCAGAAGGATGTAGGCTGCAGTAGGTACTGGGAGATGAAGAAGCTTGCACAGGATAGAGTAGCGTGGTGAGCTGCATCAAACCAGTCTCAGGACTGAAGACCACAACACACAAATTTAAATATTAGGCCACGCTTTCCGAACACATTTGTCTGGAGTGTAGCCTTGTGCGACAGTGGAAAGTGGATGATAAGTAATTCAGACAAGATGTGATGCTACAGAAGAATGCTAAAGATTATTCTTCTTCACTTGCAAAAAGGTGCAGTTGGGGAGAAAGTAATTCAGTTGTTCACTTCCGTCCAGTGATGTGCTCCGGACGTTCGTCCTCAGAGATTTGTTCCTCAGGTTAAGGCCTTTGTTCTGTATGAACAGACTTCGTCGTGGAGTGCCATCAATGAATGAGCGAGTCAGCTACTTGTGCTTGCTTTGACCGTCAAGCGTTATTTTTCTCCCAAAATAGCAGAATTTCTTCCCTCTGTGGCCTACGTGAGCCCCAGTTTTGATGTTCAAGTATTTTTTTCTTCTTTTCCTGTTGGCTGTTTCAATGCGCCCCTACACAGATTCCATTCTTGTGCCAACCTCTTCATCTCAGAACAGCACTTGCAGCCTACGTCTTCCCTTATCTGCCGCTACAGTTTTTACTCTCAACTGGTCCCTCTAGTAAAATGGTTCAAATGGCTCAGAGCACTATGGGACTCAACATCTGAGGTCATCAGTCCGCTAGAACTTACAACTGCTTCAACCTAACTAACCTAAGGACATCACACACATCCATGCCCAAGGCAGGATTCGAACCTGCGACCGTAGCGGTCGCGCGGTTCCAGACTGAAGCGTCTAGAACCCTCGGCCACACCGGCCGCCCTCTCTAGTAGTACGGAAATTATTCCTTCATGCCTTGACACTTGTCCTATCATCCTGACCTTTCCTGGTCAGTGCAACCAACATGTTTCCTTTCTTGGTCAATTCTGCGGAGAAATTCCTCATTCCTTAGCTTATCAGAACACCTGATTTTCAGAGTTCTGTAGAAACCTGTCAAATGCTTCGATTCTCTTCTGTTCGTATTTTCTTACCGCCCATGCATCACTATGATACTGCTCCGAACGTATATCCTCAGAGATTTCTTTCTGTGATTCAGACCGATGTTTGACACTAGCAGACTTCCTTTTACCAGGAATGTCCGTTTTTCCCGTGCTAATCTACTTTTTATGTCCTTTTTTCTCTTTTTTCCAATATGGAATAATTCCTTAATTTCATCTACTTCGGGGTCCCCAATTTTGATGTTAAATTTATTGCTAATCTAATTTCTGCTATTCTTTATTACTTTCGTCTTTCTTCAGTTTACTCTCAATCCATATTCTGTACTCATTAGTCTGTTAATTCTGTTCAGCAGCTCCTGTAATTTTTTTTCAGTCTCACTAACGATAGCAATGTCATCATCGGAATCCATTCACTACGAATTTTGGTCTTACTCTTGAATCTTCCTTTTATTTCCGTCGCTGGCTCTTCGATGTCTGTTACACCCTTTCTAATTCGAGCATTTCGTTCTTAATCATTCGTTCTTGTTGTTCCCTCTTCGTTTTTGTACGTATTATGTATTACCCTTTTCTATGGTATACACCTCTTATTCTAAGAACTTCAAAACTTTTGGTTCATTTTATGTTGTCGAACGTATCATTTAGGCTGTCCACTCGTACGGAAGTGTCTTCATTTTTCTTAGATCTTGTTTCCATTATGAGGTACAATATCAGAATTGCCTCTCTGGTGCCTTTATTTTTTCGGAAAGCCAAACTGGTAATCATCCAACAGATGTTAGTTTTCTTTTCCATTCTTCTGCATATTATTATTGTCGCCAGTGATTTGGATGCATGAGCCGTTAAGATGACTGCGCGATAGTTCTTACACGTTGCTATCTTGCGGACTATGTCGCATACTTAAAAGGGAACCTCCCCATCGCACCCCCCTCAGATTTAGTTATGAGGTGGCACAGTGGATAGGCCTTGAAAAACTAAACACAGACCAATGGAGAAAAGAGGAAGAAGTTGTGTGGAACTATGAAAAAATAAGCAAAATATACAAACTGAGTACTCCATGCCAAGATTGGCAACATAAAGGATAGTCTGAACTCAGGAGCGCCGTGTTCCCGTGGGTAGCGTGAGCAGCTGCGGAACGAGAGGTCCGTGGTTCAAGTCTCCCCTCAAGTGAAAAGTTTTTCTTTATTTTCGCAAAGTTATGATCTGACCATTCGTTCATTGACGTCTCTGTTCACTGTAATAAGTTTAGTGTCTGTGTTTTGCGACCGCACTGCAAAACCGTGCGATTAGTAGACGAAAGGACGTACCTCTCCAATGGTAACCGAAAACATTTGATCGCAAGGTCATAGGTCAACCGATTCCTCCACAGGAAAACACGTCTGATATATTCTATACGACACTGGTGACGGCATGTGCGTCACATGACAGGAATATGTTGTCGACCCACCTAACTTGTACACTTGGCGAATGGGTAAAAAGATTCTTCTACATTGCCCGATTTAGGTTTTCTTGTGGATGTGAGAATTACTCCCAAAAAAGTGATGAAAACGTAAGAGTTTGTGACATAAACTGCAGCAAATGAATGCAACAGTTTCACAGTCGCACACTTTTCCCTGTGCTCTGTCAAAACATATGTTTTTAACGTTTTCAAACTTTTCCGTGAGTAGACCGTCAAATACTGCATATGTCCAAGCAAATCTGAACATGTCCTGGAATTTTGGAGAGCGAAGTTGATTGTGTGTGAGTGCCTGAACTTTGATACTTGTCTGAAAATAAAAAATAAAATTTTACGCTCGACGGAAGACTTGAACCAAGGACCTCTCGTTCCGCAGCTGCTCACGCTAACCACGTGACCACGGCGCTCCTGAGTTCAGATCATCCTTGATGTTGCCTATCTTCACATGGACTACTCATTCTGTATATTTTGCGTATTTTTTTTCATAGTTCCACACAACTTCTTCCTGTTTTTTTCGATTGATCTGTGTTCAGTTTTTCAAGGCTGTCCACTGTGCCAACTTCTAACTAAATCTGAGGGGGGTGCGATTGGGAGGTTCCCTTGTTAGTAAAATACGATGCCATAAAATGGAGCAGCTCTGGACGCCCAATGTCGGAAAAGCATCCCACCTCCTTTACTTCATCCTCCGGTTGAAAAGAAACTGGGGGACGGAGAGAGAGAGAGAGAGAGAGAGAGAGAGAGAGAGAGAGAGTGAGAGTGAGAGAGTGCGACCTCAATTCTCGGCCACTCTTCGCAGGCCCGCCACAAAATGGGCCGCCATGTATTCAGCGGGTGGAGTCGCGGTTTTGTCGGCGCTCTTCGGCGGCTGATCCTTAGCAGCGTGGCCAGGGATCGCGCGAGAGCCTTCCGGTGTCCTGGCGCTATACGGCCACCCACCTTGAATTATTCATCAGGGCCGGGGGACACGGGTGGCGGTTGTAGCGGCTGCCCACACGTCGCCAAAGAAGGCAGCGGGGTCGCCGGACCAGCGATCGAGCAGACGAGGCCTCCCCCGTGCCCTGAACTGCGGAAGGCGCTGGAATATCTGAGCGAGTGCGGCCGGTCGGACGGGGCACCCAACGCGGTACTTAGGCTTCAGTTCAGGAGCAGGTTAAGATTTACCAATACCTTCAGGTTTACTCGGCGTCAGATACGGATGCTGTTCTTCCGACTTGTTGTTTCCACATTATGCTTAATATTTCGACAACCGATTCAGTCGTCTTGCAAGTTGTGCTGTTATGACTACTCGTTGCCCAGACTCCAGCCGTACTGTGAACTATTTCTGGTCTCGCACCGCTGTTGATATCCTCGAGCCATCGCATTTCGTCACAAATACAGGGTTCGTCAAAAAACTCTATATACGCTTTGAAGCGTCATAGAAAATTTATTTCCCGTTCTACGATGTTAAATTTCTGGAAATGAAAAGCTTAAAGTCCCTTTGGAAAAATAAATGTACTTTGCAAATGTGATTAATGTTCAAACTGGTGGCCTTCACCATCAATACATTTCTGAGTACGAGTCACCACTGATTCCGTACATCGTACCGAAGTGCCCAACGAGATTTCTGCGCACACCGCCCGAATCTCATTCCAAAGTGTGTCCAGGTTACGTGGTTTACGTTTGTAGACCTCAGCGTTTACTGTGCCCCACAAGAAGAAATCCAGCGGCGTGAGGTCTGGAGAGAGTGCAGGAAACTCGATTGGTCCCCTGCATCCTATTCACTGGCCTGGCACATTGTGATCCAGGTATGCTCCCTTTGATAGTGCGGCGGGGCGCCATCTTGGAAATAAATCTCCTCATTACCGTATAATACACGAATGGCAGGGAATATGGAGTCAGCAAGCATTGTTAGGTACGTTTCTCCAGTAACAGTATCTTCAAAGCGGAAATGCTCAATGAGTCCCCTTGCAGACAAACCACACCACACGTTTACACCAGGCAAATTTACAGCCTTTTCAACTGTAATGTGAGGATTATCTTCAGCCCAGTACAAACAATTGTGCCTATTGACAGTTCCATTGAGTTTGAATTGGACTTCATCCGACTAAATTATGCTACCCAAAAATCCCGGTTCACGTCTCACCATCTCCTGAATCCATTCACAAAATTCTAACCTTCGATATGGATCGTCGTCACTTAGCTGTTGCACCGGCCTTGGAATGTACACACGAAACTTGCCTTTCTTCAGAATGCGTAGCACACTACTAGTACTTACATTACTCTCACGTGCCGCTTGCCTTGAAGATTTTTGAGGCGAACGCTGAAACAGTTCCGAGACCGCAGTTGTGGAATCACCACTTGTAGCTGTACGAGGTCGCCCTGATCGACCTTTATGCACATCACACACTGTTACATGAATTCCGAATTTGTCTCGTAGACGTGTAATTGTTAACCTTGAGGGTGGTTCTGTACCATACTCTCTTCTCCACTGTCTTCGAACCGCAGTTACATTCTCAAACTTGCAGTACCACTTAATTATCTGCTTCCGCGCTTCAAAGTTCAAACGCACGTTTGCCCTGTTGCAGTTACTTGCTTGCCATTGCTGCCACCTGTTGAAGAAACATAACATTACTTTCTCACAGATATTTAACCTTGTAGAACGGGAAATAAATTGTCTACGACAGTTCAAAGTGTGTATACATTTTTTTGACGTACCCTATATACTTGTAAAACTAGCGTAAGAAACTACAGACCATCACAGTAGCTTTCGTCAGGGTCATACCCGCATTCCCTTGTAGGTTAGATGTGTTGCATACATGTCAGGCGTTACCTCATAACGAATGCTTTCTTTACTGGATTTCCCTGAAAACCGGTAGTGGTAAAGCGTATAAAAGCTGAGTGAAGATACATAAAAGGTCAAGTAAGCTACGAAATACTTTTGTTCTACATAGTTACACTCCTATCAGTTACTTAACAGTTGTTGTTGTCTTCAGTCCTGAGACTGGTTTGATGCAGCTCTCCATGCTACTCTATCCTGTGCAAGCTTCTTTATCTCCCAGTGCCTACTGCAGCCTACATCCTTCTGAATCTGCTTGGTGTATTCATCTCTTGGTCTCCCTCTACGATTTTTACCCTCCACGCTGCCCTCCAACACTAAATTGGTGATCCCTTGATGCCTCAGAATATGTCCTACCAACCGATCCCTTCTTCTAGTCAAGTTGTGCCACAAACTTCTCTTCTCCCCAATCCTATTCAATACATCCTCATTAGTTATGTGGTCTACCCATCTGTTTACATATAGTAAACAGTATTTATAGCAAAATTAAACCTGACAGTGTTTAATTCGGGTTTTATTCCATAAATGTTGGTATGTGTCATATAACAGAGGGATGCTGTAGTAAACAGTTCAGCATATAGCTCTATAAAATGCAATTTCCTTAACGAAAAGATAAAATAAAAATGGCAGACAAATATATATCAGACGTCACTACAGTGCTTTGTCAGACGTACATAACACATGTCTCCGTTATTCATAAACAACTTCTGCATTTATCAATAATAACAGGAAACTCTTGTCTTTGATCATGACGAAGAAGAACGTTCCATTTAGTACTACATATATATATATTCTGTAAGGATGTAAAATACGTAAGGCTGTAACACAGAATAATGTGCGGTTCTCCCGACCGCTGTGACCGAGCAGTTCTAGGCGCTTCAGTCTGGAACCACGCGACCGCTACGGTCACAGGTTCAAATCCTGCGTCGCGCTTGGATGTGTGTGATGTCGTTAGGTTAGTTAGGATTAAGTAGTTCTAAGTTCTAGGGGACTGATGACCTCAGATGTTAAGTGCTCAGAGCCATTTGAAACATTTGTTTTATGTGCGGTTCTAATTTTGTGCAAAGAAACAACGAAACAAAAGACAGAACAAAGAGAAATGGTCGGCTGCCAGACTCCTCTTACACATTCATTCATGTTTCCTTCCCTAATTATGCTGTAAATACAACCAGTATCCTACAATTTCCTACGTCATTTATATAGTGTACCAAAACTACCGAACTAAAGATTTGGCAGAGCGCAACTCTAGCCAGAAAGAAATGCGGTGCTGAAGACGGTGGTCCACAGAACTTGAACTCTTTCAGACAAAGAGAGCTTCGGCTAAGAACTAAACCACTTACGAACAGTGTCCCGCTGGGATGGGTACTCAGATCGCCAAACTAACTGGCCGTTAGAATCAAAATGAAGAACTCTGAGGAGGAAGTTGAGAGGGTTACGAGTTGAAATGAGCACCAATATTTATACTACACTACTGGCCATTAAAATTGCTACACCACGGAGTAGATGTGCTACAGACGCGAAATTTAACCGACAGGGAGAAGATGCTGTGATGTGCTAATGATTACCTTTTCAGAGCATTCACACAAGGTTGGCGCCGGTGGCGACATCTACAACTTGCTGACATGAGGAAAGTTTCCAACCGATTTCTCATACACAAACAGCAGTTGACCGCCGTTGCCTGGTGGAACGTTGTTGTGATGCCTCGTGTAAGGAGGAGAAAAGCGTACCATCACGTTTCCGACTTTGATAAAGGTCGGATTGTAGCCTATCGCGACTGCGGTTTATCGTATCGCGACATTGCTGCTCGCGTTGGTCGAGATCCAATGACTGTTGGCAGAATATGGAATCGGTGGGTTGAGGAGTGTAATACGGAACGCCGTGCTGGATCCCAACGGCCTCGTATCACTAGCAGTCGAGATGACAGGCATCTTATCCGCATGGCTGTAACGGATCGTGCAGCCACGTCTCGATCGCTGAGTCAACAGATGGGGACGTTTGCAAGACAACAACCATCTGCACGAACAGTTCGACGACGTTTGCAGCAGCATGGACTGTCAGCTCTGAGACCATGGCTGCGGTTACCCTTGACGCTGCCTCACAGACAGGAGCGCCTGCGATGGTGTACTCAACGACGAACCTGGGTGCACGAATGGCAAAACGTAATTTTTTCGGATGAATCCAGGTTCTGTTTACGGCATCATTATAGTCGCGTCCTTGTTTGGCGACATCGCGGTGAACGCACAGTGGAAGAGTGTATTCGTCGTAGCCATGCTCGCGTACCAACCGGCGTGATGGTATGGGGTGCCATTGGTTACCTGTCTCGGTCACCTCTTGTTCGCATTGACGGCACTTTTGAACAGTGGATGTTACATTTCAGATGTGTTACGACCCGTGGCTCTACCCTTCATTCGATCCCTGCGAAACCCTACATTTCATCAGGATAATGCACGACCGAATGTTGCAGGTCCTGTACGGGCCTTTGTGGATACAGAAAATGTTCGACTGCTGCCTGGCAGCACATTCTCCAGATCTCTCACCAATTGATAACGTCTGGTCAATGGTAGCCGAACAACTGGCTCGTCACCATACGCCAGTCACTACTCTTCATGAGCTGTGGTATCGTGTTGAAGCTGCATGGGCAGCTGTACTTGTACACGCAATCCAAGCTCTGTTTGACTAAATGCCCAGGCGTATCAAGGCCTTTATTACGGCCAGAGGTGGTTGTCCTGGGTACTGATTTCTCAGGATCTATGCACCCAAATTGCGTGAAAGTGTAATAACATGTCAGTTCTAGTATAATATATTTGTCCAGTGAATGCCCGTTTATCATCTGCATTTCTTCTTGGTGTAGCAATTTTAATGGCCAGTAGTGTGTATACTGACAAGTAACTTTCAGGTGATGAAATGGGCGTGTGCTTCGGGAGGATAGAGCGGCTGTAAGTTGTCTCGCCGTTTCCGCTTGCCGGCCGGTTTCGCCCTGACTCAGTGAGCTTCCGCGCGCGTGAAAGCGGAACAGCCGTCTTTTAAGACGACACGACGCCTCGAGGCCTCCACGGCCGGACCCACAGCTGCTAATGAGACTGCCGTTGTTCCGGCGCCGTCGCGACAACGGGACTGCGGCAGAACGGTCTCGCGCGCCTCTGTCCGTCCGTTATTTTCCTCCGCACCTCTCTCCCTGCGTATGTAGGCGTATTCAACGCCGATGTCAACGCACGACTGCCACGTCCGCAAATGCGCCACTCACTTTGACTGTGCATTCCTGTTCAGACACCAGCTTCCTCTCAGCGCAGCGTGGTGATGGACGGCTGGAAGGCAGCCGAGGAAAGGCACAACAGACATAACAAGACCAACATCAGCATGTGATGCCGGATGGAGACTCAAACGGAAAACTGAAATGTTCGATACAGCTAAGCCCACTCAAAAATGGCTCAAATGGCTCTGAGCACTACGCGACTTAACTTCTGAGGTCATCAGTCGCCTAGAACTTAGAACTAATTAAACTTAACTAACCTAAGGACATCACACACACCCATGCCCGAGGCAGGATTCGAACGCCAACTCGTCGCCCAGCTATTATTTTCCCTACTGTAATACGGAAACGAAGTAGGTTACGGTACGCTTGGCCGCCCACTGCTTGAATACTGCTCAGCAGTGTGGGATCCGTACCAGAGAGGGTTGATAGAAGAGATAGAGAAGATCCAACGGAGAGCAGCGCGCTTCGTTACAGGATCATTTCGTAATCGCGAAAGCGTTACGGAGATCATAGATAAACTCCAGCGGAAGACTCTGCAGGAGAGACGCTCAGTAGCTCAGTACGGGCTTTTGTTGAAGTTTCGAGAACATACCTTCACCGAGGAGTCAAGCAGTATATTGCTTCATCCTACGTATATCTCGCGAAGAGACCATGAGATGAAATCAGAGAGATTACAGCCCACATGAAATCAGAGAGATTAGAGCCCACATAGAGGTATACCGACAATCTTTCTTTCCACGGACAATACGAGACTGGAACAGAAGGGAGAACCGATAGAGGTACTCAAGGTACCCTCCGCCACACACCGCCAGGTGGCTTGCGGAGTATGGATGTAGATGTAGAATATTTCTGCCGGCCGGGGTGGCCGAGCGCTTCTAGGCGTCCAGTCTGGAGCCCCGCGACCGTTACGGTCGCAGGTTCGAATCCTGCCTCGGGCATGGATGTATGTGATGTCCTTAGGGTACTTAGGTTTAAGTAGTTCTAAGTTCTAGGGGACTGATTGCCCCAGAAGCTGAGTCTCATAGTGCTCAGAGCCATTTGAACCGTTTGTATTATTTCTGGCTTCGTCTGCCATCATATTTAGGATCCAAGAAGCTGTTCCCAGAGCAGTGGAGATGGAAGAAGTATACAGATGACGAAATGTGGTGTGAGGTACCTGTGACAGATGTTAGATTCGGTGCGATTCCCGTGAGAAAGACCGCCTGCATAATGCTACTGTTCTGTGATTGGCTGCTGTGTTCGGAGCAAGGGCGCCAAAACGTTAAAGTGTAGTTATTATTACTAGTTAAACTACTCATTGGAATGACTTCACTTTCTAATATAAATATCTCTCAACAGCTGACTATCAATCAGTCATTTTAGAATAATTAAAAACAATTTAAATCAAAAACAAAAGACTGACGAAATTGCAGACGGAGCACTTCGGAAGCGTTCGGGTCACGACTTTTCTGGTATGGCGCTCGAAGTGTTTCGGGCTGTTCACTCTGGATTAGGCAGTCGAGAAGAACAGACATGTTGTCTGTCGTAGGATGTGTTTCCAATTTTTATTTAAGTTCCTCTTCGTCACTCTGGATTAGGCAGTCGAGATGTACAGTCATGTTGTCTGTGGCAGGATGTGTTTGCCAGTATTCAGTATTAAAAGATTCACTCCGGTAGTCATGAGGCACAGACACGTGCCACAAATAGTCTAAAGATACATTTTCGTGAACATTGTTTGATCATGCACATTGCTGTATCAGAAGGTGTTGTGTTAAGATCATGAAGTCCTCTAGTGTGGCTATATTAAAATACGCGAGTGGCATCCCAAAAAAAGTGATACGTTATTTCAGGACAGAACCTCGCTAAAAGTCAGTTTCAGCCTCAAGATACAGAACCTACGACCTGCGTGCTGTTTTCTGCGCTGGGGACATTAACTTAGCAGGTTAGTGAACTATAACAGAACACAACTTGACTAGAAGAAGGGATCGGTTGGTAGGACATGTTTTGAGGCATCAAGGGATCACCAATTTGGTACTGGAGGGCAGCGTGGAGGGTAAAAATCGTAGAGGGAGACTAAGAGATGAGTACACTAAGCAGATTCAGAAGGATGTAGGTTGCAGTAAGTACTGGGAGATGATGAAGCTCGCACAGGATAGAGTAGCATGGAGAGCTGCATCAAACCAGTCTCAGGACTGAAGACAACAACAACAACAACAACAACAGAACCTTCGTATTCCACACAGTGCAGTGGAAACAACTAGGCGCCTCGCGTGTACTGCATGCACAGAACAAATGTGCTCAGTGACACGTCATCTGCAGTAATGCAGAGGAGGTAAAGGAGGATAATCGCTATTAACACCAGCAATCAGTTCATTCTTCCTTTTTTGCCGCAGTACGTAACTAGACTTCGGGCTACGCAACAGAATAGTATGTCACGAAACCTGTGGTTTCGGATTCGCATTCACATTCTTTGGAATGCCAACTCACAAGCAAACTGTCACCTTTCAACCTAACGTAGACCTCGGGCTAGGCTGCAGATCGGTATGTTAACCGAAACTGAGATTTCGTATTCATATTACCTCCCGGATACCCGAGCGCGTTAACGTGCCACTTTCGTGTTTGGGGAGGGGGGGGGGGCAAGCCTGACCAGCACCGAATCCGCATCGCGGATTAACGACGATGACTGGTGAACTGTCCGTCCTATATATGGTTCTCAGGCTCTTTCCTTCATCCCACTAGGCAATACTGGTGTACTCTCTCCCGTCCCCTCTCAGATACACTTCAAGCATATACAGGGCTATTACAAATGATTGAAGCGATTTCATACATTCACTGTAGCTCCATTCATTGACATATGGTCACGACACGCTACAGATATGTAGAAAAACTCATAAAGTTTTGTTCGGCTGAAGCCGCACTTCAGGTTTCTGCCGCCAGAGCGCTCGAGAGCGCAGTGAGACAAAATGGCGACAGGAGCCGAGAAAGCGTATGTCGTGCTTGAAATGCACTCACATCAGTCAGTCATAACAGTGCAACGACACTTCAGGACGAAGTTCAACAAAGATCCACCAACTGCCAACTCCATTCGGCGATGGTATGCGCAGTTTAAAGCTTCTGGATGCCTCTGTAACGGGAAATCAACGGGTCGGCCTGCAGTGAGCGAAGAAACGGTTGAACGCGTGCGGGCAAGTTTCACGCGTAGCCCGTGGAAGTCGACGAATAAAGCAAGCAGGGAGCTAAACGTACCATAGCCGACGGTTTGGAAAATCTTACGGAAAAGGCTAAAGCAGAAGCCTTCCCGTTTACAATTGCTACAAGCCCTGACATCCGATGACAAAGTCAAATGCTTTGAATTTTCGGCGCGGTGGAGACCATGATCAGCAATTCATGTCATGACCTCCACGCTCTCCCGACTTAACCCCATGCGATTTCTTTCTGTGGGGTTATGTGAAAGATTCAGTGTTTAAACCTCCTGTACCAAGAAACGTGCCAGAACTGCGAGCTCGCATCAACGATGCTTTCGAACTCATTGATGGGGACATGCTGCGCTGGGAGGAACTTGATTATCGGCTTGATGTCTGCCGAATCACTAAAGGGGCACATATCGAACATTTGTGAATGCCTAAAAAAACTTTTTGAGTTTTTGTATGTGTGTGCAAAGCATTGTGAAAATATCTCAAATAATAAAGTTATTGTAGAGCTGTGAAATCGCTTCAATCATTTGTAATAACCCTGTATTTAGAAAACGTTGTCATACTTGCACATGGGATTTGCACTACATGCGAACAGATGGGATTCATATATTCCGTCCTGGGGTGTGAGTAAGATGGCCGTAGACGTTCAGTCTGTTAAAACCCATCGTATGATCGTCACGTTCACATTCGATGTAATGCCAACTCTCAACCAGTCAGCTGCAACCTAGCTTACACGAAGGTCGACGCTACTAGCCAGTGTCACACCACATCTAAGCTTTCGTTTTCTGAGGTACTTTGTCCCGTCGTTACAACTACAAGAAAAGCGTGTTTTTCTCACCAAACGCTTTTCGCTTTATTGAAATAAAGCATCATCAGTGGTCTATAATTGAAGATGATTACAATCTGATTTGTGTACTAGATCAAAAAACAGTCCATTAACAAATTCTCGGTTTTTACGTTCGCTAATTTCTGCTTGGTTTTCGCCTACGTCACAAAATGCCGTCTGCTGGCACGTTTTTGATTCCTTTCTTCGTTAGGCGTTGGTAATTGTGATTTAATTTTACTTTGCTTTGCAGAAATATCCGTTTTTGGCTTATAACACAGCACAATTACTTACACTACTGTTTATTTGTGTACTTCTGAGAGAGTATCGTGTTTTATAGTGTTGCCAACATTGCCGCCTGTGGTAGCGTTCTCGCTTCCCGCGCCCGGGTTCCCGGGTTCGATTCCCGGCGGGGTCAGGGAGTTTCTCTGCCTCGTGGTGACTGGGAGTTGTGTGATGTCCTTAGGTTGGTTAGGTTTGAGTAGTTCTAAGTTCTAGGGGACTGATGACCATAGCTGTTAAAGTCCCATAGTGCTCAGAGCCATTTGAACATTGCCACCAGTTTTTCTTTGATCTGTATCATTTTTCCTCCTCTCTCTGTAGTTCGTTATAGCTGTGTTACTCTATTCAATTATGTTCCTGTGTGTTGATATATTTTGTAAGAGAAATGGAGTAGTGATGGAATTTAAATTTTGTGTGGTGAGTAGAGGATTAGGGAGGGGGGGGGGGGAGGGGAGCAAAGATGAGGTGGGCAGTAAGTGCATAGGTGCATAGTAGTATAATGGAGAGTGAGTTGGAAGAAAAAGGTGAGGGAGAAGAAGTTAAATGAACGGGGGGGGGGGGGGGGGTGTTGAAAGAGGCTGACGGATGAAAAGACTTTTTTATGTGGTTCCTTCCACTTTTTTGTACAGTGTCTGGTTTTAATGTTTATTTGGTGATTCAACAACTGTTTATTTTGTGTTAATGCTTTTTTTATATGGAAGTTTCCTCGGAAACTCACGACGTGTTTGTCCTTACTGATTTTTATTATGTCCATATGCTTCTCAGTAGTGCTGTAATAGCATAGACCACCTGCCGAATCCGCGTCCATTGCGCTAACCACTGCACTACCTCGGTCACCAACTGACTAGAGAGACGCGTCATCGTGTGGGACATGAAAAACTACAAGAAATGGTTCAAATGGCTCTGAGCACTATGGAACTTAACATCTGAGGTCGTCAGTCCCCTAGAACTTAGAACTACTTAAACCTAACTAACCTAAGAACATCACACACATCCATGCCCGAGGCAGGATTCGAACCTGCGACCGTAGCGGTCGCGCGGTTCCAGACTGTAGCGCCTAGAACGCTTCGGCCACTCCGGCCGGCTGAGAAACTACACCTGAACCTAGGAAATGATGTCGCACACCTGAGGCCCATTTACAATACGCGTACCTTTTTGAAGCTGGAGAGGTCTGTGACTAGAAGACTCCCACAAAAAGCCGCCGACATTCTGGTTGGTTGACAAGGTAGCGTCAAGTTGTGCAGGGCCAATTTACGGCTGACTGCCGGCGCGCACAGCCGGGTCGAGGCATCTTTCTTGTTAAGACGAGCTTTCTCGCTAAGTGGGTCTCTTGTTGGAGACAAAGACGTCGCGAATACTCGACTTGCAGCTGCAGTTTCCCTCCACCGGAAAACGACCGGCTCTCTCTCCGTAGCTGGTGCCAAGACTCACAGGCGGACGCAAATTGCTGACCCACAAAGGCAGCGTTCCCCATCGAGTCCCATGTTAATGCTGAACTACAGACATCCTTGAAAAGGCGTACAGGAAGTTAGTGTAATCAGGTACGGCCTGAAAATTTTGTCTCGTCCTTCGTAGAATAAGATATGTTGTATACGGCGTGTCCCAGGAGGGATACGACAGCAACAATCACCCAAAGCAAAAAAGTCTAGTAAATATGGGCTCTAAGGTGCATACCTTAAGAGCGATTAGCACTTTATCTTCGATAAACCTGTGCTTACCTCCATCGGTAACACAAGAACACTTTATACCCACTACAGTAGAAACGTGAGATTACTTACACACACAGAGCGTCTACATCAAACTATGTGTCTGTCGAGTGTAAAATCCTTGACTATGATTAAAAATGATTTTCTAGAAAATATAGAAACTATGAGATAATTAAAATCTAGTTATAGCTCTGTGCATTGACATTCCTCTACGATAACATTAGGGTCCGTTGTCTCGTGGTAAAACCAAAGTGTCTTACCTCTGCAGTATACAGATTCTCCCGTGCACCTTTTATAAGACTGTAAAGTGCTAAATGGAATGAGAGTGGCCGTATCTTTAAAATACGTTGAATGATAATCAGCGAACAATTACTTATTTCAGTTATGTGTGAAGTGCAATGTCACCATTCGCAGCCACACTTTTACCTTTCGTTTCGGACACTAATGTCATAGTAAGAAAATGCGCAACTGCTTGTCAGAACAAAGTGTCTCGTAGTACAGTTTCCTGTTATCTTTGAGACCATACTTCTAGAGATCTGTGGCATATACTCACTACGTACATTGAATTCCGTATGTAGACATATATTGGATAAGGGGAGAATATACAGAGAGACAAAAATTGATGACAAGTATTACGAACAACACAGTGAGCAGAATAACGTGAATGTTATAAAACCCTTGTCGACTTCATAAAGACATAGCCAACCAGGACCTGGCTGTAAGAGCGCCGCTACGGTCGCAGGTTCGAATCCTGCCTCGGGCATGGATGATTTTCACTCTACAACGGACTGTGCGCTGATATGAAACTTCCTGGCAGATTAAAAGAGGTACTGGCGGAATTAAAGCTGGGAGAACGGGGCGTGAGTCGTGCTTGGATAGCTCAGTCGGTAGAGCGCTTGCCCGCGAAAGGCAAAGGTCCGAGTTCGAGTCTCGGTCCGGCACACAGTTTTAATCTGCCAGGAAGTTTCATTCCGTATATAAATTACAGCTTACTGTGTAACTCTAGATGTTCATTAAGGACGTACGATATAGATACACGTCGTTACTTTACCGTCAGAGTATTTTTTGGACTTCCACACATTTTTAAACTGCATAATACTTATTTGAATCTTAAATTAGCAAATCGTTGAGAATATCGAACGCAATTTGGATGCTGCAGCTGCCTCATGCAGAATAACAATTTTATTTCTCTTCTGTACTTCGTGAATTGAATACATTACTCGTTAGATGCACTTTCTGTCTATTCTGCTTGTTGTTATTCCTGTTTTCTGCGTTTGTGAACGTCGCACAAACACTTCTTGTTCGTGTGATGCACCCGCCACGTCCCCGCCTGGCATGTTCGTTTACTTCGGAAAATTATGTCTACAGACAAGGTTACACTTTGCTTAAAGGATCTGGAACTAATCCTGAAGTCAATTGGCTGTATACATTAAATATTTTTAATTCAGGCTTCTGAATGGCCAAAAATTGAAATTCCTTTGCTTGTAATGTACTGTGCAGTAGTGACTGGTTAGCTATCTACGCTGAATATTTCAAAAATGATAAATAATGCAGTGCATTTTATCTAAACGAATTAATGCAGTATTTACACACAGAATGTACATGAAGTCCGGGAACGCTTTCAACTATTTATTGCACAAGAACCAAACATTGTACAGATATCATACGTATGTCATTTTGAAGAGAAACCATGAAAGTTTTTTTTTTTTTAATCTATACCGACACAGCGTAGTTTGGTAATTTGCCGACAGTCAACGCTAGTCGAAAACATGGCGAGCTCAGGTGCCGAGCGAGCTTTCTGTGTGTTGGAGTTCGACAAAAACAAGTGTGCTACAGGTGTTTAACGCATGTTTAGAACCACGTACGGTAAGAAGCCACCAACAAGGAAGGCCATATACCACTGGCACAACAAATTCGTTACGACGTGTTGCTTGTGCCCGGCAAAGAGAGGCGGACGTCCCAGGGTGAGTGAAATGAATGTGGAGCCCGTACGAGAGATAACTGTTTCATAACGAGAGATAACTGTTTCATGAAATGGCCTCACCGAGCACCAGATCTCATTCCGTGTGACTTCTTTCTGTGGGGACACATTAAAGGTCTGGTGTATGTACCGCCTCTACCACGTGATGTAGCAGAGCTCCGGGAGAGAATACGGGAAGCGACTGCCACAGTCGACGATGCCATGCTGGGATGGGTATTGCAAGAATTCGATTACCATATTGACGTCTGCCGGGTCACTCGTGGTTAGCATAGCGAATATTTGTAAAAAAGAAACTTTCATACTTTTTCTTCGAAATGCAAGACGTATGACATCTGTGCAATGTTTAGTTCTTGTGCAGGAAATAACTGAAATTGTTCCCTGACTTTATGTACACCCTGTATTTTACCCACAGTTACTAATTTGACATTGTAAATGTCACTCGAAAATGTCAAAGTTTATTAACTTTGGGTATAATAGAAGATGTGCGAAAGCCCAAAACGCATATTGGTGTGAATAAAAATACATAAAACGTAGCTGTATTTCGTAAATTAATTTTCGTTTCAAATGTGTACTCGGTTCCTTACTACTTGCTCAGTGTACGGATTAAATGACCTCCTTTTCAACCTGTGCATTCTGTTCGTGTTGTTGGACTTCTACAACTACAGTCTCATTTGTTACTGTAGATAATCTTGCGCTGTCCGTGTTTTATTTCTGATAACTTCAGAATTCCGAAGGCTATATTCCAGTCGATTCTGTGCCACCAAGTTGCGGACTCGTAACTGGTCTGGTGAGACTTCTAGTGGCACTCGCTGCTGGCTGCGGTTCTTCAGAGGGCATTCCAGTAGTCCCCCGCGCGGGCAGCTTCGCATCGCCTGGTGAATAATTCACGCCGGCCGGCGCTAATGCCGTGATGGCTCTCTAGCGACACCTAGCGGACCGCCACTGGCGGAAAACCACCTGTTGCTGCGGTCGCCACCGCACAGGGGGCGGTCGCCCCGGATTCGAACCCTGGACTGCACGGGAAGCGTAGCCTGTAAATAGTAGGGATAGTGAGTATCACTGAAACAACCGCTTTTCGGTTATACCTTTTTTTCCTTCAGCGCCAGTTTAATCTGAGTGTTAAAACCGTTCAAATTAACCCGTTTCTGAAAGAACCGATTTTCGTTTTTATCCTGTAATAAACGTAGAAATCGAACAAAGATTGAAAACTTTTGACTTACTCAAAGATACATAGAATAAAAATATGAAATTAAATAGACAATAAAAAAAGCTTAGTCCGTCCACCGTTCGCTGCTTTTCTCGAAAAGTGATGAGTAGCTGAATACCAGAAAAATCATCAGTATTTCCTACTGATTCAAATATTTTGAAACTATGTTCAAAAATCATGTTGTAGTGGAAGATCAGGTACCGCTATTCGAGCATTACAAATAGTCAGTTATAAGGGATAAAAACTGATGTTGGAGAAGTCAATTTTTGTGTTAATATGTCCGTTTTCAAGGACTAAAAAGCAGATAAAGGCATTTATCGTAGACACAGGCAACAGATAGGCTGTAATTTTTATTGCAGACTGTCGAAGAATTGCTTGGTTTTAAGTTTTCTCCTTTGCAAGTTTGTTGCGGCTCCTCCCGTACTTACAGACCAGATACGGCAAATCTTGCACACTGGATGTACTTGCGTACCATCCAATAGGTCACGCCACGTGGTAACAGATACATAATTGTCCCAGCAATGCTCACCAACTCTTATACCACGTGTTTGTTGCTCGTTTCTGTCGGCACTGTTATTAAAATAGCACTTATCGCGTTTCCTATTTTCTGTAGCAACATAGTATTCCAAAGCAATGGAAGTTTTACAAAAAAAATTAATCGTTTCTTAAAAAAGGTTTACTTAAAAAACAAAAATTCTAGCCATGCTGTTATGGCTAATTGATGTGCCTGCTTTTTTACCTGATTATTAGTAAAAAATAAAAAACTTTTCCAACCGAGACCAAACAAATACCGAAAAAATACCGGTTCTTCAAAAGTAAAACACCGGTATCGGCTTTAATCCCTCGGTTTTTCCCATCCCCAGTAAATAGCCCACCTCTCCTCTTCCCCCACCACCACCACCACCACCACCACTACCACTTCCCATCCCCGAGTCACACACACACACACACACACACACACACACACACACACACACACACACACACGTAAAGGTAAGTGGTCCGGCCGCGTAATAAAACTCGACGACATGCATGTTCCCGCTGGGGAGAAGAGCTGCCACGTCATTTTCTTCACGAAAGCCATTAAAATTCAGAGGCTTCACAATAGTTTTAAAGAGAAAGAAGGAATTCTCAAGATAAATTGAGCCTCTTTCCTGTGCTGGAGCGAACGTCCGTTTCGAGTTCAAAATTGGTTCAAATGGCTCTGAGCACTATGGGACTTAACTGCTGTGGTCATCAGTCCCCCAGATCTTAGAACTACTGAAACCTAACTAACCTAACGACATCACACACATCCATGCCCGAGGCAGCATTCGAATCTGCGACCGTAGCGGTCACGCGGTTCCAGACTGTAGCGCCTAGAAGCGCACGGCCACCCCGGCCGGCCCGTTTCGTGTAACAAGGTGAGAAATCACAGCGTTAATGAGCGGGGAAAAGGCCGTCAGACGTTCGCGCGGCAAGTACATATGAAGAGTGGAAATGTCAAATGTTCTAAAGTGGCGTTTTTTTTTTTTTACTAAAAAACGCATTTTCAGTGCTAGTGTATTCTCGGTACTCTGTTACATCTCCCTAAACATGTTCCAAGTGGCAAATCATGGAGAAAACGCATAATTCAAATAATAAAGTATGGCCAAAACAGAAAAATTCTGCGTAGGGCGCTGCTTCTCTCTGGAGTCTGAAGTGTCAAGCGTCAAGGTTTTCTCTAATTAGTGGCTGGGCAAATTATGTGGTAAGTACAAAGTGTGTAAGCGTTTTTTGTATCAGTAAAACATCTTTGTAATGGCAGAAGATAATTTGGGTTTCAGAACTAGTAAAAAAAAATTGAAGCGGACAGACAAGAGTTTGTGTGCCTGAAAATGTTATGAAAAGCCATTTATTTCTGATCAGTACAGGGAGCTCCACAGTAAACTTCATAAAACTTGATCCCAAGAACGGAGGTGTGTAGGGAACACGAATTAATATTGATAGACTTTCTGTGAATTTAGCTTTACTTTTCTATTGTAAAAGTTTAAAAGGTATTATGTACACGTGAATGGACTGTGACAAGATCTGGAACAACAGGTATAAACGTACTAGGGAATGTATAAAAACTCCGATATTCTGCACTGCTAGTCTCTAGCCGAAATCTGGGTCTTTTTTAACAAAGCTTGTAACCTCCCCACAAAATAAAATAAATAATATGAGTAAGATTCTAATTTAGCGTAACCTCAAAACAAAATTCTTTCACAGTGTAACCTTCCTACAAAATTCTTTTCACATTAACCTCCACACAAAAGTCTTTCTGATTTAATCTAAGCTCAAAATTCATTCACATTTAGCGTAACCTCAAAACAGAAAAATTCCTAAACCTCTTAACAGTAAAAATTATAATTATGTCGTTCACATTCAGTGTAACGTCCCAATAAAAAATAAATTCAGTAACCTGGTAATAAAACAATGTAACTAACCTCTCAATTAAATTGTCGATCACTTATGACTTTTCAATAATTCACTGTGAATTTAACCTGGTAAATTTCGGACGAGAGCAGTGCTGCGTCATGGCCCTGAAAGATCATTCTGAATAAAAAAAGGAAAAATTCTTACCTCAATGAAGTCGCCGGATATATCTGCTCTTACAATAAATTTTTCCGGCACAGCTCTGTGCAATGCTGGCCGACATATGTCATTTATGAAAGGAAGCAACTGATTTTTCTATTGCAATAATCGGGATGATCATGGATAGGAGAAATTAGTAAATTCTTTAAATTGAAATGAATGGTTGTTAAAAGTTACTTTTTATGAGGAAGATTATTATTACGAGAGTTTTAAAACATTTACGTGCGACTTGAGATAACATTACTACATGTGCGCGAGGCTGCTTTTTACCTTATACAATAATACTCAGGCTCCGGCATCGCTGCACCGCGACCGGGCCAGCCAACACGATACACCATACCAGACCAGAGCAGACTCCAGACTAGCAACAACTTACTGCTACAGCTACACAGTTCCTACTGCAGTCAACACTGCTCTCTGGTCAGAGATTCTCTTATACCTTGCGTATTGCAGGCAGCGTATGAGCAATACATCGATATTACATCTGCTCGGACCTCTTACAAGCTGGAAAGAAAAAGACGACTAATTGGTTCTGTCTATCATTTTGAAGGTATGAGATGGAATTTGACTTCAGTTTTACAAGTTAGATCATTACTGCTGTATTTCTGTACTTGTATTACTGCAAATAAAACGTAGTCCCCAAGTTTTCACTCTAGCAATACCAAAACATTTTCCGTGACGCGCGTTACCATTGGGGCCGAGGGAGGGGTTACTTTACGCCAGTCCTCAAAAAATGTTTTAATAAATCGTTGACTTTTGTTGAACTATATTGACAACATACGTTTTAAACAGGTACTGATGTATAAGTAGAGTCTAGAACACGGAAATACCTCTTAGCACACTCTTAGCGATATTAATGCACTTTCTGGTCCCGCTGGAAGTTCGTGTCCTCCCTCGGGCATTTTGTGTGTGTTTGTCCTTAGGATAATTTAGGTTAAGTAGTGTGTAAGCGTAGGGACTGATGACCTTAGCAGTTAAGTCCCATAAGATTTCGCACACATTTGAACATTTAACGCACTTTCAATAACATAACGCGTACTACCGACTTCATGAGCAGTAGAGAAAAATTTTAAAAAGCCATATTTCGTTCGTTGTTGTTGATTTTTATTCACAGTATACGTTTTAGAGAGATATTGATATGTAAGGTAAGTCCTCAACGTGGAAACACTGAATACGACATTCACTGGTGGAAGTGACATCTACTAAAGAGACTTAAATTTTTTCATTAAGTTTAACAGAAAAAATTTAAATCATATGTGGAATCTGGTACAGGAATTGATTAAAAACTATTTCAAAGTTTTGACATATAAAGTATTTGATGAGATTACAATATTTTCTGAAAGTGGGCATTAAGTAACCCACCCCTCCTCTCCCTTTATTAGTGCGAGGTTTAACGACGCTTCAAACGAAAACTTTTTTACTGACACACAGAACCAGTTCCATAATATGGCACCTAGAACGACTTAATTTTTTTTTTTTTTTTTTTTCGCTGATGATTCGAGCTTTGTAATTCTGTAGTATCAGAATACCTTCTCAATTTTTCGAGTAGAAATCAGTTACGCACAATGAGAGACACACTGTTTGTTGATCCTCCTGGCAAATGTGAGCTTTGATACATCGAACTGTTTACATTTCCACTTTTCGTATGCTCTCCGGTCACTGGTTCAACTCCAGTCTGGCACCGTCAATCGAAGGTGAATCTTTGACAACGCGAGCCAATAGTAACAGCGGAACGGAAAATCAGAAAAACAAACTTCGACCGAAGATCACATGTCGAAAGGCAACAGGCAATACAGCAATACATCATGTCCAGAAACCGGCAGTATTTAGTTATTGAAGAAACTCATATGTCATTAGTCAGCTAAAAAAAAAAAAGATCCCAATTACTTCAAGAGATTAGTGTTACGTCACTGACTTCAGCTGTATTTCATTCACACCACGAACACCTTATTAACGAAAGTGTGATCGTACAGGGTATCAAGCGAAATATGTGGCTGAATTGAGGTTTGCTTGATGACAAATTGCCTTGGGACCAATGCTGCTCTTGTTGTATATTAATGGCCTGTCAGGGAATAGTAACGACTTCTTGCATGTGATACAGCTGCACAAATATTCAGGCAGACCGCGGTAAGATTTTAAATTGGCATCTAGCATTAATTTCGTCAAGTGTGCAGAAATATAAAGCTGAACACTTGTAGCATACCATAATGCCCTGAGACAATCTGTATATTTGTGGCGCGCAGTCCGGAACCGTGCGACTGCTACGGTCGCAGGTTCGAACGCTGCCTCGGGCATGGATGTGTGTGATGTCCTTAGGTTAGTTAGGTTTAAGTAGTTCTAAGTTCTAGGGGACTGATGACCAAAGCTGTTAAGTCCCATAGTACTCAGAGCCATTTGAACCATTTTGTATATTTGTGGCCTTGTAGTCTGTCTGTAAACTATGTGCAGAATACGAAGAGGAGGTATCTGCCGAGTAACGAGCGTTCAGTCGTCTCTAATGTTGTAACAGCGTGTGTTAAGGAGGCGACACAGAGAGAACTGTATGCTAATTTTACCAGTCCCAATCAAAGGGCTGCAATTTATGCAAACGTCAGCCTCGCCACATAAGGAAGGAACGCGAAAATAAGCCGCATCGTTTACTGGAATCGCCACGAAAGAAAACTAATAATTTCGGGAGGAAACCCATCGTTATAGCCAGGTGCATACGTGTAGCTCTGCTGATATGCCGCTTTTGACGTGCAAGTATGCAGAAGGTCGGGCCCCGCCACTTGGAAGTCGTCGCGCGTTCGGTCTTAACGGTCCGGCGCCACGGACGCAGACCGTTGGGCATGGCGGCGAGCACCGTTCATACAGTTCTGTGCCGCGGCGTGACGTCACGCCATTGGCCGGCCGCGTCCACATACTTCGGCGCACGTCTGTCGTACCAATCGCTGGGCGGAACCTAGCCGTCGCCTAAATACCTGGCAAGTGCAGCTCCGGAAGCACTGAGGCTGTATGCCACGTGAGCAGCGAATGCGGGATGATTCAAAAAGAAGAATGAATTTTATCCATAGTGGATGCTGTCGAACTCCGTGACTGTCCCTTAATGGGGTTGTAGAAAATATCCGCTACATTTGAACATTTAACGCACTTTCAATAACATCTTATAGAATTCTTAACTGTGGAGTCCCTCAGGGAAGCAATATTGGGCCTGTTTTGTTTATTGTGTACATCAATGATATAACAATTCCACAAAATTCAAACCTAGTAAATTATGCTGATGATATCTCTGTCATACGTTGGTGCTCTACAAAACAGTTAGCTGTGCAAAATAATGCAGAGAACATAAGCCTCTTCACATCATATCTCACTAAAAACAAATTGGCACTAAATAAGAACAAGAAAATTCTGATGGAGTTTCTACTAAATTATAAATCAAGACAAGTCGATATAGAACCAGAGGTATCAGTTGAAATAATTGATGAACATAAATTCCTGGGTATTATAGTAGATGAACATCTTACATGGAAGGAGCACATAAGCTACATGTGTAAAAAAAATCTCCTGTAACACCTAACTGCTGAAACACCTTTCTATTATAATAGTGCAACCTGTTTTAAGACAAATCTATTTTGGAATTATACACTCCCACCTGCAATACGGCATTGAGATTTGGAGTGGGGCAGCAATGGTATATAAGGATAGGGCTTTTAGAGCACAGAAAAGAGCAATTAGGATTAATATGTAATAATAGTAAGTGTCAGTCCTGTAGAGAATATTTAATTAGGTATAACATACCAACAGTGTATTCTTTGTATGTTCTCAGATCTATACTCTTTCTAAAATAAGATATAGAGCGTAGTGTAATCAATAGTGAAATCCATAATTATAATACAAGAAAAAGAGAGGACTACCACATAAAATTTAGTAATAAAAGAGCTGCAGATCATAGTCCATTTTCTGCTGGAAGACATTTTTACAACAGATTGCCAAATAATATAAAATTGTTAAAAGGAAACATATTTAAGACAAAATTAAAGCAACTGTTAATTGATAGATGTTTGTACTCCATTTATTCGCCACACGACCGGTTTCGCGCTTGCGCCCATCTTCAGGTGTTTATACATTCATGTACATGTTTGTACTGTTGGAGATCACTGTATAAATACAAAAAAATTATTTGCTGGTGACTACACAGATATAAGTGGGACAATTGTAAGTGGAAAGGCAGCATTTGACGAAAGCTGGCCGGAGTGGTCGTGCGGTTCTAGGCGCTACAGTCTGGAACCGCGAGACCGCTACGGTCGCAGGTTCGAATCCTGCTTCGGGCATGGATGTGTGTGTTATCCTTAGGTTAGTTAGGTTTAAGTAGTTCTAAGTTCTAGGGGACTGATGACCTCAGAAATTGAGCCCCATAAAGCTCAGAGCCATTTGACGAAAATATATCTGTACTTATAAAAAGATGAAGGACCATTATTACAGTTACACTGTGGTGATAGTTTTGCCACTTAGTTACACACTTATGGTCCTAGATCCAAGTTTTCCGTCAAAAATGTGAATAAAAAAAACCATAATGTGTGTCAAGAAATGTCGCAGTCTGTAATAGCTTTTTAAATTTCTATATATGCAACACCTCTGCGCTTCCTGTGGCTAAGTTCTTTGACCAGAACCTACAAGTTTCGGTGTAACATCTTTACATCTGCTACATCTAAGTTCTAAGTTCAGCCCACATGTTTGTATGTAAACATAGTGTATATCACGAGTGCACATCATAATAGTGTAATATGGAGCTATACTTGCTAAAACTGATATATGGACGTGAAAATGACCATATGTGTGTAACTAAGTGGTAAACCTATCACCACAGCATAACTGTAATAATGGTGCTTCATCTTTTTGTAAGTACAGATATATTTTCGTCAAATGCTGCCTTTCCACTTACGATTGTCCCACTTGTATCTGTGTAGTCACCAGCAAATAATTTTTTTGTGTTTATACAGTGATCTCCAACAGTACAAACATGTACATGAATGTATAAACACCTGAAGATGGGCGCAAGCCCGAAACTGGTCGTGTGACGAATAAACAACCTTTTATTGTGACTGGTAGCTGATATTTTTCAACAACCCCTCAAAGAGAGGAACCGGTTTCAGTTGTTTATTACACACAAATTATGAAAGATTGAAACTCATTGCGCATGTCATTGGATAGAGGAAGACTCCGAGTTTTATGCACGCCCGGACACCGATCATGCACTCAACATGAGCACCATGCGATGCTCAAGAAACACCATAACGGTAGTCCATTTCATTCCACACACAAATCAACAAGTTCCCGTTTATTGACTCGACAGATTCAACAGTTCTATTTCTCAGCTCTCGAAGAGTAACTGTCATATGCGGGACCACAGAAAAAAAACGCGAGGGAGGCCAAAAGCAGTGATCAAGTCTTATCCTCCACCTGTTCCAGTCCGACGTTGTAGGGTCGTGGTGTTAACGCCGCACCTCAAGCTGGAAGTGATGCGGGCGCCGTCATCCGTAAAAATGAAATCATTGCAATCGTCGTGAAGTTGAGTAAACAGCCAGTTTTGCAGCATGCCCAGGTATGACATTCCTGCCACAGTTTCCTCAGCAAGAAAGGGAGGTCCATAAACTTTGTGGGCAGAAACGGCACAAACACACATTCAGTTTCGGTGAGTCTGTTTCAAGTGCGACAACGGGGCCAGTATTTTATGACCCCCAAATTCTTACATTATGCCGATTTACCATTGTAAGTAGGCTGTTAAGGTTTTTATGTTAGTAGCGCTCTGTATGAAAATCTCTGACTGTGCTGTGTGCAGTCTATGGCTGGTTGGCATTGTTGGAATATTTGCTATTGTAGTGTTGCGCAGTTGGATGTGAACAGCGCGTAGCGTTGAGCAGTTGGAGGTGAGCCGGCAGCAGTGGTGGAAGTGGGAAGAGAGATGGCAGAGTTTTGAGAGCAGACGATCTGGACGTGTGTCCATCAGAAAACTCTCCCATATTTCGCGATAATACAAAACGTGCTTGCTTTCTTTGAACTTTTTTGATGTACTCCGTCAGTCCTATCTGATAAGGATCCCATACCGCGCAGCAGTATTCTAAAAGAGGACGGACAAGCGTAGTGTAGGCAGTCTCCTTAGTAGCTCTGTTATATTTTCTGAGTGGCCTGCCAATAAACCGCAGTCTTTGGTTAGCCTTCCCCACAACATTTTTTGTCTGTCCTTTCCAATTTAAGTTGTTCGTAATTGTAATACCTAGGAATTTCGTTGAATTTATGACTTTTAGATTAGACTGATTTATTGTGTAAACGAGGTTTAGCAAGTTCCTTTTAGCACTCATGTGGATGACCTCACACTTTCCGTTATTTAGTGTCAACTGCCACTTTTCGCACCATTAAGAAATTTTTTCTAAATCGTTTTTCAGTTTGTTTTGATCTTCCGATGACTTTATTAATCGATAAACGACAGCGTCATGTGCAAACAACCGAAGACGGCTGCTCAGATTGTCTCCCAAACCGTTTATTCAGGGTGTTACAAAAAGATACGGTCAAACTTTCAGGAAACGGTTCTCACACACAAATAAAGAAAAGATGTTATGTGGACATGTGTCCGGAAACGCTTAATTTCCATGTTAGAGCTTATTTTAGTTTCGTCAGTATGTACTGTACTTTCTCGATCGCCGCCAGTTGGCCCAATTGAAGGAAGGTAATGTTGACTTCGGTGCTTATGTTGACATGCGACTCATTGCTCTACAGTACTAGCATCAAGCACATCAGTACGTAGCATCAACATGATAGTGTTCATCACGAACGCGGTTTTTGCAGTCAGTGCAATGTTTACAAATGCGGAGTTGGCAGATGCCCATTTGATGTACGGATTAGCACGGGGCAATAGCCGTGGCGCGGTACGTTTGTATCGAGACAGATTTCCAGAACGAAGGTGTCCCGACAGGAAGACGTTCGAAGCAATTGATCGGCGTGTTAGGGAGCACGGAACATTCCAGCCTATGACTCGCGACTGGGGAAGGCCTAGAACGACAAGGACACCTGCAATGGACGAGGCAATTCTTCGTGCGGTTTACGATAACCCTAATGTCAGCGTCAGAGAAGTTGCTGCTGCACAAGGTGACGTTGACCACGTCACTGTATGGAGAGTGCTACGGGAGAACCAGTTGTTTCCGTACCATGTACAGCGTGTGCAGGCACTATCAGCAGCTGATTGGCCTCCACGGGTACACTTCTGCGAATGTTTCATCCAACAGTGTGTAACTCCTCATTTCAGTGCAATTGTTCTCTTTACGGATGTGGCTTCATTCCAACGTGATCAAGTTGAAAATTTTCACAATAAACGTGTGGGGGCTGACGAGAATCCGCACGCAATTGTGCAATCACGTCATCAACACAGATTTTCTGTGAACGTTTGGGGAGGCATTGTTGGTGATGTCTTGATTGGGCCCCATGTTCTTCCACCTACGCTCAGTGGAGCACGTTACCACGATTTCATACGGAATACTCTACCTGTGCTGCTAGAACATGTGTCTTTACAAGTACGACACAACATGTGGTTCATGCACGATGGAGCTCGTGCACATTTCAGTCGAAGTGTTTGTACGCTTCTCAACAACAGGTTCGGTGACGGATGGATCGGTAGAGGCGGACCAATTCCATGGCCTCCACGCTCTCCTGACCTCAACCCTCTTGACTTTCATTTATGGGGGCATTTGAAAGCTCTTATCTACGCAACCCCGGTACCAAATGTAGAGACCCTTCGTGCTCGTATTGTGGACGGCTGTGATACAATACGCTATTCTCCAGGAATGCATCAGCGCGTCAGGGATACCATGCGACGGAGGTTGGATGCATGTATCCTCGCTAACGGAGGACATTTTGAACATTTCCTGTAACAAAGTGTTTGAAGTCACGCTGGTACGTTCTGTTGCTGTGTGTTTCCATTCCACGACTAATGTGATTTGAAGAGAAGTAATAAAATGAGCTCTAACATGGAAAGTAAGCATTTCCGGACACATGTCCACATAACATATTTTCTATCTTTGTGTGTGAGGAATGTTTCCTGCAAGTTTGCCTGTACCTTTTTGTAACACCCTGTATAGACAAAAAAAAAAAAAAAAAAAAAAAAAAAAAAAAAAAAAAAAAAAAAACATGAAAGAGCCTATAACACTACCTTGGGGAATGCCAGAAATCACTTTTGTTTTACTCGATGACTTTCTGTCAATTCCTACGAACTGTGAGCTCTCTGACAGTAAAGCAGTAAAATGATCTGAACCGCCAGTTAAGAGTGCTAAGTTATGGGCGTGAGACAGCTCCGAACAGGTAGCTCCCGCCCCGAGTCCTGCTACTTAGCGCCCGTGTCTCGCTCCCGAGGCGCAAAGTGGCGAAGGCGGCTGGTGGCGTGAGAATGTCGGACAGGAGGCGGCCTGTTGTCGGACAGGGTGTGTGTTCGTCGGACACGGCGCCTGCGTCGCTCGCTGCCGCCCTGGTGAGCCTTTCCCAGGCAACGCCCTCTTCACACACTGGCTGGCGGGAGGTCCTCCGTCTTCTGCGACAGACAGGCCGGGAACGCCGGGTAGCGCCGCGCGGAACTGATTACCTCCATGTGGGGGGGGAGCGAAGGCAGTGCTGCCCACAGTTCGTTTTCTGGACGAGGTAATTGTTCCGTAGCAGTCCACAATAGAGCACTTGGCGGCGCACCGATTGCCCACTTCCCGACGTAATTGGACTAAGTTTTTGTGTGTTACGCGTCCTTCTCACGGTTGAATAATATTGAAACTAGCCTTTCCCGGATGAGGACTCAGCTACTCATTCTTATTGTTTCCTTAACCAGTTGGGCACTTGTTTCCTTGTTAATGATTCCATGCTACGGCCGCATGTTCGAATCCTGCCTCGGGCATAGGTGTGTGTGATGTCCTTAGGTTAGTTAGGTTTAAGTAGTGCTAAGTTCTAGGGGACGGATGACCTCAGATGTTTAGTAGCATGCTGATGAATAGGAAAAAGAATCCTGTAATGTTTGAATACTCCATCAGTAGTGGAGCGGTTGACACAGTCACGTCGATTAAATATTTGGGCGTAACATTGCACAGCGATATGAAGTGAAGTGGGACAAGCATGTAATGGGAGTTGTGGGGAAGGCGGATAGTCGTCTTCGGTTCATTGGTAGAATTTTCGGAAGATGTGGTTCAGCTGTAAAGGAGACCGCTTATAAAACACTAATACGACCTATTCTTGACTACTGCTCGAGCGTTTGGGATCCCTATCAGGTCGGTTTGAGGGAGGACGTAGAAGCAATTCGGAGGCGGGTTCCTAGATTTGTTACTGGTAGGTTTGATCATCACGCGAGTGTTACGGAAATGCTTCAAGAACTCGGGTGGGAGTCTCTAGAGGAAAGGAGGCGTTCTTTTCGTGAATCGCTACTGAGGAAATTTAGAGAACCAGCATTTGAGGCTGACTGCAGTACAATGTTACTACCGCCAACTTACATTTCGCGGAAAGACCACAAAGATAAGAGAGATTAGGGCTCGTATAGAGGCAGATAAGCAGTCATTTTTCCCTCCTTCTGTTTGGGAGTGGAACAGGGAGAGAAGATCCTAGTTGTTGTACGAGGTACCCTCCGCCACGCACCGTATGGTGGATTGCGGAGTGTGTATGTAGATGTAGATGTAGATGCTGCTCAGAGCCATTTGAACCATTTGTTAACGATTCCACTACAAGTTTATTGCTGAGGAACTCCAGAACGATAAATTTATTTCCAGCAAACTACTGCTTCCTGCTACAACTACAGTTGCTACTACTATTACTATGTGATCAATAATCATCACACGAGAAAACTTCAGTCCCGGAGAAATAAAGTATGTTCATTGACCTCCTGTAACCACTGACGAATCAGAGATGATTCGGAGCTGGCTACTCTCGGCGTGCTTGACTTTCCACAAATACACCACTGTCGCTGTGAAATATTTCACCACATCCAAGCAGCACGCTAACCGACTGAATGAAGATACTGCAGGTGCTTTGAACAGGCTGCTCCGACAGTCAGGAAGGCGCCGGGGGCAGACCAGAAGGTTCGTCAGTGCCCTGCCGGCCCATCTGGCGGTTCACAGAGAGCGACAAAGCTCTGCGCAGCTGGGCGAGCTGGAACAGCCAGGGTTATTGTGTCGTCTGACTCACTATTGGCTTTCACGCATGCAAACAAACCAGTTATCGTTCAATTACTGTTTACTAAGTAGCCGGGAAGACCAGTAGTTTCAGTCATACAAATTTTATTTGACTGGATTTTTAAAAATTAGATACAGTCAGGTTCTAACATGAAATTAGGAATTTTCAGCATTTTTAAAAATAAGAAACAATCGCAGGAGAGCTTCTGTGAAGTTTAGAAGGTAAGAGACGAGGTACTGGCGGAATTAGAACTGTGAGGACGGGGCGTGAGTCGTGCTTGGGTAGCTCAGTTCAAAAATGGTTCAAATGGCTCTGAGCACTATGCGACTTAACTTCTCAGGTCATCAGTCGCCTAGAACTTAGAAGTAATTAAACCTAACTAACCTAAGGACATCACACACATCCATGCCCGAGGCAGGATTCGAACCTGCGACCGTAGCGGTCTCTCGGTTCCAGACTGCAGCGCCTAGAACCGCACGGCCAGGTAGCTCAGTTGGTAGAGCACTTGCCCGCGAAAGGCAAAGTCCCAAGTTCGAGTCTCGGTCAGGCATACAATTTTAATCTGTCAGGAAGTTTCCTATCAGTGCACACTCCGCTGTAGAGTGAAAATTTCATTCTAAGGAACAATCAGGTTCTAACAAGATGGAAGTAGGTATTTTAGCTACTATAAAATAACAATTTTCGATAAAATATTTGCGTAATTCTTAGCCGGGAAGACCACGAGAGAGTGTTACTCACAAACAATTTTGTCTAATTGGGTTTTTAAAATTTGTGTGCAGTCATACCTGAAATTAGGTGTTTTTAGGTGCTATGAAACTAGCGTTTTCGATCATAATTTGACGTAATACGTGTATGTACAACGTTTATTACCTATAAAATGCTTTTTCTATTTCAGTCTCTGATCACAAAATGAATTCTTTAGACGATGACCGGTTTCAGTCTGTATTGACCATCCTCAGATCTTTTTTCCCCATGTCCTAAAGTGATACGGTCATAATGGCATCGTCAAAACATATAAATATAATCAGCATAGCATCACATAATTATTACCTATATTTAATGAGGAAGAAAACAGGTTTTCACCAAAAATCTGAGGTCTACTCATAAGATTTATTGCGCGGGTACGGTGATATACGAAAACACGTCATTCTTGGAATGGTTTATTATAATAATTGCTATAATAAAAGGTCACATAATGATTTATCGATGATTAATGCCTTCGTGTAAGAGTGCTCTCTCAGGAGGGAATTGTTATCATCAATAATTTAGAAATTAAGCGTAAAACACGATTGTTTTGTAATTTTCAGTATGCCGTTTCAAGTTAATGGGACATTAAAAATTTATCAGAACCACGACAACAGTAAGTGTCACTTAACAACGCATCAACGATATAAGCCTTCAGGAGAGAATATGATGACCGAAACATGAGACAAACATTACGCAAGTAATGGCTGTCGTAATGGATAACGTCGTCCTTTCTGGAGTCTAAAGATGGGGTTTCACGTCCCATGACACGCAGAGTTTTCCCCGTGTTAGCATTGTTAAACTGTTCAAGGACTTTCTTACGAACGTAATACAAATCTGTTATTTAATATTATGTTATTTACACTCCGTCTGACTTGAGAACGAAGGAAGAAATAAATATTTAACGATATCCGAGTGTGTGCTTCTACATCTACATATATACTCCGCTAGCCACCAAGCGGTGTGTGGCGGAGGTCATATTCCCCCCCCCCCCCCCCTCCCCCCTCTGTTCCACTCGCGGAGCGCGCGAGAGAAAAACGACTGTCTGAACGCCTCAGTACGAGCTCTTATTTCCCTTATCTTTGAATGATGATCATTATGCGATCTGAAAGTTGGTGGTAATAATATATGCTCTACATCCTCCTTCACGATTGGATTTTGGAATTTATAGAGCAGCCCCTTCTGTTCAGCGCGTCGTCTATCTGCAAGTGTGTTCCACTTCAAACTTTCTAGAGATTTGTAACGCTCTCGCGATGGCTATGTGTACCAACCATAAATCTTGCCGCTCTTCTTTGGACTGTCTCAATCTCTTGAATCAGACCCAACTGGTAAGGATCCCACACAGACGAACAGTACTCTAAGACTGGACGAACTAACGTATTGTAAGCAATTTCCTTTGTTGAAGGACTGCATCGCTTCAGGATTGTACCAGTAAACCGCAATCTAGAGTTCGCCTTACCCGTTACTTGTGTAGTCTGATCATTCCATTTGAGATCATTTCGAATAGTCACACCCAGATAGTTGGCGGATGTTAACGCTTCTAAAGACTGATCTTTTATTTTGTACTCGTACATTAATGGGGATTTTAGTCTTGTTATACGCAGTAGATTACACTTACTAATATTGAGAGATAACTGCCAGTCACTACACCAGGCATTTATTTTCTGCAAATTCTCATTGATTTGTTCACAACTTTCGTGTGATACTACTTTCCTGGGGACTACACCATCATCGACAAACAGTCTAAGGCCGTAGTCAATACCATCAACCAGATCGTTTACGAAAATCGTAAAAAGCAGAGGACCTATTACGCTGCCCTGGGGCACACCTGAAGTTACTCTTGTTTCTGTTGAAGTTACCCCGTTCAGGACGACATACTGCTCCCTGTCTGTTAGAAAACTTTCTATCCAACCGCATGTGTCATTGCATAGACCGTAAGCGCGCACTTTTTGTAGCAAGCGACAGTGCGGAACTGATTCGAACGTCGTTCGAAAGTCGAGAAATATGGCATCAATCTGGGAGCCGGTATCTAGAGCCTGTTGTATATCATGCACAAAAGGGCCAGCCGTTTCTCGCATGACCGCTGTTTCCTAAAACCGTGCTGGTTTCTGCAGATGAGCTTCTCAGAGTCTAGAAAGGTCATTATGTCTGAACACACAATATGTTCCATGATTGGTTGGTTGGTTGGTTGGTTGGTTTGGGGAAGGAGACCAGACAGCGTGGTCATCGGTCTCATCGGATTAGGGAAGGATGGGGAAGGAAGTCGGCCGTGCCCTTTCAGAGGAACCATCTCGGCATTTGCCTGAGTGATTTAGGGAAATCACGGAAAACCTAAATCAGGATGGCCGGACCCGGGATTGAACCGTCGTCCTTCCGAATGCGAGGTTCCATGATTCTACAACAAATCGATGTCAGTGAAATTGGCCGGTAATTAAGTGCATCCGATCTTCTACCCTTTTTATAGATTGCTGTGACCTGGGCCTTCAACCAGTCGCGTGGAACTTTCCGCCGTTCCAATGATCTCTGATAGATGACGGATAAGAATGGTGCTATATTTGTAGCATAGTCAACATAAAATCTTACGGGGATACCATCTGGGCCAGATGCCTTTCTGGCGTCTAAGGATCTTAAATGTTTTACACTAAACACTATGTCAGCCATCCTTTCGTTTGTTCAATAGTTGAAAGGGGGGATGGTGCTGCAGTCCTCTATCGTAAACGAGTTTTTGAAAGCTAGGTTTAGAATTTCGGGCTCCTGTTTATCATCATCAGTTACATTACCCGTACTGTCAGCAAGAGAAGGTATTGAATTATTTGTAGCGTTCATAGATTTTACGTACTGCCAAAATTTTTGGGGGGTTATTTTTAGAATCTGCAGGTAAAATATTGCTTTCAAATTCGTTAAAAGAGTCTCTCATTGTCCTTCTGACCTGCTTATGCAGGAAGCTAAGAGGACAGCTTATTTTGCTGCAAGTGAAACGGGCATCAATAAAATTCATATTCTTCCTTCTCACAAAGGTTTGGCCGGCCGGAGTGGCCGTGCGGTTCTAGGCGCTACAGTCTGCAACCGCGCGACCGCTACGGTCGCAGGTTCGAATCCTGTCTCGGGCATGGATGTGTGTGATGTCCTTAGGTTAGTTAGGTTTAAGTAGTTCTAAATTCTAGGGGACTAATGACCACAGCAGTTGAGTCCCATAGTGCTCAGAGCCATTTGAACCTAAGAGGACAGTTTAAAATGCTGCGAATGAATCGAAAGGTAGTGATATTTATTATATTCCTCCGTATGATAAAGTCAATAGCCGGTCATGCAGTCGTCGATATGTCGCGACTTCGAAGTGATGTCACGTTTGCAGGAGGACGTGGTGTGAAACGAGTGTTGGCTTTTCATACGATGGGCGTGTCCGAATGCGAAGCGGACACAGCTGCCGGGAGAAATGCAGGCGGCCGCTTCCCGCCACAACCGTTGCTGTGGTGCGAGCTGTCACGTGACCTCGGAGGCCGCGCGACCTTGCAACGGCCAACCGCGGCCCGCGCGCAGGGCAGCCACCTGCCAGCGACTGCAGTTCTGTATTTATATATTCGGCCCAAGCTGGCGATCCGCCAGGCCACCAACTTCGAGCCGGGGGCGGCGCCGCTCGCGATCAGATACGGCCGCGGCGTGCTCTCCGAACACGCTTATGAATTGCGCAATAAAGTACGGCCGACAAATTGCGTCGCGGCGTGCCCGGCGCACAATGCGAGTTTCATTGCCGGGCGGCGGCAGTTTGGGGGGGCGACAACTGTTGCCGGCGCCGCCTCCGCCGCCCTCACCCACCCACACCACCCACTGCACCCCCTCTCGTTCGCGTCACCCCCCCCCCCTCCCCCTCGAGCCTGGTCCGTACAAGTTCCTTTATTGTCGGCGACGGTGATAAATACAGCACTAAACAGAAATTGTGTCGCCCGGCTCGAAAGCTTTCCCTTGTTCTCCAGTGACGTAAGCGGCCGAGTCTCAGAACAAATGGAGCTTCTCTACTTGTAGAGGGTGATGTACGAGATGCGACTTGACCGGTTCTGTACGCAGCTCAGATCTTCGCTATATCATTCCACACGTTTCATCGGATGGCATCTGTAGATGGCTTATTTAAGGCCCATTCACTCTTGACGGAACCGAACGTCAAAATATTCCACAATTTATTTCAAATGGCGGCATTCACGTAGACTGCCAACGGAACAGGACCGGGACTAGACGTCGATCAAGGTCAAATATTCTCTGTAAGAACGTCTACTGATATCGAAAGTTAACCCATTAACACGTAGCCATTTCTGATGCGGTCAGCCGCAGTCTTTCAACTCTATTATGATTGGAAGTAAAATGAACAGCAAGACAGCTGTAATTGGTAATTTCTTTATTGTCACAGCCGGTTTCGCTGCATTAAAACAGCATCTTCACATTAGCGCAACTTTCGTAGTCAAAATTCAAACCCCAGAAGAAGGGAAGTCGTCAAAATAAATAAAACAGAACAAGGCCCGAATAGTGCGGTGGCGCACCTGTGGTGGTTGCAGTTATCCCTCTTCGGGGGTTTCATTTTTTACTAAGAACGTTGGGAGCGTCTTGGTATGCTAATGTGACACTGTTTTCACCTGAGGATGCCGTTTTAATGCAGCGAAACCGGTTGTGACAATAAGGAAATCACCAATTACCCTCGCTTACCGTTCATTTTACTGCCACAAATATAATCTATTTTCACGCTGCTCATACATGTTATAGTTATGGATTTCATGCTTTTCCGTCTTCTCGGTCTTTCTTTTATTATTTTGCTTTGTTTTCGTGACACACTGCAAATGTCCCATGACAAAATACTTTTTTTTCCATCGAGCGTTCTTCCTCTAGAGAGACCAGATATCTGATATCGAAAAATGATTTTGGTTTTTCAACAATTACAGATTGATTCTTGCAAAGAAGAAAACAGCAAATGTCGGCCAGTGTGCCCGAGCGGTTCTAGGCGCTTCAGTCTGGATCCGCGCGACCGCAACGGTCACAGGTTCGAATCCTGCCTCGGGCATGGATGTGTGTGATGTCCGTGGGATAGTTATGTTTAAGTAGTTCTAAGTTCTGGGGGACTGATGACCTCAGATTTTAAGTGCCATAGTTCTCAGAGCCATTTGAACCATTTTGAAAACAGCAATGAATCACTTAATGGCGCTATTTTTTTCACAGAAATAGAACCCTTACCGGTTTCGAACTGACAGGGTGCTCATTTTTTGATACGATGTTCACGCTAGGTTCAGCTCTTTATTCCCTCTTAGGATAAAAGTTCCTTGGGTTGGTCGTACCTTAAAGCAAAAACGGCCTATCTAACTATAACTTTGCGTAATGACTGAAATCAATTTAACAAATCTTGAAAGTAGAATTGTTTTAGTTTGGCGACGCAGTCCCTGGCCAGCCAATTGAATTTGCTCGTGCACCGGCCTGATTGGCTACTTTCAGTGCTATTTTACTCGGAAAGTGCTAATTTACTCGGAAACTTTTAGCCTGAAACTGCTTCATTTCCGAGTTATGGTCCATAATGTCATTTGTGGTAGACTTTACAGGTACAGGTTTTTGGCGTGTGGCGTTCGCCTGCATATCTACTGATGTAGCTTTGTCGACGGAGCCCATGCATATTTCATTCAGGAGGCAACAGAGTATCTCGAAGTTGCTTATCCCCATATAAATGGACAGGTCACGCGGGACTAGTTGTCTGGCCCGTCAGATCTCCGGACTTTGACCGCTTAACTTCTCTCTTTTGGACTGTCTCAAAGAGCTCGTGCATGGTTTTGCAATTGCAATTGAGAATGTAGCGCAACTTCAGTAGCGAATTGGAAACAGCTGTGCAAGTGTGCAGAATGAGATTCCTAAAGCGGTAAGCAGTAAAGCCCGTCACTGTTTTCGTCTACATGGACGTCATTTTAAACGTTTGAATTGAATTTCGGGTCTCCTCGTGTCGTTGCTTCCTGAGAAGAATTAATTTTGTGTTTTTCGTGTTGCACTTGTGATCCCTGCTATGCTGTATAACTCTGAAATAAAGCAATTTCACATACAACTTTACTTGACATTTTATGCTCATGCATACATTACACCCACGAAGTATGTACAGTTATTTTAGAATCACCCTGTATATATACTTCGAACCGCGTAATATTAGCCACAGAGCAAATGCTTTAATCTGACCTGATAATCTTCACGTTACGACGTGAAGCCAGCCAGTAATGTAGAATTACTCATTTCGTAACCCACCTACAGTCAACTGCTGTTGGAGGACTGCCTAAAGTACTTATCCTCAAGCAATTCTTTCATTGAACTTCCATCACGCAATTGCCGTTAAACCTGCACAGAACCTGAGGAACCAATAAAATGCGACAAACGAACACCGTTGTTAGTAGTTTTAAACAATTAGTTAATCATATATATATATATATATATATATATATATATATATATGCCCGACGACGTTGTAATTCAATTAGAGACAGCAAAGGACCTGGAAGAACAGCTGAGTGGAATGGACAGTGTCTTGAAAGGAAGATACAAGATGAACATCAACAAAAGCAAAACGAGAATACTGGAATGTATTCGAATTAAATCAGGCGATGCTGAGGAAATTAGATTAGGGAATGAGGATTAAAAGTAGTAGATGAGTTTTGCGATTTGAGAACAAACCAATGTAGACTGGCTATGACAAGGAAAGCGTTTCTGAAAATGAAATTTGTTAACATGGAGTATAGATTTAAGTGTCAGGAAGCATTTTCTGAAAGTATTTGTATGGAGTGTAGCCATGTATGGAAGTGAAACATGGACGATAAATAGTTTAGACAAGGACAGAATAGAAGCTTTCGAAATGTAGTGCTACAGAAGAATTCTGAAGATTAAATGGGTAGACCACGTAACTAATGAAGTACTGAATAGAACTGGGGAGAAGAGGAATTTGTGGCACAACTTGACAAGAAGAAGGGACCGGTTGGTAGGACATGTTCTGAGTCATCAAGGGATCACAAATTTAGCATTGGAGGGCAGCGTGGAGGGTAAAAATCGTAGAGGGAGACCAAGAGATGAATACATTAAGCAAATTAAGAGGAATGCAGGTTGCAGTACTTATTCGGAAACGAAGAGGCTTGCAGAGGATAGAGAAGCATGGAGAGCTGCATCAAACCAGTCACTGGACTGAAGACCACACTAGGAACATATATATCTGGACGGTATAGTATCGTCCAGAAGGCCATCTCCATATATGCAATATCTGTACGGACAAGGAACTCTGGACAAGGTGTTGTGTGCTTTTAAATATTTTAACAATGACAGACGTTTATAATGTGCTGAGTTTAACCCACTTGACATCTTGTGCATGAGGTTCAGCGTAAAATGAACATGTTTTACTGTAAAAAACAAAAAAAAGACATGACGATGGCAGCTAAGGCTGTTGAAAGTGGTCGTCTGGAATAAAAAAAAAACATTTTGTACGCTCTTGGCTTTTGAATGGTTTTTAACTATTAAAACACGTGGCCCTTCAACGCTCTCATAATGAGAAAATTTAGTAAACTTTTACATCAAGAAATCAAAGTAAAAGCCCATAACCATTTAATGTAATCATGTATTGTTCTTCACTTACCATTGCTTAGTAAATAAGTGTGGGCGACAATTTTTTAGGGACGTGGTAACTTCAAGCAATGTGGAATGTTGTAACCACTCAGTAATACAGGGTGTATCATAATTAGTGGCGTAAACGCATACAGTTGAAAGTACACGATGCTTGAAGCAAAAAAGTCTCAGTAAACGTAGGGTCGAAAATGTATACCTTAAGAGGTACGAGCAACTTTTCATCTTTGATACTGTGAAACAAATCTCATCTACTGCAAGTTCTTCGCTTTCCATATTTTGGGAATTGGTAGTATGGACCAAAATAAGAAAAAAAGTCCAGCAAACATGTGCTCGAAAACGCATACCTTAAAAGTTACGAGCACTTCATCACTAGAAGAGTCGTGTTTCAAAGTAGCAAAGATGAAAAAGTGCTCATAGCCCTTAAGGAATGCATTGTAGAGCACATGTTTACTGAACTTTCTTGTTTTGGCCCGTACTACCAGTTCCCAAAATATGGGAAGCGAAGAACTTGCAGTAGATGAGATTTGTTTCACAGTATCAAAGATGGAAAAATTGCTCTTACCTCTTAAGGTATGCATTTTTGACCCTATGTGTACTGAGACTTTTTTGCTTCTAGTATCACGTACTTTCAACTGTATGCGTTTACGCCATTAATTATGATACACGCTAAATAAAGCTCTGACATTGTAAGATCAGTTGAGTGTGATATTGTGAATATATCTGCTGTTCCTTATACAATATACGTTCGAAAGCTGATTAAATAACGTTATAATCACTTAAGTTTCATCCACGCCTGCTACATGAAACTTATATCATTACTTCACCAACGTTTTTGGTACATAGCACAGCAGATAAGTTCACAACACTACGTGCAATTGCGCTTACACAGCATATCACAACTTTATATTACTTAGTGGATTACAACATCCCACGTGTCGAAAATGCAGTAGCAGTAAATAATGCTTTAACAGCCTAAAGCGACTTGGAAGAGCAGTTGAACGGAATGGACAGTGTCTTGAAAGGAGGAATTAAGTTGAATATCAACAAAAGCAAATCAAGGATAATGGAATGTAGTCGAATTACGTCGGGTGATGCTGAGGGAATTAGATTAGGAAATGAGACACTTAAAGTAGTAAAGGAGTTTTGCTATTTGGGGAGCAAAATAACTGATGATGGTCGAAATAGAGAGGATGTAAAATGTAGACTTGCAATGGCAAGGAAAGCGTTTCTGAAGAAAAATTTGTTAACATCGAGTGTAGATTTAAGTGTCAGGAACTCATGTCTGAAAGTATTTGTATAGAGTATAGCCATGTATGGAAGTGAAACGTGGACGATAAATAGTTTGGACAAGAAGAGAATAGAAGCTTTCGAAATGTGGTGCTACAGAAGAATGCTGAAGATTAGATGGGTAGATCACATAACTAAGGAAGAGGTATTGAATAGAATGGGGGAGAAGAGGAGTTTGTGGCACAACTTGTCTAGAAGAAGGGACCAGTTGGTAGGACATGTTCTGAGGCATCAAGCGATGACCAATTTAGCGTTGGAGGGCAGCGTGGAGGGTAAAAATCGTAGAGAGAGACCAAGAGACGAATACACTAAGCAGATTCAGAAGGATGTAGGTCGCAGTATGTATCGGGAGATGAAGCAGCTTGCACAGGATAGAGTAGCATGGAGAGCTGCATCAAGCTGGTCTCAGGACTGAAGACCACAACAAGAACAACAGCAGCCTAAAGCGAAACGATTTCATTTAAAAATTTCACGACGGTTGTGGACCCGGTTGTCATCAAACTTCTGGTCACAACGTTCCATCTCGCCATTACAGCTTCCTGTTCTTCCTCCAACAGGCCTCCCTGTCGCATTCCCCTGTGGTCATTCGGCTCCGGCCACAACGGAACAGTGTCCGCGATGAATTACTCCACGCACCATGTTTGTCCTGAATAGTTCAATTGTCCCGTTTCCGGCGGCTGCGACCGGCGAAACGCCAAAAAGCGCCGTCGACCGCAGATGCACCGAAACGGATCGCCGAAACGCCTCAATGAGCTGCAGTTCCGCTCGGCTCCCGTTAGCGCCCACTCTGAACGCCGGCCGAAAAACCCAATTACTCGCTCCCGCGGTCGCAAAGGGCCTCCTCTTCCCAGCCCTATATGGTAATTACCGACAACATAATGGACTGCCCTGCCCGCATAGTTTCTTTCTGGAAAGTCTCTCTCTCAATTATCCCGACTTTATTGGAGCAAGTCTGCTTGCTCCTTTCTACGCGCTCCCGCAAAGCAGTCTTTTATTCTCCCACCGTCTGCAAATACTTTCCCCTGCGCGAGACTAATTAAAAAAAAATTTTTTTCGATGAAAATACTGAGAGGATTCCACTCTGGAGTCTGTAATTGTGTAACATCGGTGGACAGCTGCGCTGATTTAAAACGCAAAGTAGTTTCAAACTTCCTTCCGGTAAAATGAGATGGGGGAATTCTTCGCTGGAAAGCAATAAGTATCGGATTCAGATACAATGGACTGCGAAATTGAATTTTTACTCCCTCTCGAACGTAATGGCAGAAATTTCAGTACGGCGTTTGACTTCTAACGCGGAATCTGCTGCTTGTTGGAAACTGCACGCGGTTTGAGATAAAGAACTTACCTTCTGTTAATACTGAGTGGTAGGTGCAACAAATACGTATTTGTATCCATTAAAGTTTGATATAATGGGCATTTGAGCACCTTTACGCGCTATCTGCGTAATTTTATTACATTGCATTATGTGAAGACGGAGGTTAATTGAGGTGAGTAAGAAAAGGTTGCTCGTTACTTGTTTCACTTTCTAATCGAAAAACTTATGAAGATCTCCATAAGAAAAAATCATTTGTAGTTAATATAAATGGAATTCCTGTTCACTGCGTAGGATTTGTGAATGACATTGCTCTGATACTTTATAAGAAAAAAGCTTGGACCATATTTGGTTTCTAAATTGTGCAGGTAACTGTTTTAAAAAGGAGAGAAAATTAAAATGAAATTAAAGAATACTGTAATGAAAACGTCAGAGATATGTAGGGCACTTGACATCAAAACTGAAAGAAATACCCATAAAGTGGAAAAATTTGGTACATTTTTCAAAACGGAAAAACCTTTTAAAAGTGGTATTTGGGCATCTTACTTACAGAAGACAACTAGAAATGGAAATAAAGCATTGAAGCAGAACAAACATGCTTTCAGTGAAATACGATAACCTTAAGTGAACAAATCATTAATATTGAAGAGGAAAATAATTTATGAAAGTTTTCATCTGGTCTGCGCTACTGAGTGGCGTTGAAGTTGCGAGCCGTTCAGGACAGACAGCAAAATGAAGATGTTTTGAAAGAAATCAGTAAGAGAAGAAAACTCGTATTTATTCGAAAAGAGGAAAAACATTTCTGGGGTATTATTTTGGAGTAGTGGGTTTTTAGTAAGCATACTGGACGAAAAGACTTTTGGAAAGAAAGCCAGTGGGACACCAAGAAACAAAGAGATAATTGCCGTGCGGTTAAAGGCGCTGCAGTCTGGAACCGCAAGACCGCTACGGTCGCAGGTTCGAATCCTGCATCGGGCATGGATGTTTGTGATGTCCTTAGGTTAGTTAGGTTTAACTAGTTCCAAGTTCTAGGGTACTAATGACCTCAGCAGTTGAGTCCCATAGTGCTCAGAGCCATTTGAAAGAGATAATTATCTAGGAATAAAAAAGAGCTATTGTGGTGATAGGTAAATTAAATAAATGACAAATATTTTCTTGCGATAATCTGCTAAGCTAGTTTTTCAGAATTCTGAAAGTAGGACGTCAGCATGATGATGCTCATTCAAAAAATGGTTCAAATGGCTCTAAGTACTATGGGACTTAACATCTGAGGTCATCAGTCCCCTAAACTTAGAACTAATTAAACCTAACTAACCTAAGGACATCACACACATCCATGCGCGAGGCAGGATTCGAACCTGCAGCCGTAACAACACGTGCTTCCGGACTGAAGCGCCTAGAAACGCTGTCCCCCCCCCCCCCCTCCCCCCGCGGCCGGCGATACTCATTTCTTGAAGCAATTTTCCCCTGAAGTCTGATAAACTGTTCTGCCACGATGCTCCTAAATATAAAAGAAGAAAACAAAGGGAAAAGGCACAGTTCTTGTTAGAAATTTTTCGTTTAGAATTTAATACAAGGTTCAGCACTTTCTCGTAGATGTGACATACTCCCCGAAATCGTTCGCTGTTAAGGGCTACTGGACATTTACTTTACCTGGTATGCCGCATTGAATGTCATATGAATGCATGTGTGCACCTGCTTTTGGACATGAAGCAATTTTTGTTATACTTCCGTCCCACTGCATTCATTTCACCTTGGGTTCAGTTATTTAGTATTGGTTTGTTTCATAGCACTTTCCTCACATCTGTACAAGATATGGAATCCTAGAGAGCTCTGACGTTACGTACCAACTCATTTACATACACTGCTACAGTAGCCCTCCTTACAATGATTGTCTGGGTGTAGCTTCCCGTAAAATATATTAATAATTATGACGATGATGATTTTACGAATGTAATAAATAGTTATCATTTTTCCATTTTCATGTATATAGTCATGCGTATTCAAATACAGAGAGATGTAAACAGGCAGAACGCGGCGCGGCGGTCGGCAACGCCTATGTAAGACAACAAGTGTCTGGCGCACTTGTTAATCGGTTACTGCTGCTATAATGGCAGCTTATCAAGGTTTAAGTGAGTTTGAACGTGGTGTCATAGTCGGCGTACGAGCGTTGCGACACAACATCTCCGAGGTAGCGATGAAGTGGTGATCTTCCCTTACGATCATTTCACGAGTGTACCGTGAATGTCAGGAATCCGGTAAAACATCAAATCTCCGACATCGCTGCGGCCGGCAAAAGATCCTGCAAGAACGGGACCAACAACTACTGAAGAGAATCGTTAAACGAGACAGAAGTGCAACACTTCCGCAGATTACAATGCTGGGCCATCAACAAGTGTCAGCGTGTGAACCATTCAACGAAACGTCATCGATACAGACTTTCGGAGCCGAAGGCCCACCCGTGTACCCTTGATGACTGCGTGACACACAACTTCACGCCATATCTGGGCCCGACAACACCGACATTGGACTCCTGATGACTGGAAACATGTTGTCTGGTCGGTCGAGCTGGTGGATTCTCTGTAAAGGTGTTGCGCGTGTGCAATTGGAGTGATAAGGGACTCCTGATACGTTTAGGTAAGACTCTGATAGATGACGCGTACGCAAGCATCCTGTCTGATCACATGCATCCATTCATGTCCATTCCAACGGACTTGGGCAATTCCAGCAGGACAATGAGACACTGTACACGTCCAGAATTGCTACAGAATAGCTCCAGGAACACTGTTATCTGTTTAAACACTTTCGCTGGTCACCAAACTCGCCAGACATGAAAATTATTGAGCATATCTGGGATGGCTTGCAACGTGCTGTTCAGAAGAGATCTCCACCCCGTCGTACACTTAAGTATTTATGGACAGCGCTGCAGGATTCATGGTGTCAGCTCCCTGCAATACTACTTCAGACACTTTACCAGACTGTGGATGAAACTACCAATGACTCGGCGCCTTGTGTCGTTTGAGAAAAATACAAAAAAGCGACTCCTTGCACCGCGGTACACGCCCACAGTCAGTCTGTGTCCAGACTCTGAAGTGTTTAGCACACTGAAAGTGGCCAGCATTTAGAGCCGCTGTAAGAAATGGCCTTTCCCGAGGTAAACCTCTCCAACTGTCCGTTGCATGCAGTCCCTTCGCTATGATACATCGGAAACTGGCTGCGATGGACCTGCATTCACAGCCAGCAGCAGTTCCTGTCGGACTGCAAACCGATTGTCGTCCTCAGGGCATGACACTCGTCTCGGTTTCCTGTCAGATAGGTAATTTTTATGTCTACTGTTCTTATGCCGTGTTATATGTCTCCAAGTGGTACACGATTCCACTCGGGACAGGCCACGCTGATACAGCAACAAATCCAGCAATTTCATTCACAGTGTGGTCGTTGGTACGTCGAAACACAGTAGCCTCTTTCAGCCGTTCCGTCACGTCTCCGTGTCGATCTGTCTCACTGCGCTGATACGATACAACCGAATGGCGTATAGACGCAGTTTGACGGCCGTGACTTTTATGAAAGTGGATCACACGACCGCATGTAACAGCTCTAAACTATCTTCACCACTCCAAAGTGACCAGTCAGTTCTTTTAATGGAGTTAACTAACGCTCAGTTCCTTTAGCTTTTTTTTTCCTTCTCGGTACATAAGGCTGCCACTGTCAGTTGTCACATTTCTCGTGTACTTTCGGTCACAGTAGTCTTGAACGGCTAGTTTTACCTGAGTGCAAAGTGGAGCTTTGGGCCCCATATCAGACAGTTGAAAAGCGGCCAGGGCAGCGAGACGGCTGGGGGTGGCCAGTGTGGTGTGCTTCCGCGCCGTGTCGGCGTCTCGTTGTCCCCCTCTGGAGACAGGCTCCCGGGCCGTAGGCACTGTGGCGTAACGACGGCTTCCGCCGCTGAAACGTTGCGTAGGTCATGGTCAGCTGCACCCCGCACTGTTCTCACAGGAACTAGAGCAGATAGTTCCAGTCCTCCTCTTTTATATTTATTTCCATTCTGTGACAGTGACTTCGCGGAGTCGCTGTCGATAAAACACGTACCACAAACCAAAACCACTATGCCTTTCCCGCAAATGTACGCTGACGTGACAGAGTCATGGTATAGCGATACGCACATGTAAAAATGGCTGTAGTAGCGTGTACAATACATATAAAAGTGCAGTGCATTGAAGTAAGTGGATCGAAACAGCATATCCAGACACTCTGGGATGATGTAGGCACTGAAACAGAGGATGACACGCGTAAAGCTGAAATACGAGGGCTATCCACAAAGTACATTACGTTTTGGAATTAAAAATAAATAAAGCATTGGAAAACTTTTTTATTATATACAGATGGAAGCCACACTTAAATACTACTTTTCTACATAGTTGCCATTTGAATTAAGGCACTTATCGTAGCGATGGAAGCGCTTGAAAATTCCTTCGTCGTAAAATTCGGCCGCCTGCGCCTTCAACCACGCGGCGACTGTCTTTTGGGGCAGAAAAGGTGTGATTTTTGTGGATTTCCTGGAAAGAGGCACTACAATAAACTCTCAAAGGTATTGCCAAACTCTGCACAACCTCAGAAGGGCAATACAAGACAAGCGCAGGTGAAAGTTGGGCTCAAAGATCTTGCTGATTCACGACAACGCCCGGGCCCACACGGCAAATGCCACTCGTGAAGTTTTCGAATCTTTTAAGTGGGAATTTGTTTCATCATCCGCCGTACAGTCCCGACCTGTCACCGAGCGACTTCCACTTATTCCCAGCAATGAAGAAGTGGTTGGCTATGCAGCGTTTTGATGACGACGCACAGCTTCAAGAAGAGGTAACCACGTGGTTTAAGGCGCAGGCGGCCGAATTTTACGACGAAGGAATTCCCAAGCTCGTCAATGGCTACGATAAGTGCCTTAATTTAAATGGCAACTATGTAGAAAAGTAGTATTTAGGTGTGGCTTTCATCTGTATATAATTAAAAAAATTCCAAAACTTTATTTATTTTTAATTCCAAAACGTAATGTACTTTGTGGATAGCCCTCGTATTAAACACGTTTTTCCAAAGCTGTTTCACAGTGGAAGACCGCACTGCAGTTCCTTCTCTAAATCCTCGCGCAAACGAAAAAATGGCTGACATCGAAATAAGTGTCCAAGGAATAGAAAAGCAACTGAAATCGCTCAACAGAGGAAAGTCCACTGGACCTGACGGGATACCAATTCGATTCTACACAGAGTACGCGAAAGAACTGGTCCCCTTTCCAACAGCCGTGTACCACAAGTCTCTAGAGGAACGGAAGGTTCCAAATGATTGGAAAAAGAGCACAGGTAGTTCCATTTTTCAAGAAGGGTCGTCGAGCAGATGCGCAAAACTATAGGCCTATATCTCTGACATCGATCTGTTGAAGAATTTTAGAACATGTTGTTTGCTCGCGTTATCATGTCATTTCTGGAAACCCAGAATCTACCCTGTAGAAATCGACATGGATTCCGGAAACAGCGATCGTGTGACACCCAACTCGCTTTATTTGTTCATGATACCCAGAAAATATTAGATACAGGTTCCCAAGTAGATGCCATTTTCCTTGACTTCCGGAAGGCGTTCGATACAGTTCCGCACTGTCGCCTGATAAACAAAGTAAGAGCCTACGGAATATCAGACCAGCTGTGTGGCTGGATTGAAGAGTTTTTAGCAAACAGAACACAGCATGTTGTTATCAATGGAGAGACGTCTACAGACGTTAAAGCAACCTCTGGCGTGCCACAGGGGAGTGTTATGAGATCATTACTTTTCACAATATATATAAATGACCTAGTATAGTGTCGGAAGTTCCATGCAGCTTTTCGGGGGTGATACTGTAGTATACAGAGAAGTTGCAGCATTAGAAAATTGCAGCGAAATCCAGGAAGAAAAAAAATGGCTCTGAGCACTATGGGACTTAGCTGCTGAGGTCGTCAGTCCCCTAGAACTTAGAACTACTTAAACCTAACTAACCTAAGGACATCACACACATCGATGCCCGAGGCAGGATGCGAACTTGCGACCGTAGCGGTCGCGCGGTACCAGACTGCAGCGCCTAGAACCGCTCGGCTACTCCGGCCGACCATGCAGGAAGATCTGCAGCGGATAGGCACTTGGTGCAGGGAGTGGCAACTGACCCTTAACGTAGACAAATGTAATGTACTGGGAATACATAGAAAGAAGGATCCTTTATTGTATGATTATACGAGGGCTATCCACAAAGTACATTACGTTTTGGAATTAAAAATAAAGTATTGGAAATTTTTTTACTATATACAGATGATAGCCACACTTAAATACTACTTTTCCACATAGTTGCCATTTAAATTAAGGCACTTATCGTAGCGATGGACGAGCTTGGAAATTCCTTCGTCGTAAAATTCGGCCGCCTGCGCCTTCAACCACGTGGTTACCTCTTCTTGAAGCTGTGCGTCGTCATCAAAACGCTGCATAGCCAACCACTTCTTCATTGCTGGGAATAAGTGGAAGTCGCTCGGTGCCAGGTCGGGACTGTACGGCGGATGAGGAAACAACTCCCACTTAAAAGATTCGAGAACTTCACGAGTGGCATTTGCCGTGTGGGCCCGGGCGTTGTCGTCAATCAGCAAGATCTTTGAGCCCAATTTCCCCTGCGCTTGTTTTGTATTGCTCTTCTGAGGTTGTGCAGAGTTTGGCAATACCTTTGAGAGTTTATTGTAGAGCCTCTTTCCAGGAAATCCACAAAAATCACACCTTTTCTGTCCCAAAAGACAGTCGCCACGTGGTTGAAGGCGCAGGCGGCTGAATTTTACGACGAAGGAATTTCCAAGCTCGTCCATCGCTACGATAAGTGCCTTAATTTAAGTGGCAACTATGTAGAAAAGTAGTATTTAAGCGTGGCTTTCATCTGTATATAATAAAAAAATTTCCAATACTTTATTTATTTTTAATTCCAAAACGTAATGTACTTTGTGGATAGCCCTCGTATGATAGCGGAACAAACACTGGAAGCAGTTACTTTTGTAAAATATCTGGGAGTATGCGTCCAGAACGATTTGAAGTGGAATGATCATATAAAATTGTTGGTGAGGCGGGTGCCAGGTTGAGATTCATTTTGAGAGTCCTTAGAAAATGTAGTCCTTCAACAAAGGAGGTGGCTTACAAAACACTCGTTCTACCTATACTTGAGTATTGCTCATCAGTGTGGGATCCGTACCAGGTCGGGTTGACAGACGAGATAGAGAAGATGCAAAGAAGAGCGGCGCGTTTCGTCACAGGGTTATTTGGTAACCGTGATAGCGTTACGGAGATGTTTAGCAAACTCAAGTGGCAGACTCTGCAAGAGAGGCGCTCTGCATCGCGGTGTAGCTTGCTGTCCAGGTTTCGAGAGGGTGCGTTTCTGGATGTATCGAATATATTGCTTCCCCCTACTTATACCTCCTGAGGAGATCGCGAATGTAAAATTAGAGAGATTCGAGCGCGCACGGAGGCTTTCCGGCAGTCGTTCTTCCGGCGAACAATACGCGACAGGAAGGAGAGGTAATGACAGTGGCACGTAAAGTGCCATCCACCACACACCGTTGGGTAGCTTGCGGAGTATAAATGTAGATGTAGATGTAGATCTGTCATTTGCACTCGGGTGAATGTGAAAAAGGTGTACGAAGTGATTATGGCCGCACGACACGGAATGGTAGTTAAAGCGGGACGCATGGGACGTAATATTTCAGAAATCGTTAGGGAATTCAATATTCCGAGATCCACAGTGTCAAAGAGTGCAGAGAATACCGTATCTCAAGCATTACGTCTCACCACGGACAGTGTAGTGAGCGACGGCCTTCACTTCACGACCGAGAGCAGCGGCGTTTGCGTAGAACTGTCAGTGTCAAGAGGCAATCAACACTGCGTGAAATAACATCAGAAATCAATATGGGATGTACGGCGAATGTGTCTGTTAGGATACGCGGCGAAATTTGGCGTTAATGGGCTATGCCAGCAGACGATTGACGCGAGTGCATGACATCGCCTACAGCGCCTCTCCTGGGCTATTGTGCATATCGTTTGGATCCTAGATAGTTGGAAAAGGTGGACTGTCCACATGAGTCCACATTTCAGTTGGCAAGAGCCGATGGTAGGGTTTGAGTGTGGTATAGACCCAAGTTGTCAACAGGGCACTGTGCAAGCTGGTGGGGGCTTCATTGTGGTGTGCGCTGTGTTTTCATGGAGTCGACTGGGTCCTCTGGTCCAACTGAACCGATCATCGACTGGAAATGGCTATGTTCGGCTACTTGGAGACCATTTACAGCCATTCATGGACTTCATGTTCCGAAACAACGATGTCATGGCACGGGACCACATTTGTTCGCGACTGGTTTGAAGAACAGTCAGGACAACTCGAACGAATGATTTGGCCACCCAGATCAATCGACATGAATCCTATCAAACATTAATGGGACATAGCCGAGAGGTCAAGTCGAGCATAAAATCCTGCACCGGCAACATTTTCGCAGTTAGGCACCACTATAGAGGCAGCATAGCTTAGTATTTCAGTGGGGGCTTCGAACGACTTGTTGAGTCCATGCTACATCGAGATACTGCACTACGCGGGACAAAGGAGGTCCAACATGATATTAGCAGGTATCCCAGGAGTTTTGTCACCTTCTAAAGAGGTTGGTTACGTTGATATGTTGGTAACGTCACGTAGCGCTCTGTATGAAAACCAGCGGCTGAGCTGTGTGCAGTCTGTGGCTGGTTGGCATTGTTGGAATATTTGTAGTTAGTGCCTTCAGTAGTTAGATAGAATCTTTTATTTAGCTGGCAGTAGTGGCGCTCGCTGTATTGCAGTAGTTCGAGTAACGAAGATTTTTGTGACGTAAGTGATTCATGAAAGGTATGGGTTATTGTTACACAGGGCCATTCTTTTGTATTGATTTTTGAAAGTCAGATTGCGTTGTACTAAAAATATTGTGTGTCAGTTTAGTGTTCATCGGAATAAGTAAAGAGAGAAATGTCTGAGTACGTTCAGTTCTGCTCAGCTGTTTGAAAATCAAATAACGTAAGGGGCTTATCAGCACAGTAATTCATAAATTTCTCTAAGGGGACGTGTCAACCTCAGTATATGAAGTTACTTTCCTTCTCCTGAATTCACTGTTAAAACTAACCGCGCCCAGTTTCCATTTACTCTATTGGTACTATTTCATATTCGTCTCCCACTATTCAAAATTTTTAATTATTAGTCACCCATCCCCTCTCACTCGAATAAGCAACCTGAATCTTTAGTCATTTGTTGACATCTAAGCTCTGTTGAAAAAATACTGCTTGCAATGTGGGGAAAAAGAATAGCACATTTTTCGAAAAAAAAAAAAAAAATTAAGTCGAATTGGAATCTGGTAAAACATAGATCTGTTGGATCTTGAACTTTTTCTAATAAAACAAGCCTTTCTACAAACAGGCTCCATCTGGCGAGTTCCCGACTTGAAACTCTGGTGCTGTTCCAGTTTTCTCAACTCTCTCAGATAAATTGATTTTTGGCGATCAGTTCACAAGTAAATATGCTCCCCATAAAAGTGGAAATTTCTTATACTCCACTTGCCACTCGTTATTTTATGCAGCCGGCACATAAAAACTTCACGAAATTATGAGGGGCATTAATTTCCAAGTTAATTTAAGTATAAAGAAAGAGACTCGAAACGGTAAAATTTATAAGAAACTGCAAGACATAAAGGTTGTTCTCTCCACATTACGACATTTCACAAAAGCTGCCATTCGAGGCACACGTTAATGACTTTTGTAAAGATACTTTCGCAATAGCAAACCAGCACGCACTGGCTACACTCACTGCTACTTACCCGCTTCTCGCACAGACAGGTCATAGAATTATCCAATGCTACAGAATTATTTGAACTCGTTCACGGGCGCAAACGTCTGAGTAACTGTTCAACTTTTTCGCAGCAAGCCCTCTGTTTGGAGGCAAGAAAGGCTGCTCAGGTCATAAGAAAAATTGTGATAGGATTTCTCATTAGGGATCTGCTTTAAGGCCAAATTTTGGTGTGGGCGAGGATTGGTCCCTTGATATGATGAAATTCATTCGAATCCTATAAACACGAAAGTTATAATTTTTGATAAGGAGCTGTTGCCAGCTTTCACCTTAGACAGTACCCAGTCAAAACGCTCTTTACCTTTGTTGCTTATAACGAGAAACGTGAAAACTGGTGTACTGCTACACAGCGTATTCGGGATATCAGTGCAGATACTTTTATTGGTCACTGGGTACAGTTCGCTGAACAATGTTAAAGCAGTATCTGTTTTCTAGTTTATTTGAAGACTAATAATTATAGTCATTAGGAGTAATAAGTTTTTGGTTGATTAGTACCTGCAAATACCTGTGGCAAGAGTTCGCAGCTCTTGGTCTCGCAGTCGCGTTCTCGCTTCCCAAGCACGTGGTCCCGGGTTCGATTCCAGGCGGGGTCAGGGATTTTAATCTGCCTCGAGATTGTAATGTTATGTGTGCCTCACTGCTTTTTTTTCTTTAACTAATTTGTGCCTGATTTTATTCTGAGAAGCTCAGTAATGTATGTAAATACCGAAAATGTAAATGTGATTCAAAAAGTACTTGAAGTGAAGTGCAGCTGGACAGAAAGAAACTCTTTAGCGCGCAATCCCTGCAACTATAGTATTAGAGAATCTTAGTGTATGGACACTAAAAGAAAGACAATTGATTTTATTTTTAAAAAATACTGTTAATCTGTATCTTGTGGAAAGAGGACGTGTTGCTAGGCCGTCGCTCAGAACGTATTGTTACATTTAATGAAAATTGATATTTTAGTGATAAAACCGAGTGAAGTATGAGTAAGAGTTGCCAAACATTTATGTACACAAATTTTCTGGAAGTGAAGAATAGAAATTTCTTGTTTTTGGAAAAGGAGGTGAACTTCATTGTCGTCGCCGTCTATTAATTGACAGAATTGTAAGTGTACAAAGTTCACTGAAATACAGGAAAAGAAATGCATTCTCTATACAGGGCTATTACAAATGATTGAAGCGATTTAATAAATTCACTGTAGCTCCATTCATTGACATATGGTCACGACACACTACAGATACGTAGAAAAACTCGTAAAGTTTTGTTCGGCTGAAGCCGCACTTCAGGTTTCTGCCGCCAGAGCGCTCGAGAGCGCAGTGAGACAAAATGGCGACAGGAGCCGAGAAAGCGTATGTCGTGCTTGAAATGCACTCACATCAGTCAGTCATAACAGTGCAACGACGCTTCAGGACGAAGTTCAACAAAGATCCACCAACTGCCAACTCCATTCGGCGATGGTATGCCTAGTTTAAAGCTTCTGGATGCCTCTGTAAGGGGAAATCAACGGGTCGGCCTGCAGTGAGCGAAGAAACGGTTGAACGCGTGCGGGCAAGTTTCACGCGTAGCCCGCGGAAGTCGACGAATAAAGCAAGCAGGGAGCTAAACGTACCACAGCCGACGGTTTGGAAAATCTTACGGAAAAGGCTAAAGCAGAAGCCTTACCGTTTACAATTGCTACAAGCCCTGACACCCGATGACAAAGTCAAACTCTTTGAATTTTCGGCGCGGTTGCAAACAGCTCATGGAAGAGCATGCGTCCAGTGCGAAACTTGTTTTCAGTGATGAAGCAACATTTTTTCTTAATGGTGAAGTGAACAGACACAATGTGCGAATCTGGGCGGTAGAGAATCCTCACGCATTCGTGCAGCAAATTCGCAATTCACCAAAAGTTAACGTGTTTTGTGCAATCTCACGGTTTAAAGTTTACGGCCCCTTTTTCTTCTGCAAAAAAAGTTACAGGACACGTGTATCTGGACATCCTGGAAAACTGGCTCATGCCACAACTGGAGACCGACAGCGCCGACTTCATCTTTCAACAGGATGGTGCTCCACCGCACTTCCATCATGATGTTCGGCATTTCTTAAACAGGAGATTGGAAAACCGATGGATCGGTCGTGGTGGAGATCATGATCAGCAATTCATGTCATGGCCTCCACGCTCTCCCGACTTAACCCCATGCGATTTCTTTCTGTGGGGTTATGTGAAAGATTCAGTGTTTAAACCTCCTCTACCAAGAAACGTGCCAGAACTGCGAGCTCGCATCAACGATGCTTTCGAACTCATTGATGGGGACATGCTGCGCCGAGTGTGGGAGGAACTTGATTATCGGCTTGATGTCTGCCGAATCACTAAAGGGGCACATATCGAACATTTGTGAATGCCTAAAAAAAACCGTTTTGAGTTTTTGTATGTGTGTGCAAAGCATTGTGAAAATATCTCAAATAATAAAGTTATTGTAGAGCTGTGAAATCGCTTCAATCATTTGTAATAACCCTGTAGTTTTCATTCAGTAAGTAACAACCTGTCATAATTTCTTAATTACAGTAATTGGCTTATGTTCTTGTACAATAGTATGGTGCTGAACTCTACTGACCAATTTTAATGTAGCAGTACATGTAGTTTGAAGGAAGTTTGTGTGTCAGGCATTCTCCTTTTCTCACGAAAAGCAGATTGCTGTTTGATCTTTCTTACCTACAACAGTGGTCCCTTAGGTATGAAAAGCTACGAAAACTTGGGCTCAAAGCTATCCTCAATACGGCCAAGTAACTAACAGAGTCGTATTTTAAACCTTAAAGAACAATAACTTCCTCCAAATTGCAATACGTCACCAACTGGTGCAGAAGCTGATCATTCAAGGAGGCAGCAACCAAAATTCAGGTACCAGTTACGACTTAAAGTAAAAATCTCAATCAAAAATCTCTCTCTCTCTCTCTCTCTCTCTCTCTCTCTCTCTCTCTCTCTCTCTAAATGTAGCAGTACGTGTAGTTTGAAGGAAGTTTGTGTGTCAGGCATTCTCCTTTTCTCACGAAAAGCAGATTGCTTTATAAATATAAATATTCATAATATTACTTAAAAAAAGGTCATTTCACAAGATGACTGGGTGTTTGTGTTGTCCTCATTTCATCATCATTTGTGAAAGTGACGAGATTGGACTGAGCAACGGTTGGGAATTTGCACGGCCGCTGATAAGCGCGCAGTTGAGCGCCCAACAAACCAAACATCATCATCATCATCATCGTGTGGGAAGAGTAAACCGTTAATGCTTATTTTCCCCCGGCCAGCAGTACAGGTGTTGGTGTGTGGACACATAGGCACAAGCTGGTTAGTCTGTACCGACAGGCGTAGTTCACTTCGCAGCGCGTTTACGACTGTGCAGAAAACATTAGGTAGTAAATTATGCGATGTGTTTGCGGGAAGCCTGTTAATCGCAACTACCACAGTGTTGAACGATCCACCACACCATTCCCGTACACTTCTCTTAAAGCGCCGTAAATTTCCCTTTGGTTCTTTCCACATAGGAATTCGATTTTGTTGTAGGAACGCTGGTCACTACATTAATGCGACCTGATTCGGTTTCAGCTTTCATTTTAAAGGTGAATTACTCAAGACACAGCCACACGAACCAGCAAACACATATGTGACTTTGATGCCTGAAGTCTGGCTCACGACTGACATGAATTTCAACATGACCATGCCATCATAACCGTCACGCATCCGCAGTGTGTAGGACTTTCGAAGCGACCCTTGTATGTGGTACTAACAAGGGAACCTCCCCATCGCACCCCCCTTCAGAGTTAATTATAAGTTGGCACAGTGGATAGGCCTTGAAAAACTGAACACAGATCAATCGAGAAAACAGGAAAAAGTTATGTGCAACTATGAAAAAAATGAGCAAAATATACAAACTGAGTAGTCCATGCGCAACATAGGCAACATCAAGGATAACGTAGGCTAAGGAGCGCCGTGGTTCCATGGTTAGCGTGAGCAGCTGCGGGACGAGAGGTCCTTGGTTCAAGTCTTCCCTCGATTGAAAAGTTTAATTTTTTATATAACCAACTTCGCTCTCCAAAATTCCAGGACATGTTCAGATTTGCTTGGAGATATGCAGGATTTGACGGTCTACGCACGGAAAAATTCGAAAACGTTAAAAACATATGTTTTGATAGAGCACAGGGAAAACCGTGCAACTGTGAAACTGTTGCATTCATTCGTTGCACGTTATGTGACAAACTCTTATGTTTCCATCACTTTTTTGGGAGTGATTATCACATCCACAAGAAAACCTAAATCGGGCAATGTAGAAGAATCATTTTACCCATTCGCCAAGTGTACAAGTTAGGTGGGTCGACAACATATTCCTGTCTTGTGACGCACACCCCGTCACCAGTGTCGTATTGGAATATATCAGACGTGTTTTCCTGTGGAGGAATCGGTTGACCTATGACCTTGCGATCAAATGTTTTCGGTTCCCGTTGGAGAGGCACGTCCTTTCGTCTACTAACCGCACGGTTTTGCGGTGCGGTCGCAAAACACAGACACTTAACTTATTACAGTGAACAGGGACGTCAATGAACGAACGGACAGATTATAACTTTACGAACATAAAGAAAGAAAACTTTTCACTCCAGGGAAGACTTGACCTACGGGACTACGGCGCTGCTGAGCTCTAACTATCCTTGATGTTGCCTATCTTGGCATGGAGTACTCAGTTTGTATATTTTGCTTATTTTTTCATAGTTCCACAGAATTACTTCCTGTTTTCTCGATTCGTCTGTGTTCAGTTTTTCAAGGCCTGTCCACTGTGCCAACTTACGACTAAATCTGAGTGGGGTGCGATGGGGAGGTTCCCTTGTAAGATCCTTTGTAATGTGCCATATATGTTTTGTGTAGAACGAATTGAAAATGGAAGCCAAGTCTGAACCATGTTCAGTACTTCAAAGTAAAACTTAAGAAACTTCAGCAGAGATGTTATAGTGGTGTCACGAATGAAAAGGAGCAGTACAGATCTGTCAGTCATGTTGGAAAAAATATTTTTGCTGTTCCGCACTCTTCCCCCGCATCCTCCTGCACGCCCCTTTAAGTTAGGAAGTGTCTCCCCCCCCCCCCCTCCCCCCTCGCCGACGCTACTAGCGCCCCGACAATAAGGCGCACGTGTCTCTCGCTGCTGGACATCTCTGCCTCCTCGTCGGCCGAAGAGCGCGCCCTTCCCGACGCGATGACGAAACGATGACCGCCCGCCCGGATTGTGTCCGCCGCTGCTGCTTATGAGAAAATTCCGTCCAGCGGGTGCGACTCCTCGGGGCAGCAAGTACCCCCACCCCACACCACACCACGCCTTCCCAAACTACTGTGCAGCCGAGGCGTCCGCGCGGCGATTGCTCTCGGGATAGCGGCTCTCGGCTCGCGTGGGGCGCTGGCGTCGCAGGGCCGGGCTCTTCGCTGCAGGCGATCCGCTGCCCGCTATGGCTGCGGCAATTCCGCCAGCACAGCTGAGGATGGGGAGTGACCCCGAAACGTTTCTGCTTTCTTCCACCCCGCACCTCGTGACCGGCGTTCAACAACCGACTACAAAGCCCTTCTGCAAAAAATACCCTAACGTTTGTGTATACCGCAACCTCTTGTAGAGACTGAAGCGTACCAGATATGCTTCGTTCCAATTGATAATATTTTGAGATTTTTTTTCATCGACTTTGTACAGCTGTGTGTACACCACCACTCCATTAAATGTTAAAAAATGACGAAATTTCTCCAGCTGTATTAAGGTGTTGATTTTATTGGCAGCTAGTTTCGATGTTGTTACGTCACCATCTTCAGGCCCATACTTGTTGACAACAACCGTGTGTGTCTAACACTAGTAGTCAGTGGCGAGATAGGCGTGTCGATGGAACACGCCTATCTCACCACTGACTGCAGGCCGCTTTGGCCGAGCGGTTCTAGGTACTTAAGTCTAGAACCGCGCGACCGCTACGGTCGCAGGTTTGAATCCTACCTCGGGCATGGCTGTGTGTGATGTCCTTAGGTTAGTTAGGTTTAAGTAGTTCTAACTTCTAGGTTCTAGGGGACTGATGACCTCGGATGTTAAGTCCCATACTGCTCAGATCCATTACCACTGACTGCTAGTGTTAGACACATACGGTTGTTGTCAACAAGTATGGGCCTGAAGATGACGACGTAACAACATCGAAACTAGTTGCCAATAAAACCAACACTTTAATACAGCTGGAGGAATTTCGTCATTTTTTTAACATAAATTATACTAGCTGACTTCCCAAGTCGTCCGTTTCAATTATAGACATACGAACACTCTTTTAAATGTATTTGCTACTTTTTTGCAGGTTCGTCGTTTTCGGAAAGAATAGTGGCGCTATCGTATTACCGCTCGTTATACCAAGAGGGGAGGGCTTACTTTACGTCGAACTATTGTAAATAATGTAATCTAGTCAGTTACTTTATATTTTAAAATTTTGGAAAAAAGAATTATTGTTTTTGATGAATTTTCCTACCAGAATCCACATATTTTTAAAATTTTTCAGTAAAACTTAACCTCAAAATTTAAGCCTCGTGTCGTAATCAGTAATTTAAAAGTATGTTGAGAGTAAAAGTCAGCAACATTCAATGAAATTTGCAATTTTTAAAATTTTTTTTTGTAGTGTTCATAAAGTCGGTAGTACACGTTACTGAAAGTGCGTTGGCCGGCCGCTGTGTCCGAGTGATTCTAGGCGCTTCAGTCTGGAACCGCGCGACCGCTACGGTCGCAGGTTCGAATCCTGCCTCGGGCATGGCTGTGTGTGATGTCCTTAGAACTACTTAAACCTAACTAACCTAAGTTCTAGGGGACTGATGACCTCAGAAGTTAAGTCCCATAGTGCTCAGAGCCATTTGAACCATTTTGAAAGTGCGTTGATATTGCTAAGAATCTACTGTAACGTATTTTCAAGTTCTCAACCCTACTTCTCCAGCAGTATCTCTTTCAAATGTATGTTGTTAATACGAGTATAATTCAACAGCAGTTGACGAATTATATTTTATTTATTTGCTTTTATTTTTTTATTTTGAGGGTGAGCATAAAGTACCTCCCCCCATCGTTGGTAATGCACGTTATGGAAAATGCCTTTGTATTGCTACGATCAAGAGTTCTTGATAGAAATTTACCTGCAGGTTCGTGTAATACAGTTGTTGACTGCCGCGTTACTTATGCAGTGAGCGGTTATCTTCAATAGAGTGCTCACTTTAATACATCGAATCTCTGTACTTTGTCAGATTGAAATTAAATTATTTCTGCATTAATGTAATTCGTAATTACTTTCAGTTAAGTGCAGGTTAAATAGTTTTCATTCGCTCCTCAATAATGCTAAAGCTCTTCTTTTTTTAAAAAAAGAAAATCGCTAATTACTGAGCTAAAAACGTGTTCTATCCTTCTACTCGGGTGTGCAGAATTTAAGTACAAAAACAACGTTCGCATGACGTTACACTTCCAAGTAACATAGCGTGGTGAAACTTGGACCATACACAGGAAATCTGCTGCAGTGTAGTAGAGAAGGTAACTGAAAGAAATACGCAATGAGATGAAAAAAAAATAGCACCCTTTGTTTTCTAACTTGTGTTCGGGCGTTCCACTGCTCCACCAAGTGCAGTTCACAACCGCTCGCTGGTCGTTGGTGTGAATAATCTGCAACACGTCTCCCGAATGCATCGCACAGACACCCACTGGGATTTAAGTCGGGGTAACTATCCGCGGAACATTCTTCCGTTCTAACAGGTGCTCCACCTGCGGTGTTCGATGCGGTCGCGGACTATCATCCGTAAAAAGGAAGGCAGGGCCGAAAGCATGCATGCCCGTGTGGATGGAGTACCGTGTCACAACACGTGTACAAAGGTCTGGAGGTCAGTAGGCCCACCTGTCCTTAAGATGTCCCATCGTTTGCCCGCTTTATTAGCGGCGGACAGAGTTTTGACCTGTTGTTTGCTGCCAGATTGATCTACCATCGGACTATTTCTACATAGCATCAGCGGATGACTTACTCTTCAGGTTTAGCGTGGCCTACTACGATTAAAAGCATTCATGACTATATCAAGTCCGTGGTGGAGGTAGATACAGAGGGGGCAATGGGTAGTCTTGTCCCGGATGGATATTCCTTCGCAAGAGAGAATTGGCTGATAAGGTATGAGGGTATCTTAATTTAAATTTGCCTGTAAATGGGTGTTGACATGTTAACACGTGACTGTGAGTGAGCAAACAGCCAGATCAAAACAATAGAGCTACCCCCTGTAAGTAAAAGACAGAGCCAGGAGTTGAATATGATGTCTTCACATGCAGTCCTAAATGTGATTCCCTTTATCAGATAAGACTTTCCCAGGTCTCCACGAACCACTGTGGAACCTTTTCAAATAATTATGGAGTCGCCAAGAATCTCCCTTCTGCATTGCTGCACCAAATATCCAAGATGTGATGCAATAGACCTCGATAATACGCTTCGAAACATTGTTGATCTACAAAAATGTCTGCCTCGTTTCCCTATTCTGATAAATAATCTTCGATAGTAATTCGGATTTGAATTCCTGTTAGTCGTATTTTCGGTCACTGCTGGTAAACACCCCGTGGGTCAGATGCAATACATTTGTGAACTCCATTACTTGTAAGACAGAATAATGTTTTCAAAGAAAAAAAACTTTTTCCACTTTTTAGTTCCATATTACTAGTATTTCAAAATATCAGAGCTCCGCGTTCTGGCCCTGATGCTCAACGGGAACCGACCGACCGCCGTGTCATCCTCTGCGAATAACATAATTGGATGCTGTATGGAGCGAAGGGGGATCTGGACTCCACTCTGTCGGCCATAGTCGGCTTTCTTGACCTTGAAGCCGCTACTTCTCATTCAGCTAATTCGCTAATTGGTATACGAGACTGAGTGCATCCCGTTACAGTGCTTCCACCAAGGAAACAGCCCTGGCAGTACCGGGAATCGAACACCGTTCCGCCACATAAGGCACACTGAGCACTGAGCGGTGGAGGTGGACTTACTAGCATTTAACCCTATGTTAAACAGATATAGAAAATTGGTACAGACAGTGCACTGTCTCGGATGTGATAAACGCAGAACTACCCATAAAGTAACATCCACTTTGAGTTCGTTCCACGCCTTATGCAACGCCTGAAGATAGCTTGGCCATGTCAGGCGACAATTATTTTTCCGAATAATTTAAGGGACTGCTTAATGTTACCCTATGGGAATAAAAAAATATAACCTCCTGCTTATTAGTATACGAGTATGATAAAGATGCAGGGAAATACAAATACCCCGCGTAAACTACTCGCGCAATTTTGGGTGACATCTATCACTGAGCGGAAGTTGCAACCGCCTCGCTCAGGTGGAACGGTATTTCATTCCGGCTAAGCCATGCAGCGCAGCTCAACTGACTGCTCCAACTACGCTCCGGTATACTACTGTGTGCAGTGCTGCCACCGCAACCCGCGTATTAATGTCCGCGTGCTAAGCGGAGGCGCACACTTAATTAAGTTGGCGCACCTGCGCTTCGAGTATTATTTGCCCTTCCCCTCCGCTGCCCGGCGAACTTCAGCGTTTCCGGGTCCCAGGACCAATATCATTACCACTGTGCAGCAGGGTTGCCAACAGTTCCGAGTGTTGGGGACGTGGGTAGGGGGGGGGGGGAGGCTTCCCGAATTTGCTGTCTCATGGTTTGTGCTGAGTTTGCGTCTTACGTAGCACACGTCAGACTATGTGTGCTCCGTGTTAAGCAATTCAGTTAATTTCATATGGACTGGGTTTCCGTATCTGTGTTATAATCTCTCATGTCTACGTCGACTCATTACATTATGGCATAGTTCTTAGCGTTTCCATTCCTTTTTAAGAGTCAGTGGTCAAGAGTAAAGTGTAGACGTCGGTTACACCACTAAACTATTAGTTTATCTACGCACTGAAGATACGTGAACGATTCAACATCTTGAAGTCGAGATGCCCAGATCTGAACTTAAAAGTACAACAGAAGCTGTGAGACTTTTTGGGAACGTTATTGTGAAATATAGTAAAAGAAAGTATCCTACACGAATAGAAAGTAAGAACAGCGTCATTCTTTAGCACTTCAAGAACATATGTCAACTATAATCATTGCTACCTGAAACACATACTGCGTAAACTTGTACGCAAAGATATGTAACTAAAAGGAGAATCACGTTAACGTAAAAATCAGTAATACTGGAAGGGAGACACTGCTAGGAAAGCGGCTGAGAACAGAAGCTGGCCCTCAACATAAATGAATATAACCTATGTACTATACCTGAGTAGGAGGATAAACCCATAATTGCTACATTAAACTGTTGGTGTTACAACTAGTTGTAGAAAAAGATATGTCTGACAGGCTGAGACCATTGCGGTAAGCCCGAGAAAATGTAGGTTCACTACGAGAAAAGTGGCTTAAGGAATACTTGTTCGACTGATTTTTCAATATTGTTCGTTCATCGGGGACCGTTGCTATCTAGAATTAATAGAGGAGATAGTGAAGGTGCAAAGAAGAGCATCTAGTTGTGTTACGGGCTCGCTTAGCAATCGCGAGGGCGTTACATAGATTCTCGGACAAAACCAAGTAGTACAAACTATGAATGTACTTCTACCCTCCTCCACGCACGTTACGGTGGCCCGTGGAGTATTTATGTAGATGTACATACGAACATGTCTTTCAAACCGAATTACAGACATTCATCCTTATCACTTCCAGTAGTGGCTAACGCTCTGAACTGATTCACAAAATTCTGCGAAGGGGGAAAAATGTTGAAATCACTCGACTCTTGTACTCTGGCCAATAGGAACCAGTCAGTAGTTACAAAAACTGGTGGACTATCCCAAAAGCGGGCCAGAATTTTCAAAAAAGAAAATGGTCTCTTCACTACAGAACTGAGTTTTACAACAACAACACAGCTAAATTATTATTCATTAGCAGAGACACAATGACACCTTTAGAACAACGTGTAGTGTACAAAAATCACCTGCAAACTCTATGGAAATTAGGTTATCGGAAAACGAGAGAAACTAGAGGTAGCAACGAAGATGGTGGTTTTCTGTTAAATGATGGCTCGCAGAGGTTGAAGCTGTCTTTCCTAAACATATTTGAACGGAAAACCGCTAATAATGTTGACTGTGCCGTTTTACGTAGACGTTCTATTTAAAAAAATAATTGGAATCAGGAAACACAACGCATAAATTAATTTCAAATGACCAAATAGTTTCCTTGTCCTTCTCTGTTGAAGTTGCATTTGCTATTGTATTGTAAAATAAGCATACCTTAAACATGACTATTTTTTATTTTTAGTGATATTTAACTATTCCCATATAATATAAAAAAGTGTCGTTTTGTCTCTGTAACATTCTGTACCTCATCTTTTGATGAATAGTCTGTATATGCATTAATAATATCTTTGCAAGCCGCACGTCATTTCATCTGTAATCAAGACATTCATTTGTCACCTGGCTATTGCCTAATAAGCCGAAAGCTAGCTCATGATCAAACAGGACATGAGATAAATGCTTCCATTTTTCTATAAAAAAAAAATTAGAATGAAAAGCTATCACCAATAGAGTGATCAAGTAGGACACAATGGATTGAAATAAACTGCCAGGTATCTGTGGACGATTTTTCTAATCTGCCTCAAAACGTAGTAAATGCAGAAAGACGACTCGGTCTCTTGGAGCAAATAGCTAATAGAACAAAGAAAATAATTTTCGATGATACAGAAAACACACTATGTTTTCACGTATCTACATGTGGTCTTCTGGACAATGCTGTGTAGGAAATAGGACGTCTACACCTATACTCCTTTTTGTGAGTGCGGAGAGATTTTTGTGTACCACTATCACTCCCCATTCCCCCCCGCCCCCCCCCCCCCCCACCACTCACACCTTTTTTTCCCTATTCCAGTTCCGAACTGTTCCCAGGGAAAACGAATCCCAATAAGCCTCCGTGTAGGCTCGAATCTCTCTAATTTTATCTTCATAGCCTTTTCGCGATATGTACGTGGGAGGAAACAATATATTTGTTGGTTCATCTAGGAACGTACGCTCACGGAACTTGGTACGATGATCCACGCCTTAATGCAGAACGTCTCTCCTACAACGTCTGCCACAACTGCAGTGACCATCTCTGCGACACTTCCATGTTCACTAAATGAACCTGTAACGAAACGCACTGTTCTTCTTTAGGTCTTTTCTATTTTCTCTATCAGTCTGCTGCTAACCCTCCATTTTTTTTTATGGTCATCAGTCTACTGACTGGTTTGATGCAGCCCGCCACGAATTCCTTTCCTGTGCTAATCTCTTCATCTCAGAGTAGCACTTGCAACCTACGTCCTCAATTATTTGCTTGACGTATTCCAATCTCTGTCTTCCTCTACAGCTTTTGCCCTCTACAGCTCCCTCTAGTAGCATGGAAGTCATTCCCTCATGTCTTAGCGGATGTCCTATTATCCTGTCCCTTCTCCTTATCAGTGTTTTCCACATATTCCTTTCCTCTCCGATTCTGCGTAGAACCTCCTCATTCCTTACCTTATCAGTCCACCTAATTTTCAACATTCGTCTATAGCACCATATCTCAAATGCTTCGATTCTCTTCTGTTCCGGTTTTCCCACAGTCCATGTTTCACTACCATACAATGCTGTACTCCAGACGTACATCCTCAGAAATTTCTTCCTCAAATTAAGGCCGGTATTTGATATTAGTAGACTTCTCTTGGCCAGAAATGCCTTTTTTGCCATAGCGAGTCTGCTTTTGATGTCCTCCTTGCTCCGTCCGTCATTAGTTATTTTACTGCCTAGGTAGCAGAATTCCTTAACTTCATTGACTTCGTGACCGTCAATCCTGATGTTAAGTTTCTCGCTGTTCTCATTTCTACTACTTCTCATTACCTTCGTCTTTCTCCGATTTACTCTCAAACCATACTGTGTACTCATTAGACTGTTCATTCCGTTCAGCAGATCATTTAATTCTTCACTTTCACTCAGGATAGCAATGTCATCATTGATATCCTTCCACCTTGTATTTTAATTCCACTCCTGAACCTTTCTTTTATTTCCATCATTGCTTCCTCGATGTACAGAATGAAGAGTAGGGGCGAAAGGCTACAGCCTTGTCTTACACCCTTCTTAATACGAGCACTTCGTTCTTGATCGTCCACTCTTATTATTCCCTCTTGGTTGTTGTACATATTGTATATGACCCGTCTCTCCCTATAGCTTACCCCTACTTTTTTCAGAATCTCGAACAGCTTGCACCATTTTATATTGTCGAACGCTTTTTCCAGGTCGACAAATCCTCCATACGAGCTCAAATTTCTTTTATTTCGTCGTCGCAGTCATTCCGCAAGAAGTGTACGACGGGAAGTAATGTGTTTCCCGACTCTTCTGGAAAAGTACGTTCTCGGAATTCAGCAGCGTACCTCTCCACGATGCCCGGCGCTACATGGCACCACTACTTGGAATTTCCCCTCCTGTGTCACTCGCAGATAGAGCGAGGGAAAAACGACTATCTGCACTCCTCCGTATGAGCCCTAATTTCTCGTGTCTTGTCTTCGTAGTCATTACGCGCGGCGTATGTTGGCGGGAGCAGAATCGCTCGGCAGTCAGTTTCAAATGGCGGTTCTCTAAATTTTCTCAGTAGTGTTTCCCGAAAAGAAGGCCGCCTTCCCTCCAGGAATTTACATTTGAGTTCCCGAATTATCTCCGTAACACACAAGTTTTGTTCGAACCTACCGGTACCAAATCTAGCGCCACCCCCTCCCCCTCCCCTCTGAATTGCTTCGATGTCTTCCTTCAATCAGAGTCCACAACGCGCTCTGCCATCTAAGTAAAACAAAATATAAATTTTTAACTTAAAGCGACTGGGAATTGATGTGCAACACTGCTTGTCTTAAATAAATTTCTGTGCTGATTCCAAAACTGATCATAGATTTTGGGACTCTGTAATATTTTCGAAGTTAAAGAGAGTTTAATATTAGGATTAATGTTTTAGTAATATTGATAAATTCAGGTGATTCGTTTGAGTTACAGTTGTATGTCTAAAACATGATCAGTTGAGCTACACCATTAGTTGCACGAACTTTACTCCTGAAAACAGTCGTTTAACTGAATTTTTATATTGCACCACAGCCTCCTTTGGAATACGCGATATAATTTTGGAAGTAGCCAAATGAGTGGGATCCCCATGAAATCTATTGTGCAGTTACGATACTTAGTTGTTACAGGTCCTCAAGTTGTGATAACAATATATGGGATGATTAATTTAACCGGTTTCAGCATTGGAAACATGAATTCTTCACAGGAATTCAGAATTTGAAAGAAAATTCTGAAGTTGGCAGGGGTAAAACACAGGGAGCAAAAGGCTATTTACAATTTGTACAGAAACCAGATGGAGTTATAAGAGTCGAGGGACATTAAAGGGGAGCAGTGGTTGGGAAGGGATTGAGACAGGGTTGTAGCCTCAACCCGATATTATTCAATCTGTATATTGAGCAAGAAGTAAAGGAAACAAAAGAAAAAATTTGGAGTAGGTATTAAAATCCACGGAGAAGAAATAAAAACTTTGAGGTTCGCCGATGACATTGTAATCCTGTCAGAGGCGGCAAAGGAACTGGAAAAGCAGTTGAACGGAATGGACAGTGTCTTGAAAGGAGGCTATAAGATGAAAATCAACAAAAGCAAAACGAGGATGATGGAGTGTAGTCGAATTAAGTCGGGTGATGCTGAGAGAATTAGATTAGGAAATGAGACCCTTAAAGTAGTAAAGGAGTTTTGCTGTTTGGGGAGCAAAATAACTGATGAGTCGAAGTAGAGAGGATATAAAGTGTAGACTGGGCAATGGCAAGGAAAGCGTTTCTGAAGAAGAGAAATTTGTTAACATCGAGTATAGATTTAAGTGTCAGGAAGTCATTTCTGAAAGTATTTTTATGGAGTGTAGCCATGTATGGGAGTGCAACATGGACGATAAATAGTTTGGACAAGAAGAGAATAGAAGCTTTCGCAATGTGGTGCTACAGAGGAATACTGAAGCTTAGATGGGTAGATCACGTAACTAATGAGGAGGTACTGAATGGAATTGGGGAGAAGAGGAGTTTGTGGCATAACTTGACTAGAAGAAGGGATCGGTTGGTAGGACATGTTCTGAGGCATCAAGGGACCACCAATTTAGTATTGGAGGGCAGCGTGGAGGGTAAAAATCGTAGAGGGAGACCATTAGATGAATACACTAAACAGATTCAGTAGGAGGTAGGGTGCAGTACGTACTGGGAGATGAGGCAGCTTGCACAAGATAGAGTATCATGGAGAGCCGCATCAAAACAGTCTCAGGACTGAAGACCGCAACAACACAGGTATTCTGAAGTACATTTATTGTGTGGTGTATATGAAACCAGCAAGCAATCACCAATGTTGTGTTGTTGTTACAAAAATGTCTTGTGTTAAAAAAATGGAATTTACATGATACCAGTTTCGGTTAGGGTCGTAGTGTTTTGGCAAGTGTCGCGACCAACGTTGCTTCCGTAATCGATAATCTGTTGTGAAGTTTTCTCTCAGGTTTCGTAGTTTTTTTACCTTCATTTAATAAAATGCTTTTCCTGTTTAGCTTCATCACATGCCTTTTTCGTAATTGTCAATGGCAGTGCCGTGCTTGTTGACAAACTGGTTCCGCGGGCGGCTGTTCCCAAATTTTTGTTCCGCCGCGCACTTGGCTCCAGTACGCAGGTGCCGTGCGTGCTTCCGCAGTTAGATAATCGCGCTTGGAATGCACGGCCGCTATAACACCCACGCTCTGCCCTGTGTACCACCCCTCCCCACCGCCGCCCTCGAGTATTTCTGCGGCCACCTGCCATTTGCGAGCCTCGGTGGTAGGTTTGGTCGCCCGGGCCATTATCTGCAATTGGCAGGCGCGATACGCCCGGGGCGGTTTTCAGTATTGAAAGCTAATCACAGGTGCGTGCGGTCCACGGGCATGTGCGTGAACGCATGCAGTATGCACTGCGTGCTCCACGCAGCCAGCGTCCACCGCCGGCGTGTACCGTTAGCGACAATAACAGTTCTGCCAGTGTCGGGCAGCATTGTCTATTCCGGTCCCGTCCAACGACTAATGTCTCGGCCGTACCGTTTCTGACCCGACTAGAAGCTACAGTCTGACGACGGTCGCTGGAAGTGGAGTATAGTAACGGAGACCGTTCTCCTTTACGCTAGCTCACTCCTGCGCGCTCGATTCTAATTGACAAAACTGACCTCTTGATCTGCATATTAGGAAGGATTAAAGATTTGGAACATCATTATCCGTCGTTGCGTGACAGAACGTGACAATGACACCGGTCAACAACATTTTTGTTGCATTGCTATCAGCAGCTGTTCTCAACTAATTTAAGGGTGCTGATTTCACATCTCAGGTCTTTTTTTTTCTGAAAGATCCAGTTTTCTTGCAATCGCTGAATGACGATGAATCATGTTCTTATCATTAAATCATAATGTTGGTGGATAAATATTTAAGTTTCTTCAACTGGTAATAGAAATTCAGCTTAATGCAAATTAAATAGAAATACAGTCCACAGCTATTCAGTGGTACGAGATGAAACTGACATGGTGACAATTATTGAAATGTATGAAATAAAATCGTCATAACTCCTGAACGGTTTGCGTTCGGGCGCACGGCATAAGTCGAATTAGCATAGCTGTATCGTTCGGTTTAGCAACGATGCCCACATTCATTTGGGTGGGTTCGTCAATAAGCGCAATTGGCGCATCTGCGGGACTGAGTATCCGCATTTCGTGATCGAGAAGTCTCTTCACCTCAACGGGTGTATATGTGGTGTGCAATTTCCAGTCACGGAATAATCGGAGCGATTTTCCTTGATGGGACGGTGACTATTGAAAGGAACGTGAAGATTTTGAAAGCTGGTTTCATTCCCATTACCCGAAGTCGAGAGGAATGAAAGGGAAGCAGTGGTTGGGGAGGGAGTGAGGCAGGGTTGTAGCCTCTCCCCGATGTTATTCAATCTGTATATTGAGCAAGCAGTAAAGGAAAGAAAAGAAAAATTCGGAGTAGGTATTAAAATCCATGGAGAAGAAATAAAAACATTGAGGTTCGCCGCTGACATTGTAATTCTGTCAGAGACAGCAAAGGACTTGGAAGAGCAGTTGAACGGAATGGACAGTGTCTTGAAAGGAGGATGTAAGATGAACATCAACAAAATCAAAACGAGGATCATGGAATGTAGTCGAATTAATTCGGGTGATGCTGAGGGAATTAGATCAGGAAATGAGACACTTAAAGTAGTAAAGGAGTTTTGCTATTTGGGGAGCAAAATAACTGACGATGTCGAAGTAGAGAGGATATAAAATGTAGACTGGGAATGGCAAGGAAAGCGTTTCTGAAAAAGAGAAATTTGTTAACATCGAGTATATCTTTAAGTGTCAGGAAGTCGTTTCTGAAAGTATTTGTATGGAGTGTAGCCATGTATGGAAGGGAAACATGGACGATAAATAGTTTGGACTGGATGAGAATAGAAGCTTTCGAAATGTGGTGCTACAGAAGAATGCTGAACATTAGATGGGTAGATCACGTGACTAATGAGGAGGTATTGAATAGAATAGGGGAGAAAGGGAGTTTGTGGCACAACTTGACAAGAATAAGGGACCGATTTGTAGGGCATGTTCTGAGGCATCAAGGGATCACAAATTTAGCATTGGAGGGAGCCGTGGAGGGTAAAAATCGTATAGGGAGACCAAGAGATGAATACATTAAGCAGATTCAGAAGGATGTAGGTTGCAGTAAGTACTGGGAGATGAAGAAGCTTGCACAGGATAGAGCAGCATGGAGAGCTGCATCAAACCAGTCTCAGGACTGAAGACCACAACAACAACAACCCAAAGTCACCCTGATTTCGACAATACGTGGTTCATGCAAGTCGGAGCTCAACGCCATCGAAGCTGGAGAGTGTTTAATGTCCTGGAGGAGCACTTTGGGGACCGCATTCTGGTTGTGAGGTACCCAGAGGACATTGCCTCAATTGACCGCAATATCCTTCTGATCTGAACACATGCGATTCCTTAAAGTTTTGAACATCGATGCGTGGACTGCGTCCGTTTAACAAGTAAAATTAAAACGATAGCAGCCCTCGGTCGTAAAAAAGAAGTCTTGTGACCAAGGTTTCGGCACTGCTATGAGTCCCTTCATCAGAAGTAAAACACTTAAACAGGGCTGCCATGTATAAAAATAAATCTCAAGCTATAAAGCTTTAGTCAGAAAATATTTTGAAATAAAATACGTAGTGGCTTACCTGCTATGTATTCTATTTCAAAAAATTATGTGACTAAAGGACTTCTTTTTTGCGACCGAGGGCTGCTATTACTTCAATTTTACATGCGGTTCCTTTTTGTGGGGCTACATTAAAGACAAGGTGTACAGCAATAACCCGAAAACCAATGCTGAGCTGAAAACAGCCATTCAGGAGGTCTTCGACAGCATCGATGTTCCGACACTTTAGCGGGTCATGCAGAATTTCGCTGTTCGTCTTGACCACATCATCACCAAAGATGGCAAGCATATCGAACATATCATAACCTAAATCCGAATACCTGCAGTGACGTTTACATGTTGAATAAAGCGTGTGCACGCCGTAGTTTGTAACTAATTTACGTTTTTTTTCATATATTTCAAGAATTGTCAACCTGTATCATGGTAAATAACGTTACAGGTCGATAAACGTGATTTGTAACTAACTTTTACTTTCTGTTGAGGAAGAAATTTTCAAGTTCTCCCGTTTGTGAACTACTGCAGGGAAAAGTCCTTTAATATTGCAGAAATAGTCTGCCATCATGTATTTGTCCCATCTCCCTTGATAACGCTCTTGCACAGTCTTGAGGTCCTGATGGAAACGTTGGCCTTGCTAGCCACTGACGTCTCCTAAGTTGTCAGGGACTTCATCAAAATGACTGTATAGGAAATGGAATTTGACATATTACAGCCCACAACATTAAATGCTGGATTCATGTCAACTATGAGACTTCCATAGTTAGCAGCATTTTTACTGTCGAGAAAGTCTTCCATTGCCGTCACGAACAACACTCATGGAGCCCTTTCCTTGATGTTCATCTTTCATACAAATTATGGATAGTTTATGTCTGTTTTTCGCACCAATTCCCTTAAAGATACAAAAGTAAGTCATTTGTGTGATATATTGCTTCTCGCCAGGACATGGGCATTCCGAAAGGTAAATCTTTACGTTTTCTTTTCATTCAGTCACGCAGCATTTTTTCACAGTTGTAACATACAGTATGTGGGGCCCATGCTCCGTCTTGATCACCAAGAGTAAGCCGGAAGTATAGTTTATAACCTTGCCGCAAACAATGTTACATTGTGTCTTTGTCGAGTAAGGGTATAGTACGCACAAATGTAACAAACTGTCTGGATGATTATTACACTGACGTCTCTCCGTAGCGATTATGAAATGACATCAGATCTGAAAGAAAAAACATACAGTATCATAACCCTGCCGATAACATCAACAAGTATGTAGCTAAGCTAACTGCAAACGGCTGGAACGGAAAATTTCTAATTGTTTGAAAACCCGAGCGTGGAGAGGAAAACCGATTTCAGATGTGAAATATCAGATGAATTACATTAAGAATCTCACGCTACTGAGGATTCTAAAGGACTTGTTGATCAGTGTAAGGCTGTGAAGCAAATACTTTCCTCATATCAGTTACATTATCTGAATCTGCCTTTCAAACCTAAGTACAGGCATTCGAACATGGCTTTCAGTAATAGGTGTATCTCAGACCTGATAGACAACATTCTTCGTGGGTCACTGCAGGAGAATGCACAATTTTTTTTTTCAAAAACCGAACTTTTTTTATGTATTTGGTATTCACTGGGTCGTATAAAAATTGCCCCTTGCGAATTTAATTCAACCTGTTTCCGCAAGTCGCGCTGTCGTAGCTCTCCGACAAGATGGCTGTTGTTCGTTTCAATTAGGTTGCTATTACAGTTCCCGTGCAGCGAGAACAAGACAGTGAAAAACATTCAGAAGAGGTTGCAGAAGGTGAGGAGGGATGACCCTATCGATCTTGGTGCATTCAGTCTTTGAGCAAGCAGGTGCAAGTGGGCACACACATACTTTGAACATTTTACGCAGCGACAGATGAAGCACTACACAGACTCCTCACAAAGTGCAGCGCCCACAGCCTAATTTTGGCTGACTGCCGCATAACAGTGAACGAATTGTCAACCCGAGTGCTAGTAGGAGAAGAAACTGTGCACAGAATACTGAGACAATAGAAGTTTAAACAGGTGTGCGCCACGTGAGTTTCAGCAGTGTAGTAGGATGCCTAAAAGCATTGGAACACCCAGCCTTCGGTCCGGGCACCATGTGGTTACCACTTATTCGGTTAACTGAAGGAATACTTTCGAAGAACGAAATACCGAGATTATCACTCCCTTGTCAGTGGCTCAGAAGTGCTGGTCCTGGCGTCTACCGTACGGGTATACAGGCCTGAGGCAGTGGAAAGAGACATATTATGTGGAAAAATGTCACTTTGGCTCTCAATAGTGTATTAACATATTGTAATAATATCAGAGATATGCCGGCCGGGGTGGCCGAGCGGTTCTAGGCGCTACAGTCTGGAACCGCGCGACCGCTACGGTCGCAGGTTCGAATCCTGCCTGGGGCATGGATGTGTGTGATGTCCTTAGGTTAGTTTGGCTTAAGTAGTTGTAACTTCTAGGGGACTAATGACCTCGGAAGTTAAGTCCCATACTGCTCAGAGCCATTTGAACCATTTTTGTCAGAGATATGGATAATAAATTGGATGTTTAAAAGAATTACGCAGTTCTTCTGAAGTGACTCTCGTCTTCTGAAATAGATAAGTGTATAAAACATACCACTTCCGTAAGCACCGAGCGAGGTGGCGCAGTGGTTAGCACACTGGACTCGCATTCGGGAGGACGACGGTTCAATCCCGCGTCCGGCCATCCTGATTTAGGTTTTCCGTGATTTCCCTAAATCGCTCCAGGCAAATGCCGGTATGGTTCCTTTCAAAGGGCACGGCCGACTTCCTTCCCCGTCCATCCCTAATCCGATGAGACCTATGACCTCGCTGTCTGGTCTCCTCCCCCAAAACAAACCAACCAACCAACCAACTTCCGTAAGATGGCTGTAATCTGTGGGGCAATATTCGTTAAAGCCTGTGCTATGGTAAGTGAGCGGGGTTCACCTTATGAGAAAGGATTTTCGTATAGTTATCGACCGCGTGTACCTGAATGGTGGCAAATCAGACTTACGGACTCTGTAATAACAATGATCCGTCAAGTACGAAATGCCATTACACGTCAGGATGGACCAAAAGCAAAACCGGATGATGCTACCAATGTGACAATAATACGGTCGCCAGCCTAATTAGGCGTTAACTGAGTTTCTTCCCTGTACAAGTTGGTATATATTCATGCAAAACAAGAAGTTGGAACACTGCATAATATAGCAGAATTTTAGAACCAGAAAATCTATTGAACTGATAGTTTCAGGTTGTGTACTGATATGGATGAATACATAACACTACACCATAATGTATACTACAAAACTTTACACTGTCTATTAATCTGATTGAAATCGGGCATACGTTACCCTAGAAATTGTACTTTCATGCACCACACACAAAACGTCAATTTTGATAAACATAAAACACTGATAAATTTTGACCTTTATATTGACTTTAACTATTGTTGGTCAAACCAATTTAGAACACTTCAGAAATCAAATGAATTAGGGGGGGGGGGGGGGAGGAGACCCTGAAACTGTTATGATCGCTGTATTTAAAAAATTGATTACTGAATTTATTATTATGCGTTCAATATTTCCAGTATATAAGACACTACTCTTTTCATCTTATTTACTGCTCATTTATTGCATCTGTCTCGAAATAATAAACTTCATTACAATATCAATATTAAAGTTATCTTTCAACTTCGTCAGACCTTCGTTATTCATTTACTGGTTCATTGACAAAACATTTCTTTAAACACCATTCTAACATGGCTAGTTCTGCAAATAATTATTATTAATACAAATTTTAATTTTCATTTTGGGATACTCGGATTGCACAACATTTGGAAAGGACCCTGTCTAGGTTAGTTGTGAGGATAATTAAATTATCGGAAAGTTCTGGTAAAATTTAGGTTATTATTGCACAGTTCACTCTCTGATCCATACGAATGCAGTACTAAAAGTTTCAACCTGCTGGTATCGATGCGGCGGTTGGCGGGCGGCGAGATGACGAGGCACAGAGTACACATACAACGACAGCTATGGCTCTTGACGTATCGGCACTTTAACTCTTCTTGGCGTCGCAATAATTTCATATTTAGTGCCTATGGAATTTTGCCATACTGTGTGGGCGTTGGAACGGCATACCCGAGGCTCAGTGAAACTACTACTTCCAGGAGAGCCTCCTCGCTCCAGAAGGTGTTGCTCAAACCAGTGCCAAACTCCAAGTACTACTGCTGAGCCCGTTGTGCCGTGCAGCGCCCGTGCGCATTTTCCCGCGCTCGCCTGCCATCCACCCGAGGTTTTGCATTCTACTTATCCTAACACATTGCCTACGTATGGACCAGACGCACAGTTAAAATTTTAAACATCTTACAACAGTTTCAACATTTGTTACATTTCAATTCTATTACAATATTGCTTGAGATTTGACATAACCATTAATATTCACATTGAAACTTATTAAAGTTTTCTTAACATAATGACATGAAACAAAAAAGAAATGAAATCAGAACATCAATTACACAAGTTTGTCGAGAAATCAGAAGAAAAAATATTATTTGTATGTACAATGGCACAGTGTCGTTGTTGTTACATGGCCTACAGAAACACAGACTGCACACAGCACAGTCAGTGATTTTCATACAGAGCGCTACGTGGCGTTACCAACATAAAAACCTAAACAGCCTACTTACGACACTACTATAACGTGACTGAGCGAAGCGGCAGTTGGTTAATATTCTGAACGCTCCTTGATTTAACAAAAAAAACTTAGACATGTGGTCGCGGGTTAGATACTGAGTGGAATTTCTTCTTACAGAATATTGCTCATCTCGGCTTAAATGTTAAGGACACCCTCTGTAATGATGCTCAATTTGTAGCTCACTTTATCAACTCACCACTATGTATCTGTTTCTAGGTGTCTGACTTCACCCACTCGCGATGTGGTTGGCTCCTGATTTACGCGCGGTCACCACGAGTGACGACTAGAAAGTTGCTCCTGTAAAGCGGCTCGCATCTCTCTGAGGAACGCGTCGCCGTTATATGTCCTTCCAAGTTACAACAGGTTAAAAAACGTAACAGTCAATGAAGACAAAACGTGGCGACTGGTGATGCGTTTTTGACACTAGTGAAGTTGAGACAAGCTGTAGAGACAGCACGTGAGAAAGAGCCTGAGCAGGCAGGAAGGGAAGGTGGGGGGGGGGGGGGGGGAGAGGTACGTGGCGGTAGACGCCCGCCCCCGCCTTGGAGCGCCTTACCTGGAAACTGGTCTGGAGGCGGCTGGTGAGTCACCCAGCCCGGCGCAGCCCGGCCGTTCAAAAACCAGCGGCAACGGTTACGACGTCTGCAGCGCCGGCCCGACACGGCACGACACAACGCGAGCGAGGCTGAACCGGGCGGCACTGGTGAGCGGCTCGGGCACATAGGGTCGCCCAGGCGACTTCCTTAATTTCTCCTCCCCCCTCCCTCCCCCCAAATATAGTTTACTGTGATTCCCACTCTTCACGCGCCACAACTGCGAAGGATTTTAAACATAAAAGCAGCAAAATTCTGAAAGAAACAGCTCATGGCCTCAAAACCACTGCAGCTACACTAGCCAACAAATTGTAAGACGTGTATATTTCTATTGTCTATTGTCAAATCACAATTTATGGAAGATGTGTGTATTTTATTAATAGTATTAAGTAGGAATAATTAATATTTGTCATGTTGGAAATAACTGTAGTAGCAGGGAATGTCTGCACCAGAGTATTCTTGATATAATTTTAAAAAGGTTCAAATGGTTCAAATGGCTCTGAGCACTATGGGACTTAACGTCTGTGGTCATCAGTCCCCTAGAACGGAGAGCTACTTAAACCTAACTAACCTAAGGACATCACACACATCCATGCCCGAGGCAGGATTCGAACCTGCGACCGTAGGAGTCGCGCGGTTCCGGACTGAGCGCCTAGAACCGCTAGACCACCGCGGCCGGCTTTTAAAAAGCGCGGGAGAAACCGCGTACGGATACATTTTAAGAAAAGAGCGGGAAAGACCGCGCATTGATACGTTTTGTAATGGTAGCAGGGATTGTCTGCACCAGAAAGCATTGTTGGCAGGAGAGACCGCACTTCAGCGTTCGTAGGAAGTCAGTAGTAAGCGACATGTGAAGTGAGTCGGTAGCAGGTCTGAAGCGAGAGGTTGAGAGGAGCGGTGTGCCTGCCAGCCACCAGCTATGATTTACAAGAGATTATAAACGGATGCAAAGAGATATCTTGAGAAACTCAAGATTACTGAAGGTATGTTTGCGCAATGCTAATTGTAAGATTATTGTAAAAAGTAAGTCCAATTTGAACGTTTGTAAATTCATTTCATTACCAACAGTAAATATTTGAAGCGTTTTCAGAATATAATTAATTTTTGCTAGCAATGTTGCATTACTGATTATAATCCATCCCAAAAACCATCAACGTAAAACTATGCAAAAATTTTATTGTTGTCAAGAAAAAGTGTGACTATGAATTACGTAACTTCAGTCAAATTAATTAAAGAATAACGTCAGCTTTGCTATTAAAGAATAACGCCAGCTTTGGTAATAAATACAGCCACTTATTATGAAAGTCCACCAGCAGCTAACAGAGTATAGTAAAACAGAGTAAGTATATTCATGACGCAGTTCGATGTAGCAGTCACATGGCGATCCAGTAACAGTAAAAAAGGTAAGGAACAGTTTTGGGTTATTGCAGGTAACGACTGAGGGCCACGACGACGACACATTCTGTGTTTCGCCGAAATAATCAGAAAATCACTTTTAATAAGCAGCAGTTAAATTTGTATGCGAAGATTGAGAAAAAGACTAAATTTCAAAGGGAAGATTTCATTTGTTGTTATTAAGCAAGAGTTAGAAATCCTAAGGAAAGGTTTCATAGTTTATTGAAAAAGGGAACGTTATCTTTAACAAAAGAGGTATAGAGGAGACAAGAAGGTTTCAAAATTTAAACATTTTTCTGCATCTGGTTTGTAAACGAGTTGATTTATCTAATTTTGGGATGCTGGATTCACTAGTTAAATCAGTTTTCCTTTGTCACGTCACATTTCCTAAATACATAAGAGGATCAAAAATAGTAGTGGCGAACGTTAACAGAATTAAAACAAGAAATACATATCCAGCACATTACAACTCAACACCACTTAAAATGTATACATGAGCATGACGCCTGTGGAAGATCTAAATTACACTGAAGAGCGAATGCAACTGGTACACCTACCTATCCTGTAGGGCCCCCGCGAGCACGCAGAAGTGCCGCAACGAAACGTGGTATGGACTCCACTTACGTCTGAAGTAGTGCTGGAGGGAACTTGTAAGCTCCCAACAGATTAAATTCCGTAACCTCCCAATAAAAATAAATCTTGTAATGTAACCTTTCAATAATTAACTGACTGTGAATCTAAACTGGTAAATCTGGGCCGGCCGCGGTGGCCGTGCGGTTCTAGGCGCTCCAGTCCGGAGCCGCGCTGTTGCTACGGTCGCAGGTTCGAATCCTGCCTCGGGCATGGGTGTGTGTGATGTCCTTAGGTTAGTTAGGTTTAAGTAGTTCTAAGTTCTAGGGGACTAGTGACCACAGCAGTTGAGTCCCATAGTGCTCAGAGCCATTTGAACCATTTGATTTGGTAAATCTGGACGTCAGCAGTGCTGTGTCATGGCCCTGAAAAATCATTCAGAATAAACTGAAAATTCTTACCTCAATAAGGTCGCCGGATAACGCGTGTATATCTGCCCCTATAAGAAATTTTTCTGGCACAGCCCAGTGCAATGCTGGCCGATAGATTTGTCATGTATGAAAAACAACTGATTTTCTTTACAATAATCGGCATGACTATGGATAGGAGAAATTAGGAAAAAAAACTTTAAATTCAGATGAATGACTGTCAAAAGTTACCTTTATAAGAAAGATTATTATTGAAAGATTTTTTAAACAGTTTACATGGGACTTTGATATAACAATAGTACAAAAATCAGTTGTAGCAATTAACATATGCGCGCGACAATAAAGAACAATAATATTTTGCTTTTACCTTATACTACATCGCTCAGGCACCGCCATCATTCTCCACGACCGGCCTTGGAAATTCCATAACTACTGCTCTTCTCGAGCTGCAAAACACCACTACCTGAACTCCAGGACAAATGGTTCAAATGGCTGTGAGCACTATGGGACTTAACATCCGTGGTCATCAGTCCCCTAGAACTTAGAACTACTTAAATCTAACCAACCTAAGGACATCACACACATCCATGCCCGAGGCAGGATTCGAACCTGCGGCCGTAGCGGTCGCGCGGTTCCAGACTGTAGCGCCTAGAACAGCTTCGCCACACCAACCGGCCGAACTCCAGGACACAAGAGCTCTCTGTGAACTACACAACTCGACAACTGCTCTCTACGAGCGAACTGACTCAACCGCCCGGGCTGCTAGCTACAATACCTGCTGCTGCTGCGGCCGACACTGCTCTCTGGTCTGCGATTCTGTTGTAGCTTACATATCGCAGGCAGCGCGTGAGCAATCCATCGAAGTTACATCTGCTCGACTGCGCTAGCAATAAGTTTCTTACTCATGGACATCTTTCAAACTGACACCATGAATCTTGCAGGGTTGTCCATAAATCCGTAAGAGTACAATGGGGTGGATATCTCTTTTGAAAAGCACGTTGCAAGGCGTCGCAGATATGCTCAAGAATGTTTATGTCTGGGGAGTCTGGTGGCCAACGGAAGGGTTTAAACTCAGAACCGTGTTCCTGGAGCCACTCTGCAGCAATTATCGACGTGTGGGGTGTCGCATTGTCCTGCGGGAATTGCCAAAGTCCGTCTGAATGCACAATGGACATGAATGGATGCAGGTGATCAGACAAGATGCTTAAGTACGTGTCACCTGTCAGAGTCGTACATGGATGTATGACGGGTGCCATATCACTCCTACTACACACGCCCCATACCATCACAGAGCCGCTACCAGCTTGAATGCAGGGTCTTCAGATTCATGAGATTGTCTCCATACCAGTACGCGTCCGTTCACTCAATACAATTTGAAACGAGACTCGTCCAACCAGGCAACATGTTTCCAGTCATCAACAGTCTAATGTCGGTGTTGAAGGGCCCAAGCGAGCCCTTAAGGCTTTCTGTCGTGAAGTCATCAAGGGTACAAGAGTGGGCCGTCGACTACGAAAGCCCATATCAATGATGTTTCTTTCAATGTTCCGCACGCTGACGCTTACTGATGGCCCATCATTGAAACCTGCAGTAATTTGCGGAAGGGTTGCATTTCTGTCACGTTGAACGTCGCTCGTCCCGTTTTTACGAGATCTTTGATGTTTTACCGGATTCTTGATATTCGCGGTACACTCGTGAAATGGTCGTACGGGAAAATCAACAGTTCATCGCTACCTCGGAGATGTGTCCCCCATCGTTCGTGCGCCGACTATAACGTCACGTTGATAACGCGCTTTTCTAGCAGCAGTAACCGGTGTAACAAGTGCGCCAGACACTTGTTCTCTTATATAGGCGTTGCTGACCGCAGCGCCGTATTCTACCTGTTTACATACTTATGTATTTCAATATGCATCCCTATACCTATTTCTTTGGCAACCGGCGTTGTTCATAACATATTTTCAATCTAAATGTTCAAATGTGTGTGAATTCCTAAGGGACCAAACTGCTGATGTCATCGGTCCCAAAATTTACACATTATTTAAACTAACTTACGCTAAGAACATACGCACGCACGCCCGCCCGCCCGAGGGATGACTCGAACCTCCGCTAGGAGGGGCGGTGCCCCAAACCGCGCGGCCACTTCAATCTTCTTTGGTGACAACGATGCTCTTTCTTTTGTTTGCTCTCCCTAACAATATCCCAGCAGTAGCTGCACATCATCGAACTATTTCAGTGACCTTAATAACGGTGTTCCATCGGACGGATGTGTTGGTGAAAGCGTTCACCCTGCAAGTCGCTTACAGTTCCCAAATTTTGTGGAAAGATATTGACATCGGAATCTAAAAAGTGTATTTTAAGCGAGATGCTACACTTCATTTTCTTATAGCTGTCTAACGGATCATTCAAAATCGAGACACAGATATCACCTTCTGTGTTGCCAAATTTTAAAAATTCCACCACGCAGCTTATTCTATATTTGTGAGGTAAGTATCAAAGGTTGCGTCATTTATTAATTTTCTTAATTTTGGTCCAACAAATATACATTATTTCAGTTTTTCTTCATTCAGTGTGGGGAAACTTTTCTGTCAATTAATTGAAGGACCGATCTCCCGTACCCGGAATTTCTTAGTAATTCCTTCATAAGGCCCTTCAAAACTCAAAAATTGTTCATGCTAGAACATTTTGAAAGGTATATTCGGATTCTACAGACAAAATACGTATGAATTGATCTCCTACATACCAAATGTAAATTGGCTGTTCTGTAGTGATTAATAGTGAAACACAGTGACCTGTATCATTTGTTAAAATTGTAACACTCCCGATCGCTATAAAAATGTAATTACTTTTGTAATTAATTTTTAATGTGATTAGGACTATCAGAATTTCTAAATAATTTTTCAAATAAAATTACATTTATAATCTGAATTTTATTGAGATTAGGACTATTAAAATTTTTAGCAAAATAATAGTAAGACAAGGTGAGTTTCCATTACATTTCAACTGTGTCCCGCAAATTTTAATCCAAGAATGGCGAAACCTGAAAGCAGAGCTTAAAACTAGCGAACAAACGGAAATAGAAAAAACCAATACTAGAACAAAGTGCTTAGCATTTGTAGACAACCTGATTATTTTATGTCAGGACACTGAAACAGTGCAAAAACAAGTAGAGAAAATCTTAAAGGAACAACACAAAGATCAGGACTCCAAATATCATTTGCAAAAACAAAATACTTATCTAGAAATTTGCACTTAGCACCCAAAGTTCTAAAAACTATACACAAGAAAATCTAGAGACTTTTTCGGTTCACATATTTAGGCGAAACCATTCAAGAAACCAGCCTGGAAAAGACTGAATAAGAAATTCGTTGTCACAAAATGGAAACAGTTCCATTTCATACAAAAGACATATAGCACAAAAACTGTATCTCAAAATGCTCCAATCTGGGCACTAATTCACAGTAATCAAATCAGTCTCTTTATGAGGATGAAAAAATCATTTTAAACAGAAAGTGGGGCGTCGAAGCAATCCAAAAGAGAACGAAAAGTAATAAGGAAACTTTTACGTCCAAATTATACTGGAGAAGGCTCGTACAGGCTAGGAACAAATAAACAAAATGAAAAGTGTTGCTACATTTGTCAATACGTGGAAAAAGCAGGCTAAAATTTTTTTATCATATGAAAAGAATGTAACCAACAAGAATAGCTAGACAGGTTGCGGAATTCTACAAAACTCGCGGTAGAGCAAAAATTTAAACAATAAAATGAATCACTCCAGTAAAAGAAGACCTGAAGTGGCTATAACAGAACTTGATATACCAGACAGAAGAGTGTCTGGCACAAAATTCACGACTGGGCAGTTCTCCCGGGAAAAAGGAAAGCACAAGATGGCCAGAACAGAGGACATTCTGAGACAGTTAATGTAATATGGCCACGAAGGAATGGTAAAACCGAACCCTTGTACACCACATGGTCTAGTAGGTTCTAAAAATGTATAATAATAATAATAATAATAGTAATAGTAGTGGTAATAACTCAAAATCATATATATCACAATAAAAATAAGCTGTTTACATTAAGTGTTTGTACATAGCTTCTGATTCAGCAAAATGCATAATGTGAAAAGCTTTCGACCGAAAATAAGAGAGATTCGTGTGTCACGCAACTAATTTAAACACTACTACAGCAACAAACTCTCACAACTGCAACAATGAGTTAATTTAAACAATGTAAACTCGACGTATGCTCTCACGACAGTGATCACAGGACACTTTTTTTTTTTTTTTTTTTTTTTTTTTTTTTTTTTTTTTTTTCACTTGCCGCCCTGATTTTACGACCCACCACCTAAGTGCTTAAGGTGGGTCTATTTTGACCACTTGGCCGCTACGACCGGTGTGCGGACTCTGATGTAGTTGATGAAACTCACACCAGTTCCCACATCCGGTCGCACCGTTGCCCGTGTCCCGCCACGTGGAGGCGGGTCTGTGCTTTTTTCTTTTTTTTTTCTTTTTTTTCTTTACTTTGGCAGCTTTCCCAAAACCGATTTAACAAAAATTTTACAAAAATTAATTTTGAATTGGAAGAAGGAAATACAAGGAATAGTTTAGTCTGAAGAGGAGAAAAGACGATAGGAAAGGAAGAGATGATAGTCCCACCACCGTAGGGGACTGAGGATGAGCGTCTTGGGATTTATCTTCAAGCCTCTGATCCTCAGTCCCCTAACCTTAGCCTAGGAAGTTCTATTCTATTCTAGTTGTGGCGTTTGATATCTCTATTTATGTTCTATCTGGTTACTTGTATACAGGTTTAGAGTGCCGTGGTAGCTGATGGCAATTGCGACGGTGCGCCGACACTGTTTATGTCTAATTTTATACATTAATCTATTGTCAGTTTTAGGTCTACTTATGTAAGTCTATTGCATGTCAGTTGTTTTATATTGAGACTTAGTTTAGTTCTTCCACACTATGGTGTCTGTCTGGGTGCTGCATATAGGTTTATTGTCTGTGTGGTCTTCTGTTCCTGTATTCTTTGTGGCATTCGTCAGAAATTTTGTCTGTTAGTGCGTTCAGTATGTCCCAAAGTTCAGGTGTTCTGATCGCGTCGTATATGTGTTCCTCTGTCTGTAAGTGTTGTATCCCAGGTGTGTTCCTGTGCTGTCTGTATTTCCCGCAGAATAGGATTGTGTGTTCGGGGGTTCCCATACCTCCACATGTACACGTTGATGTGTCTCTAAGACTCACGCGATTTGCGTGGGATAAGGTCCGTGGCCAGTCAAGAAATGCACCATGCCGCGGCTAGGATCGGCATGTTTCATTCTTAATCTTTCCGTTATGTTCGGAAAAAATGTATAGACTCTCCGTCCCTTATCACTTGTGCCCCATTCCTGTTGCCATGTGTCGATTTTCCATTTTTTGAGGTCCCGCTTATTGTTCAGCGGGGAACCAGTCAATATGTTGACCTGGTCTAGTCTACCCATCTTTAACCAGTACAGAGCGGCCCGATATTTGATTGTGATATCTATCGGGAAAATTCCTAGCACGACACACAGTGCTTCAACTGATGTAGTGCCGAAGGCTCCCGATAGTCGCAGAAGGACGCTTCTCTGCCCTCGCCTAACCGCTGTTCTGTTTGTGACGAGGTTGAGTCTGTGCGCCCATGTACTGGCCGCAAAGCTTAGCACTGATTCGAAGAGTGCGCAGTGGTAAGTTCGTGTGACTGACAGAGGAAGTCTGTATTGTCCTGAATTAATCCTTGCCAGTTTATGTAGTAATTTTTCTGCCTTGTTTGTTGTTATTCTGATATGTTCATGGAAGTTCAGCTTCTCATCTATGTATACGCCCAAGTAGCGGGTTACCGTCATTCTCTTTATGTTGTTGTTCTGTATTTTAATAGATGGATTGCGTCTGAGTTGCCCTTTGAGCAGTGTGTATGTTGTTTTGTTGCCCGCTATCTTGAGTTTGTTTGTGTTGCACCATTGTGTTATTGTCTGCAGTGTGCCACTCGCCTTCTCCTCTAGCTGGGCTCTTGTATTTGCTGAGATGACCACCAGTAGGTCATCTGCATAGGCGACAGCACCGTCTGTCCTCATATCCTCCTCCAGCAGTTGCAGGAGAGGTTCAAAAATTATGTCCCAGAAGATGGGTCCACAGATCGATCCCTGCGGACATCCCTTGGTAATTTTCCTTATTACCTTCCGGTTGCCCACGCGCCATTCCACTATTCTGTCTCTGCAGTAGTCTAAAAGACTGTTGTATAGGGCTGCGGGTACTTCCATCTGGCGTAACCTCAGAAACAGTGCTGGCCACCACAGGTTGTCAAATGCTCCTGCGATGTCTATCATGATTGCCAAAGAGTATGTTTTATCTGTGTTTTGTGTGATTTCTAAAGCTCTGTTTATTGCATCATCGATGCTTTTCCCTTTCCGAAATCCAAACTGGTGGGGATTCATTCCAAGTAGGGTTCTGTGAGCCTGCAAGCGGTCACACAGTAGCCTCTCTTGGATTTTTGCCATGGTGTTTATGAGGCATATTGGTCTGTAGGATTTCGGATCTGATTGGTCTCTGTCTGATGATTTTCGTATGATGACTGCATTTGAGGTTTTCCAGACTGTCGGTACACGGCCTAGCCTTAAGGCGTCGTTTAGTAGTTCTGTTAAGTATGGGGTGATCTGTGGTGCTAGCCTCTTAAGCACTTCTGCATGGATCCTGTCGGGTCCAGGTGCTTTTTTATTCTTTAGCTCTCTTATCGCTACCGCAACTTCCTCGTGCGCAAAGGGACAGGTGACGGCGTCGGTGTTATACTGTTCATGAAGTTCTTGTCTGAGTGTGATCTGTTCCTGTGTGTCTGAGTCTGTGGCATCTTCCGGGAGGAGTTTGTTCAGCAGATATTGTGCTGTGTTTCTCCATCCCACTGTCATTGTGCCGTCTTCCTGCCGTAGCGTGCTTAATGCCAATGGGGTCTTTATTTTTTCTGTCAGGATCTTGTATTGTTCCCCCCAGATATTCTGTTGTGTGTGTGTGGTCAAGTAGCTCTCCCAATGTTGTTTCCTGGTCTGAAATAATGTCTTTTTGAAGAGTTCTTTGGCTTCCCTATATGCAGCTAGTCTCAGTAGTTTGTCTCTTTGTATCCATGTCCTCTGGTATAGTTTTCGTTTCCTTGTCATGTCACGTTTGAGTCTGGTTAATTCGTCTGACCATGGTGTTTCCCGTTGTTTGCTGTGTGTGTGCGTAGGTATTGCTGTTTCTTGTGCTGTTTGGATGATTTGTGTCAGTTTGTGTGCTCTGTAGTCCACGCTTCCCTGTATGTTGTATATATTCTCATTTTGAACAATTTGTTGTAGTCTGTCCCAATTCGCTCTTTTAAAGTTGAAGTGTGTTGTATTGTGTGTGGTGCGATAATTGTTTGTTGTGAGACTTATTTCTATTATGTTGTGATCACTTGTGGTCAGAGAGTCGTGTATGGTCCATCTTTGCAGTCGTCCTAATGTTCTGTCATTCGCCAGAGTAATATCGATTTTGGTGGCAGATCCGCCAGGACCTCTGTATGTAGGTGTAGGTCCGTCTTCATTTATAATATGTAGTTGTGTCTCCTGTATGACGTCGTTGACTTTCCGTCCTCTGTCGTCCGTTCTGTCCGAGTGCCATAGTGTGGATTTAGCGTTGATATCTGCACATATAATTAGGTTCTTATTTCTAGAGTATTCAGCAATGTCTTGTATCATATGTAGGTATGGCTCTATGTCGTCACTGTACTGTGCGTATAGTGATGAGACCACCCATGTGTCTCGACCCTTAGTTATTTCTGCTGTGGCCAGATGACTGTTACATAGCTGCGTAATCTTAGTGATATTTAAAGTTTTGTTGAGGACAACTATGGCAGCCTTGTAGTTTCGTCTGTCTGAGATTGTGACAGCGTCCCAGGGTAGGTTAGTTAAGTTTCCCTGGGTTGTCACATAAGGTTCTTGCAGGCAAAGAATATCCGCCTGCAGGTCCAGAGCTACTCGCGGCAGTTCTGCACTAACGAGTGTGCTTCTATTAGCATTAAGTTGTATTATTTTCATGGGTGTTTCACATGAAGGTAGAATTTGTGTCCTGTTTGCGAGTAGTCAAAGTCAGTTCTGCCATGTGCCCTCACTTGGTCCTTGTACACTTGGTGTGGGTTATATGTTTCCCCCCTCCGACTACACGCTAGTATGACTAATTTTTCTAGCTCTGCTGGGTCTGTAGGTATGTTTGCGGTCTTTAAAGTCATTCTGTCAGATTGTTCAGTGGTCGGGAAGCATACATAGCTGCCTAATGGGTGAAGTAGTCTGGTTAGCAGTCTTTGTGCTGTGATGAAAGTATCCTTATATTCTAGCCTACTTAGTCTTAAGTTTAGTTCTACATTGTTGTAGTCAGCATGCCATGGTGTTTGGCCAACTTTTCTCTTCTGCTCTTTTTCTACATATGGGATGATTCCGCTATATTTATCTCGAAGTGCAGATGTCACCGGTGTGGTGTCTTGTTCCGTCTTCAATGGTGGTGAGGCTGATGAGCTTTCACCTTTACTTTTTCTTATGTTTACACTACCTATTGCACTGTCGTCACCTTTCTTTTTGCTATCACTATCTGTACACTCATCGTCACTATCGTGATTACCCGTAAGTAGGTTTGTGTCAAGGACTACTACCTTTTTCTTATATGTCTCGTTACATCCGGTCATCTGTTGTGTTTCATTATGTTGTTGAGGTGTTATGCGTTGTTGTGTATGATCTGCAGGGTTAATTATCCCTCCAGATACAAAATTCACTGGTTTTATATGTCCTATACATCTTTTTGTATTATACCTTTTTGGTGTGTTGTCATTTACTCTTTCTTCGCTGCTAGCTTTGGCATAATCAGGTGTTGCGTGAGATTTCTGTGTATTGTCCATTTGTTCGTTTTCCGTGTGTTTGTTTAGGTTTACAGACTTGTCTGTGTTCGTGTTTGTTTGTGTGCTATTGTTTTGTATTCGATCGGTGTTGCTGTGTGGATTGTATAGCACTTCAAATTCCAGCTCGTCAATTCTTGCCTGCAGTGATTGCTGGTAGCTGACCCAGTATTGCATCTGTTTTTTAAGTTGTTTGGCTATGTTATAATGTATAGCTCCATTAAGTACCATGTCGTCGATGAAGTCCATGGTATTTATATAACTGTCATGTAATGCGTGCATACCTTGAAGAGATGGGATATCGTCTGTGTGTGGGGGGTGAGTGGGAAGCAGTCCCATCTGCCTGCGCCAGCATATAGCTCTTTGCTGGTTTCGATTAATGGTCGATGGTGATTTATAGTTCGTTTTTTGCATTCTTGATTGGGGCAGTGTTGGGCTGCTTTCATTCTCCATAATCGAAGCTCTGTAGCAGTCGATCTTGGAGGAATTTATGTGTTTGACAATCAAGACCTCTTCGTCTGGCACAATTTGCCTCGGATTCTGCAGGGGATGCAGATGTCTTGTTCTGCTAGTTTGCACTGATTCCTTATGTGGCCCTTCCCTTTGCAATTGGAGCACGTGATTTCGGTGTCTTTACACTGCTTTGTGGTGTGTCCAATATCACAGCACTTGTAGCAGGTGGGGACTTGGGCGAAATTTTTGACAGTTAGAGACTGGAAATCTATATAGACTCTATCCCGTTTTGTCAAAATTTTGTGCAGATTCGGCGTGACTTCAATAACTTGATGATTGTGGATGTATGACTATCTAAATTGGGGAAATTCTCCTTTTCTTTCAATCCTTTTCACTTCTATTCAGGGGAGTATGGCTGTCTTTCTGTTACTTTTCTTAACGGAGATTCATTCTCTTTCTGCCCTGTTTTACTCAACTTCCTATGCTTGCTACATAGGTCTAGTTGTGGGCCCTTGAACTGTGTCAGATACACAGGGTGAATCAGCTGCTCCTATCTACGTGTTTTATGCAAACTGCGTCGCCTTCAAAAACGACATGTGAGATTTTCATATTCGCTCGATTTCTGCAAACGATTAGTCGTGCAGAAAACATGAACAGGATCTATTTGTAGGAAATTCAATGCAATTAAATTTTGTACTGGGATAGGTTTTGGCTGTAGGCAGCAGTTTTCGACTTCTTTAAGAAAAGCGTGGTTGGAGGGCACTTCTGTACATTTTTTCTTGAATAACTTGAAAATCCTAGCCTCCAGCGAAAAAGTATCCCAGGACAAACTTTGACTACATTACATTTCCTACAAAAAGATACTGTTCATTTTATTCTGTAGAACTAATAGTTTGCATGCAACTGGCAAGAGAAATGAAAATCTTGAAAGTAGTATTTGAAGGTGTTGCGGGTTGCATAAAATCCGTATGTATGGCTAGCTGAAAACATCCTGTACAGCTAACAGCAAGTAGGCTTGGGAATGTGTGTGTGCTTCGGCATAACTTTTACTGCTGGAAGAAAAGATACTGCCAGGAAAAGCAAGGATCCAAGTTCGATTCCTGGTCTGGCACATAGTTTTAAATTGTCACGTTCATTGCTCATGTGCCGGCCGTGGTGGTCGAGCGGTTCTAGGCACTACAGTCTGGAACTGCGCGACCGCTACGGTCGCAGGTTCGAATCCTGCCTCGGGCATGGATGTGTGTGATGACCTTAGGTTAGTTAGGTTTAAGTAGTTCTAAGTTCTAGGGGACTGATGACCACAGATGTTAAGTCCCATAGTGCTCAGAGCCATTTTTTTTCATTGCTCATGTAATCACTTTGAAATCACTCTGCCGTAGAGTGAAAGACCCATTCAGCAAACGTAAACGCTTTTGTCAGAAAATATCAAATGTTACCTTCATATAAACTAATGCATTGTTGCTGGCTTAACTGTACAAATGCTACATTATTACTGCCATTGTGCCACCCCTTTATTCGAGTTGTTACCACACTGAGATTTACAGCTACGTTCTGTTTCTTGCAGGTACGTGTTCCCCCGGGACCGCCGCCGTCGATACGAGCCGCTGGCGACGTGAGTGAAATGCAATATACGCCACATTCCACGCAAATTTCCCGCGGCGGCGGAGTTAACGCTTAATGGCCTTCCGCTCCGGAGGAATTCTCATCTAATTAGTCAAAAGGCGCGCCGAAACGTCAAGTACTAATGTTGGCCCAACTCTGCTACACAGAGACGGCGCCCCAGCTTCGTCACAATTGTTGCAATTTACACACACACACACACACACACACACACACACACACACACACACACACAGAGAGAGAGAGAGAGAGAGAGAGAGAGAGAGAGAGAGAGAGAGAGAGAGAGATATAGAGAGAGGGAGGGAGGGAGGAGATACTGTAGGCGCCACAAGTGTATTTTAAACTAAACTTTGTAGTGTGACGCTTGCCTCCCTGTGCATACGAATGTTCCCTTCTCCTGAAGTTAAATCGGAGCAGATCCGTCGCTCTTACAAGGGAACCTCCCCATCGCATCCCCCTTAGATTTAGTTATAAGTTGGCACAATGGAAGAAGTTGTGTGGAACTATGAAAAAAATAAGCAAAATATACAAACTGAGTAGTCCATGTTAAACATAGGCAACATCAAGGACAGTATGAGCTCAGGCGCGCCGTGGTCCCGTGGTTAGCGTGAGCAGCTGCGGAGCGAGAGGTCCTCGGTTCAAGTCTTCCCTCGAGTGAAAACTTTGCCTTCTTTATTTTCGCAAAGTTATGATCTGTCCGTTCGTTCATTGACGTCTCTGTTCACTGTAATAAGTTTAGTGTCTGTGTTTTGCGACCGCTCCGCAAAATCGTGCGGTTAGTAGACGAAAGGACGTGCCTCTCCAACGGGAACCGAAAACATTTGATCGCAAGGTCATAGGTCAACCGATTCCTCCACAGGAAAACACGTCTGATATATTCTATACGACACTGGTGACGGCATGTGCGTCACAAGACAGGAATATGTTGTCGACCCACCTAACTTGTACACTTGGCGATTGGGTAAAAGTTTCTTGTACCTTGCCCGATTTAGGTTTCAGTCGCACACTTTTCCCTTTCAACGTTTTCAAATTTTTCCGTGTGTAGACAGTCAAATCCTACATATATCCAAGCAAATTTGAACATGTCCTGGAATTTTGGAGAGCGAAGTTGATTATGTGTGAGTGCCTGAACTTTGATAATTGGCTGAAAATAAAAAAATTAAACTTTTCACTCGAGGGAAGATCTGAACCAAGGACCTCTCGTTCTGCAGCTGCTCACGCAACCACCGGACCACGGCGCTCATGAGTTCAGACTATCCTCGATGTTGCATATGTTGCGCATGGACTACTCAGTTTGTATATTTTGCTTACTTTTTCATATTTCCACACAACTTCTTCCTGTTTTCTCGATTGATCTGTGTTCAGTTTTTCAAGGCCTATCCACTGTGCCAACTTATAACTAAATCTGAGGGGGGTTGCGATGGTGAGGTTCCCTTGTTAGGAAATTCACGTTTATCGAAATCAAGTTGCCTTGACAGTTTCGTAAAGCAATTAGATTAATGTCGATAAAAGAGGTCGGTGGTTTCATTGTTTATTTCCGACAAATGATCTTAACAGCATCTGATCTCCGACATCTCAATCACCACCACCACCACCACCAATAACAGCAGCAAATACTCATAACTCTCCGCGACAACTTGGACACTAAACAGTCTACCGTCATCTTCGAAATTATTAGCTTCCATTCGAGCGCTACCACCAGCGACGTCTTTTGCCAAAGTAATCTTCACTGCTACGCCACTCGCTCGATTAACTTTCGGCTAGTACAGCCATGCCAATAAACCACGATTCTGTAAAGACTCGATCATGAATGTATGAAACTGCTTCAAACATCTGATTACCTTTACAAATGAGTTAACCTGTTAAATATTTGATTTCGAGCAAACAAGGGAGAAAAAGTTTAGGAACGCTTTGAGAGTATGCTGAAAATTTGTGGGAAGCCGCCAGATGCTCTTTCTCAAATATTGGAAGAAAAAAGTCTCGATAATTTGCGCGCAGTCTCAAGCGAAATCTGGTTCTTTCCGTATCTCAGTGGTTATTACGTCATATCTCTTGAGCTATGTGTCGTAAAGGGATGTAATTATAGAGGTACGTTCAGTGATAGATGTGGATACTGTAGGCAAAATCTGTTGTGAATAGAGGTATTAGTAAAGCAGTAAATTAAATAGTCTTGCCTGAAGCTGAAGTTTTACTTCTTGAACAGCGGAAATGTAGTAAACGACAAACTTTTATCCTTTAATTATTTTGTGGAAGAGAGTCAGTGAGAAAAAGTTTAGAAAAAGATTAAGTTGTGCGTGAAGTCTGTTGGAGTCGCTAAGTGCTTTAAATCTCAGAAACTGGAAGAAAATTGTCTGGGTCATTTGCGCGCCCTGAGTTACGACGCCTCAAGATATACGTATACAGTTTCCAACGTTAGTTATTTGTCTTTTTGTGTTCAAAACTTCAACGTAAAATTATACCGCATAATGAATTTTTTTTTAAATGTTTCAAATCGGCCATTAATCACACGAAATACTGAAAATCAAAATTTTGTTGCCCTTCAAAGCCGTTATGTAGGCAACGCGTAATTCGGAGTCCGTGCTGGTATAGAAATTATGTGATATACAGGGTGTACATAAAGTCTGGGAACACTTTCAATTATTAGAATGAGATTTTCACTCTGCAGCGGAGTGTGCGCTAATACGAAACTTCCTGGCAGATTAAAACTGTGTGCCGGACCGAGACTCGAACTCGGGACCTTAGCCTTTGGCGGGCAAGTGCTCTACCAACTGAGCTACCCAAGCACGACTCACGCCCCGTAGGAGACGAGGTACTGGGAGAAGTAAAGCTGTGGGATGGGGCGTGAGTCGTGCTTGGGTAGCTCAGTTGGTAGAGCACTTGCCCGCGAAAGGCAAAGGTCCCGAGTTCGAGTCTCGGTCCGGCACACAGTTTTAATGTGCCAGGAAGTTTCCCTTTCAATTATTGATTGCACAAGAGCTAAACATTGTACAGATGTCATATGTATTGAATTTTGAAGAGAAACTCTGAAAGTTTTTTTTTTTTTTTTCCCTATGTTTCTTAGATGTTCTCCCATCATGATGTAAGCGCTATTATGACTGAAGCCCAACATGAGCCGGATGTTTTCTACCGTGCGCCGTCGGTCATTTCTAACGGTAGCATTCACCGGAGCAATGATAGAAAGCGTAATGACACAATAAGCCTGTTCTCGGAGATTGTCATCATTGAATAACGCCCTGCCTTCTCGATATCGTATATTCCACGCAGACACAGGCGTATGTGATATACTGAGTTCGCAACACACAGCGGGCATTCGGGATGAATTTCACTTCCCGACTCTCCTTCTGCAGTCAAAAACTGCACACCTCGCTGTTACTCTTTTCCAGGCTCCGTAGTGAAGTCGGACGGACACACGACTCGCTAATCTTAACATCTAGCACGTCTACCGGATAAATGGCATAGCGGTGAACATTCACGCTGTTCCTTCATGATTCCCAATAGAGTAGAGGTCACTTCCCCCCCCACACACACACACCTACCTGCGTTACCAACGTCGGCGCCATGTACATAAAGTCCGGGAACACTTCCAATTATTTATTGCACAAGAACCAAACATTGTACAGATATCATACATACGGAATTTTGAAGAGAAACCCTGAAAGTTCGTTTTCACGTGTCCGCCACAGCGTAGTTCGGTAATTTGCCGATAGTCGGCGCTAGTCGCAAACCTGGCGAGTTCAGGTGCGAAGAGAGCTTTCTGTGTGTTGGAGTTCGACAAAAACAATAGTGGTACCGCTGTTCAGTGGATGTTTTGAACCAAATACGGTAAGAAGCCACCAGCAAGGAAGGCCATTTACCATTGCCACAACAGTTTCGTTACGATGGATTGCTTGTGCCCGGCAAAGAGAAGCGGACGTCGCAGTGTGAGTGAAGTGAATGTGGAGCGCGTACGAGATGCATCCATAAGGAGTCCAAAGAAATCGGTGCGTCGTGCATGCCGTGAACTCGAAATGGCTCCTGTGGCAGTGTGGATGGTGCTCCACCCCATTTACGTCGTGAGGTTCTTGGCTACCTGAACAGACCTGCCACATCGAGGGATCGGCCGTGCTACAGAAGGGCACAGCTGTTTCATGAAATGGCCTCCCCGACCACCAGATCTCACTCCTTGTGTCTTTTGTTTCTGTGGTGACACATTAAACATCCTGTGTACGTACCGCCTCTACCACGTGATGTAACAGAGCTCCGAGAGAGAATACGGGAAGCGACTGCGACAGTCGGCGATGCCATGATTGGAAAAAAAAAAAAACAACTTTCAGAGTTTCTCTTCAAAATGCAATACGTATGACATCTGTGCAATGTTTAGTTCTTGTGCAAAAAATAATTGAAAGTGTGCCCGGACTTTATGTACAGCGTAAATCATTTAATACTTGCTCCGCAGATATTTTCGACATGGAAGGGACGATCGCTGTGCGGTTTTCACGGAATTAAATTGTAGGTAAGGGCTCGTATTTGCAGCCATAGACAGATATTGAAACTTTGAAAAAAGTGCAGTTTTTTACAACAATTGTGAGTTTATAAATGGGACAATGCCTGTTGGCAGTAAAAATCTGGAACTAGCGTAAATGAGAATGTCAGCGGTGTTTGTTGCTGGGAGCTAGTGCAAGTAGTTCACGCGTTATCGTATTGTGAACATTGTAAACACCGAACTGTTTGTTCCGTCCTATTGCTTAAATGCTAGGCGACGATGTTATTTGTGTACTTTGTATTGTGTATATACTGCCGTTGCACTGCGATAGTCTGTCACTTAGTGTGTGACAGTGGGCGAAGTAGGAGGTGCCTGGAAGATGGTATTTCGCAGTGCGACAGTAGCCGACGTGCTCATGGTTTATGGTGAATGTAGGAAGTTCGCTATTCGTTCGTATACCGTGTACGCTAAAAGACACCCGAATAGACGTCAGCCTCTGTAACCTCTTGCAACATGACGTGAAACGGCGTATTACTGCTACCTGCACTGCAAGTTCCGCTGAAATACTAGAACGTCCGCAGCAAACGTTGCGTGGCAGACTGCAAGCTTGTACTGCTGCTGGTGGGGGTGGCCATTTTGAGCACCGGCTTTGAGGGTACGTTGTTTCTTTACGTGTCAGACCCCACAGAGATACTGCATTCACATTCGTTTGTCCTAGGCGATGTCCCGTTTAACAACGCTACACCTCCAGAGACTTACTGATGTCTTTGTAGGGCTGGACATATGCACCCATGTGAATACACATTCGTTTGTGCTACAACATGGAACAAGCAGCTATCGGTGTTTAGTACGTTCTAACTACGATATTACGTAAACTACTTACAGTAGACTCCTGTAATAAACACCAATGACATTCTGATGTAGTCTACTTTGCTTGTGGTACTGTCAATACGTATTGTTCCATTGCAATGTTTGTAAATGGCTCTGAGCACTATGGGACTTAACTACTGTGGTCATCAGTCCCCTAGAAGTTAGAACTACTTAAACCTAACTAACCTAAGGACATCACACACATCCATGCCCGAGGCAGAATTCGAACCTGCGACCGCAGCAGTCGCGCGGTTCCGGACTGCGCGCCTAGAACCGCTAGACCACCGCGGCCGGCACAATGTTTGTATTGTTTGTAAATAGATACCTACCTGAAACTCATAACACTCCATGAATGGGCTGCAAAGGTGGGCCTCTGCCTACCGTTCAGAATCCACGTATCAATAGCACCTTCCATTATCGCAGTATTTGGGGTACAAGGTTTAGGTGATTCACCCAATATAGTGTCGTTTTCATTTGACTGCCCTTTATAGACGTCATACGGAGCTTTACTCATAATCATACCTCCCACGTGCCATACAGCAAGACAGTTGGGGGGGGGGGGGAGGAGAAGGGGACAAGACGAGGGTAATCCCAAAAGCAAGGTCTCCTATTTTTTTAAAAAGTATATAGACGTGTTTATTTCGACAGTGGTTGACATCAGTTTACAGTTACAGCTTGAACACTTAGCTATTTTTCGACATAATCACCATTTCTGTCTATGCATTTTTGTAGACGCTGTGGCAGTTTTTGTATGCCCATGTCACACCAGCTCGCTGCCATGCTGTTCAGAAAGATATGAACTTCTTCTTTCACCTCGTCGCCGGAGCTGAATCGCTTTCCGGCCAAATGTTCTTTTAACCTAGGGAACAGGTGATAGTCACTGGGCGCCAAGTCAGGACTATAGGGTGGGTGGGTGATTATGTTCCACTGAAACTGTTGCAGGAGAGCAAAGGTTTGCTGAGCGATGTGTGGGCGAGCGTTGTCATGGAGAATGTGTACGCCCTTGTTCAACATTCCTCTTCTCCGGTTCTGCATTGCCCGTTTAAGTGTTTTCAGAGTCTCATAGTACCTGTCAGCGTTAATTGTGGTCCCAGCGATTCAGCTCCGGCGACGAGGTGAAAGAAGAGGTTCATAACTTTCTGAACACCATGGCGGCGAGCTGGTATGACATGGGCATACAAAAACTGCCGCAGCGTCTACAAAAGTGCATCGACAGAAATGGTGATTACGTTGAAAAGTAGCTAAATATTCAAGCTGTAAACTGGTGTAATGCATTGTAGAAATAAACAGGTCTGTGTACTTCTAAAAAAATAGGAGACCTTACTTTTGGGATTACCCTCGTAGTGTCACCACGATTACCCTCGGCTGCTACGCACCATTAATGTATCTTGCTAAATGTTGGTTGAGATGTAGATGTAGACTGGCGCCACGAGACCTGGCCAGAGCGGGCAGGCGGCTGTCGGCTGAGTCACTTCCGACCCTTTGTGGCCACCGCGGCTCGCTGCACGCCGCTCTGGACACGAGGTCGCCGCCGGCCATGCGCCTTTGTCGCCTCCGCCACCGTCTGTTCCTGTGTTCCGCAAGGTACAGCACTGCGACCCGCGTACGTGGCGTGGGCGTAGCTGTGCGTCGTAATAATTTTGCATTCGAATTTGCGTGGCTACTTTAGCATCCTTTTCCCCACCTTTTTGCAGGTGGGAATTTAAGGAGATGGGACGTGGATAAACTGAAAGAACCAGAGGTTGTACAGAGTTTCAGGGAGAGCATAAGGGAACAATTGACAGGACTGGGGGAAAGAAATATCGTAGAAGAAGAATGGGTAGCTTTGAGGAATGAAATAGTGAAGGCAGCAGAGGATCAAGTAGGTAAAAAGACGAGGGCCAGTAGAAATCCTTGGGTAACAGAAGAGATGCTGAATTTAATTGATGAAAGGAGAAAATAGAAAAATACAGTAAGTGAAGCAGGCAAAAAGCAATACAACCGTCTCAAAAATGAGATCGACAAGAAGTGCAAAATGGCTAGGCAGGGATGGCTAGAGGACAAATGTAAGGATGTAGAGGCTTGTCTCACTAGGGGTAAGATAGATACTGCCTACAGGAAAATGAAAGAGACCTTTGGAGAAAAGAGAACCACTTGCATGAATATCAAGAGCTCAGATGGAAACCCAGTTCTAAGCAAAGGAGGAAAGCAGAAAGGTGGAAGGAGTGTATAGAGGGTCTATACAGGGGCGATGTACTTGAGGACAATATTATGGAAATGGAAGAGGATGTAGATGAAGATGAAATGGGAGATAAGATACTGCGTGAAGAGTTTGACAGAGCACTGAAAGTCCTGTGTCGCAACAAGACCCCGGGAGTAGACAACATTCCATTGGAACTACGGACGGCCTTGGGAGAGCCAGTCCTGACAAAACTCTACCATCTGGTGAGCAAGATGTATGAGACAGGCGAAATTCCCTCAGACTTCAAGAAGAATATAGTAATTCCAATCCCAAAGAAAGCAGGTGTTGACAGATCTGAAAATTACCGAACTATCAGTTTAATAAGTCACAGCTGCAAAATACTAACACAATTCTTCACAGACGAATGGAAAAACTGGTAGAAGCTGACCTCGGGGAAGATCAGTTTGGATTCCGTAGAAATGATGGAACACGTGAGGCAATACTGACCCTACGACTTACCTTAGAAGAAAGATTAAGGAAAGGCAAACCTACGTTTCTAGCATTTGTAGACCTAGAGAAAGCTTTTGACAATGTTGACTGGAATACTCTCTTTCAAATTCTGAAGGTGGCAGGGGCAAAATACAGGGAGCGAAAGGCTATTTGTACAGAAAGCAGATGGCAGTTATAAGAGTCGAGGGACATGAAAGGGAAGCAGTGGTTGGGAAGGGAGTGAGCCACGAAAGGCAAAGGTCCCGAGTTCGAGTCTCAGTCCGACACACAGTTTTGATCTGCCAGGAAGTTTTACATCACAGATGTTTGAGAACTGAAAATGTCTCTAGAACCATATAGTTTTATTTGATTAAAGTGCATGCGCCTTGAATTAGGCAGGATTCCCCGTCTCGGTCGGTGCTGAGGTGCTTGTCCGATAGTTGGAGAGCGTCAGCTAGGCTGTTTGAGTCTAGGGGAATACCAAGTGGGCTGAGGCAAGAACAGCAATTTGGAATGAAGAGGGAGGCGTGCTGCGGTAGTCCATGCATTTGTGCAAAGCCACCGTGCCACGGTGGCAAAATGGTTAGCTTATTTGTCTAGTGAGCACGACATCTGGATTCGTATCCACCCCATGGTACACATTTCCATTCGTCACTACCGTCTGCAGGTATATATCATAGATGTTTCAGGCTTGCAAAGTTCTCTGGAACCATATAGTTTCATTCATTTACCGTACAGTTTGTAACAAGCAAATTTTTATCATTTTCTAAAACAAAAATAAGCATCACGTTTTCTTACTGCTAATTTCCACCGTCGCTTTCTCAGGGCCCTGTCGTTCACAGCATGGATCTGAGCAAACTCGTTTGAGAAGATGAGAGCGACATGCATTTCAGTGTATACAGGGTTAACCAGAACTACACAGACGAAATTTCAGAGGTGGTAGTGCGGCCCAAAACAAGAAAAAGAGTGTAGTGAACATGTGTTGTAAAATGCGTATCTTAAAGAGCAATGAGCACCTCGTCATCTTCGTTACTGTGAGACATTTCTGTTCCATTGAAAGTAAGTTTTGCTTCCCATATTTTGAGAGCTGGTGATATGGACCAAGACAAAAAAAATCACAAATTCTGAAGTGCATATCCTAAGAGCCATGAGCAGCTGTTCATCTACGCTACTGTCTAATACACTACTCGCCATTAAAATTGCTACACCACAAAAATGACGTGCTACAGACGCGAAATTTAACCAACAGGAAGAAGATGCTGTGATATGCAAATGATTAGCTTTTCAGAGCATTCACACAAGGTTGGCGCCGGTGGCGACACCTACAACGTGCTGACATGAGGAAAGTTTCCAACAGATTTCTCATACACAAACAGCAGTTGACCGGCGTTGCCTGGTGAAACGTTGTTGTGAAGCCTCGTGTAAGGAGGAGAAATGCGTACCATCACGTTTCCGGCTTTGGTAAAGGTCGACTTGTAGCCTATCGCGATTGCGGTGTATCGTATCGCGACATTGCTGCTCGCGTTGCTAGAAATCCAATGACTGTTAGCAGATTATGGAATCGGTGGGTTGAGGAGGATAATACGGAACGCCGTGCTGGATCCCGACGGCCTCGTATCACTAACAGTCGAGATGACAGGCATCTTATCCGCATCGCTGTAACGGATCGTGCAGCCACGTCTCGATCCCTGAGTAAATAGATGGGGACGTTTGCAAGACAACAGTCATCGGCACGAACAGTTCGACGACGTTTGAAGCAGCTTGGACTATCAGCTCGGAGACCATGGCTGCGGTCACCCTTGAGGCTGCATCACAGACAGGAGCGCCTGCGATGGTGTACTCAACGACGAACCTAGTTGCACGAATGGCAAAACGTCATTTTTACCGATGAATCCAGGTTCTCTTTACACCACCATGATGGTCGCATCCCGCGGGATTGCTACGGTCGCAGGTTCGAATCCTGCCTCGGGCATGGGTGTGTGTGATGTCCTTAGGTTAGTTAGGTTTAAGTAGTTCTAAGTTCTAGGGGACTTATGACCTAAGATGTTGAGTCCCATAGTGCTCAGAGCCATTTTTTTTTTATGGTCGCATCCGTGTTTGGCGACATCACGGTGAACGCACATTGGAAGCGTGTATTCGTCATCGCCGTACTGGCGTATCACCCGGCGTGATGGTATGAGGTGCCACTGGTTACACGTCTCGGTCACCTCTTGTTCGCATTGACGGCACTTTGAGCAGTGGACGTTACATTTCAGATGTGTTACGACCCGTGGCTCTACCCTTCATTCTATCCCTGCGAAACCCTTCACTTCAGCAGGATAATGCACGACCGCATGTTGTAGGTCCTGTATGGGCCTTCCTGTATACAGAAAATGTTTGACTGCTGTCCTGGCCAGCACATTTTCCAGATCTCTCACCAATGGAAACGGTCTTGTGATTGGTGGCCGAGCAACTGGCTCGTCACAATACGCCAGTCACTATTCTTGATGAACTGTGGTATCGTGTGGTAGCTGCATGGGCAGCTGTACCCGTACACGCCATCCAAGCTCTGTTTGACTCAATGCCCAGGCGTATCAAGCCCGTTATTACGGCCAGAGGTAGTTGTTCTGGGTACTGATTTCTCAAGATCTGTTCAGCCAAATTGCATGAAAATGTAATCACATGTCAGTTCTAGTATAATATTTTTGTCCAATGAATACCCGTTTATCTGCATTTCTTCTTGGTGTAGCAATTTTAATGGCCAGTAGTGTACGTGTCTCCTACTGAATAAATCCTCATAATTCTCAAATATTCATTTTACAGTCCATGCTCACTGGACATTTTTTCTTGTTGTTGTCCGTACTACCTACTGCAAAAATTGCAGTAGATGTATTTCATAGTACCAACAAGTGGCTATAGATCTTAAGGTATGCATTGTAGAACACATATTAACTAATTTTTTTTTTCTTTTTTTGATTCATACTACCACCTCGGAAAATTTGTCGATGCGCGTCTCGTTCAGATATATACAGCTACATGTCTGTCACGTTTCTTATTCTGTCTTAAATGGAAGTATATTTCAGAGTCGGTTTTTCCACATCCATTAGGGCCATTTCACTCCGCATTTGTGGAAAGAACATTAAAAAAATATATTGGTATTATTTTGTGACATGTTACGCGTCCTTGACGGTCTTGCTCATTATCGATCTATTGAACAGAAAAGTGTTTCCAATCTAGGCCATTTTCGTAGGTTCATTTGACGGAAAGGTAGTGACAAAACATGTGTTAGTCGTTCGGGGATCCGATGTACTCAAAACGCACAACCTGTACTTCAAGTCTGTTTATTTGCTTCAGGCGAGAATGCTGCCCTGTCAGAGCACTGATTGGTCTGGGGTAGTTAAGCAGTATACAAGTTGGCGTGCCGCCAGGACAACGGCCCCATCACAGGTTCGATCACCCCGGGGCTCGGGGCTCACTTGATGGCGGGTGTGGCTGCAGGCGAAAACCTGTTGCGAACGGCGCAGGTGCGCGATAAGGCCAGCGCCTTGCACTTGGCTGGCGGCGGGCAGCGGCGGAGAGCGTGGCTCGCTCTGCGCCTGGGCGTCTCCCGCTAGCGGGGAGGTCGCGTACTGCGCAAGTGTGTCACTGCTCACGGAGTCTGCACTCTGCTTAGCTAAAAATGTAAACATCGTCTGGGGTTGTCGACTGGGATATCCCACTGGGTTGCTTCAGCCTGGTGTCAGAAAGGTCGTGACGTTGAAGTCAGTTCGTTAATGAGCGATATTGAATTTTATACTGCCGGCCATGAACACGGCACCAAGACAGGAGGTAGTAAATAATGAAATTTTACCTTCTGTGCTTACAGAGTACTAGCGACCTCGGCAGTGCTTCGCAATTGCTAACTGTGTATGGGAGTCAGATGTACGTCCTAATCTCCTTCTCCCCTCTCTTTATCTCTCTCCCTTTCCTCGCCTCCCTACTCGTTAATCTCTTCCTCCTCGCCCTCTTTCCATCCATCTCTCCCCTCCCTCCCCCCCCCCCCCTCTCTCTCTCTCTCTCTCACACACACACACACACACACACACACACACACACACACACGGTGAGTCTTGTTTATTGTTATTCCTAGCAAAAGTAAGAGCATATGGACTATCAGATCAATTGTGTGAATGGATTGAACAGTTCCTAGATAAAAGAACACAGCATGTCCTTCTCAATGGAGAGAAGTCTTGCGAAGTAAGAGTGAATTCAGGTGTGCCGCAGGGGAGTGTCGTAGGACCGTTGCTATTCACAATATATATATAAATGACCTTGTGGATAACATCGGAAGTGCACTGAGGCTATTTGCGGAAGATGCTGTAGTATATTGAGAGGTTGTAACAATGGAAAATTGTACTGAAATGCGGGAGGATCTGCAACGAATTGACGCATGTTGCGGGGAATGGCAATTGAATCTCATTGTAGACAAGTGTAATGCGCTGCAGATACATAGAAAGAAAGATCCCTTATCATTTAGCTACAATATAGTAGGTCAGCAACTGGAAGTAGTTAATTCCATAAATTATTTGGGACTAGGCATTGGGAGTAACTTAAAATGGAATGGCCATATAAAAATAATCGTCGGTAAAGGAGATGCCAGACTGAGATTCATTGGAAGAATCCTAAGGAAATGCAATCCGAAAACAAAGGAAGTAGGTTACAGTACGCTTGTTCGCCCACTGCTTGAATACTGCTCACCGGTGTGGGATCCGTACCAGATAGGGCTGATAGAAGAGATAGATAAGATCCAACGGAGAGCAGGGCGCTTCGTTACAGGATCATTTAGTAATCGCGAAAGCGTTACGGAGGTGATAGATCAACTCCAGTGGAAGACTCTGCAGGCGATACGCTCAGTAGCTCAGTACGGGCTTTTGTTGAAGTTTCGAGAACATCCTTCACCGAGGAGTCAAGCAGCATATTGCTCCCTCCTACGTATATCTCGCGAAGAGACCATGAGGATAAAATCAGAGAGAGTAGAGCCCACACAGAGGCATACCAACAATCCTTCTTTCCACGAACAATACGAGACTGGAATAGAAGGGAGAGACGATAGAGGTACTCAAGGTACCCTCCGCCACACACCGTCAGGTGGCTTGCGGAGTATGGATGTAGATGTAGTAGACATGGCTGCCACTTCTGGCAGCAACAGCACCTCTGACCTGGGTCGCTTGAATGGCAGGTAGGAGTACGTCGTTCCATGCTGCTTCAACTCTACACCGTTCATAAAGTGTAGTGGCTGGCGAACGGTCGCCTGCCAGTCTCTCGGCAATCCGTGACCAGCTATTCTCAGTGGTTGGGTCGACCTGGAGAACGTAATGGCCAGGGAGACAGTAGCTCACCCTCTGTCTCGAGGTAGGTCGGTTTTGTGTTATCTTGCTGAAAATCGTGTCAAGCAGACCAGGAATATAGTGAAGAAGCACCGGTCTTAAAGCATCAAAAATGTATCGCATGCAGTCGAAATTTCTGGCTGTGCCAACCACAAGTGATCGTGTTGACCCAATTGGACAGCACACCGTCATGTGAGATATTGGGACTGTATGACGATGACGAAAATGCAATCTGGCAACTCTCGTTCTCCACGAAGCTTCTACGCACGGATGCGCACATCGCGATTCTACACGTGCAACGGACTCGTTTGAAAAGTCGCAGTGGTGCCTCTGGTATGTCTACTCTCTGCACTACTGTACACCGTCATAAGTAAGCGTAGACTGCTGTAGTTCTCCTGGTAGCTTCCGTCGGACAGCTGAGGTCGTACTACCCACGGGACCAGTACGTTATGTGTGTTGCATACCTAACGGGCGTTATCTCATAACGATTGCTTTATTTACATCAGGGATCAGTATCTTTCTAGATTCCTCTGAAGCCCGGCGCCGCGCGGGGTAGCCGAGCGGTCCGGGGCGCCTTGTCGCGGTTCGCTTTACCCCCTCCCCCCTCCCCGTCCGTAGGTTCGAGTCCTCCCTCTGGTATGGGTGTGTGTGTTGTCCTTAGCGTAAGTTAGTTTAAGTTAGATTAAGTAGTGGGTAAGCTTAGGGACCGATGACCTCAGCAGTTTGGTCCCGTAAGACCTTACCACATTTTTACAATTTCTAAAACCCGGAAGCGGTGGACGGTGTAGAAACTGAGTGAGGATATACGAAGGCCCAGGTAAGGCACGGAACACTTTTATTCTGCGTAGTTATCCTCGTGTCTGTTACGTAAAAGTCAACGTTTATATATAGCGAAGTTGAAACTGTCAGTGTTTAAGTCAGATTTAATTCGAAAGTTGTTGATTTTCAACATGACACAAATGGATGTTACAGCAAAAATAAAGATGGCCATAAAGTTTAATCGTTTAGTGCTAGAGAACGCAATATCTTAAAAAAGGTAAAATAAAAAAACAGGACAAAACAAAAATATATCAAATATCGCCTCAACTTCGTCAAACTTACATAAAACATGTTCCTGTTACCCATAAACAACTTTCCCATTTATCGGTAATAACAGGAAACTCTTGCATTTTGATCATGATGAAGAATGTTCCATTGAGTACAAAATAATAACAATAATTATATACATTCTTATGTTTGTGGATGTAAACTGTACTTGCATCAAAAGTAATTGCTTTGGTTGCATAAAGGGGGAGAAGTTACGTGAGCAATCAGTTGCTATCCACTTATAAAATACGATGTATATTCTGTAAAGATGTAAAACACACAATTGTCAAACAGTGAATGATGTGGACAGCACACAACACACAACACCCAGTCATCACGAGGCAGAGAAAATCCCTGACCCCGCCGGGAATCGAACCCGGGAACCCGGGCGCGGGAAGCGACAACGCTACCGCACGACCACGAGCTGCGGACTACTACCAAAACTATCGAACCATAGTTTTGGTAGAGGGCAACCGTAGTCGCGATAGTGCAGACGTCAAATTCCTACACGTACTAGTGGTTTTGGGTAATCAACAATTGAGAACGCAATAACATTTCTTTATTACGATCGGTTTCGTCTTCGGCTTATGTTACAGCTGTCTTCAGAGTTTTTTGGGCCCGCTATGGCGGGTGCTTGCGACTACTTGGTTTTTCACTTGATACGACGATCACAGCGCCAGATCGCTGCGGACAACGTTGTCTAAATTTATGAACGTGCTAGTAGACCTAACAAACAGAACTCGAATGAGATTCCTGAATCGGAAACTCCCTGTGTAATACAGGGCGAGTCATAAGTTGGAAGATTAAAGGGAAAATTGGAATGTGATGATGGGAACATAGGTTTGATGTGGAGCCGCAACTTTTGGAGTGAATGTCATTCATGGCTGCCATCTTGAAATCCGCCATTTTGGATTCAAGTCTTCTTTTTTATGGGAAGGGGGATGTATTACACATCAAATAACAATCGCTTGAGCTCTGGAATTGAGTGTTGTAATTTGTTTTTGTCTATATTGTACAGTTTAGAGGTTATTAATGTTCAACCGACTGCTACAGCGGATGTTCTACGTGTTGTCCATCCCGTGCAATCCACAACTGTAGTCGCCGCAACCGCTAGGACTGCAGATGAAGGAGAGTGTCTCCTGCAATTTGGTCACAGGCGTGTTGTATGCGTTCCTCCAGGTATCTCAAATCACGGATGCTCAAAGCATACACTATCTGTTTAAGATGTCCTCATAGATAAAAATTAAGGGGAATTAAGTCACGGGATCTGGCCGGCGGCTCCAAGGGACCACGACGACCAATCCACTTCCCTGGCAGTTGTTCCTCCAACCATTCACGGACACCAATGCCATAGTGTGGAAATAAGGTGGGAAAACGCCGCCAGCATTCATTGTGGAAGGGAACACAAGGTCCTGCAGCAACATCAAATACTGTGGTGCAGTTAAGGTGTTGTAAATGAAAAATGGTCCAATGATGCGGGTGTCCCATATGCCACACCACACCATCACCTTCGCTGGACTATGTTCTCGATTTGGGGCAACCCAGTTCGGATTTGCGCCACTCCAGTATCGACAATTATGTCGATCAACCTCCCCGTTCAAAGTGAAATACGCCTCGTCGCTGAATAGTACGCCCTTGGCAAACGGAGGATCCAGTTCGAGCCGGCCGGTGTGGCCGAGCGGTTCTAGGCGCTTCAGTCTGGAACCGCGCGACCGCTACGGTCGCAGGTTCGAATCCTGCCTCGGGTATGGATGTGTGTGGTGTCCTTAGGTTAGTTAGGTTTAAGTAGTTCTAAGTTCTAGGGGACTGACGACCTCAGATGTTGAGTCCCATAGTGCTCAGAGCCATTTGAACCATTGGATCCAGTTGTTCAGTAGCCCACAGGCAGAACTCCAACCGGCGATCAGGGTCATCCTCGCTAAGTCGATGTTGCATCTGCAGCTTGTAAGGATGCCATTTATTGGTGTGCAATATCCGGACAACGGAGGTTTGGCTTATTCCAGATGCTAGGGCCACACGACTGATACTTCGTTTAGTACTTTCCACAAACGACGCAACAACCACAGTTGCAGTTTCCTCATTGGTGGCAGTCCTTGGTCGCCCAATACGTGCCCTATCGTGAACAGAGCCCGTCTCCTGGAATTTGGTGATCACGTGAGCCACCGTGGTGTGCGATACCGGTTCTCTGTCTGGGTGCCGTCTGTTGTAGTCAGCTGCTATTGTTCAGTAGCTACGTTCCGCTGATATAAGGATGATTTCGATCTTCTGTTCACGTGTCAGACCCATTTTAGATCAACTGGAACAAAGAGAGACATGAGTCGGTATCAAGGTAGCTTTGAACATTAATAACCTCTAAACTGTACAAGATGGACAAAAACAAATTACACCACTCAATTCCAGAACTCAAGTGAGTGTTATTTGATGTGTCATATACCCCTCTTCCCATTTAAAAAACGAAAAAATGACATGAATCCAAAATGGCGGATTTCAAGATGGCGGCCATGAGTGATGTTCACTCCAAAAGTTGCGGCCCCACATCAAACCTATGTTCCCATTATCACATTTCAATTTTGCCTTTAATCTTCCAACTTATGAAGGTGTCCAACGACTTTTGACTCGCCCTGTATTTCCTAACATACAGAATGTAGAAGGCGTTACTCTTAAAATGGTTCAAATGGCTCTGAGCACTATGGGACTCAACATCTGAGGTCATCAGTCCTCTAGAACTTAGAACTACTTCAACCTAACTAACCTAAGGACATCACACACATCTATGCCCGAGGCAGGATTCGAACCTGCGACCGTAGCAGTCACGCTATTCCGGACTAAAGCGCCTAGAACCGCAAGGCCACCGCGGCCGGCGCTCATAAAACGTTGTGCGATTGCGCGAAAGGTTAATTACTGGCGGCATAACCAAACATGAAGTACTGTTGTGGACAATTCGACGGCTGTTGTTCGCCGGCTCCATGCTGTCGCACTTGTAATGACCAACAGAGTGGTCGTATCGCGGGAAACTGTTGCCGGTAGGCACGAGTAACTGTTGTAAGCTGTGAGCCCCTCCCTGCAAACGAGTGTTGCAGCTGGTGCTGCCTCACGTACCGAGCTACCCCGGAGCGTCTGTTGGCGCACTGTGCCCTGGAGCCCGCGGCGGCTGGAGTTCGCCGCTGCTACCACCTGTTGCTGGGACGCCCCCAGGGCGACTTCTGCAGCACCGCAGCGGCCGCGTCTGTTGCTAACGGAGCCCGCATACCGGCCGCTCTGCTGCGCAAAGCGTACTGGCTCGTTGTACTCGCAGAGCCAAGTGACTAATCTCTGAAGCACTCGCAGTTCGATATAATGCAACAGGAGGGAGTATATTTGGCAATGGAAGTACCATGTTAAAGGTAGAATTTTCCAGCTACTTAGAACGTATCAAGGTTCTGTTGAATTTCTTCTGCACGATCCATCTGTTGGGATCTGCCTCAGCATTTTATGGTGTCCTTGATTAGCTGAACCGTGTCAAAGACCAATGTCGCGTTCACTTGTAAGAAGCAGTTCTTCTACTCTTTGCTAATGTCCGCCCCCGGTAGGTGAATGGTCAGCGTGACGGATTGTCAATCCTCTGGGCCCGGGGTCGATTCCAGGTTGGGTCGGGGAATTTTCTCCGTTAGCGACTGGGTGTTGTGCGGTCGTCATCATCATCCTTTCATCCTCACCTACTGCAGGTCGCCGAAGTGGCGTCAATTTGAAAGACCGGCGCCCGGCGAACGATCTGCCCGACGGGGGTCCTAGCCATACGATAAAATAAACTCTTTGCTAAAGAAGTTAGTTTATTGGGTAAAATTCTTCCGCAACTGTTCATAGGCCATCGTCAGCGGAAAGAAAGGGGTTGAGCAAGAGGAGGAGAATATTTATCAAAAATATTATTGTCATCCCGCAGAGATGCTTTCGTAGAGGTTGTTTGTATTCCTCGCGCATAGCGGCTGGATAATTACTTCGTTCTTGGGGAGAAGCCACGAAGCTGGTAACCTAAAGTGGTCTTGTCTATTGACGTTATATCTGCTCTGTGAAAACTCAACCGCATTCTCGTACTTTCCGTCTGTAAATGTTGGCTTTCTTGGCCAGCACACGCTCATTGTCGAAATCAATACCTTGGGTGGAGTCCTCATAATACTCTGCTACCGTAGATTTCACACTTTGCTGTTTGTAGCGTGCGTGCTCTTTAGTGTGTTGTCCGCAGCTCGTGGTCTCGCGGTCGCGTTCTCGCTTCCCGAGCACGGGGTCCCGGGTTCGATTCCCGGTGGGGTCAGGGATTTTCAGGTGGCTCGAGACGACTGGGTGTTTGTGTTGTCCTCATCAATCCATCATCAATCATGAAAGTGGCGAGATTGGACTAAACAAAGGCTGGGAATTTGTACGGGCGCACATAACTGCGCAGTTGCGCGCCCCACAAACCAAACATCATCATCATCATCTTCTTCTTTTTCTTCTTTAGTATGTTATCTTTACTGTCCTTCCCGTTTCGCTTACATACATTTTGCCACAGCCACACGTCGTTTAGTAAACTCCAGCAGTGCAGAGTTGATCAAGTGCGTCCATTTTCCGTGATAGAAAGTCTTAATTTTGATCCGATCGAATTATCTGGTATGTATACTATCACGCCATACAATTCGACTGATGTGGTCTATAAGTCTACGAACGAACAGAGTGAGAAGGCGGTTCCTCGTCCTTCATATTAGCATAATTTGCCTTTCGTCTGTAGGGAGTTCTGTGATACTTTGTTATGAATAGCTACTTTCCGGGATTTATACACTGTTCAAAAGAGTTAGATACCACGTGCATCATAGTCCGCTACATTAAATCTATTTTGATACAGGGGGTGACTGCGGTCTTATTGCATGGCTTCAGATCTTCGCTTTCTGTGTAGGCAACAATTAAAATCACTCGCCGTCTGTTGGCTGGTTCAAATGGCTCTCAGCACTATGGGACTTAACATCAATGGTCATCAGTCCCCTAGAACTTAGAACTACTTCAACCTAACTAACCTAAGGACATCACAGAACACCCAGCCATCACGAGGCAGAGAAAATCCCTGACCCCGCCGGGAATCGAACCCGGGCGTGGGAAGCGAGAACGCTACCGCACGACCACGAGATGCGGGCTCTGTTGGCTGTATTATGCTTCCCAGTATCAGGTGAGATCTCAGTAGGAAGTGAGTACCTGTGTCCGGACGTTTCTAGGAAACTGCACAGACTGTAGTTGTAATTTGCGGAAGTTGTATTCAACCAAGCACACGCAATGAGACATCTTAATGCAGTGCAAGTTGCAGAGCGGTCTGTTTCATCCAAACAGGATGAACTTTCGGTCATGTTGCTGCAGATCGGCATCTCCACGTGACACCCGTAGGGTGTGGACACACTACGTGGAGACAGGCCGAGTTGGACAAATTCGCCAACACATCACAACCCGATATCTGGCCATCTCTGCGTTGCGGCATCGTACGGATACCACCAGAATACTGGAAGACAATCTTAGAAGGGTCACTGGGGTCGCTGTTTCCGATGAGACTGTAATGAACAGATAACGGGGAAGGACCGTACGACCCAGACGTCCTAGTACAGTACCACGCTTGAGACATCATCTCCCAGTTTGCCTTCAGTTCTGCCGCTACCATGTCAGCTGGTAACTTCGCCACTGGCGAAGCGTGTTATTCTCAGATGAGTCCAGATATCTTCCGACGCAATTTGATGGCCCTGTTCGTCTGCAAGGACCCGAGGTGAGTGATACATACCAAATGGTGCCCAGGAAATCGACGGATTTCCAAGGTTTTGTAATGTTGTGGGGAGGCTTCAGTGTTGGCAGCCATACGGATCTTGTCGTTGTTCATGGTAGCCTTACTGCCAGGCAGTACATCCAACAGATTCTGTCGGATAATGTGGTGGCTGCTACATAGGGTGATGGCTCTGAATTCTTTCTAATGCCAGGGCCCATGAGGCTCAAACGTGTTCTCATTGAAGGATGGCAACGGATACTTCAGGGTGACCTCCGTAGACTTATATGGAGTGTGCCACGTAGGTATCTGGCAGTGATAAGCGCTCACGGAGGAATGCACGTTATTGAAGCTCTCAAAGTCCAATGAAAAGCACCCAGGATTACGAGATGAATCCTCATTTTCTCTTTGTTTTCACTTGACGGACATTCCAGTTGCTCGTATGTAAACAATCAAGGATGTAATGATGTTTTCTGTGTACTTAAGTTGTCGAAAGATAAAGGTATAATTTGGTAACTTACCCAGTCCTCAGTTATTGCTCAGTGTAGTATCTCAGACGCCCAATGACATGTTCCCTAATTCTTCTGAGTAGTGTAGTTTGTTTAAAAATAAAAGTATAAAACCTTTCAACTCTGTGACAGAAAGGTTGGCAGAAGTGAGGAATTCGTGGTGGGCCGGACTGATGACTCAAAAATAGAGCTCAGTGCGTTATCATTATGCCAACATACTCATCCCGAGAGAATCGGCTACTGTATTGATATTTATAACTATTTTCATTTATTCTTCTGTCTCAGTTGCACATTTTTAATTACATGGCATGTTTCGATCACTTTGGATCGTCTTCAGATCTAAGTAGTTGCGTCAGCGACCCTTATTGTCCGTTCAGAACATCTACATCCATACTCCGCAAGCCACCTGCTGGTGTGTGGCGGAGGGTACTTTGAGTACCTCTATCGGTTCTCCCCCTGTTATCAGAATATGTTATACTGAAGTTCCACTGTTTTACGGAAACTAAAGTAAGATTAGGTGTACCCCCAGAGAAATGTGATAGGACCGCTCTTGTACATAAACGATTTGGCTTTTAAAGTAAGCAGCAATCTGCATATGTTTGTTGATGATGCTGCAGTTTACGGGAAACTGTAATCGTTGAGTGACTGTAGGAATGTACAGGTGTGATGAACGACAGTAGCCCTGATATAAGTTGACGGAAATGAGTAAGGAAAACAATACTGTAATGTTCGAATATAGTATTAGTAGTGTCCTGCTTGAAACAGTCAAGTCGATTAAATATCTAAGCGTAGCGTTCTAAAATCAACATAATATGGGAGGAGCATGTTAAGTCGATAGTGAGGCAGGCGAATGGTCGACTTCGGTTTATTGGGAGAGTTCTAGGAAAGCATATTCACCTATAAAGAAGGCTGCGTAGAACACACTTCAGCGACCTATTTTTGACTAGTCCTCCAGCTTTTGGGATCCCCACCAAGTGGGATTGAAGAAAGACATCGCAGCAGTTCAGAGGCGTGCTGCTAGATTTGTTACCGTTTGGTTCGATTAACACGCTAGTACTATGGAGATTCTTCGTGATCTTAAACGGGAAACCATGGAGGGCAGATGACGTTGTTTTCGCGAAGTACTATTGAGAATGTTTAGAGAACCGATTTTTGGAACAGACTGAAGAACGATGTTGCTGCCACCAGCATACGTTTCGGGTAAGGACTGGGAAGAAACCACATGAAAAATCGGGTCTTTCAAGGCAACATATGTACAGTCGTTTTTCTCTCGCTCCGTTTGCGTGTGTAACAGGAAAAGGAATGAATAGCCATGGTTCAAGGTACCCTCTGCCATGCATCATGTTATGACTTGCGTACTGTGTGTTTATGTACATACAGAAGAAACCTAGAGATAGTGAGTTACGTGTTCCACAGAACATTTAAACGATTCTTTTATCGAAATGATACAAAACGAGTCAATTTACAGGATATGTATATTTCAATAATGTTAACACTTTATTTTATTCGTACTCGTGCAACTGCACTTACACTTAGGTTTTTTACTGGCTACCATACTCTTACTGCTCGCTTTTGTGCAATCAATACTTTCTCTCTGACAGATGAGTTACTCCAGAAAATTATTCCATAAGACATTGTTGAGCGGAAATGTGGAAAAATATGCAGGAGGTTGATTCGCTTGTTTACAAGATTAGTAATAATACGAAGAGAAAAAGTAGCTGAACTTAATTATTTGAGAAACACAGTAATATTCTTCTTCCTGTTTAAGTTTTCATCAACATACACACCTAAAAATTAGCAGCATTCTACCTTATTTACTGACTCCTGCTGTTTGTTGTACAGAACTGAATGTACTCGCACTGCAGAATTTAGGGAGAGTCCATTTTCAGAGAACCACTTTATAATTCTTTGGAAAACATCATTTACCAACCCTTCTGTTGCTTTCCCTCTAATTTATTATAGTACTAATAAGCTATCGTGCGCTAAAAGTGCAAAATTTGCTGGTTGAACATTAAGTGGGAGGTCAGTCACATAATATGCAAAAAACTGGCGATTTCTCAAACTGGGGAACAATCAAGAATGGGGTGCCGCAAGGTTCGGTCTTGGGTCCTCTGCTGTTCTTAATATATATTAATGACTTGCCATTCTATATTCACGAAGATGCAAAGCTGGTACTTTTTGCCGATGGTACAAGTATAACTAACACACCCAACAGACAAGAATTAACTGGTGAAATTGTAAACTATGTTTTTCAGAAAATCATTAAGTGGTTCTCTGCAAATGGGCTCTCACTAAACTTTTACAAAACACAGTATATACAGTTCCACACAGTAAATGGAATGACACCATTAATAAATATAGACTTCGATCAGAAATCGGTAGCTAAGGTAGAATATTCAAAATTTCTAGGTGTATGCATAGATGAGGGGTTGAACCGGAAAAAACCCACCGAGGATCTGCTGAAACGTTTGGGTTGAGCTGCTTATGCTATTAGGATCATTGCAAATTTTGGCGATATACATCTGAGTAAATTAGCTTTCAACTCCTGTTTTCATTCTCTGCTTTCGTATGGCATCATATTCTGGGGTAACTCATCATTGAGTAAAAGAGTGTTCATTGCACAAAAGCGTGTAATCAGAATAATTGCTGGAGCTCATCGAAGGTCATTCTGCAGACACTTCTTTAAAGAGCTAGGGATCTTCACTGTAGCCTCACAATATATATATATTCACTTATGAAATTTGTTATTAACAATCCGAACGAATTTAAAAGTAATAGCAGTGTACGTGGCTACAACACTAGGAGAAAGGATGATCTTCACTACTAAAGGTTAAATCTAACTTAGGCTCAGAAGGGGGTAAATTATGCTGCCACAAAAGTCTTTGCTCACTTACCTAATAGCATCAAAAGTCTGACAGATAGCCATATAGCATTTAAAAGGAAATTAAAAGAATTTCTTAATGGCAACTCCTTCTACTCATTAGATGAATTTTTGAATATAGTAAGTGGGTAATTTCCCCAAACTCCACAAAAAAATTAAAAATATTAAGTGTCATGTAACATTTTGTGTAATGTAGTATCTTGTATAGACACCTTTTAATAACCTCACACGTTCCACATCATTACGAAGTGTCGTATACATGATCTATGGAACAAGTACTAATCTAATGTAATCTATATAAGAAATAGGAATGGACCTACAATTGTACTCTGAGTAACTCCATTTGTGGGTGGCCTTTTTTTTCCACTCAGCAAAATTTTCTGTTTCCTACGTTGTCTGCATTATTCAGCACAACCTTTTGCTTTGAGTTTTTCTAAGTGTGATACAAACCAGCTATGCATATAGCCATCAGTTCCATTAATTTTTTTCTGAGAGAGAAACTTGATCTACAGAATCAAACGCCTGGCGATATATTATTATTTAAGGCTTGTACTATTTCATGAATGAATGTATAGACGGCACTCTCAGTCGAGGAACCCTTCCGGAACCGTAACTGTGATATACGAAGTATGTCCACCTGAGTGTCGACTACTTTCCAGTATATTACTTTGCGGAAGATTTATCCTCCTATCTGCAGTGTTAACAGTGGCCGCGCTGCATTTTTCTGCCGTCTTTTGTTTTTCTTGCTGTTTTCGTACGCAGTTCCATTATTCGTTTATTTGCTGACGTCAGACAGTTAGCTAACCATTGCCGTGTGGTTGATGATGCGGCGCCTGGTAACAGCACAGCGCCGTGGCGAACCTCGTACTCATTGGATTGCCTGTCCAGGAGCCGCAGATACAGCACGAGAGAAACGGAGAGAGTTTCCCGCCAGCCTCCGAGTCTGGAGTGCCAGCCCGGCAGCAGGTATGTCGGTGGGTCGCCGACCTCGCGTAGCGGTCCTCCACTGCTGCCAACTGCCAACCGCCGCTCAGGTCGGAGCGAATGGCGGGAAAAAGCACGACCTCCCCTCGAGCCTCCCCCCTCCCCCGTGCATCACAGCCAACCTCTCCTCATCGGCCCATACCGAGACGCGTTCCACACGACACAGATCATTAAGTGATTGTTGTATGCCAGGGTAGCTGGAGCCAATGGAAGGGTTTACCATGTGATATAGCTAACTACATCACCAGTCGTAGTGTCTAGCGACAACTTTCGAGAGGACACCGCTACTCTGCGATCCTGGTAATGCGCTCCTACGCGTCGAAAGTTTCAGAGGTGCGCGTGGGTGCGGATGTCGTTGTAGTAGTAGTAGTAGTAGTAGTAGTAGTAGCAGTAGTACGAGGTGCATTCAAGTTCTAAGGCCTCCGATTTTTTTTCTAATTAACTACTCACCCGAAATCGATGAAACTGGCGTTACTTCTCGGCGTAATCGCCCTGCATACGTACACATTTTTCACAACGCTGACGCCATGATTCTATGGCATCGGCGAAGGCTTCTTTAGGAGTCTGTTTTGACCACTGGAAAATCGCTGAGGCAATAGCAGCACTGCTGGTGAATGTGCGGCCACGGAGAGTGTCTTTCATTGTTGGAAAAAGCCAAAAGTCACTAGGAGCCAGGTCAGGTGAGTAGGGAGCATGAGGAATCACTTCAAAGTTGTTATCACGAAGAAACTGTTGCGTAACGTTAGCTCGATGTGTGGGTGCGTTGTCTTGGTGAAACAGCACACGTGCAGCCCTTCCCGGACGTTTTTGTTGCAGTGCAGGAAGGAATTTGTTCTTCAAAACATTTTCGTAGGATGCACCTGTTACCGTAGTGCCCTTCGGAACGCAATGGGTAAGGATTACGCCCTCGCTGTCCCAGAACATGGACACCATCATTTTTGCAGCACTGGCGGTTACCCGAAATTTTTTTGGTGGCGGTGAATCTGTGTGCTTCCATTGAGCTGACTGGCGCTTTGTTTCTGGATTGAAAAATGGCATCCACGTCTCATCCATTGTCACAACCGATGAAAAGAAAGTCCCATTCGTGCTGTCGTTGCGCGTCAACATTGCTTGGCAACATGCCACACGGGCAGCCGTGTGGTCGTCTGTCAGCATTCGTGGCACCCACCTAGATGACACTTTTCGCATTCAGGTCGTCATGCAGGATTGTGTGCACAGAACCCACAGAAATGCCAACTCTGGAGGCGATCTGTTCAACAGTCATTCGGCGATCCCCCAAAACAATTCTCTCCACTTTCTCGATCGTGTCGTCAGACCGGCTTGTGTGAGCCCGAGGTGGTTTCGGTTTGTTGTCACACGATGTTCTGCCTTCATCAAACTGTCGCACCCACGAACACACTTTCGACACATCCATAACTCCATCACCACATGTCTCCTTCAATTGTCGATGAATTTCAATTGGTTTCACACCACGCAAATTCAGAAAACGAATGATTGCACGCTGTTCAAGTAAGGAAAACGTCACCATTGTAAGTATTTTAAACAGTTCTCATTCTCGCCGCTGGCGGTAAAATTCCATCTGCCGTATGGTGCTGCCATCTGTGGGACGTATTGACAATGAACACAGCCTCATTTTAAAACAATGCACATGTTTCTATCTCTTTCCAGTCTGGAGAAAAAAAATCGGAGGCCTTAGAACTTGAATGCACCTCGTAGTAGTAGTGTTGAAACTTCCTGGCAGATTAAAACTGTGTGCCGGACCGAGACACTGACCCGCGATAGGCAAAGGTCCTGAGTTCGAGTCTCGGTCCGGCACACAGTTTTAATCTGCCAGGAAGTTTCATATTATCCCACACTCCGCTGCAGAGTGAAAATCTCATTCAGTAGTAGTGTTGTTGTTGTTGTCGTCGTCTCCAGCCCGAAGACTGGTTTAATGATGCTCTCCAAGCTACTCTTGCTCTGCAAGCTTCATCATCTACGAAATACTATAACTTATATCCTGATGAATCTGCTTACTGCATTCATCTCTTGGTGTCCCTCTGCAATTTTTACTACCATCCACATTTCCATCGAATATTAACACCCACACTTCCATCGAATATTAAATAGATGATCCCTTGATGTCCCAGAATGTGTCCTATCAAACGATCCCTTCCTCTACTCCGGTTATGCAACAAATTTCTTTTCTCCCTAATTCTGTTCATTACTTCGTCATTAGTTACGCGATCTACACATTTATTTATCAGAATTATTCTGTAGCACCACATTTCAAAGCTTTTATTCTCTCCTTCTCTAAACTATTTATCGTCCTTGTGTCTCTATACTCCATACAAATACTTCCAGAAAAAGCCTCCCTAACACTTTACATTCGATGTTAACGAATTTCTCTTCTTCAGAACTCTTTTCTTGCCATTGCCAATCTACAGTTTATATCCTCTCTACTTCGGGCATCATTTATTTTGCTGCTCAAACAACAAAACTCATCTACTATTTTTACTGTATCGTTTCCTGATCGAATTACCTCAGCATCACCTGATTTAATTATACTACATTCCATTATCTTTGTTTTGCTTTTGTTTGTATTCATCTCATACTCTCCTTCCAAGACACTGTCCATTGCGTTGAACTGCACTTCGAAGTCCTTTGCCGTCTCTGACAGAATTACAATGTCATTGACAAACCTGAAAGTTTTTATTTCTTCTCCCTTGAACTTAACTTCGTACTTCAAATTCTCATTTGGTTTCCTGTACTGCTTACTCAATGTACAGATTGAATAACATATGGAATAGGTTGCAACCCTGTCGTCACTCCCTTCTCAACCACTGCTTCCCTGCCACACCTCTCGACTCTTATAACTTGCCGTATTGGTTCTGTAAAAACTGTAAATAGCCTTTCGCTTCCTGTGTTTTATCCCTGCTACCTTTAGAATTTCAAAGAGAGGCTTCCTGTCAACATTGTAAAAAGCTTTCTCGAAGTCTACAAATGCCATCATAGGTTTTCGCTCCCTCGACTTTCTCGAGAAGTAATCGGTGTCAGTATTGCCTAGCTTATTCCTACATTTCTCCAGAGTCCAAACTGATCTTCCTCAGCGTCGGCTTTCATTTTGTACATTCTCCTGTAAAGAACTCATGTTAGTATTCTGCATCCATGACTTATAATCTCATAGTTCGATGATATTCATACCTGTCAGCAACTGCTTTCTTCGCAGTTGTAATTATTACATTATCTTGAAGTCTAAGGATATTTCGCCTGTCTCGTACATTTCGCACGCCAGATGGAAGAGTTTTCTCATGGCTGGCTCTCCGAAGCGCACCAGTAGCTTCAAAGGAATGTCGACTATCCCCGGATGCTTGTTTCGACTAAACGTCTTTCAGTGCTCTCCCAAAATCTTCTGGCAGTATCATACCTCCCGTCTCATCTTCATTTGCATTATCTTCCAGTTATATAACATTGCCTTCAAAGTTCATCTCCCTTTTATACTCTCTACACTCTCTTTCCACCTTTCGGCTCTCGCTTCTTTGTTTTTGCCCATGTGAGCTCTTGATATTCACATAGCTGCATCTCTTTTCTCTAAAGTCTTTTCTGCGGGTGTACCGGCATCTGCGGATATCGGCAATAAATTCGGCAGTGTCTTCGAGAAAGTTCGACTATCCTGTTGTGGTGGGGTACGTTCCAGCTCATACGGGTGACGAGAAGCACGCGTCAGTATGCTTCTAGAAGTCGATTAGAGCGAATGGACTAAATGTAAAAGCGATAGTAAGTGAAATATATTTGAGTGAAGGTGAATTGTTGAAGGTGCTGAAGAGTACGTTAAGTGGAATTTTAGTGCGTTAAGTAGTATTAACCGGACGCAGAAACGTAAAAGCGGAGGAGATCTTGCTAGTGGTGAAATGGAAAGCAATCAAGAGCAAGAACAGCGCAGAAAGAAAACATGTGAGGAGCGAGAAGCAGGATTAACTTCATAACGGAAAGGAATGAGTAGATTGAGAGAAAACTTCACAGATGAACAACGGAATGAAATTAGATAATAGGATCAAGTGAGACACTCACCAAGCAGACCTAGGAAAAATGGTCAATAAGTATGATTACTAAATGAACTAAATATAACGAAATTACAATGAGCGAAATTCATGAAAGACAATAACCGCGAACGATCGCACATAACATTAATGTACGAGAAGTGCAAAGCAGAAGTATCAGAGATTACAGTTCGGCAGGCGAAGCATTCCTTTGCGACCTCACTAATGAGTACAACAGTGTCACTGGAAAATTGGATGAAGTTTGCTGGTTCTACGGCTACAAGAAAGTCAGTAAAACACTAGCAATCTGTTGCATAAGGGGAAAAATTCGATTAGCACCATTAGAAGTGCCTCCACCAGAATTATTTTAATGCCTGCCTGGAAAAACTACAGAATAAAAACATTTGTAACAAAATATGAGGGACCGATGGCCCTTGTAGTCTGGTCCCTTCAATCCCACAAACCAACCGACCAACCAACAAAATATGAGGGCATGCAATGCTTCCTTCCAAATGACGTCATTTGGTGCTACTCTAGTGAACAGTGAAGAACATGATTTCGGACCTGTGTTTTCAATTGAAGAAGTCTATAATATAGCCGGCCGAAGTGGCCGTGCGGTTAAAGGCGCTGCAGTCTGGAACCGCAAGATCGCTACGGTCGCAGGTTCGAATCCTGCCTCGGGCATGGATGTTTGTGTTGTCCTTAGGTTGGTTAGGTTTAACTAGTTCTAAGTTCTAGGGGACTAATGACCTCAGCAGTTGAGTCCCATAGTGCTCAGAGCCATTTGAACCATTCTATAATATAGATGGATCATTGTTACCGTAGCCAAACGGTTATTATAAATCTTTGCAGGTGTATTGCATTCGCGACGAACAAACGGAAGTCTTTCAAAATTGCGCAAGTGTAAGTGGATTGAGGCGGAAAATTATTGAATTGCAAGACCACGTCGTTTTTCACGATGCACTGCATTATTTGTTAATTTTCGTAATGGAAGAAGACTATTTTCGTAAGGGAAGAAGACTATCTCAGTTTGAAACAGATGAACCTCTAATACAGTTGTAGAAACAAACATAAAAGTAACTTCGAAGGAATTGTAAGCGTATCGCATAATGATCAGAGACAACGAGGGATACACTTATATGAGTATTAATGGCTGTGCAAATAAAAACTTACATTAACACTTCTTTTTTAAAGATACATCCAAGGCCGAGATGATTGTAACTATTATCGGAATCGTTCGTCAGTTTAGTAAATAGTATTTACATTGAACGCAGCTGCTTCTACTTCGAATAATGCCGCTTCTTGTTAGCAATTTTAGAATTTCCGAGTAGGAACTTCGATTCATACCACGCGATTTCGCTGCAGCGGCGCCAATTGCAGTTGCAGCTGCAGAACTAAATGCACTTCAGCACACTGCATCTAGCAAGATTGCATCACGGTCTTTATTTGCAGTCATGCCCCGGATCGAATGAGGAAAACCAGACCAACCAGAAGTAGAGGAAGCGTGGAGCCTACCAGAGACTGGCGCCTCCCGCTTTCTTAAGCACTCGCTGCCTGTGCCATTGTGGACTGAATAAAACACGTTGATTTACTTGTATCCATAACTGGGTAAAAGCCGATCTGGTTCATATTCAGAAGGAAGTGCTTTTTCAGCAGATTGCGCAAGATGTTGGTATACCATATTGCCAAATAAGACATACATTATCCAGCAAAGCGGACCTGTCCAATTAGGGTGACAGCGCGGTCGTTTCTACACTCGAGAGAAAAGGAGCAGTGGCAGTAACAGAATACACTCCCAGTATCATGGCAAGGGGTGTTCTGTCACACGGGGTCGAAACACTTGCGCGGAGTGCCAATTCTGTGTATATACTCGTACATTTCTGCGGAGCCTGGCGCTCCGGTTGGGATAAGCGGACTTTCGTAGCTAGCATACAGACACACTAAAAATGTTCAGATGTGTGTGAATTCCTAAGGGATCGAACTGCTGAGGTCATCGGTCCCTAGACTTACACACTACTTAAACTAATTTACGCAAAGAACAACACACACACACACACACACACACACACACACACACACACACACACACACCCACCCTTGCCCGAGGGAGGACTCCTACCTCCGGCAGGAAGGACCGCGCAATCCGTGACATAACGCCTCAAACCGCGCGGCCACTCCGCGCGCCACAGGCACACTAAGAAATTGTTTCCATCTAGCATTGTAATACAGAGTGCTGTACTGTGCGACGCGTGTTTCTAGTAAGTAGTTGTAGTATATGTTGAAAGGTTGAACAAACTACGATCAGTCCCTTTTTTCGGGCAAGTGCACTACCAAATGAGCTACCCAAGCACGACTCACGCCCGTCCTCATAGCTTTAATTCCGCCAATACCACGGCTCCTACCTTCCAGACTTCACACTTCAGGAGTGCTAGCTCTGCTAGGTTCTGACGGGGCGAGAGTCGTGCTTGGGTAGCTCATTTGGTAGAGCACTTGCCCGCGAAAGACAGAGGTCCCGAGTTCGAGTCTCGGTCCAGAACACAGTTTTAATCTGCCAGGAAGTTTCATATTTTGTTTGCCCATCTTCAGACGAGGTCTAGATTTGGATGGCATGTGACAGTTTGGTTGTGACTTGCCGAAGCCAACGACCTGAAGTGTCCTGGGCCCCGCACAAATGTGAACGCTTTCCATCTCCCATCTATAGACACCTGTGACGAACTCCTGTCAAATGGGACATGTCTGTGCCACAGTGCCCTGCGTAGACAATTAAGCGTGGACCTTCAGTTTTTCTGTCAACATATTTCGTACGCTGTCATTGCGACAACATTTTTTTCATAGTTTAAAATGTGTCTGAAACCAAGTTTCACTTGAATAATTCTACCGCTTTGATTCCGGTGCTTCAGGTTTTGAGAGAAATCTGATGTAATTTGCTGTTTTTGAAACCGTACCGCCTTGTTCGTACGTGATGACGCCTGTATTCTGGAACCCGTTTCCATAGTTAGTGCTATTACTTTCAGAGCTTACTTGCTTTGTTGTTCATAACATCGCAGAAACTGTTATCTAATAGCACATTTACCACTATCGTTAATGTGCTACTTATTGTGTACACTTTCGCTTTTGGGTACTTGGACTCCCATTCATCATCCTGTCCCTCCTTTCGTAAGATACACATCATCGACGCACTCACTTCTCAAACACTTCGCTTGCGCGTACCACACATATTCCGTCTACAGTACCACTCCTTTTTCCTTCTCATCGTCAATAAATTTCTTAACGACATCAGCAAGCAATTGTACGCGAAGGCTTTCTCCGCGATCAGTTTCCATGCTCGCACTGCAAGGACCAGTAAGTGGCGGTTCTGCTATTGTCCTGAAGAACTGGGTGTAATTGCAAGACTTCCAACCATCAGTTCCCGAGCATTTCGTAAAAGAGTTTCTCGTGAGAACTAGCTCATCACAGGACTAAAATGAAAAGTGTTTCGGTAGAAAAGTCATGTTGGGACCCTAAAATATGCGTCCTGATTTTTTGTAATTTGCCAGCTTCCCTCGACAATTAAGTTTCCCCACTCCAGTCTCTTAAAAAAAAGCCTTACTCCGAGTCAAGAACCAAAAAATTTCTAAGAAAAAAGAAGGGGGAAGAGCACTGCATTCAGTTCAAAGTAAATAGCACATAGTCACACACATTCTCTCCGTATGTAAATGAAAAACGTTCAACTGCTCAACACATACATTTTGCTTACATTCTGCAGAAAGATTTACAGTCATTGCGCCTCGTAATCTCTGATTGCTAACTATCTTTTAAACGAAAAATTCAATATTAATAGCAGTGGCGCAACAAAACAATGCGTCACTCAGGAGTGTCAATACAGAACAAAGACCGGCGTCTGCATAGTTTGATTCAAATGTTTTGAAGCGGCAACGACGTCTGCAGTCTGCGTGCTGTCTTTCTTTTCTTCCTCGTCTCACGCATACTTCCACGTACTTCATTACCTGGTGTATCCATGTGGCTGGCGACTCGAACGTTCGTAACACGTAAATGATTTTCCAAAAATAATAAAAGGATTTTTTCTCGCTTGTCGCCCCTGTCCCATCATTCAGCAAACATTATCATTGTAGTTCCACCATTCTAGTTCCATGTTTTGTATTGTTATACCAGAAAAAGATAAAGTCTGTAGACCGAGACCGTGATCGGACTATCGGCCTGATTGGAGGTGGAGTGCAGCAGCAGGAGGAGGAGAAGTGGCGAGTCCGTGGTTCAGCCGCCCTTTACCCCGGGAAAGACACCTACTACTCATTTTGACAGTAGGCAGAATACCCCTGGGGCTCTCCTGGAAGGAATGAAACAAATCCCCATCCCTACCTGGGATTGAACACAGTGCCTCCTGGGCTGGAGTCAAGTGCTCTACCCACTAGATCACCACAGCACATGAACTGGTACCTCAAGGAGAAAATAAGGCTGATTTAACTATTCTGAATTAGAATGCTGCTGTACCTAGTCACGTGACCAAGTTAGCTTACACTGCAGCTAGGCCTTTGGTTCACTTTGCTACTAATATGGGGCACAGCAGGCTAAGAAGAGGTCAACCGCTTGCTTGTTTACAATCTTTTTAAAACTTTGTCTTCCATACACTTTAAGACCTGGAAAATTTACAAAAAATGGTTCAAATGGCTCTGAGCACTGTGCGACTTAGCTTCTGAGGTCATCAGTCGCCTAGAACTTAGAACTAATTAAACCTAACTAACCTAAGGACATCACACACATCTATGCCCGAGGCAGGACTCGAACCTGCGACCGTAGCGGTCGTTCGGTTCCAGACTGTAGCGCCTAGAACCGCACCGCCACTCCGGACGGCCAAAATTTGCAGATGATTTTTACATATTTGTAGCCTCTTACTGACATATAATAATTCAATCATACCCTAAAATAGACAAAGAATACACAGTAACAGTGATACAGGAGTAACGTAACTGTTTACACATTTCATTTAGTTCCCATTTGGAAGGAACGGTGGATCACACATGAGGATGCGTTGCTGATGAACACTTGTTAGAGGAGAAGAAGATGATGATGATAATGGAAAGGTGTAATAGCGGAGGAGGAAGTGAATGAAAATGATGTGAGATGGGAAAAGTGGAATGTCAGTGAGAGAGAAGAGGTGTTGAATGAGACGAAAGAAGTAGCAATAGAGGGGAAGAGGTGCTGAATGAGGGGGAAGAGGTGCTGAATGAGGGGGAAGAGGTGGCGATTGAGAGGGAAGAGGTGGCGATTGAGAGGGAAGAGGTGGCGATTGAGAGGGAAGAGGTGACGATTGAGAGGGAAGAGGTGACGATTGAAAGGGTGATTTGGAAGCGGTGGTTTATAGGAGTGAAGTGAATGTAAGTGAAGGGATTGAAGCGAGAGTTAAGAGGTGATGAAAGGGAAGAGTAGGTTCATGGTGTAAGGGAAAGAAGATGAAATGGAAGCACGACAACTAAATAAAAAAAAATAGAAGGAAACAAACTGGAGATCGTACTCGGAGTTAATATGAAAGGAGCACGGGTCTCTGAAATGCGTTTGAATTACGAACCGCAGATTGCTTTGATGTAAACCTGGGCAGAGACTTGGCCGGAAAAAGCGGGTCGCCGGTCTGGCGGCGGACACTTCCTTTGTGAGGCAGTGGTGTAACATTAGCCCGGTAACCGGAGCCGTAAGACAGCCACGGCGCTGGCAGCAGTCACCGTGGCGCGGGGTCGCCTTACCGGCGATGCCAGGCCGGGCGAACGTGGCCCACGACACGAGGCCCTTCCGCCTCGCGCAACCCGACACGGCCCCGGCAGACACTGTGCAGGCCGCCGGCCAGCCACTACCGACAGCCGCAGCTCTGCCGCGTAAACGGGCCGGCGCTGAAGCATCTACATCTACACTCCGCAAGCCACCCGACGGTGTGTGGCGGAGGGCACTTTACGTGCCACTGTCATTACCTCCCTTTTCTGTTCCAGTCGCGTATGGTTCGCGGGAAGAACGACTGTCTGAAAGCCTCCGTACGCGCTGGAATCTCACTAATTTTACATTCGTGATCTCGTCGGGAGGTATAACTAGGGGGAAGCAATATATTAGATACCTCATCCGGAAACGCACCCTCTCGAAACCTGGCGAGCAAGCTACACCGCGATGCAGCGCCTCTCTTGCAGAGTCTGCCACTTGAGTTTGCTAAACAACTCCGTAACGCTATCACGGTTGCCAAATAACCCTGTGACGAAACGCGCCACTCTTCTTTGGATCTTCTCTATCTCCTTCGTCAACCCGATCTGGTACGGATCCCACACAGATGAGCAATACTCAAATATAGGTCGAACGAGTGTTTTGTAAACCACCTCTTTTGTTGATGGACTAAATTTTCTAAGGACTCTTCCAACGAATCTCAACCTGGCACCCGCCTTACCAACAATTAATTTTATATGATCATTCCACTCAAATCGTTCCGCACGCATACTCCCAGATATTTTACAGAAGTAACTGCTACCAGCGTTTGTTCCGCTATCATATAATCATACAATAAAGGATCCTTCTTTCTATGTATTCGCAATACATTACATTTGTTAAGGGTCAGTTGCCACTCCCTGCACCAAGTGCCTATCCGCTGCAGATCTTCCTGCATTTCGCTACAATTTTCGAATGCTGCAACTTCTCTGTATACTACAGCATCATCCGCGAAAAGCCGCATGGAACTTCCGACACTATCTACTAGGTCATTTATACGAGTATTGTGAAAAGCAATAGTCCCATAACACTTCCCTGTGGCACGCCAGAGGTTACTTTGTCTGTAGACGTCTCTCCATTGATAACAACATGCTGTGTTCTGTATGCTAAAAACTCTTCAATTCAGCCACACAGCTGGTCTGATATTCCGTAGGCTCTTACTTTGTTTATTAGGCGACAGTGCGGAACTGTATCGGACGCCTTCCGGAAGTCAAGGAAAATAGCATCTACCTGGGAGCCTGTATCTATAATTTTCTGGGTCTCATGAACAAATAAAGCGAGTTGGGTCTCTCACGATCGCTGTTTCCGGAATCCATGTTGATTCCTACAGAGTAGATTCTGGGTTTCCAAAAACGACATGATACTCGAGCAAAAAACATGTTCTAAAATTCTACAACAGATCGACGTCAGAGATATAGGTCTATAGTTTTGCGCATCTGCTCGACGACCCTTCTTGAAGACTGGGACTACCTGTGCTCTTTTCCAATCATTTGGAACCTTCCGTTCCTCTAGAGACTTGCGGTACACGGCTGTTAGAAGGGGAGCAAGCTCTTTCGCTGATGTACTGCCCGATCACGATAAGTTGCACTTGCCCTCCCCCACCACCAACTCAAAGTAAGGCCTCAGCGCTTGTTCGTGACGTCACGTCAGCTAGGCACGGCGAACGCCAGGTCTTGTGCAGGTATATTCATTATGGTGGTGTCTCCCTCTCTGACACAGGAAAATGTGAAACTATTGGCGGTAGTTGACCAACACACAGTGTTCTGAGAGATTTCTGCAATCAATTAATTGTGCAATTCATTACACTTCTTAACAAATAGTGTACTCCTGAACTTAAATTTCCACCTGTTTATAGGATTGACATACAAAAACAACTTCATGGTCCAGCAGCAACAGAATTCGTGCTTCTTTACCTTACTTGTAAATCTGAGGAAGTTACGTTTGTACTGGGATGCTTTCACGCGAAACTGTGAACGTACTGGTGCTCTTCTTTAGGTATCTTGGTTGACTGTGGGGTGAGGAGCACTGAATGTTAATGAAATATCTTGCGATTGTACACGTTGGGGGAGGGGGTGGGGGACAGAAGAAGAGGCAAAAGAGAGATACTTGTTTTATCAAATAAAATTTTTTTATCTTACAAAGTTTCTTCTTTCAGTTGCAGGAGGGGAATATTTATCTTTTCTAATGTGCATGTTTAAAAAAGCTTAAGCTCAGAAGTATTTTCGATGTATGAAGCTATTTTGTTTCCTGTTTAGAATTCCTTTCGTTTAAAACGTTTGTAATCTAATGACTGGTAACAGTTGGACATTTACACATGTAAATTAGTTCACATTTCCAGTGACGATGTCAAACGAAAATAAATAAATAAATAAATAAAAGAAACTAGTTAATTGTAAGGGGTTGGGGTAAGTTTCGATAACAAAATGGATCAAGTACATATAGTTACTTCAATGTAAAATTTCCGAAGCTTACAATGGGGCAAAGCATCTTCTCATTTTGATCTACGTTTGTTTCGACAGGATTCAGTAATACAGAACTATGATCTTCATTTGTAGCTTTACTATAGTAAGAAAATCTTTCATATAAATAAAGCTGCAGAATCCGAAACAATACCAAACATTTTGTTCAAATGGCTCTGAGCACTATGGGACTCAACTGCTGAGGTCATTAGTCCCCTAGAACTTAGAACTAGTTAAACCTAACTAACTTAAGGACATCACAAACATCCATGCCCGAGGCAGGATTCGAACCTGCGACCGTAGCGGTCATGCGGTTCCAGACTGCAGCGCCTTTAACCGCACGGCCACTTCGGCCGGCCAAAACATTTTGTCCAAAAATAAGAGATTTATAGTGATAAGCACGCCCAGGCGTTTCTGCCTGCAACAGAGCTGGCGTTCGCCGTGCCTAGCTGACGTGACGTCACCAACAAGCGCTGAGGCCTTCCTTTGAGTCGGTGCTGCCCCCCCCCCCCCTCCTCCTCCTCCCAGTGGAAACATGCAGTGACGTTACAGTAAACAAGTCCATAGGTAATCAGGAAAAACACACAATATTGTGAATACTTTCATGACACTTCTGCTCATACTACTAAGCGAATCAGCCTGTCTTCGTGAAACAGCGAAATAAAAACTCATAACAATCCGACCGAAAAGCCCTTAGGCCCATGTGGAATAATGTTGTGGTCGAAAAATACGTCGACAAAAAACCCCTCATATTGGTATGAAGTACTCTCTGGTACACACTGCGCAGTGGCTTGTGGAGAGTGTATTGTAAATAAATTAGAACAATAAATCCAGCTGAGCTGGTTGGAAGAAAAATAGTATTGGAAGGGTTCAAAATGATTCAAACGGCTCTAAGCACTATAGGACTTAACATCTGAGGTCATCAGTCCCCTAGACATAGAACTACTTAAACCTAACTAACCTAAGGACATCACACACATTCAAGCCCGAGGCAGGATTCGAACCTGCGACCGTATTACATGAGAAGTCCCTTTATTCTCGAAAACAAGTACACAGTTCAAAACACATGTACATTTGCGTCTATACTCCGCAAACCATCTACGTCTATATGCCGCAAGCCACCTCACTTTGTATACCCCTGTCACTATCCCCGTTTCTTGTTCCAGTCATGCATGATTCGCGAGAAGAAAGATTGGTAGTAAGCCTTCATGTGATCCCTAATCTTTCTAATTTTACCTTCCTCGTGGTCTTTTCGCGCGATATGCGTACGAGGAAGTAATGCACTAGTCGTGTCTTCTAGAAACATGCGCACTCGGAACTTAAACAGTAAAGCATACCGTAATGTTCAACGCCCCTTTTACAATATCTGCGACTGCAGTTGGATGAGCAGCCGCGCGTGATTAGCCGAGAGGTCCGTGGCGCTGCAGTGATGGACTGTGCGGCTGGTCCCGGCGGAGGTTCGAGTCCTCCCTCGGGCATGGGTGTGTGTGTTTGTCCTTCGGATAATTTAGGTTAAGTGGTGTGTAAGCTTAGGGACTGATGACCTTAGCAGGTTAAGTCCCATAAGATTTCACACACATTTGGATGAGCATCGTCCTGACTCTTTCCCGCTTACTGAAAGAACCTGTAACTGCTACTGTATATTCCGCGAAAAACCTGGTGCTCTCAGGTCTAGCTATCTAGATTCTAGACGTCATATCACTACCATACTGCGCATCCGGCTGAGTCACGGCTGTTATGCTTTCTGTCTCTACAGCACGAAAGGTCAGCCATCTTCGTACTGCGAAGTCCATCCAACTGAAATTGCAGAGGTCAAACACCAGACGCTAGAGTGTTCTCGTAATGACAGACAACGCCGCAAGTTTCTCAAGGTCTTGATCAGAGCATGCATTCTCCAACGTGCATCTCTGACGAACCTGTTTCGGCAGTTTGCACAATGGACTATGTCATTATTGCCCGGTTTCTACAAGATTCGGATATTCAGTTCTACGTCAGACACAAAAGATCTAGCGTGAGAAGAAGTGATCTACGGACTTAATTGAGCGTGTGAATTCACAAAGTGTACCATGAAGTTTTCCTGTAGTTTATGTAGTTTCTAATGCCTGTGCTTCAAGTACGATAAAGTACTCGTATACCAAATATGTAGTTAAGTCTCTGGCTAACGGGTTCACGCCGAAGGCCAGTAAATAAATAAAAATAAGAACCTGTAACGGAATGTGCTACCCTTCGTCTTACATGTAAGTAAACGCAAATGAAAAATATAGATGCTCCATTTGCATGTAAAGTTCGAGCAATTCAGCCGTTGCCGACCGCCGTGGCCAAGCGGTTCTAGGCGCTTCAGTCCGGAAACGCGCGATTGCTACGGTCGCAGGTTCGAATCCTGCCTCGGGCATGGATGTGTGTGATGTCCTTGGGTTAGTTAGGTTTAAGTAGTTCTAAGTTCTAGGGGACCGATGACCTCAGCTGTTAAGTCCCATAGTGCTCAGACCCATTTGAGCCAATTAAACCGTATTTACGTCCCGACAGATGTGAACTTCGACTCTTGTGCATTTCCTCTATCAATCCTGTCTGGCATGGATTCTACACTAGCGAACAATATTAAAAGTATTGCGGGTGGCTTACATTTACTGAAGACTCTTACAATGAATCTCAATCTACCATATGCCTTATCAGCGATTAGTTTTACATGGTCGTTCAGATCAATCCGTTCACATACTACTGGAAATTTTATGGGCGTGGCTGCTTCCAGTGAGTGTTCTTAATCGTGAAAGAAGATCTTCCTGTTTTTCGCTACCATTTTTTAGCGTTGCGACTTCTCTAAATACAACGGCATCAGCCACGGGAAGTCTTATGACACTTCCAAGTTAACAACTTTGTCATTTATATATATTCCATTAAGTAATGGTCCTGAAACACTCCGGCGTGATACGCCTGAAGTTATTTTAGTGTCTGCAGATTTCTCTCCGTAGAGAATGCAACACTGTCAGAAGCTCTTCAATCCAATAAAGCAGCTGGTGTGATATTCCCTGCGCTCGTATTTTATTCATTAGGTGGCTGAGTGGAAGTGTATCGAACGCCTTCCGAAAGACAAGGAACACGGCATGAACCCCGGCGGCGGCATCTGCTCTGCTTTATGGGTCGTGAACGGACAGAGTGAGCTGGGTTTCATACGACGCGTATCCTATGTTGATTCCTCCAGAAGAGACACTCTGTCTCCAGAAATACCACAACACGCGAGCGTAATCCATGTGCAAAAATTCTACATCAGACTGACGTCAGAGATGTATGCCTACAGTTTTGAGCGGCTGTTCGACCACCCTTCTTGGAAACGAGAATGACCTGTACTTTTTTACAAACATTAGGCACGCTTCGCTCTCCCAGTGATCTACAGTATACTGCCACCAGAAGAGGAGGGTGAACTAGAAATCTACACCCAGATATTCTCATTACGCACTCTCTCTACCCCGATCCTACTATCTCACGTGGTACTAGCCTGAAAATCCCAAACAAGTTTTAAAAAAATGCTAGTTGAGATATGGGCCAGTCTCTGCGAAGATAGTGATGATGTGTCCGAGACCAGTAGATGTGTACAACGTGCTAGACACTCAGCCTTATAAGTCCTTCAGCCCTGCTCAGTGAACCACGAACTCCTGCGAATACATCTTGTAGCCCTCGGATTTGTTCGCAAGCATCGAAAACGCGCTCTTATAACGTACGCACGTACGTTCGTAGGTGCGGAATACACTATAGCAATCGAATGTCCCCATGGTCAGAAATATGAGGGTCCGAGTTTAGGTGAACTTGGGGAGGGGAGGGGGGGGGGGGTGCGTAAATCACGTCCGTTTTCTTACTGTAAGGCTTTCTCGGCGAAATGGTGTATCCAAGTTAACAGTGTTAATATTGTTTCCAGAGTGCTAGTTCTGCAAGGTTCGCAGGAGAGCTTCTGTAAAGTTTGGAAGGTAGGAGACGAGATACTGGCAGAAGTAAAGCTGTGAGTACCGGGCGTGAGTCGTGCTTCGGTAGCTCAGATGGTAGAGCACTTGCCCGCGAAAGGCAAAGGTCCCGAGTTCGAGTCTCGGTCGGGCACACAGTTTTAATCTGCCAGGAAGTTTCGTTAATATTGTTATTTTTTTCCACGATACTTCGAAATTTTTCCTAGTTGTCTTTGTCAGGTGGCGAGTGCAGATTTAGTTGCTCGTTTGTCGCACTCTAAAGCAACCAAACTGTGAACATCATGCCCGGAGAACCGGCCAATCGATTGTTTTACGGCGCCATCAACCAATAAAAGTACTGTGACCACTTACCGAAGCAAGCTGCAGCTGTAGGAATTCTCCTTGATTTGAAATGGCCGTATACAGACTGCTTACATGAGGTCAAGAGGCACAGAAAAACATCAGTGCTAAGAGACGTGGCACGTTTCACAACAAACGAAAGGTGCATATTATACAGCATTCCTACAAGGTCGTGGTTCACAAGAAGCCATTTGCAGCGATTAAAGATTACCTCCATCATTCGACTCCGCTTTAACCACATCTCTTTTACAACTACGTCTACAAAGAATTAACATTTTCGGTTCTTTCGAAGTGTGTGTGTGTGTGTGTGTGTGTGTGTGTGTGTGTGTGTGTGTGTGTGTTACGGCAAGAGAAAAGGAATAAAGGTGAGATAGTGTTAATACTTTCATCCTTCTTTACCTCCTCTGCATTACTGCAGACGACGTGTCACTGAGCACATTTGTACTGTGCATGCAGTACACGTGAGGTGTCTAGTTGTTTCCACTGCCCTGTGTGGAATGCATAAGTTCTTGTACGCTTCACTGACCTGCTGTCTTCATGATGATGGTGTCCCCAGCGCAGAAAACAGCACGCAGGTAGTGGATTCTTTTTCTTGAGGCTGAAATTAACTCCGCAAGGAACTGGCTAAAATAACATGAAATACATCCTGCCACAGACAACATGTCTCTACTGGAACCGTTAGAACTGGAGAATAAAATTACACGAATCAAATACTACTATTACAGACAACATGTCTGTACCTAGCGACGGTCGGAACTGTAATAAATAAAATTGCATGAAACAAATACTGCTATAACAGACAACATGTCTGTCTACTGGAACGGTCAGAACTGGAGAGTCGGACCGGCCGAGACACTTAGCGCGCCAAGCCAGCAGGGCGTGACCCGAACGCCACCGAAGTCAGTCTTTTGTTTTAGTAATACTTTGATTTTAATAATTTTGAAATGACTGATCGATAGCTGGCTGCTGAGAGATGTTTATTTAAAAAAATGAAGTCATTTGGATGACAGGTTTAATTAATAATAGCAACTAAAGTTTAACGTTTTGGCGCCCTACCGCCGAACACAGCAGCCGATCACAGAGAAGCAGCGTCATGCAGGCGGTCTTTCTCACGGGAATGGTACAGAATCTAGCATCTGTCACCGGTACCTCATCCCACCTTGCGTCATCTCAATGCTTCTTGCATCTCCACTGCCCTGGGAATAGCTTCCTGGAGCCTAATATGATGGCTGAATAAGCCAGAAATATTACAGTGTGTGTGTGTGTGTGTGTGTGTGTGTGTGTGTGTGTGTGTGTGGGTCACCGGTCCCTAGTTTTGCACACTACTTAATCTAATTTAAACTAACTTATGCTAAGAACAAAACACACACACACACACACACACACACACACACACACACACACACATTACCAAGGGAGGACTCGAACCTCACGGACTCGAACAGTCCGTGCGTGACATGGCGCCCTTAGACCGCGCGGCTGACTTTGTGTCAGAAGCTTATGTCAGCCACTTGTTGTCCCAAATTTGACTGTGAAATATTGCAATTTTTGAAAGTATTGATGAGTATGGGACACCGCCTCCCACACCTGTTTCTTCTGTTTCGTTTATCGAAGACATTCGGCTTTATAAAATGATGGTTAATTTCCTTATGAGTACCGGGAAAAATATGTAGCTGTTAATAGTATTCATATTCTCAACTCTCTTTGTATTGCTTTTTTAAAAATACACGACACATAATGTTCTGATAACAAGTCTAACTTATCATCCCATTTCTTAAAATTTTAATGTGGGGGAAAGCTGAGTAATTTGAGCTTGTAATTTCGTAAATAAGCGTCTATATACTTTCTCCATACAATTGATTATTCAACATACACATGAGTTTTAGGTAGCTAAATAGAATACAAACTATGGTGGCCCTGTAAAACAAAACAAAAAAAAAAGCCGATCAATGTGATACTGTGTATTGGCCTCTATGCTTTACAAGCGTCAATTTTTAGAGTATACTGCTAGCATTGTTCAAATTCCTCAATAATTGAGGTAACACAAAGGAAATTTGTTTATTATTGTAAAAGAAAGCGTCCTACGCCCTGAGGTGACAAACAACATGGAATACCTTCTAGAATCAAGTCGGACCTTCTTTTGCCCGGTGTAGTGTTGCCACTCGATGCTGCAGGGACTCAACAAGTCGTTGGAAGTCCCCTGCGGAAATATTGAAATGTTCAAATGTGTGTGAATTCCTAAGGGACCTGATTGCTGAGGTCATCTGTCCCTATACTTAAACACTACTTAAACTAACTTAACCTAACCTATGCTAAGAACAACATACATACACACACACACACACACACACACACACACACACACACGCCCGAGGGAGGACTCGAACCTCCGGCGGGAGGGGCCGCGCAATCCGTGACATGGCATCTCAAACCGCGCGGCCACTCCGCGCTGCGGAAATACTGAACCACGCTGCCTCTATAGCTGTCTATAATTGCCGAAAGTGTTCCCGGTGCTGGATTTTGTGCCCAAACTGACCTCCCCATTATGTTCCACAAATGCTGAATGGGATTCATGTCGGGCGATCTGGGAGCCAAATCATTCGTCCGAATTGTTCAGAATGTCCGTCAAACCAGTTACGGCACGGTACATGTCGCATTCTCATGAAGTCCTGAAGTCCATGAACGGCTGTAAATGGTCTCAAAGTAGACGAACGTAATCATTTCCAGTCAATGATGGGATAAGTTTGGCCAGAGGACCCTGTCCATTCCGTGTAAATACAGCCCACACCATTATGGAGCCACCATCAGCTTGCACACGGCCTTGTTGACAGCTCGGGTCAGTGGCTTCGTGGGGTCCGCACCACTCTTGAAGCACATCACCATCTCTTACCAGCTGAAATCGGGACTCATCTGACCAGGCCGGCCGTGGTGGCCGAGCGGTTCTAGGCGCTACAGCCTGGAACCGCGCTACCGGTATGGTCGCAGGTTCGAATCGTGCCTCTGGCATGGATGTTTGTGATGTCCTTAGGTTAGTTAGGTTTAAGTAGATCTAAGTTCTAGGGGACTGATGACCTTAGAAGTTAAGTCCCATAGTGCTCAGAGCCATTTGAACCATTTTGAACCAGTCGTCTAGGATGTAACAGACATTGTCACGAACCCAGGAGAGGTGCTGCAGGCGAAGTTTTGCTGTAAGCAAAGGCGCTCGCATCGGTCGTCTGCTGCCAGAGCCCATTAACGCCAAATTCCGCTGTACTGTCATAGTTCCTCGTACCTCTCACTTTGATTTCTGCGGTTATTTATGCAGTGTTGTCTGTTACCACTGACAATACTGAAAGCCGTTGCTCTCGGTCGTTAAGTGAAGGCTGTCGGCCACGGCATTGTCCGTTGTAAAAGGTAATGCCTGGAATTTGGAATTTTCGTTGCACTCTTGACGCTATGGATCCCGAAATATTGAATTCCACAACTATTTCCGAAATTAAATGTCATAATGCTCCAACTACCATTCTGCGCTCAAATTCTGTTAGTCTCCGTCGTGCGTCATAATTACGGCGTAAACCTTTTCATATGAATCATCTGACAAGGGAACCTCCCTATCGCAGCCCCCTCAGATTTAGTTATAAGTTGGCACAGTGGATAGGCCTTGAAAAACTGAACACAGATCAATCGAGAAAACAGGAAGAAGCTGTGTGGAACTATGAAAAAGTAAGCAAAATATACAAACTGAGTAGTCCATGCGCAACATATGCAACATCGAGGATAGTCTGAACTCTGGATCGCCGTGGTCCCGTGGTTAGCGTGAGCAGCTACAGAACGAGACGTCCTTGGTTCAGATCTTCCCTCGAGTGAAAAGTTTAATTTTTTTTATTTTCAGCCAATTATCAAAGTTCAGGCACTCACACATAATCAACTTCGCTCTCCAAAATTCCAGGACATGTTCAAATTTGCTTGGATATATGTAGGATTTGACGGTCTACACACGGAAAAATTTGAAAACGTTAAAAGGGAAAAGTGTGCGACTGTGAAACTGTTGCATTCATTTGTTGCAGTTATGCGACAAACTCTTATGTTTTCATCACTTTTTTAGGAGTGATTATCACATCCACAACAAAACCTAAATCGGGCAAGGTAGAAGAATCTTTTTACCCAATCGCCAAGTGTACAAGTTAGGTGGGTCGACAACATATTCCTGTCATGTGACGCACATGCCGTCACCAGTGTCGTATAGAATATATCAGACGTGTTTTCCTGTGGAGGAATCGGTTGACCTATGACCTTGCGATCAACTGTTTTCGGTTCTCATTGTAGAGGCACGCCCTTTCGCCTACTAATCGCACGGTTTTGCGGAGCGGTCGCAAAACACACTCACTAAACTTATTACAGTGAACAGAGACTTCAATGAACGAAAGGACAGATCATAACCTTGCGAAAATAAAGAAGGCAAAGTTTTCACTCGAGGGAAGACTTGAACCGAGGACCTCTCGCTTCGCAGCTGCTCACGCTAACCACGGGACCACGGCGCGCCTGAGCCCATACTGTCTTTGATGTTGCCTATGTTTAACATGGACTACTCAGTTTGTATATTTTCTTATTTTTTTCGTAGTTCCACACAACTTCTTCCTGTTTTCTCGATTGATCTGTGTTCAGTTTTTCAAGGCCTATCCATTGTGCCAACTTACAACTAAATCTGAGGAGGGTGCGATGGAGAGGTTTCCTTGAGAGTGCAAATAACAACTCCGCCAATGCGCTGCCCACTTACACGACTTGTACGCGAAACTACCGGCATCTGTATACCGTGCATATCGCTATCCCATGGTTGCGTCACCTCTGTGTAATGCCAGATAATTTGTTTAGCAACAAAAAAAGTAAAGTACGCTGTAGAAGACAAATTTTGAGTGACCAGGGCAATTTTTTAAAACAAATGACTGCCCTGGAACTAATCGGGATGGATGGGAGCATAATGAAACATTTAAATCTTCACACCAGATTTTTCACAGTCTGTTTAACCAAGGCTGCAATCAACAACTGTACAGATTTGTGTCATATGGTGGTTTTTCCGCCACTGTATACTCTCCCCCTTAATATTCTCACCTCCCCAGTAAACCACCCTTCCACAATCATCACATTATTAACGTGGCCCTGTAATGCAGCTGTTCTCTTGACGGGACACATTATGCTTCCGCTGCAAGCCCTTCGCACGGTTTACAAATTGACGTTTTTATTTCGGGGCGCACCTCGCGTGCTGATAGTGCCTGGCGACGCGTCGTCACGAAAGCCAGCCGGAGCCGAGCAGAACCGACGTCGCGCGAAGTGTGCCGAGCCCCGCCGGGAGCGGCCGCACTCAACAGCGTTAGTAGCGGGGGGCAATCCCTCAGGGGTCCCTGTCACGCATGGGTTCCTGTGGGACTACCGCAGCGACCTCGTGCACGCCTGTGTGTGTGTGTGTGTGTGTGTCTCCACGTGGCACGCTTACCCGCGCTCCGTGCTCCACACTCCCTAGTCAAGAGTCTTGCTTCTTGCGGTAAACTTGTGCCCAAAATCATAGGAGTCATGCTGTTTCTTGTTGATTCCTTTCTCGGATGTCATGTTCTTTGCCAGATGGTTTACTAGAAAACTGCGCAATACAGGTTGTTACATAAGTCACTTAAGGAGGCCGGCCGGAGTGGCCGAGCGGTTCTAGGCGCTACAGTCTGAAACCGCGCGACCGCTACGGTCGCAGGTTCGAATCCTGCCTCGGGCATGGATGTGTGTGATGTCCTTAGGTTAGTTAGGTTTAAGTAGTTCTAAGTTCTAGGGGACTTACGACCTCAGCAGTTCAGTCCCATAGTGCTCAGAGCCATTTGAACCACTTAAGGGGGGTAGGACGTCAAACGGGCCGACCTGGAGCAGGAGAGGCACAGCAGGACATTTTAATTTCCACTGTCTATACTTTTACTAATAAATTCATAAAACTTTGTCAGCATGACCAGGAAGGATTCACAATTCACACTCATAGCAGTGGGAAGTTCGAAAACATAACCTAATAATTTTTTTTGCATGTGAAATTTCATCATTTTTTCACTTACTAATGGCAGCATTTGTTGCTACAGGTACACTTTTCTTCATAAGTTAGAGAGATTCTTCGATGAATTTTGCACAACATAGAACCATACTTAAAGGTGTATGAAACTCTAGAATTTTCCATACCTATTAAAAACTGTGGTAAAAATTGAGGTAATTAACTATAAAATTTGTGTTTTTTTCTGAACAAGAAGTTTAAAATACAACAGATCATTCGTTTTTTCATAAATTAAATAAATTCTAGAGTTTCATACACCTGTTAGTATGGTATGTATGCTGTGCAAAATTCATCGAAGAATCTCTCTAACTTATGATGAAAAGTGCACCTATAGCAACAAACGCAGCCATTAGTAAGTGAAAAAATGATGAAATTTCACACGTAAAAAAAAATTATTTTGTTATATTTTCGAACTTCCATTGCAATGAGTGTGAATCCTGAATCCTTCCTGGTCATGCTGACAAAGTTTTATAAATCTATTTGTAAAAGTATAGACACTGGAAATTGAAATGTCCTGTGATGCCTCTCCCTCTCCAAGTCGGCCCGTTTGACGTCCTACCCCCCTTAATCGTTCGGCATTTCTGGCCGTGGTGCAAATTTTAGCTGTGCAATTAAACAATATCTCCCACACGGAAAGACTGCGAAACATGTGCGCAATGAGTATTGTTTCCAAAGTGATAGCAGAACTGGTTTGTTATTAACAAGTGACAATCTGAGCCTTGGTGTCATTTGTACATTCATTCTATACGCGAAAATTGTCTACAGAACAGCATGTGTTCGCTTTGCAGTTGTAGTGGAAGTTCGATCGAAGTAATGAAGATTTAAAACGATCTTCTTCATTGCTCAAGCATTCTTCCAACAAACAAAGAAATCTGCAAGAAGAGCTTCAAAGAAACTGCGACCGAAGTTTAAGGAGAACGTTAAAAAAATTAATTCTGAAGCTTAAGAAGCCTGCATTGTTATATGAGCTAAACGAGGATGACCTGATCTAAGACGTAAATTCTGTGAGTGGTATGTAATTCTCAGTGAAAGTTATTCTAACTTTTACAAAACACTCCTGTAATCTGATGAAAGCTTTAAGTTAAATGGAAGAATTAACAAATACAATTCCTTGTACTGGTGCCCTGAAAACCCGCTATTTCTTCTTGTAGAGGATGTAAATGTATCTGGGGTTACGGTCTGGACTGGTGCATGCAGCTAAGGACTGAGTGGAAGGCTCCTAGTTTTTTGTTACCGCTACTGTGGAAATGTACCTTGAAATGTTAAGAGCAGTTATTATTGAATTAGATAATTCAGTTTCATTTGGCAGCAAGGCGGTGTTGCACAGCTCTATGGATTACACATCCGTATATAATTTTTTTATGACAATTTTCCAGAAGCGGTAAGAAGAAGAGGTAAAATCGATTGGAATCCAAGATCACCGGATTCCACTTTTGTAATTTTTCAGTGTAGGGAGACCATGTTATTCACTACAAAACCATTAAACCTACAGCAGTTAAGAGATTTCACTGAACAGGAGTTTGAAAATATATATAGGGAGCTATGCGGCAACATAAGTAAATCAGTGTTCAAACGATGTGTTATAAGTTTAGATGAAAATCGAGAACACTCTGAACAAGGTCAGTAGGCCAAATTACCCTCTACAACACTACGCAGCATTTTCGGTTAACTGACTTTTGCCACACCCTGTATTCATCCTTGATACTTCCAGATTTAGCTAACGTAAAATCGGACACGTTTCTATTAGGTACTTTACTAAGTCAACGAGTGACTTCGGCCTTTACCATTAGACTATTTTCAAGTAAATCTGATTATTTTTTGTTACTTTTCTCCTCATTTTCATATAAACTTGAAAATAGCCTAAGTCTAAAGGCAGAAACTGGTCGTGGTCTTAATAAAGAACCTAACAGCGACTGAATCGTTTCTCGTTAACTGGATACATTTGCGGAATAACAGCACCCTCCGAACATGGAGAAACCAATACTGAGGGGTTTGTTCCCGCCCTAGTTTTGACTTTTGCGCTTGCTTCTTAGATCTACTTCGTCCTCTTAAAAGATATTCCTATAATGGCCTATCTCAAAACAGATGCTTTCACTCTCGACACAAAGGCAGACTGGACGTAGATATTGCGTTATAAAACTTAACGCACTAGTCTGAATTGTGGAGTATAGTTCCCCATAAATTGATAATTTTCAGATTAGGCCTACATTCAATTACAAACAGTCCACTGTACAGTGTCTGACATGGCAGAGTGAAATAATTATGGATAAAAAGCAAAGAAAATTTCAGATACAAAATTTAGCTAATTAGTGAAAGATATTGCCACGAAGAACGGCAAATTATTCGTAGGACAAGGGAAGGAGGTTCCTCTTTAGTACAAGACCTGTCAAGGGAAGGATTCAGTTGCATAAAGCAATAAATAGCTAGGTCTTACCGATGACCAATTTGCGTCAAATCGGAAGTAATATACTAGCTTCCGATGACTACTATTATCACTATTGTGACGGGTGAGGCTACCAGAAATGTCTGACAAAGGTAGTTATCAAATCACGTGTTGATGCGTAACACACGAAAGACTAGAACTTAAAAAAGTACATGATTCAGTCATGTTTCTTGATATAATTAGCAGAAAATGTTTGGTTAATAAAATGATGTAATTTCGGGTATTCAAGATGACACGTTAGTAGTACAAACATTAATATTAACAGCGTTTCAAACTTTTAGCAAGAAATAAAGAAAAAATACAAAAGCGCTTAAAGACGTTACCAATAACAAATTCCTTCTGCCAGAGCTATAGCAGTACAGTGGAATGTGAGGGATTTATCATATATCTAGTGTGTTCCGATAAGTAAACATGAATAGTGCGTTTATGCTGTCCATATTTCTAAATACACAAGCGTTATGGTATGGTTTCTTTTATGTATGATATCCAAACAACTGTAATTCCATACGTACTGAAGGGAAAATTATTACTTTAAATTGTAGATATAGCCAACGGTCAAACACAAACTGTTTCCCTTGAAAAAATACCGTGTGTTACAGTGACACAGACAAGTGAAGCACACATGATACTGAACTCTTTTTCGCAGATAACCCTTTTAGTAATGTAGCAAATTGTTACGTATCTGTTAAAATTGGATTTCCTTTTCCGTCCGTATTTAAGAAGCGTTGTTACAATGGTCAAACGAACTTTCTGCCCTTGTTTTCAGTTTTCTGCTTCGTTTTGCTTCTTTGAATTTGTGACTGTTTTCTCTACTTATTGTCCACACGTCCACCTCCTCCTGTTTCATGGTCCCCTAGTGTGCAACAATTCAGTGCAACAATCTTTAGCGCAGCTGTTGTCGATACGCAGCAACAAAGTAATTTTAACTGAACTTTTTATTTTGCGTATTATTTTTAATTCGCGTGGAAAACAAAGACGAGAATATGAGGACGTCATAGTTGTTAGAGCAGAAAATTTCAGCTCCATATTATGCAAACAATCGAATATCAAACCTGTGTCACGCGGAAGCCACATAGGGTCAACGTTTTCAAACATAAATAGCCAGGAATAAGTTTTTTCTTTTTTTTTTTAACTGCAAATCTGATTTGTTGAATTTTCATTTCCGCAATCGTGGATTAAGGAAATATCCATAAATCTTACTTGCAAATTTCTGTAATCGTTGAGTGGCTTTTATCCGCACTATAGAGTGAGGCGCTAGAGCGCCGGAGAGAAAGAATAAAACACAAAAATTCTACCCATATTTAACAGGATCTGAGCTCAAATCAAGGAGCAGCTACCCTAACCTTCGTCTGCAGGTAGTTGACAAAACCACTTACACGAACATTGTAGGAAGATTCCTTTGCACGTTTTTTGTCCGTCTTAATTAGTGCTTCGTTCTAATTAATGTTCTACTGTTGGAATGTTGAACCAGAGTCCCTACCGCTAAATGAGAGAAAATAGAGAGAAAGAGAGAGAGAGAGAGAGAGAGAGAGAGAGAGAGAGAGAGAGAGAGGGGGGGGGGGCAGGGGGAGTGAAATAACTATGCAGGTGCTATTGGACTTAGCAACCCTTTCAATCCTTGGGATTTGAGAATCGGTTCACTCATATTGTATTACGTGTACAGCGAAATATGGTATTACGTGTGCAGCGAACGACGGCACGCCAAGCCATTTTCTACATGCGTGAAGCAGACATATGTCCTCTTCAGTGCCAGGGAAAAAGGGTCTCACTGTTAGTCGATAATAACAGTCAGCAAATTTAACCATAGTCTTACACTGAAATACTAGACCAACTAATCATGTATGTGTGGTGGTCTTTAAGTTGTTGTTCCACGCAAGCTGTGTTTCATTTTGCCTCTCGCACCCCCCCCCCCTTCCCACCCCATCGACCGTCCAGTGCACACAGTAAAGAAGAGCAAAGGGGTGTGATGTATTTCCTTACAGCGGAAGGAGTGTCGGGAACGGAAATGCATCGCAAAACGGCACAAGTGTACGGAGACACTCTGTCCGTTACAATTAAGACGCTCAGTCGGACACCTGGACCAATGGCTACCACCATTAACTCGCCAGCCTTCATTAAAGAGGGCATACACCTGCTGGAGAATGTTATCGGCAATGCGGAGTGGCGTTCCAGATCGTGCGCCATCGGCCAACGACAACCGTCCTTCCATGAATCGATTGCGCCACGCCTTAACCTTTCCAACGGACTTGCAGTGCTCTTCATACATGTTGGCCACTATTACACGTATTTCCGTTTCCCACGCTCATTCTGCTGCTCTCCTTCTGATTCCTCCATCTCTGTGTTTTGAGCACTACAGGTCGACACGTGCGCACACGTATTGGCTCTGTCGCCACGTGTCTGTACGGCCCCACGTTCCTCTAGCACCGAGTTGGAGGCCTCAGCTCCTTGCAGGCACCACACTTTCTTCCACAGGACACTGCATTATGATACCTTCGGCGGGTTTCAATATACAGCCTCCGGCTCGTCGCTTTTCGAATGAACCTATTATAGAACATAGCCAACCAAGAAAACACAGTATGGAATGCGCTATGACTCAAGTACAAAAGCCGGCCGGTGTGTTCGAGCGGTTCTCGGCGCTTCAGACTGGAACCGCGCGAGCGCTACTGTCGCAGGTTCGAATCCTGCCTCGGGCATGGATGTGTATGATGTCCTTAGGTTTGTTAGGTTTAACTAGTTCTAAGTTCTAGGGGACTGATGACCTCAGAAGTTGAGTCCCATAGTGCTCAGAGCCAAGATCTAAACTCTTTCAACAGGAATCACACAGTTTGAATTGAGTAATGTCGATTACCATTACGGAGCAACACATGGAGCCGATTGGATGCTACACCCTTGTGTCCGGCCACCCGGATGTTCGCCACCAAGTGTGTGTGTGTGTGTGTGTGTGTGTGTGTGTGTGTGTGTGTGTGTGTGTGTGTGTGCGTGCGTGCGCAGATACAAACTCTTTTTCCAGCCCTCTGCTCGTGCACGAAGCTCGGTGATGACATGTCATGTGACTCAACGAGCAAAGCATTTCAACCGCAGTCTTTGCTACTGCGAGCCTCTCCTTTGAAGCTGACATGAACTTTGACATGATAAATACGCACGCGCGGTAGTCGTTTTAATGCAAGGCAAATAGTCGTCTGCTGCACGACAAACCTGCCTAAATATTAGACATTTTGTCATTACGTAAGCCGGCGGAATTTACAGCCGCCTTTCAAAGCTTTATTTCATTTGGTTACTTGTCTATTGCGCAGTGAAGAAGGAAACCAGTTTTTCTACTCAATATAAACACATGTAAATCTTTGTTTTCTGGAGTTCACAAGGGGAGGGCCTTAGATACGGCCAGGCGATTCGGCTCAAACACTGACGGAAAAGAAATCGCAACACCAAGAAACAGTTACTGTAGAGTAATGAAATTTCGGAAGTACATTTGTAAACTTACATCTACATCTACTTAGATATTTCGCAAGCCACAGTACAGCGCGTGGCGGAGGGTACCCTGTACGACATCATCTTTAAATGTTTAACACTGCCAGATCACAGATTGATGTAAGCGCGAGATACGCCATTGCAGATGTAAAATGCTGGTACATTAAGAACCGGTTTAACCTTCAGAATGTCGAATGCGAATGTGCATGCATTGTGTTGTACAGTTTCGGGTGTCAATCTGTGCTACGGAGTTACATGCTTGTTGCACTTGACCAGTCAATCCAGGGACGGGTAATGCTGGTTGTAGATGATGCTGGAGTTGCCATCAGATGATGTTCCATATCTGCTCGAATGGAGAGAGATTTGGTGGTGGAGCAGGCTAAGGCAACATGGCGACACTTTCTAGAGCATGTTGGGTTACAACAGCGCTATGTGGGCGAGCGTTATCCTATTGAAAAACTCATCTGTGATGCTGTTTACGAATGATAGCGCAACAGGTCTAATCATCTAATCATCAGATTCACGTACAAATGTGCAATGAAGATGTGTGGGACAGCTGCGAGAGTGCTCCTGCTGTCATCCGAAATTAGTGGTGCCAGTTGATCATGAATAATGCTATGAATCGTTATTGCATCTCCAAGGAGCCGTCCGGTGTGGCCGAGCGGTTCTAGGCGCTTCAGTCTGGAACCGCGCGACCGCTCCGGTCGCATGTTCGAATCCTGCCTTTGGCATGGATGTGTGTGATGTCCTTAGGTTAGATAGGTTTAAGTAGTTCTAAGTTCTAGGGTACTGATGACCTCAGATGTTAAGTCCCATAGCGCTCAGAGCCATTTGAAGCATCTCCGAGGATGGGCAATTCCCTCTCGGTTTCTAGAAAAATCTTCCAGTTTTGAAACCTCAGAATAAAAGTCCCTCTCCGCACTTCACTGTAAGCAAGCAACGCGCGGTTACCTACCTGCGGGCTCCTCGTGACAAATGCGCAGCAGTTTTGCCCTGAATTCTTTGCATACAAAAAGGCGTCAAAGTTAAAATCTTTGGTAATCAAAGACTATAGAGAAGTTTATTTGCCTACCATGTTATTGTTCATTATGTTACGGCGTAAAGTCAAGCGCCGGCACACCAGCTGGGAACGATAGAGAAGAGATGGCTGTGAGAAGACGTCAGCCAATTGCACGTCGACCGACCCCTCTCCAGGACGACAACGCGACAGCCGTGGCCCCCTATGTGCAGAGGACATAAGCGCCGCGACCGACTGGCGATGGCCCGGCTGAATAGTCGTTTCAAGACTAGCGACTTGGATAGAAACATCAACGCACGCTACTTCTCTTGTAACACAGACTTGAGAATTGTTACGCTGAAGAGATTGCTTGTTTTGTATGTCGCCCTTGGATTGCGACACATCAGTGTTATTGTAAAAGTTGAGTATTATCATTTACGTTTTTTGTAATAAAACTCGTTAATACGATCTGTCTGATTTGATTGTCTAGCGAACCGAGTAGGAAGGATTTCTAAACACCTCGTATTTGACGATAAGGCTGGACATGATTCATTATGGATTACCTTTCCTTATTAACCGTACTATTCATACCAATGTCGATGAGCAAAAAAAAAGCATAAATAAAAAGAGGCACAGAATTCGTTTTCCGCTTCCCAGACAATTGCCTTGATCGCTACGCCACCTTCGCTTTTGTTCACCAGCACGTACTTTATTGGTGCGTAAGCGGTAGTCATAACAGTTTCTTTTGTCGATTTCAAAGAAAATAATACATTTGCAGACCGCATGTTGATGGTGAAAAATGCGCGGTTTTCGGTTATCTAGCGATCCCACTAATTCTGTCGACTGCCCGTCATGAAACTGAGCGGTGATTTTCTCAAAAACAATGGGATGTTGAGCTAAAATATCGTAGTCTTTCATTTTAGTTTGTACACAAACGACCTACGAAGTATGAGCCGAATCGATTGTGGCCGTGTCTGATGTCTTCCCCTCGCAGTACGCAGTCTTAACGCCTCTATACTGTGGTGAAACTGAGTAACAGAATTAACCTTAATAGTGTAACATAAACGATGGGGCCGGCCGGAGTGGCCGAGCGGTTCTAGGCGCTACAGTCCGGAACCGCGTGACCGCTACGGTCGAAGGTTCGGATCCTGCCTCGGGCATGGCTGTGTGTGACGTCTTTAGGCTAGGTTTAAGTAGTTCTAAGTTCTAGGGGACTGATGACCTCAGAAGTTAAGTCCCACAGTGCTCAGAGCCATAAACGATGGGCTGGTTTGCGACGCACATCGTCGCAGGTTGGATCGATATATTGATCGCAGACCACATTCGCCAGTCCATGCAGTTGACGTGTCTTATCACTGCGCCATTGTTGTCCAGTGACGCCGCCAAGCGGCATAATCAATAAGCACTCAACTTGCGCGCGTGACTTGTGCGTGACATGCCGCCTCCACTACTGTACTCCACAAACAACCGCTCCCTGTGTGAAATCCTCTCCCCACTGTGTAATACACACAGCTGTCACTCAGGTTTACATCAGGAGCACACCTTTCCGTAATACGAAGGCTTCAGCAACTTTCTCGGTCTACGCCGATGTCAGTCTCTACCAGAAAGCGGTAAAAAATTTGGGCCAACAGATATCCTGCAAAAAAAATTCCACAAGAGCGATAAACGTAATGTATGCCTAGACTTCTTTAGCGAGGGATTTTGTTTCCAAAGAAAGCCCACATAACAATGGGTTTTTATATATTCCAAATAGTGCAGAATATTTCCCCATCCAAATACAACCTAACAAGTTCAAGTACCGTGGTATCACTGCTCGACGAATGTCAATGAGGCTGATTTGTGGGCCACTTGGGACATACAATTACATAGTGTATTCAACAACCTTACAATGATATGCCTAACCATTGCATAGAGATTAAATATTTATCAGTTCGGGTTCTCTCATTATCATTATTTATTTGACAAATAATAACCATTGGCGAACGTACAGTCGTTGGTTGAGGGGGGACAGAAATAGGGAGATGTTCCTCTGCAGACAAACAAAAGTTTGCAATATCAGAAAAATACGATGGTTCTCTTTTTTCATAAGGAAGCGCTTCACAAATTGAGCAAATCAGTAACACTTTGGTCCACCTCTGGCCCTTATACAGGCAGTTATTCGGCCTGGCACTGATTGGTAGACTTGTTACATGGCCTCCTGAGAGACACCGTGCCAAAGTCTGTCCAGCTAATGCCTTAGATCATTATTTACTATTTATTTGGAAGGAAAATCAGCATTGGCCGTATTGTGCTGCTTTATTGTCACCAAAATCGATTTTCAGTCACTTAGTGACCATCCTCAGTGCTGTAATATACAATTACAATTGGTAGGCAGTGGTATCAAGCTATAACCACAAGCTTAGAGCGATCACACAAACAAGTCCGAATAAATGGACCATAAGCCCCTAAGTAAGATTCAGTCGAACACCTCACGTAAGTATATGCGAGAATATACTTGATAGAAACTAACCAATCTTTTCTGCCTATTACAATTCTGTAACCTACTTTCAAGAAACTTACTTGCTTCAAACCAAGGAGATTCTCTCCCTCTCATCTCCGATATAAAGGTTGACAGCAATTTATAACTAACCCATTGTCGTTAACGTCCCGATTGCGCTACGCTGTTCGCACTTACTTCATTCTGGTATTGTAAGGCTGTGCCGGGACGCGACAGCCACCCGAACATGCAGCTCGTATTTTCGCAGCACGTTCTGAGCGAGGTGGGGCAGTGGTTGGCATACTGGACAAGCAGTGGGAAGGCCAACGGTTCAAACCCACTTCCGGCCGTCTTGGTATATGTTTTCTGCGATGACGCTACAGACAAATGCCGGGATGGTTTCTTTGAAAGGGCAAATCCGACTTCCTTCCCCTTCTTTCACTAATCAGAGCTCACGTTCCGTCTTTAATGACCTCGTTGTCGATGGGACGTCAGACCCTAATCTCCTCCTCCTCTTCCTCCGCAAATGCCTCGATGGTTTCTTTGGAAGGGCGCCGCCAAACTCCTATCCCGTCCTTCCTCAGTCCAAGTTTGTACTCCGTCTCTAATGACCTCGTTGTCGACGGGAAGCTAAACACTGATCTCCTCATCATCCTCCATACCATGGCATCTACCAGCAGGACAGTACAACGTATCACACAGCTCACAAAGTACGTGTGTCGCTCGAAGAGCACTATGATGACCTTAACGTAGTTCGCTCGCTTCCGAACTACCAGCATTAAAACCCAATCGACAGTCTGTGGGGCCAACTCAATCGGGCTGTTCGCACCGTGGTCCCTCAACCGAAAAACCTAGCGCAGCTGGCCACTGTACTGGAGTCAGCATGGCTCCACATACCTGTCGGCACCTTCACTGGGAAGCACTGGCCATTAAAATTGCTACTCCACGAAGATGACGTGCTAAAGACGCGAAATGTAACCGACAGGAAGATGATGCTGTGATATGCAAATTATTAGCTTTTCAGAGCATTCACACAAAGATGGCGCCGGTGGCGACACCTACAACGTGCTGACATGAGAAAAGTTTCCAACCGATTTCTCGTACACAAACAGCAGTTGACCGGCGTTGCCTGGTGAAACGTTGTTGTGATGCCTCGTGTAAGGAGGAGAAATGAGTACCATCACGTTTCCGACTTTGATAAAGGTCGGATTGTAGCCTATCGCGATTGCGGTTTATCGTATCGCGACATTGCTGCTCGCGTTGATCGAGATTCAATGTCTGTTAGCAGAATATGGAATCGGTGGGTTCAGGAGGGTAATACGGAACGCCATGGTGGATCCCAACGGCCTCGTATCACTAGCAGTCGAGATGACAGGCACCTTATCCGCATGGCTGTAACGGATCGTGCAGCCACGTCTCGATCACTGAGTCAACAGATGGGGACGTTTGCAAGACAACAACCATCTCCACGAACAGTTCGACGACTTTTGCAGCAGCATGGACTATCAGCTCGGAGACCGTGGCTGCGGTTACCCTTGACGCTGCATCACAGACAGGAGCACCTGCGACAGTGTACTCAACGACGAACCTGAATGTACAAATGGCAAAACGTCATTTTTTAGGATGAATCCAGGTTCTGTTTACAGCCTCATGATGGTCGCATCCGTGTTTGCTGATATCGCGGTGAACGCACATTGGAAGCGTGTATTCGTCATCGCCATACTGGCGTATCACCCGGCGTGATGGTATGGGGTGCCATTGGTTACACGTCTCCGTCATCTCTTGTTCGCATTGACGGCACTTTGAACAGTGGACGTTACATTTCAGATGTGTTACGACCCGTGGCTCTACCCTTCATTCAATCCCTGCGAAACCCTACATTTCAGCAGGATAATGCACGACCGCATGTTGCAGTTCCTGTACGGGCCTTTACGTATACAGAAATGTTCGACTGCTGCCCTGGCCAGCACATTCTCCAGATCTCTCACCAATTGAAAACGTCTGGTCAATGGTGGCCGAGCAACTGGCTCGTCACAATACGCCAGTCGCTAGTATTGATGAACTGTGGTATCGTGTTGAAGCTGCATAGGCAGTTGTACCTGTGCACGCCATCCAAGCTGTATTTGACTCAATGCCCAGGCGTATCAAGGCCGTTATTACGGCCAGAGGTGGTTGTTCTGGGTACTGATTTCTCAGGATCTATGCACCCAAATTGCGTGAAAATGTAATCACATGTCAGTTCTAGTATAATATATTTGTCCAATGAATACCCGTTTATCATATGCATTTCTTCTTGGTGTAGCAATTTGAATGGCCAGTAATGTAGTTAACTATCTTCCTGCGTTGAAGAGGGCGGTAATTCAGGCTTTTGATTGGTGGTCACATTAATGTGACTGGACCCTGTACACGCTCATGCACCGCCGGGCTCGTTGCTACCAGACCGCGTCGTTAGCAACTCGGCGCGTGTACGCAGACGGCCCACGTGTGCACGCAAGAGCTGAGGGCCCGGTGACAGACGGGACGACGGCGTCCTTGAACGGAGGGACGGCGCCGCCGCTCGATGCGACGCTGGGCGTCCATGAATACTGCATGAGCGCCGCGCTGCCGGCGCCGCCCGTTTACCGCCACTCACGTCACCTCACGCCACGCCACGCCACGTCGCCGCGGGAATATTCTCGCAGCAGTCGCGCAACTTTTCATGCGCTCGAGACAGCCGGCACCAGACCGTCGTCTTCTAGATTCGCCCTATTTTGTGATTCTGAACGTCCGCCTTTCTACCAGTATTCACCTTCCCTTTGCATTAATATTTTCCTGCATTGTTAACCGAATTTCGGAGGCGTTTAAGGCCAATCGAGACAATGGATCTTACACGTGAGCCGAACATCTGAGACACTGTAGGTTGCCAGCTCCGCGCCCGCAAACCACTTTCTGTTAATTTATGGGAGGTGGCTGAGCCGTGCGTAGACATCTGCTGTTGCATGCTTCCGATAAAGCTCCACTGGCAGTCCAAATCCGTTCGACGCGGAATTGCTGCTGTAATGCGTTCAGAGTCAGACAACACGCTATTCAGCTAGTGGTCCTAGTACTGATGATGGTGGAGGAAACTACTGGGATGGGGGGGGGGGGGGCGGGTTACAAGCTACTATTTTATTTGATTGCGCGCGGGTGGAATGATGTCGGAAAGGTTGGGTACCTAAGCCTTGGAAGACGCGGTACAAAATAAATCACGTGGACATACAGCCGGAAACAAGTTCCAAAGGAAGTAAAGACACTTGAAGGTGAAGATAAAAGACCTCTGGCATGTTTTGGACCCAGTTCCGAACATTATTCGGCCGGTTGCCCGGTCATGTATCACGCTCCCTGACCAATGTTATTTGCCATGACACCTTATCCATTTGCTTTTCAGATATAACTCAATTATTCATGAGTACAACTCACTCCACGTTTTTCTATCAGTCTTGACTTTGCAGCCTGCCGTAAGTTTGCTCCTATGCCATCGACTTCACACACACACACACACACACACACACACACACACACACACACACACACACACACACACACACCGGACGCGACGGATCTTGCCCCCCTTCTTGCAGCGGTGTACCGTAGGTCTCTAGAAGAGCGTAGCGTTCCAAAGGATTGGAAAAGGGCACAGGTCATCCCCGTTTTCAAGAAGGGACGTCGAACAGATGTCCAGAAGATATAGACGTCGTGTTAAACAAACAGTATATAAAACAATTGAAAACATAGAAATGTCCACATCTGCTGCAGACAAGAAGAGGAATACTGTGAAGAACATTGCTGCTAATTCCCTCGTCGACGGCCCCTGTGTGTTTGTTGGATGTAGAATTAATTTTAGCATAGATCTTAATGATACATTCAGTCATGGTAATGGTTGGCTTACTGTAGCTATTGTACAAGGTGGTACTGGAGTTCCTAACGTACCTGGACTTGAAAGTTTTGTAGACAGAGACATTATTGCCTACCGTACCTATCATATGGCTGAATTGGCGAATAAAGACTTTGGAAAATCAGCATACATGTCAACTTCTGCACTAACATTGTATACTCGTAACAGAAGGAAAATATCTGTAAATGAGTCTGTATTTATTTGGATTAAAGGAAACGTCGATCAGTTGTAGAATTTTGGAACGCGTATTGTGTTCGAGTATAATGACTTTTCTGGAGACTAGAAATCTACTCTGTAGGAATCAGCATGGGTTTCGAAAAAGACGGTCATGTGAAACCCAGCTCGCGCTATTCGTCCACGAGGCTCAGAGGGCCATAGACACGGGTTCACAGGTAGATGCCGTGTTCTTGACTTCCACAAGGCGTTAAATACAGTTCCCCACAGTCGTTTAATGAACAAAGTAAGAGCATATGGACTATCAGACCAATTGCGTGATTGGATTGAGGAGTTCCTAGATAACAGGACGCAGCATGTCATTCTCAATGGAGAGAAGTCTTTCGAAGTAAGAGTGATTTCAGGTGTGCCGCAGGGGAGTGTCATAGGACCGTTGCTATTCACAATATACATAAATGACCTGGTGGATGACATAGGAAGTTCACTGAGGCTTTTTGCAGATGATGCTGTGGTGTATCGAGAGGTTGTAACAATGGAAAATTGTACTGAAATGCAGGAGGATCTGCAGCGAATAGACGCATGGTGCAGGGAATGGCAATTCAATCTCAATGTAGACAAGTGTAATGTGCTGCGAATACACAGAAAGATAGATCCTATATCATTTAGCTACAAAATAGCAGGTCAGCAACTGGAAGCAGTTAATACCATAAATTATCTGGGAGTACGCGTTAGGAGTGATTTAAAATGGAATGATCATATAATGTTAATCGTCGGTAAAGCAGATGCTAGACTGAGATTCATTGGAAGAATCCTAAGGAAATGCAATCCGAAAACAAAGGAAGTTGGTTACAGTACGCTTGTTCACCCACTGCTTGAATACTGCTCAGCAGTGTGGGATCCGTACCAGATAGGGTTGATAGAAGAGAGAGAGAAGATCCAACGGAGAGCAACGCGCTTCGTTACAGGATCATTTAGTAATCGCGAAAGCGTTACGGAGATGATAAATAAACTGCAGTGGAAGACTCTGCAAGAGAGACGCTCAGTAGCTCGGTACGGGCTTTTGTTGAAGTTTCGAGAACATACCTTCACCGATGAGTTCAGCAGTATATTGCTCCCTCGTACGTATATCTCGCGAAGAAACCATGAGGATAAAATCAGAGAGATTAGAGCCCACACAGAGGCATACCGACAATCCTTCTTTCCACGAACAATACGAGAATAGAATAGAAGGGAGAACCGATAGAGGTACTCAAGGTACCCTCCGCCACACACCGTCAGGTGGCTTGCGGAATATGGATGTGGATGTAGATGTAGACTATTTGTTAAATACATTCCGAACTAAGTTTTCTCCGAAGGTTTGCCCCCTTGCGGTACTCTCGACTACCAATCCCATGGAAGTTATTCGAGAATGTGCTTACACATGCCCTGCCATCACCTTTACACATGTTCCTTCTCTCGTCAACTGTCTCGTTTCTGATTATCCCACGTAATTATCAGTGTTCTCATGTAACGCCACTACTCAAATACTACGATTCTCTTCCTTTCCCATCGCCCCTTAAAACGTTCCACATGTACATTCTCAAAAATTCAGTCCTCAAATTAAGGCCTACGTTCAATACTGGTAGTTCTCTCTCGGCCAGGAAAGCCCTTTGTGCCTGTGCTAGCTGCTTCTTGTATCCTCCTCGTTTTGCTTCCGAGGTAGCAGCATTCCTTCTTTGTCTGCATTATCGCCTCCAATTTTGTAGTTAAATTTATCGTTTATCTCATTTCTGCTACTGGTCATCATTTTCCTCTTTCTTTGATTTACTTTTTTTCATTAGACTGTTCATTCCATTCCACACGTCCTACAATTTTTTCTCCTATTCACTGAAGATAGCAATGTCATCGATGAATCTTACGAGCGGCTTTCTATTCGTAATGCAACACTTTTTTTTCTCGGCCAATTTCGATTAGAAAAAAATGCGAAATTCGATGTGGTCCGTGTCCTTCAAGGACGTGGTTCCCAAACTTTCTGGCACCATTCCACCCGAGTGCAATCAAATAAAATACTAGCTTGTAACACATTCGGATGCTACACATGAATTGCCTCCGTCAGGTTAAATAATGACTGTGATAATAAGAAGGGTAAAGGGCCATATAAAGTTAAAATAAAAATTTGCCAAATCGTGAAAGATGCGGATTCCGTACTACTGGATAAACGGTACGAGAGAGAGAGAGAGAGAGAGAGAGAGAGAGAGAGAGAGAGAGAGAGAGAGAGAGAGAGAGACGGGGGTGGGGAGGGGAGGAACAGGGGCAAAACATTTTACTTATTTAGGTTCGTAAATGTCTTATTTATTTAAGTTGGTAAATGTTTGGTACGTTGCATATCCAGTAAAAATGTCATTGCTTGTGACATACAGAAAGTATATTTTTTACCCCCAAATGCGCGAATAAAGAGATATGTAAAATACAAGTTTTGGCGAATTGTACCCCGTCAGTGGATAGCAAGACACAGGGAGGCAGCATTAGCATTTGTGGCACAATTCTCGTCCGCTCCAGGGCACAAGCCGCTGAGGTCACCGCGCGCGCGCGGCTGGCTTTGTGTTGGTCGCCTAGCGGTGAAAACCGCCGGCCCTGGTTGTGTACAAAGTGCCGAGAGCGCGCCCTGCCTTCTCGGCCGCTACTGACCACTCCGCTAATGAAGCGGCCACGTGACTTCAGTATTGAGTCGCACACGCTAATGGCGGCCTGTTAATTGACGCTACACTACCTGGTACTCACTCCTCTACCAAAGGTCAGCTGTGGCTGCGGCAAAGTGCCATTGCATTACCTCTTTCCCCAAGCGTTCCGTGTAACAGTCACCGTTCAGAGGCAGCAGTAATGCACGTAATCCCAGTCCTATCCACAATAGTCACGTCTGTCGCAGGCGGTATGTACAATCTACAGACCCCTAGGCGGGACCAGTGGTAACAACTTCCCGGCGAAAATGGAATTTCAGAGCAATTTTCGAAGTTTATAATGCAGAATTTGAGGTTTATTTATTAATTCCAAAAAGTTGTGCTGTGCAGTTTATTAGTTAACGAATTTATGAGATTAAAAAAAAAAGAACAGAATTTTCGTGAATTAGAAAACAAACATCTTCAGTCACAATTCCTAATTTTTATTTCCATAGACGGTGTATTCGAGCCATGGGGGCTCGTCTTCAGGTGCTTGATCAGCTCACATCATTTTTAGAATTTAGGTTACTACTGGTCCTTTTAAGAATACGTATCTCTATCAAAAGGTGGCACATGGTGACTACAGCTTTTACAAAACTAAGCACACTCAGTCTTCAGGCCACAAGTGCCCCATCGGGACCATCCGACCGCCGTGTCATCCTCAATGAGGATGCGGATAGGAGGGGCATGTGGTCAGCACACCGCTCTCCCGGTCGTTATGTTTTCTGTGACAGGAGCCGCTACTATTCGGTCGGGTAGCTCGTCAGTTAGCTTCACGATGGTGAGTGCACACTGAAAACTGGCAACAGCGCATGGCGGCCCGGATGGTCACCCATCCAAGTGCCGGCCACGCCCGACAGCGCTTAACTTCGGTGATCTTACGGGAACCGGTGCATCCACTGCGACAAGGTCGTTGCCACAAAACTAAGACAAAAGTGAAAAATTGCTTCCTTTCCGCACTAATGGTTACATAGTTTTTAAGCACAGTATGAGAAGACATATGCACACGTACACACTTTTCGTCTCACAGCACATTTGTACACAAAATTCGATCAAACCAAAGAATATCCAAATGTAAAGATGTTATGGTTCAAATGGCTCTAAGCACTATCTGGCTTAACATCTAAGGTCATCAGTTCCCTAGACTTAAAACTACTTAAACCTAACTATCCTAAGGACACCACACACATTCATGCCCGAGGCAGGATTCGAACCTGGGACCGTAGCAGCACCACGGTTCCCGACTGAAGCGCCTAGAACCACTCGGTCACAGCGGCCGGCCAAAGATGTTATGTTTCTGCATATGTACACGTGGTATTTTTCCTAAAATGATACAAAGATGTTACATTACTATTTATACACAGATGTCGTTTGTAATGTCAGATCAGACGTTATTTTATGAAATAGTTCCAAAATATTAAATCGATGTTTCTTTAGAAAAAATTAGCTATTGAAATTGATGGAACTGTTGCTGCTGAACTCTGTCTGTTCATATCACATATTTTTAGAAATTTTGCTGTTTGTAACAGTATTTCCAGTGGTTCTAGCAGATCAAGTTTTCTGGAGTTATTTTCTATGTCTAGTAAGCCTACGGTAGATGCGTGTGCTAACCATATGTACCTTAATAGACATCCACCGCAGCCTAACTGTTCTCCACACGGAAAATAATGGAAGAAACCTTGTTCTTCTAGGCCAGTTAGAAATACTGTTACACAAAGAACGGTTTTCTGAAATGTAGTAAGTGAACAGAGTTCGACAGCCACAATTTTATTAACTTCAAAAGTTTATTTTTTCTTAAAGAAGCAATTATTTAATAGTTGCAACCGTTTCAGAAACAGTAAGACTACTGGTTTGTATGAAATGAAAAATGCTTTCCGCAAAATCGATCTAATTTCAAAAGTACCAATTTTTTTATTTTTATTTTTTAAGTCTTAACGGATTTGCTATCTCAAGGGCCAAGCACGTTTGAACGGCCGCCAATGGGAATTTGAATCGATATACGAAAGGTGAATGTTCGCTTAAATTATATCAGCTGTCCACTGAGACAGTCGAAAATTGTGTATTTCTCGATTATAAGTGGGTCTTCACTAGAATTTTGAGGCAGAAATTTCTTTGTATTAACTTTTTGTGGTGTAGGCAGTTTTGTGGGTCTGGCCCCTAGACGGGCATAGATAGCCTGTGCGTAAATAAGACTCTGCTGCATCATATGACCGAGTGCTTATTTGACTGCATATATGTGAATGTTCTGCGATGTAGTGTTTTGCTTGTGGCGCTATGCATTGAATCCCAGTGTTGGCATAGCTCTCCTATAGAGAAAATGGGCCCACGAAACTCGCGATACCATGCAGCGGACAGACAACTATTAACAATGATACGCAAACTCACTACATAAGACAGATTTGATGTTTAATCCATCACGTTACGTCCTGGTCATTACAAACTACGTTAAAACAAAGCAGCCCACAACACAGTTTGGTTTGACACCGCTTTGCTTTATGATACCTTATGAGACAGTATGCCCATCCAGTCCTCCCACCATTGAAGTCACTTGCCCGTCCAGTTATAAGAAGGGCAGGGGCAGCGGCTTTCACTTTAAAGTGGACTAAGTCACAGGTGCATTTTGTTGGTTTTTGAGCTAATAATTCATTCCACAAGTGACACAAGAAGTGACGCAAAAAAATCTTACATCTTCTGAAGATTTAACACTTGACCTCTGGATGGGTACCCTGTCGTATGAGGAGTATAAACTGCACTAAGAGATACGAAAGCTGACTGGATTTCGAACACCGTACCATTGGTCCACAGTCAGGGCACTTGATCTTAAATACCAGGGCTTTCGGAATATTTTCATTAATCATTTGTTTAAATAATATAAAGACTTTGTTAGCATATAAAATTATCTCGTGATAATTATACTTTTATTTTGAGGATGGTGCATGCTGGAACTTCCCCACCAAATAGGAAATCCTTAGGATTCCTAGTCCAGCAGTTAGGCGGAGGCCCTTCCGTAAGATTCCCCAAGTATTTTCCAAATATTGTGGCTAGTTCTCGACATCAAAACTGGGGACCAAAAAGTAGAGGAAGTGTCCTTGGAAGCAAAATAACACGCGACTGTCGAAGGGGGATATAAAAATAAGATTAGCATAGGCAAAGAAGGCATTCCTGGCCGAACCAAGTTACTGGTATCAAACATCGGCGTTAATTTGACGAAGAGGTTTGCGAGAATGTACTGTATTTGGAGCACATCGTTGCATGGAGGTGACTCGTGGACTGTGGAAAAACCGGAAAAGAATAGAATCGAAGCGTTTCAAATGGTTCAAATGGCTCTGAGCACTATGGGACTTAACATCTATGGTCATCAGTCCCCTAGAACTTAGAACTACTTGAACCTAACTAACCTAAGGACATCACACAACACCCAGTCATCGAAGCGTTTCAGATGTGGTAATAGAAAAGGACGCTGAAAATTAGAGGGACTGATAAGATATGAAGAGGTCTTCGGCAGAATCGGCAAGGAGAGGCACATGTGGAAAGCACTGAATCCGTGGATGCTTTCATGCTTCCCGATTCCCTGTGAGAGTTTTAACATGTGGCTCTTACATCACTCAGAGTTCCCTCTACTGGTGCCCGAAGATGGAATCTCATGAATCGATGGCAGTATAATCTGAACCTCGGTAAAATAGCTGAGAGCGAAACATGTTTATCATAATGAATTGGCAGCTGAAAGCTCCCGCTTATTTCATTATGGGTGGAATTGAGCTTCGTTTGGTTGCTCAGTGACACTTCATTGTTGTGTATGTACTTGACTGCCCCAGATGGTATGACTCATGTCTGAGAAAGACAAAGATCAGTGTTAGAATGCCGGTGCGGCACTCAATTTTAATGCGTCAGGAAATTTATTTCCTTTTTTTACCAAATTCAGCATGGTGTGTCTTACAGAGATATTTTCAGCTCTCTAACATTTGGTGTTGTTTGCTTTACATTTAAAGATTTTATTGGTCTCTTAGTCTAGTATTCTACAGATCCGTTTCGTCTCCGATATTTTTTCGAGAGAACGACAGATCTCTGAACATGGTCGACGCAACTGCCTACGAAATATCAAATGCAAAGTTGTTGGATTGAAACTAACCACTGAGAGTAATGCACTTTTAACCATCAGCTGTTTATTTTAAAACCTGTATATTCAAATGTTTAGGTCATGGACCATCTTCATAGGACGTAAGGTGAAAACATATCATGTTAAAGCGTATTTCTTGTTCCTTTTAGGCTGATAAGACCTCAGAGCTGCCACGGTGAGAATCCACAATGTGTACGCACTATTGACTGTAGATGCCTACTCTGTAAGACTTGGGGTTGTATCAGCCTAAAAAGGACATGAAATAAGCCTTTACCTTCTCTGATTTCAACTTACGTCCTGTGACGATGGTCCGTGACCTAAACCGGAAGACATACAGGTTTTAAAATAAACAGCTGATGGTTAAAAATGCATTTTGTCCATCACATAACGGCTGTTGGCCGTAGCTTAACCAAAACATTGAAGAAAGACCGGCAGTATCATTTACGCCGCCAGCTTCAAATGGTTCAAATGGCTCTGAGCACAATGGGACCTAACAGCGGAGGTCATCAGTCCCCTAGAACTTAGAATTACTTAGACCTAACTAACCTAAGGACATCACACACATCCATGCCCGAGGCAGGATTCGAACCTGCGACCGTTGCGGTCGCGCGACGCCGCCAGCGAAAGTCTTATTTGACTGCATAAATTTTGTTATTCATTTCAAATTTTTATGGCCACAATAACTCGTCGTACATATTTTTACATATGTAATTCACCAGCGTGTTCATAACCGAAATCTGATGTGCGTGAAGATGAAAATCGGTAATAAAATTAAAAGTTGTATAGATTGAGGGATTTTAAGCAGCCAAAGAACCATACCATTTTACGTGTTAATGCCCCTTCGTCGTATTTTTTTGACAGAGAGTTTGAGTAATTAATTGCGAACATGCAGCTGGTGTGCAGGTAAAATTTTTCTTTCGTTTATTGTTGTCCCTCGATTTTTTTAAAGTGTGCTTCTAGAGTGATATGGACTCTCATCACCGCGACGTGGAATATACGGACGGCCGAAACACCAACAAGGGAACAGCCAACAGCAAACGGGACATCCCCCACCCCCGCTTCAAGCGCTCGCGCGCGCACACACACAAACAAACACACGCACGCGCGCACACACACACACACACGCACGCACACACACACACACACACACACACACACACACACACTCACTCACGTTGTCGGTGGCGATTTTGTTTTAATAGCGTACCAGGATGGGTAGCCATGATGCTACTGTTTGTTTGGATTAAATTTGCGGCTGATTTAATTTCAGTATTCATATTTATAATTCGGTCGCGTGGGTAAGCGGATTACACGCTTCGGCCTTTTGGAAGGGGAGAAGGGCGGGGGCAGTGGATGACGGGGAACAGTCATTAGCGATGCCGATGTAATGGGGTCCAAGGGCGTAAAAAAAAGTGACAATGAAATGCAAATCAATTTGCGGGAATATCGCCTGCGGCCGACGGGGTTATGCGCAAATATACTGTGTTGCACTTCAACAAAGCCTCGATTTCAGCTGTCTTTTGTATGGTTAATTTGACATGCTGGCCTGACTTTTCGCGAGATATGGTGATTTATGCGATTTCTTTCCGCCTTTCAGTCCACTTACGATACCGTGTAATTCGGACAGTGCCAGACCGGATAATCGATTACACGCTGGCTAATGGCCAATGAGGAGATTGCGTACCATAATCTCCACTCCTACAGACAGATAAAGCACCGCAGTGTGGTGTGTGTGTGTGTGTGTGTGTGTGTGTGTGTGTGTGTGTGTGTGTGGGGCTGTTATAATGTCGTAATACAATCTCAAAGAGCGTCTCTACTCTTGTTTCTGTTGGTGCTCTGTAAAACGGACAGTAATTTTGCACCTGTTTGTCGCGTAGTCATTTTTTGATAGCTAGGTATAAAAAGCGTTTTCATAATCATTATTTACTGTTTGTTGAGCAGGTCTTTCCTATCACCAATTTTTTTTTATCCTGGTTGTTGCGATTGCATCAACTCAGGAAGTCTTCTAGGATTTGAATCTCTCTCCACTCCTGCCATTCCTTTCCTATTCTTCTTCTCCAAAAACTTTATTAGTAAAAAGGCTTTTTTAAAAATAAGTAACACTTTCACAGTACATGCCAATGCAGCTGTTTTTGTTGTTGTTAGTGGTGGTGGTACCCCTGCCACTGCTGATACTTTCATGCAGACGGTGTCATGTTTCTATCATCTCCTAAATATTGCCCCCATTCGATTGATGTATGTCGCAAAGATCAAGCTCCAATGCTTAGTCTAGTAACACACACACATGATCATGATTACCTGACATCGTCATTAGAAGCAGGAGGCGATCTTCTATATTTGAGAATCTAGTATCCTTTTGGAACAGTTTATTGCATAGATCGTAAGTTTTGTTGCATGGATAACCAGTTTCAGCCCGTTCAATGGCCATTTTCAAATACACGATCCCAGAACTTGCAACATAGCAGACATTGTATAGAATACTGAGCACTTCCAAACAATGCAAAAAGACTTCATAGAATCCCATTTGTACGATGATCTAGTCAGCGGGACATCTTCAACTGGTTTCCGTGTCATGCAGGATGGCGTGTTATATTGCTTGCGGTTATTGTTCCAGAACGTGCAAGATCGTTATACATGTGGGCTACTCAGATGTGTTTTTTGCGCTGTGCGAGAGTACTCAGTCCCCTATACAATATCTAATACACTGAAGTGACAAAACGCAGGTGATAGCGATCTACACATATACAGATAGCGGTAGTATCGTGTACACAAGTTATAAAATGGTAGTGCATTGGTGAACCTGTCATTTGTACTCCCGTGATTGATGTGAGAAATTTTCCGGCGTGATTGTCGGCACACGACTTGGAACGCGCAATGTTAGTTGGAGCTAGACTCGTGAGAAATTCAATTACGGAGATCGTTAGGGAATTCAGTATTACGAGATTGACAGTATGAAGAGAATACCAGATTTCACATACTATCTCTCACCACAGCCTTCACTTAATGACCGAGAGCAACAGCATTTATATAGAGTTGTAAGTGCTAACAGACAAGGAACACTGCATGAAATAGCCGCAGAAATCAATGTGGGACATAAGACGAAATGTGGCGTTAATGGGCTATGGCAGCAGACCACAGCCGGGAGTGCCTTTGTTAACAGCACGGCATCTCCTGGGCTCGTCACCAAATACACTACTGGCCATTAAAATCGCTACACCAAGAAGATGACGTGCTACAGACGCGAAATTTAACCGACAGCAAGATGATGCTGTGATATACAAATGATTAGCTTTTCAGAGCATTCACACAAAGTTGGGGCCGGTGGCGACACCTACAACGTGCTGACATGAGGAAAGTTTCCAACCGATTTCTCATACACAAACAGCAGTTAACCGGCGTTGCCTGGTGAAACGTTGTTGTGATGCTTCTAGTAAGTAGGAGAAATGCGTTCCATCACGTTTCCAACTTTGATAAAGGTCAGATTGTAGCCTATCGCGATTGTGGTTTATCGTATCGCGACATTGCTGCTCACGTTGGTCGAGATCGAATGACTGTTAGCAGAATATGGAATCGGTGGGTTCAGGAGGGTAATACGGAACGCCGTACTGGATCTCAACGGCCTCGTATCACTAGCAGTCGAGATGACGGGCATCCGCTCGGATATAACGGATTGTGCAGCGGTCTCGATCCCTGAGTCAACAGATGGGGACGTTTCCAAAACAACCATCTGCACGAACAATTCGACGACGTTTGCAGCAGCATGGACTATCAGCTCGGAGACCATGGCTGCGGTTACCCTTGACGCTGCATCACAGACCGGAGCGCCTGCGATGGTGTACTCAACGACGAACCTGGATGCACGAATGGCAAAACGTAATTTTTTCGGATGAATCCAGGTTCTGTTTACAGCATCATGGTGGTCGCATCCGTGTTTGGCGACATCGCGGTGAACGCACACTGGAAGCGTGTCTTCGTCATCGGCATACTGGCGTATAATCCGGCGTGATGGTATGGGGTGCCATTGGTTACACGTCTCGGTCACCTCTTGTTCACATTGACGGCACTTTGAACAGTGGACGTTACATTTCAGACGGGTTACGACCCGTGGCTCTACCCTTCATTCGATCCCTGCGAGACACTAATTTTCAGCAGGATAATGCACGAGCGCATGTTGCAGGTCCTGTACGCACCTTTCTGGATACAGAAAATGTTCGACTGCTGCCCTGGTCAGCACATTCTCCAGATCTCTCACCAATTGAAAACGTCTGGTCAATGGTGGCCGAGCAACTGGCTCCTCACAATATGCCAGTCACTACTCTTAATGAACTGTGGTATCGTGTTGAAGCTGCATGGGCAGCTGTACCTGTACACGCCATCCAAGCTCCGTCTGACTCAATGCCCAGGCGTATCAAGGGCGCTATTACGGCCAGAGGTGGATGTTCTGCGTACTGATTTCTCAGGATCTATGCAGCCAAAATGCGAGAAAATGTAATCACATGTCAGTTCTAGTATAATATATTTTTCCAATGAATACCTGTTTATCATCTGCATTTCTTCTTGCTGTAGCAATTTTTATTGCCAATAGTGTAAATTCAGCGGTATGTGGGGATACCGTCTTCAAAATGTGTTGCAGACAGAATTAGTAGCAAAGAAGTAATAGCCAAAGTGGTCTTGCTGTGAAATGAAATGACGACGGAAACCATCCTCCCTGGTTGTCGGGCTGTACTGTGAGTGACAGTCAGGCTGGAAACCCACCGTTGTCCGTGGCGACGTAGTCACTTCCTCAGACTGGAAGCAGCTCATTGACTGGAGTAGACTTGTCTTCAGTTATGAGTCCAGTTTCGAACTGAGTCCCGACGACAAGCGGAGACGTGTCTGAAGACGCCCCCTGACAGCGATGGGATAACAACCTGACTGTCGGCTTTCCATACGGCCCCACATATCAGGCATGACGGTTTGGGGTACCATTTCTTTTCATAGCAGGACCTCTTCGGTTGTCATCCACGGCACCACTACACCATAGCGATACGTCTACGATATTCTACGTCCCCGTGTTTTGCCCTTCATAGCAAGCCATCCGGGTCTTACATTTCAGCAAGGTAATAGCCCCCAAACACGGCAATCGTTTCTACGGCTTGTCTTCGTGGTTTCCAGACACTACCTTGGCCACTACCTTGGCCACTACCTTGGCCACTACCTTGGCCACTACCTTGGCCACTACCTTGGCCACTACCTTGGCCACTACCTTGGCCACTACCTTGGCCACTTCCTTGGCCACTTCCTTGGCCACTTCCTTGGCCACTTCCTTGGCCACTTCCTTGGCCACTTCCTTGGCCACTTCCTTGGCCACTACCTTGGCCACAAGGCCGCCGGATCTCTCCCCAGTTAAGAACGTTTGGAGCGTTATGGGTAGGCCCCTCCAACCAGTACGGAATATTGACGATCTAACGCGCCAATTGGACAGAATTTGCGACAATATATGTTCGGAGGACATCCAACAAATGTATCAATCAATGACAAGCCGAATAACTGCTCGAATAAGGACCAGAGGAGCACCAACGCGTTATTTTCTGGCTCAATTTGTAAAGCTCTTTCTGTTGAATAAGTCATCCGTTTTTTTTCTGAAATTGTAGTCACTTTTTTGTCTGTACATGTACATAACATCTACCGATTTCCGTCCCTTTCGGTTAACAGCTTTGTGGTGCGTCGAGAGAGAGAGAGAGAGAGAGAGAGAGAGAGAGAGAGAGAGAGAGAGATTGAGAGGGGGGGGGGGGGGAGCGAGCGATCGCTTTTCACCTATTCTTGTAGCTTGTGTTTAACGGACCATAATCTGATTTCATTACTATCAGTTTGATCAGGGACAGTAATATCCGCCCCCTTTAACAAGTATTCACAGACTATTTTCACAGCGCTTTAACGTCCCGTGGTATGCAATTTGTATCTTTTCCATCCGCCCCGCATTCTAGCTTGCCCTTTAATTTACTTGCGTTTGTTTACTCTTCCACGTGATCACGTTTCGCTCCGTATTTAGCTGTTTTGAAACTTGCCTCTGTACCTCGCTTTTGCGCACAAAGGCTTAATTGTGGACCTTCAGTGACGCAATCCATTAGTCACATGTAGAAGTGTTACTGCAGAGGAATACGTTGACAGAGTACCAGTATAATAGTGAATAGGCCCTTGATTTGGAAGCAGAGCAGCGTGGAAACTTTCTATTGGTGCGTCAGACAGTGACTATTGCCAGAGATACACCATTCAAGCGTAGTTCTCTGCTACCTCGGTAACGGTATTAGTTTACAAGCGTGAATGTTGATACTGTGTTTTCGACACGTGTGAATGGAGCTGTAACTCTAAATGAAGAGATTTTAAGCACGGGCTACAGTGTCTTGATTCACATGGTCCTCATAGATAATTATTCCACACCCACAGTCAGATCTGTCTTCCCGGTAATTATATTGAAGGCTGTTTTATTTTTACGAATATTTGTGAAGTTGACCAAAAAATGGAAATCGTTGTTCTTTCACTTTCTGAAAATGCGTGACTTGCTGATATATAATGTCCTTTTTTTATCGCTTACCAGTTTCGGTTAATAACCATCATTAGAATGTAATAATAATAGTAATTATTGTTTATTATTATTATTTTCTCAGGTCAACGTTCCTTTTTCTCAACACATAATAATAGTAAAGGGATGAATGAGATATCGTGAGGAAAATCTTTTAACCGGCTTCTGACATTGCTTGCTACTGTTGCGCTAAAACATACTATTTGTGTTAAATTTTAACACAAAAGAGGCTTTTCACTATCAGAGGCAGAAGGGCATCATGGACAAACACCTTTGTACCTATAGATAACTTATTAATCACGATTAAGAGACTCGCTTTTCATATTATCTTATTACAGGCACTGTTTTATTTGTTGTAAAGTATTTATTAATTAGATAATTTGTATACAGCATTGCAACAGATAATAACTGTGCGCACTGCAGTAGTCCTTTATCTCTGCCAGTCGTATAAGTTGACTATTCTACACCAATACACTTTCCGAAACGACAAACATATTTGTCATGTCGCCTTCAACTGTGATTCACCTGTTGCTGCTTGGGACTAACGTGCTTATTTTAATTAAATTCTGTTCAAAATTATTAGCATGGAAATGTATATAGTAAGATGTATCATAAAAATATAGTTATTATTTCAAGATTTTCGATTCGTTTTTAAAGACATTTTCTCTTCATTCCACAACTGCCATTAACCCAAGTACTACACTGTTGCCGAATACTGTCATTATTTAAAATTGTAAAAATGCGAAAGTTTCGTAAGGATCGCCTGATTATTATTATTTTATTGTTATTATTATTATTATTATTATTATTATTAGTAGTAGTAGTAGTAGTAGTAGTAGTAGTAGCAGCAATACATGTATCCGTTTACTTAATCACCATTTTTGTTGTCGACACAAAAAATTACTTCTAGTATTGCACAATATCTCTTACAATTGTTACTGCCTTAAAATAACTACAGCGTGTGTTTTCATTTAATGACTGACATTCATACATTCGGAAATTCTTATTTATAGAGGTCTTTTAAAAGAGTTCTACAAGTTCATTATTGCTAGCGGACCATCTTCGACCTTTCAATACAACACTTTTCAGTACTGTTTCTCCTCCTTTTCAAGTTGCTGTATTCTAGGAATATATTGTTCACAGTTCGATTACCTCTACTGCGTGGATAGATGGCATAGTTGGTTATCGGATACTCTAAATCTGTGATAGTAAGCTTTCAATTTTCCGTGTCCCGTTAACATCGCTGTGAAATTAGAAGAGATCGATAATCTGATCTCTAGTCTTAGTATGTTGCCATTTTATTTTATTTTTTACTTTACACGTAGAGTCCCATAGGACCAAACTGAGGGGCAAATGTCCATGGTCATGGAACGTATCAGTGCATGAAATTACAACAGAAATTTAAAAACACATAAAGTAAAATAATATGCTTTTCATGACATCTGTTTCGCGAAGGTGATAGCCGACTTCCTCTTCTGATCTGGATGCGTTTTTTGACAGCTGGTCCGTAATTTCACTTCTGTGTACAGCTGTGTGAGCTTCAATTTCATGCGAATCCTATAACCCAGTTCACCTCCTGTATCATTTTTATTTCTTGTTTGTTCACAAAATCCCATATACTCCTATTATTTTCGTGCCATGTCATATATCACTAAGTCAGTGTTATTAACACAGCCCCATCAGAACAGATGAACTTCAATAGAACCAGCAGAGGGCGTGTATCACTTTCGAGGTAAGCTATTACAACTGTTCTTTCAAATCTGATACACCACCTCTCCAGAACAGATACCTGTTTGTTCTTTTGGTGTACAACAGTTCCAATTGGGCTTTTTAACGATGTTGTCATACTGAATGACCTGACAAGACAAGTAAATAGCATATGAAGGTTATTAACTGAAATCGGTGGAGATAGTAAGAGGACATCTAACATTCTGCGTGGTGTCTGTCTGTTCTAAGTCGTGTCTCCCTACCACTTTCACGCAACGGTGATGGATGACAGAAGAGTTAAGGTGCGTGAGATTGCTAGTGCTGTGGGCATCTCGAATAAACAGGTACATAATATTTTGCATAAATATTTGGACACGAGAAAGCTATCCGCAAGATGGGTTCCGCGATTGCTCACGCTTGACCAAAAACGGAATCGTGTGAAGTGTTGCAAGGATGGTTTGCAGCTGTTCAGGAAGAATCCGCAGGACTTTAAGCGTCGTTTCGTCACTGTGGATGAAACATGAATACATTACTATACTCCTGAGACGAAACAACAATCTAAACAATGGGTTACCAAGGGAGAATCTGCACAAAAAAGAGGTGAAGACCAGTCCTTCGGCCGGAAAGGTTATGGCGACTGTCTTTTGGGATTCGCAAGGGATAATCCTCATCGACTATCTGGAAAAGTGTAAAACTATTACAGGCGCATATTATTCATCGTTATTGGACCGTTTGAAAACTGAGCTGCAAGAAAAACGCCGGCGATTCGACCGCAAAAAAGTCCTTTTCCATCACAACAATGCACCAGCAAAATTAATGGAAATAGAATTCCAACTCGTTTCACATCCCCTCCCCTCCCCCCCCCCCCCCCCAATTCCCCAGACTACTGTTTGTTCCCCAATTTGAAGAAATGGCTGGCGGGACAAAGAGTTTATTCAAACGAGGAGGTGACTGCAGCAACTAATAGCTATTTTGCAGACTTGAACAATTCCTATTATTCGGAGGGATCAACAAATTAGAACAGCGTTGGACGAAGTGTGTAAGTCTAAAAGGAGACTATGTCGAAAAATAAAAAAGGTTTACCTCAAACATGTAAGTAGTTTTTATTTTGCACGGACTTTTAAACGCCCCTTCTACATGCATACTCCGCAAGACACCATATGGTGCGTGAGGAGAGTACCCCGTACCACACTACTAGTCATTTCGTTTCCTGTTCCACTTGCAGAAAAACAAGTGTCTATATGTATCTGCCGAATAAGCCCTAATTTCAAAGTACTTAAGTGAAATGTACAATGGCGGCAACAGAGTCGTTCTGCAGTCAGCTTCAGATGCCGGTTCTCTAAATTTTCTCAATAACATTCCTAAAAATAAAGAACGTCGCCTCCCCTCCATGGAATTCCCATTTGAGTTCCCGAAGCATCTCTGAAATACTTTCGTGTTGTTCGAACCTACAGGTAATAAATCTAGCAGCTCGTCTCTGAACTGCTTCGATGTGTTCCTTTAAACCGATCTGGTGGGGATCCCAAACATTGGAGCAGTAGTACTCAAGAATAGGTCGCACCAGCTTCCTGTATGTGGTCTCCTTTACAGATGAACCACACTTTCCTGGAATTCTCCCAATAAACTGAAAACGACCATTTGCCTTACCTACCACAATACTCACATGCTCGTCCCATTTCATATCGCTATGCGGCATTACGCCAAGATATGTAAACGATGTGGCTGCGTGCAGGACGACACTGCGAGTGCTGTATCCGAATATTACGGGTTTATTTTTACTACTCACCCAAGTTGACTTATATTTTTCTTCATTTAAAGCCAGCTGCCATTCGTCACATCGAGTATAAATAATGTGTACGTCACCTTGTAATATCCTACAGCCACACACCTTTGAAACCTTCCAGTACACTACAGCATCATCAGCAAACATACGCACACTGCTGCCAACCCCGTCATCCAAGTCACAACAGCGATCCTGTCACACATCCCTGGGGCACTCCTGAAGATACCGTTGCCTCTGAGGACAACATTCCGAAGTTTTCCAGCTACTCACGTACCTGGGAAACTACTCCGTATGCTCGAACCCTCGTTAACAGTCTGCAGCGGCACACAGTATCAAATGCTACTCGGAAATTTAGAAATATGGAATCTGCCTGTTATCCTTCATATGTAGTTCCCAGTATACCGTAAGAGAACAGGGTAAGGTGAGTTTCGCACACGCGATGCTTTCTACAACCGTGCTGATTCGTGGACATAAACTTTTCGGTTTCTAGGAAATTTATTGTATTCCAAGTTAGAATATGTTCAAGGACTCTAGAGAAAACCGACGTTAGGAATATGGTCTGTAATTTTGCGTGTCCGTTATTTTGCCCTTCTTATACACAGCAGTACTTTACAGAAAGTATCTTAATACCTATAGAAAAGAAAAAGAACAGCAGGAAGTGTGAGGAACATAGAACAGTGAGCCTGATATCACATGCAGCGGAAGTCCTGCTGAGGACGCTCAACAGAAGGCTATATGCAAAGCTGAATTGCGTAATAGGAGACGAACAATTTGGTTTCAGGCGAGCAGTGGGAACTAGAGTTGCCACTGGGCTACTGAGAGTGATAGGGGAGACGTACATGGAGAAGAATAGGAAGGTGTATGTTGTGTTCATTGCTCTTGAGAAGGCTTTTGACTATGTCAGATGGGACAAACTGGTGGAAATCCTAAGGAATCATGGAGTTGACTGGAGGGATAGACGGCTAATTAGAAATTTATATTTGAACCCGAGAGCAAGAGTAAGAATAGGAGGTTTTATGAGTGAAGAAATAGAACTGCGAAGAGGTGTAAGACAAGGTTGTTGTTTATCACCAACGATGTTCAATATATATGTGGAGGAAATTGTTAGTGAAAGTTTCGATGGAAGGAGAGGAGCTTCTATAGGGGGTCGGAGAGTGCAGTGTTTAAGATTTGCGAACGACATGGTTGTGATGGCAGGGTGTGTAAGAGAGATGGAACAAATGTTAGATGATCTAAACACAATATTAGAAGAATATAGAATGAAGATTAACAAGATGAAAACGAAAAGCATGGTAATTGGAGGAAAGAGGAGAAAATACCGTATGAAAATAGAGAGACAAAAAATAGTTGTTGTTGTGGTTGTGGTCTTCAGTCCTGAGACTGGTTTGATGCAGCTCTCCATGCTACTCTATCCTGTGCAAGCCTCATCATCTCCCAGTACCTACTGCAGCCTACATCCTTCCGAATCTGCTTAGTGTATTCATCTCTTGGTCTCCCTCTACGATTTTTACCCCCCACGCTGCCATCCAATACTAAATTGGTGATCCCCTCGATGTCTCAGAACATGTCCTACCAACCGATCCATTCTTCTAGTCAAGTTGTGCCACAAGCTCCTCTTCACCCCAATTCTATTCCATACCTCCTCATTAGTTATTTGATCTACCCATCTAATCTTCAGCATTCTTCCGTAGCACCACATTTCGAAAGCTTCTATTCTCTTCTTGTCTAAACTATTTATCGTCCACGTTTCACTTCCATACATGGCTACACTCCATACAAATACTTTCAGAAACGACTTCCTGACACTTAAATCTATACTCGATGTTAACAAATTTCTCTTCTTCAGAAACGCTTTCCTTGCCATTGACAGTCTACGTTTTATATCCTCTCTACTTCGACCATCATCAGTTATTTTGCTCCCCAAATAGCAAAACTCCTTTACTACTTTAAGTGTCTCATTTCCTAATCTAATTCCCTCAGCATCACCCGAATTAATTCGACTACATTCCATTATCCTAGTTTTGCTTTTGTTGATGTTCATCTTATACCCTCCTTTCAAGACACTGTCCATTCCGTTCAACTGCTCTTCGAAGTCCTTTGCTGTCTCTGACAGAATTACAATGTCATCGGCGAACCTCAAAGTTTTTATTTCTTCTCCATGGATTTTAATACCTACTCCGAATTTTCCTTTTGTTTCCTTTATTGCTTGCTCAATATATAGATTGAACAACATCGGGGATAGGCTACAACCCTGACTCACTCCCTTCCCAACCACTGGTTCCCTTTCATACCCCTCGACTCTTATAATTGCCATCTGCTTTCTGTACAAATTGTAAATAGCCTTTCGCTTTCTGTATTTTACCCCTGCCACCTTCAGAATTTGAAATAGAGAAAATAGAGCAAGTGAATAACTTCAATTACTGGGGAAGTGTAATAATGGATGATATGTATTGCTCAACAGAAATTAGGAAAAGAATTGCAGTGACAAAAAAACGATTCAAGAGGAAACAGAAACAACTTTGTGGACCAGTAAACAAAGATTTGAGGAAAAGACTTACCAAATGTTACATCCGGAGTGTTGCACTATATGGTGCGGGGACCTGGTCAAGAAAGGAAGATGAAAGAAGGTTGGAGGCACTAGAGATGTGGATACGGAGAAGAATGGAAAAAGTGAAATGGGAAGACCGAGTAAGGAATTAAGAGGTATTAAGAAGAGTTGGAGAAGAAAGAAACATGCTGAAAGTTATCAGAAAGAGAAAACGGAAATGGATTGGACATTGTTTGATGAGGGATTGTTTATTGAAGGAAGGAATAGAAGGAATGGTAGAGGGAAAAAGGGGAAGAGGAAAAAGAAGATATCAAATGCTGGTTAATATAAAAGGAGACAAATATTCAGAAATGAAAAGACTGGCTATTGTCAGACAGAAGTGGAAGAGGCTTAACCTATGACAAGACATGCCGTAAGGCGGAGTACCGTACTGCTACTGTACACAGCGGTCACATCCGCATTTTTCCAGTCGCTTGGGACTTTGCGCTGCTTATTACCATGTCGCCCGAATGGGACTCCGTGCGATGGTGAAACGACGGTACGTTTGTACGACCAGGGAATCTCCGACGTCTTGCAATGGTTCCAGTGGCTGCTTGCGGCACGTTTGGGGACCCGGGACCGCGCCGACCATCTGCGCCTCATTCCTTAAGTACCACTCCAGCCGGAGCGCGCGCGCGCGTGTGTACTCGCGCGGGACTTTGAACTTCGGCGGAGTTGCGGCGGTCCCCTCCTGAGGTGTGGGGCGTGTCCCATTGTCCGGCGCGCGCCGCCTTTGATCTCGCGGATCTGCCGCCAGCCCGTCCCACCCCCGCGGGCGGCGCGCCTCCTAATTCCGCCAACTGCCCCCGCCTCCGCCCCCGCCGCGGCCACCGCAGCCACCCCTGTCACCGCCTCCGCCGCAGCCACGCCGTCTTCTGCAAAGGAAATGTCGGACCTCCGGTAGCTCTGGCTGGCCTCACGGACTGGGTCTCGCATCTGCTAGGAGTTCCGAGCTGCAAATTACATCGAGTAACGACAGAATCGTTTAATCCTTTTGTCACAAACTGCGTCGTTAACAATCACAGTACGTAATACAGACTTTGAGCTAAAAAGCAAAGACGGCTTAAAAAAAAAAAAATCACGTCGAACCAACGGTTAGTCACACTGCAAGTTACCCGATCGTTGGACGGTTCTCTAAAATGTTCATCGAATCAGCAAGACTTTCGACCTGTTATTTACTCCTGAGGTATGCGTACCACTGTAGTAACTTCCATAAACGTTTGCCGACGTCACACGTGTCCGTTACTGCCATTCTTTAAGGTGGGTAGGACGTCAAACGGGCCGACTTCGAGAAGGAGAGGCACCACAGAACATTTTAATTTGCACTGTCTATACTTTTACAAATAAATTCATAAAACTTTGTCAGCATGACCAGGAAGTATTCAGGATTCGCACTCATAGCAGTGGAAGTTCAAAAACACGAAAAAATAATATTTTTAAATGTGAAATTTTATGATTTTTTTTTTCACTTACTGTTGGCTGCATTTGTTGCTATAGATACAGTTTTCTTCATAAGTAAGAGAGATTCTTCGATGAATTTTGCACAGCTTACAAACCATACTTACAGGTGTATGAAACTCTAGAATTTATTTAATCTATGGAAAATAAATGGGCTGTTACGTTTTAAACTTCGTATTTAGAGAAAACTCGAATTTTGTAGTTAATTATCTCAATTTTTACCACAGCTTTTAACAGATTTGGGAAATTCTAGAGTTTTATACACCTGTAAGTATGGTTTGTATGCTGTGCAAAATTCATCGAAGAATCTGTCTTATTTATGAAGAAAAATATACCTACAGCAACAAATGCAGCCAATACCGAGTGATAAAATGATGAAATTTCACATGTAAATAAATTTTGTTTTGTTACGTTTTTGAGCTTCCTCTGCTATGAGTGTGAGTCCTGAATCCTTCCTGGTCATGCTGACAAAGTTTTATGAATTTATTTGTAAAAGTATAGATAGTGCAAATTAAAATGTCCTGTGGTGCCTATCCTGCTCCAAGTCAGCCCGTTTCACGTCCTACCCTCCTTAAGATAACTAATTCAGTGAACACATTATGATGAATAGTCTACTTCAAATTATACATTTTGTGATTAAAACCGAGTTCATCTTATTTATTTCAAGTTTGTGCTACCAGTCACTTTTTATTTTATGCTTAATCTAACATAATGCAACACGTTTCGAACATGTTTTGTATATTTTCAAATGTTTGTACATACATACATACACACATCGAGAAATGTTACTTAAAAATAAACAGCTTTAAACTAGATTAATCTAGAACACTTTGTTTTTTACTGTTGTTGCTGGTGTGGCATTTGGGGGGAAAGAGGGGGGTAGTGTATATCTAGAAATCGAAGTCAGTGATGTCTTCTGCTGGTTTTCTCCTTTGTTGTTGACTATGTATATCACAACCTGTATCGGATGCAGATAAATATGCATCAGTTTTGCGTTACGAAAATAGTGTGAAAGGCTTTTATATGACAGTTGATCACTTACAGATTCATCTTCTTGCTGCTTCACTTGTGTCACTGGTGTAATGGCGGAGCTGTTGATTCACATTACACTTCACCCCCCACCCCAAATGCCACACCAGCAGCTACAGTAAAAAACAAAGTGTTCTAGATTAATCTAGTTTAAAACTGTTTATTTTTAAGTAACATTTCTCTATGTATGTATGTATGTACAAACACTTGAAAATGAACAAAACATGTTCGAAACGCGTTGCATTATGTTAGATTAAGCATAAAATAGCAATAGTGTAATGTCAATCAACAGCCCCGCCATTACACCAGTGATACAAGTGAAGCAGCAAGAAGATGTATCTGTAAGTGATCAACTGTCATATAAAAGCCTTCCACACTATTTTCGTAACACATAACTCATGCAAATCTATCTGCATCCTATACAGGCTGTGATATACATAGTCAACAACAAAGAAGAAAACCAGCAGAAGACATCACTGACTACGATTTCTAGATATACACTACCCCCCTCCTCCCCCCCTCCCCCCCCCCCCCCCCCCAAATGCAACGCCAACAGCTACAGTAAAAAACAAAGTGTTCGAGATTAATCTAGTTTAAAACCGTTTATTTTTAAGTAACATTTCTCTATGTATATATGTATGTACAAACGCTTGAAAAGGAACAAAACATGTTGGAAACGCGTTGCGTCATGTTAGATTAAGCATAAAATGAAAAGTGACTGGTAGCAGAAACTTGAAATAAATAATTTTGCCACACAGTCACGGCTACAAACATAGCCATTATGGCTGAAAATAATTACGAGTTTATCTTGCTTCATGAAAAAGTGTCTACTTCGATCTAAAGTTCGCTCAGAGTACAAGAACACTCACACTAATCACATTTTTGCCAGAGGCAGTCACTGTTATTTAAGAAACCGTTCGGTACCCGTGAAGAAAAATATACTGTTTCATATTGTATAATACTAATCAGTACATATGACAGGTGTAAGGTTTGCCTGTCCATGTGTATTGCTTTAACTCCACCAACTACTCTGCAGCTCCATGGGGTTGAGGGAGCATGCCAGGTTCTCCCCAATCCATGAAGAAGATTTCACTTCGGATCTGCGGTGGGGAGCGAGGCAGGAAGGAGGGTGTTCGTCGACATGTGTGTCATAAGAGCAGTGGGCGTCTTACAAGAAGAGCTGGGAATCGAGAACACAAGTGACTGAAATCGGCCAGAACGCTCTTTCTGGAATGTTCGAGAAGCTTACAAACGGTATACAGTCTTTCAGAAGGTTCTAGATGTCTTAGAGTGTTCAAGAATGTTCTCAAATGTTCCATTATTCTGCTTTGTGGTGCTGATATGTTTCTGCACTTAAAAATGTTTTTTTAGCGTTCGAGAGTGTTTTTGAGACTGAAACACTAAGAATTTTACGATTTTCTTGAATGTTCATTTTACAGTGTCCTCAAGTGATGATCTGAAATGAAATGTTCTCAGCAAACAAATGAAAATAAGGAGCAGGCAAAGCAGGTCTCTTCCAGCTAGTCACAGAATAAACACTTCACTCCCATATTCGACAAACGCTTCCACCCCCTGACTCGTGCTTCTTCATTCCATGAACTGACCCCGCCAACTAACTACCTACGCTCCTTTTCTGCAAGCACCGGAAGCTCAGCCCTCTCGCCACGCTGTGTCCCGGAACCTTAGCCGTCAGGATTAATAGAGAGATCCAACAATAAGCGTCACAAAATTCTCTTCAAGGCACTGTGCATCACCGAGTTGTTCATGGTAACAATTTTTGACTTTCCAAGAAGGATCAGGCTACAGACTATGTGCTGTCATATACAGTTCGTGAAGTGTAGATGGAAGGTTAGGCCAGGAAAACGGGAGAAAACTGAGTTCACACACAGGCTTACAGACAGTTCTTGTTCCCACCATCTGAAAATGAAATGGATGAGGAGGAAGGAACAGAAGTGCCCTGTGTTACAAACCGAAAGGTCTAATCCAGAGTTAAAATGTAGATACAGAATTAGCAACAGCCTCAGCATAGAATCCAGGTATAAAAAGAGGGGTAATAGAGGGAGGTATAGCGAATTGTTGAACATGAAAACTGAATAAAGGGCAGCAGGAGCAGTTAGGTAGGGGTGTTAAGTGCCCGTACAAAGGAAACCAACAGCAGGTCGTTGAATTTGCTTGTGACTTACACTGTACATGCATTGACATACAGTGCTATTTGCAATGATTTTTATCGCTTAGTGGAATCTTGTATGCTCTGTGTCTCGTGGATTCATATGCTTCTACCTTAGGTGAATTGGGGTGGCATGAAGAGGTGTGCTTATTACATGTGTAGTAGTTGGTTTTTCTGGATATTTTTAAGGCGGAGTTTTCATTTTTTTCTGAAGTCAGCTAGATCCAGAAAACTGGTAATGTGAACTCGATATCCTATGTGCATATTTTGCACATCTGCAGGATGGATGCCTCTTGTGTATCTTGTAAAACATTATCTTTTTAGAGCATGGAAGGATTTTTCTAAATAAGATTTGCTCAAGATATTTCAGTTTGTGTATACAAGATATGCTGGCACCCATATCCGACCCACTGTATATTTTATTGTTGATGGAGAAATAATTATGCTTCGGCGTTAGCTGTAGGACATCAATCAATTCACTGACTTCTGCTAGGGAACGCTTCTTGTGGTTGATGAGGTTCTTGCTCATCATTAACAGGTGTATTAGTTAACATATGCAATTTGTTAGAGACCCGAAAATATTTCAGTTTTTCTGTAAATGAAGAGCTGTTTTTTTAGTGAGTGTCTTCGTGTAAAGACAGTATTATGCTGCCTGATCTGATGTAGTTTATTCATACCATGTGCATATATATATATATATAAATCCGAGAGCTTTTTGTCCAAGATTTCAGTTAAAAATTCATCAGCTGGATAGTACGTGATGTCAATCGTTACTTCAGTTCAGTGCAGTATATAAATTAATAAATACAATAAAAATGTTCCCAAGTGTGAGAACGCTTTCTACCTACATTTCAACGCTGTATATGCTACTTGACTTCATTTCCACAATTTCGTTGGTATTAGACCAATGAGGATCAGTGTAGAACAGTGAATTTCTTTTCCCTTACCTCTCACAGAGTTTAGTAAGATGGGGTAGACATGTAAGTTGCGGTCTTATTAGTATCACTCTCGATTTACCTAAATTATAAACGCCTGACAACATGATGCAACATTTAATTCACTTGCAGTTCAGTGTCCTCAATAAATTGGATAAGTCAATTCGGAACTCTGAGGACACTGCGGTATTCAAAGCAAACTTTGGGATTGAGAACAGCTTTATCCACATCTTACGTAAACTTTAAATGATGTCAAGTTCCAGTCAGAAGTTGATAAATTGTCTAGCTTAATTACGTTGATCGCACTGTACATTTCGACGAAAAGACTCAAAGATTCGATCTCATGCTATTTTTCCTATTTTATTCTTCATGTATTACAGGAAAAATTTGACTTTCTTTGTCTTTGTTCTTCGGATGAATACAGAACGAAAGTAAAATAATTGGCAAAGGCCTGTTCTGATTTCGTGTTTATTATTTCTTGCTTTCCGACATTTCCTGTCGTGCGTCTCTTGCATGTTCGATATATACGAAAGGGTGTATCTATAGTGCCTTTTCCAAAAACCTAAAATGTGTGACAGAAACAGAGCTATCACACTTCACCGCACTCTGATTTGACAGATTTTGAATATTCCATAGCTCTCTGCTAGTAACACTTTCACGCGCCTCACTTCTGGTTGCCTTTATTGCACCTTGCCCGCAGACTCATTTCCTTCTTGCAAATGTTTTCCATTCCTTAACTAACTTTTCATCTCGGTAATTAGTAGTTCCTGCTGAGGTAAGTCACCGCAGCGTGACGCATATTGCAAGCAGTTCCCGCAGAGAGAACCTCTTCCGCACAGAACTCCCTGTGTGGCCGTAAGACTTCCAAGTAGGACTTCGCTTCGTGCAACACACCTGTAAGGAGGATCGGAAGTGTGCCTGAAGAACTAGGCTGGCAGACCAGATAGCAGTAAGTAGTTGGCTAAAAGCAGCCCTGTTGTTTGCACAACGCTAAGAGAGAATCATATTATAGCAAAACATTCTGTTCAAGTAACGCCAGTACAGGTCGTCTCCTAAAGAGCTAAAAGGTCAGATATTCTTGTACATTGTCCCGTTCCAACAATCCATCAAGAAATGAATGAAAGGAAAATAAATCATAGAAAATAGGTAATCAGATATAAGACTCTGTCCAGCTTATATGGCAAGCTGGATAGAGGGATTGCAGAGGAGCAGTTCGGATTTAGAAGAGGAAAAGGAACATTAGATGCTATTGGCCTGCTAAGAACTATAGGGGAAAGATATATGGAAAAGGGTTGAGAAATCTTTGCTGTTTTTATAGATTTAAAAAAGGCTTTTGGCAGAGTTCAGTGGAACAAGCTGACGGATACCCTGAGGAGGAAAGAAGTAGATTGGAAAGAGAGACGACTGATACAGAATCTGTATTAACACCAGAAAGTATGGATAAGGATTGGAAATGAAATGTCAGAAGGAAGCAGCATTGGACGAGGTGTTAGACAAGGTTGTTGCCTTTCCCCACTGTTGTTTAACATATACCTTGAAGAGATTATTGCGAAAAGTTTAGACGGGAAAAGAGGAATATGTATTGGTGGAAAGAGAATAGAATGTATAAGATTTGCTGATGACATGGTATGCGTGGCTGAAAGTGAGCGGACAGTGAATAACATGCTCAGAGATCTGAATGAAGCTTGTGTGGAATATGGGATGCAAATAAACACAGCAAAAACAAAGAGTATGGTCATCAGTACAAGACGCAGACTGTCCAATATTAAAATAGGACACTCTACCATTAGCCAAGTAAGTGAATTTAAATATCTCGGAAGCACAATAACTGAAGACTTGAAATGTCACCAGGAGGTGAAAACTCGAATTGCCATAGCGAAGGAGGCATTCAACAGAAAGAGAACACTCTTATGAGGCAAATTAGATAAAGGACTAAGGAAAAGGCTTGGCAAATGTTTTGTCTGGAGTGTGGCACTATATGGGGCAGAAACATGGACACTGAGACGAGAGGATGAAAAAAGGTTAGAAGCATTTGAGATGTGGATGCGGAGGAGAATGGAGAGAATAAGCTGGATGGAAAGAGTGAGTAATGAAAGAGTATTGGAAAGGGTTGGTGAGAGAAGATGTCTGCTGAAGGTTGTAAGAGAAAGGAAAGAGAACTGATTGGGACATTCATTGAGAAGGGAGTGCTTGCTAGTTGATGCTTTGGAAGGATTGGTTTGTGGGAGAAGACTGAGAGGAAGACATAAAGGGAAGAGGAAATTATGCAGAGCTGAAGAGGATGGCAGAAGACCGGACAGCCTGGAGAACTACCATGTGAAAACCTGCCTTTAGGCAGAACGATGATGATGATGATGATGATGATGATGATGATGATGATGATGAGATGCAAGACAGTCACCACCAAGCTTTCACCTTTATGAGACTTTGGACAAATTAAGACAATGGCAAATCAAGAACCTAACCCTGCTCTCTGAGACACTTCGGAGGTGAGACAAATCTCACATTGTGTGGGCGATCATGATTCAGGACCTACAAATACAGTGTGTCGAGGTTCGAGACCGAAAAAATGGCAGACGAAAACTTACATTACATTTCATGTAGCGGAAGTTTAGAAGCTTCTGCTTTTTCGTAGCCGAGAAATGAAAGCAGAAATGCAGAGTGAGACATAATTTTATCTAATAAAGAACATCTGGACACTTACTAGTGGACATTAATATGAGATGTATGCCTCCTTCGCCTTGAGCTCCCTTGCCGACAGTTTCAATGGGGTGTCTAATTGTCTGTGCAGGAATGGCAGCCCATTCTTCTTCAAGAGCTTGCCTGGAAAATATTATGATTGCTGTACTTAACTGCTCATTTTAGAAGTGTGTCGCAGGTATATCAGAGCTAGCAACATTATCTGAGAAGTATCCGCCACAGACGGAAAACCGAGCGAGGTGGCGCAGTGGCTAGCACACTGGACTCGCATTCGGGAGGACGACGGTTAAATCCCGCGTCCGACCATCCTGATTTAGGTTTTCCGTGATTTTCCTGAATCGCTCCAGGCAAATGCTGGGATGATTCCTTTGAAAGGGCACGGCCGACTTCCTTCCCAGTCCTTCCCTAATCCGATGAGACCGATGACCTCGCTGTCTGGTCTCCTTCCCCGAACAACCCAACCAACAGACGGAAATAAACCGTAACTGCTCCACTGTCAAAACCACAGTTTGATTTAAACGCCGTGCAATGCATTTTTCCTATGCGCCCAGCTTACCTTTTTCCACTTCAGGCCTATCCGGAGAGGGATGAGAAGAAGAAAGGAGCACTTGGACGTAACCGCGTTGCCGGAAAGCATTACTATTACTGTAGCCAATCATGATGAATATTTAAATAAGAATGTCATATAACACTCTTCAGGAACTGAAAGATAAAATTAATATCTTTAGAGGAGAATTTGATGAAAGCAGTGATAAAAAAGCATTCCCTTTACTTAATGTATGTTGAGACTGACAACAATTCGAAAGTGGAGGTCTTTCCAAAAGAAGTTTCATTAAACAAAATTCAGTTCACTGAATTTGTTCTTGAAGTTGCACTCGTAAGGAAAAACTGCGTGAGTATAATCGATTGCGATGTGCAAGCCGGCCCGAGTGGCCGTGCGGTTCTAGGCGCTACAGTCTGGAACCGACCGCCCGCTACGGTCGCAGGTTCGAATCTTGCCTCGGGTATGGATGTGTGTGATGTCCTTAGGTTAGTTAGGTTTAAGTTCTAGGCGACTGATGACCTCAGAAGTTAAGTCGCATAGTAATCAGAGCCATTTGAACCATTTGATGTGCAAGCCTCAATGTTATTGTATGAAAATATTACTTGGAAACGTGTGAAGGTTTACCTAAACAGTTGCTGTACGTTTAAAAATGCTCCAGATCATCCTAACAGTTCATACATTTTTCAAGTCGGGAGCAGGTTTGTTTACAAATGCGCTAGTCAAGTTCTATAAGCTAAGCACCAACTCTTTCTTTGTTATGCGAATTGGTTTTTTTTAAACACTTAAACAGCTGTTCGTGTTTTCTCTGTTAACTAACATCACTCAAATATCAAATAAAAATTTCTAATTTTACGAGAGAGCAATTCTTCCGGCGTTGGCTGCTCTACACCGGTTGGTTATAATCAAATTGACGGTGTTCAGTATGCTGCAGTGCGAGCTGTATTCATCGCAGGACGGTGAAACATCGTAGGTATGTATAGTAATCGGTGCACTCGGAGAGTAGTTTGCAAAACTAATCAATATGATCGAGAAATTTGAAGGAACAGGCGAATTCGGTGGGGCAGCAGGGAGAGAGAGAGGCGCCCCATTCCCATGGCAGTTGTTGTTGTTGTTGTTGTTGTTGTTGTGCAGCACATGCCTCAAATTCTGCATCCAGTGCTCTACATGTGTCACGGGAATTGTCTCTCGTCTGTCAAAAGATATTGCGGCACGTTTTACGATGGTAGACTGAGAATGTGCTCCAAATGAAAAGTTAAGATAGGCTACAATACCATGACTTTGCCCTTAGTATTATGGCAAGCGTGGAAATGAGTGACATAACATGCGGCCGCGGAATATTCTTTGGAAGAACGAGGTACATTTTACCCTTCACGGTGCCATGAATGTACAGAACTGTCGTATATGGTGTTACACTCCTTGTGCAGGAACATCCACTGCAGTCACCTTACGTGTCTTTGTGGTGTGACTTCACAAGCTCCTTCATTCTCGGTCCGTTTTCCTTCGAGGCGATGAAACCTTGGGGGCCTTTTAGGTGTACAGAGACATCCTCATATTATAAGGACCTCTTTGCGCAACACCTGATTCCAGCTTTGCGAGAACTCAACGGTGCCCGCACAACTATTTTCATTCAAGATGAGGCGACACCAGACTTCGCTTGCCAAGTGAAAGATTTGCTTTGAGAAAACTTCGGTAACGACCGCATCATCTCTAGGCGATTTCAAGATGTGTGGCCTTCCACGTCCTCCGACCTAAATACATGTGACGTCTGGTTGTGGGCTCATCTGGAACATCGTGTCTATCAGTGATGTATCCAGACTCTTCCTGATATCAAGAACAGCATATGACGACACACCGCTCTGATTACACCGGATATGCTACGAGCATGCCGTGTTATGGATGCAGTATGTTGCTGAGTAGAGAGATGGTATTGAACACATGTTGTAACTCGTGATCATATCCTAATTAACGTGCCAGAACCACAGTTATGATGTGTTAAATCTTTCCTCTCGTTTTCCTGCACCATCACATTATGACTGCTTACAGCGCCATATTTTCGTCTGGTGACAGGAAGAGGAACTATTATTTTAATCTGCGAACGCGCCGATTAATGAATGTGCTTACGATGTTTCAGTGACCTTTGATACATACAGCACGCACTGCAGCCCTCGGAACACTTGTCAAAAGAATGGTTCAAATGGCTCTGAGCACTATGGGACATCTGAGGTCATCAGTCCCCTAGAACTTAAAACTACTTAAACCTAACTAACCTAAGGATATCACACACATCCATACCCGAGGCAGTATTCGAACCTGCGATCGTAGCGGTCGCGAGGTTCCAGACTGTAGCGCCTAGAACCGCTCGGCCACCCCGGCCGGCAACACTTGCCAGTTTCATTATAACCACGTGGTATTGGCTGCTTGCCTATAATGTCAAAATACGGTCGTTTGCCCTTGTGTGTATGTGGTGTTCCTTGCACCCGATCGTCGTCATGTGGTTTGAAGCACGCACTCCGGAAGGCGTCGGGCTGTTGGAGGAGATATTGGTTGTTATCGGTGACGTGCCTCAAGTGCGCAGCAGCTGCAGGGCTGACCCGCTTTCTCCGCTGCAAATTAACGTCCGGCGCGGCGGCAGGCGGTGCTCGGCTTAGCGCCGCTTAGCGACCTGAAGGTAACGCCGCCCCCTCCTCCCCTCCCCCCCCCCTTCCATCACTCAGTAGTGCCCGCTTCCTGCTCCAGCAGTGCTGCAACACGAAGTTCTGCTTAGCATCCCAGGTGCCGATTCAAGGCGGAGAGAATGGTTTGTGTCATGGCTGTCATGAATCCCGCTTAAAAAGCATTCGTATTTTACATTTATCAGTTTCCTAATTTCACACTTAATTTTTGGAGAATAAAGTACAGCAAAACTTCGTTAACACGAATTCGAAGGGACCGAAAAATCAGGAGTTCGTGTTAAACAAAATTCGTGTTGAACAAAATTCGTGTTGAACAAAATTCGTGTTGAACAAAATTCGTGTTGAACAAAATTCGTGTTAAACAAAATTCGTGTTAAACAAAATTCGTGTTAAACAAAATTCGTGTTGAACAAAATTCGTGTTGAACAAAATTCGTGTTGAACAAAATTCGTGTTGAACAAAATTCGTGTTGAACAAAATTCGTGTTGAACAAAATTCGTGTTGAACAAAATTCGTGTTGAACAAAATTCGTGTTGAACAAAATTCGTGTTGAACAAAATTCGTGTTGAACAAAATTCGTGTTGAACAAAATTCGTGTTGAACAAAATTCGTGTTGAACAAAATTCGTGTTGAACAAAATTCGTGTTGAACAAAATTCGTGTTGAACAAAATTCGTGTTGAACAAAATTCGTGTTGAACAAAATTCGTGTTGAACAAAATTCGTGTTGAACAAAATTCGTGTTGAACAAAATTCGTGTTGAACAAAATTCGTGTTGAACAAAATTCGTGTTGAACAAAATTCGTGTTGAACAAAATTCGTGTTGAACAAAATTCGTGTTGAACAAAATTCGTGTTGAACAAAATTCGTGTTGAACAAAATTCGTGTTGAACAAAATTCGTGTTGAACAAAATTCGTGTTGAACAAAATTCGTGTTGAACAAAATTCGTGTTGAACAAAATTCGTGTTGAACAAAATTCGTGTTGAACAAAATTCGTGTTGAACAAAATTCGTGTTGAACAAAATTCGTGTTGAACAAAATTCGTGTTGAACAAAATTCGTGTTGAACAAAATTCGTGTTGAACAAAATTCGTGTTGAACAAAATTCGTGTTGAACAAAATTCGTGTTGAACAAAATTCGTGTTGAACAAAATTCGTGTTGAACAAAATTCGTGTTGAACAAAATTCGTGTTGAACAAAATTCGTGTTGAACAAAATTCGTGTTGAACAAAATTCGTGTTGAACAAAATTCGTGTTGAACAAAATTCGTGTTGAACAAAATTCGTGTTGAACAAAATTCGTGTTGAACAAAATTCGTGTTGAACAAAATTCGTGTTGAACAAAATTCGTGTTGAACAAAATTCGTGTTGAACAAAATTCGTGTTGAACAAAATTCGTGTTGAACAAAATTCGTGTTGAACAAAATTCGTGTTGAACAAAATTCGTGTTGAACAAAATTCGTGTTGAACAAAATTCGTGTTGAACAAAATTCGTGTTGAACAAAATTCGTGTTGAACAAAATTCGTGTTGAACAAAATTCGTGTTGAACAAAATTCGTGTTGAACAAAATTCGTGTTGAACAAAATTCGTGTTGAACAAAATTCGTGTTGAACAAAATTCGTGTTGAACAAAATTCGTGTTGAACAAAATTCGTGTTGAACAAAATTCGTGTTGAACAAAATTCGTGTTGAACAAAATTCGTGTTGAACAAAATTCGTGTTAAACAAAATTCGTGTTAAACAAAATTCGTGTTAAACAAAATTCGTGTTAAACAAAATTCGTGTTAAACAAAATTCGTGTTAAACAAAATTCGTGTTAAACAAAATTCGTGTTAAACAAAATTCGTGTTAAACAAAATTCGTGTTAAACAAAATTCGTGTTAAACAAAATTCGTGTTAAACAAAATTCGTGTTAAACAAAATTCGTGTTAAACAAAATTCGTGTTAAACAAAATTCGTGTTAAACAAAATTCGTGTTAAACAAAATTCGTGTTAAACAAAATTCGTGTTAAACAAAATTCGTGTTAAACAAAATTCGTGTTAAACAAAATTCGTGTTAAACAAAATTCGTGTTAAACAAAATTCGTGTTAAACAAAATTCGTGTTAAACAAAATTCGTGTTAAACAAAATTCGTGTTAAACAAAATTCGTGTTAAACAAAATTCGTGTTAAACAAAATTCGTGTTAAACAAAATTCGTGTTAAACAAAATTCGTGTTAAACAAAATTCGTGTTAAACAAAATTCGTGTTAAACAAAATTCGTGTTAAACAAAATTCGTGTTAAACAAAATTCGTGTTAAACAAAATTCGTGTTAAACAAAATTCGTGTTAAACAAAATTCGTGTTAAACAAAATTCGTGTTAAACAAAATTCGTGTTAAACAAAATTCGTGTTAAACAAAATTCGTGTTAAACAAAATTCGTGTTAAACAAAATTCGTGTTAAACAAAATTCGTGTTAAACAAAATTCGTGTTAAACAAAATTCGTGTTAAACAAAATTCGTGTTAAACAAAATTCGTGTTAAACAAAATTCGTGTTAAACAAAATTCGTGTTAAACAAAATTCGTGTTAAACAAAATTCGTGTTAAACAAAATTCGTGTTAAACAAAATTCGTGTTAAACAAAATTCGTGTTAAACAAAATTCGTGTTAAACAAAATTCGTGTTAAACAAAATTCGTGTTAAACAAAATTCGTGTTAAACAAAATTCGTGTTAAACAAAATTCGTGTTAAACAAAATTCGTGTTAAACAAAATTCGTGTTAAACAAAATTCGTGTTAAACAAAATTCGTGTTAAGTGAAAAACACAGATTTTAATAAGTATACATGTACAGCAGTACACTAATGTGTAATACATTATACTATCAATCACATTATTGTAGACTTATAACAGTATAAAGTGATTGTAAAATCCAAGTACTCACAAATTATGTACGTTACTTCCTTGGAAAAAATTCGGTCACGGTTCGCTGACGTTCATGGGAACGATAATATTTTGTAATTTCACAATCAATTGTAATGATAGCGTCCGTAAACCCAGCAGTGACGTCGGATGTTGAAGCGAACTGTTCTAAACAGTCCAAGGCTGTAAACATCTCCTGACGGGTAGGTGGAATGGTATCTGTATTCTCTTCCTCTTCACTTTCTTCTGATGGCTCTTCTTGCAACTCGTTCACAGCTTTTGGCACATCCTATCCCACAGAAGCACATACAGCAACATCGTCGTCTACACTAATAAATTCTTCGAAACTAATTCCAAGGTTCGCAACGTCCTGCAGAACTGTCCATTCATCAGGTGAAGTGGCATCTTGTAACTCGTGGACATCTTCAGTGTTGCTATGTCTCCTAGCTCTGTTAAGGCACTTTGCCGTCCGGTGTGGCCATGCGGTTCTAGGCACTTCAGTCTGGAACCGCGTGACCGCTACGGTCGCAGGTTCGAATCCTGCCTCGGGCATGGGTGTGTGTGATGTCCTTAGGTTAGTTAGGTTTAATTAGTTCTAAGTTCTAGGCGACTGATGACCTCAGAAGTTGAATCCCATAGTGCTCAGAGCCATTTGAACTTCCCTATATGATGTGGCGATACTGAGTTCCAGGCTGCTGCGATGGCTTTTATTGCGTCAAGCAGATTCCAATTTGGGGTAGCACTATTGTTTTTAGCAGCACGAATAGCAGCTCTTACAAGTCGCTTACGATAAGCTCTCATTATCAGAGAGTTTATGCCTTGGTCCAAAGGCTGAAGGCGGGTTGTGACGTTGGGTGGAAAAAACTGAACCTTTATGTTCGATAGATTCAGATCATTAACGTTATGGGCAGTACATCTGTCCAATGTAAGAACATACCTATTTTGAGCAACCATTCGACTGTTGAAACGAAGAAGTCACTTATGAAATTATGTGCCATCGACCTAAGCTTTCTTGCGGTGAGAGTAGATGCAAGGTAAAGTGTCCATATTTATGTTTTTAAAACAACGTGGTTCTCGGATTTACCGATAACCCAGGAACGAAACTTCTCACTGCCGTCAGCATTACAACACAGTACAACAGTCACACGTTGTTTGCTTCGTGCTCCACCGTGACACTTATCACCTTTTATCCCCAGGGTATGATTTGGAAAAAGACTGTAGAAAAATCCAGTTTCATCCATGTTAAACACATCACCCGAGGCATACTTTTCCCTCACTCGGTTGAATTCATGCAACCAGCTGTTCGTACTTTCTTCGCCAACTTTATTTGCTTCACCACAAATTTGTACAGATGAAATTGAATGTCTCTTTTGGAACCGATACAACAAAACCAGCAGAACAACAGAGGCCTTTGATGCCCATATCTTTAGCAATATCATTTGCTTTTGACCGAATCACAGGGCCAGTTAACGGTATGTTAGATGCACGCATATGATTGAACCATTCTAGCGGTAACGTCTCAATGTCTTCATACTTGGCGGTACGAAGTCGTTTAGATTTCTTTCCAGAACCTGATGCCGCAGCATTAATAATTTTTTCCCGATTCTTAACAATCGTAGATAAAATAGATTTAGGTATTCCAAACTACTCTTCAATTGCTGTTCTCGTGGTAGCACGGTCCACTGCATCTAGAATCTTAAGCTTTAACTGTAAATTTAGGGCTGTCCGTTTCCTCTTTGCCATTTTCACGTGCTACGGTACCGGTTGCAACTGTAGTTTTTATTCAGTATTCCAACTCGATAAGGCTGCGACTAACAGAACACTTGTCAAATCTGGCACTGAGTACATTCCTAAATGCTGCTGCACCCATTATTGAATGTCTTACAGTGTACAGCATACGCTGATTGTTCAGGTGATAATCGCGGCTACCGACCTACAATACGTTAAAAATGAGTCAACAATAAGTATAATTAGCTTTGTAGCTACATTTCCTACATTCATTTCGGAAAAAAATTACGCTTTAGAGTACTCTAAGGTCGGAAGTTTGTGTTAGAGTGAAATTTAATTCCGCTAGGAACTGAAACAGAGTTCGTAATTCGCCTTAACCGAAATTCGTGTTAACCGATAAAACATACCATAAAAACTAATGTATTCCCGGCGGAACCAATATTTTTTTCGCGTTAACCGCGAGTTCGTCTTATGCGAGTTCGCGCTAACGAGGTTATACTGTACTATGAGAGTCTCCGAAATGACAAAGAATTCAGAAACTTACAATCAAGAAGCAAGATACTTCTCAGTTGCTTGCGTGAGGACTTGCTTACGTGGATGGGTATGCGGCCTGTCCCGTAACATTCCTGCCAAGTAAAAGAGCCTTTTCGAGGGCAGACCTACGTGCCGTCAAGAACAAACCAGACGCTGAGCCCACAGGTAGAACCGGCAAACCACACTGAGTTGAGAAAGGCAAGGCTGAAGAAAGTAACAGAAAGGCTGACGTAGCCAGAAACTACTGAGAGAAACAACAATCGCCTCATTGACACGCTCTTAAGGCCATAGTTCACAGGTGAGTGTTCACAATCGTAAAGCGTACTGAAATACTGATAATTGTGAGTGCACACTTCAGTTCTACACTGAGGCGACAAAATTCATGGAATTACTACTAAAATCGTTTCGGACATCCTTTTGCCTGGCGTAGTATGGCAACTCGGCGTGTCCTGGAGTCCTTGGAAGTCCCTCCAGAAATATTGAACCTTGCTGCCTCTATAGCCGCCCATAATTGCGAAATTGCTGCCGGTGCAGTGTTCTGTGCACGAACTGACCTCTCGATTACATCACATAAATGTTCCATTGGATTCACGTCGAGCGATCTGCCTGGGCAAACATTTCGCTCGATATGTTCAGAATGTTCTTCAAACCAAACGCTAACAACTCGGCCGGGGTGGCCGAGCGGTTCTAGGCGCTTCAGTCTGGAACTGCGCGACCGCTACGATCGTAGGTTCGAATCCTGCCTCGGGCATGGATGTGTGTGCTGCCCTTAGGTTAGTTAGGTTTAAGTAGTTCTAAGTTCTAGGGGACTGATGACCACAGATGTTAAGTCCCATAGTGGTCAGTGCCATATAAAAGAAAATTTCATGTGTGGCAAGTATCAGCGAGATCTCTCGACAGTAACTGAAGTAAGTAAAGTCAAGGAACATTTCTTTTGAAAGAATGAATCAAAACAGAAGTCCAATTACTAGGTAATGTTTCAGCCTCCCAAATGTGATACAGTATCTCTGTCACTTTGCTTATTGTTATTATTATCATAATTATTACAATAAAATATTTGAAACATATCCTATATTTTACTCTTATTGTTATTAAAATATTAGTCATCTGTGATTGGGTTGTTGGAAGTGGTGATGACGACGGCAAATTATATTGTGACGGAGGAAGGAAAGGAGTGGAGGGGAGTGTTAGTAACAAATTTGGACCCCTCAGGACTGAACGTAAGTACTGGGAAAGTTTGGCACATTCGTCAAGTAGCGCTGCCAGTCAGTTCAAATGGCTCTGATCACTATGGGACTTAACTTCTGAGGTCATCAGTCGCCTAGAACTTAGAACTACTTAAACCTAACTAACCTAAGGACATCACACACATCCATGCCCGAGGCAGGATTCGAACCTGCGACCGCAGTGGTCGCGCGGTTCCAGACTGAAGCGCCTAGAACTGCTCGGCCACCCCGGCCGGCGCTGCCAGTCAGTACCAGAGGAAGTACGTCTACATATATACTCCTCTACCCACCAAGCGGTGTGTGGCGGAGTGCACTATTCACGCCAAAACCATGTCCCCCCCCCCCCCTCTTTTCCACTCGTGGATCGCGCGAAGGAAAAATGACTGTCTGAACGCCTCAGTACGAGTTCTAAGTACTTTGTTTCCAAATTGTGGCGCTACTAAAGTCGCTACCCTTCTTTTGCTTGGTTGACGACAAAAACTATTAGTGCACTTGTGTCATATTTTTCCGACTTCAGCTGCAGAAACGGAGACACATCTTCGTAAACATTGGTTTGGCTGAAAATTGGTGCTAAAAATTTAGATTCCTTCAAGCATTTTCTGTATGTCGATTGATTTTGTGTTCACATCGAGAAGTTGCTTCTTATAGAAACTACCTGGTGAATGGCGACAGAAAATCGATGAGACTGTTTGCGTGTCTTCCTGTCGTATGCAAAAAAGCTGTGTGCTCGAAAACTGCAGAGGGATGTAGGCAGACCTACGAAGAATCGACGCAATGTGCAGACTGACTATTGACCATCAGTATAGACGAATGTATCATGTGTACTCATATAAACGAATAGACCCATCCATTACTGTTTCATTGCACATCTGCCGAACGGTCACTGGAAACGTACGGAGTCATCTGAAATTGAACAACCAAATAAAAATAACAATAGGAAAGGGATATGCCAGCCTGGTATCCACTGGAAGTATCCTCTGGAAATGCGAGTCCACGCTTAAAAAGCCCTCGTTCGAACAATACATGATCATCGCTCCCTTTTCATCCACATGCTAACTAAAATAGCCCCGTGAATGTGACACTCGTATTACAGCTTCCTTTCGTGCATTGTGGCTCTACAGCTCAGTGATCATACAATTCGTTTGTGCACAGTCTAATGCCGGCGACATTCTCATCTGACCTCGCATTAAATTACTAGTCATTTCGTCAGTTTGCGCACAAATGCACTCCTCCGACAATTTCATCATAGAAATCACTAGTTACTTGTCCCTGAAGAGAGAATTGTTATGGGTGCTTCGTAGATACATTGAAATTACATGCTTTAGCATGTTGCTGTTTTGATCGCGTACAGCGTCAAATTTTTCTGTGCAGAAAATTGGTGTGGCTAAGTAGCACTCCTGTAATTACGCTATCTTAAAAGACTAATCAAATATTGGAAAAGCAAAGTAAGGTGTAAAAGTACTAGAAACAGTAGCAATGGAAAAGTCGAGTTGTATAGTTGGAGCGACTTCTGGAACAGCCGGTACAAGTGCTCGTCCCGCTTATCTCTGGGCTCATTACGTACCGCTGATAAAAGACTTCATAGCGACACAGCAAACAGCAGCCATGTCGCCGGAGAATTATGACGTGGAGCTTCACAGTCTCGCGTTTCTTCACACACATGTTCTCATTTTTTCGAAATATCAGTAACAACTGTGAAGTGTCGGTCCTATGGCGGCGCTTTGATAGGGTTTAAATGCTTGATTAGTTCCCTCTAGAAATAATTCCTGAAGTCAGATATGTGGTATTTGAGTAGTAGCTCGTGGCGCTTTAAATAACATCGTGACACGTTACCTTGTTGCTCGTCAACACTGGGAGAGAGTTCTTTCGATTATCTTGTGGCACAAGGAAATTTATTGTGGGTCTCGTAAAGACGCTATTCTTCAGCGACGTCCCAACCGAATATATACTCGCAGTGCTAAAGATGAAACGAAACGCAGATGCCAGAAGCAGTCATCTCGATTTACTAGATACGTGAAATGAAATGTTTGGAAGATGGCAACGGCATTGTTTTTCTGGCCTTGACAAAAACAAACGATCCCTGCTTTAAAGGCAAAATTCTGCCATTTCCGTTTTATGATTTAACATGAGCAGACACGTATATTCAGCCGAGTTTTTGATTCTACTTTTATGCACGACATTTCGACGGACAACCCTGTCTTCTTAAGGTGGTTCGAGCAGTGTTGTTATTATTATTATTATTATTATTATTATCATTATTATCATTATCATCATCATCATCATCATCATAGAATATTCCCTTTTAAGACAACGTTCGAGCTTCAGTTGTGAAGATTTTTTTCTTGTCCTGCCTTGTTACCAAGTATTCTTTGTACGCATGCTCTGTTCTCTCTTTCGTTCTACCGTCCATTCATCTCCCGTCCGCATTTTGTTTAATTTTGCGTTTTTTAAGGATATTTCTGAACTGCCATCGTTTGCTTATGTTATTTTGTGTGATTCCTGCTTACTCCCGCTTCTTTAAAGTCTTCTTCTGCATTAGTGATCCATTTTGTCTTGTTTTTGCTAGTGTTAGCTATCTCGAAGATTTGCATTATGAGCCTGTTCTTGTTCATTACGTGCATATGTGTTATTTCTGATTGTTGTTTTTATTCGTATTCCAACCTATAAGACGACTTGGTTTGGGAAAGAGAAGCAGAGCAACATTCACGGAAATATCAAGTCCAAGGCGTAATATAAACATGAAATGTATTCGCAATTGCGAAAACGAACAACCGTCAGCTGTATAAGGAAAACACGACGATGAAAATTTGTGCCGGACCAGGACCCAAACCCCGATTTCCTACTTTACGCAAGCAACCGCCTTAAACATTTTGGTTACCCGTGCACGATTCACGGGCAGATCCAAACTTCCAAATGTCGTCGTCACTGCGTAGCAGTGTGTACTCATAGACTCATTATGTAAGTCCCGTTCAGTGGTCTCGGTATGCATGCTTGTGCCGGGCAGCGACTTCCAATGAAAAGTCCTACGCCTCTACGGGAATAAATGCAATGTGTGTACGAGTACAGGCTGTGACGCAGGAACGATGACATATGAAAGTTTGCGTCTGTCCGTGAGACAGAATGAATAGCCAAAACGGTTGAAGCTATAGCTCGTGTAAAGCAAGAAAAAATCCTGGTTCATGTCCGGTGCGGCTGAAATTTTCACTACCGCCATTCCGTTATGCAGCTGATGGTTGTTCGTATTCGCAACTCCGAATACATTTCACGTATTTCATAAACGCTGCAGTCGCCGCAGTCCTGTTCCTTTAGATAGCATACATCTCATCGTTCTTCTTAGTAACACAGCCACTTCAGTAACGTACTCATAAAAAACCCTACAGTACTCGAAAATGGAAATAGGTTCTCGAAATTCGTTGTTCAACGCGTGGAATAACGTAACTGATGAAGTAGTTTTATTATTCAAACTTTAATTGTTGTTCGGGAATATTCTGTCCCAGAGAATTAACCCGAGATTATGACGTAGTGTACAACCTGTAAAATACACTGGTAACCATTAAAATAGCGACACAATAGAGGAAGAGGAGATAAATAAATTTTGCTCTTAAAATATCAAATTACCGCTTTGGGCTGCAGCAAACATACTTTATTTATACAACCTGTTTTACCGAGCGAGGTGGCGCAGTGGTTAGCACACTGGACTCGCATTCGGGAGGACGACGGTTCAATCCCGTCTCCGGCCATCCTGATTTAGGTTTTCCGTGATTTCCCTAAATCGTTTCAGGCAAATGCCGGGATGGTTCCTTTGAAAGGGCACGGCCGATTTCCTTCCCAATCCTTCCCTAACCCGAGCTTGCGCTCCGTCTCTAATGACATCGATGTCGACGGGACGTTAAACACTAACCACCACCACCACCACCACCACCACCAACCTGTTCAAGTCCTCTGACCATCGTTTACTGATGCGGCCCGCCACGAATCTCTCTCCTGTGCCAACCCTTTCCACCTCGGTGTAGCACTTATAACCTATGTCCACAATGATTTGCTGGAAGTATTCCAATCTCCGTTTTCCTCAACAGTTTTTGCCCTCTACAGCTCTCTCTAGTACCATGGAAGTAGTCTAATGCCTTAATAGATGTCCTATCATTCTGTCCCTTCTCCTTGTCAGTGTTGTTCAGGTACTCCTTTCTTCTCCGATTCTGCGCAGAATCCCTTCATTTCTTCCCTTATCAGTCCAGTAAACCAAATAAAGTAATACATACGTAATATTACAGGCTTAAACTGTCGTGAATGTAAATATCCCTAATGTAAATGATATCACCACACACGTAATGTAATGTCACACACATAAAGTTATTTAGAGCATCATCTTAGGTGAAACATAAAATCGTTACCGTTGTGTGATAAAACGATGAGCTATACCCTGAAAATAAAAGAATACCATCACTGTGTTATGATATATTTTTATTTTCAAGGTATAGCTCATCGTTTTATCACATAACGGTAACGAAAACCATATAGATGTAGATGGTTCACATTCGTACATGGTTACCTGTTATCATATCGTAGTATAAATTACGTAGGCAATCTAAAATTTAATTAATCTGTGGTATTTTAAAAAGTTTTAAGACGGAGCCCTATAGTAGAGAGCTTCTACTTTTAAATCATATACTTCAAATGGTGATTAAGTTGATGACACGCGCATGTACTAGACAGAGTCAACGACTCCCACATTGGGTATAGGTAATATGTGATTCTATGTGAAATAGCATTTGAAGAAGACAGTTTTAAAACTGTCGAAACCATGGGCAAGGTGTAATAAACTTTGTAACTTGTTGGCTATTATTTCCCATCCATTAAAGTTCGTTCTCCTCGGGGCCTCCACAACATGGGCACGTCCATCGCACTTCGGCGCGCCACTGTAGGTGCGTCCGTCTGTGATGCTGAATAAAAAGAAGCCGCTAAAATGGTCGTTGTCCTGACAGCCAATGCCATCCACTGAAATTAATCGTGTAAACGTATCCTGTAAACTGACTCGTTCCAAATCATTTCGACAAAAAAGAATCGTTCTCTGGGACGTTAACTACCTTTCAGCAAACAAGCCCATTTCCTAATTCGAGGGACGTGACGTGGCTGCACAGCGTCCTCTCGAGCGCTATTCGCACGGGGCTTTTGACATCCTGAACAGATGGATTCCGCACTCGCATGACAGTCAATGGATGCCGACCAAGGTGAGCAGCAGTACTGGGGAACGACAAGCTGCAGTCTCAACTGGACGTGTTCCTGTTGCTATTGTATTCCGACAAGTGCTGCTAGATGTTTCTCCTTCTTACACTGGGCATGCCATGAGCCCCTCACAAACACATCGAAATTCGCTATATCTTTAACAAACGTGTTGAATAATCTCTTATTATATACAGAATGTAAATGGCGTCACTAGTATCTACTTCGTGTGACTGCACTGTAATGCTAATCGTTTGTATATCCAACTGTGTATTACACTTGATGCCATACAGACGTTTGCTACATACAGTTTTTATGGCGTTTCGTTTTTAATGGCCTGTCGTGTATTTGAATAAATTCATTAATTTATCAATTGTATTGTAATATTAAGATTTCAGCACGGGTCTTCAACATGACATGACACAAAATACAACATCTATAGACGAATATTATGGCTTTTTATATAGTTTATTACACCAGTCGTCACTGTCAGGAATGTTAGAAAGGCCCCTTGTAGGCACGTATGGGACTTGTTAATACAGAAGCAACTGTCTGTTGTTCCGCACCACAGTCACATCATGATGATGATGATGAATGTTTGCCGCACTTGTGGAGACTATGTGCACATTTTCCATGGCTCGTTCGGATGCGATTTGGGGTAGTCAAATTGCCCGAGTGTGGTCAGATCCAGGAGGTTTCTCCTGGACGCAGGGCAGTTTCAGGCATTGTGGAACATAAGTCTGTTGCGAATAGCGCTTCCATTCGTCTATGGCATTCAATTCACTTCCAGTAAGAATTCTGTATAATAAGAGTGGAGTGTCGTGATCTTAAACTTTTTCGCTCTACTTGGAATATGTTGTTCGATATTGGAAGTTCATGACTGTCAACAGTCTTTCGTCTCCCGTCTGATATCAGGATTTGGAATGTGAATCAAAAAGGGTAATCAGTATTTGGGAGTAGTTTGTGTTGACCCACTAACAATTCGGCTGCCTTTGTTAAGTTGTACCTCTATCTTTTTCACATACAGCTTATTAAGACAGACAATCGCTCACTACTCCTTGTTGAGTGCACAAATTAAAGTGCTGATACTCGAAGAGCGTCTGCCAACGATCCACATTTAGTGTTGCAGAGTTCATGGAGAACGATATTTCTGCTTTTGAGCTTAGGATGTTCGTGTCAAGTGCCCCATAAAAGAAAGTCCAAAGTGACACCAAAGTATTTTGGATACAATTTATGGCGAAGTTTGTCTCTCTCAAAACAGACATCAAGGGCAGTCTATTGAAACAGATGAAAACGTGTAACTTCCGTTTTATTATGGGCCGCCGTGCTGGATCTCAACGGCCTCGTATCACTAGCAGTCGAGATGACAGGCATTATACCCGCATGGCTGTAACGGATCGTGCAGCCACGTCTCGATCCCTGAGTCAGCAGATGGGGACGTCTGCAAGACGACAACCATCTGCACCAACAGTTCGACGACATTTGCAGCAGCATGGACTATCAGCTTGGATACCGTAGCTGCGGTTACCCTTGACGCTGCATCACAGAGAGGAGCGTCTGCGATGGTGTACTCAACGACGAACCTGGGTGCACGAATGCCAAACGTCATTTTTTCGGATGAATCCAGGTTCTGTTTACAGCATCATGATGGTCATATCCGTGTTTGGCGTCATCACGGTGAACACACATTGGAAGCGTGTATTCGTCATCGCCATACTGGCGTATCACCCGGCGTGATGGTATGGGGTGCCATTGGTTACGCGTCTCGGTCACCTCTTGTTCGCATTGACAGCACTTTGAACAGTGGACGTTACATTTCAGATGTGTTACGACCCGTGGCTCTACCCTTTATTCGATCCCTGCGAAACCCTAAATTTCAGCAAGATAATGCACGACCGCATGTTGCAGGTCCTGTACGGGCCTTTCTGGATACAGAAAATGTTCGACTGCTCCCCTGGCCAGCACATTCTTCAAATCTCTCAACAATTGAAAACGTCTGGTCAATGGTGGCCGAGCAACTGGCTCGTCACAATACGCCAGTCACTACTCCTGATGAACTGTGGTGTCGTGTTGAAGCTGCATGGGCAGCTGTATCTGCACACGCCATCCCAGCTCTGTTTGACTCAATGCCCAGGCGTATCAAGGCCGTTATTACGGCCAGCGGTGGTTGTTCTGGGTAGTGATTTCTCAGGATGTATGCATCCAAATTGTGTGAAAATGTAATCACATGTAGTTCTAGCATAATATATTTGTCCAATGAATACCCGTTTATCATCTGCATTTCTTCTTGGTGTAGCAATTTTAATGGCCAGTAGTGTACATCGATGCCCGAGGCAGGATTCGAACCTGCGACCGTTGTGGTCGCGCGGTTCCAGACTGAAGCGCATAGGACCGCTGAGCCACACCGGCCAGCATTTATCCTTCTTCATTATGCTGAGAAGCAGGAGCAATCAGATAATCTCATAGATATACTGGCTACAACAAATTTGAATAAAATTTTAATCATGGGTGTCTCTTTGCTTCACGATTATTTTCCAGCAGCTTCCGTTACAGCCACTTTCAGTGTTGTGGGGAACAGTGTTTGAGATTCTGCATACACGTGTCACGAGTTATGGCACGCAAGTGTGGTACGGAAGGAAACGTTGCGAACACGCATTTGTGGGTCGCCGCTTCGCCTGTTTGCAATTTGCGGTGTACTCGGCGCGGGATTATCAGCCATAAAGCAGGGCGGGCCCCAGATAAGAGTAACAATGCGCTGCAGCAGGTGTCTCCCGGGACCGGCGCTGCTGCCTGCGGCCGTTACGGCTCGCATTTCGTCTGCCACTGTGGCGTGCCGTGCCTTAAAGTGCGTCATTTCGACGGTGCGCGGAGGCTGAATATAGATGACCACTTTTTTGTGTCGTACGTAAGAAGTGTTTGCAGTCAGAGAGATGAGCCGACGCACTGTACATGGAAACAATCGCCATAAGCGACATTCTGATCAAAATAGACTGCTCAAAGTGATCGTGTGTCTCTTGCCCTCGCCTAGATCAGCAGCCAACCTCGACGCGAATGTTTCAGGGATCTATAAAGTATGCAGAGTGTGAAGATCTAAATTTTAGCGGCTTCTGATAGTCATCAGACTTCCGACTGGTTTCGTGCTGCCCGAAACGAATTCCTGTCCTGTGACAACCTCTTCACCTCGGAGTAGCAATTGCAACCTACGTCCTCAATTACTTGCTGGGTGTATTACAATCTCTGACGTGAAACTTCCTGGAAGATTAAAACTGTGTGCCGGACCGAGACTCGAACTCGGGACCTTTGCATTCCGCGGGCAAGTGCTCTACCATCTGAGCTACCCAAGCACGACTCACGCCCCGTCCTCACAGCTTTACTTCTGCCAGTATCTCGTCTCCTACCTTCCAAACTTTACAGACGCTCTCCTGTGAACCTTGCAGAACTAACGCTCCTGAAAGAAAGGATATTGCGGAGACATGGCTTAGCCACAGCCTGCGGGATGTTTCCAGAATGAGATTTTCACTCTGCAGCGGAGTGTGTGCTGATATCAGCGCACACTCCGCTTCTAACAACCCTACCACAACAAGGGTCAAAAATTAATTATGATTGTAGTGTTGCTCTCGCTGCTAAATATTGCATTTTGGGGAAACAACAAAGTTATATTAAGTGGCAGGTGTTATTAGAGCACAGTTAATAAAGTCATTTCTTGTAATAATGGATAAACTAGGCACTCATCTTTTCATGTTTCCCACGCTGGTCTCGTTGTGAACTCATGGCTCAATCGTAGAAAATTTAGGTAGCGATGATTCCAAGCTCGGATCAAAGAGGCCTAGGTGTTATTCTGCGATATTCAAAAGTTTTATAGATGTGTTTCATAGATCAATCTTGAAGATTAAACTTCTGCAAGTTAGGACAATGGTGATGTGAAAAAAGTAATCAGCGCTCCGAATTTAAGTTACACTTCTTTTTTATTACTTTTGTTGCAATATCACGTAACTCGTTCCAAACCATCATTTCACAATATATAACATACTTGAAAATATCTTCCTCACTGTTAAAGTTCACATTTCATGAACTGACTACAATTTGCGTCTTTTTAACATGACGACCAAAGCTTTACTCTCTAATAACCGCTTACGCGCCCAAAAATCAGAGTTACAAGTACGTCAAAGATCAGAGTGACAAAAGGAAGAATACACATAAGAATAATATCATTGCAATATATACATATCGATGTTTCGAAGCACCTCTACATTAATGAAATCAAATCTGAATGTTGTCACAGAAATATGTTAACTATTTTACAGAAACTCAGTAGAATATTGCTGGTATCGAGAGGTTGTGGTGAGCTGCCGTAATGGTTATGTAATTCAAGTACCATTACACGCTGCAGAGTGAGAATCTCATTCTGGAATCTCTGACCTATTTGACAGTTTCTACCGTCTGCAGCTCCATGGAACTTAATGCGTGATATCTTATGTCTTATATCCTGTCCTTCCTTCTTTTTAGTGCTTTTTATATATTCCGTCCTTCGCCGATTCCGTGGAGAACATCCTCAGTCCTTCCCTTATGAGTCCACCTAATTTTCAACATACGTCTGCAGCGCTACATCTCAAACGATTCGATTCCGGTTTTTCCACAGTGCGCGTTTCAGTACCACGCAACGTTGTGCTCAGAACGAACATTCTCAGAAATTTCTTCCTCAATTCAAGGCCTATGTCTGACACTAGTTAAGTTCTCTTGGCCTATTGTAGAAATTGTTTTTGTGCTTTCGTGTCTTCTTAATCTTTTGATGTTGTTTGTTTTGTTTTTGTGAGACACAAGAAGTTCCACGAGGTTGTGGTGAATTTCCTTATACTGTTTTCCTAAAAGAGAGACGAAATATGTGAAAACAAAAAGGTATGCGGTTACAGGCGCTGCAGTCTGGAACCGCAAGACCGCTACGGTCGCAGGTTCGAATCCTGCCTCGGGCATGGATGTTTGTGATGTCCTTAGGTTAGTTAGGTTTAAGTAGTTCTAAGTTCTAGGGGACTAATGACCTCAGCAGTTGAGTCCCATAGTGCTCAGAGCCATTTGAACCATTTTGAACAAAAAGGTATTTACGTTTTACATAGAAAAAGCCTACCCTACGCATGAATAAGAACATAAATAGACATACGTGTTTTAATGTGTGTGAAATCCTATGGGACTTAACTGCTAAGGTCATCAGTCCCTAAGCTTACACACTACCTAACCTAAATTATCCTATGGACAAACACACACCCATGTCTCAGGGAGGACTCAAACCTCCGCCGGCACCAGCCGCGCAGTCCATGACTGCAGCGCCTCAGACCGCTCGGCTAATCCCGCGCGGCAGACATACGTGTTTCATGAAAGTTATTTCATGAGTGGAAAGGTCAGGCTTATCTGATGAAAAAAAATATCGATGTTATTTGGAATAAAAGGACATAAAAATGCGTTATTTTCTGCGCTCTAGGCGTTGATGTGCTTGCAGGTATATATTTTCTCGTCGAAATAAATACACAGGGTGGGCTCAGTACAACTAGTTCTGCAACGTCCCTACAAGCGTTTCAGACGTTTTCTGACCACCCTGTATATGTTTTGAAATGTTTGGACAGTGTTTTTCCTATTCTTTCAGTTCTGAGGAGTGCAGAGAACTTAACCGCACGACCTTGAACAAGAAGAGTTTGTCGCGAAAGACGTAACTGCTTTGAACAGGATTATTGTTTATATTTTCATTGTCTTAAGTTGGATTGCGTGGCAGCAGCTATGATTGATATTGTGGAGATCACAGCGCCTCCTCCGCCGCAACTACCGACCTCCAATCTCGCTATCAGTAACGAAAAATTGTCAGTTTTGGTAGAGGTGCATTAGAGGAGTTAATTATGAACCAGTATACACTTCGAACACTTACAATGATCACCACATACGGTACTTTTTTGTCTGCGCAGAGCAGTTTATGACAGTTGTGTAGAAATGGAAAGGACTGACATTTCTGTGGAGCCAAGGCACTTCATATAGTTTTTTGCTGTCACAGTCGTTGGCTTCACCAACTCATAGCCACATGCTAACGTAACGTAACCTAACCTAGACCTCCAGCTAAGCTAAAGACAAGTCTGACTCAACAACCACGCTGCTTACTTTCACAACCGTTAACTTAGCCAACTCACAACATTAACGAAACCCGCGACTCGAACAACAAAACAGATACGCTGTCGCCGAGCGCTGTTTCGAATATGCTAACGAACGAAATACGTTGAGACCAGTACGTTGTGCAAACAGCATGTTTCAGGTATAGCATAATTAAGAAGCTTGTCAAAATAAAGCCATCAGAAAAACTCATAAACATAGACGGAGGTTTCAATTAAAAAAAAAAAATCATTTGGGCACTCAATTTATTAAAATCTCGCCGGCTATCACATCCTTCAGTACTGGAAACCGCTGGGATAATTGGCGTTTCACGGAATATCTGTGCGAACTCCGAAATACAAAAGATGATCAAAGATGGTGGTGAAAGTCGGGAATCGAACTCGGTTATAAATATCGGCGTTGTACCTACAATAGTTGACAGTGTGGTCGGAGTCCAGGCAGCGAATACACGTAATAGCGGAACCCGCAGAACGTGAAAACGAGAGACAGCTGGTTCGGCAGCCGAACCAACAACTCGAAAGAACACCCAGAAGTGCCGCTCCGTGTGTAATTGCTGTGTTAATCTGGGCGTTGAGTATGGACGTGTACCGTTTGACAGGAGTCTGTGACAGTTGTGAGGAGAGACTCTTGTGTCGAAATGGGCTGTATTTGCGTTTCTGTGGAGCCCAAGACACTTTGAGCAGTTCTTTGCTTTCACATTCGTCGACTTCGCGAACTCTCAACCACTCACATGCCAACCTAAGCTGGTCCTCGTCTGGAGATGGGCAAACTTGCCTGAAAGTTGTAAAGGCAAAATACACTACTGGCCATTAAAATTGCTACACCAAGAAGAAATGCAGAAGATAAACGGGTATTCATTGGACAAATACATTGTACTAGAACTGACATGTGATTACATTTTCACGCAATTTGGATGCATAGATCCTGAGAAATCAGTACCCAGAACAACCACCTCTGGCCGTAATAACGGCGTTGATACGCGTGGGCATTGAGTCAAACAGAGCTTGGATGGGGTGTATAGGTACAGCTGCCCATGCAGCTTCAACACGATACCGCAGTTCATCAAGAGTAGTCACTGGCGTATTGTGACGAGGCAGTTGCTCGGCCACCATTGACCAGACGTTTTCAATTGGTGAGAGATCTGGAGAATGTGCTGGCCAGGGCAGCAGTCGAACATTTTCTGTATCCAGAAAGGCCCGTACAGGACCTGCAACATGCGGTCGTGCATTATCCTGCTGAAATGTAGGGTTTTGCAGGGATCGAATGAAGGGTAGAGCCACGGGTCGTCACACGTCTGAAATGTTACGTCCACTGTTCAAAGAGCCGTCAATGCGAACAAGAGGTGATCGACACGTGTAACCAATGGCACCCCGTACCATCACGCCGGGTGATACGCCAGTATGGCGATGACGAATACACGCTTCCAATGTTCGTTCACCGCGATGTTGCCAAACATGGATGCGACCATCATGATACTGTAAACAGAACCTGGATTCATCCGAAAAAATTATGTTTTGCCATTCGTTCACCCAGGTTCGTCGTTGAGTACACCATCGCAGGCGCTCCTGTGATGCTGCGTCAAGGGTAACCGCAGCCGTGGTCTCCGAGCTGATAGTCCATGCTGCTGCAAACGTCGTCGAACTGTTCGTGCAGATGGTTGTTGTCTTGCAAACGTCCCTATCTGTTGACTCAGGGATCGAGACGTGGCTGCACGGTCCGTTACAGCCATGCGTATAAGATGCCTGTCATCTCGACTGCTAGTGATACGAGGCCGTTGGGATCCAGCACGGCGTTCCGTATTACCCTCCTGAACCCATCGATTCCATATTCTGCTAACAGTCATTGGATCTCGACCAAAGCGAGCAGCAATGTCGCGATACGATAAACCGCAATCGCGATAGGCTACAATCCGACCTTTATCAAAGTCGTAAACGTGATGGTACGCATTTCCGCTCCTTACACGAGGCATCCCAACAACTTTTCACCAGGGAACGCCGGTCAACTGCTGTTTGTGTATGAGAAATCGGTTGGAAACTTTCCTCATGTCAGCACATTGTAGGTGTCGCCACCGGCGTCAACCTTGTGTGAATGCTCTGAAAAGCTAATCATTTGCGTATCACAGCATCCTCTTCCTGTCCGTTAATTTTCGCGTCTGTAGCACGTCATCTTCGTCGTGTAGCAATTTTAATGGCCAGTAGTGTAGATTATCATAAAAAGTGAATGGTCGCAGTTTTTATAACCTTTCAGCGTGTATTGAAACTAATACCTAATAACGTGTTCCGTGCATTACAACACGCTGTGATACACTGCTGGTCAGGAAACTTATTCTTAGTGTGTCTCTATACTTCCCATGAAAAGCCGCTTATCCCAGCAAGAGCTCTAGACTCCACGGAAGTTCTCTGCACAAGAGTGCCAACCACGTGCAGAGAATTCCTTCAAGAATTCGGAAGCGTTAGAGTGGTGCTTCGTCTTACGGATGGTAGATACTGCTGTAGGCGAACAGCATGAAGGCGTCGTAACTGTAGGCACTGGGGGACGCACCAAAGACCCCATTTCGTACAGAAAGGCGCCACTTGATAATACCCCCACCTCCTGGATGAATCATGCACTGCATCAAGCGGTTTTCGAAGGCCTCGTACTGTCCAATCGATGCGTATCGCCTTCTGCCGTACCGGCGTCCTTCTTGCGTTGTTAGATCTTCCAGTGACGCTGTCGCTGCAGCCAAACCAGTCTCCATGTGTAACCTCCCCCTCATTATCGACCTTAATGAGAGTGAAAAATTAAACCGCGTGCACCTAATGGAAATTTGGGAAAAGCAATCGTCACCGAAGTTAATTTGTTGGTAAAGAGGGAGGAAAGGGTTACATCTTAATGAAAGGAAAAATGCAAATGAAATTGGTGAAAATTAATTTTGAGAAAAGGGTAAAATTAATAAAGAAAGTAAGTGTGCGATCGTTACGTTAACAATTAATTGTCGTTAATTAGATATTACGGTCGCCACTCCTATGGACAACTACTATAATAACTGAAAAGGAAAGATTAATGCACATATAATTAGCACTAAAAGCGTGGCAACTGAAAGTTGACACGTGCTGTGTGAAAACTGAATGTTTGTCAGAAGTAATAAATTTCGCTACTCTCTGACTTAATTTAGCAATATAATTAATAAAACCGGAAAATTGAAAGTTAATTTAGTGACTGACTTTAATAGGGTACTTTGTTTCTGAAGGCCTACGAAATTCAGTAAAATAAGGTTAGTCTTGGGCTACCTCAACAATCATTTCAAAAGCTACTTGAATCTACGCAATTTAGAAATACGAGATTTAACTTTGAACTTGAATTAAACGATTCTGAACAATTAACAATAGTAAAATTTAGTACGTACCAAGCTGAGCTGCAGTCACAGGTAAGCTAAAATATGGTAACAAAACTCGCACTCTTAATTTGTGCTTGTGTAATCTAAATATTGTAGCCAGCTATGAATACCTTAACTGAACTTTGAAATTAAAGCAGTGAAATGGAATGATATTACTTTAATGCTGACGTATGAATTTCAACGACACTCGGGTTCATTCCGGAAAACGAAGGGTCGCTGTTTGGTAATGCAATTGGGACAATGAGCAACAAAGGTTCATGCTAAGTTGCTGTAATTTTGCGAGGCAAATGGAACAATTTGAAAAGCTGAGGTCTGCCATACAGTTCTAAAACTTTACGTGCTTTTAGTCTTCCTTGTTGGTTGATTGAAGGTTTGAAGCCGTCGATCGAGGAGGTGGCGACAGTCACTCATTGTCGGCCGTCGCTGTTGCAGAAGCTGGATGTTGGCGCGCCTTCTTCTCGACACGGTCACCAGGCGAAACGGGCTCTTGATGTGCGCCAGCTGATGCTTCCCGTCCGCGACACCGTGTCAGAAACTATCATAGCAAGCCGAGCGCAATTCCATGTTGCCAAACCCCGAAAGCGCGGCAACTCGCGGGAGCGTCACACAACACACCTGCTCCACCGCCCTATTCCAGCCAGACTCCCTCTGCCCGCGCTCCATGCAGCAGAGTTAACACTAGAATATACCCTAAACACTTTGGTTCTCCACACGACCTATCGATGTAATCGTTCGATAGCATAGATTTCCCTAGGCCCGACCCAGCGTAAAAATACAAATAATATTTATAAAACTAACCTATTATATATATATATATATATATATATATATATATATATATATATATATATATATAGTAAAACAAGTACAATATATAAAAACACAGAAATATCATACCTACCTTCAGGTAACAAAATAAGGAAAAATATTTACAGTACAATAGACGGAAATAGGAGGATATGCATTTCCGGCGTTACACACGCTTTGTGGCGTATTCAGAGCAGAGCTATGCGTGTGGGGGCGGGGGGGGGGAAGGTGTGGGTGGGATCATCTGTTCCCAATTGCCACCTTGAGCTTCTCAGTAATATCTGTGTCCACCGAATATTGTTTTCCAGAGTCGAGGTGCGCTGTGGCCCGTCTACTCAAGGCTACAGTCGTCATTAGTCAAAGCTTACCACTGCCGTCAATAAAATAGCACAGTTCGGAGATGTGAATATATAAGGCTTCCGAACTGCGGCAGTTTAAACCGCCCGTGCAGTCGTGGCTGGATGCATTCCCGTTTGTGCGCTACGTGACCCCTCTCCGGGACACGAGTAACGGGTACGCCGTGGCTACGCGGCCGCCAGTTCTTTGTTATCTTCCGCAGACTCTAGCGGACTCACGTGTGGCCTCGTTCCTGTGTCAAAGAAGGCGTGCTAGAGCGGAAACGCACTTCCAGTAGAGCCGCATTCACGTGCCGCTGGAACATGGCCAGAGCGCTCTGTGGTCTGCACGCAGGACGACTGCAACTACACACGGCCGTGTTGCAATCTGCATGCGTCCTTAATGGTATTCCGATGTCAAAGCATCACATCTTTACTGTTGCCATCTGACTGCGTCGACCATAAACTACTACAAAGCAAATTGCATCGTTAAGGATGTAAGACGTGTATATTACTATTGTCTATTGTCAAACCACAATTTATGAAAGATGTTTATATTTTATTAATAGGATTAAGCAGGAATAATTAATATTTGTCATTTTGGAAATAATTGTGGTAGCAGGGAATCCCTGCGCCAAAGTATCGTTGGCGGGAGAGACCGCACATTGATATAATTTTAAAAAGGGCGGGTGAGACCGCGTATGGATACATTTTAAGAAAAGAGCGGGAAAGACCGCGCATTGATACATTTTGTAATGGTAGCAGTGATTGTCTGCACCAGAAAGCATTGTTGGCGGGAGAGACCGCACTTTAGCATTCGTAGGAAGTCAGTAGTATGCGAGGTGTGAAGTGAGTCGGTAGCAGGTCTGAAGCGAGAGGTTGAGAGGAGCGGTGTGCCTGCCAGCCACCAGCTGTGATTTACAGGAGATTATAAACGGATGTACAGAGACATCAGCTAACTATTGTTATAAGAGGAACTAATATATATATATATATATATATATATATATATATATATATATATATATATGAGAAACTCAAGATTACTGAAGGTATGTTTGCGCAATGCTAGTTGTAAGATCATTGTAAAAAGTAAGTCCCATTTGAACGTTCGTAAAATCATGTCATTACTAACAGTAAATATTTGAAGCGTTTTCAGAATATAATTAATTTTTGCCAGCAATGTTACATTACTTATTATAATCCAACCCAAAAACTATCAACGTAAAACTTTGCAAAATTTTATTGTCATCAAGAAAAAGTTTAACTATGAATTAAGTAACTTCAGTCAAATTAATTAAAGAATGTCAGCTTTGCTATTAAAGAATGTCAGCTTTGGTAATAGATACACCCACTTATTATGACAGCCCACCAGCAGCTAATAGAGTATAGTAAAACACAGTAAGTATATTCATGTCGCAGTTTGATGTAGCGGTCAGATGGCGATCCAAAACAGTAAAAAAGGTAAGGAACAGTGTTGGGTTATTGCAGGTAACGACTGAGGGCCACGACGACGACACACTATGTTTCGTCGAAATAATCAGAAAATCACTTTTAATAATTTACATTTAAATTTGTATGCGAAGATTGCACTTATTATTATTATTATTATTATTATTATTATTATTGAGAAAGGCAATTAATTTCAAAATGAAGATTGCATTTGTTGTTATTAAGCAAGAGATAGAAATCCTAAGGGAAGTTTTCATAGGTTATTGTAGAAGGGTAGGTTGCGTAACAAAAGAGTTATAGAGGAGACGGGAAGGTTTCAAGGAGTATATCGATCCATACATTAAGGAGGATTCTGTTTTCACTTATAGATAAATTTCTCCATGTTCCAGCAGACTGTATCGTTAATGAGTATATCGGCCTGTACATTTAGGAAGTTTCTGCTTTCATTTACGGATAAATTTCGCCATGTTTCTCATCAAACAATACGATTTACCTTGTATAAAGGAAGAGCAATGTTTAACGTCTAGTCGAAGACGAGGTCATTGTACACAGCCGAAAAGCTCGCTGTGGGGAAGAAGAGAATGGAGGAAAAAAGTCGGCTGTGCCCTTTCTAAGGAATCATTCCAGCGTTCGCCCCCTAAGCGATACAGAGAAATAGCGGGAAAAAATGTAGATGCCAGATGGGGATTTGTACTGTGGCGCAGGATTTTGCTGGGAGTGGAGTTCGGCTGTGGATCGCGCAAGCTTGGGCCAATGACCAAGTTGAGGCGAAACAAGCTCTGTATCATTTCCAGAATGTTCCGTTTGGCTGTCCAGTGCTCTCTTTATACAAATACAACCAGAGAGGCACACTGCGCACTGAGGTATCAAGCTGTCGGCGCCAGTCAAACACGCCCGCGTCCGTTGTGCCTCAGATGATGTCACAGCTTGGCAGACTTGAATGCGTTTGGGGCATCCAAAGTAAACACAAATTCCAGAAATGAAACGAACAAACTGCCAGTTGACCTGTTCCAATGTAGTTTTCTTGACGCTCTTGAATAATATGCAGCTCTATGGTTAACAACGGTCCAACCGGTAGCAGGCACAAAGACAACCAGTCGACCTCGAGAGCGCGACACCTTGCAACGTATCAGGTTGCCTCGCTATGAGGTGTGGTGCGTGTTCCTCAAGTTCTCACGCTTGTCCCGTTTATTTTCGTTCGTTGGTAACAAAGAGAGCCAGATGCAAGGCTCTCGGGGTGACAGCGTCAGTGACGATTATGTGCGAGACCGATCAGTCCCAGGTCTCCAGTTCTCGCACTAAATGGCGTCGTCTCAACACACTGGGCACAAACAGACTGGATCAAAGCTTCGACTGGCCACTTGATCTTCCGAAAAACCTCCAAAGATTCACGAGCGTGGAAGCTCAAAGAAACATTCGTGAGATGGTGATGAACTCAATTCTCTGTTATATACGTCGTCCTGTATCACAAGAGCGCCTATGAGCAGACTACATGGGACGAAGGTGGTCCATGAGACGCCCTCTGGTAACGGAATCATCGTAGGAAACCACCTTCGAGTGCTGGTTCGACACACAATTTCAGGTTGTCATACAAATTGTGTGCTTCGCAAAAGAACAAATTATACCAAACTGTCTAATTTTTTCAGGCTGCGGATAACTGTATTTTTTTTTTTTTCATATATGACAGTGAACCGACAGCTCCTTTATGACAGGTCACCCTGTCTAGCACATATAATCTGACAATGGGAGACAGTGCCGAAAACCGGCAATTTGTAAATAAAAGGCAGCAGTCTGAAAAAACTACACAATATTTATTTTAATTCTCAGTTTTATGACTAACTTGATATGGCCCGCCACGAATTCCACTCATGTGCTAGCCTTTTCATCTCAGAGTAGCAGTTGCAACCTATTTCATCAATTATTTGTTTAATGTATTCGAGTTTCTGTTTTCCTGTACAGATTTTACCCTCTATAGCTACTCTCATACCATGCATGTTAATCCCTGATGTCCTACTATTCTGCACCTTCTTCTTCTCCTCCTCCTCCTCCTCCTCGTCAGTGTTTTCCGTATATTCACTTCCCCCAAGTTCTGTGGAGAAACTCCTTACCTGCCTTATCAGTGGACTTAATTTTCGGCATTCTGCTTTAGCGCTACATCTAAAATGCTTCGATTCTCTTCTTTTCCGGTGACGTCTTGGTACACTATACTGAGTTTCACTAGAGTTTCAATTTTTAAAGTAAACGCAGTAATGGGTATTTAACTAGCTAAACTATGAAAAGAGTAGAATATGAGCACAGTGAAATTCTTCATACAAAGCTTCCATGACATTTTAAAATGCAATCCTTTTGGTTATACAGCCAAAAAGTCCAAGTTTTTCACCTTTTTTTCCGATGAGTTTCATTCAGTTAACTATGGATCGTGTGGATGAGAGCGTCGCAAAGCAAGCGGCATTCCCAGCACCCTCCAGTGTTAAAACAGAGAACCGCTGAAGTTCTGAAGAGAAATAGCACGTCTGAAAATGATATTGAGTTGGTTGCTTTGTAAATTAAGCGAACACTGATTTTTAACCTGAATCAAATTCAGCTATCCTCAATATTAACTACAGGTGCACATCCACAGCGCATTCCTTCTCGTACAAAGATATTTACGGCGCTAAAGAGTCAGGCAAACGCGACGGGGCCTTATCTCGACCAGAGCAAACATGCAGAGACGTGCGCGTTGCGCCATACTGTGCAAACCCGTGGCGTCAGAGATGCGGTTGTCTCCTCAAGGGGCGTTAAGGGATGTTTAAACGAAGCCGCAGTGGCCCGGGGGGGGGTAGAGGTGTGGGGGGGTGGGGGGGAGTCCCTGGAAAGGTGATTAACAAATACAACTGTAGCATAATGCAAATAAAAATTGCCAGTTGTCTGAATTCTCCTACCGATCCTCTCGTATAAAACAAGAATCAATTCTCCTCCTTCTTCCCCCCCCCCCCCCCCCCCCCTCCCGACAGATTCCATCTGTTTGCTGTGCGGGACCGTCGGGTGGCGGGTGGCGGGTAGCGGGGACGTGACGTGGCCGACTTCCATCGATCTTCAGCTTCGTTGTCTTCCATGGGGATGGCGGCTGATACAGCCTCGGTAGAGCCCTTTGTCAGGTTCACATTCCTTTCTTTATTATTAGAGGAACGTGCCGTAAATTGGACTTCCCCAACCCTAAAGAGGACCGCCTGGTCGCTTGTCTGCGCATTCCTCCGAACTTCAGTGAGTCCAAGTGTAAACAGCACTTCAGGCTTCCACCACTACGTAACGCGGACCATAAGTCGCCTTCTTCACGTGTTATTTCTCAGTTCTCCATTGTGTTTTGATTACGGGGTATGTTTCCACATTGTGCTAAATGTTTCGTTACTGCTCCCAGGCATCGGCAGGTAAGCCTATCAACCAAAATGTGTTCTCGAATAGTCTGGTTTACGATTAAGGCTTGCGATTAAACCGTTTCAGTTAGATGGTTGGTTAAAAATTCTCTTTATCAAATCCAGGCTTAAACTGCCTGTCTGTATTGGTGCACATCCTTATTCTCATGGAATCTTCTTGCAGATACAGTGAGCATATCCTGGTTGGTTGATGAAAGAAAGTGGAGTCCATTAAAGTTACTGAAGCTCTTGGTGGAGTTCAGAAGAAAAAATGAGTTGGAAGGAGGCTAATAAATAGTTTAATCTTTCGTAAACAAAACTTTTCAGATTATTCAACTTGAAGTACAGAACATCCGATTAAGCAGCAAAAGTAGAATAGCAGACCTAAAATTTTGGATAAAGGTCTTCAAGAAGAGCTGGTTTAGTATTGTCTTGATATGGAAGCTTCTAACAGAAACTGATTTTCGCTGGCTAATCTGCTATCGTTTGTTTTCTCCGAATGGCGTCTGTATATCCGCTGTTTATATTTCAACACGACAAAGTGAGATTGTCATTACCTTGGTAAAATTTTTTAAAGGAGAAAGAGAGAAAGAGAGAAAGAGAGAGAGAGAGAGAGAGAGAGAGAGCCGGCCGCTGCGGTCGAGCGGTTCTAGGCGCTTCAGTCCGGAACCACGCTGCTGCTACGGTCGCAGGTTCGAATCCTGCCCCGGGAATGGGTATATTTGATGTCCTTAGGTTAGTTAGGTTTAAGTAGTTCTAAGTTCTAGGAGACTGATAACCTCAGATGTTCAGCCCCATAGTGCTTAGAGCCTTTTGAACCATTTGAATTGACAGCTGGATATCTCGAGGGATGGACCCACCTGTATAGGCGTGGAGTGATATGTAATCACTACACATGCAGTAACAGCAAAATGGGTCGATCAGAGGAGTTCAATGACTTCGAAAGAGGACCAGTCAGCGGATGCCACTTCAATAACAAATCCGTCAGGGACGTTGCAACCCATCTAAAGTTGGCCAAGTCGTTTGCCGGTAATGTGAAGGAAAAAAGTGAACGAACAACAACAGATAAACCAAGACCAGCTGACATAGTGACGAACAGTGACTGTCGATCGCTGCGAAGATTGGCTGTAAGAAATCGCATGAATCCACTTTGGAGTTCCAAAATGCTGCCAGCAGTTCAGCAAGCACAGTGGCTGTACCTAAGGAGGTAGAAAGAGTGGATACAAAGGTCGAGCAGGTTCTCATAAGCCACGCATTTTTATAGTCAGTGCTAAGCGACTCTTGAGGCCACGTAAAGAGCGACGCCGTTCTACAGTGGCTGACTGGAAACGAGTGATTTTGAGCGTTGAATCACGCTATAACGTGGGGTAATGTGACGGAAGGGTTTGGGTTTGACGATTGCCTGGAGTACATTAGCTACCACCGTTGTAGTGTCGACAGTGAGGTACGGAGAAGATGGTATTACGGTACAGGGGTGTCTTTTGTGGTGATGTTGTGGACCTCTTGCTGCACTTAACAAAAAGTTACATGCGCAAGGATATGAACAGTTTTTACAACCTCGTGTTCTGCGTACAGTAGTGGAACAGTTCGGTGACGATTACTGTTTCAGCTGTCACAGTCAAAGTGCACCCTGTCAGAAAGTGGCAAATGTGATGAAGTGCTTTGTGGGCAATAACATTCCTGAAATGGTCTGGTTTCGCCAGTGTCCACACCTGGACCCAGTGGGACACCTTTGGTATGAGTTAGAAAGTAGAGTTCGTGCAAGTCCTCATCGTCCAACCTTCTTTGGTTTCGGCTGTTATAGAAGAGTGGGCTGTCATTCCTCCACAGAAATTCAGAAACCTTATTTAAAGTGTCCCCAGGAGAGTTCAAGCTTCACACAGTATTAATGTCCACTAATAGGTGTCCGGATACTTTCGACCAGATAGTGCGCATTTTCGAACAAATTAACCTCAAGGGCCTTAAACACAGTACACGAATACGTAACGCCAAATTACCAATGTGGGAAGTGACTGTTAAGAGTCATTCTGAATCTTCAGAATGCTGCTACCTTCGTTACAGGTCATCATTTCAAAAACCCTTTAATTAGTGTACGGTTCATAAAGGCTGAGGTTGAAAATACGCCTTCTCTTTCGTATTTTTAATTATATTTTTTGGTTGTGGCTGCAGTTTAGATATTTGGTGAATAATATCCCAGCATGTTCGTCAACGCCAGCTGTACTTCCCTCAGTCCAGTATCTCATCTTTGTTAGGAAGTGAACTACTGTACAATTAAAAAGCTTGATAGGGAAAAAGATCCCTTTTCCTCAAACACAAACTGCAGACAGCTCTTATGCAAATCTTAACACTTTACAAAACCGGTTATCAGCGACAATTCCACCCGCTTTTCAATAGCTTGAAACTCAATGTAACAGTATATCCTTACGCCTTATAAGAAGCAAATTTCTCATCGCAAAAATTTTAAGTTACGCGTCAGAAGCCGTTAATCAGTGTGACAGTTCCTATGGAAGACGAAGTTGTAGCGAGTTATTGGAAATATAACACGCCGATAACAGGTCTGTTCCTGGTACTGGATATTGGACATTTAATTCGCAGCATCTCGCAGCGCAGTTAAAAATGGGGCGAGCGGAAACGAAGTTATTAAGATGGAAAATGAAGTGGATGACAAAAGAAGTTGTTAAGATGAGAAATGGATCCAAAGAACAAAGTTGTTGGGATGATAAATGAAGTGGACGGGCGTAGCATCTAACGCAACTAGAGTACTGTTATAACAGCGGATCGCTTTATGAGTGACTTTAAATCCACGCAAGATTGCTAGGGGGAATTTTCTGTACTGTGGTCGGTGTCAAAGTGCACAATTGTTGCAGGAACGTGGAACGTTGGATATAGTAACCCAAATTACATCCCAGAAGGTAATTAAGAGTATTGTTTCATTTTAAACACAACGTTCCTACCGCAAAACATCCCATCTCACCCACAAGAAATACGACGGGCGTTGTAATTCAAATCTTTTGTCCACATGTGAAGGATCCGTGAACTGTAATACGTCTGCTTTGGTAATGCATTTATTTCAAATAATTTTTCCATTTAATCCAGTAAATGTGTGTCTTAAGACACCTACAATATCTGTAACTGAAGCCCAGATTCCCAGAGGGGCTAAACCATGGACTATTATCGATCAGAGATGTTTCCAGATATGTCTCGAAACATGGAGATATGACCCATGTTCGTAATACCTTAGCAGAAAGTATTAGATATGGCTGGATGGCTGTTATCGTGAAAATTGAGACTTTTGAAAATGTCATCTTTAGAGTGGATAAAACAATATAATGGCCGCAGGTTTGACTGTTGCGTCCGTGAAACTATCGCAAAAATGTTAAAAAGTCCAGAAACACTCGTGTTCGAAAAAGTTTCAATTAAGTCTTTAGACTCCACTTACGAATGGTAGGAGGTTGTGTACATGTACAACATGAATGTAATACGCAGATACGCAGTCTTTTAGTTCCGATTCTCTTTAGTGATAGTGAATGTAGGGTCTAATGATAGCTTGCAGAGAGGTATAAGTATATAAATAGTCATACTGGGACCCCCCCCCCCTCCGGTGTGTTCGTGAATGGTACCGAAAGAAAAATAGAAAATAATCTCTTTCGAATGGTTCACAGACATTACTGTGGCAATGGTGCTGATGTATGTGCCGAAATGAACCTATAGGAACAAATTAAAGCTGCTACTCTTCACTTCCCTACATCGCTGTTCCAGCATCTAAGATACATATGTTTAGTTAGCTTGAACAGGAGACTGGTCTGTCAGCTTCATGACTCTCTCTGCTACATGATGTTAATGTACCGAAAACAATTGTTTATTCTACATAGATAGTCATATGATGAATGAATAATTTTATCGGTAAGGTTGATCGATTCCACTGAAAAAGTTTTGAGTCGTTTTCTCTTTGATTAATTATTGAAGAGAGAATGAACAATGTGACGTGTGCAATATTAAAATTTTTAAATGAGCGAGGTGGCACGATTGGTAAGGCACTGGATTCTAGTTCTGATGTCCAGCCGTTTCGATGTAGGATATTCGTGGCTACCCTCAAATCACCCAAGGCAAAAGCTGTAACGGTTCCCCCCCGGCAGACAACGGAAATTTTTCTGCCCCGTTCTTCGTATCAGAACTTTGGCTCCCCATCTAATCACGTCACTGATTGGTCGTTAAATTCTGTGGGTAAGCTACATCTGTGGCACCAATACTCACTGTCTTCAGAGCTGTAGAACGTCAGTAATTTTTTTGTGTGAACTATCAAAATGCTGACTGTAACTAATACTACTTCGCTGTGTCTAACTGCCGCCCTTCTTTTCGTTTTACAGGTGAGTGTTCCTAGCAGCCTCCCCTTCGACGAGGTGTACCAAGTGAGTTTAATAACGACCAACTGAAAAACATAAATTTGTGTATTGTATGTCTAAAATATTTTAACTGCTATTGCTCTCGAAATTAAATGCATCTAGATCTATTTCTTAACTCATCAATCTTTAAATTTCTAACAGGTTAAGTAATGTAATAAATCTATCTTAAATCATTAAGAAATGATCCCTGGATTGCCGGAGAATGAATTCTGGGCGTTTGTAACTGTTGACTGCCTCCCCCCGAGTAACTTAGGCATGCAAGTTGGAGGCAGTAAGCATTTAGTTCAAACAACGCACAACGTGTCACATGAGAAATGAGTACACACTTTCTAACTTCCTCAGAGTGAGGTTTACGAATTCGGTAAAGGTTGCACCCATGTGAATTTCTCTCGTTGTACACTTGTATGACGAGAATTACGATTTGTAAAAAAAATCGAATGTAAAGCTTAAAAAAAATTCTATGAGCCTGCTCGCTGTACTACGTGCTTAGCTGTGCGAAAGTCTCACCAGACTTTATCGGCGTCATTGCAGTCTAAAACTTGAAAAGAAAGGAAATAAACAAGGTTACGTTTGAAACTAGTACTGACTACATGAACAAAGTACAAAGATTTGTGTAGCTGCTTGTTATGTATACACAGACAGTGACTTTAATCAACATACGCACTGAAGCGCCAAAAAACTGCTACAGGCATGCGTATTCAAATGTAGAGATGAAAACGGGCAGCATAAGACGCTGCGGTGGGCATCGCCTATATAAGACAAGTGTCTGGCGCAGTTGTTAGATCGGTTACTGCTGCTACAATGGCAAGGCTATGAAGATTTATATGAGTGTGAACTTGGTGTTACAGTTGGAACGTAAGCGGTGGAGCACAGCATCTCCGAGGTAGCGATGAAATGGGCATTTTTCCCGTACGACCATTTCACGAGTGAAATTACAATGAAATCCAGCCCTTTACTGCTTACAGGCGTTGATAAATATCAATGGGGACAGTTGAAAACGTGTGCCCCGATAGGAAGATGGTATCTCTTCTTTTGGACATTTCCGAAAAAACAGATACCATCTTCATATTGATAAGGCTTACCGGCTAATGATCTTCTTCAGTGCGCATGCACTCACATTGCCCGAACGCTTACGGGAATCGTTAGATTGACTGCCGCCAGTAGTAAGTATAGTGGGCAGGGCCACTACAAATGTAGTGTGTTTGGACAGGAAGTTGCGAATGTGTGTCTTACGGGGAGCGTGCCAAAGATAAGTCCCTGCAGTAGCCCTATCCTCTGTGTGCTCGGTGGCTCAGACGGATAGATCGTCTGCCATGTAAGCAGGAGATCCCGGGTTCGAGTCCCGCTCGGGGCACACGTTTTCAACTGTCCCCGTCAATATTTATCAACGCCTGTAAGCAGGTAAAGCTCTGCATTTCTCTGTAATTTCATTCTTTGACAGCTGCAAGATTACCAGTGGTATCTGTTATTTCGGACAGGGCTCGTCAACACCGGCATTGGACTGGTGATGACTGAAAACAAGTTGCTTGATAGGACGAATCTTGTTTCAAGTTGTATCGAACAGATGTGTGTGTATTGGTATGGAGACAACGTCATGAATCCATGGACCCTGCATGTCAGGTGGGGACTGTTCAAGCTGGTGGAGGCCCTGTGATGGTGTGGGGCGTGTGCGGTTGGAGTGATATGGGACCCGTAATACGTCTAGATTTGACTCTGAAAGGTGACACGTACGTAAGCATTCTGTCTGATCACCTGCATCCATTCGTGCCCATTGTACATTCCGACGGTCTTGGGCAATTCCAGCAGGACAATGTTATACCCCATACGTCCAGAACTGCTACTAGGTGGCTCCAGAAACACTCTTCTGAGTTTAAGCACGTTGGCCAACAGACTCCCCAGACGTGAACATTATTGAGCATATCTGGGATGCCTTGCAATGTGCTATTCGGAAGAGATCTCTACCCCCTCTCACTCTTACGGATTTATGGACAGCCCTGCAGGATTCATGGTGTCAGTTCCCTACAGCACTACTTCAGACATTAGTCGAGTGCAGAATGAGATTTTCACTCTGCAGCAGAGTGTACGCTGATATGAAACTTCCTGACACATTAAAACTGTGTGCCGGACCGAGACTCGAACTCGGGACCTTTGCAAAGGCACTACACTATCTGTGACCTTTGCAAAGGTCCCGAGTTCGAGTCTCAGTCCGGCACATAGTTTTAATCTGCCAGGAAGTTTCATTAGTTGTGTCCATTCCACGCCGTGTTGCGGGACTTCTGCGTGCTCGCGAAGACCCCACACGATATTAGGCGGGTGTACCATTTTCTTTGTCTTTTCAGTATATGACAATCACGAGAGAAAACTAAAGTGCGAAGGCATCTACGAGGAGTCCTCACACTGCCCTCATTCCTGAGGGATATTTCTCTTTTTTTTTTTTTTTTTTTTAATTTTACAGCAGAATGAATTGTTTTCATCTGCATGCAAAGTAGATCGTTGCCAATAAAATGCTAATTTTAACGAATGTTGAAGTAATTTGTAATTCAATATTGCAGTTTTTACGAGGTTTAAGATATACGAATAACAATTGCATGGTGCACAAACCTCTACTTGGTCAGGTTACCCTCCATTAGGAAAGCTGATGCACTCAGCGACTGTGATTTTATTTATAATTTATAGAGCGCAGCAATCAGTCGTCCTTTTATTTGGCAAATCCATATTTCGGCTTGCCTAGCCAGGCTTACAGACAACACAAACACCGTGCACACAACACGTAGAAATAATGAATTCAAAGATGCCCAAATAATGTACCGATTATGCCCGTGTGTAAAGTACATATCACCCGTAACAAATGTAAGGATAATACAACGCTCTTCTATACACACAAAGTTATCAACCGTGTATTAAAAATATTTTGTACGCTACCTCGAATGTGAGAGGCTCGATGATATGCCGAACCCTCACACGTAGGATAGCGAGGTGGTGTGATCTCTCATACAGATCTATGTACTTTCCTATTATCATCTGTTCCTCTTTACTATTTTAGAAAATTTTTCCGAATTTCTAATATTTCGTAAAGTGATAATATGTCATGATCTCTTTTCATCGTCGTAAATTTCTGTCTTCTATCCATAAACCGATAATTTTAAGATTTTCATTTCTTAATTTCTTTTAAGTCTACATGCATTTATAGCTGAAATATTATTAATCCTCCAAATGAATACCACATTCTGTGCATGTACGATGTCATATTGTGACAATACGACCTGTGTTAATAACTAGGCGGCTGGTCGGTTACCTGTAAACGGCAGCAGCAAATAATAAATAAATATCGGACTGAGCTATTACCGCGCTGCCCTGGCGTAGATGTCAGCGGTAATTTAAACTGCAGTTCCTTTTATTTCAACCTGTAAAGTAGACCACTGAACATTATTACTAATTTATGATTATTTACATGTACATATTCTGTAAGGTGGATGGAGCACCGTCCATCTTATTCCATAATGTCTTAAGTGTTCATTAAAGTGTGGCGCATTCAGTACATGTACAATTTTATATTGCAATTTTTCTACGCATCTGTCACTAGCCTAGTTTGATTACTACTGAGATACCTTAGAAACATAGGACATTTTTAGTTTATTGCGTCATCATCGATTGTTTGCGATTTTTAATTTTTTAAATAAGTCTTCATCTAATTGTGAAGGATACGAAACGTCTTGCTTCACGATGACTCTGTTACTCGGTTGGTTCAAATGGCTCTGAGCACTATGGAACTTAACATCTGAGGTCATCAGTCGCCTAGACTTAGAACTATTTAAACCTAACTAACCTAAGTACACACACATACAAGCCCGAGGCAGGATTCGAACCTGTGACCGTAGCAGCAGCGCGGTTCCGGACTGAAGCGCCTAGAACCGCTCGGCCACAACGGCCGGTCACACGGTTGGAGATTGGAGATTGCAGATTGTTCAGTAAATAATCACCTCTCTTTCTGTGTGTGCCGGTTTCCAATGGTCACCATTTCTTTGGCTGTGTACGCTGGATTTGTCGTCCTAAGTGCACGTCATACCTGCCTGTGCAGATGCACTCGAAACACAGGTGGCGAATACTGATGGCAAAAGGAACTCTCTTCGCCAGTGTTTGGTCGACAAGGAGAGGAGAGGTCGTGGAGTAAAGTTTCTGATCGCCAGATTTTGTACCAGTGTTCTGGATTAAATCCACAATTCGTAGGAGTCACGAAGGAAAGGCGCCATTTTTTGCAAAAGAAGAAAACCTTTCCAGTGTTGTGAATCGGGGTCGTCCAGACAACAATGTGATACGATTCTTGGATTTCTTTCCAGTAGTCGCAAGATGTCCCCTGTCACTCCAACCTGACATGAATACGCACACGCGTTCTGCGTTAATGAACACGATGAGTTAAGTCTCGCTTGTACACAAATGAAAATTCTGCATCGTACTAGCGTTCCATATTACTCGACATGAAAAGCTAGTGTTTTTTTCTTTACAACTTGTTGAAACAGGAAGTCTTCATTTTCAATATTTTATCACGACATTCGCATATTTGGCGGAAGTCCGACATCACAAATAATATTATCCGTAAAGTGCTCTGTAACTTTCTGACATTTGGTGCTCAAAAGAAAATAACTGCAGACATTCTTAAGGACACGCAGAACAACCTGAGGATTATTTCTGACTTGTAAAGTAGAGGGCAGCTTTCTTTAAATAGGGAAAATGCAAGGGAATTGCTGTAACAGAGAGAAAGAAGAGAATAGCATCTAATTACAAAGCAGACAATGTGTGGAAAACCATCATAATATCTTAGGGAAATACTAAGAAGAGAGATGATACGGAACGAACACCAATCGGTCTTAGGTAATCCGAGCGAAGTACTTTGATTTTTAGCAAGGTTTCTAGGAAAGGGCAGCCAGTATGTAAAGGAAATCGCTCAAAAGATGTTAACAGAATCAATTCTAGAGTACTGTTCCAGTGTCTGGGGTCCTTTCCAAGTGGGCGTGACAGGATACATCGCACGAATTGAGACGCCCGCCTAGGATTTTAACAGTGTGATGTATCACATACTGAACTGCAACGGAAAATGGTCGGTGAACTTAAGCAGGAATCTTTCGAATAAAGAAGTCGTAGTTCTCACAAAACTATGTTGGGTGTATATAGAGACCCTACATTCAATTAGAACTGAATATTCAGCTGTAACTATCATACAATGTGTATGTGTGTGCGTGCGTGCGTGTGTGTGCGTGCGTGCGTGCGTGCGTGCGTGTGTGTGCGTGCGTGCGTGCGTGCGTGCGTGCCTAAGTGCAGATATTTCCATATGTGGTATTAAATATGTACAAGCATCTGTGTATTGGTTGTTAATTCTCTGCGTCAAACATTCTTCCTAGAAACACATCACAAACTTTACGACCTAGTGTTTTCTGAATGGCCGCAAGTGCATCAACTGGAGTACCCCCGTCGATAAAGACTAACAGTTTAGCGTCCACGCATCCAAACTTCAATACCTAACCTGCTGCCCCGCGGAAAAACAAGCATTAGTGGATTGTTCTTGCTCCATGTTCTTGGAGATACGTACTACCCAACCCAAAAATATACGACTAGATATAGCTATAATTATTGATCTGAAAATGACCTAAATACTGATGTAATGTTGTCCAGTGCACTGCCTCCTTCACCCATAGAAATATCTACATTTACACCAATTACATCCTGTGTATCGGTTAAGGGTCATGAGAATAAGATGAGAGAGATTAGGACGTCTATGGAATCATATAGACAGTCGTTCTGCCCTCGATCTATACACGAAAAAAAAGAGAAAATAGGTAAGCCCTGCGGTGGCTTTGAGAGTTCAGCTTGTAATTTCACAAAATTGTGGACCCTAATATTTGTACTCCTGACACTGGAACAATCACGAGTAAAATGTCAAATCAAATGTCAGCCGTCTATATATCCAATTTTATTTTATTTTTGATACCAGTTTCGGCGTTAACTACGCCATCTTCAGGACCCCAGACCGACATGTAGAATGAATCTCACCTCTAGTACAATTGAAATGGTGGCCAGCATATAGTAACTGGTATCCGGAGGGAATCTGAAGATGGCGTAGTGTAACGCTGAGACTGGTAGCAAAAATAAAATAAAATGAAATTGGAAACATAGACGGCTGAAAGTGATTTGGTTTGACATTTTGTACTCTACAGCCGAGGTCACGCAACCATCCAGAATAGTGGTGGACTAACTGAGAATCACAAGTAATGTGAAATTCAACTATGTTTTGTTTAATGGAATATTATTCAATTATTCCTTGCACGAGAACTTCTTTTTTAATTTCGTGTGAGGCGAGCGAGCGCCATTGCCGACTGGGTTCGTCCGCTGCGTAACAGAGGCCGCTGTTGTTGCTGCCGCGTCGCGTGGATGCTGTTCCTTTTTAACAATAATAATTGTTAAGTATTGGTTAAAAACAGTCTTGGTTGCAATTTTAGTTTGTTTATTTTTCAACGACGCGTTTCGCCTTATTTATTTTAGTTTGTTTATTTTTCAACGACGCGTTTCGCCTTATTTATTTTAGTTTGTTTATTTTTCAACGACGCGTTTCGCCTTATTTAGGTATCTTCAGGTTATCTTTTCTAGATGGATGCGAGAGGCACCAAGATCTGCATAACGCGTTCCCGTGATCTAGAAAAGATAACCTGAAGATGCCTAAATAAGGCTAAACGCGTCGTTGAAAAATAAAAAAAAAAAAAAATTGCAACTATGTTTTAAATCAGTACTGTTAAGCACTGGTTTGATGTTATCCCACATATGGTCTTGAAGAATTTCTAATAATTGTTAACTGTTTTGGCTCTCAGCACTATGCGACTTAACTTCTGAGGTCATCAGTCGACTAGAACTTAGAACTAATTAAACCTAACTAACCTAAGGACATCACACACATCCATGCCCGATGCAGGATTCGAACCTGCGACCGTAGCGGTCACGCGGTTCCAGACTGAAGTGCCTAGAACCGCACGGACACCGGCCGGCTGTGTTAACTGTTTTCTGGATTGAGAAAGTTACCATAAAAGTAATAAGATTTACTAATTAACTTCGTTGAGCAAAATTAATGTGGATGGATTAATATAATTCAGCAAAAAAAAAAAAAATAACTGGACTGTATTTAACGTCATAGTGATGAAAGAAAAATCGTAATTCAGTTATTTTCTAGATTAACTTCCTGTTCTCAATTGAGAATGCTGTTTGAAAGGAAATTTCAAGAAACAGAACCAGCTGCGGATGCAGAAAATAACACGACGGGTATATACGTTAGCTAGCACGGCGTCCGTATAGTTCAACGAGGTCCCTTCGTTCCCCACACGCACGGCAGCGTGTGAAGAACACGGCCCTTTACTGATCGTGCTCCGGAATTTGGCGGTGTTTGTCTTCTCGAGTGTCCCCCGGGGCTGTCAGTATGCAGGCAGAGGGTGGATTTGTAGGCGGGTGAGCGAGGGCAAATCTCGGAGACACATGCCGCCATAAATCATCCCCGCCCTCTCATGGTTGTGTGGGGCGTGGTGGGGGGGTGGGGGGAGGGAGCAGAGGGGGCAGGGAGATGAATTTCAAGCGTCGCTACCCCTCGCGTGCAGCCTAACTGCGTCTGCTGCGACAGTGTTTACTTCGTCAGCAAATGAGTATTTTTTGAGATGAACTGACATGTTCAGCATTTCTTATCTATAGTAATAATATTTTAGTGCCCTTCTTCAGATGACTTTACACCTATTTTGCTATAGTATCGTGATAAAATCTTCTCGGGTTGACAGCCGAGTCAGTGCGTTCGCTTGAAGATTGCAAGTAAGAAATTTGCTGAAAAGTTGCTGGAGAACAAAACATTGACTCGACTGTCAAACCCGAGAAGATTTTATCATCGAGATTTGCCGAGAAATCCTGCATTCTCATAAAGCATCATATTCTTCAGCATTATGTTGGTCGCTACTCAGCCGAAGAAAGTATATAAGTTTAATAACGCAAAAAAATACTTTATTGTGCTACGGGGTAACAGAAATAGTGAGAATTTCCATTGTTCGAGATGTCTGAACCGTAGTCTCAAATACACGATGTAAACTGTACAAGCTGCCAAAAAATTCCTTTTAGTACAACGCAAGTAATTGATTTAAAACGTCTAGTAATATTTATGTCCATTTCCTACAGTTGTCCCAAAAAAAAAGTTCATCTGGGGGCAAAGTATTTGTACTATTAGACACTGGACGGTGCATCCGAATTAGACGTGACATGTGGGAAAGTTGTGTACAGTTGAATGGGAGAGTTCATTAAACAGGATCATAACACTACGGAGTACTTGCTCCGCCCCCTCCCCCAACACAGGTGTACTTACGAAACCGATCGGTACGTCTTGTTTACAGCTGTGGGTACTGACATCGAGAGGGTGGGCGCAAACACATAGGCAACTGAGGCCTGCGTGGATAAACCATTGTCATACGCCAATCGTTGACAGCCGTCGAGTTACCTGTGCAGACGTTATTGTTTCTCGGTTAAACGTTAGGATGGAAGGGTGATTTACTATCGCTGAATTATGCGATATTTATTTAATTTATGGCCAGGAAAAAGGTGCTGCGAGGGCAGCTGTACGAATTTATCGAGACCGTTTCCCACAACGAAGACTTCCTACACGATCGACATTGGTTGCTGGTCACCAAAGGTTTTAGTCACCACAATTCTGTACTGTAACTCGATAATTAGGCAATTAATACGTACCGTAGTACAGTAGTTACCTTTACCATTTTACATATAATTCTGTATACGAAACGTGTTGTCTGTTCTGATAGGCTTCCATGTTATTATTAAAGAAATCATGACAGGTTCTTACTTAAGAGAACGTATTTAATTGCATAGATTGAGAGATACCGGTTCTATACTGCCCCGCGCCGAACGCAGAGACCTACAACGCGAAGAACGTACATTAGAAGCTGAGGAACGAATTCTGGACCGAATCCACGTAGATCTTTAGAGTATTAGAAGCTTCGCCCGCCAAGTGGTTGTATCTCTGTCGTTCATCCCACTCTGCGACCTTATCACTCTCAACGCGTACAAGCGTTGAAAGAGCAAGATTTCCCTCCGTGACGAGAATTCGCTGAGTGGTTTTTGTTACAAATGATTTTGTAAGCAGCGTACGCGTCACAAATGAAGTGTGTTTCACTCACGACGGAATAACTACTTTCCATAACATGCACACGTGGAGTGTACGCAATCCGCGCCAAGTAGTAGCAACACATTTTCAGCTCAGCTGTTCCGTAAATACATGGGCGGATGTAATCGATGATTGCCCTGCGGGATTAGCCGAACGGTCAAAGGCGCTGCACTCGTGGACTGTGCGGCTGGTCCCGGTGGAGGTTCGAGTCCTCCCTCGGGCATGGGTGTGTGTGTGTGTTTGTGCTTAGGATAATTTAGGTTAAGTAGTGTGTAAGTTTAGGGACTGATGACCTTAGCAGTTAAGTCCCACAAGATTTCACGCCCAGTTTTGAACATAATTGCATTATTGGGCATTATTTTTTACCTGCACGACTGACTCGTAACAATTACCGAACCTCTCTAGAGGAATCATTGCAACCAACTGTATTAGAAGATTTTTTTGTATGTCATAACATGTGGTTCTTCCACGATGGTGCTGACCCCACATTGATCACAGAGAAAGATGATTTTTGAATAAACGATTTCCAGGAAGATGGATAGAACGTTTTGGTCCACGTCGTTGGCCAGCATTCAGTCCTGATTCAAATCCAGTTGTTTTTACTATTCGGGACATACAAAGGAACTTATTTATGCTCAGCAAATAAACATTGTGGACGAGCTTACGCAGAGAATTTTCGATGTTGCAAGTACCACAAAGGCAAACGTGCCTGTGTCTGAACGAGTGCAACGAAATTGCGTTCGTCATAATGAAGCTTGTGTCGAATCGAATGGTAGGCATTTTGAACCCTTATTTTAGTATTGGTAGAAGAGGAAACAAAGTAATGTGGGTTTCATTTTCGTTAGGGTACTGTTGTACAAAAGGAAAATAGTCTGAATTCAATTTTCTTTGTGATATTGATGTAAAATGACGAAACACTTGATTGTAATTAATGAAAACGGATTACGAGGTAATTCGGTGATTTTGTACTAAGGGAAACACACTTCAAATGATGTTAGCTTTTCTCCGTTATGATAAAGTTGTAAAAGAGAAAACATCTGGTTGTACTTAAGTCATTGTTTATGTAGAACGAATTACGCACTATTGACAACCCAGTGACTGTTTACATCGCTTGTTTCAGTAGCATCTGACCGTCGCCCAAAGTCGTTGTACACAGAATTGCGGCTACTAATAACCCTGGAAATATCTGTCTTTCAGGAACACAAGAATAAAGAACAATTAGACTTCTTTGTCAAGCACATCGAGAGCTACCGGCTGTATAGGCCTAATTTTGGCAACTTACACTGATTACGCCCCACCCTGAGGAATGTTGACAGAATCTGGTGTGAATCCTGAATATCGCAGAGACGATGTTTTCCCATGACTTAGCTACATCAAAAGACGACCTCAGATGGATGAAGAACGGACGTCAATTCGCCTCCGCTGAGCGTTTATGGGCTATCGGCGGTCCTCTACAGGTGAGTTTTCAGGCTCGTCTCATGTGATACGATGTTCCGAAATCTATGTTACTTATAATAGTAAAATAAAGACAATGCAATCTGTAAAATTATTTATGTTAGACGACACGTTACGGTTGCGTGTGTCCCAAAATCATCGGCACCGATGGGGAGGCTACACTTTGTGTAACGCAAACAACTAAACTAAACTCTGCCCGAACAGGTCTCGGAGGGCCCAACGGTACTGACCGACCGCCGTGTCATCCTTTGCCAACAGGCGTCACTGGTGCGGATATGGAGGGACGTGTCGCCAGCACACCGCTCTCCCGGCCGTATGTCAGTTTTCGTGACCAGAGCCGCAACTTCTCAGACAAGTAGCTCCTCAGTTTGGCTCGAAAGGGCTGAGTGCACCCCGCTTGCCAACAGAGCTCGGAAGACCGGATGGTCACCCATCCAAGTGCTAGCCGAGCCGGACAGCGCTTAACTTCGGCGATCTGAAGGGATCCGGTGTTATCACTGCGACAAGGCCGTTGGCAACTCATAGAACACATGGATAAAATAGCACGGGACCAGCGTCGTACTTGCATGTTCCGTACAGCAGAGGTGTCAGGGAGGCGTGGCAGTGACGTCAGTTACTGCTTGGGCACAGCCAATGAGACAACAGCGCACAGACGACATGTTTCGTAGCTTTATCCCGAGACGAAGATTCATTCACCAGCGCACAACTAGGCTATTTCTTTCCAACCCAACGTACACCTCCGACTGTGCTAAAGACTCATCTGACAGCATAACCTTCGTTCGAAGTAAGTAAACAGTGCTGAATTCTGAGTGGGAGGATTCTAGCCGGTCAAATGCGTCCCGATGTAGCCAGAGAAACATTGCCTGTCTTCTCGCCTTTCATTGCTTACGAGAAACTACCAACCAGTTGGTTGTGAGAAACTGTCGCGTTACCAACCTGTGTGCAGTAGAGGAACACTTCCGAGATCTAATCTACAGCCCTGTATACGCGACAAATAGAATATGATTTGTCCTGAAGAAACAATTTCTCACAGTCATCCACAATGGACGGATTTAGTACGAGTTTGGTTTATAAATTCGTTTTGATGTCTCACAGGCATCTTAAGCCTGGTTATCACGTAATTCTGCACTCACATACTTCCCTCCTATCGAAAGAACTATCGCCTCTTTGATTTTACACATGGATGACGGTAACCGATAAAATCCTAAATCGGAATGTGGGACCGAGAGTAGTCTGAATTTTCTAGTTGTGAGAGTACTGAAGGCGATCTATTTTAATTGTTAAAAACTATTCAAAAGCCAAGCTCGCGTAAAATATTTTTTATTCAAGACTGTTGAAACCGGTTGTCTTGAATAAAAAAATAATTTATGCGATCTTACCTTTTGAACAGTCTTTAACAATCGAGACCAGGTAGTTCATTACTGTGGGTCACTGTTCGATAATTAGTACGCCACCGTTCGTAGCCACATTACAGCCTATACTGTGTTCGTCATAAAGATAAAGGTCAAGTAAGCATTACACCAGGTATTCATCCGCGTTTGCTAGAGTCTCATTGGATTTCGTTTCACGTGGAGCGGAAGCCAACCTGTCTCGAGTACAGTCAATTACAATAATAGGGGTACGTGTTATGTTGTTCGTTACTGGGTGCGTTTAGCTTCCACGGCACTGGCAGATAGCTGGTCCAGCTAACTTGCAGTGATGTGAGAAGATGCAATTAAGACGTGAAAAGACACGAGCAGAGAAGCAAATGTAGCTTCGAATGTCATTTAACTCTTAAATAAAATGAAATAATATTCGGTAAAACTCCCGCAATACTACATGCTTCTTAGGGGACCAGACGAAAGCATAACATGCAACACTCCTGAGCTAACATAGTATTGTAATTAAAAAGAAAAGAGTGGTGAAAATTCCTAACATAGGGTAATTTTTCTTCACGAGCTATATATGATTCAAAAGCGTATTGGATGGATTTCGCCGTACAGATAAACATTGAAGCTACTGAAGATACTACTTAGTCAATCATCTGGTAATCCCTGAACTCCTTCCATATCCGAATCCGAGAAATATATTCACAACTGGAACTGTCATCTGTTGTCCACGTTGATAACCAGTTGACCAACAACAGAATCCACGAAGCCATCGAAGCATCCAAATTTTTCTCGTCTCCTTTTATAATGTGCCGTTCCTTACCCCCGCCAGCGTGCGGCAGTGACTTGCGACAAAGCTTTGTGGGTTACTTGCAGTAAGCCTGGCAGCTTAAATGTGTTGTTGTTCCTCGCGAGTAATCCTTTAACTTGGCTCCAGATCAGTTCCGTTGGGTTCGCACTGCAGTGGTATGGTGGCAACTGTGAAACTGCCGCATTTCTGTGGTGAGTTCCGAACCCGCGAAAATTGTTTTCCGTGGTTCTACGACACTTAACACTCTGCCTCATTCGAGACATCTGTGGCTTAAAACAAGGGACAAAGTCCAAATAACGACTATCTAAGTTTTCTTATGCATTATGTAGTTAGTGACAAGAAGACTTTCCACAAGCTGCAACATGGTCGCGAATCGAACACTGATCCACGACGCCAGTCGGGAATGACAGAGAAGAGAAGGCTGCGAGAAGATGTCAGCCAATCGCACGCTGACCGACCTCCCTCCAGGATGACAACGCGACAGCAGCGGCCCCTAGTTCAACACGACGTAAGAGCCGCGCCCGACTAGGGGCAGCCCACTTCGATAGCCGACGCATCGTAGCCTCTATCATTAACAATCTCCACGTAGCATAGATTTGTGTTCGTGTGGTCTGAATAAGACTGTTTATTTTGTATGTCGCCCTTTGGTTGCGACACATGTATTAAAGTACTTGTCTTGTTGTAATAAAACACATTAATACGAGTTTTTTGATTATTTGTCTAGCGAACCGAGTATGCAGGATTCCTAGACACAACACAGGAAGTGTAGAATAACTTCCTTTATTTCCGTCTATGATCACAAAATGCTAAGTCCTCAGACTACCGGTTTCATTCAGCTATCATCTTCAGCCGGCCGGAGTGGCCCTGCGGTTCTAGGCGCTACAGACTGGAACCGAGCGACCGCTCCGGTCGCAGGTTCGAATCCTGCCTCGGGCGTGGATGTGTGTGATGTTCTTAGATTAGTTAGGTTTAATTAGTTCTAAGTTCTAGGGGACTTATGATGACCTCAGAAGTTAAGTCGCATAGTGCTCAGAGCCATTTTTGATCATCTTCAGGTCTGTTTTTTTTTTCTTTAATCCTAATATAATGGAGTCATAGTGGTATTTGTGTTTATCTTTTGACGATACCACTATGGCTCCATTATATTAGGACATGTTTTTGAAACGGATCTGAAGATGGTCATTGCTGGTCGAAACCGGTAGTCTGAGGAGCTAACGTTTTGTGATCATAGACGGTAATAAAGAACTTTAATCTAAAAATAGTTCATTTTCATAAAAATATGGACTGGAAATGAGTTAATTAGCATAAATTTTATAAATTTTATATTTAAATGACGTAGGTATTCCAGACTGAACAAAAAAAAAAGACCAAAGCGAGATCTGAACAAGGGATACATGGTCTTCCCAGATTACTATCCTACAACACTATCGATTCAGCCGAGAATCACGTTTACCAAAATGTCTTAGCTTTAATAATGATAAAGAAAATTTCAAAGTGATTTTTTTTTTCTGTGAACTCCTCAAACACAATGATAACGGCCTCTTACTCGCCATTTTTTGACGGTATTCCGTGCGCGCATTTCACTACAGAGCAGGAAGCAGCGTCGGTCATTTTCACATTATACACTACTGGCCATTAAAATTGCTACACCAACAAGAAATGCAGATGATAAAGGGGTATTCATTGGACAAATATATTATACTAGAACTTACATGTGATGATATTTTCACGCAATTTGGGTGCATAGATCCTGAGAAATCGGTACCCAGAACAACCACCTCTGGCCATGATAACGGCCTTGATTCGCCTGGGCATTGAGTCAAACAGAGCTTGGATGGCGTGTACAGGTACAGCTGCCCATGTAGCTTCAACACGATAGCACAGTTCATCAAGATTAGTGACTGGTGTATTGTGACGAGCCAGTTGCTCGACCACCATTGACCAGACGTTTTCAATTGGTGAGAGATCTGGAGAATGTGCTAGCCAGGGCAGCAGTCGGACATTTTCTGTATCCAGAAAGGCCCTTACAGGATCTGCAACATGCGGTCGTGCATTATCTTGCTGAAATTTAGGGTTTCGCAGGGATCGAATGAAGGGTAGAGCCACGGGTCGTAACACATCTAAAATGTAACGTCCACTGTTCAAAGTGCCGTCAATGCGAACAAGAGGTGGCCGAGACGTGTAACCAATGGCACCCCATACCATCACGCCAGGTCATACGCCAGTATGGACATGACAAATACACGCTTCCAATTTGCGTTCACCTCGATGTTGCCAAACACGGTTATGACCATCGTGATGCTGTAAACAGAACCTGGATTCATCTGAAAAAATGACGTTTTGCCATTCGTGCATCCAGGATCGTCTTTGAGTACACAATCGCAGGCGCTCCTGTCTGTGATGCAGCGTCAAGGATAACCGCAGTCATGGTCTCCGAACTGACAGTCCATGCTGCTGCAAACGTCGTCTAAGTGTTCGTGCAGATGGTTGTTGTCTTGCAAACGTCCCCATCTGTTGACTCAGGCATCGAGATGTGGCTGCACGATCCGTTACAGCCATGCCTGTCACCTCGACTGCTAGTGATACGAGGCCGTTGGGATCCAGCACGGCGTTCCGTATTACCCTCCTGAACCCACCGATTCCATGTTCTGCTAACACTCATTGGATCTCGAACAAAGCGAGCAGCAATGTCTCGATACGCTAAACTGCAATCGCGATAGTCTACAATCCGACCTTTATCAAAGTCGGAAACGTGATGGTACGCATTTCTCCTCCTCACACGAGTCATCACAACAACGTTTCATCAGCCAACGCCGGTCAACTGCTGTCTGTGTATGAGAAATCGGTTGGAAACTTTCCTCATGTCGGCACTTTGTAGGTTTCGCCACCGCCACCAACCTTGTGTGAATGCTCCGAATAGCTAATCATTTGCATATCACAGTATCTTCCTCCTGTCGGTTAAATTTCGCGTCTGTAGGACGTCATCTTCGTGGTGTAGCAATTTTAATGGCCAGTAGTGTATGCTAATAGCGGGAGAATCAGAGCACAACATTACAGAGACTGCAACTATACACCTGTTCGCCGCTCGCACGCGCCGCAGGCAGCGCCGGCTCTGGCCGCCAGCCAGTCCGCTGCTGGCGCCATAACAAATTGTTTTCCCACCGCCCTCCATCTCCGCACCAATATTCTGCTGCCGTCGTGCCCCGCTTCCCCACACCCACACCCACTCCCACCCTCCCCTCCCCTCTTTCTTCCTCACAACCTGTATCTTTCCTCCTCCATCGACAGCCCCAGAAGTTACTCCGCTCTTTGCAGGGAGGGCTCCTGGCGGAAGAGACGGTTATACGAGGTGACTTTTTTTCCAGGACATGCGTGCTTTCTTCTGCAGTCCCGTTTACCTTTCGGAAAGCGTCTGGTGCAGTTCGGGCTAGGTGATTCGTAAACAAACTCGCTACCGTAAAGTGCTTTGTTTGACACTACTACAAAATTTCGAGAAAAAACTTATTTTAGGTTCTTTCCGAATGAATAGAGAAAAGTGATGAGGTGCTTATACAATTTAATTTCATTTCATTCCGCATACTATGGGATGTTGCTTGTATGCTATGAAGTCTTTATTCTGGTTTGGGACTTGTGTTCAAGGTTTGGCTGTAAGTTCTTTTCTAACTTTGATCTGCTCATTAAGTTGAACTATACACTGTTGCTTTAACGAAACATCTCCTTTAACCAAAGTTTTTTAACTGTTACATATAGCAAATATTGGTCAGACCTGTCAGAAATATTCAGGAAAAGTAATGATCGGTTAAAAATAAATTTCCTGTCACAGAATATAAGTAACTACAGAACTTGTCAATGTGGGGATATTAAACATAAATTTCGCGTTTAGTAACCTCGGCCAGTTGTATTTTGGATACACTATCAGTGATAGCAGGTTTTCATCTTACTCTCACTTCTGTGTTAGTATTAAATAGTTACATTGTCATGCATAGGACATGCCGTAATTGCTGTATAACGAATAAAAAACCAAATGCTACAGAGTAATAGATTAAATTATTTTTTTTTTTGTCATCAATCTCTTCACTGATGCGGTTCGCGCCGGCCGGGGTGGCCGAGCGGTTCTAGGCGCGACCGCTACGGTCGCAGGTTCGAATCCTGCCTCGGGCATGGGTGTGTGTGATGTGCTTAGGTTAGTTAGGATTAAGTAGTTCTAAGGCCGCCCCCGGTAGCTGAGTGGTCAGCGCGACAGACTGTCAATCCAAAGGGCCCGGGTTCAATTCCCGTCTGGGTCGGAGATTTTCTGCGCTCAGGGACTGGGTGTTGTGTTGTCCTCTCAAATCGAAAGACTTGCACCCGACGGGAGGCCCTCGTCACACGACATTTCATTTAAGTAGTTCTAAGTTCTAGGGGACTGATGACTTTAGAAGTTAGGTCCCATAGTGCCCACAGTTGCCTCTAGTACCACATCAGTCATTTCCTGACGTCTTAACGCATGTCCTACCGTCAAGTCCTGTCTTCTTGTCCTCTCTGATTCAGCAAAGAACCTCCTCATTCCTTACCTTATCAGTCCACCTAATTTTCAACATTCGTCTGTGGTACCACATCTCAAATGCTTCGATTCTCGTCTGTTCCGGATTTCCCATAGTCCATATCTCACTGCCATACAATCTTGTGCTCGAAACGTACATTCTCAGAAACTTTTTCCTAATGTCAAGTACTATGTTCAATACTAGTAGACTTCTCTTGGCCAGGAATGCACTTCTTAGCGGTATAAAATCAGGCAATGAAGGAAAAAAAAGACTCAGAATCGGACTCGAGTATTCTAATACAAAACTCAGCACACTGCACGAACTCGCTAGCACTGCAACACACTACTGGAGATACTAGTGGGACACGTCATTACAGTCTTCCTGATTTGGCTTTCTCTAAAGTTCATTTTCGTCAGCAAATATGCACGGGACGAAATTTTGCACTGTTAGTATCCAAGAAATCGGGCCAAGGCACCCGGGTACATGAACATTGATTGACCCTGTATACAGGTTACTCTAAGGAATAACAATAAAGTGTGTTTTTATACGGCTTGTTTCAAAACGAAATGTATGAAAAACCGGGTGACTTAGTTAGGTGCTGTGCCTAGAATAAAGGCAAACGTAATAAACAAGTAATACGCCTACAACAGGGCCAGCCACGACGTGCCGAACTTCACGCGTGCGGGCCAAGACCCCGGCCTGCTGCGGCTATGGTCGGTCGCGACGTTTCATCTGAGTATTGCCGTGTGCTATTTTTCGGTCGGTACAACTCGCTTAAAAAAATGGCTCTTAACAGTATGGGTCTTAACATCTATGGTCATCAGTCCCCTAGAACCTAGAACTACTTAAACCTAACGAACCTAAGGACATCACACAACACCCAGCCATCACGAGGCAGAGAAAATCCCTGACCCCGCCGGGAATTGAACCCGGAACCCGGGCGTGGGAAGCGAGAACGCTACCGCACGACCACGAGCTGCGGGCCAACTCTCTTCAGTTTGGCATAATCGCCACCGCGCTGTTTACCCTTAGGTTCACAGGTCCAGTGGCACTATGCACAAAAAGAGGCAGCTAGCGATCTGTCGTCACAAATCTGTAAAAATTAATGGCTATGACAGAAGACAGGGATGAAAATTCTCAATATACAGGGTGTTCGAAAGTTCCCGTTACAAATTTCTAGGACTCGAAGAGGGAAACGTCATCCAACAATGCTGTAGAGCGTCAAAGTCATAGGCACCGGCGCCTGTAAATGTTGTTGTTGTTGTTGTTGTTGTTGTTGTTGTGCTCTTCAGTCCTGAGACTGGTTTGATGCAGCTCTCCATGCCACTCTATCCTGCGCAAGCTTCTTCATCTCCCAGTACCTACTGTAACCTACGTCCTTCTGGATCTGCATAGTGTATTCATCTCTTGGTCTCCCGCTACGATTTTTACCCTCCACGTTGCCATCCAATACTAAATTGGTGATCCCTCGATGTCTCAGAACATGTCCTACCAACTGAACCCTTCTTCTGGTCAAGTTGTGCCACAAGCTCCTCTTCTTCCCAATTCTACTCAATACCTCCTCATTAGTTATGTGATCTACCCATCTAAACTCTCTCTGGCACCATATTTCGAAAGCTTCTATTCTCTTCTTGTCTAAACTATTTATCGTCCACGTTTCACTTCCATACATGGCTACACTCCATACAAATATTTTCAGAAACGACTTCCTGACATTTAAATCTATAATCAATGTTAACAAATTTTTCTTCTTCAGAAGCGCTTTCCTTGCCAGTGCCAGTCTACATTTTATGTCCTCTCTACTTCGACCATCATCAGTTATTTTGCTCCCCAAATAGCAAAACTCCTTTACTACTTTAAGCGTCTCATTTCCTAATCTAACTCCCTCAGTATCACCCGACTTAATTCCACTACATTCCATTATCCTCGTTTTGCTTTTGTTGATGTTCATCTTATACCCTCCTTTCAAGACACTGTCCATTCCGTTCAACTGCTCTTCCAAGTCCTTTGCTGTCTCTTGACAATTACAATGTCATCGGCGAACCTCAAAAGTTTTTATTTCTTCTCCATGGATTTTAATACCTACTCCGAATTTTCCTTTTGTTTCCTTTATTGCTTGCTCAATATATAGATTGAACACCATCGGGGATAGGCTACAACCCTGACTCACTCCCTTCCCAACCACTGCTTCCCTTTCATACCCCTCGACTCTTATAACTGCCATCTGTTTTCTGTACAAATTGTAAATAACCTTTCGCTTTCTGTATTTTACCCCTGCCACCTTCAGAATTTGAAAGAGAGTATTCCAATCAACATTGTCAAAAGCTTTCTCTAAGTCTACAAATGCTAGAAACGTAGGTTTGCCTTTCCTTAATCTTTCTTCTAAGATAAGTCGTGGGGTCAGTATTGCCTCACGTGTTCCAACATTTCTACGGAATCCAAACTGATCTTCCCCGAGGTCGGCTTCTATCAGTTTTTCCATTCGTCTGTAAAGAATTCGTGTTAGTATTTTGCAGCTGTGACTTATTAAACTGATAGTTCGATTATTTTCATATCTGTCAACACCTGCTTTCTTTGGGATTGGGATTATTATATTCTTCTTGAAGTCTGAGGGTATTTCGCCTGTCGCATACATCTTGCTCACCAGCTGGTAGAGTTTTGTCAGGTCTGGCTCTCCCAAGGCTTTCAGTAGTTCTAATGGAATGTTGTCTACTCCGGGCGCCTTGTTTCGACTCAGGTCTTTCAGTGCTCTGTCAAACTCTTCACGCAATATCGTATCTGCCATTTCATCTTCATCTACATCCTCTTCCATTTCCATAATATTGTCCTCAAGTACATCGCACTTGTATAAACCCTCTATATACTCCTTCCGCCTTTCGGCTTTCCCTTCTTTGCTTAGAAATGGGTTTCCATCAAAGCTCTTGATATTCATACAAGTGGTTCTCCTGTCTCCAAAGGTCTCTTTAATTTTCCTGTAGGCTGTATCTATCTTACCCCTAGTGAGATAAGCCTCTACATTCTTACATTTGTCGTCCAGCCGTCAATGCTTAGTCATTTTGCACTTCCTGTCGATCTCATTTTTGAGACGTTTGTATTCCTTTTTGCCTGCTTCATTTACTGCATTTTATATTTTCTGTTTTCATCAGTTAAATTCAATATTTCTTCTGTCACCCAAGGATTTCTATTAGCTGTCGTCTTTTTACCTATTTGATCCTCTGCTGGCTTCACTATTTCATCCCTCAAAGCTACCCATTCTTCTTCTACTGTATTTCTTTCCCCAATTCCTGTCAATTGTTCCCTTATGCTCTCCCTGAAACTCTGTACAGCCTCTGGTTCTTTCAGTTTATCCAGGTCCCATCTCCTTAAATTCCCACCTTTTTGCAGTTTCTTCAATTTTAATCTACAGTTCATAACCAATAGATTGTGGTCAGAGACCACATCTGCCCCTGGAAATGTATTACAATTTAACACCTGGTTCCTAAATCTCTGTCTTACCATTATATAATCTATCTGATACCTTTTAGCATCTCCAGGGTTCTTCCATGTATACAACCTTCTTTCATGATTCTTAAACCAACTGTTAGCTATGATTAAGTTATGCTCTGCGCAAAATTCTATAAGGCGGCTTCCTCTTGCATTACGTAAATGTAGGCCTGTGTAATACACAGTGTGATTCCGTCATAATGGTACAAACTTCCTAGGATAACGGAGGTTGATAAATTCACCAGCCTGAGGTGAGGGTCCCTGATTCAGAAACGAACGAGTCGAAAGTTACAAGCGAAAACCGTTCTGATACCTCTGGCAGTGGAATTCATGTATCAGTTCTGTTGTTACTGAGAATGTAGGGCAGTTAACTTTTACAGGTGGTAGTATGGACCAAACCAAGATACGAAGTCTAGTAGGCACTTCAGAGCCCATGTTTACTGGTAGTTTTTTCCTTGTTTTGGTTCATATACCACTGCACCGGTACATGTATTCCAGTGCCAGAGGTATCAGAACCACTTTCGCTTGTAACTTTCGACACGTTCGCTTCTGAGCCAGGGACCCTTGCCTCAAACTGATACATTTATCAATCTCCATCATCCCATAAATATTGCACCATCATCCAGGAATCACCCTGTATGTACATAAATTTACAGGCGCCGGCGCCTATAAATTCGACAGTCTGTAGCACAGATGGACGACGTTACCGGACCGCCTATTCAAAATGTTATGTACTCCCGTTTTCTAGACCTACAAGTTTGTAACGTAAATTTCCGGACACTCTGTAGATATTGTACAGTCGCATAAGCAACGGGGACTGCCAATTTGCTATGAATATATAATACAATACCATGTAGACTCCGCCCCGATAGCTGATTGGTCAGCGTGACGGATTGCCGTCCTACGAGCCCGGGTTCGATTCCCCGCGGGGTTGGGGATTTTCTCCGCTCAGGGACTGGGTATTGTGTTTCCTTCATTATCGTTTCATCCCCATCCAGCGCGCAGGTCGCACAATGTGGCGTCGAATGTAATGAGACCAGCACCAAGGCGGCCGGACCTGCCCCGTAAGGGGCCTCCCAGCCAATGACGCCAGACGCTCGTTTCCATTTTTACCATGTAGAAAGAGTTTAAAGATTAAGTTCACAATGAAAGAGCAAAAACTTAACAGTGATTGATAGGCGGGATTCATTGTTTTGTCCATCAAGAATCGCTTTGTGGTTAATTACCAGGCATGCATCACGCGAAGAAATTGATAGTATTAATAGTAAAATTCCTGAAGTCGCACGCACCGTTCCACTCATGTTGAAACAGTTTTCAGTGAAGCTGCATGAAGAGTGTGGAGATTTTATATATCACTGCAAAGTATGGCTCTGAGCACTATGGGACTTTACTTCTAAGGTGATCGGTACCCTAGAACTTAGAACTACTTAAACCTAACTAACCTAAGGACATCACACACATTCATACCTGAGGCAGGATTCGAACCTGCGACCGTAGCGGTCGCGCGGTTCCAGACTGTAGCGCCTAGAACCGCTTGGCCACCCCGGCCGGCTGCAAAGTATGTTGGTTAAATGAGGGGCAATGCCTGGAATGAGTTTTCGGTTTAAAACTCGCTGTAGTTGAATTTATGGAGGATAAAAGAGTGCAGGAACGTAGATCGGAACATCCGCCATGGATTTCTGAACTTAATTTTAAGTGGTCTTCTCTGCACACTGCCCCAAGTGAGACATTGCAAAGTAACTTCTTTCCGATTTGATGGGGATGTATTTAATAATAAAATCGCGTTATAGCTGGGAGATATTCTGACACACACACACACACACACACACACACACACACACACACACACACACAGTCGAGTTGCCTAAGCTCAGTGGTGTTAAGACAAAGCGAGGTTTGAAAAATTCATTGTGGTCATGAAACAATTACAAGGATAGTTTCCTAAACGTTTTGACGACACTGCCACTCAATCTTCAATCTGATTTCGAGACCGATAGCCATTTCAGATGATTGGTTGGTTGATGTGGGAGAGGGGACCAAACAGCGAGGTCATCGGTCCCAGTTTCAGTTGAAAGCGCCCCTGTGTATACGTAGATGCTATTAATGGATCAGTAAGGTCATTTACGTTTAAAAGACGAATCCCTTTGACACTAAAACTGTCCAGGATATGTACATTGCTTTCCTCAGGTAGAGTTTCCACGTCTTCATCGTGAAGCTTCAGGAGTGCTGCAATATTTTCACCAACATGTGTCTGAGGAAGACTTTTTTTTAATTATGAAACTAATTGAATCACGATTATGTGGCAAAATGATTGCGAAAATCTGTGAAATTATCTTCGTCCGTCCGTATGGCGGCAGTGTGGTTGAAATGGCTCTGAGCACTATGGGACTTAACATCTGAGGTCATCAGTCCCCTAGAACTTAGAACTACTTAAACCGAACTAACCTAAGGACATCACACACATGCATGCCCGAGGCAGGATGCGAACCTGCGACCGTAGCAGTCGCGCGGTTCCGGACTGAGGCGCCTAGAACCACTCGGCCACCGCGGCCGGCTCCACTTCCTCGCACTGTGACAGCGTGGCTTGGTGGTGGGGCAATTGTGCCGGCGTGGTTTAGCGGTATGGGTCCGCTCGTCTACACGAAGGGCCAGGTAGTGTTTAATACGTGGAACTATCCAAGAACAGAGTCGTATGTGGAATGTGGGCATGCCTTCATTCAAAAATTTCCGATTGTATGTGTTCTCAATAATTAGACGTTACCACACAAGACAATGTACGCGCGAGTCGCAGATTTACTGATGCGAGGCGTGTACCGTTTTGAAATTTAAAAAAAGACGTGCTAAGATATCTCAATTTTATTTTTACATGTAAGCCTGTTCCTTAATCTACGCACTGACGCCATTACAGTCTGATTCTTCCTTGTTTATGTTGTGTACTGAGTGTTTAAAGATGCCTCCGATAATCGTGAGTCGCCGGCCGAAGTGGCCGTGCGGTTAAAGGCGCTGCAGTCTGGAACCGCAAGACCGCTACGGTCGCAGGTTCGAATCCTGCCTCGGGCATGGATGTTTGTGATGTCCTTAGGTTAGTTAGGTTTCACTAGTTCTAAGTTCTAGGGGACTAATGACCTCAGCAGTTGAGTCCCATAGTGCTCAGAGCCATTTGAACCATTTGATCATCGTGAGTCCCGCTGACTGTGAAGTACGGGCTGTTATAAGATTTCTTAGTGCTAAAGGCCTAAAAGCGATCGATATTCATCGGGAGATCTGTGCAGTTTACGGAGAATACATTATAAGTGATGGAATGGTAAGAAAGTGGGTGAGAGCTTTTAAAGATGGCCGCACAAATGTGCACGATGAACAACGGAGTGGGCGGCCTTCGGTCGTTAATTAAAGTTTGATGCAGGACGTGGACAGTAATGTGAGAGAAAACGGACGCATTACGATTTCCTCCTTGCAGGATGACTTTCACAATGTTTCTCGTAGTGTTTTTTATGGCATTCAGACCGAGCACTTGAATTGCCGAAAATTGTGCGCACGTTGGGCACCGAAAATGTTGACGGATGTGCACAAAACCAAACGTTTAGACAGTGCATTGACTTTCCTTGAGCGGTACCACACCGACGGTGATGATTTCTTAAGCCGAATTGTTACGGGCGATGAAACATGAGTGGCCTACGTCACACCAGAGTCAAAGCAACAGTCCATGGAAGTTGAGCAAGTGCATCGTTTTGCTGCAAGACAATGCTCGTCCGCATGTGGCGAATCAGACCAATGATCTCATTATATCTTTTCGATGGGAAACTCTAGATCATCCTCAGTACAGACCCGATCTTGCGCCCAGTGACTACCATCTGAAAAAAACTTGAAGAAACACCTGGGCGATCAGCGTCTTCAAGACGATGACGAAGTCAAAACAGTGGTGATGCAGTGGTTAACAAGTCAGGCAGCAGACTTCTATGAGGAGGGTATTCAAAAACTGGTACAAAGTTATGACAAGTGCCTCAATATAGACGGAAATTATGTAGAAAAGTAGATTAAGGTACAGGCTTTCACGAAAAAATAAAATTATTGTGATGTCTTAGCACGTCTTTTTTAAATTTCAAAATGGTACTTACTTAAAAAACACGCCTCGTAAATCCACAAGGCGTTTCACGAATCAACTTTAACAATGAAGTTAATTTTTCAGTACGTTCATTATGTGAGTCTTTTTACCCCATCATCGGAGTGTAACTGTAGAACAGTGTCGTGTTGTCTTACGTACGTGTGTGAGTGAAATTGCGGTTTCAACGACATCGTCCATCGCGCCCGGGGGCGCCACTTAACAGATACACAGGAGACGACAAAGTTAAACCTCCCACCAGCGCGCCGCTGGGCGAGGTCGCTCTTTCATCTCTTGCTTTGTCCGATGGGTGGCACCACGCATGCACGCCACCAGAGAACGCTGAATCCAGATGACCTTACTGCCTGGGACTCTGATGGACCGGCGCGGCTTTTTAAGCAGTCGCACACGGAGCTTTCCATCCCCAGATTTAGTGAATTCAGAATTGTTAAGGCTTTCGTGGCCACTTGTTGACAAACTGCCTATTGGCTTCTGTCTCGGGTTCTTCGGCCATCTGATGACTTTACTGACGTTTCGCCAGCACGAGTGGCTGGCACTGTCAAAGCTTCACCCTCCATTGCCGGTGGTGAATCGGAGCAGAGCTCGCGGCCGCAGACTATATGTACCTGGCGCGCCAACGTCCGAGGGCTTCTCCACGGTCATTTCTGGTGCGGTTCGCCTCATGCTACCTGCGACGGTCGATCGCTGCAGTGCGAGAAACCAGGATCCGTTTACCTTAAGGCTTTCCTCTTACTTGTTGAAGCTATTCCCGTCAATCTGGGAATATACGGCAGAAATGTCGGGTACGGCCTTCCTGCCATACATTCCCAAAGTGATGGACAGAATCGGCCGTATACTGCGCAAACACGACGTAAGGACGATTTACAAACGGACAAGAAAGATAAATGAGTGTCTTAGATCGGAAAAAGGAGAAAAGGGATCCACTTGCAATGTCGGCAATAAGCCGCATACCATGCGCATGCGGAAAAGTTTATGTCGGAATGAATGGACGATCGAACAACACCAGGATCAAAGAACATATGCGATATTTCAAGTTGGGGCAGCTGGAGAAATCGGCCGTGGCAGAGCACGCATTGAATGAGACCGACCACGTAATAAAATTCGGCGACACGGAAATTCTGGCTGTAGAGAAGCACTATCAAACCCGCTTGTTTAGAGAAGCTGTAGAAATACAAAAACACGAGAATAGCTTCAACAAGAAAGAGGAAAGCCTTTAGGTAAACGGATCCTTCTTTCCCGTAGTGCAGAGAAAGACCGTCGCAGGTAGCAAGAGGAGAACCGCACCGGAAATGACCGCGGAGAAGCCTTCGCACTTTGGCGCGCCAGGTACATATAGTCTGCGGCCGCGAGCTCGGCTCCAGTTCACCACCGGCAAAGGAGGGTGAAGCTTTGACAATGCCAGCCACTCGTGCTGGCGGAACGTCAGTAAAATCATCAGATGAACGTCGGCCGAAGAACCCGAGACAGAAGCCAATAGGCAGTTTGTTATTTAGTGAATTTACATGTTTCGCAAGACTAGTACGGAAGATTGCAGCGAGGACAATAGATCGACGTTTTACTAAACTTTACTACGTGTTAATGTGGTATCAGAGTGTAACAGGATTCAAGGCTATTTGTTTCTACAAACATCATCACTCCCATCGTATGTAACTCAGCACGACAGAAGAACCTACAACACTTCCAAGTTACATATGCGTATCTCATTGATTGTGTGTGCATTTTTTAAACAAACTTATTAATATATTATGCTTCGTAGATTGATCGAATTTATTGGCCTCCTTAACTACCGATGCATCAGGCACTGTCATCTGAATTTATTTAATTCATTGCCTGGTAGGTCGACAATGTCATTACTATTGGTAGGAAACAGCTAATAAACTTTCTTTCGGGACGTGGAGTTACCTCACGTCTCTTGGGAATCAAATATGGTGTCAGACTTCGCCTACACTTCTGAATCTTAGTGTTGACAGTATTATACATACACAAGGTGATTCGGCTGCCTCTACTGCCTCTACTGCGGGTTTTACACATCCCACAACGCCTTCAAACACCGTTCGCAAGTATGTCATATTCTATTGCTCACTCTGCACAAACTGTTAGTCCTATAAAAAAGATTTCCTTCTGGGATACGCTTTCGCTAGAGACAGTAGTTTTAGAATTATTCAAGAAAAACTTACAAAAGTGACCTCGAAAACTATGGCCTCCAGCGTATTCCAGTAAAAAATTTAACACCATTAAATTTCCTAAAAAAACGACCTGTTAATTTTTTTTCTGTAGGACTAATAACTTGCACTTATCGAGGAAGAGAATGTGAAAATCTCGAACGTGGTTTTTGAACCCGTTGCAGATTGCATAAAACCTGTGGCTAGGCGTAGCTGAATTACCTTTTATATCCATTGCAATGCAACATAATTGAGTAATTCTGTCCTGTGTTCTTTATATTAATAATGGTGCGCAACAGGCGCCTTCTATAAGATAATGCCGCGTTGACAGACATGACTGAATAATGGTCTAACAACTTTTTGCATTTTACCTGATAATGGCACAAAAGCCGAAATCGGGATAGTACAAAAGACAAATGTAATACTACACAGTCAGTTGGTCGTTTACTCTTTTAAAAAGTTTCCTAAATTCTGCTATTACATCAGGTGTGCGTGCAGGGGAAACGTTTTGTAGCCACTGGCTGCTCTTAATTAGGCGGAAAAGGTGTCGGCCAGACTAAGTCATGCATAACGAAGTGACATTTGTAGTCAAGGCATGTGAAAACTAGAGTTCATAAGAATTTTGTATTTTAAACTGATCGTGAATTCAGTGACAAAGATGAATTATTTGTTTCCGGCTTTTCATATGCATTATTTATTTCTCTTGCTTGGCGCAAGAACAAGACTTAATATACAGTCACACACGTGGTAAAAAAAATGTCGCAGTACAGAGCGTTGTACGTTTGCCGGTTGTTCTACCGAAAAATTGGCTTCGTTGCTCATGAGTATGGCTGGTGACTCCTGAGTGGGCTGTTACTCTTACTGATGTTTAGGTTTACTGTTCCGCTGCTATAGAAATTACTTTAAGCGTTGTTGTTTGTCGTTCCACTTTCTTTCCTGATAAAAAGCGGTACTGCATTGTCTCTCCAATCTGATACCCAACGTAACGTGTGTTAGAGCGAAACTGCTGCGGAACACGCGATGTGTTCTTTTACTGGTGTCGTAAAATGAATTGTGTCTCGTTTGCGATACTCCGTAAGGCCCGTTCTCCTAACAGTTCCCTTTACAACATAATATACTGCCTACAAGACCGTGTTGCGAGAGACATAAAGATTAAAAACGAAGGGCTTTTACTAGGACACAGTCGCAAGGGGTACGCACGTAACTCGAAGCATAGGTTACGATTTGCTTCCTTTTGTCTCGATGTCTATAAAAATCCCTTTACGGCGACTGAGAGATAAAGTCTTGAAGAAAGGTTCTATACGTCATGATCCAGATTTCAGTTGGCGTCGGCTCTCAGCATCCACCATGTATTCAATTACTTAGGACACATGAACGATGCTTGCAGTTCCTGAAATAAGCTGTTCTGATAGCCACTATGTTTAGAAAAGTTCCATTGAAGTATTCCGCTCATAATTGCAGACGAAATGGATTAGTTCCTTTACAGCTGTCTCGCAGGTTAATGCTGATGCCTGATTACAAATACAAGGGGTATTTGGAAAGAAAGTCCTGATCGGCCGCAGAATGGAAACCATAGCGGAAATAAAAAATGTTATATTTGAAAGAGTTTGCTACACCTGCCAGCTACTTCTCTAGATAGTCGCCGCTCCTACTTTGACATTTATCGTAGCGTTGTATCAACTTTCCAATACCCTCGTCATAGAAGGCAGCCGCCTGTGCTTTCCGCCAATTCTCTACGCTGGTCTACAGCTCGTTGCCTGGGCCAAAATATTGTCTTCATAGCCAGCTGATCATCTGAGCAGAGCTAAAACTCAGAGGGCACCAATTAGGGTCTGGATTGTGAGTGATCGAAAACTACCCGTCGGAAACGGTGCGGGAGCATCTTCATGGCCCCAGCAGAATGCGGCTGAAAATTGTCTTTAAGAAAGAAACGCTTAACAGGTACGTTACGTGGGCTGCATAGCTTCAGGCGAAATTTCTCACCAGGCCCTCCTGCTATTTTCTAGGCGTCTTTACATGCTCACTGTGCGCTCAGAACTGAAAAGAGCGTCGTGATGCGGTGGACGGACGCACTATAGACACTGCCCAACACATCTGTGCAAAGTTTCATTGGATTATCGCAGTGGTGTCCGTATCACGACCGTTCGGAACTTACTTTCCGAATATCTCTCGTAGTTTCGAATGTAATAATGGAATCAAGGAAAAAATAGTTCAGTGTGTAGCTTTACACCTCTGTTGGTATTGTTGTGGCCTGTAAAAGGTCCGAAAAACGATGGCTTTACTAAATTCCTAAAGACACGTTACCGACGCGTTACCTTGTGATCATACCAGTGTTGGAAATTTAATAGAGGCAACTATTTATTTACAGCTCGTCCAAAATAGATACGTGTTTCAAAATTTTACTGACCTTCAAAGTAGTCACCAGCATTGTGTATAATACGTTGCCAGGGATGCGGAAGTCGTAGGATACTCTTAGCAGTGCCAGTTGTGTTGACAGTTCGAGCGGCGCGGTCTATTGCCCGACGAATTTGTAGCAGTTCTGAAGTGAATGCCGTGAAGTGTTTCCTTCAGTTTAGAAATCGAGTTGAACTCATGAGGGCTTAAGTCATGGGAGTGCAGTAGGTGCTATAGGACATAGCAGCCCCTCAGTCAGACAAATCAGTATGTGGCGTCCGTTGGCGATTCGTTAAGTCATATACAAAGGAAATTACATATATATTTCATATATTTTTTTTAATTTATCAGCATGCTTCTTTCTCTCAAGGATATTGTCTTTCCTTATCACTTTTACTTACGTGCGTAAGTAAATATGAGACGGGTTCTTGAAGGGCCTCAGTTATTAATGTACCAACTTTAGATTTTGAACGTGATGACTAAAATACAGTTGCCGTTAACGGAATTGAATGTAATTTTGTTAATTTCTGCTTATTGATTGCAAAGCAAGGCTCGAGAGAATTTCGATTGTTGCCGTGGAGCGGCCAAGATAAAACTTACTGAACTCATGGAATATGTATAGTTTAAAAACAGGAACTTTAACGTAAATTAATTATCTGTTGCAATTTCTTATAACGAAATCTCTCGCATTTACAGTTACTGTTAACACTGAAAAATAAATTAATACTTTGGCGCGTAATGGCCGACCAGAGGCTGCATCGGAAGATGAGCTTCTCGCAGCGCAAATTACTGAAAAAATGCTTATTAAAAATAATTAGCCACTGCGAGCATTTGAGGTGACAACTATTACAAAGAAATTCATTTTGTAATAATAATAAGTTTATTTTAGCAATAAATACTAATAACTTACATAATATATGTGTAGCCGCTCAATGGGTGCCTTCCGTATAGCGAAACAAAACAGTGTATCTACCACAAAATACGTCCTTCCTTCTCGGCCGTACAATCGCGTCTCTTTTGATCCTTTTTTATTTTCATAGACATTAAATAAAGATGCTACTCTTTAATTATCGCTGCATATCAATTGTTTCAAGAACATTAACTCTATCTTTGACACTAATTATATTCATAAAATACTTAATTACGGTTTACAACCTATAAAAATGTCAATATTTATGTGACGTACCGCCACAAGTAACAGCTTGCACTGTACGTGCTTGAGCATTGTCCTGCAAAATGATGGTCAGGTTGTGTGTCATGGAGAGGGTTACTGTTGAAGTCCGAGAGCGCACGTTCCAAAAAGAGTTGAAAATATATTAATTGCTGTCACGTATGTTTCGCGAAACCACCACGACGATAACATGAGAGAAATTGGAGGAGATACGGAGGATTAGCGACTGGCGTTCTTCCCATACATCGATCGCGATCGGGACGTCGAATGTGAGAAATGGTAGTGTAGTGTAGCGGCGGGGCGGTTTGTAGACTACAGAGCCGACAGAGCTTCCGGAAGTGTGCCAGCTTTCGCCTGCCCTGGTGACCCGAGAGGCGCTCAGCGCAACCGGCTCTGTGTCTGCGACGCGCCGGGACTCCGTGTGCTGTGCTCCGGCTGAACAACTGGGGCGACTTCGGCGCGTCTGCAGTGATGGTAAACAGCCGCTTGCGAAAGCGGGCACTGTGGAGCAGTCGAGGCAGCTTCGAACTCATCTGCTTTGAAAGGCAGTTTTGGTCCTCCCTACGCCGAGATGGACACTGCGCCTGTCAGCTGGGCAACGAGATACTGGCGGGCAGAACGACTGATGTGGTCAACATTTCATTAGGGGCCAGCATTGACCGCTGCTGGCAGAGGGCGACGGCTTCACATGTGGAACTCCTACCGAGGTCGTCCCATAACGTTTAGTGTCGGAGACACATGTTACATTACAGCGGAGTTTAAACAAATATAGGGCGAAACATCGCTCTGCCCTTTCTGGAGCTATCTACACTTACAGTCAATAAAAAAGAGTGGCTACTTCCATTCATTTCGCAGGGTATGCAAAATAATACAAGCCAGAAAAGTATCTGTATTAATAATGAAACTGCAAAACTATCCAGTATGTCTGTCTGTTTGAACACGCTAATCTCGAAAACTACTAGACGAATTTTCATGGGGTTTTGACAGTTAACTTGAGCTTAGCTTGGGGCAGTAAACAGGCTTTATTTTATAAAAACCGAAACACGAAAAAAATATCGTTTTATAAAGTCTCATCTAAAATAGTCTGCTCAGCTTAGCAGTTCGGATGTTCACTTGCCGTAGTACGCCAAAGAACCATTAGCTATTTCTGTTAGTTTTGTAGTACACCAGAGAAACAATAGATGGCAGTGCTAGCTTTATAACTCAGTTACAGATGTATTTTTGGAATTATTCATTTGTTTGGCCATAGTGTCCGTAGTTGCTTCATAATTCGTGAGCTATTTTTGTTCTGTCGTTGCAACTACAAATCTCCGGATTTTTTTCACCAGATGCGTTTCGATTTACTGAGGTAAAGCACCATCAGTGGTGGTGATTTTCGGTTCATTTCTCGCTTACGTCGGGAACTGGCGTCTGGTAGCACATCGTCGTATTTCTGCGATAGACACTGATAATTTTTGTCCAATTTTTAGTTGTTTTGCAGCACTATGCATTTCTTATGTTGTTCACAACACTTTTATACACATCACTGTAGGCCGGCCGGAGTAGCCGTGCGGTTCTAGGCGTTACCGTATGGCTCCGAGCGACCGCTACGGTCGCAGGTTCGAATCCTTCCTCGGGCATGGATGCGTGTGATGTCCTTAGGTTAGTTAGGTTTAATTAATTCTAAGTTATAGGCGACTGATGACCTCAGAAGTTAAGTCGCATAGTGCCGAGAGCCATTTGAACCGCACCACTGTATTGTTTGTTTTCGTCCTTCAAGTATGTGTTGTGGTTTGTGTTTTGTACGACACAATTTCCGAGCATTTCTCTAGGAGAGAAAGACCAGCGCTCTAGCAAAAATACTTTAAAAATGGATTAAAAACAGTCTTTAGCGCAATAAAATATTTATGTGCAATAGTAACCATTTCCGGTTAGTGTGACCATCTTCAGACCATTTATACCGTGATGTGAGGCGTTGGCGGTGAACTGAGGAGGTGTAACACCACAAACTACTTTCGTGAAGCCACGACATCTGCTCCTTTCACTGCCAACGCCTCACATCATGGTATAAATGGTCTGAAGATGGTCACACTCTGACCGCAACCGGTTAACATTGCACATAAATACACTACTGGCCATTAAATTTGCTACACCACGAAGATGACGTGCTACAGAAGCGAAATTCAACCGACGGGAAGAAGATGCTGTGATATGCAAATGATTAGCTTTTCGGAGTATTCGCACAAGGTTGGCGCCGGTGGCGGCACCTACAACGTGCTGACATGAGGAAAGTTTCCAACAGATTTCTCATACACAAACAGCAGTTGACCAGCGTTGCCTCGTGAAACGTTGTTTTGATGGCTCGTGTAGGGAGGAGAAATGCGTACCATAACGTTTCCGACTTTGATAAGGGCGGATTGTAGCCTATCGAGATTGCGGTTTATCGTATCGCGATATCGCTGCTGCCGTTGGTCGAGATCGAATGTCAGTTAGCAGCATATGGAATCAGTGGGTTCAGGAGGGTAATACGGAAAGCCGTGCTGGATCCCAACGGCCTCGTATCACAAGCAGTCGAGATGACAGGCATCTTATCCGCATGGCTGTAAAGGACCGTGCATCCTCGTCTCGATCCCTGAGTCAACAGATGGGGACGTTTGCAAGACAACAACCATCTGCACGAACAGTTCGACGACGTTTGCAGCAGCATGGACTATCAGCTCGGAGACTACGGCTGTGGTTACCCTAGACGCTGCATCACAGACAGGAGCGCCTGCGATGGTGTACTTAACGACGAACCTGGGTGCATGAACGGCAAAGGGGCGTCATTTTTTCGGATGAATCCAGGTTCTGTTTACAGCATCATGATGGTCGCATGCGTGTTTGATGACATCGCGGTGAATGCACATTGGAAGCGTGTATTCGTCATGTCCATACTGGCGTATGACCTGGCGTGATGGTATGGGGTGCCATTGGTTGCACGTCTTGGACACACCTTGTTTGCATTGACGGGCCTTTGAACAGTGGACGTTGCATTTCAGATGTGTTACGACCCGTGGCTCTACCCTTCATTCGGTCCCTTCGAAAGCTTACATTTCAGAAGGATAATGCACGACCGCATGTTGCAGGTCCTGTACGGGCCTTTCTGGATATAGCAAATGATCGACTGCCGCCCTGGCCAGCACGTTCTCCAAATCCCTCACCAATTGAAAACGTCTGGTCAATGGTGGCCGAGCAACTGGCTCATCACCATACGCCAGTCACTTCTCTTGATGAACTGTGGTATCTTGTTGAAGCTGCATGGGCAGCTGTAAGTGTACACGCCATCCAAACTCTATTTGACTCAATGCCCAGGCGTATCAAGGCCGTTATTACGGCTCTGGGTACTGATTTCTCAGGATCTATGCACCCAAAATGCGTGAAAATGTAACCACATGTCAGTTCTAGTATAATATATTTGTCCAATGAATATCCGTTTATCATCTGCATTTCTTCTTCGTGTAGCAATTTTAATGGCCAGTAGTGTATTTTATAGCGGTAAGGACTGTTTTAAATCCGTTTTTAAAAACTTGAAATATCGATATTTAAAGGGATAGTAACACGCATTTTGGAAAGGATTGTGTTGCATCAAAAGCATCAGCAAGCAATCTGATATATTTAACTGTTGTCGTAAGTGTGTCTTAAATTTTTTTTTTAAAGGTAGGCTTGTTGTGATTTGAAATTTTGCTTAGGTTCAAATGGCTCTGAGCACTATGGGACTTAACATATGCGGTCATCAGTCCCTTAGAACTTAGAACTACTTAAATCTAAGGACATCACACACATCCATGCCCGAGGCAGGATTCGAACCTGCGACTGTAGCGGTCATGCGGTTCCAGACTGAAGCGCCTAGAACCGCACGGCCACACCGCCCGGCTTTTGCTTAGGTTCCAAATGTTTGTTGGTAGGTGTCGCGATCGACTTTGCGTTTGTAATCGATTATGAGGTTATATTACAGCTGGCGGAAACAGTGGGCAATGTAAGGCGAGCAGTGCAGCGAGGGAACAGGGCCGCCGCGGCGGTGGGATCTCCCTGCGTTGCCGCGTCGCTGATGGCCGCAATTTTGTATTAATTAAGCGGCTAAGTGGCAGCAGGCAGGTGGCTGACCCGGTTTAATTTCCGCTACCAGGACAGGTGTAGGGAGTAAAAAAATACTGGAAGGCGGTGGAGGAACCAGCAGACACGCGTCCCGGGGTTTAGGCGGGCAGCGTGGCACGGCGCAGGCCGTCGCCCGCGGGCGCTCAGCCCTTTAATTTTTATTTTCGTCCCCGCCGTCCTCTGAACCTGTTAATTAAACGCAGCGCGCGCGCCGCTGAGCTCCGCATTGTCACCAAATTGGACACCGGCCACTCGGTTTGCCCACTACGGTGGTCCCTCTCTCTCTCTCTCTCTCTCTCTCTCTCTCTCTCTGTGTGTGTGTGTGTGTGTGTGTGTGTGTGTGTGTGTGTGTGTGTGTGTACACTGGGCGGCAACAGGCAGGGCTTGCTTTGGACCTGCTGTTAGCTTGCGCCACTGCTGGTCTGTTACTAAAAGGGTCACTATAGATGGCATCGACCCCATGTTCCTACATATTCCAGAATGAGATTTTCATTCTGCAGCGGAGTGTGCGCTGATATGAAACTTCCTGGCAGATTAAAACTGGGTGCCGGACCGAGGCTCGAACTCGGGACCTTTGCCTTTCGCGGGCAAGTGATCTACCAACTGACTACCCAAGCACGACTCACGCCCGGTACTCACAGCTTTACTTCTGGCAGTACCTCGTCTCCTACCTTCCAAACTTTACGGAAGCCCTTTTGCGAACCTTGCAGAACTAGCACTCCTGAAAGAAAGGATACTGCGGAGACATGGCTTAGCCACAGCCTGGGGGGATGTTTCTAGATTAAAATTTTCACTCTGCAGCGGAGTGGTAGAGCACTTGCCCGCGAAAGGCAAAGGTCCCGAGTTCGAGTCTCGGTCCGGCACACAGTTTTAATCTGCCAGGGTTTCATATCAGCGCATACTCCGCTGCAGTGTGAAAATCTCATTCTGGAAACATCCCCCAAGCTGTGGCTAAGCCATGTCTCCGCAATATCCTTTCTTTCAGGAGTGCTAGTTCTGCAAGGTTCGCAGGAGAGCTTCTGTAAAGTTTGGAAGGTAGGAGGCGAGGTACTGGCAGAAGTAAAGCTGTGGGGACGGGGCCTGAGTCGTGCTTGGGTAACTCAGTTGGTAGAGTACCTGCCCACGAAAGGCAAAGGTCCCGAGTTCGAGTCTCGGTCCGGCACTCAGTTTTAATCTGCCAGGAAGTTCCTACGTATTCTTTGTTTTAAATTCGACATGCCGATATCCATCGATTTTCAGCACCTTCACATTAATATTCGTGGTGTGGCACGATACGTAGCACAGATGGAGGAGATCATGTGAATTTGTAGAGCATAAGACCCTAAGATGGTGACGGAGTCTTACCGAAAGCGTTTACCGAAATAAATGCTTTATTAGATATCTTGCCTCTTTGAAGTTATTCTTCTGGGTTTATTACGCTGCAGACCACCGCCATTCTTGCAAAATGTCAGGAATATTCTTACTTATTAAGTACGCATTCAGTCGGCAAGGGTGACCAACGGTGCTCTGGATCAAATCTAGGGAAAGAAAAAAATTTACGCAACACAGCCATACAATCCGAGAACTCCACCAACAACTACTTCCTCATCGGTCTTACATTCTTATTGTTTCCTCTCGGTTTTTGTACAAGTTTGTGTTATCCTTCTTTTCCTTCAGCTTAACATATTTTCCTGAGAATTTCGAAAATCTTCCACTATTCCGCATTGTCAAATGCTTTGTGTAGGTCGACATATCCTATGAACGTGTCTCCATTTTTCTTAAGTCTTACTTCGATTATCAATCGCAACTCAGAATTGCGTCTCTAGTGCCTTTATCTTTCCTAAAACCAAACTCGTCGTTATACTTTTTTTCCTATTCCATTCTTTTGTGTATTATTCTTGACAGTGAACTCTGGTGGATAAGCTATTAAGCTAATCATGCGATAGAATACCCTAGCAATCGCTAAATCTATGCGTCCGATTATTATTACGTGTCACTCGCTTCACACTTGTTCTAATACCATTACTACTAAACTTTGTGGTCTAGTTGTCTATCTGCGACGGAATCCAAACAAACGGCAGATGCTGTGTACTACTATATTAACAACATTTTGAGGTGTCTGAGCACCGTACAAAGTCGATGTATTCTGTTCTGTAGTGGAGTTCCTGTTTTTGACGTTACGTAAAGTGAAATGAAACGTCATATACTTATGTACTCACACAGATGCCCCATCTTAAAAACATCTGCTCATGGTGAAACGACACTGTATTTCACAATATTTATTATTTTACAAACCTGTCAGATGCAGACATAAATACGTCTGACTGTGACATTTTTGTGAAATCAAAGATTTTAAACTAGAACATGTGCAGAATGTCACTTGATTTCCAAAAATGACATTTGTTAAACTTTGATTTATGACTAAAACTAGAGAATTATTCGAATAATATGTTATTTGGAACTATGTAACTATATAAAATATGTGACACATTAAACGATGAATTGTGTGACTAAACGGAGCACAACCTGAACTAGACCACCAACTTCGAGAATACCAAGTGGGTTTTACGAAAGGAAAATCCTACCTGGAACAGACCTCATGGCCTACCAAAAAATCGAGAGCAAAATCGTATGTCATCACTAACTTTCAAAATTCCTAATTTCAGCAGTAAAAGAAGTAAACGTAGACAATAAAACCACAAACCTAATCAGAGAAACTATTACGAACACACAATCCAAAGTTAAATTCACGGGGGAACTCTCCCACCCTTACGAAAGAGAAACTGACGAGCGGCAAGAAGATGGGTCTCCTCACTGCTGTTTAAATGTGTCCTGGATAAAGTAGTCAGAGAGTAAAAAACACGAAGATCCATAGTAGAAACCGACTAGAAAAAAAAAGACGAATTCATCAGAGACAGTTCCTGGCATTTGCAGATGATACGGCTCTACTAGTCGAGACCTGGGAAGAAGCCAAGAAATGACCCTTAAACTGCAATAACAAGCACAAAAAATTGGTCTCAAAATCTCCTTCGAGAAGAAAAAAATAATGACAAACATAATAAACCCACCACGGTGTATTGGTGTGGGAGAAATATAACAAAAAGTTCCTTTCATGATGGAATGCAAAAGTAAGGCACCGTAATATGGTGATCAAACCGGAAGTCCCACGAAATACTGTCCATCACCAACCATAGACCAGCTGAAAGGTTAGAAGAAAGGAAAATATTAAGAAATATTCTCCCTCCCCCCCCCCCCCTCGTCCCAATTCCATAAAAAAAAACTAATCCAAATCAGAAACGAAACCCTTTACCAAACAATCGGAAAAACTCTGGCACAGTGAGGAAAAGAACTAATTTTTATGGAGACATCTTCTGAATGAACCAGAACACACTAACCAAACATAAATCCTGTACAATAAACAAATTCACTACTTCAGCAACAAGAAAAAAGAACCAAAGTCGTTTAAGAATACGGAGTGGGAATGAAAAGAGCTCCAAATTTCAGAAAACATGTTCGCAGATAAAACTGCAAAAATAAAGCACAAGAGCCGTTCAGAGTCAAAACTAAACGAACGATCCATATCTCTGAAGAAGAAAGCAAAGCGAGGTCAGAAAGAATGCAACACTGCTGGGCTAATAGAAACTCAAAGAACATTAAAAAATAAACGTACCCCAAAGTCAAGTGAAACGAAAGAACGAAAACTACGGCACGCAACAAATCACAGCAATTGTTCTGTGAAGAAAAGTAAGTTGAACAATTGCTCTCTTGTAATTCATTATTTAATATATGTTTATTTTGCTTAATAGTTCCACATTGCATTTTACTATAATAATTCTGTCGGTTTAGTCCTAAATCAAACTTTAACAGCTGTCATTTTTGGAAATCAAGAGAAATATGCGGCATTGAAAATCTTTGATCCCACAGAAATTTCACACCCGCACATATTTATTTTTGTACCTATCAATGCAGTCACAGCCAAAAATCGTTTTCTAAAATACTAATTATTGAGGAATATTACACCAATATCGTTTATTTTTTTTCGTTCTGTAATGCGATTCTGTCTGTTTTAATTATTCGGAATTTGACCGTCTGGTTTTAAACTTTCTTTGCTTTTTGCGTTTAGTTTGATTGGGAAACCGTTGAGATTGAACTTAACATATATACATGGATAGACATGAGAAATGAAAGGTTGCAATAAGTTTTTCATCTGTGAGTATTACTTTACGTATGAAATATTCTGTTGCAGATTAATAAAAATTAATTTCTTTGACTATTCCAAGACAATGATTAAAGTTTTACTTTTATTCAAGTACTAAAGCTGTTTGTGCAAGAATGAAAATATTATTGTACATCGAACTTTGCAAACATTTTCATGTTGCAGTGGATTTTTGTTTAACTGGGTACACCCCGTCTAGCTTTGAAGCATAAGACTATCTTTACTGTATGAAAATGTTTTCTTTTTCTATATTGGAAGCTCTCCTGAAAAACTATCCACTTTTAAATACACTTTACGATATGTTCAGAATTTATCACTTTTTTGAATGAAAATTTACAAAAGCTGCAGCTTGTATCCATCTGTGAATGCACAAGATGAAATCTACTATCTCTTTTTATTCTGCGTCTGGAATGCTGTGAAATGAAACACTTAATTATATTCCTTCACCTCTACCTGTACCCTTTTTAGGATGTGGTCGTTATTGCGATCGTATATTTGAATCTGACGCTGCTGCAGACTGCTCGCTCGCGGCGTAGCTCCGCACCGCCAGCGATATCCAATAAAATGCTGAAATTTCTTGAATAAAATGGGTAATGTCCGGTGCCAACTTTGCAGTGATTGTGACAAACAGATTTGACTTGAAACTTCCTGGCAGATTAAAACTGTGTGCCCGACCGAGACTCGAACTCGGGACCTTTGCTTTTCTCATTCTGGAAACATCCCCCAGGCTGTGGCTAAGCCATGTCTCCGCAGTATCCTTTCTTTCAGGAGTGCTAGTTCTGCAAGGTTCGCAGGAGAGCCTCTGTAAAGTTTGTAAGGTAGGAGACGAAATACTGGCAGAAGTAAAGCTGTGGGGACCAGGCGTGAGTCGTGCTTCGGTAGCTCAGATGGTAGAGCACTTGCCCGCGAAAGGCAATGGTCCCGAGCTCGAGTCTCGGTCGGGCATACAGTTTTAATCTGCCAGGAAGTTTCATATCAGCGCACACTCCGCTGCAGAGTGGAAATCTCAGATTTGACTGGATAAATATATTTTAACAGAAACAATTAAAATCTTTACACACCTTTTACAATCCCAGCTACAAATGGCGTCGATCATCGACTTATGACAAATAAAGACTACCTAAGAGCCTAATGCAACGTGACGGGTTCCTCTCCCATTCAGTCCGTGCAGAAGACAAGAGATTCTATTACAATATATTGCCTATTTAAAATATCTTAACTAATTGTTGTACAGTCTTTGTCGTTTTGATTACATATCGTTTCTTCTGTGGCGGTTTTCACATCCTCCGCCACAGATAGTATTTCACACTCTTTGAATAATCATTTATAGTAGCAAAATTCATAATTATCTTTTTCCTCACAAAATTAAGTGTCCTTTTGAAATTCAATTAACAGAAATACATATAAATTATTTGTTACAGTGAGTATTGTACATCGAAATGTTCTTTTAATTTTCACTTTGGATGCATGCTCCCAGAGAACGTTACAGTTCATAATAAAATATTTTACCAAGAACCAATGGAGTAGTCAGTTAATGCGATTTGTTTTCATAAGAGCCGAAGGCGCGCAACGTAGTCTTAGACAAGTAACATTTTCATTTTATCTCGTGTAACGCTAAGTCGAGCTTAACACCTCTTATGCCCTCGAGACATTTTGAAGAGCGCAGCGTGTGTGTGGCGTGTGGTCGGAGAGATAAACTTGCCACTCAGCGCACCCTACGTCAGACACATAGAAGGCGCCGATGCGCTTCCTCCTCTTTCGCCGGGTCCCTTGTTTATCGGTGAAATTTCCATACTAATTGAATTAGTCTTTTTAAACCCAATTAACGGAGCGCGTTTATCCGGTGGGAGTAGTGAGAGCTCCGATAACAAAGTACACGTAATTCCAATACACTAGCGAACGCCGCTGATGAAATTTCGTTTGATTTCGTTGTCCAGGAAGTTTCGGCTGTAAGTTGATCTCGTAAAGTTTGCCGCGCAGGGTTGCGAGATGGGTTCTGAGTCCTGAGGTTCCAGACAGACCCGCCCAAAGCTAATTTGCGCCCTTTATCAGCAAAACAATCCTTCACTTTTAATGTGAGGAAATTTTTGAAATACTCCGCGAGTGCTTGAATTTTGCGCCGTTCTCACAAATATGGGCCTGTAGGTAAGTAATATAGTCTCGAACGTGAGGCAGCTGAGAAGTTTTGCCAGCATGTCCGTTATAACTACAACAACATGATAATAAAGTTCCAGGAACTAATCAGACGTGTACTGAGAGCACAAAATGAGATTGGCTGAGGCCGAGCAGTTCTGTTGCCAAGAGCTGCAGGCTTAAGGTGAAAACTTTCTGAAGCCAAAATCGCATAAATATTTCTTTATTTGCAGCAACCGATTTCAACAGACTTTGCTGTCATCTTCAGGCCTGTAACTTAGTGCATATGCATGGAATGTATTTTGAAACACGTATGTATTCATTACCAGCGATCGCGAGGCATGACAAAATCTCTGACCAGAGAGTTATTTATCGTTGCTAGTCTGCGCTTGACCACGCGAGTGTTCAGTTGCGAGTTGCACTCTGTCTGCAGTAGTAGTCAGTCGGCAGTAGTGTGTGGCGAGTGGGCAGACGGAGTAGTCAGTCGGATAGTAGTAGCAGTCTGTGCTAGTCTGCGGGAGTCGGCATGCGTCGACGGCGTGCTGTTATTCCGAATCTGGTCAGGATTGTGGTGGACGATGTATATTATTGTAGAAGGTAATGAAGCAGCATTGCGCTCAGCTAATAACGTATGTTAATTGTAATTAATTTGTTCAAAAAATGCCCCAATAATAATTTTTTATAAAGTAAATCTTTTAAAGAAAAGTAATTATTTTAATTTAAAGAATTTTTCCACCCTTTTGACGAAAAAGCATTCATTTCAATTTAAAGAATATTTCCTATACATTTCCTCCAAGAATCAAAATTAAATATACGCCAGCATTGCACGGAGCTATGCCAAAAAAATAAGAGCAGATATAGATGCAGTTTACTGAGGTAAGAATTTTGGTTTTTGTGTTCAGGTTTAATTATTTCACAGGGCCGAAGGTCAGCGCTGCTGCCCTTATAAAATTTATCAGGTTTAATGATTTACGTTGAGATGTTACATACGGTTCATGGTTCATTATTGAATTAATATTATTGTGTGGGTTTATGATCAATTATTATTCTTTAGTTTTGTGGGAAGTTTACATTTGGGCCATTGTTATTCTTTAATTTTGCAAGGAGGTTACACTTGGCTCATTTTTATTATTCAGTTTTGTGCGAAGACAACATCTGGCACATTTTTTATAATCATTGACTTTTTTAATTTCTTGCGGGGAGGTTATAATTTCATATCATTAATTATGACATAATATTTGAGATAAAAGGTTTTTGTTTGGCTGATACGCGATTCTTTAATCGTACCACACTTACACACCATATCTTAAATACCATAAAAGAGGATGCGGGATGGAATCATGGTTGGTAGTCACAATTTATAATTAAGACAGTTTATCAAAATTACCCCTTTTTAAAAAAGTTGACAATTACAAATTGTGGACGAGCCACTAGATAAAACTTTGCAAATACAGCTAAAACCCAACGTAATCAGTACTCTAACGAACAATTCCAAACTAAGAAAGTAGGGTTATTGACAAACTTGAGAAAACTCCCATGTAGGACTTCCCTCAAAATAGATACAATGGAAACAATTACAGGTAAAGGGTGACTTAATAACATCTGAACACTAGCGCCAAGCTAAGAATACCATTACATAACATGACAGAATCACTTAAATAAAAAAAACTACAACAGAAACACTGATCATTTATTTTTTAAAGTTCACGTGCTCAGACGTGTTAATAAAAAATTACTAGAAAAGGGTGCACAAAGAACTCAGCAGATGCTATGCAGTTTAAGGTTTAGCCTGTTGCCAGTCCCTAATAATTAAGAAAAAAAGTTCATATACAACGGGTTGCATACAATATATATATATATCCCTGGTTCTAAACACCCAGTGGAAACACTGGACCAACTTGATTACAAGCAAGTATGACTCGTGCAAGTAATAACAACATTACCCCAGGTGGTAACCAATCCACCCATCAACAGATGGCAACCAGGAATTCGGATTCTGGGGAACCTGGACTTACACGATTACATCAGAGAAAGTCGGAGCTTTCTGGCAAACTTCCACTTAAAACACCTACATACATTGGAACCTTTAACATAAATACATTAATCCAACCAGGAAAACTTCTAAACCTTACAACAGAACTTGAAAAGCAAAAGATAGTAATACTAGCTTTACAGGAGACACGTTTTACAGATGAAGAAACATCAGATTATGGCAACTATCGCATCTTTAAGAGCAAGACGGATAAACGAATCGGAAGAGGAGCCCCCCCATCTCGGGATGGCGTTTATCATACACAAGAGCGTGCTCAGCTCCATCAAGGAAGTTACTCCCGTAAATAATAGGATAATGACGATGCGCTTACAATGTGCCAACAAAACATACACAGAAAAGTTCTGGGAAAATTTGGAGAATATAATGGCCAAGATTCCAAAAGATGATACAAAAGTTCTACTCGGCGATTTTAATGCCCAAATTGGTAGAGAGAAAATCCACCAAAAAACCGTAGGCAAATATCCTGCACATAAATTTACCAATAAAAATGGTACAAGGCTCGTCGAACTATGTAAGCAGAATAACCTGAAGATAATGTCAACATCTCTAAGAAAATGTCCAAGAAAACAAAAGACATGGAGATCTCCTATACAACAAATTGGCGAGTTTCAAATAGATCATGTGGCGATTTCATACCCAGTACAAAAAGAAATTTACGACGTCCAAGTACGCAGAGGAGCAAACATTGATTCAGACCATTACCTAACTAGAATTAAAATCAAGTTTACAGCACGAAGAAGTCATCAGAAGAAAACAGAAATACAGAAATATGACACCAAGAAGATTAAAGAATCTAAAGTAAAAGAAGAATGGGAGAAGGAAAAGGCAAACACATGGGAAGAATTTCATTCTAAAATCACGCGAATAGCTAAGGAAACTATTCCCTTGAAAAAGATATTCAAACACCCTTGGTGGGATTCAGACTGTGAAAATGTATTGGAAAGGAGAAAAAAGGCATTTCAAGAATATAACAGTAAAAAATCACAAGAAAGTCTACATTTATTTAACGAGGTTAGAAAACAGGTTTCAAAAATCTATTAGGCAAGCAAAAAGGAAGTACACAAAGGCACAACTGGATGCCATAGAAGAAAATTTCCAAAACTATAATACAAGAGACTTCTACAGAACTTTCGCAGATAAAATACGAGGATATATCCCTCAAAATTTATGTTTCAGAAAACCAGATGGTAAATTAGCCCTAACAAACCAGGAAAACTGTCAAGTATTGGCTCAATATGTTTCTAACCTACTAAATTGCCCAGAACCTAGTTTAAGGTTTCCGAAAGAAATCAGTGCCAACGCTCAACCGAATTCATTACCACCAACACAGGAAGAAATCAAATGTCACATTAAAAACTTAAAAAATAATAGAACATCTGGCGAAGATGGCATTGTTGCAGAGCTATTAAAAAACCTAGGACCAAAGACGTTGCAAGAGCTCACAAAAATAATAACAAAAATATGGGAAACAGAAAAATTACCAGAGGATTGGAAATGTGCCCTTATTCACCCGTTACATAAAAAAGGAGACAGAACAAATGTCAATAACTACAGGGGAATCTCACTTTTACAAGTCACCTACAAAATTCTCTCAACATGCCTGCTGAAAAGAACACAAGAGCAGCTGGAACGCCAAATTGGTGATTATCAAGCAGGCTTCCGCCCCGGTCGCTCATGCATAGAACAAATATTTAATTTAAAGACAATATTAAAACACAAAGCAATTAGAAATGCCCCCATAATTTGTACATTTGTAGATTTTAAGAAAGCCTATGACTCAATTGACCGGCAATCTTTGTTTAACATTTTAGAGGAACTTGGACTTGACTCCAAAACACTAAGGCTTATCAAAGAATCACTGACAGACACTGTATCTAAAGTTAAATTCAGGGGAGAAATCTCTGAACCTTTTCTCATAAAAACTGGAGTACGTCAAGGTGACGGGCTATCTCCACTTCTGTTTAATATAGTCCTGGATAAATTCATTAAGGAATGGGAAAAAGAATTAAAAAATCAATCCTACTGGAAACCAATCCATCTTGGTAGAACCAAAGACAACGTGGAGATATCTTGTTTAGCATTCGCGGACGACTTGGCCATACTTGCAGATGATGAAGAAATCGCCACCAAACAAATAGAGATCCTTAAGGAATGCGCGGATAAAGTAGGTTTACAAATTTCGTTTCAAAAGACAGAATTTTTCTGTACGAAATTCCATATACACAGTTTGAACACAAAATATGGAAAAATAAATAGAGTAAAACATTTTAAATACCTAGGTGAAATTTTGGAGCCAACCGGAGGAGAGAAAGTTGCACAGAAGATCAGAAAACAGAAAATAAAGAGAGCATATGGTATGACACATGAAATATACAATAAAAAATGCATCTCCTCGAACACAAAAATCAGACACTACTGCGCAGTAATTAAGCCAGCAGCACTATATGCTAGTGAAACGCTCACACTCCACACAAAATGTGATTTAGAAAAAATACTAAAAGAAGAACGCAAAATTATGAGAAAGATTTTAGGTCCAAAATTAACAGAAGAAGGATACCGGATACAATCAAGAAGAACCACAGAAACTATATAAAACCTGGCAGCAGACATAAGAAGGCGAAGATTAAAATTTTATGGACATGTCACTAGACTTCCCCCCACACGACTCACCAACAGAATTCTCGCTTACATAGAAAAAGTCAAATCAACAACACCATGGATTAGCCAAGTAAAATTAGATTTACAAAAAGCAAATATTGAACTTAAAGATGTCAAAGATAGAAAAACTTCTAGAAATAAGGTGGAAAAGTGGATTGTATTGTCGGAGAAGGAAGCACTAAAGAGACCAGGAACAAAATGGACAGAAGAAAGAAAAAGAAAACATGGAGAACGAATGAAAGAAGTATGGAAGAAACGACGTCAGAAAGCTTTGCGTGATCCTTCTGGGTCCATTCGCGATAAGTAAGTAAGTAAGTAAGTAAGTATATATATATCGACCAGAGAGAATGGTACAAGGACAATCCAAAGAGGATAAGAATTGGAAGTGCAAAACATGATATTAGCTTAAACTGCTTGGGATTCGCTGGTGATCTTGCTCTCCTAGCCAACACCGTTCAAGAAGCCAGGCAACAAGTGAAATCACTACAAGAAATAGCAGAGAAAGTAGGCCTTAGAATATCATTTGAAAAAAACGGAGATTATGCTAACTGATCCACCACTTGCAAACAAAATTATAATAGGAGAACAGGAAATCAAAATTGTTGATAAATTTAAATATTTAGGCGAAATAATAACATACAATCTAAATGAGAAGCCATCACGGCAAAATAGAATAAAAAAGCTGAACTATGCAAATTACATTACCAAAACTACATACAACAAAAAAAACCTATCTATAGATGCAAAATTAAAACACTATAAAACAGTTACACAACCAGAAATAACATATGCAGCTGAAACTATCTTCAAAACAACTAATACAGCAGAAATTGACAGAATACTAAAAATAGAAAGAAGAATAATTAGGACATGTATAAATAAACAGTATAAAATAAATGTACATTGGAGAATAGCATCAAATGAAACAGTATATAAGAAAATAGAACCAGTCATGAGCACAATCAGGAAGAAACGCATCTCATTCTTTGGACATCTGATGAGAACTCCAGAAAACAGAATTATTAAAAAAATAATACAAAAACTGTGGAATAGCAAGAGCGACATTAAATGGATCACAGAAATTAAGCAAGATATAAAAGAACTCAAAATTACAGTAGATGACCTAAAAAACAAGACAGAGAAAACCAGAATACTGCAAGACCCGCAAACCAGACTACAAATGAAAATCAATAAAAGGAGTACAGGAAGAGTTGTCTCAGATGAAGAAAGAAAGAAAATATCTGAAAGAATGAAGAAATGTTGGGCAGACAGAAGAGCAAAACATCTTTCATATAAGAATAGCCTCTAATAATTATATTACCTAAATATATTAAGTTATTGTCGAACCAAATTGTATCCATGTGTAACAACTAGTTTAGAACTTTGTATTTTTGACTACAGTGGTCCAATGAAGGCCATAAAATACATAATAATAAAATATCGACCAGCTTAACCCGCCTTGACGGAAGGAAGATAAATACTAAACTTTCGAAGGCGATATGTGAACAACTCCGGTTGTGGCCAGGTTCTTAAACACTGCCAGGTCTAGACCTCGGATGACATTTCACTCCCCGCCAAAGGGCTGCCACAGTCAAAAGTTCTGCGCGGATCATAAAGGCATTTCAATAACTCTGAAGCATAGAAAGACTCGACAGAACCTTTGACTCACTTACACATGGACAACTGTATTAATAGAGTGCAGGATTTTAAAAACGGCAACATAAAATCATTTGATTGCAAGAGACACAAAGCACTAGTAAAACTTCCGAGAAAATTTTCAATAACGGCCACCATTTAACTAAGCCAACTGAATTCTTCCACACCATCTTAAGGTTCGACTATGAAAGTCTCACCATAATAATAAAGTTCAAAATCTCTGAGTGCGTCGATGAACAAGAACAATTACGACTTACTCCATATCAGGTACGCAATACGAGGGAGCGGGTTCCACAACTTCACCGCTCCCCTTCAAATTTTGTTCCCAGCGAAGTCACAGAACTTGTATCTCCAAGCTGCCCATGTCGGCAAAACGCCCAACCAGTTTCACACCACAACGTGTAACTTCAATGAAGATTACAACGTGTAACGGTCATCACGCTCGTTCGGCAGCCGTTGACACTCGTCTCCCCGCGAATGTCAAGACATTTCGAGGGTTACCCATCGAAGGCTCACAACCAACTCGCTTCGCCCGCCAACCCGGAAGATAAGACACGCGAAAAGCAAAGATAACTTAGCTCAACCACAGTCGATCTCAGCGATACATGAACAAAATAACACTGGCGCGAGCTCGCCACGGCTCATTGGCATTATAGGAAATGGAACTGTCCATTTACATACTTTCAAAAATTTTTGTTATAAAACCTGTTCATCTTTAGTTGGTACCTCAATGCAAGTTGTCAGGATAGTGGATAGAATGTAGCACTTTATACAGAGGTTGTTACAAATAAAACATTTGAAATCAAAAAGCACATTCTGCACATGGCCACGTCCATATATGTAGCGCTCATTGCTGATCCCTGTGTCACAAAAATAACAGTACACAATAAAATACACAGTAGCACATGTCTTTACGTTAGCTGGACGTGTTCTAATCATTGAAGATTCACTTTAGAAGGCATATAGGGTACGACAACTCTTAAGTGGTTTCCCATTTACTTATGCCCGTACGAAACCTATGTTCGTAAAAAGGCTTGCTTTGTATGACCAAGTGGTTCAAAAATGGTTCAAATGGCTCTGAGCACTATGGGACTCAACTGCTGAGGTCATAAGTCCCCTAGAACTTAGAACTACTTGAACCTAACTAACCTAAGGACATCACACACATCCATGCCCGAGGCAGGATTCGAACCCGCGACCGTAGCGGTCGCGCGGTTCCGGACTGTAGCGCCTAGAGCCGCTTGGCTGACCAAGTGAATAACTCAAGTTTTAGTTATGAGTTTGATGAAGGTATCCTCCTTTCTTTACGTTTACCACTGGTGCTGTTATTGTATCGTTCTGAGGCTACAATCGTCCATTTTTCTGTTTCAGTTATTTTACTTTCATTTTCATCCATGCTCCATCCATTTTCTAGCATGATCGGGCACTCCTATCATCTTCTTCATTCATCATCATCGCCTTATCCCGTTCGACTGCTGGCTCGGCATTATTATATGGACTGAAATAATGTTAGTGGATGTCTGACAGCTTTCATGATTCTCCTCAACCCCCTCCCCCCCTCCCCCCTTGAGCTTCCCACAGGGACGGAATTAGTGTACATCTGTCTGCGTCTAGAGTAAAGCACGCAAGCGTCAGATTGTTTCTGTAAATGCTTGCGCATCATATTTCTGAGGCGGTTCGTGGTTAACCAGAAATGAAGAAAGAAAGGAAACTCTTAAAATAACAATGTCAGCACCAGCCATGAGATATGGAATTTAGTCGTGGACTATTACAGTTGTAAATGAACAAACAATACAAGCATCTGACATGCGATTGCTGAGAAGAGTAGCTGGGTACCACTATCCGACAGGAGAAATAATACTGACATCAGGGAAGGGCTGTGAGTGGAAAGCTTAAATGAGGAGATTAAGGAATACAGGAACATTTAGAAGGACCGTGTGACAACCGTGGAAGACGACGGAATACCAAAATTAATCATGAATTGGAAAATCTTCTGCAGCCGATATCACCTGATATTTTATTTTATTTCGCAGTGACCAGATTCGACAAAATCATGCTGTCGTCATCGGATCTTCCGAAAATTCTTATTAACATGCATGATGACAGCATGATTTTGAAGAAACCGATCACTGTGCAATAAAACAAAATAGCCAGTGATCTTGGCTGCAGAAAATTTCACTATTCACCAGTGACAGATCTCTCCCTGTGAACTCGAGCAACCTGTACAGTGTGTGTCTTCTGATAGCGGTCAGGCGCATTTTCTCTGGTTTTTCAGCAGATATTTGCAATTTTCATTTTGCATTGTGTAGCTGGAGTCTCTGTTAATACATATCGAAACAAAAACAAAGATCGCACTAGACTAATCCGGGACCAGTGTATCGAATGGGCACATCAAATTCAGATTTTAAAATCATTTTGTTTGTAGCGGAAAAGAAACTGATGGTCCTCGCCAACACTGGGTGCTGCATGAAAGACGTAATGACGTGCAGTATTCGTTTGGGTTCGCTCCAGCTATACAATGCAAAAACTAAATTGCAAATGTCCGCTGAAAAATCAAATAAAATGCGCCTGACCACTCTTAGAAGAGACACCCTGGATAACGAAGACTTACTAACCGGCTTGCAATAGCTCTTTAGAAAGACCAAGGGTAAGGGGGAAATGTTAATACCTTAATGGCCATTAAAATTGCTACATCACGAAGATTACGTGCTACAGACGCGAAATTTAACTGACGGGAAGAAGATGATGTGATACGCAAATGATTAGCTTTTCAGAGCATTCACACATGGTTGGCGCCGATGGCGACACCTACAACGTGCTGACATGAGGAATGTTTCCAACCGATTTCTCATACACAAACAGCAGTTGACCGGCGTTGCCTGGTGAAACGTTGTTGTGATGCCTCGTGTAAGGAGGAGAAATGCGTACCATAACGTTTCCGACTTTGATAAAGGTCGGATTGTAGCCTATCGCGATTGCAGTTTATCGTATCGCGACATCGCTGTTCGCGTTGGTCGAGATCCAATGACTGTTAGCAGAATATGGAATCGGTGGGTTCAGGAGGGTAATACGGAACGCCGTGCTGGATCCCAACGGCCTCGTATCACTAGCAGTCGAGATGACAGGCATCTTATGCGGACGGCTGTAACGGATCGTGCAGCCACGTCTCGATCCCTGAGTCAACAGACGGGGACGTTTGCAAGACAACAACAATCTCCACGAACAGTTCGACGACGTTTGCAGCAGCATGGACTATCAGTTCGGAGACCATGGCTGCGGTTACCCTTGACGCTGCATCACAGACAAGAGCGCCTGCGGTGGTGTACTCAACAACGAACCTGGGTGCACGAATGGCAAAACGTCATTTTTTCGGATGAATCCATGTTCTGTTTACAGCATCATGATGGTCGTAACCGTGTTTGGCGACATCGCGGTGAACGCTCATTGGAAGCGTGTATTCGTCATCGCCATACTGGCTTATCAACCAGCGTGATGAAAGGGGTACCATTGGTTACAGGTCTCGGTCACCTCTTGTGCGCATTGACGGCACTTGGAACAGTGGACGTGACATTTCAGATGTGTTACGACCCGTGGCTCTACCCTTCATTCGATCCCTGCGGAACCCTACATTTCAGGAGAATAATGCACGACCGCATGTTGCAGGTCCTTTACGGGCCTTTCTGGATACAGAAAATGTTCGACTGCTGCCCTGGCCAGCACATTCTCCTGGGCTCTCACCAATTGAAAACGTCTGGTCAATGGTGGCCGAGCAACTGGCTCGTCACAACACGCAAGTCACCACTCTTGATGAACTGTGGTATCGTGTTGAAGCTGCATGGACAGCTGTACCTGTACACGCCTTCCAAGCTCTGTTTGACTCAATGCCCAGACGTATCAAGGCCGTTATTACGGCCAGAGTTGGTTGTTCTGGGTACTGATTTCTCAGGATCTATGCACCCAAATTGCGTGAAAATGTATTCACATGTCAGTTCTAGTATACCCGTTTATCATCTGCAGTTCTTCTTGGTGTAGCAACTTTAATGGCCAGTAGTGTAATTTGAGCCGAGAGGGAGTAACAGGCAGTTGCCTAATCTTTGTAAGAAGATGATTTGGGAACCAGCCCGGTATTTATTTAGTTGGATGTGGTAGACCGCCTAAAAGTTACATCCAATCTGGCCGGCATGCAGTCTCTCCTCGTTAATCCGCCTAGTGAATTAGTTTTTTTTTTTTCGAGCTATATAACTACAGATTCACTGTTTTCAGAATTTCTCTTTTAGTTTTACTATGAAACCTCCCTTCTTGATATATTTCGTGACTGTAGGTCAACAGGAAGTGCCTCACAGGTTCTCGTGTACCATGCTATTTTGTCGAAACTGGCATTCTGAGCTGCTCCCTGTGTACAAAGTATAGGTTGACTCTTACACAGTAGATAACAGCAACCACCCACTTTTTACAATGCTATTTATTTATTTAAACAGCGCCGTTACCGATTAGGAACATTACGGGTTCATCTTCAGACGACTTGTTCACCTTAAAATACATTTTACATTAGCTTTCACTTTTCTTAAAGTGATGGTGCCATTGAAAATTCCTCGCCATTACGTTCGAGTGCTGACTGCTTGTGATCATGCAACACCGACAACTGCGTGATGCGCTTATTTATTTATATGAATAGACATAATCTAAAACACCATTCACACATCAAGAAGTTTCACGACATGTATAAATGTGAGGCACTTTTTTTATATGTGGATACACATAATCTAAAGCACCACTCACACATCAAGAAGTTTCATCACATGTGGTTAAACTTCTTGACGTGTGACCGGCACTTTAGATTGTATGTGTCCATATACATCGAAAAAAAAAGTGCGTCATACAGTCTTCGCTGCTACGTGATCACAAGCAGTCAGCACTGGAACGTAATGGCGCGGATTTTTCAACGGCAGCACCACCACAAGGAAATTTCATCATTCGGGAAAACAAAAAGTGAAAGTTAACGTAAAATGTACCTTATCATGAACTAGATGTCTGAAGATGAACCTATAATGATCTAAACCGGTAACGGTGCTATTTAAATAAATAAATAGCGTCGTAAAAACCGACTGATTGCTGCTATATTTTATGTAAGAGTCAACCTGTATCTCATTAATGAGTTTGTGCGCATCAAATATGTGGCGTAAATAGCCGGATCATTTATTTGCACCGTCTTAGAAGCTTGAGTTTTTTTTACAACGCCAAGAAACGGTAGATCTGAGTATGCGACATAAATATCAATTTGCAAAATGATTTAGATAAGATATCTGTATGGTGCGAAAAGTGGCAATTGACGCCGAATAAAGAAAACTGTGAAGTTATTCACATGAGTACTAGAAGAAATCATCTACATTTCGATTACGCGATAAGTCACACAAATCTGAAGGATGTAAAATCAGCTACATACTTAGGGAGTACAATTACAAGTAACCTAAATTGGAACAATCACATAGATAATATTGTGGGTAGAGCAAACCAAAGACTGCGATTCGTTGGCAGAACACTTAGAAGGTGCAACAGGACTACTAAAGAGACTGCTTACACCACGCTTGTCTGCCCTGGAGTACTGTTGTGCGGTGTGGGATCCGCATCAGGTGAGACTGACGGATGACATCGAAAAAGTACAAAGAAGGGCAGCTCGTTCTGTATTGTCGCGAAATAGGGGAGATAGTGTCACAGACATGATACGTGAATTGGAGTGGCAGTCATTAAAACAAAGGCGTTTTCCGTTGCGACGGGATCTTCTCATGAAATTTCAATCACTAGTTTTCTACTCCGATTGCGAAAACATTCTGTTGGCACCCACCTAAATAGAGAGAAAAAATGGGGTCTTAACAGACAGATGAACAGATAGATGGACAGGGTTACAAGAAAGTGATCCTATACAAGTTCCCTTTATACCGTTTGAGGTACGGAACCCTAAAAATGAGGTGATAGAGAAAGGAAATCACTTGGTGTGTGCACGACGAAGTGGGAGAGAGAGAGAGAGAGAGAGAGAGAGAGAGAGAGAGAGAGAGAGAGAGAGAGAGGGGGGGGGGGGCGGGGAGAGGGGCTACTACACTTTCTACCTGCAACGCGGCCCTAGCAAACAAGGGAAAAGCACCTGGGAACACGTTGTTCACACGGTGACGGAAGAGCGAGAGAGGCGGTAGACAGCGGCCAACTCGCAGGCCCCGTGCAGAGGTACAGTCCGGAACAGCGGCTGAACTTTCACCTGGCGCTGGTCGGCGCGAGCGAAGCTCACGGGGGCGTGAAGCGGCGCGGAGCACGAGAACGCCGAATGCAAAGTGTTGGGCGGGTAGCAACAAGTTGAACGACTACCGGGCACGGAAGGCGCATGTTACGTGCGACGGCTAATGAGCGGCGGAAGTAAGAGCAACTGCCCGCCGTGTCCACGTCGCTGCTCTGCTATGCATAATTCAGCAGGGCCCGGGAACCGTGTGACAACTGTGAGACGAAAACGGCTAAGGATGCTCCCCTGGTAATTTCCGCATTGCACGGTCTATCCATCGAAGAAATTGTGGTTCTTTTCTTCGTTGCGTCACTGGACTACACGTTCTCGTCCCATTTGTTTGGTCACGGCGAGCAACAAGTATGTGGCACTCGCGGAGTTCCAGAGTGAGATTTTCACTCTGCGGTGGAGTGTGCGCTGATATGAAACTTCCTGGCAGATTAAAACTGTGTGCCGTACCGAGACTCGAACTCGGGACCTTTGCCTTCCGCGGGCAAGTGCTCTACCATCTGAGCCACCCAGACATGACTCACGCCCCGTCCTTACAGCTTTACTTCCGCCAGTACCTCGTCTCCTACCTTATAAACTTTACAGAAGCTCTCCTGCGAACCGAGGTCCCGAGTTCGAGTCTCGGTCCGGCACACAGCTTTAATCTGCCAGGAAGTTTCACTCGCGGAGTTAATTTCCTAAATCGAGTAAAACTGCAGTCGGCGAAAACTATTTCGCATTTCTTGTAACTTATTTACAACAGAGTAACATAAATAAATTCAAGAAAAATAGTCTCTCAGTACTGGCTTCTGTTTCTTAAACAACCCCATTGTTGGGACTAGAATTCCTTGTACGCTTGAGGAAGAAATGGCAATATCGTCAACAAATCTGCATGTTCATCTACGCGGCTACTCTGCAAATCGCACTTAAGTGCCCGGCAGAGGGTTCATCGAACCACCTTCACACTATTCACTATTTTTCCACTCTCGAACAGCGTGCGGGAAAAACAAACACCCGTATCATTCCGTGCTAGCTCTGATTTCCCTCATTTTGTTATGATGATCGTTTCTCCCTATGTAGGACGTGCGTCAGCAAAATATTTTCGCATTCGGAGGAGAAAGTTGGCGATTTAGATTATGTGAGAGGATTCCGTCGCAACGAAAATCGCCTTTGTTTTAATGACGCCACCCCAAATCCTGTATCATGTCTGTGACACTCTCTCCCCTGTTTCTTGATAACACAAAAAGAAGCTGCCCGCCTTTGAACTTTCTCGATGTACTCCTTTAATCCTATCTGGTAAGGATCCCATAGCACGCAGCAGTACTCCAACTGAGGACGCACAAACGTAATGTAGGGCAGTGTCTTTAGTAGATCTGTCGCATCTTGTAAGTGTTCTTCCAATAAAACGTAGTCTTTGGTTCGCCTTCCCAACAACATTTTCTGTCTGTTCTTTCCAATTTAAGATGTTTCTGTTTTGCAACTGATAAACGTGTCTGATCCTTCAGATGAAGTACAGCATGGCATACATTTTTCCAGTATTCTGTTGCGGACTAAGGTGTTTGAGATGGATTGGTATGAGAAACTTTGGTCGTACTGTATTTGGAGATCTTCCACAAGCCTGCAATGACAACAATGTTTCAGCGTCTTCTTTAAAATCAAGGAAGTCAGCTGTGTTCATTGGAATTAACATGAAATGATTTCATAAATTTGGCTGACGAAAACAATATTGTGTACATCTTGCAGAAGAATGGCCTTTGTTACCTTTCTTCTTTCTCAGCATCTGCAAAATTTCTATGGGTGTTACCTCTTCGAGCCGCAGCAGGTCAAATGGAGAAGACCTTCGCAAATGGCACTTGAGCTTCAGAGGCAAGCTCTGCTTTGCACCATTAAAAAATTACAAAATGAATATCTATTTGCTTATACCTAAAATGGCACTGTGGCGTAGAGAGAGAGAGAGAGAGAGAGAGAGAGAGAGAGAGAGAGAGAGAGAGAGAGAGAGGGGGGGGGGGGGGGGGGGGGAAGGGTGAGTAATGGGAACTGTAAAATTGGGTTGCGTGTTGCCTAGCCAACAGGTGGTAACTTTTCAACGTGCGGACCGGCTGTTCATCTTCTGACTGTAAATCATGAAGGTTTCTTACAAGGGAACCTCCCCATCGCACCCCCCTCAGATTTAGTTATAAGTTGGCACAGTGGACAGGCATTGAAAAACTGAACACAGATCAATCGAGAAAACGGGAAGAAGTTGTGTGGAACTATGGAAAAAATGAGTAAAATATACAAACTGAGTAGTCCATGTGCAAGATAAGCAATATCAAGCAGAGTGTCAGCGCAGGAGCGCGGTGGTCCTGTGGTTAGCGTGAACGACTGCGGAACGAGATGTCCTTGGTTCAAGTCATCCCTAGGTTGAAAATTTTATTTTATTTATTTTCGCAAAGTTATGATCTGTCAGTTCGTTCATTGACGTCTCTGTTCACTGTAATAAGTCCAGTGTCTGTGTTTTGCGACCGCACCGCAAAACCGTGCGATTAGTAGACGAAAGTACGTTCCTCTCCAATGGGAACCGAAAACATTTGATCGCAAGGTCATAGGTCAACCGATTCCTCCACAGGAAAACACGTCTGATATATTCTATACGACACTGGTGACGGCATGTGCGTCACATGACAAAAATATGTTGTCGACCCACCTAACTTGTACACTTCGCGAATGGGTAAAAAGATCTTCTACCTTGCCCAATTTACGTTTTCTTGTGGATGTGAGAATAACTCCCAAAAAAGTGATGAAAACATAAGAGTTTGTCACTTAAACTGCAACAAATGAATGCAACAGTTTCACAGTCACACAGTTTCCCCTGTGCTCTGTCAAAACATATATTTCTAACGTTTTCCAATTTTTTCCGTGTGTAGACCGTCAAATCCTGCATATGTCCAAGCAAATCTGAACATGTCCTGGAATTTTCGAGAGCGAAGTTGATTGTGTGAGTGCCTGAACTTTGATAATTGACACACGTCAATTGCTAGAAAATAAAAAAGTTAAAATTTTTACTCGAGGGAAGACTTGAACCGAGGTCCTCTCGTACCGCAGTTGTTTACGCTAACTACGAGACCACGGCGCTGCTCAGAACATATTGTCCTTCATGCGTCTTATGTTACACATCGACTACTCAATTTGTATATTTTGCTTATTTTCTTGATAGTTCGACAAAACTTCTTCCTGTTTTCTCGATTGGTCTGTGTTCAGTTTTACAAGGCCTATCCACTGTGCCAACTTATAACTAAATCTGAGGGGGGTGCGATGGGGAGGTTCCCTTGTTAGATTACGCGAATCGTAAAGGCCACGCTCTTTATTACTGTAACTTTCGCGAACACGGCGCATTGAATGAAGTCTGTTGTGGGGGATACTGAGTATACTACGCAGACGTTACGTTCTTGTAGGACCAGAGAAGTGATAAAGTGGAGACTTAGTGGTTATGCTGGTTACTGCGAGGCAGGAAGAAGTTCAGGAATGCACTTCCAAAAAAAAAAAAAAAAAAAAAAAAAGAAAAAAAATGCTAATGAAATTGCTTTGGACTTAATTGTGAGCCAAGATTCTGAAAAGATGACTGACAACAACGCTCTGGTTGGCTACAAAAACTGTCTGTGTCAGGCGTGTTCTGGAGTCTCCGAGTTCCATTTCACGCTTGCCGACGCCTGTTCGGTTGATTTCGAGTGAAAGTTCAGAGGTCGTGGCCGGCCAGACTGCTAGAATTCTCTTCTCTGTTGCGTATTGTTTCAGGGCTGCAGGTAGCCATGAACTGAGTTTTCCAACAACGCCACTCACCATTGTCCCGCAACATAACCAATGACCTTTGAATACAAGATCGCACTTAAACCAGCAACAGTGCGTGTGCCAAACTGCACCCATGTGCTTCTTGGCTGAGAACTACCCGGAGGCACGAAACATGAAAGTGACTCGCATCCGTTTCCGGATGAGAGGTGCGGTGTTATTCATTAAAAATCAACGTGTAGATGTGGCCCCCCCCCCCCCCCACCACCACCACCACCTAAAATTAGTCTCAGCCTGAGATCAGCTGAAGCGCCGAGAACAACCCTAAAGGCCTAAAGCAAACTGTCATTGACTTTGAGGTTTTATCATATCTCATGGTGAACCAGCTTTATCTATATCTATAGCCCCACACTGTGTGAACGTTCACGAAAAGCTATCTCACCGGTTTGTCGGATATTCATTTCCATGTAGGCCCAGAACACAAAGTATAATTTTGTTGCCCTGCGTTGCTCAATTATTATCTAGGGTACACAACGTGATTTAGTTTCTACATCCTGCACCTAACAGTAATACTGCATAATCGGGGGTGTATCGGCAGTGATATCCGACCCTCAAGCCACAGAATGTGCTCAATGAAAAAGATAACGATGATCATGAAGTGTTGGAATACGTCGTCATTGTGTGTGTGTGTGTGGGGGGGGGGGGGGGGGGGGTGTTCATTTAGTGTCTATTCATTATGTCCTGATTTAGTTTCACGTTAATTACAAACTTTACAACTGTAAAGAGACGTTATTGTCACTCGACTATACATGGAAATTTGTGAATCAACATCAATAATTAATATAATCATAAGTATTAATCAATATATCACAACATAAAGTGGGTACATTATTTTTTCTTGGGAAGTATAGGATGTTGAGACTTGGTTAAAAACCGATTCAGACCTTTGAGACTCGTAGTTAGTGTATAAATTTGATTTTCACTAACACCCATTCCTCTCGGAACCTCGTTTATGTGCTTCGGCCCCCTGTGGTTCTCAGTGCCTCAATTAATTACTCATGGCACCAATTGCTCGTGTACGGTTAAAAGAAATAATTATATAAAATACGAGTCCTGTGAAAGAGTCGAGGCGCCTCCCTTTTTAAAAAATGAAACGAGACTAGAATTTACTTAAAAGTTACATCCTCAGCGCTAAAGTTTAGTAATAATTTTGTTCGGGTGAACCACCACAGTAAGGGACCTAAAATGAAAATCCGCTGGAAATGTTAAGTTAGCAGTATGAGAAGCACAACTGGGGCCCTAGAATACGCATTTCACTGCATTCACTACTGTTACGCCCCTAACAAAACCAAAAAGTACTAAAAGACAAAACAAAAAGTTTCGTGCAGCAATGTAAGAAATTAAAATAAAATGGTTAAAAATTAATTTTTCACGTCAATCATTATGTAAAGTAAACGACGGTCTGCTGCAGCCAAAACGGAATATAGAGTGTAGCTCTCAAGTCAGTTGTCGAAAATGGATTTGCTGCAATAAAACTAAATAAATGAAAATACCAAAATAACACAAAATGCTGTTCTAAGCAAACACTGCATATTTTAGACGCCGCCTCCTCCTCCTCCTCCTCCTCCTCCTCCTCCTCCTTCTTCTTCTTGATTGTCGCTTTGGCCTGGGAGGCCATAAGCTGTCTCAACATTCCTCCAACAGTCGTTTCTGTTCCTGGATTTCGTGGTCAACTCTACTTTTCTCAGGCCCATCGCCTCCGTATCCCACTGTTGATATCATCCTTCCATCTTGACAGTCGCCCTTCTCTGCTCCTTGTGCACCCCATGAATCCTGAGAATACTATTCGATGTGGTCTTTTATCTTCCATCCCCATTAGGTGCCCTGCCCACGCCAGTCTTTTTCTACAACCTTCGGCCAATATCATCATGTCAGCATAGGTCTGCCAGTTACGAGTTTTTTAATATCCTTCACTCCTGCAAATGAGTGTCCCTCAGTCGTCAGTGCTAGCAGACAAGCAACACTGCTTGAAATAACACCAGAAATCAGTGTGGGACGTAAGACACCTCTAACCGTTAGGACAGTGCGGCGAAATTAAGCGATAACGGACTGTGCGCCGGCCGGTGTGGCCGTGCGGTTCTAAGCGCGTCAGTTTGGAACCACGTGACCGCTACGGTCGCAGGTTCGAATCCTGCCTCGGGCATGGATGTGTGTGATGTCCTTAGGTTAGTTAGGTTTAACTAGTTCTAAGTTCTAGGGGACTGATGACCTCAGAAGCTAAGTCCCATAGTGCTCAGAGCCATTTGAACGGGCTGTGGGCTACGCGAGTGCCTTTGCTAGCTGACTGGCGCTTTGTTTCTGGATTGAAAAGTGGCATCCACGTCTCATCCATTGTCACAACCGACGAAAAGAAAGTCCCATTCGTGCTGTCGTTGCGCGTCAACATTGCTTGGCAACATGCCACACGGGCAGCCATGTGGTCGTCCGTCAGCATTCGTGACATCCACCTGGATGACACTTTTCGCATTTTCGGGTCGCCATGCAGGATTATGTGCACAGAACCCACAGAAATGCCAACTCTGGAGGCGATCTGTTCAACAGTCATTCGGCGATCCCCCAAAACAATTCTCTCCACTTTCTCGATCGTGTCGTCAGACCGGCTTGTGCGAGCCCGAGGTTGTTTCGGTTTGTTGTCACACGATGTTCTGCCTTCATTAAACTGTCGCACCCACGAACGCACTTTCGACACATCCATAACTCCATCACCACTTGTCTCCTTCAACTGTCGATGAATTTCAATTGGTTTCACACCACGCAAATTCAGAAAACGAATGATTGCACGCTGTTCAAGTAAGGAAAACGTCGCCAATTTAAGTATTTAAAACAGTTCTCATTCTCGCCGCTGGCGGTAAAATTCCATCTGCCGTACGGTGCTGCCATCTGTGGGACGTATTGACAATGAACGCGGCCTCATTTTAAAACAATGCGCATGTTTCTATCTCTTTCCAGTCCGGAGAAAAAAAATCGGAGGCCTTAGAACTTGAATGCACCTCGTATTTCTGCAGGGGACATCCAGTGACGCGTTGACTCGATTTCACGTCGAGTTACTCTACTACTCTGGGAAAAAGGAGGTCCGACGCGGTATTAGGACGTCTCTCATAACTTTGTCATTTGAGAGTACAGGAACATAGAATCTGCCTGTTGCCCTTCATTCACGGTTCGCAGGATATCGTGTCAGAAAGGGCAACCTGAGTACCGCGCGAGACTAAAGCGCTCCTTTGAGCTGCTTTCTTTTTCTGTTGACATCGTTATCCCATTGAAAGTACGTTACTGTTAAGTAAAAGCTCTAATATGACAAAGTAATAGTGAGAATCTACACTACTGGCGATTAAAATACACAACGAAGATGACGTGCTACAGACGCGAAATTTAACCGACGGAAAGAAGATGCTGTGATATGCAAATGATTAGCTTTTCAGGGCATTCACACAAGGTTGGCGCCGGTGGCGACACCTACAACGTGCTGACATGAGGAAAGTTGCCAACCTATTTCTCATACACAAACAGCAGTTGACCGGCATTGCCTGGTGAAACTTTGTTCTGATGCCTCGTGTAAGGAGGAGAAATGCGTACCATCACGTTTCCGACATTGATAAAGGTCGCATTGTAGCCTATTGCGATTGCGGTTTATCGTATCGCGACATTGCTGCTCGCGTTTGTCGAGATCCAGTGACTGTTAGCAGAATATGGAATCGGTGCGTTCAGGGGGGTAATACGGAACGCCGTGCTGGATCCCAACGGCCTGGTACCACTAGCAGTCGAGATGACACGCATCTTATCCGCATGGCTGTAACGGATCGTGCAGCCATGTCTCGATCACTGAGTCAACAGATAGGGACGTTTGCAGGACAACCACCATCTGCACGAACAGTTCGACGTCGTTTGCAGCAGCATGGACTATTAGCTCGGAGACCATGGCTGCCGTTATCCTTGACGCTACACCACAGACAGGACCGCCTGCGATGGTGTACCCAACGACGAACCTGGGTGCACGAATGGCAAAACCTCATTTTTTTTTTCGGATGAATCCAGGTTCTGTTTACAGCATCATGATGGTCCCATCACTCTTTGGCGACATCGCGGTGAACGCACATTGGAAGCGTGTATTCGTCATCGCCATACTGGCGTATCACCCGGCGTGATGGTATGGCGTGCCATTGGTTACACGTCTCGGTCACCTCTTGTTCGCATTGACGGCACTTTGAACAGTGGACGTTACATTTCAGATGTGTTAAGACTCGTGGCTCTACCCTTCATTCGATCCCTGCGAAACCCTACATTTCAGGACGATTGTGCATGACCGCATGTTGCAGGTCCTGTACGGGCCTTTCTGGATACAGAAAAGTTCGACTGCTGCCCTGGCCAGCACATTCTCCAGATCTCTCACCAATTGAAAACGTCTGGTTAATGTTGGCCGCGCAACTGACTCGTCACAATACGCCAGTCACTACTCTTGATGAACTGTGGTATCGTGTTGAAGCTGCATGGGCAGCTGTACCTGTACACGCCATTCAAGCTCTGTTCGACTCAATGCCCAGGCATATCAAGGCCGTTATTACGGCCAGCAGTGGTTGTTCTGGGTACTGATTTCTCAGGATCTATGCACTCAAATTGCGTGACAAAATAATGACATGTGAGTTCTAGTATAGTATATTTGTTCAATGAACACCGGTTTATCATCTGCCTTTCTTCTTGGTGTAGCAATTTTAATGGCCAGTAGTGTACGTTCGTAATCTGTCGGTAAGAGCACTGACAGCGAAAGGTAACTTTCTGGGTTCGAGTCCCAGTCTGCCACAGTTTTAATCCTCCAACAGCGCACGTTCGTCTGAAGAGCGAAAGATTCATTCTGGAAACTTAAAATGTGGACACACAGTAAATGCAGCGGTTTCTTCTGTGCGGACAGCAGACACACCTACGCGGACAAAACGCAGCGTGTGGAGCGGCCCTTTCGGCAGGCATTGTCGGCGAGGTGGGGGACCCGTGGAGCTGGAGGCGCGTGTCGAGTGGCGGTGAGGCAAAGCCCGCCAGCCTGCGCTACCGGTGACGTCACGGCGCCGCAACAGCTGCTCGCCGGCTCGTCCGCCTGCCTTTTGTTTTCTTTTGTGGAGGAGGAAGAGCCTCGCGGGTCTCATGAAGGCATCCCGTGTTTTGTGCGGCGTCTCTCGTAAGACAATGAGCGGGAAATGGCGCCGGCTCGCGGCTCCCGTTAAAGCCGACGTCTCCATCTGGCGCTGGTGCTCGGGGTGTCACGAGCCCTTTACTGCCGCATTACTCAGTCTCGGGTGCGTCACTTCAAATGCCGCCCACCGGACGTTCCTACTCGTAAGAATTTTTCACATACCTTCTTCTTCGCCTTCCTACCAGTATATCCACATAATTCTTCCTCGGTGCACTTATTTCCACTGTCCTTCCGTACTAGCCTTTCTATTTGTATCTGTCATGCCAGCTTCCACATTAGTTAACGAAAGTTAAAAGGCGTTGAATTGTCTTGCACGAAGTTGCTTCCCCCACCATCTCCTGCGAGCTACAGCAACTTCTACTAGGAGGATGTGCTTTCATTCTCCTCTCGTTCTTTCGACAGCACAGTTATTGAATCTTTCGCTTATGAACGTCAGCAGCTGGCATCACATCAAAACAGTGGACTTGAGTTTTCAGGTAACTACATAAATACGTTGTGAAGTGGCAAAATTCTGTTAAACTTTATGATAAGATTCTGTTGTTGTTGTTGTTGTTGTTGTTGCCTTCAGTCCAGAGACTGGTTTAATGCAGCTCTCCATGCTGCTCTGTCCTGTGCAAGCTTCTTCATCTCTCAGTACTTAACTGCAGCCTACATCCTTCTGAATAATTTAACCATACGGTAAAGCTGCATGCCCTCGGGAAAAATTACGGCTGTAGTTCCCCCTTGCTTTCAGCCGTTCGCAGTACCAGCACAGCAAGGTTGTTTTGGTTAGTGTTACAAGGCCAGATCAGTCATTCATCCAGACTGTTGCCCCTGCAACTACTGAAAATGCTGCTGCCCCCTCTTCAGGAACCACACATCTGTCTGGCCTCTCAACAGATACCCCTACGTTGTGGTTGCACCTATGGTACTGCCATCTGTATCGCTGACGCACGCTAGCCTCCCCACCATCGGCAATGTCCATGGTTCATGGAGGGCTAGTATTCAGCAATTCCTTATAATCGTTACGTGTATTAAAGTCATGCAACATCGTTGGAAGTGACGAAACCCGATTGGAAACGTGTTGTAACGGGGTGTGTGGACTTTCTGAGGTCCGTGTTACTGCAGAATAATCAATACTATTACCGTATTTTTCATTTCAGTGTAATGCTTATCATTTTTGCCTTAGTGATTGAGAATAAATGTTACGGTGGAGTGTAAAAACAAAATTTATACGCACCCTTAGAGAGTTAAAGCTACTCTTGACCCTCATATTAAAATCCTATGTAACTACAACAGTATTCGCATTAGTACAACCAATGAGAAATGACTGATCTGGACCATAGAACAAAGTTTGGTAATAAAATTATAAACAGACGACCAGTTGCAACGGATAAAGAAATTCTTTACCTAGGTTTCTACAAATATAAATTTGTATTCTTCAGAAGGCAGCAATTTTACATTAGTAAGGACAAATGTACCATCGCCGTTTTTACATTAGTCCTTAGTGATGTAAAATTGCTACCTTCTGAAGAAGACAAATTTATATATGCCGAAACCTAGGTGAAGAATTTGTTTATCCACTGCAACTGGTCGGCTGTTTATAATTTTATTACGTGAAACCGTTCCTGTTTTGCAGCTATGTTAAAAAAAAAAAACAAAAATAAAAAAAACACTAGTCTCTCATTCACGAGTACTGGGGTGCAAATCTGCATCGAACCTTGCAGATATGGCTGTTACGCGATTTCGTGAAATCGCGTAAGCCAAATAGCTGGATAGTTTATGTGCAAAGGACATGCGTTACTTGTTTCCCCAATCGGGGCTTATGACTGTCTCTAATGCTCACTTCGTCGGCGGGGTGTTAAACAATTATTATATCTTACCCAATACATTACTTTTCCCTCACTTTGTTTACGCTCGGTGAACATTAAGTGCTAAGGAAAATCCACATCCATCTTACCATTGATTGATTTCTTTCATGTAACATAGAAAATCGCCTAAGAGTTTGACTACTGGTTTGTGTTCCCCATCCACATTTACACCCAGTGCCCATATTATCGTCTTATCTTTATTACTTCTAGATTCATATTAAATAATATCACTACCGTTAAAAGGTGATAAAAATCAAGTTTACAAGCAAAGACATGGAATGAAGAAACACTACAAAGAACAAGAAGGGAAGAGAATGTGGGAAACTGCAAGGGGCGGTGGTAGGGGGGGGGGGGGAGAGAGAGAGAAGATATACGTAGTTTGGCATTCAAAAATGACAGTGGAAGACGCAAAAGAAGAGAAATACAACGCAGATATTTATGTGCAACGCCTATGGAGAAATGGATTAACGGGGAGAGAGAGGGAGAGAGAGAGAGAGAGAGAGAGAGAGAGAGAGAGAGAGAGAGAGAGAGAGAGAGAGAGAACATTAGATTGTTAACGTGGCTCACTCTTTCCTTCCTTCTTGCTTCAGATTTTGCTATCTCCCGTTTGCCTTTTTTACAATTATTTAAGAATTCTGTATTTGAATTAATTCTGTGCATGACTTGAAGTACTTCAGTTACATTTGCTTTCAGATGATTCTTTCCGTTGTTGATCTCTTATTTTTAAAGAGGCAGATAGAAAATTGGGTATTCGAATATGAACAGCTTCATCAAAGTAATAAATAATCTAACTTCAAAAAAGTTGTGATCAAAGACTAGGAATAAAATAAATTGAATGTTCCCAGGATCACTGCTAACTGTATGTGACAATGCTCTAACTAGCAATACACTTGCCAGATCGAATTTCACTCTGCAGCGGAGTGTACGCCGATTTCAAACATCGTGGGAGATTAAAATTGTGTGCTAGAGGAGGCCTTTGCCTTTCTCGGGCGATTGCTGCACCAACTGAAGTATCTAAGCTCCACTTACGACCCATTCTCACAGCTTTACTTCCGCCAGTACATCTCCCACCTTTAAGACTTCACAGAAGCTATCCAGCTTCGTTCGGAAGGCGGGAGCTGAGATACTGGCGGAAGGGAAGCTGAGAGTTTGGGTCGAGAGTCGAGCTCGGAAAGCACATGAACGTGAGGGGGTAGTCGTCCCGAACTGGCTCACAGCTTTTATCTGCCAGGAAGTCTCAGTAATACATCTGCTTTGTTTTTCTAGAACAATGTCTGGTTACCGTGTTCATGAAACCAGTCTAGCTCATTAATCTTCTCACGTGAAAGTGAGGAGGACCTTACCTAGATCTACAGAAACTCGTCCGCAGCTCGTGGTCGTGCGGTAGCGTTCTCGCTTCCCACGCCCGGGTTCCCGGGTTCGATTCCCGGCGGGGTCAGGGATTTTCTCTGCCTCGTGATAACTCCGGACATGCTTTCCAGTGTTGTGAACAACATTATTCCTCGACTACAGTTATTGTTGAGGAATGATGGTGGACATATTGAGCATTTCGTGTAAAGAACATCATCTTTGCTTTGTCTTACTTTGTTATGCTAATTACTGCTATTCTGATCAGATGAAGCGCCATCTGTCACACATTTTGTGAACTTTTGTATTTTTTGGTTCTAATAAAACCCCAGGTCATTCCAAGCATGTGTGTCAATTTGTACCTCTCTATCTACATTATTCCGTGATTTATTCGGTTTTCAAATTTATACTGACTTTTTGATTACCCGGTAGATAACAACCAGGTACAGTCAGAGAAATTCGAACTCCAACAAACAGAAAGAGGCTTACTTGAAGTCTCCTTCGCGCGCCCCTGAAAGGGGACAGCAAAGATGGCAAATGATAGTGGTAACCGAAGAAACCTGTGCTGAGCACTAAATAACGCTTGTGAAGCGTACATACAGACGAAAAAAGAAGACTGTCATAGAGGAAGAACAATATTCAAGAACCAAACGTGTCTGAGGCTTACCATCGAGTGTCCTCCATCGTTGTGTTATACGCGCCGGCCGGAGTGGCCGATCGGTTCTAGACGCTACAGTCTGGAACCGCGCGACCGCTATTGTCGCAGGTTCGAATCCTGCCTCGGGCATGAATGTGTGTGATGTCCTTAGGTTAGTTAGGTTTAAGTAGTTCTAAGTTCTAGGGGACTGATGACGATAGATGTTAAGTCCCATAGTGCTCAGAGCCATTTGAACATTTTTTTTTACAGAAACTCATTCACTAGAGTTGAGGAATTTTTTACTGGTAGATTGAGTCTTTTAGCTTAAAAATGCGTCCTATGGGACAATGCAGCGTGTCACAGCTCGGAGTGTACCACCGTGGTTCGAAGAGCACCAGGGTGAGTTTACAGTACTCGTCGGATTTAAGCACTCCGTCTTCAGGCCACGAGTGGCCTACCGGGACCATCCGACCGCCGTGTCATCCTCAGGGCTGGATGCGGATAGGAGGGGCGTGGGGTCAGCACACCGCCGTCCCGGCCGTTATGATGGTATTCTTGACCGAAGCCGCTACTATTCGGTCGAGTAGCTCCTCAATTGGCATCACGAGGCTGAGTGCACCCCGGATTTAAGCCCCGTCGAGAATCTATCTGACTGCATCGATCGCGTTGCTCGTGCCGTGGGTCCTCAACCGAGAAACCTAGCGCTACTGGCCACAGCTCTGGAGTCGGAATGGCTGCACATCGCCGCCAGTACCTTCCAGAACCTTATAGAATCTCTTCCTGCACGTCTCGCTCTGCAAAAGTTTATTATTCAGGGTTTTGACAGACGGTCACATAATGTGACTGGACAGTGTGGTTGCTTTAACCCACCGCCGGTGTTGAGTATTTTCACTGACATTGTTGTACTCGAACACAGTGAATACCTTTAACAAGGTGGTTGAAAATACAAACTTGAGTGCTTCCAAAATTGCCACTGTCTCCACCGTAAAATTTGAAACATTGAAGGTAGTTTGAAAGCTTGTATGCCAGCATCAGGCAACTCTCCTTCCTTGTTCAGTCCAATGTTGTGCTTCTTCTCGTCTGCAGCTCAGACACGGAACGTGACAGATCTGAATTAATTCAGGAAAAGATTACACAATGAGCAGATAGAATGAACATTTTCACTTTTTACGTCAGTGGAGAAGGTCTACGAGTAGTGTCGCTTCAAGCTTTCTCAGCCAGAGTGCTAAGGCGACCAGAGAAGACACGACGCAGTTTACGTAAGCGGTTAGTTGAGATGTCCGACAGTGAAATGACGTAACGCGTCTAATTGGCGAGTCCTGTAGCGTCAGGCGTTGCGTACTCTTCCTCGTGGATGTTTTTCGTAGTAGGAAGTACAAACTTGTTTAGCCTTTTCACATCTCGAGTGACACTAAGGTCGCTTCTTTTCACACCATGTCACCTTGACGCGTTTGTCAACAGCAGTAGCGCATATGTATTTTTTTTTTTAAGGAATTCTCATAAGACTGTTGAAGTACGCCGCCATTGAAATTAGTATTTTATTATTGTTGGTTAAATGTGTTGCGTTTTTTCCTCCCACACCATCCATATCCCCATTCATTTACTCATTCTTTACCTCCTTTTTCAAGCACAGCTTTGCATGTGGAACTTTCTCGGCACAGTTTGAGCGGTGTTCAGCACCCTAAACGTCTCGCCACTTCTTCCCCTGTGCCAACTTTTGCGTCTCTGAGCAGCACTAACACGTGAGTGTAGTACTGCAGGGCAAAAATCGTAGAGGGAGACCAATAGATGAATACACTTAGCAGATGCAGAAGGATGTAGGTTGCTGTAGGTACTGGGAGATGAAGAAGCTTGCACGGTTTAGAGAAGCATGGAGAGCTGCATCGAACCACTCTCTGGACTGAAGACCACAACAACAATATCTTAAACGCTTCAATTCTCTTCTTTTCCAACTTTCCCGCAGTCCATTATTCACAACCACACAATGCTGTGCTCCAAACGTATGCTCCAAACGTAATTTCTCAAAAATTACTTCCTCAGATGAAGGCCAATGTTTGGCGCAAGTAGACTTCTATTAGCAAAGAATTCCATCTTTGTCAAAGTTAGCTGCTTTTTATGTCCTTCTCGCCTCATGCTTTGTACGTTAGTTTCCTTCCGAGGTAACAAGACTCCTTCATCTCTTGTACTTCGCGGTCTTCAACTGTGCCAAGTTTATCGTTAATCTCATTTCTGCTACTCCTCAGTATTTTCGTCTTTCTTCGATTTAATCTCAGTTCATGCTGTGTGCATTCAGTTCAACAAGTTCTGCAATTCTTGTACACCTTCACAGAGGAAAGCGAGTCATCAGCGAATCCGTTCATTGTTATCATTTCTCTTTGAATATTAATCCCACTCCTGAACCTTTCTCATGCCACCATTAGTTCTTCGATGTACAGGTTGAACAGATAGACTGCTTCCCTGCCTTACACCGTTTTAAATCTGAGCACATGTTTCTTGGACTTCCATTCTGATAGTTCTCTCTTGGTTCTTGTACACGAACGAGTTTTCCTCTACCTTACACGTATTTTTCTGAGATTTTCAAATACCTTGCACCACTTTACCTTTTAGAACACCTCTTTCGGATTGACAGCTGTAATGATTTTTCTTATTGCTTACTTCCATTATCAGTCGTAGCGAAAAAACTGCCTGTCTGGTGCCTTTAACTTTCCTAAATTTTTATTTTTCGAGTCCAGGACATAAAACAATTACAAAACTAATAACTATTGATTCACATAACAAATTTGCAGAATTAAATATGTACAATAGTATTTATGACACAGATTCAATAATATATACAAACAAGCAGCAAGATGATTATATTTTTTGACGGGCCCAGTATTCGGCGGTTATCACAGCAGTTTCGCTGGCTGCAGCAAGATCATAGATAGTGCATGCAGCCGGTAGGTTCCTGCAGACTAGCAGATGATGTTCGTCATGTACGTCTCCACACTGACAAGTGCCCTCCTCATTGCCGAAGCCCCACTTCCTGAGGCTGGCTTTGCACCTTGACACCCCAACTCGCAGTCTGTTCAAAGTCTTCCAGGTCACGTATGACAGGTGTGAACCTTCGGCTATTTCCTCCTTGACCGTTGTGTGATAGTCTTCAGCTAGGGAGTCTCGCCAAAGCTTCTCTCTGCGAGTTCTGGGAGATGAACAATTGCCCTAGTTTTCTGTAGGAAGCTTTTTCTTGACCTCAGTCTTGGCTGTGGTGGGTCATGTCCGAACAAAGGATGTCTAGGGAGTGCGCAAAATCCTCCACCAGCAAAGCTTTTGCAGTTATGGACGGCTATAGAAGCAGTTTTTTTTTTAGTCATCAGTCTACTGACTGGTTTGATGCGGCCCGCCACGAATTCCTTTCCTGTGCTAACCTCTTCATCTCAGAATAGCACTTGCAACCTACGTCCTCAATTATTTGCTTCACGTATCCAATCTCTGTCTTCCTCTACAGTTTTTGCCCTCTACAGCTCCCTCTAGTACCATCGAAGTCATTCCCTCATGTCTTAGCAGATGTCCTATCATCCTGTCCCTTCTCCTTATCAGTGTTTTCCACATATTCCTTTCCTCTCCGATTCTGCGTAGAACCTCCTCATACCTTATCAGTCCACCTAATTTTCAACATTCGTCTCTAGCACCACATCTCAAATGCTTCGATTCTCTTCTGTTCCGGTTTTCCCACAGTCCATGTTTCACTACCATACAATGCTGTACTCAAGACATACATCCTCAGAAATTTCTTCCTCAAATTAAGGCCGGTATTTGATATTAGTAGACTTCTCTTGGCAAGAAATGCCTTTTTGGCATAGCGAGTCTGCTTTTGATGTCCTCCTTGCTCCGTCCGTCATTGGTTATTTTACTGCCTAGGTAGCAGAATTCCTTAACTTCATTGACTTCGTGACCATCAATCCTGATGTTAAGTTTCTCGCTGTTCTCATTTCTACTACTTCTCATTACCTTCGTCTTTCTCCGATTTACTCTCAAACCATACTGTGTACTCATTAGACTGTTCATTCCGTTCAGCAGATCATAGATCATTTAATTCTTCTTCACTTTCACTCAGGATAGCAATGTCATCAGCGAATCGTATCATTGATATCCTTTCACCTTGTATTTTGATTCCACTCCTGAACCTTTCTTTTATTTCCACCATGGCTTCCTCGACGTACAGATTGAAGAGTAGGGGCGAAAGGCTACAGCCTTGTCTTACACCCTTCTTAATAGGAGCACTTCGTTCTTGATCGTAGAAGCAGTATCGTTCAGTAATTCTGGAGAGAACTTCCAACGACTTGTTGAGTGAATGCCACGTTAAGCTGCCGCGCTACGCCGGGAAAAAGGAGGTCTGATATGATATTAGGAGATATCTCAAGACACTTGTCACCTCAATGGTTCAAATGGCTCTGATCACTATGGGACTTAACATCTGAGGTCATCGATCCCCTAGAACTTAGAACTACTTAAACCTAACTAACCTAAAGACATCACACACATCCATGCCCGAGGCAGGATTCGAACCTGCGACCGTAGCAGTCGCGCGGTTCCGGACTGGAGGGCCTAGAACCGCTCGGCCACCGCGGCCAGCAGTGTATTCCAATCACTGTTTTACGTTGCAGTATTGTAGCAAATAGAAGTTCATGCAATTAATGAATATATGATAAACCATTCAAAATAAACAGTGCGCTGTTTTCTACAAAACTTAGATAAAAAAAAGTTAAATAGACTCACTGCAAAGCCAGGATTAATAAGGTAGAGTTGTTAACAACAGCAGAAAGTGTTTGTAGCGCATTACTAGAGACAGAATTTACAAATTTTTTATGTGTATTGGTAATTCTGTTCGCCACCTTAAGTGCATAAATTCGAAAGGTTGTGTACTTTGAGTTAACTTTTTTATGATGAAACAAATATTGAAGTTTCCCATAATTTGCATTTTTTTCCGTTCATGTATCTGTTTCTAGTGCGATTTCGCGATTAGACTCAAAATATTTATTGCTCAATGTGGATATTGTATGGTGTCTGACCTGGAACGCTTCGCGAACAAATATTTTGTCACGTAGCTGTAATATAGACGAAATTTTTAGTCAAGAGCGTGCAGTAGTTTGAAATAACAGCTGATGCTATTCATAACTGTAGGATGAGGAATGAATAAAATTCGTAATGAAATTTTCTCACTCTTGGCGGATTGTACACTGTGTTAATGACTTCCGACAAATTAAAACTACGTGCTTGCTGTATTTGCTTACACGACATTTACATTTGATAAAGGTTTAATAACTGACTTGTTTGGAGAACAATTTCAGACTGTACTATGAAGTATGACGAACTGTCAAGTGAAGTTACTAAGGGAGTACTCACTTATTCTCTGGAAACCTCATTTTTTTATGTAGCGGTCGATATATTTGATTGAATAATACGTTTAACCACTGGTAAGAAAAATGCCTGTTTGCATGTGCGCTAAATCATCTGTTGTGCACGATATTGGCTTTCCTCCATCGATGTCCAAGATTCACGAAATATTTAGATCCTTTCAGTCCCTGTTATTTCTTAGCAATAAATACAGCCGTGTATTCACAGTAAATTTAAAATTCTGTATTTCCGAGTAGTCTGACAGGCCATGAAGCCCTTTCTTACTTTCTTTCCTTCTTTCTATAGTGACGCTTTGTCATACAGCATGGGAGTGAGGGGGAGGCAGGCGCCGATGATAAGCGTAGCGGGAAGAAAGGCCAGGGAAGGAAAGGAGGACAAAAAACTAATAAAAGGAAGCGGTGGGTCTGGCAGGTGTATTTACATTCGACCTGGCCGGCCTGCGAGGGACTGTGTTCACATAGTCGTGTCAGGAAGTGATTTATGAAGCGCCATTCAATTACTTCCCACCTCCCCCCCCCCCCTCTCCACTCTCTCTCTCTCTCTCTCTCTCTCTCTCTCTCACACACACACACACACACACACACACACACACACACACCTCGCCTCCCTCCGTCTCTCTCTCCATTTGATGCTTTCTGAGAATGTTTTTTCTGGTGATTGGTAAAACATATTTACATCATGGAATGAGCAGCATTTGTTTACGAGCACCTGCGGGGTTCGATCATTACGGCAACCCGCTTGGACAAATATCATAACAACGAAACAGTGCTTTGCCTCTAGCATCCTAGGAGAGATACATGATTTGGTTCTAAAGCGTAGTTTTCAGTTTGTAATTAAAATGCTAAGTGAAAGATACAGTAATTATTGAATTGCGTCTGGCGTAAAATCTTCTTAGAAGAAATGCTGCTCAGCTATTACATATCTTCGCTTAGTACCAACCGTTGTTTCGGAAGAACTATTTGGTCTATTTTTGTTTTGTGGTTTTTATATGTAACGTCTCTATTCTAACTAATTTATTAGTTACGCATTTATTTCAAGTGGAAGGATAGGAAATATAGCCACACATTGTTAGAGTGTGCCAAGTACGAGTGCCGTACGTAATAAAAATTAATAGTAATATCAGTAACGAACATACGTCATTCTTATTAACATAGTGTTACGTAATGATTCGTAACATGACTTTCCTGTCAGTGGGAGTAATTAAATACTAACAGAAATGCATAGTTCCTAGAAAATTAAGTTAGAAGGAAGATATTTTAGGGTTTAATCTCCCGTCGACGTGGAGGTCGTTAAGAGACGGCCTACAAGCTTGTACGTATTTAGGAATGATGGCGAAGATCATCGGCCATACCCTTTGAAAAGAAGCTTCCGAATGCTTTGTGGTCCACGGACGATGCGTCAGATGGTGTTGTGCTAACTGCACAATATTTCCACACGGCAACTGTTCCTCACAGAAGATGGCTTGCTGTTGTGGCTAACCAATTTATGTGCTAAGTTCACCAGAAAAGCGCAGGCAGCAACGGAGAGGGGATATAACGTCATCGCAGAAGACGTAGACATCCAGAGCTCCCTGCCGGAGAAACGCGGTCTCCGCATTAGCGGCGTGGGAAAGCGCAACTACAAACTGCGGGCCCCAGCGTGTGCCGGTCCTGGCTTCGATTCTGTATCTGTGTTGACTTGTTGCATTCGTACGGCTGCTGCGGACGATTCTGTAGTGTCGATAATATAGTGGTTCCAATGCATTGTAAAGTTTGAACCCTGTGTGTCTGTTAATAAAGCCGTCAGCTGTAAGTACCTCGCCTGTTTCTTTAGGTGGAAGCGGACGAAAGGCTATTAATCTCTCCATAGTCCATGCAGTGTCCTATATCAAGACCGTATTCAACAACATTTTTCTGGTGTGATGTCTAAGTTCATCAAAACTGTCTTTAACAGTGGGACACGTGGGGCTGATATAAGTTTTCCAACACTGGCAGCTATTTATAAATAGGGTGATTCTTATTAACGTTTAAAAACATACGAAGCGATGTAGATGACGATGAGACAAGTAATTTAATATAAGACATATGGGGCGGAAAATGTGGGGAAGTACCCGAAAGCCGCGCGGGATTAGCCGAGCGGTCTAAGACGCTGCAGTCACGGACTGTGCGGCTGGTCCCGGCGGAGGTTCGAGTCCTCCCTCGTGTGTGTGTGTGTGTGTGTGTGTGTGTGTGTGTGTGTGTGTTTGTCCTTAGGATAATTTAGGTTAAGTAGTGTGTATGCTTAGCGACTGATGACCTTAGCAGTTAAGTCCCATAACATTTCATACACATTTGAACATTTTTGATGTACCCGAAAAGTGGATGACAAATGTTGAACGTGGGACGTCACCAGATGACGTACTTCGTCGCACTGCAGCGATTGAGCCTATTGGTCCGTCGCGCCTGATCATCCCAACCAGAGTCAATATTCACGTCAGTGTGGCTCCGGATCGACGTGGGCGACTTTAACGCGTGGATTTCAGGGTTCGAGTCTTGCGTCTGGCATGCAGTATTTTGTTTTTCATTGCTTTGGTCAGTTACGTGTTTACATTAAGGTAATATTTATTGTTTTACGTATTAATCGGTCTCGCGATCTCCGCTGGTTTATTGCAAAATACAGTACAACAAATACCTAGGGTATTGCGTCACAAGTAACTCAGTATAAGCTACTGAATTTCGGTGTTACCAAATGGTTCAAATGGCTCTGAGCACTATGGGACTTAACATCTGAGGTCATCAGTCCCCTAGAACTTAGAACTACTTAAACCTAACTAACCTAAGGACATCACACACATCCATGCCCGAGGCAGGATTCGAACCAGCGACCGTAGCGGTCGCGCGGTTCCAGACTGTAGTGCCTAGAACCGCTCGGCCGCTCCGGCCGGCTCGGCGTTATCAATAAATGACCTGCGTTTTCTTTACTAAAAACTGTAAACAAAAAAAGAAGAGACAAATGTTAAGAAACACAAAGTAAGAACAGCTTTTGCTTGTTTACAGTGAAGACAGTATTTTTTTATCTTCTATGTTTCCAACAGATCACATTTACAAAAGGCGTTCTAAATGTGCACCGGGTGACCTCACATTTTCAACATTTGTCATCCACTTTTGGGATATTTCCCGACGTCTGCGGCCCCAAGGTCTTACATTAAATTACTTGACGCACCGGCGTGAACGTCGCTTGGGGTGTTTTTAAACGTTAATAAGGTTCACTCGGTATATTCCTGACTCCCTTAAACGCAGGTAGTCTTTAACGGATGCCAGCATCTTTTGCACTCTGTGATATTCCCGGTTGTGGCCACCAGTATTTTATTTTGCTACAAGAAGCTCGCCTAGATACACGTGAAGTAGCATATGATACAAAAGTGGAGTGAGGTGCAAGCGACAGACAGATGGTACAGTATGTACCATTCGCCTGGGAAAGTTCGCCAATTGTACTGAACTTGATTCTGATAGGCCGACACACTCGGGTGCTAGGCGCCAAAACGCCTAAATTCTCTTATTAATTATTTATATAATCTTAATTGTATTTAACCCAGTTTTCAGTATGACGATCTCTCATGATTACCCTGCGAGTCAGCCCTTTCTGTTTAATAAATTTCACTAGTTTTGTAAAACATAAGAGTGACAATACTGCAACCGAAGTGCTTCGGGCACCTTCGGGTTGCTTTGGCGCGCCTGGGAGACAATGTACTTCGGCTGCGCTAGTCAGACTGTTTCGGGAGTTCTTCAGAGCCGGCCGTGTATCTCTGTTTCGAACGCACATGTCGTAGTCTATATCGGAAGTCGTCAGAAAAGTTACCGTACGATTAAGAAAGCTATTTCGAGTGTTGTAAAATGTAGGAATATTTAAACAATAATGAAACAGGATACATTAATGAGAAGTGTCGCCTACCATCATTGTCAGTACTACAGATGTTGCCCTCTGGAAGATACGGAGACAAACCTGGGCAAGTGGCATTCCATACATTACAGGTCCAAGTTGACAGCATAGCCAGAGAAGATCCTATGACCGACGAGCTGTCTTTTGCGCTGGGGACACAACTTAAGAAGACTACAGGTTGGTGGAGAGAACGATTAGAGACTCTTACTCAATCTCTACGGATCTCCAGGTCTGACTTCCAAAGTACACACAAAATTTATAACTCGAGCCGGAGGGCAGAATGCACATTTTATACATAGTTTCTTGAACAGCGTGTCCATCTGATAGGACACACTACCAACTTACGGTAGAAGAACCACGCTTCCCCGGTTCTTCTGGCTGCTCCTGAAGTTTAGTCCATGTTGGTCGCAACGCAGTTGCTAATAGGCTTTCCGCTGTACACGACCTGGGCAAACATAGAGCGGAGATGGCTAAGTTCTACAGATAAGCTCTCTCGTCCTGAGATAGCTCTTGCCTTATGAACGAGAGCCGGTAATACACCGCTGCATTCGTAAATGCAGCTCTCGGCTCGTAGATACCTGTCGATGTGTGTAGGTGTACGAAATATTACGTTGTTTGACAAACTATCTTCTTTTCTACGAACCATGATATCCAGAGAAGGGAGGACTCCACTTTTACCCATCGTGACGCAGATGCTTGGACGGAAGGCCACAACACACACGAGCGCTGAGACATCCGCAACATTCCGACGCTTTGGGTTCATTCCCATCGATCAACCTCCATACAGTCCCGACATGGCCCCATCCGATTTTCATCTCTTTTCAAAACTTAAAGGACACCTTCGAGGACTTCACTTTAATAATGATGGAGCGATGCAAGCAGAGGTGGGGTTTTGCCCCCGTCAGCAAAGTCGAACCTTCTTCAGTGACGGTATAAACAAACTGCTCTCTAGATGGGAAAAATGTCTTAGTCGACAGGGTGGCTGTTGAGAAACTAATATGTAGACATCGAGAATAACGGTATAGAATACTAATAATGTTTGTTTGTTTAAAAAGCTTTAAGAGCTTCCACAAACAAATTGGAGATATTACATTTCAGGACGTCCTCAGGCCAATTCTGTGATTGGATTGAAGAGTTCCTAGATAACTGAACGCAGCATGTCATTCTCAATGGAGAGAAGTCTTCCGAAGTAAGAGTGATTTCAGGTGTGCCGCAGGGGAGTGTCGTAGGACCGTTGCTACTCACAATATATATAAATGACCTTGTGGATAACATCGGAAGTTCACTGAGGCTTTTTGCGGATGATGCTGTAGTAAATCGAGAGGTTGTAACAATGGAAAATTGTACTGAAATGCAGGAGGATCCGCAGCGAATTGACGCATGGTGCAGGGAATGGAAATTAATCTCAATGTAGACAAGTGTAATGTGCTGCGAATACATAGACAGAAAGATCCCTTATCATTTAGCTATAATACAGCACGTCTGCAACTGGAAGCAGTTAATTGCATAAATTATCTGGGAGTACGCATTAGGAGTGATTTAAAATGAAATGATCATATAAAGTTGATTGTCGGTAAAGCAGATGCCAGACTGAGATTCATTGGAATAATCATAAGGAAATGCAATCCGAAAACAAAGGAAGTAGGTTACAGTACGCTTGTTCGCCCACTGCTTGAATACTGCTCAGCAGTGTGGGATCCGTACCAGATAGGGTTGATAGACGACGTAGAGAAGATCCAACGGAGAGCAGCGCGCTTCGTTACAGGATCATTTAGTAATCGTGAAAGCGTTACGTAGATGATAGATAGACTCCAGTGGAAGACTCTGCAGGAGAGAGGCTCAGTAGCTCGGTACGGGCTTTTGTTGAAGTTTCGAGAACATACCTTCACCGAGGAGTCAAGCAGTATATTGCTCCCTCCTACGTATATCTCGCGAAGAGACCATGAGGATAAAATCAAAGAGATTAGAGCCCACACAGAGTCATACCGACAATCTTTCTTTCCACGAACAATAAGAGACTGGAATCGGGAGCAATAAGTTCGCTAGTCTTCTTCTGCCGTACGCTCTCGACATTTCTACTGTAAACCACACTGTAATGCTTAACTGCGTGAGCATTTCCGTGACACCATCGCGCTTACTAGTAGAACCCCTGAAAAATACACTCCTCTCCTTTGGATGTTCGGTACTTTCTCTATCAGTCCTCTACACTGAGGTGACCAATTCCTGGGACACCTCCCAGTATCGTGTCTAACATGCTTTGCCCACCGTAGCGCAGCACCTCGACGTGACGTGGCTCAGCAAGTCGGCTAAAGTTCGCTGCAGAAATTATGAGCCATGTTGCCTCTATAGCCGTTCATAATTGCGGAAGTGTTGCCGGTGTAAGATTTAGTGCACGAACTGGTCTCTCGATTATGTACCATAAATGTTCGATGGGATTCGAGTCGGGCGGTCTGGACGGCTACATCATTGAGTCTAACTGTCCAGAATATTCTTCAAACCAGTCGCGAACACTTCTGGTCCGGTGACATGCCGCATTCCCATTCATAAAACTTCCATCGTTGTTTGGGATCATGAAGTCAGTGAACTTCTATGTTGTTGTTCCAGTTTTAATTGTTCCATACGCATACTCCCAGATATTTAATGGATGTTCCTGCCACCAGTGTCTTTTGCAATCGTGTAATCTTACAGTAACGAGTGCTTCCGCCTGTTTCTGGACATTACGTCACATTTGTTTACGTTGTGGATAAAATGCCAATCCGTGCACCAAGCATCAATCCTCTGGGGGTCTTCCTGTACTTCGCCATAGTTTTCTAAGGGTTGTGAGATCTCTATGTCGATCATCATCATCATCATCATCATCATCATCATCATTATCATCAAATCGAAACTGAAGAGTTTCCTCATGGGTCACTCCTTCTATCCTGTCGAGGAGTTCCTAGAAAAATTAAGCTGATTCTTATTGTATTGTTGACTGCGTTTAGTTAAACATATGGACTGACTTCTTTTGGGTTTACGAACATTTATTTTTATCTGTTACTTTTATGTTGTAATTTCATGTGCTGACACGTTCCATGACATTTGAGATTTGCTCCTCAATTTGGTCCTACGGAACTTGACGTGTAAATGAATAAAAATAAAATCATCGTCGTCATCGGCGAGCAGTATTCTGGAACTTCCAACGTTGTCCAGTAGCTTTTCTGTGTATTTTGTGAGCAATAATGGTCCCATAACTCCCTTGGAGAGCATCCGAAGCAGTCTGTACGTCTGATGATTTCTCTCCGCTAACACTGACACGCTGTGTTCTGTCTGTTAGTGTCTGTTCAACGCAACAACAAAGCTGATCGGGTATTTACGCACGTATTTTATTCATTAAGCGACAACTACATCTACATCGAAAACCTTCCGGACGTCAAAAAATACCGCATCTATCTGGGCGACAAAATCCACCGCCTTCTGAGAGCTGTGGCCGCAGCCTTGTTGATACAAAGGTTCTCAGATAGACAACTGAAGTTCTAAACAAGAATCTTTGCTTTTAAATAGACGCCGGGAAAAAAATTGCGCTATTAAAAAACACTTCATTCACTGTCACGTTCTTACGAAGAATAGCTATTACGGCCACCATGAAGTATTTAGTAAAGTCATTCAAAATGCCTGTTGTTGTTGTTGTTGTTGTTGTTGTTGTTGTGGTCTTCAGTCCTGAGACTGGTTTGATGTAGCTCTCCATGCTAATCTATCCTGTGCAAGCTTCATCTCCCAGTACGTACTGCAACCTACATCCTTCTGAATATGCTTACTGTATTCATCTCTTGGTCTCCCTCTACGATTTTTACCCTCCACGCTGCCCTCCAATGCTAAATTTGTGATCCCTTGATGCCTCAAGACATGTCCTACCAACCGATCCGTTCTTCTAATCAAGTTGTGCCACAAACTTCTCTTCTACCCAATCCTATTCAATACCTCCTCATTAGTTACGTGATCTATCCACCTAATCTTCAACATTCTTCTGTAGCACCACATTTCGAAAGCTTCTATTCTCTTCTTGTCCAAACTATTTATCGTCCATGTTTCACTTCCATACATGGCTACACTCCATACAAATACTTTCAGAAAAGACTTCCTGACACTTAAATCTATACTCGATGTTAACAAATTTCTCTTCTTTAGAAACGCTTTCCTTGCGATAGCCAGTCTACATTTTATATCCTCTCTACTTCGACCATCATTAGTTATTTTGCCCCCCAAATAGCAAAACTCATTTACTACTTTAAGCGTGTCATTTCCTAATCTAATTCCCTCAGCATCAACCGACTTAATTCGACTACATTCCATTATCCTCGTTTTGCTTTTGTTGATGTTCATCTTATATCCTCCTTTGAAGACACTGTCCATTCCGTTCAACTGCTCTTCCAAGTCCTTTGCTGTCTCTGACAGAATTACAATGTCATCGGCAAACCTCAAAGTTTTTATTTCTTCTCCCTGGATTTTAATACCTACTCCAAACTTTTCTTTTGTTTCCTTTACTGCTTGCACAATATACAGATTGAATAACATCGGGGAGAGGCTACAACCCTGTCTCACTCCCTTCCCAACCACTGCTTCCCTTTCATGTCCCTCGACTCTTATAACTGCCATTTGGTTTCTGTACAAATTGTAAATAGCCTTTCGCTCCCTATATTTTACCCCTGCCACCTTCAGAATTTGAAAGAGAGTATTCCAGTCAACATTGTCAAAAGCTTTCTCTAGGTCGACAAATGCTAGAAACGTAGGTTTGCCTTTCCTTAATCTTTCTTCTAAGGTAAGTCGTAAGGTTAGTATTGCCCACACTTGTAAAATGTTTACATTTTTGCCTGATTCTCTCTGAAAATTACGTAGGATGGTGAAATAACGGCAAGGATTTTTCCTGCAGAATCGTGGTAAGCTATACTTAGGCAACCTCGCTTTCCCCGACGGCCACCAGATGTTAGTATGGTCGGTATTTCTCAGCGTCCGCTTTCGACAAGTGGTCTGCCCCTCTCAGACCGATGCACTCCGCCGTTAGCTGGGTTCCTCAAGAGACCAAACTTTGCCCTCTGCCTTCTAAAGCTGTATCTATGAACTTTGAGAAGTGCCGCAAATTCTCTGTAGTAGCTCTTCAGTTGCTGCCACTACTAAGTGTTGCTTCTGGTATTTTTCCCCTTCAGCGTGCGTTGTTGTGTTTGTGGAATCGAAATTCTGGTGAACTACTGAGTCAGAATCTCGTGGTGCCGTAATGGCAATGTTATAATAGCGTACTTGAGAATATCAGTATATGACATATTATTTCTAATTCTTAAACCGCATGAAATACGTACAGATTCGGTTTATTTACAGTATCCACTGAACTTAACTAAAGCAGTGCGACACACTGGGTGCATTATGTGGGCGCATAGCGCCTTCAACTACATCTTCAATTTCCTCTCGGATACACGAGGCTTATCGATTTCAGCACACAAATCATGTTTCTGTGAAACAGTCTTTCGGCTCACTCTGAAGATAGTCGAACGGTATATGGCCGAAATGCCGGCCGAGGTGGCCGAGCGGTTCTAGGCGCTTCAGTCTCGAACCGCGCGACTGCTACGGTCGCAGGTTCGAATCCTGCCTTGGGCATGGATGTGTGTGATGTCCTTAGGTTGGTTAGGTTTAAGTAGTTGTAAGTTCTAGGGGACAGATGACCTCAGGTGTTAAGTCCCATAGTGCTCAGACCCATTTGAACCATTTTTTGTGACCGAAATTTTAGAAGAGGAATTAGAATTCATGTGGCCGCACGCCCAAAATTTAATAGAGCACCACGAAAAGATGAAGATGCACAAAGAAATTCAGCAACAGATTGACAGTTGGTGGTTTAATTCTGAAGTGGTGTAATGTCGCCAACGATCAGTTTTACCAGAAAATGTCTGTACTTTTTTTTAAATATAATCCATTATGGAGTCGAGGTAGCAGTTGTCGTTATACTGGTTATCACTGTTAGCATTCAACCGCGATTCTTATACACGTATTTTAACAACGCGTTTCAAGAGACAATGCTCTCATCATCAGGTTGTAAAGTCTGTCATGAAATTAAACGGACTAAAAAGGCAAAGTACCATCACAAACAGTTGGGAAGTCCATATAGTAAAACAGAATTAAAAGTATATTGGACTGTGGGTCCTCGTCTCACATTGAAGTTGTTGACACTAGTCGATGGCCGTCCCATAGCTACCAAGTATGCTGACGCACTGTGCCGGCTCATTTCGTCTTGTCTGTTGTACTTCACTGCAGCAAGATCGGGTGCTCATCTTTCGTCCTAACAGTAAGTTGCGACTGTCCTTACCGTCCTGCAGGCTTCAGTAAGAGAGAACGAGTCGACGAACATGAACCGAATGCAGCGCCCCGGTTCTCTACAGGTCATTCTCGCTGAAGTACAGCGGGAACGACGGAAGCCCGTTAGCACTGAAATAACAGCGGCGCCTTGATCAGTGAAGTATGCAACCCGCAACACTAGATTCCTACTCGCTCCGTTTCTGATCTCTCGTCCGTAGGTAATGAGGCCGGAACACATTGCAAGTGATGTGGTTGGTGCTATTTATCGTGGAGAATGCTCCACACGGTCGTTTGGCCTTACTCCATATTGGTGGGCCTCCTCCCTGGTGCTGCTGTCGGGTTCATTCCCTTCAGGTAGGTGTACCTCTGAGGCGTCTTGTCACGGGCTGCAGGCTCTCCCCGTTGAAGGTCGGAGTCCTCCCTCGGGCATGGGTGTGTGTGTCGTCCTTAGCCTAAGTTAGATTAAATAGTGTGTAAGCTTAGGGATCGATGACCTCAGCAGTTTGGTCCCATAAGACATTACCACACATTTCCAATCTCTCTTGGCGCGCATTATGGCCATACGACCATGTGATGGACCATGTGATCTCTCTCTCTCTCTCTCTCTCTCTCTCTCTCTCTCTCTCTCTCTCTCCTTCTCCCCTTCTCTCTCTCTCTCTCTCTCTCTCTCTCTCTCTCTCTCTCTCTCTCCTCTGGGATCGTTTACTGCACTTAAGTCTCTGTATATATACCGGGTGATTAAAAAGGTATAAATATGAAAACTTAATAAACCACCGAATAATGTAGAGAGAGAAGTAAAAATTGACACACATGCTTGGAATGACATGGGGTTTTATTAGAACAAAAAAAAGTTCACAAAATGTCCGACAGATGGCGCTGGACAGCAAAACGTCAGTGCTACCGTGACGAGTGAGAGGTACGCCGATATGTTACAGAATGGCATCATCCCCAGCCTGGCTGATAAACACCTGCTGGAACGTACGATGTTTATGCAGGATGGCGCTCCACCCCATATTGCTAGACGCGTGAAAGATCTCTTGCGAGCGTCGTTTGGTGATGATCGTGTGCTCAGCTGCCACTTTCGTCATGCTTGGCCTCCCAGGTTCCCAGACCTCAGTCCGTGCGATTATTGGCTTTGGGGTTACCTGAAGTCGCAAGTTTATCGTGATCGACCGACATCTCTGGGGATGCTGAAAGACAACATCCGACGCCAATGCCTCACGATAACTCCGGACATGGTTTAGAGTGCTGTTCACAACATTACTCCTCGACTACAGCTATTGTTGAGGAATGATGGTGGACATATTGAGCATTTCCTGTAAGGACATCATCTTTGCTTTGTCTTACTTTGTTATGCTAATTATTGCTATTCTGACCAGATGAAGCGCCATCTGTCGGACATTTTTTGAACGTTTGTATTTTTTTTTGTTCTAATAGAACCCCATGTCATTCCAAGCATGTGTGTCAATTTGTACCTCTCTATCTACATTATTCCGTGATTTATTCAGTTTTCAAATTTATACAGACTTTTTGATCACTCGGTATATATATATATATATATATATATTATTCGAAAACGCGCGAACTGCTACTGAGTTCGTCTGTATTGCGCAGCCAGTTGCGATTTACATTGTCATCAACTTAATTTACCTATGTACAGCCTTCCTTCACGGCTGCTCGCGCGGCCACCTCCCCAGTGGAACACTGTGCAGGCAGTCCGTACACGCGCAGGCAGAAGGGGCCAACCACGGCCGGCAGTGGCGACGAGCCCACTCGTGAATGGCCGCCATAATTGGCTCTGGCCGGCACTGGACCCGACCTGACGCCAGCGCCGGGGCGTCAAAGGGGCGCTGTGACGCGTCTATCTGACGGAGGGCGGCGTCACATCAAAGGCGTCGCTGGCAATGGTAGCGTGCTGTTCTCCTTTGTCAGGGGTGACTTGAAGTGCTCCTGTTTATACCGTTCCTCTTCAACGGCTAGCAATCTAATGTAATTCCGTGGCACAAAATAAGGCGATACGTCACTAAAGTGTCGTGTGGGGGTTCATCGATACGTAGGCAGGTGAGGCTGGTGATCTAGTGGTAAAATGCGCGCTTCTAAATCTGAATGTCGCGGTATCGGATCCTGGTGTGTGTGTGTGTGTGTGTGTGTGTGTGTGTGTGTGTGTGTGTGAGAGAGAGAGAGAGAGAGAGAGAGAGAGAGAGAGAGAGAGAGAGAGAGAACTGAGTGCCTCATCACCACCCAGCTCAAACCACTAAAATTAGGAAATTTGGCGAGGATATTGATCTTACACTGTAGCAGGGTGTATACGACCCGGGACAACCGGGAGATCCGGGAAAAACCCGGGAATTTTTTCATCCGGGAGAAAACCGGGAAAAACCCGGGAATTGTTTACAATTCCAGGAATTTTTCATTGTTTTACTTTTCAGTTAAATTTTTGAGATTTTGAGTGGTAAGAACCAATATTCTAACAAAGGATATTACTGTACCCCGCTATTGCGGAATAACACTGCAGCAACGAAAACTTAAGTTGCAAAGGAAATGCGCCGTATACAACAACAAAACACAGTGCTCATACAAGCGTCTGCCAACAGCAAAATGTGTCAAAGGCTTTTGGAAGACTATGCAATGCTTCATAACAACAAATTGCCTCCGATGAGCGTGACGTGACAACTGTTTAAATTAGTTTCCTTTGAGCAGTTGCGGGCGGGCTCTTGTGCATGTCTAGCCGAGTCGCGTATGAGTAGTACCTTCTCCCGCTTCTTGTTACAGAAGTGTGGCTGGGCGCCACTACCTAATATTGCCCCCGTTCGGAAATATAGTAAATCCGGGGCTGATGCACAGAGCAGTCTGAGTTGTTGTGGGGAGGTGGGTCGTCTCCACGTGAGCTGTATTTACGTTTAGTGATATTGTTGTTTTCTCTTCGTTTATTGCTATCACGTGACCGGTAGGTATCAAATGAATTAAAATACGTTCGCATAATTATGGATGGCCAAAATATGTCATTAGTTTCAAATTTTATCCCACCTTTCTGACAGTCAAGCATTAATCGCCTTGCAGAACAATGAAGTTATCTTTGTCGGTTTGCTAAAGAGATTTGGCTTTTATTAATCTTTTCTGCTGAGGTAGTCAGTTTATTTGAAACGAACTGTTTAATTTCACACTGTTGGTTGGTTTCAACTGTTCGCTGATTTCAAGTGCACGTATGACATTATGCCATAATAAAAAACCAAACATGAGATAATACAATACTGGTACTCCAAGAAAATATACTTACGAATCTGGACATACGAATGTGCACTTAAAGCCGAATATGCATTTTAGTATGGTTCACGAAATTCCGATGCTCTTGAAGTATCCTTTGATGTCTTGTTTCTTTTGTGACATGATGTAAGATCTTTTAATGTTTTATACATACGAACATAAGGCCTTCCTGCGTCATCGCGCGGTGACTACTGTTATCTGGCGCTCTCTTGCAACTGCTGAAACGAACCTATTTGTAACAGGTAGCGGGAAAATATTGCGAACGGTGGTTTGAAAAGCGTTACATGCATTAAAAGCAAATTTCCTTTTACGCGAGATGAACTATGTGCGAGAATGTACGATGAGTTTCTTAAATAACAAAGCGTTTGACTCCCATTTAAAAATCAGTTCTATGAGGACGGCCATTTAGAAGAATTTCGACCTCAGATCACACATTTACGTCGTTAATAAAAGTTTTACTGGCGCATTTGTGTGATGTATTTTAAAGTGTATCGCGCAGAAAAGATCAACATTATATGCGGAGGCTTAGCTTCTCTTCCAGCTTATTAATCTTGAAGACCAATATTATATGTGAATGCTATGTATATTAATTTAATAAGCCATTAACGTTTCTTATTTGTGTTTTCGCGCTACTTAAGAGTGATCTTGCTATTGGCTGACTACATCACGTGTCCTATGCTGTCATAACATGAGTTATGAGTGGCTTACAAAAGCGCATCGCAGTCTCGATTTCAATGCTTCGAAAAAGAATACACGGTATTTAGTGGAATTCGAATTTATACCTTCGTAATACGAAAATATGCAGCCTACATATTGCTGCACATCAAAGGTGTTTCAAAACGTCTCCCCCCCCCCCCCCCCCCCCCCTCTGAGTTTCGTTTTCTGAAGTGGCGGGAAATTCTACGTCGGTATGTAAAACCATAAACATTCGAAGGATTGATGAGTTCTGTAGTGCCAAGGAATACTATACGGTCACTTAACACGGAAAAAGTGTATTTTCGCCCGGGAGAAAGTGTATTTTTAACCGGGAAAAATCCGGGAATTTTTTTTCTTTGTCCACGTAGACACCCTGTGTAGGCATCGTGAAAGAAGGGATTTTTCGGAATTCCACCGCTAAGATGGTGTAATAGGGGATGAAAGGTTTGCTGTAAAACGTCGCTATATCTACTAAAACTGGTATTTGGCTTCTCAGGCAGAAATACAGAAATATGTGTTTCAAAATCCTTGGAAATCTATTCCCTTTGGAGGTGAAATAGTGGGTGAAAGACATTTAGAAAAAAAATTCATTATTAAAGAACTACTAAAGTATTTTTAAAGCCACATCCATGAGATTTGGTATTTGACTTCTCGGTTGGAAATAAGAAATGCATGTTTCAGAGTTTTTGGAAATTCAACCGTGAGGGGGTGAAATGGGGAACGAAGATTTTTTAAGGAAATATTTCGCTACATTAAAACACTTTATAGCTAAGTCTATGAAAATTGGTATTCCACTTCTCGGTTATGTATAAAGAAATGTGAGATACGCGGTGGTAGTTTTTGAGGAAATATCACCACAAGAAATCAAAAGGCGTATTTAACAAAAACCTTGGACTCCAGGTGCCAGAATTGCTTTTTCGTCGGAAATACATTCGGAAAAGAGTATTCTTACGTGTCATTAATTAGCGTGAAAAGTTTAGAACGTGTTACTGTTTGCGAAGAATATAAAAAAAATCGATTAAAGAAAACAATCTGTGCAAACTATGCAGTCTATGCGAGCGAAGCAGCGGACGCTAAGCTACTATATTATACGAGCAGCAGTGATAAAGTGCTTATAATAACATAGAAAAAATAACGGAAACATCAAGGATAATTGGAAGAACTAAAAGAGATTTTCAAAAGAGGAAATTTGCAGAAATTGAGTAAACCATTTAAAAAAAAAGATACCCACGATTTTTGCGGACATTTAGAAGCATGCTGAAGGGGTATCAAACCCCAAGTGCGTGTCATAATAATGAAAATGGCAGATTTGGCTTAACTGATAATGAGAATTGCGAAATACTTGCAAAATATCTGGAATGGCTGGATTGTCCATAACCAATCCAAAAGCTGGAATTAACAAACAATCCTGACAATCTAGAAGATTTCCCTCTGACTATCAAAGAAATTGAATAAGTAACTAAAACCCTAAAACCATAAAGCTAGTGGAGAAGACACTACTATAGTAGAACGTTGAAATGGTCTCCACCAAAAATAAAAGAATTCTAAAATCAATCTTTGAAGAGATCAAGAAAACAGAAAAAAGTCGCTGTAGAGTGGAAGATAGCCTTCATACTTCTACTGCACAAGAAAGGCTGTAAACGAGATGTTAACAACTACAGAGGAATTTCTTTCCTGCTAGTTGCACATAAAATGTTATCCAAGACTGTACTAAACAGACTGGAAACAACGCTGGACAGCTCTTTTGATGAATATCATGGTGGCTTTAGGAAGATTAGATAATGTTCTGAATAAATATTTAATATGAAGTCAGTCATTCGTCACAGATTAGTGAATTCAAAAGATACTGTAGTATCAGCCAAAAGCCAAAATTTCAAAAAAGGCTTTGATTCCGTTGGCAGACAAATTATAAATACAATAATCCAAGAATTTGGTATAAAGTCTGAATTAGCAAATCTAATTCGTGAAACACTTAAAGATACAATATCTAAAGTGAAAGTTGTAGGAGGAATATCTCAGCCCTTCGAAATAAAGACAGGTGTACGGTAAGGCTATGTCCTGTCAGGAATTCTTTTTAATTGTGTTCTAGATAAAACAGTAGGAATTTGAAATGAAAACCGACTGAATATAAAATCACTCCAATGAGCTTAGAAAGAGCAAACAAAAATACTGGAATAAACAGTCTCGCATGTGGACAGACTTTCTAAAAGTGTGACATCTGCTGTAATAAAAATTGATCTTGCAGAAGAAATAGCCTGTAGGAATGACTTCAGAATTTCTGCAGAAAAAAATATTACAAAGGTTACAAACGCACGAAAATTTCTGAAAACAGATATCCGCCAAATTGGAAAGGTTGAAAACTTTGTGCTGCGGAGGTAATCCAAGAAAATGGTTTGGAAAAAGCTGCTATAGAGGAAATGCTACTATGTAGGGCATAGGGCATGTAGTATAAGTGAAGGGTTTTATGAGTAAAGGCTTTTACGTCAAAAATACCTGTCCAAGAATGCAAAAATAAGGCATTACATTATAGCGCTGACACCAGAATGGTTACATACAAGGGAATGTCTAGCCTTAGACTATAATTTTGGTAAATTACAATACTAGAAAGAAAAATAAGAAGCCCACGAAAAACTGTGGAAGATTGGGAATTATGTAGTACTGATGAAATTTATCCAAACACATGAAACACATCAGAAGTAATGAGAAAAAGAAGCCTGATATTTTTTGGACATTTAATAGGCTTTAGGACAATGGGTTAGCAAAGAAGATGTCCAAATATTTGTCGGATAAGAAGTTAACAAGAAGTTGGACCCAAAAAATTAAAAAAGGATTTTGATGAAGTATAAAAGCTGAAAAAAAAGAACTGACTGAGAAGTGTTTAGAGGAGAAGTATCGAATATGGAAATATTCCAACGTAAGAGAGTGAAAAAAACCGGTATGAAATGGTCAGAAGACAGGAAGAAAAAACATAATGAACAGATGAAGAATAAGGAATTGAAACTGGCAAGTGGTTGTTAGTTGGCCCATCGGAGAAAAAAAAGACAGATTTACATACTGTAATGAAATAATATGCAACCAGTAGATTAAAAGAAATTTAATTTCTTTGCCGGTTTCGGGCACTTCGTGGCCTTTTCGGAAGGTTATGCCTATCGCATTATTTGCGAGTGTCAATAATGCGATATTCATAACCTTCTGAAGAAGGGCACTAAGTGCTCGAAACATTTATAGAAATTAAATTTCTTTTACGCAACTGGTTGCTTATCATTTCATTATATGCGACTGCAATTGCTGAAGATGGATAAAATATTAAATAGAGTTACATATTTAATCTCTTGTTTATGTGCAGTCGTGGTGAACATTGAAATTTTCGCTCCAAAAACACAGTAGCAAGCTGCAGGGAGATTTGATTTGATTTATGCTCATTAAGAGATCTATTGTCTTATGTTTTATAAGAATTCGTTCATTTTATAGCTGTTCATGTAGATTGCAAAACATTCCAATTGCAAACATTAATTACTGTTCCTAGCAATTACAATAGAAGTGGTGGTGGTGGTGGTGGTGGTGGTGGTGGTGGTGGTGGTGGTGGCGGCGTCGACAACGAGGTCATTAGAGACGGAGCGCAAGCTCGGGTTAGGGAAGGATTCGGAAGGAAATCGGCCGTGCCCTTTCAAAGGAACCATCCCGGCATTTTGCCTGAAACGATTTAGGGAAATCACGGAAAACCTAAATCAGGATGGCTGGAGACGGGATTGAACCGTCAATAGAAGTAATAATAAATTAAAAATACATAAGAAATTGAAAGAAAAAACACACAAACTGTTGAAATTTTAAGAAAATGGTTCAAATGGCTCTGAGCACTATCAGACTTACCATCTGAGGTCATCAGTCCCCTAGAACTTAGAACTACTTAAACGTAACTAACCTAAGGACATCACACACATCCATGTCCGAGGCAGGATTCGAACCTGCGACCGTAGCGGTCGCGCGGCTCCAGACTGTAGCGCCTAGAACCGCTCGGCCACCCCGGTGATCATTAAAACTTATTGACTATCCCTTTCAGTTTCTTTCGTAAGAGTAAGATCGTACTACCAGCAAGACAATTCATAATTGCGTCTCTATGTTACTGTCTGTAGCACCCGGCCTTTTCTTCAGAGTGGGTAACATGGAGATACCGCCGTGTGCGGAAGCGTACTCACCTAACCAACCACCACCACGAGTTACCGTTTTGTGGATTTTGTAAAACCTTTACGAGTGTAAACGTACTGTTACATCAGATAATTTTTGTTCTTCTAACTGATTTGAGTGGAAATAATGGGGGGACAGTAAGTTCTCTACCACTACACACTCACAACGTAAGTGTACCAATTGCTCTGCAGACGTGTAGGACAATATTTCGTCGGATGACACGCTCCTTCATCGTTTTGAAGTATCATAATGAAAATACGGTTCGCTGTAGCTCGCGAAGCCTCAGTATAAATTGGTGTGAGCGGACGGCACACGAGCGAACACCGTAGCGCTATTTGCTAGCCACTGACTGCCCACATATCCACAAAACTAGTTACGTTGTTGGCCACTTGTTGCTCGGGTCAGCTTCGACGCTTTAAAGAGCCGATAACAGCCATATACGAGAATGGACGGTAATCCGCGACTGTACATTTGTCAGGATATCGCACTTGCCAAGACCGTTAAACTTGTGCGCTTTCGAAGCTTTGTCTCGTAGTTCTCTGAGAGATTAAAGTGAAGTGCTGCCCTAACAGAAAAGCGATTCGCATTGTTAGCGTTTTAGAATCTCTCTCTCTCTCTCTCTCTCTCTCTCTCTCTCTCTCTCTCTCTCTCACACTAACAGTCGTTAATCTGTCGTGTGGATTCGATGCATCTGGGTAACATTCCGACCTCAGAAGCTAGTGCTGGCCGTTACGAAACATTTATCTCTTGAAATGTCCCCTTTGAAAAATTATAAATGACTGTGCTGGTAAACGTCTACGTTATTTGATTTTCAAGCAGCTGAGCAAAACTAACGTACTCAAACATTTGTGTCTCTACTTATTCTGATCAACACTAAACTGACAGTGATATTTTTAGCGCAACGCAATCTGACCTTCAATAATCCCTACAAAAGACTGGCCCTGACTAACAATTACTTACACCTTTCATGAATCACGTACCTCACAAAAATCTTCGTTACTAGAACTACTGCAATACAGCGAGCGCCACTACTGCCAGCCAAATAAAAGATCCTAACTACTGAAAGAACTAACTACTGATAGGCACAGTTAGGAAAATGAAAGATTTTGATGGAGAACGAACAATGTATTTACCTTAATAGTGTTCAAAAGTCATAATATATAATCAGTTCATGACAACCAATATTACAAATTTCCTTTTTCTGACGGACACACGTCCAGATCGCCCGCTCTCAAAACTCTGCCATCTCTCCCCCCACATCAACCACTGCTGGCGGCTCACCTCCAACTGCGCAACGCTACGCGCTGTTTACATCCAACGACCCAACACTACAATAGCGACTATTCCAACAATGCAAATCAGCCACAGACTGCACACAGCACAGTCAGTGATTTTCATACAGAGCGCTACGTGGCGTCACCAACATAAAAACCTAAACAGCCTACTTACATAGCCTCCATGCTCCCCACAAAAAATTTTACAAATTGTTTTGGACATTGGTCAGTACATATTTGTTAAAAAATTTTTATATTAACGCTAACAAATATATCAATTCAAACACACTTATCGATACAGTATTGGTCAAAAGCCAAAATTTTCTCACAGTCCATAAAGACAGTCCTGATCATTCGTCACAGTAGTAATTGCACTTTTTTTTCTCAAAGTCTGGACAGTAAAAGAAAATTCAAACCGAAGTAGTGGATTTCCATGCAGTCTTTAAGCCTTCCAAAGACAGTGCTAACTCTTGAAATGCAGACAGGTAATGGGTCACAACAGAGCAAACCTATAGCAGAGTCAGTCGAAGTTTTGAAGAATATCGGTAGGTAGGTCATCACAGAGCAGACCCACTGTAGTCCTGGTAGAGAGTATGGTATTGGTGGGCCATCAAAGGTGCAGACCCACTGCAGTACTTGTAGAGACGGCCAGCGGTCATCTGTTGCGACTGCGTGGGTGCGCAACCACCATCGAAGAGTCTTGCGGACAACTTAGCAAGTCCACAAACCACCCCTTGTGCACTCACAAACTTTTTGGATTTGTCCTTAGAACCAGCAATGCCGTTAACCAGTCCCTTGCTGAATTATTAACACGCGTACAAATGCTAACATTCCCCCTTTTTTTTAACTACTCACATATTATGCAAATACTGTGATCAACAGAAACGTGTGCAGTGAAATGAAACTTAATTTGAAGAACTGCTGTCTATACAATTACAAATTTACAACACAAAAATACAATTACAAAGGTACAAAATACGTCATTAAAGAACATAATAATACAGGTAACATTTGTAGTAATGCAGGCTTCACAAAAGAATAGCCGGGCGGAGTGGCCGTGCGGTTCTAGGCGCTTCAGTCTGGAGCCGAGCGACCGCTACGGTCGCAGGTTCGAATCCTGCCTCGGGCATGGATGTGTGTGATGTCCTTAGGTTAGTTAGGTTTAAGTAGCTCTAAGTTCTAGGGGACTGATGACCTCAGATGTTGTCTGATAGTGCTCAGAGCCATTTGAACCTTTTGAACAAAAGAATAGAAATGAACATGTACATCAGTGTTACAGGAATTATGACACAAATAAATACAAACAAGATGAGAATAGCTTTCGAAAAATTAACTTCACACGTGAGCATTAAAACTGAACATAATAAATAATGTCTAAACATCTTTAGAAAGTAAATAACATATGATTAATGCAAATTATATTTGAGGATAACAGTATTGCTCATCGTAGTGAATGTAGCTGAGTAATAGAAAAATTCTACAACATAACTCTTATTAGCTAAACACACAACTACAGGAAGAACATGCTGTTCATATCCAACTGCCCAACACTACAATAGAGAATATTCCAACAATGCAAATCAGTCACAGAATGCACACAACACAGTCAGTTATTGTCATACAGAGCTCTACGTGGCGTTACCAACACGAAAACCTAAACAGCCTAATTACACTCTTTACTTTCTGATGTTTTTGTAAATTTTATTTATGAAGACATTGGTTCGCCAGGGAACCATAGCGGTCACGGAGTTCGACCGCCATGCGGAGGACGAGAGTTCGATTCCCTGCACTGTTAGAGACATTTCCTTGGTTGGGGGACTCAGGTTCCTGTGGGCAGTAAAGGAGCATTTGATCAGCGTCATTCGGCGGATACTACTCCGTGCACAGCCAGTGGCCATCAGTACGGTTGCAGGTCTGATCGTGCGATAATCGAAACAGGTCGCCTTGTAATAAAGGCGCCTTATGATCTAGATTGTTATAACTAATTTCAAAGATTATGTTGTGATCGCTGATTGCTCCAGTAATAGTTGGAGCTTCAAGAGTAGGAAATATGACAGCAGCCCGAAGAGTCATGTACTGCCCCACACTCGTCAATGTGTCGTCCAGCGATGGCTTTAGCATAGAATGACGGCAGGCGGCGGCTTTTGTGTGCCTTTCAGGAATCGATCGTAGATTTTTTACGGATCTTGTACAGGGTGTTTCAAAAATGACCGGTATATTTGAAACGGCAATAAAAACTAAACGAGCAGCGATAGAAATACACCGTTTGTTGCAATATGCTTGGGACAACAGTACATTTTCAGGCGGACAAACTTTTGAAATTACAGTAGTTACAATTTTCAACAACAGATAGCGCTGCAAGTGATGTGAAAGATATAGAAGACAACGCAGTCTGTGGGTGCGCCATTCTGTACGTCGTCTTTCTGTTGTAAGCGTGTGCTGTTCACAACGTGCAAGTGTGCTGTGGACAACATGGTTTATTCCTTAGAAAAGAGGATTTTTCTGGTGTTGGAATTCAACCGCCTAGAACACAGTGTTGTTGCAACAAGACGAAGTTTTCAACGGAGGTTTAATGTAACCAAAGGACCGAAAAGCGATACAATAAAGGATCTGTTTGAAAAAATTCAACGGACTGGGAACGTGACGGATGAACGTGCCAGAAAGGTAGGGCGACCGCGTACGGCAACCACAGAGGGCAACGCGCAGCTAGTGCAGCAGGTGATCCAACAACGGCCTCGGGTTTCCGTTCGCCGTGTTGCAGCTGCGGTCCAAATGACGCCAACGTCCACGTATTGTCTCATGCGCCAGAGTTTACACCTCTATCCATACAAAATTCAAATGCGGCAACCCCTCAGCGCCGCTACCATTGCTGCACGAGAGACATTCGCTAACGATATAGTGCACAGGATTGATGACGGCGATATGCATGTGGGCAGCATTTGGTTTACTGACGAAGCTTATTTTTACCTGGACGGCTTCGTCAATTAACAGAACTGGCGCATATTGGGAACCGAAAAGCCCCATGTTGCAGTCCCATCGTCCCTGCATCCTCAAAAAGTACTGGTCTGGGCCGCCATTTCTTCCAAAGGAATCATTGGCCCATTTTTCAGATCCGAAACGATTACTGCATCACGCTATCTGGACATTCCTCGTGAATTTGTGGCGGTACAAACTGCCTTAGACGACACTGCGAACACCTGGTGGTTTATGCAAGATGGTGCCCGGCCACATCGCACGGCCGACGTCTTTAATTTCCTGAATGAATATTTCGATGATCGTGTGATTGCTTTGGGCTATCCGAAACATACAGGAGGCGGCGTGGATTGGCCTCCCTATTCGCCAGACATGAACCCCTGTGACTTCTTTCTGTGGGGACACTTGAAAGACCAGGTGTACCGTCAGAATCCAGAAACAATGGAACAGCTGAAGCAGTACATCTCATCTGCATGTGAAGCCATTCCGCCAGACACGTTGTCAAAGGTTTCGGGTAATTTCATTCAGAGACTACGCCATATTATTGCTACGCATGGTGGATATGTGGAAAATATCGTACTATAGAGTTTCCCAGACCGCAGCGCCATCTGTTGTTGAAAATTGTAACTACTGTAATTTCGAAAGTTCGTCTGCCTGAAAATGTACTGTTGTCCCAAGCATATTGCAACAAACGGTGTATTTCTATCGCTGCTCGTTTAGTTTTTATTGCCGTTTCAAATATACCGGTCATTTTTGAAACACCCTGTACATGATACATATATCCAAGTTGTTGTTTATTATTTCATCAACAAAACCGTACTCTTCTGCAATTAATGATCATTCAGTGGTGATACACTCTTCGTCCGCCCACTTGCCTTCGTCCGCCCACTTGCTGAAATCAGTGTGGGGCTGCAAGCAGTGGGGGTAATGGACAGGGGGCCCTACGTCTCTAGTGTGCGACGAGGTGCGAATTTGGATCTGACCGCTCGGGTAAAGGGGGAAATCCGTGTTCGATTCCCAGTCCGGCGCAAATTTTCACTTGTCGCCACTGAATATATTTCAATGCCCGATTACGGCTAATGTCGGAATTTCAATTTCGTCATGTTAACAATTTATTTTTCCATTTGACACATTTACAGAACGAGTTAAAACGTTAAACAGTACCGATCTGCACTAGCCGGAACCAGAATTCAAGGAGAAACAGAGAAAGACAAAAATGTGTACAGTATTATATTTTGCTAGTACAACGAAAAGGAGAATAAATATACTATGTTAATTTTTCACTCAAAGAGTCAGAGAAAAAAGTCGCTCATCGAGGATCAGACAAGGAGTCTTACTAATATAGAAACACTGACATAACAAAATATGCTGTCTGATTTTTAGTCTCATATAGTTCTGCTGATGGCCAGTGTAGGTCGATACCGCTTAAGGTTTTGAAGCATTTTGTCAAATTAAACTAAACAGTTAAAAGCAGCGTTAGCGTTGCAAGTCGTTTTTCTAAACATTCACTATACCGACGCATGCGAGGCACTTCACTTGTGCATATCGATTCTATTAGTCTTGACCCGCTCGGAATGTATTAAAAGTGCCCCCTTCCGGGACACGGAAGCGCGCCGACCCCGAATCGAATCGGACTTGTGGCTTAATGACGGGTTCCGATATGCGGGTCAGCCTGGATGCGGTTTTTAGTCCGTCTTCCTCATCCACCGACGTAAATATCAGGCTGATTTCCACGTTGTGATTGAGGTACAAATAGACTACTGGCCATTAAAATTGCTACACCATGAAGATGACGTGCTACAGAAGCGAAATGTAACAGACAGGATGCTGTGATATGCAAATGATTAGCTTTTCAGAGCATTCACACAAGGTTGGCGCCGGCCGAAGTGGCCGTGACGTTAAAGGCGATGCAGTCTGGAACCACAAGACCGCTACGGTCGCAGGTTCGAATCCTGCCTCGGGCATGGATGTTTGTGATGTCCTTAGGTTAGTTAGGTTAACTAGTTCTAAGTTCTAGGGGACTAATGACCTCAGCAGTTGAGTCCAATAGTGCTCAGAGCCAATTGAACCATTTGAACCAAGGTTGGCGCCAGTGGCGACACCTACAACGTGCTGACATGAGGAAAGTTTCCAACCGATTTCTCATACACAAACGGCAGTTAACCGACGTTGCCTGGTGAAACGTTGTTGTGATGCCTCGTGTAAGGAGAAGAAATGCATACCATCACATTTCCGACTTTGATAAAATGTCGGATTGTAGCCTATCGCGATTGCGGTTTATCGTATCGCGACATCGCTGTTCGCGTTAGTCGAAATCCAATGACTGTTAGCAGAATATGGAATCGGTGCGTTCAGGAGGGTAATACGGAACGCCGTGCTGGATCCCAACGGCCTCTTAACACTAGCAGTCGAGGTGACAGGCATCTTATCCGCATGGATGTAACGGATAGTGCAGCCACGTCTCGATCCCTGAGTCAGCAGATGGGGACGTTTGCAAGACAGCAACCATCTGCACGAACAGTTCGACGACGTTTGCGGCAGCATGGACTATCACCTCGGAGACCATGGCTGCGGTTACCCTCGACGCTGCATCACAGACAGGAGCGCCTGGGATGGTGTACTCAACGACGAACTGGGTGCACGATTGGCAAAACGTAACTTTTTTCGCACGAATCCAGGTTCTGTTTACAGCATAATGATGGTCGCATCCGTGTTTGGCGACATCGCGGTGAACGCACATTGGAAGCGTGTATTGTCATCGCCATACTGGCGTATCACCCGGCGTGATGGTATGGGGTGCCATTGGTTACACGTCTCGGTCACCTCTTGTTCACATTGACGGCACTTTCAACAGTGGACGTTACATTTCTGATGTGTTACGACCCGTGGCTCTACCCTTCATTCGATCCCTGCGAAACGCTACATTTGAACAGGATAATGCATGACCACATGTTGCAGGTCCTGTGCAGGCCTTTCTGGATACAGAAAATGTTCGACTGCTGCCGTGGCCAGCACATTCTCCAGATCTCTCACCAATTGAAAACGTCTGGTCAATCGTGGCCGAGCAACTGGCTCGTCACAATACGCTTGATGATCTTTGGTATCGTGTTGAAGCTGCATGGGCAGCTGTACCTGTACACGCCATCCAAGCTCTGTTTGACTCAATGCCCAGGCGTATCAAGGCCGTTATTACGGCCAGAGGTGGTTGTTCTGGGTACTGATTTCTCGGGATCTATGCACCCAAATTGCGTGAAAATGTAATCACATGTCAGTTCTAGTATAATATATTTGTCCAAAAAATATCCGTTTATCATCTGCCTTTCCTATTGGTGTAGCAATTTTAATGGCCAGTAGTGTACTTTGAAAAACTGTCATATTTGGGTATGGTTGGTTCTCTGCGATACTAGAGACGTACCATACCATCCCCGATCCGGCACTAACCAAATAAAGTGCACTGGAGAAAGGTCGGTGCTATTAGCAACGTCGTCAGCCACAGGAAACTGGCTGTCAGGCTGTGTTACGTAACAGTATTTCGATGTGGAACCCCTCTCTGCAGTGGTGTTTCTGTCGCTAGCTACAAATCGCTGTAGGGCTGTGCATGATTCACATCCTGGAGGCGCGGGCCTAGGCGATTTGTCTGAATCAGCGTTTGATTCACGTCTGACAGCTTCCGCCGCGTGCCGACCTAGGCAACCGCGCCTTAGATAGAGAGACGTAGAGCGAGAGAGAGAGAGAGAGAGAGAGAGAGAGAGAGAGAGAGAGAGCAGCGTTTGGCAACTGACCCCGCACCGCTCAGCAGCCTTCTACCTCCCGGGTTTCACTTGCTGCCCCGTCAGCGCGGAACTGCCGAAGCGTGACGTAACCAGCTTTTTTATTTTGCACGCGGACACGATGCTGCAATGGTCTGATGCTTTGCAGCTGGCTGTTGCTCAGAGAGAACGTCGCCTTCGCTGATCTTCCACTGATCTGCACCACTTTCCTCTGAGCTGTCCTCACACGGGGCGTGAAAGCTGACGTGGAAGTGAAGCAGAACGAGGTTTATAACGTCATATCGTGGAATTTCTCGGCGTGAATCAATCACATAAATGAACAATGCATTAGCTTGATTTTGGCAGCGTGCTAAGCTGGTTCAAATGGTTCAAATAGCTCTGAGCACTATGGGACTTAACATCTGTGGTCATCAGTTCCCTAGAACTTAGAACTACTTAAACCTAACTAACCTAAGGACATCACGACATCCATGCCCGAGGCAGGATTCGAACCTGCGACCGTAGCAGTCGCGCGGTTCCGGACTGAGCGCCTAGAACCGCTCGGCCACCGCGGCCGGCGTGCTAAGCTATGTGAAATGGAAATGAGCAGACGTATTCATCATCAGGGCCGCCGGGATTAGCCGAGCGGATGCCGGCACGGTAGCTCAGTGTGTTCGGTCAGAGAGCCGGTTGGCCTCTGTAATAAAAAACTGAGTGGAAGGATCATCCACCGAACTTGAACAGTATTTCTTGCGAAGTCCGCAACGACCAAACACAACCATGTTGTTGTTGTTGTTGTGGTCTTCAGTCCTGAGACTGGTTTGATGCAGCTCTCCATGCTACTCTATCCTGTGCAAGCTTCTTCATCGCCCAGTGCTTACTGGAACCCACATCCTTCTGAATCTGCTTAGTGTATTCATCTCTTGGTCTCCCTCTACGATTTTTGCCCTCCACGCTGCCCTCCAATGCTACATTTGTGACCCCTTGATGCCTCAGAACATGTCCTACTAACCAGTCCCTTCTTTTTGGCAAGTTGTCCCACAAACTCCTCTTCTTCCCAATCCTATTCAGTACCTCCTCATTAGTTATGTCATCTACCCATCTAATCTTCAGCATTCTTCTGTACCACCACATTTCGAAAGCTTCTATTCTCTTCTTGTCCAAACTATTTATCGTCCATGTTTCACTTCCATATATGGCTACACTCCATACAAATACTTTCAGAAATGACTTCCTGACGATTAAATCTATACTCGATGTTAACAACTTTCTCTACTTCAGAAACGCTTTCCTTGCCATTGCCAGTCTACATTTTATATCCTCTCTACTTTGACCATCATCAGTTATTTTGCTCCCCAAACAGCAAAACTCCTTTACTACTTTAAGTGCCTCATTTCCTAATCTAATTCCCTCAGCATCACCCGACTTAACTCGACTACATTCCATTATCCTCGTTTTGCTTTTGTTGATGTTCATCTTATATCCTCCTTTCAAGACACTGTCCATTCCGTTCAACTGCTCTTCCAAGTCCTTTGCTGTCTCTGACAGAATTACAATGTCATCGGCGAACCTCAAAGTTTTTATTTCTTCTCCATGGATTTCAATACCTACTCCGAACTTTTCTTTTGTTTCCTTTACTGCTTGCTCAATATACAGATTGAATAAGATCGTGGAGAGGCAACAACCCTGTCTCACTCCCTTCCCAACCACTGCTTCCCTTTCATGTCCCTCGACTCTTATAACTGCCACCTGGTTTCTGTACAAATTGTAAATAGCCTTTCGCTCCCTGTATTTTACCCCTGCCACCTTTAGAATTTGAAAGAGAGTATTCCAGTCAACATTGTCAAAAGCTTTCTCTAAGTCTACAAATGCTAGAAACATAGGTTTGCCTTTTCTTAATCTTTCTTCTAAGATAAGTCGTAAGGTGAGTATTGCCTCACGTGTTCCAACATTTCTACTGCATCGAAACTGATCCTACCCAAGGTCGGCTTCTACCAGTTTTTCCATTCGCCTACAAAGAACTTGTGTTAGTATTTTGGAGCTGTGACTTATTAAACTGATAGTTCGGTAATTTTCACATCTGTCAACACCTGCTTTCTTTGGGATTGGAATTATTATATTCTTCTTGAAGTCTGAGGGTATTTCGCCTGTCTCATACATCTTGCTCACTAGATGGTAGAGTTTTGTCAGGACTGGCTCTCCCAAGGCCGTCAGTAGTTCTAATGGAATGTTGTCTACTCCCGGGGCCTTGTTTCGACTCAGGTCTTTCAGTGCTCTGTGAAACTCTTCACGCAGTATCGTATCTCCCATTTCATCTTCATCTACATCCTCTTCCATTTCCATAATATTGTCCTCAAGTACATCGCCCTTGTAAAGACCCTCTATATACTCCTTCCACCTTTCTGCTTTCCCTTCTTTGCTTAGAACTGGGTTTCCATCTGTGCTCTTGATAGTCATAAAAGTGGTTCTCTTTTCTCCAAAGGTCTCTTTAATTTTCCTGTAGGCGGTATCTAGCTTACCCCTAGTGAGATAAGCTTGTACATCCTTACATTTGTCCTCTAGCCACCCCCCCCCCCCTTAGCCATTTTGCACTTACTGTCGATCTCATTTTTGAGACGTCTGTATTCCTTTTTGCCTGCTTGCTTCATTTACTGCATTTTTATATTTTCTCCTTTTATCGATTAAGTTCAGTATTTCTTCTGTTACCCAAGGAGTTCTACTAGCCCTCGTCTTATTACCTACTTGATCCTCTGCTGCCTTCACTACTTCATCCCTCAGAGCCACTCATTCTTCTACCGTATTTCTTTCCCCCATTCCTGTCAATTGTTCCCTTATGCTCTCCCTGAAACTCTGTACAACCTCTGGTTCTTTCAGTTTATCCAGGTCCCATCTCCTTAAATTCCCACCTTTTTGCAGTTTCTTTAGTTTTCATCCACAGTTCATAACCAATAGATGGTGGTCAGAGTCCACATCTGCCCCTGGAAATGTCTTACAATTTAAAACCTAGTTCCTAAATCTCTGTCTTACCATTATATAATTTATCTGATACCGTCTAGTATCTCCAGGATTCTTCTATGTATACAACCTTCTTTCATGATTCTTGAACCAAGTGTTAGCTATCATTAAGTTGTGCTCTGTGCAAAACTCTACCAGGCGGCTTCCTCTTTCATTTCTTAGCCCCAATCCATATTCACCTACTATGTTTCCTTCTCTCCCTTTTCCTACTCTCGAATTCCAGTCACCCACCACTATTAAATTTTCGTCTCCCTTCACTACAATTTCTTTTATCTCATCATACATTTCTTTAATTTCTTCATCATCTGCAGAGTTAGTTGGCATATAAACTTGTACTACTGTAGTAGGCGTGGGCTTCGTATCTATCTTGGCCACAATAATGCGTTCACTATGCTGTTTGTAGTAGCTTACCCGCACTCCTATTTTTTTATTCATTATTAAACCTACTCCTACATTACCCCTATTTGATTTTGTGTTTATAACCCTGTATTCACCTGACCAGAAGTCTTGTTCCTCCTGCCGCCGAACTTCACTAATTCCCACTATATCTAACTTCAACCTATCCATTTCCCTTTTTAAATTTTCTGATCTACCTGCCCGATTAAGTGATCTGATATTCCACGCTCCGATCCGTAGAACGCCAGTTTTCTTTCTCCTGATAACGACATCCTCTTGAGTAGTCCCCGCCCGGAGATCCGAATGGGGGACTATTTTACCTCCGGAATATTTTACCCAAGAGGACGTCATCATCATTTAATCATACAGTAAAGCTGCATGTCCTCGGGAAAAATTACAGCTGTAGTTTCCCCTTGCTTTCAGCCGTTCGCAGTACCAGCACAGCAAGGCCGTTTTGGTTAGTGTTATAGGGCCAGGTCAGTCAATCATCCAGACTGTTGCCCCTGCAACTACTGAAAACGCTGCTGCCCCTCTTCAGGAACCACACGATTGTCTGGCCTCTCAACAGATACCCCTCCGTTGTGGTTGCACCTACGGTACGACTATCTGTATCGCTGAGGCACGCAAGCCTCCCCACCAACGGCAAGGTCCATGGTTCATGGGGAAGGCAGCGCCTTAGACCGCTTTTTTTCCGTTACGGTTAGCCTCTGTAATAAAAAACTGAGTGGAAGGATCATCCACCAAACTTGAACAGCATGTCTTGCAACGTCCGCAACGACCAAACACAACCATCAGTAACGGAAAAAAGCTGTCTAAGGCGCTGCAGTCATGCGGCTGGTCCCGGCGGCGGTTCAAGTCCTCCCTCGGGCGTGTGTGTGTGTGTGTGTGTGTGTGTGTGTGTGTGTGTGTGTGTGTGTGTGTGTTTGTCCTTAGGGTAATTTAGGTTAAGTAGTGCGTAAGCTTAGGGACTGATGACCTTCGCAGTTAAGTCCCATAAGATTTCACACACATTTGAACATTTTCTTCTTCATCAGGAAATGTTCACTGGTGACAACCCCCTTTTGGAACCCGTTAATTTTTATTCTTTCATCGTACGCGTTTTATCTAATTAATTATTCTATAATGCGGGCAGCCACAGCAGTTAAACTTCATTATGAATGGAAGCAAAATGAGCCGCCAGATATCTATAATTGGTGATTTCTTTGTTGTCACAACCGGTATCGCTGCATTAACACAGCATCCTTAGGTAAACTTTGCCGCAGTGGATACGCTGGTTCCCGTGAGATCACGGAAGTTAAGTGCTGTCGGGCGTGGTCGGCACTTGGATGGGTGACCATCCAGGCCGCCATGCGCTGTTGCCATTTTTCGCGGTGCACTCAGCCTCATGATGCCAATTGAGGAGCTGCTCGACCGAATAGTAGCGGCTTCTGTCACGAATACCATCATAACGACTGGGAGAGCGGTGTGCTGACCACATGCCCCTCCTATCCGCATCCTCCACTGAGGATGACACGGCGGTAGGATGGTGCCGGTAGGCCACTGGTGGCCTGAAGACGGAGTGCTTTTTTGCTTAGGTAAACTACACAAGAAGGAAAGAATCCCACGTAATACATATGATGAAAATACTATAGGAATCTTCTAAATTTAAAAAAAAATTGTTAAATTTTTTACATTATTTTAACAATCTTCAAAATATTTTTATAGATCCTATTTATTTAAATAGGCAGAAAAAAAATTAAAACGTACTTACAACAGTGTCACATCAGTGCATGGCCGAGCGGATCTACCCGCTTCAGTCTGGAACCGCGCTGCTGCTACGGTCGCAGGTTCGAATCCTACCTCGGGCATGGATGTGTGTGATGTTCTTAGGTTAGTTAGGTTTAACTAGTGCTAAGTCTAGGGGACTGATGACCTCAGATGTTAAGTCCTATAGTGTTTAAAGCCATTTGAACCATTTTGAACATCAGTGCACCAAGACGCCCCTAATATTCGCAGTCAAATATCAAACCCGTGAAGAGAGGAAGTCTTTTAAAGAAATAAAATATGACATCGTGGCGAAAAGTGTGGTTGCGCACCTGTGGTGGTTACAAGGGTGTATCACGCATTATTCGCCCCCCGATGTCCTGTTTTATTTATTTCGACTTTTCCGCTCTTCAGGGGTTTGCTTTTTGACTACGAATGTTGGGGACGTCTTGGTGCGCTAATGTGACACAGTTGTTAAGTACCTGCCTGATTAAATACTTCACACAGGTCCGTACAAATATTATTAAAAGTTTTTAAAATTCTCTAAAAAAATGTATTAGATGGGATCCTTCCCTTCTTATGTAGTTAACCTGAGGATGCTGTTTTAAGGCAGCGGAACCGGTTGTGAAAGTAAAGAAATCATCGTTTACAGCTGTGTAACGGTTCGTTTTACTTCCTTTCGTTATAATTACTTACTACTGTATGTGTCTATAAAATTTTAATTTATCTTCATTTGACCGCTAGTTAAATTAATTTATTCATACTAACAAGCGTTTCGAGTTTTCACCCCTTCTTCTGTTGGCGTAATATGCATTTAAACAGCACATCATTCGCCTAGCCCAAAAAAGAAAAGGTCAGTCAGCAACATGGCGAATGGCTTGCTGTTTCTGCTTATCATAAAAGGAAAAAGTATTTGTGCCACGCTTTTAAACGTGGAAATAGACGCTACAACAAGCAGAACACAAAGGCAGCTCCGGCATCCAAATTGCAGTCGACGTTTTAACGATGTGCTAATTGAAGCTATAAATATGTTTTACGTCAACTCAAAATGGACGAAACCCGAAGCGCATATTAGCGTAGATATAAATACATAAGGATGTGTTTTATATATCGCTGCCCGTCAACTGACGAGTGACAACAGGCCAATCACACGGCCAATCGGAGCGCGTGGCGCCAAGTTTCCACAGTTCAAAAATGGTGCGCTGTCGACCTACACAACATTAGTAATTTTGGTTCCTACTGGAATCAGCTAACCAGGGTAAAATTTCGTGGCACAATTTTTCTGCGCCACATATAGTCCAAATAAACGTAAAAAATATTGTTGCTTCTAATGAGATTGCTCCTAATGAGATTCAAACCGTTAACTTTACCGTTATAGATTCAGCTCTCTCTACCTTTCCTTCTTTTTCTTTTTTTTAAGTCTCAGTAGCTTTTAATTGCTTACTTGCTAAAACTTTTGTGGGTTACATGAAACATGAATTGAAAGGATTTAACACAACTCCATTTCTCTCTTAGTTACGAACCTCTATTGTGTGGGTCGAAGAAAATTTTGAAGTTTTATTGTACTTACGTTTCACCTTATCTACCGTCGTCTTTTTAGATAAATATGGTATAATTTATGTCAAACTCAAGATGATGGGATCAGAAATTTTTAAAATTCGAACTAAAAAATTTGGTGACTTACGCAAACGAAACAGATTAGAGTATACTCCAAGTTCGAGTGCCCTTGATTTCTTTCAAAGAATGGCCAGCTGTGCCCAAGAAGCTGAAAAGTGAATATGGTACACGGAACTGCTTCATCAATTTTAAAATTTAATTTTGTAACCACTCGTGATACGTGGACACACTTACATACTGCCGTTGATAAATATTATTTGTTAAAGTTAAAACGGAAATTTTCGCGGACGACCATCTGTATAGTGAACCAGTATGATGCAAGATCACCTTCTGCGTCATAGGCTGAATCTAGCGTATGCCATATAGTGATGCAGCGTAAAAATAAAGAGCCATATTTGATAGTTTCTGTTTTAGAACTTGCTAACTACGGAGTTAAGCTATTTCAAGGCATTTCCACATCGAACGTATGTATGGAAAAACAGGCGTCGTTGTCGATGTTGCAGGGGATGCATGCGGTCCTATCGACGAAGTTTGTAACTACGTCAGTCTGGCAGTAATAATAATGATAATTATCATCAGAGAAACACATCACTACGACGCCGCGTGACATACAGGGTACGTCATGAGCTGCTGTTGTAAAGAGTCATTATAAAAATGTACCTTGACAGTGAAACTATGAGCAAGGCTTGTCGTTTTAACTGGCTCTAAATAAAGAAAAAATGAGATAAAATGAAAGGAAATATTATTTCTACATCATGGCAGAAATACGAACAGATGCGGTACGTCCGAGACTAGTAACAATTTTGTTTCATTTGTATGCTATGTAAAATTATATCAAAAATACTGGCTGAAATTCTGTTGTTCTTAAGTGTCTCAGATCAAACGAATTGCGTGTTATTACTCGTCGTTCCACATTAAAGCATTCTTCGCATTCGCTGCAGTTAGCAGAGAACGGAATTTTGTTCGGTTGCTGTTTTCAAGTGCTTCTGTATCCAATTAAGGGGCTCCGGAAAGGCTCAAAATCATGAAAAGTTCAATTTTTACTTTTTTGCGTTTTCTGAATCTGCAGACTATTACCTTTTAATAGATATATAATTTATTCAATTTCGAAGACTACAACTATTTTTAAATTTTTTTTGAAATGTGTTCTACATGGGCGTGACCCACTGTGGCGCTGTTAAACTGCTGTCAAATGGTGTTATTATCAACGTCCGTGTTCATCAGGTACATTTTAGTGATGTGAGATGAATTATGTGTTGTGGCTAACCTGTGATGGTTCAATATATATCGCTGGTGTGATTGTCGATTGTTTCATGTTTATTTACTCTGGCGTTATCTCGAAAATATTCGTAATTAATTCTGTTTCTTGAGTCTCTGTTTTGTTGAAGTATAATAATGAGTAAAAGTAAAGTTATTAGTAATCCTCTGAAGGCTTTTAAGAAAAGGAGAAATGTTGGAAAGCCAAAGGTATGTGTTATTACTGTAAACAATAAAGACGATAACCAAGTGAGTGAACCTAACCTCTGAAGTACACCTGCCCAGAAATACAAGCAAGAGTAAACAGGAGGAGGAACAAGAGGAAGCTGGAGGAGGAGTTTGCAGAGGATGAAGATAATCCGTCCTATGGACCTGGAATGCACTAAAAAGTTAATCCAATCTTTGTCGCTCAATTCCCAAAACTTTTATTTTCTCATACTAATTACATGTTTTCTAAGGATCTTCCAAACATATTTGTTTCAAACTTTCAGTAAATGTTACACAGTACCTTCTGCATAATTTAACACAGCCTTTTTCCAAAAAACTGTATATTTTTGAATAAATAAATAAAAAATTGAAAAAAAATGTTGTGAATTTTCAGTACAATTGAAAAAAATCATCTTTAATAACTGAACTAAAATTTTGTAAAATCCCTGTGTTAAGTTGTAGCCCATATTCCAATAAATAATCTGTAAAAAGTTCAACTTCCTACATCAAATACTTTGTGAGGAAAGATGTAATTTATAAGCGTTATTCTAACATTGCAAGTATAGGGCGTTCCGGAGCCCCTTAATGAACATAGCTGTAGTAGAGCGCTGTGTTTTCTGAGTGGTTGCCTGCTGTTGAATATTTTCGACCATAAATTCAGATAATTTCTATAAGTTAGCAATCTTCACGAAATAGCTAGTGCGCGATCGGTTAGCTGATTAAGTGGGCAGTTAAATTTCTGTCATACTTGCGAGAAAATTAGCAAGTGACATTGCCTCTACCTCAGATGCAAATTGAAATAGTAATGCTTGCCGAAAAGAATGTAGTGTAAATGTGTAAAATGCATAGTTAGTTACACACCGTATAAATAATCTTACTACATTTAAAAGCTTCATATTTAGACTAGAACCGCTTTTTCAAATACATATTGATCGGGAGAATAATAAAATGCTGTGCAAGTGCCTGCACACAATCTAATTTTGCTTGAACATCGTTTTCAGCGGAACCATTAGGACAAGAGACTAAACTAAGAGTATGAAAATTGTACAAATTTTGCAAATGTAAAGATGTCAAGATTTCAGGCAGCACTGCAATTTTCTTTGTAATGGCGAGAAAGAAGGTACTTCGAAGCCGGAGGTACCCGAAACCGATTAATCTGACTGGACCTACAATGATTTAAAGAAGAGAGAGTGTACAGACGCACAGGTGTAGAGACCAGAAATAGTACTGCTGTCGTAAATCATTGAGCAGTAGCATCTCCCTTTCAGCGAAAAATCATGAACTTACTGAAAGTGCACAACGTTTCGTGCCATGAAAAGGACTTCACGTGGTTACCTCAGATGCTCCTATTTCTGCAAGTAATACAATTACCACCAGAACAACTTTGTTTTTGCGCAAAATCTACTTCTGTCTACTTGGAGAGGTTGAAAAAAAAAAAAAAAGAAAAAAAAAAAGCCAACCAGGTTTATTGGAAATCTTGGCCTTGGTTTCGACAGTTTTGAAATTTTCGTCTCCGTAGGGTGTAATGAACCCTAAAAGTTACATTAATGTTACAGAACTCTTTTAATCAGATCATAGTAACAACTGTATCCAAAGGTTGTATGATAAGAGTACTTGCCTCTTACATCAGATGCTGATTAAGTACATTGAATAGAGCCAAACAGCTCTTGTCGTAGTCAACATCTATCTTAAGAATACAAATAACCATGCCATGACATAAGATTATAGTGCTAGAGTATTACAGGTGTGCACACTACGAGGTGCATTCAAGTTCTAAGGCCTCCGATTTTTTTTCTCCGGACTGGAAAGAGATAGAAACATGCGCATTGTTTTAAAATGAGGTCGCGTTCATTGTCAATACGTCCCGGAGATGGCAGCACCGTACGGCAGATGGAATTTTACCGCCAGCGGCGAGAATGAGAACTGTTTTAAATACTTAAAATGGCGACGTTTTCCTTACTTGAACAGCTTGCAATCATTCGTTTTCTGAATTTGCGTGGTGTGAAACCAATTGAAATTCATCGACATTTGAAGGAGACATGTGGTGATGGAGTTATGGATGTGTCGAAAGTGCGTTTTTGGGTGCGACAGTTTAATGAAGGCAGAACATTGTGTGACAACAAACCGAAACAACCTCGGGCCCGCACAAGCCGGTCTGACGATATGATCGAGAAAGTGGAGAGAATTGTTTTGGGGGATCGCCAAATGACTGTTGAACAGATCGCCTCCAGAGTTGGCGTTTCTGTGGGTTCTGTGCACACAATCCTGCATGACGACCTGAAAATGCGAAAAGTGTCATCCAGGTGGGTGCCACGAATGCTGACAGATAACCACACGGCTGCCCGTGTGGCATGTTGCCAAGCAATGTTGACGCGCAACGACAGGATGAATGGGACTTTCTTTTCGTCGGTTGTGACAATGGATGAGACGTGGATGCCATTTTTCAATCCAGAAACAAAGCCCCAGTCAGCTCAATGGAAGCACACAGATTCACCGCCACCAAAAAAATTTCGGGTAACCGCCAGTGCTGAAAAAATGATGATGTCCGTGTTCTGGGACAGCGAGGGCGTAATCCTTACCCATTGCGTTCCAAAGGGCACTACGGTAACAGGTGCATCCTACGAAAATGTTTTGAAGAACAAATTCCTTCCTGCACTGCAACAAAAACGTCCGGGAAGGGCTGCGCGTGTGCCGTTTGACCAAGACAACGCACCCGCACACCGAGCTAACGTTACGCAACAGTTTCTTCGTGATAACTTTGAAGTGATTCCTCGTGCTCCCTACTCACCTGACCCGGCTCCTAGTGACTTTTGGCTTTTTCCAACAATGAAAGACACTCTCCGTGGCCGCACATTCACCAGCCGTGCTGCTATTGCCTCAGCGATTTTCCAGTGGTCAAAACAGACTCCTAAAGAAGCCTTCGCCGCTGCCATGGAATCATGGCGTCAGCGTTGTGAAAAATGTGTACGTCTGCAGGGCGATTGCGTCGAGAAGTAACGCCAGTCTCATCGATTTCGGGTGAGTAGTTAATTAAAAAAAAAAAATCGGGGGCCTTAGAACTTGAATGCACCTCGTAAATGCCAACTGTAGTGGCTCATCAAATGTTGAAATGAGTGTGAATTCCTAAGGGAGCAAACTGCTGCGGTCATCGGTCCCTGTGCTTAGTTTCTACTTATGCTAAGAACAAAACACACACACACACACACACACACACACACACTCGAACTTCAGGCGGGAGGAGCCGCACAATCCGTGACATGGCGCCTCTAACCGAGCGGGCACTCCGCGCGGCAGTGACTCATTGACATAAGGCTCTTGTCGAGTTACAAGCTGACTTACAAACAACAGAGCACATTGATACCTCCTGGATTATGGTAGTACGTATATGACAAGCAGAAAAGGGCGCAAATGTATGCGCATAAGGCCTTGTACACACTAGTGTTCAAAGTCAAGGGATTTTTGTACCTAGACAGTGTCCATAGACAATCGGGGGATTTTGTGTGACAAGTGAGAGACATTTCTGGTCTATAGACAAGCTTTTGCAACAAAATCGCAGAACTTTTGCCCCCGTTTGAAACGGAACAATATTGCGCAGCACTTCGTATTGTGGACGTGTTGGTAGACATGGCCTCCAGTTACTGTCTTTGCGACGTGGGAAAAACGTCGTCGGGTTTTTATTATTTTCGTTTTTCTTATTGTTAAACGTTACTTTCAAGATGTGGCCAACGGAGATCTCCACGCAGCATCATGTTTGTGGCACATTAGTAATTTCGAATACAAATATCGCAACAAGGAGTAGTTTGCTACCGAAGAACTGGCCAAAAAATATGAAGTTTCAGTCATTGATGTTGAAATAAAACATGCTGTCTTCTACTTAAAAAATCGAAAGACATTACAGCGGAAACGAGGCCCCTCAACAAACAATTCATGTTTTCGCCAACGTCTTCTCTTCAGATTTTTTCAGCTTTCGTTATTATCAGTGTAGAAGCCGCGATCACAACAAGGTCAGCTATAATTAGCAAATATCGAGGAGCAAGGGCTTCAGGTGTGTACACGACACAAAGTATCTAGACATTCGAAACGTCCCCTTACAAAAATTATGTATGACTATGCTAGTAAACTTCTACGTTATTTGATACAAAGACAGCTGAGTAAAACTGAACGTACCCAGTCAGTTCTCTCTTTACTTATTCTGATCATCACTTAACTGGCACACAATACTTTTTTAGCGCAACGCAGTCTTTCAATAATCCCTACAAAAGAATGGCCCTGACTAACAAAAACCTTTACCTTTCATGAATCACTTACCTCATAAAAATATTCGTTACTCGAACTACTGCAATACAACGAGCGCCAATACTGCCAGCCAAATAAAAGATTCTAACTAATGAAGGCACTAACTACTGATAGGCATAGTTAGCAAATGAAAGATTTTGATAAGGAACAAACAATGTATTTACCTTCATAGTGTTCAAAAGTCATATATATCAGTTCATGACACCCAGTCTTACAAATTTCCTTTTTCTGACGGACACATCCCCAGATCGCCCGCTTATACTGACCTCTCAAAACTGGCATCTCTCTCTCTCTCTCTCTCTCTCTCTCTCTCTCTCTCTCTCTCTCTCTCTCTCTCTCCACATCTACCACTGCTGGCGGCTCACCTCCAACTGCCCAACACTGCACAGGCAAATATTTCAACAATGAGTCCAACCAGCCACAGACTGCACACAGCACAGTCAGTGATTTTCATACAGAGCACTACGTGGCGTTACCAACATAAAAACCTAAACAGCCTACTTACACATGGTCTAGCTACATTTTTATAGACAGCCGCTCTACAGTCTCCGTAAAAATCGCTCGGTTTTGTATACACGTGTGTACTTACCTTACGAAATCCGCTTTGACTACATGGAGTAGACTATGCAAATACAACAGAAAAAGAAAGAAAAATCGTGTCTTGTATAAGGCCAATGTCAATCTAAAATGATGTAAACTTAAACCATTTAAAATCACGTATAAAATGGAATTTCTGCTTCTTGTTTTCACGGACAGTAATCTGTTTTGCACATTACTGTATCACTTCGAAAATTGTTAACACTCCAAATCAAAGTCACGTAACAGGACAAATGCACCAAAGTTACCAGTTGGCAATCCGATGGGAGGGTTTTTGGTTTTGCGAATATCTGGAGAACATCGCATGTCATTATGTGTAGTGCCAACAGTGAAGTACGGATTTCAGTGGTATTTCTTGGTTAGGGTGTGATCCTCTTATTGCACTTACGAAAACGCTAAATACGGAAGGATATGAACACATTTTATTGCGTTGCGTACTGTTTTGCAGAGCAGGAACAATTTGGAGGTGATGAATGTTTGGCTCAGCATGGAAGTGCACACTGTCGTAAAGCAGCTTCCGTGATGCAATCATTTGTGGACAGTAACATTCCTGAAACGCACTGGACTGCCAAGTATCCCGACCAGAACGCAGTGCTACACCTTTGGGATGTTTTAGAACGTCGGATTCCCTCCAGGCCGCGCAGCGTCCAATATAGCTACCCTCGCTAGTTTCAGCTCTTGATGAAGAATGGGATGCGATTCCGCTATCTACATCTACATCCATACTCCGCAAGCCACTTGACGGTGTGTGGCGGAGGATACCTTGAGTACCTCTATCGGTTCTCCCTTCTATTCCAGTCTGCTATTGTTCGTGGAAAGAAGGGTTGTCAGTACGTCTCTGTGTGGGCTCTAATCTCTCTGATTATATCCTCGTGGTCTCTTCGCGAGATATACGTAGGAGGGAGCAATATACTGCTTGACTCCTCGGTGAAGGTATGTTCTCGAAACTTTAAAAAAAGCCCGTACCGAGCTACTGAGCGTCTCTCCTGCTGAGTCTTCCACTGGAGTTTATCTATCATCTCGGTAACGCTTTCGCGATTACTAAATGATCCTGTAACGAAGCGCGCTGTTCTCCGTTGGATCTTCTCTATCTCTTCTATCAACCCTATATGGTACGGATCCCACGCTGCTGAGCAGTATTCAAGCAGTGGGCGAACAAGTGTACTGTAACCTACTTCCTTTGTTTTCGGGCTGCATTTCTTTAGGATTCTTCCAATGAATCTGATTCTGGCTTCTGCTTTACCGACGATTAATTTTATATGGTCATTCCATTTTAAATCACTCCTAATGCCTACTCCCAGATAATTTATGGGATTAACTGCTTCCAGTTGCTGACCTGCTATATTGTAGCTAAATAGTAAAGGATCTTTCTTTCTATGTATTCGCAGCACATTACACTAGTCTACATTGAGATTCAATTACCATTCCCTGCACAGTGTGTCAATTCGTTGCAGATCATCCCGAATTTCAGTACAATTTTCCATTGCTACAACCTCTCGGTATACTACAGCATCATCCGCAAAAGCCTCAGTGAACTTCCGATGTTATCCACAAGGTCATTTATATATATTGTGAATAGCAACGGTCCTACGACACTCCCCTGCGGCACACCTGAAATCACTCTTACTTCGGAAGACTCCTCTCCATTGAGAATGACATGCTGCGTTCTGTTATCTAGGAACTCTTCAATCCAATCACACAATTGGTCTGATAGTCCATATGCTCTTACTTTGTTCATTAAACGACTATGGAGAACTGTATCGAACGCCTTGCGGAAGTCAAGAAACACGGCATTTACCTGGGAACCAGTGTCTATGGCCCTCTGAGTCTCGTGGACGAATAGCGCTAGCTGGGTTTCGCACGATAGTCTTTTTCAAAACCCATTATGATTCCTACAGAGTAGATTTCTAGTCTCCAGAAAATTCATTATACTCGAACATAATACGTATTCCAAAATTCTGCAATTGATCGACGTTAGAGATATAGGTCTATAGTTCAGCACATCTGTTCGACGTCTCTTCTTGAAAACTGGGATGACCTGTGCCGTTTTCGAATCCTTTGGAACGCTACGCTCTTCTAGAGACCTACGGTACACCGCTGCAAGAAGGGGGGTAAGTTCCTTGGCGTACTATGTGTAAAATCGAACTGGTATCAAATGGCTCTGAGCACTATGGGACTCAACTGCTGAGGTCATTAGTCCCCTAGAACTTAGAACTAGTTAAACCTAACTAACCTAAGGACATCACAAACATCCATGCCCGAGGCAGGATTCGAACCTGCGACCGTAGCGGTCTTGCGGTTCCAGACTGCAGCGCCTTTAACCGCACGGCCACTTCGGCCGGCCCAGGAACTGGTATCCTATCAGATCCTGCGGCCTTGCCTCTTTTGAGCGATTTGAATTGTTTTTCTATCCCTCTGTCATCTATTTCGAATAGTTCAGTCACGACACTGAAAATCCCCCAGTATAGTTAAAGCCCCAATAAAGACCAAAAATGGACACAACTCATATTAATGTCCATTAATTGGTGTTCGCCGGATGGAGTAGCCGTTCGGTTCTAGACGCTACAGTCTGAAACCGAGCGACCGCTACGGTCGCAGGTTCGAATTCTGCCTCGCGCATGGATGTGTGTGATGTCCTTAGGTTAGTTAGGTTTAAGTAGTTCTAAGTTCTAGGGGACTGATGACCACAGCTGTTAAGTCCCATAGTGCTCAGAGCCATTTGAACCATGTAGGGGAAAAAATAAAAATAAATTCGTGTCCGTATACTTCAAATAATGTGCATGTGGTTAACGGAAAGGATAAATAAAAGACAAAACCACGAAAGGTAACTTAATGACCGCGACGTGTAGAAATGTATACAGTGTCACATCTATGAAAGGTGAGAATGCTTTCATTTATTATGCAACGGAGTTAATGACACGGTTTGTTGTTTTTGCGGTTGAATAGAGCCATCATGCTTTTGCACAAAGAGCGGAAAACAATTTAGTACTTGTGACTGCAATTGATGTTTCATTTAACATTTCACACAAGTACACAATTTATAGTAGCAGCTTGAAAGGAAATCACATGAGCATCGCGATCCGGTAGGGTATTGTGACGTCGTTGGCATAAGTTATTCGACGTCACATACAGAAAAATTACATATATATTTTATATATTTCTGTTTTTTTTTTTTTAATTTATCAGCATGCTTCTTTCTCTCAGGGATATTATCTTTTCTTATCACTTTTACTTACGTGCATAAGTAAATATGAAACGGGTTCTTGAAGGGCCTCTGTTATTCATGTACCAACTTCAGATTTTGAACGTGGTGACTAAAATATAGTTGCCGTTAACTGAATTGAATGTAATTTTGTTAATTTCTATTTATTGACTGCAAAGCAAGGCTTGAGAGAATTTCGATTGTTGCCGTGGAGCGGCCAAAATAAAACTTAGCGTACTCATGGAATCTGTATAGTTTAAAAACTTGAACTTTAACGTAGATTATTTATCTGTTGCAGTTTAGAAAAGTTCTTACAACAAAACCTCTCGCATTTACATTTACTGTTAACACTTTGAGAAATAAATTAATACTTCGGTGCGTAATGGCCGACCAGTGGCTGCATCGGAAGATGAGCTTCTCGCAGCTTATTAAAAATAGTTAGCCACTGCGAGCATTTGAGGTGACAACTATTACAAAGAAATTCATTTTGTAATAATAATAACAAGTTTATTTAAGCAGAAATACGAATAATGGTTCAAATGGCTCTGAGCACTATGGGACTTCTGAGGTCATCAGTCCCCTAGAACTTACAACTACTAAAACCTAACTAACCTAAGGACATCACACACATCCATGCCCGAGGCAGGATTCGAACCTGCGACCGTAGCGGTTGCTCGGCTCCAGACTGTAGCGCCTAGAACCAACCGCACGGCCACTCCGGCCAGCGAAATACGAATAACTTACGTAAAATATGCGTAGCCGCTCAATGGCTGCCTTCCGTACCACGAAAAAAAACAGTGTGTGTACCACTGCCTTTCTCCTCGGCCGTACAATCGCGTCTCGTTCGATCCTTTTTTATTTTCATAGACATTAAATAAAGATGCTACTCATAAATTATCGCTGCATATCAGTTGTTTCAAGAACATTAACTATATATTTTACACTAATTATATTCATAAAATACTTAATTATGGTTTACAACCGATAAAAATGTCAATATTTATATGACGTACCGTCACAGTGTGTGGGACATTTCGCCAGAGCAGCCCTCCGTATCGGGTCGGCTGCAAAATCCCCCGCCGCTAATAACCCGGTCCTCGGACGCGGCCCGCTAAGCAGCGATAAATTAGGCGACCTCTTGTGCCGCTGACTGACCGGCGTAAGTGTAATAGCCGCCCATTAACCCCTGGGCGTGAAGGCCGCAGCTCCGGACCACAAAGCGGCAGCGGCCGGGCAGAGCGCTGACACTGGTCGTGACGTCAGCGCGCACTCGCTGAGGGCCGCCGCCCCGCTGCGCTGGCACGGAGCCACCGCGTGACGTCACCGCGGACCCACTCCGCCGGTCGCTTCCTCTGTCCATTGCTTGTAATTCGTAGACGGGAGAGAAGAAAAAGCGACGGCACTGTCGAGGTATCCGTGCGTGGTAGTAACTGGGGGGTAGAGTCCAGAAACTTTACCATTTATAACCTCCCCATACTTTCGCACCGAACTTTATCATTCGCACACGCAGAAGATGAAGTTATATTCAATTAATTTAGCGTAATCAGTAATAGCTCCTTTGCATCACACACATTGTCGTGCCCTTCTGTTGTTATGAAATCTAACGGAAATTACTAAATGATAGCATTTCTTTGAACATAGCTGCTAAGGTTCACAGTATGAGCAGCCCTTAGCAGCTCGCCATCTCACAACTATTCATGACTATCGCCTTTCCGGCTTAGATCATTTTTAATATGTGACTTGTAAGTACTGCATCTTTTCCAGTCAGTGCAAACTTTAATTTTATTAATGTATTATATACCAAATATGTTTGAGAACAGTTAGCCTAATTCTGAAGACGACGCTCATAGTAGCGTCGAAATCTGGTCAATTTTGACTTAATATTTGTGACCGAGGGCTTATTTGTTCTAATATGATAACAATACCTTTCTCAAATACTGTATTTTGTTAATTACAACACCCTTTTGTAAACCAACATTTATGAACACGCAAATGAAATCAAATACTGTGTGTCATTACTTCTATATTCTGCCACTAATTACTGGCCTCGCTACGGAGCACCCGTCTCTAGCCTCTCGCACGCCCGACTTCCACTCACCCACTCCATCACTCGACTCCCCCTCATCCACTCGTACACTGTTGACTGCGCCGCAATCTTTGTTTTAGTTACTGAACGCTACATAGAGCGTATGATCTATACTATTCTAACAACCCTACCACAACAAAGGTCAAAAATTAATTATGATTGTAGTGTTGCTCACGCTGCTAAATATTGCATTTTCAGGCAACAACGAAGTTATATTATGTGGCAGGTGTCATTAGAGCACAGTTAATAAAGTCATTTCTTGAAATTATGGATAAACTAGGCACTCATCTTTTCATGTTTCCCACGCTGGTCTCGTTGTGAACTCATGGCTCAATCGTCGAAAATCTAGGTCGTGATGATTCCGAGCTCGGATGCAAAGAGGCCTAGGTGTTATTCTGCGATATTGAAAAGTTTAATACAAGTGTTTCATAAACCATTCTTGAAGATTAAACTTTTGGAAGTAAGGAAAATGGTGATGTAAAATAATCAGCACTCCGAATTTAAGTTACACTTCTTTTTTATTACTTTTGTTGCAGCATCACTTCACAATATAAAACATACTTGAAAATATCTTCCTCACTGTTCAAGTTCACATTTCATGAACTGACTACAATTTGCGTCTTTTCAACATGACGACCAAGACTTGACACTCCAATAACCGCTTACACGCCCAAAATTCGGAGTTACAAGTACGTCAAAGATCAGAGTGACAAAAAAGAATACACATAAGAATAATATCATTGCAATATAAACATATCGATCTATCAAAGTACCTCTACATTAATGAAATCAAATCTGAATGTTGTCACAGAAATATGTTAACTATTTTACAGAAACACAGTAGAATATTGCTGGTATTGAGAGGTTGAGGTGAGGTGTCGTAATGGTTACGTGATTCAGGTACCATTACACTATGTAAGGGTATAGCTAAGTAACGGTACTGTACCCTTACACATTCATTAAAAATTTTTCTTCGATTATTTTTTCCTCTGTATAAATCTAAATTTGCACCGAGTATAAAGTGTTCAGACACAAGGAAACCTCACCAACTTGACCTCACATTTTAAGGAGAAAAAGCACACTCGCGAGATATCAGCCCTAGCAATCGATCCCGCACGAAAATATGAGCCATATTTCTAATAGTGGGAGGTTAAGACCTTCTGAAAGCACACCTTTTAAACTTATGTGTACACCAGCTGATTATTAGTCGCTCCGCTTCACTGCAGCCGCATATTGCCCGAGCGCGAAGTGCTGTACAGCGAGGCGAATAAGAGGTTGTTTTACATTTTCACGCTGGTATCAAACTGTGCTCATTGTGTCAAACTGCGTGATTTTGGCCTGTTGCTGATGCCAGAGATCTCTTTGCTTTGGACATTTTTTGCGTTGAAATTCATAACTGTAGTGTAAATGAATGAAGCGAATTAGTGTGACAAAAATTTTGGAAATTTGTGGTAAATTCCTATGGGACCAAACTGCTGATGTCATAGGTCCCTATAATTACAAAAAAAAAAAAAAAAAAGGTTCAAATGGCTCTAAGCACTATGGGACTTAACTATGAGGTCATCAGTCCCCTAGAACTTAGAACCTAAACCTACCTAACCTAAGGACATCACACACATCCATGCCCGAGGCAGGATTCGAACCTGCGACCGTATCGGTCCCGAGGTTCCAGACTGAAGCGCCTAGAACCGCTAGGCCACACCGGCCGGCCCTAGAATTACACACTACTTAATCTAATCTAATCTAAACTAACTTACGCTAAGGACAACACACACACAAACACACACACACACACACACACACACACACACACACACACCCATGCCCGAAGGAGGACTCGAACCTCCAACGAGGGCGGAGGAAGGGGGGGGGGGGGGCTCGAACCGTGTAAGGTGCCCTAGGCCGCGCGGCCTAGCGTGTCAATAACGAAGTAGCGTAGTGCTGTTAAATTGTTAACATCGCTGTTCTGCATTATTTTCTTTGTATTTCAAAGCTGGCAATGTTAAAGCGAAGTACATTTGAAGGAGATGCGCTAGTTTTCAACGTTATTAGCATGAGAAAATAATAAATCAAAAATTATTCACTTCACTTCATTTCATATTGATTGCTTAGTTCATTAGCTTTATTCATTTTGGTTTTGGGGACTGTATATAGCTGCAGAATATCACTTCTGAGATGTTGTTAAAACATTATTGAACGTAGGGGAAGACGGGGCAAGATGGGGAAGCTAACTTTAAACCCTTACAGAAGGGACAAAAATAAATAAATTCAAGTAGGTTTGATTATCATTTTTTTATTTAACCATTGAATTACAATAGCATGCAAAGAACCTGCAAACTTGTTACATTTAGTTAGAAATATCTGGATTTGAAACATAAACTACCAATTCCCCGTCTTGCCCCATATGTGGGGCATGGGGAACTAGCATGAATTCATCTCTAAAGCTTAAATAAGGACTGGAATAACGAAATAATGTGACGATAAGGTTTAGGAACATGGTTCTGCCAATTGTAGAATCAGGTATTACAGTTTATTTAGGCCTCTTGTTTTCACATATTGCACAAGTGTGGATAGCCTCGTCATCATCACTTTCTATCCCTGCACAAGTGTCGTGGGCTCCCCGACGCTGAAACACATATTTCTGTGGCACGTTGAACTGTGGAGCAGCCCTGAAAGAACTCATATGACCTTCCATAACAGCATTTACAGCGCCTTCCATTGGTTCCAATGACCAATCTTGCCTAGACGTTTGTCGCCGATACTTGCCAACCATGGACCTTGCCGTTGGTGGGGAGGCTTGCGTGCCTCAGCGATACAGATAGCCGTACCGTAGGTGCAACCGCAACGGAGGGGTATCTGTTGAGAGGCCAGACAAACGTGTGGTTCCTGAAGAGGGGCAGCAGCCTTTTCAGTAGTTGCAAGGGCAACAGACTAGATGATTGACTGATCTGCCCTTGTAACAATAACCAAAACGGCCTTGCTGTGCTGGTACTGCGAACGGCTGAAAGCAAAGGGAAACTACGGCCGTAATTTTTCTCGAGGGCATGCAGCCTTACTGTATGATTAAATCATGATGGCGTCCTCTTGGGTAAAATATTCCGGAGGTAAAATAGTCCACCATTCGGATCTCCGGGCGGGGACTACTCAAGAGGATGTCGTTATCAGGAGAAAGAAAACTGGCGTTCTACGGATCGGAGCGTGGAATATCCACTTAATCGGGCAGGTAGATTAGAAAATTTAAAAAGGGAAATGGATAGGTTAAAGTTAGATACAGTGGGAATTAGTGAAGTTCGGTAGCAGGAGGAACAAGATTTCTGTGTAAGGTGACTACAGGGTTATAAACACAAAATCAAATAGGGGTAATGCAGGAGAAGGTTTAATAATGAATAGGAAAATAGGAATGCGGGTAAGCTACTACAAACAGCATAGTGAACGCATTATTGTGGGCAAGATAGATACGAAGCCCACACCAACTACAGTAGTACAAGTTTATATGCCAACTAGCTCTGCAGATGACGAAGAAATTGAAGAAATGTATGAAGAAATAAAAGAAATTATTCAGATAGTGAAGGGTGACGAAAATTTAATAGTCATGGGTGGCTGGAATTGGGTAGTAGGAAAAGGGAGAGAAGGAAACGTAGTAGGTGAATATGGATTGGGGGTAAGAAATGAAAGAGGAAGCCACCTGGTGGAATTTTGCACAGAGCATAACTTAATCATAGCTAACACTTGGTTCAAAAATCATGAAAGAAGGTTGGATACATCGAAGAATCCTGGAGATACTAGAAGGTATCAGATAGATTACATAATGATAAGGCAGAGATTTAGGAACCAGGTTTTAAATTGTAAGACATTTCCAGGGGCAGATGTGGACTCTGACCACAATGATTTGTTTATGACCTGTAGATGAAAACTGAAGTAACTGCAACAAGGTGGGAATTAAAGGAGATGGGACCTGGATAAACTGAAAGAACCAGAGGTTGTACAGAGTTTCAGGAAGAGCATAGGTAAACAATTGACAGGAATGGGGGAAATAAATGCAGTAGAAGAAGAACGGGTAGCTTTGAGGGATGAAGTAGTGAAGGCAGCAGAGGATCAAGTAGGTAAGAAGACGAGGGCTAGTAGAAATCCTTGGGCAACAGAAGAAATATTGAATTTAATTGATGAAAGGAGAAAATACAAAAATGCAGTAAATGAAGCAAGCAAAAAGGAATACAAACGTCTCAAAAATGAGATCGACAGGATGTGCAAAATGGCTAAGCAGGGATGGCTAGAGAACAAATGTAAGGATGTAAAGGCTTATCTCACTAGGGGTAAGATAGATACTGCCTACAGGAAAATTAAAGAGACCTTTGGAGAAAAGAGAACCACTTGTATGAGCATCAAGAGCTCAGATGGAAACCCAGTTCTAAGCAAAGAAGGGAAACCAGAAAGGTGGAAGGAGTATATAGAGGGTCTATACAAGGGCTATGTACTTGAGGACAATATTATGGAAATGGAAGAGGATGTAGATGAAGATGAAATGGGAGATATTGTACTGCGTGAAGAGTTTGACAGAGCACTGAAAGACCTGAGTCGAAACAAGGCCCCCGGAGTAGGCAACATTCCATTGGAACTACTGACGGCCTTGGGAGAGCCAGTCCTGCCAAAACTCTACTATCTGGTGAGCAATATGTATGAAACAGGCGAAATACCCACAGACTACAAGAAGAATATAATAATTCCAATCCCAAAGAAAGCAGGTGTTGACAGATGTGAAAATTACCGAACAAACTGTTCAATAAGCCACAGCTGCAAAATACTAACACGAATTCTTTACAGACGAATGGAAAAACTAGTAGAAGCCGACCTCGGGGAAGATCAGTTTGGACTCCGTAGAAATATGGGAACACGTGAGGCAATACTGACCTTACGACTTATTTAGAAAAAGATTAAGGAAAGGCAAACATACGTTTCTAGCATTTGTGGACTTGGAGAAAGCTTTTGACAATTTTGACTGGAATACTCTCTTTAAAATTCTGAAGGTGGCAGGGGTAAAATATAGGGAGCGAAAGGCTATTTACAATTTGTACAGAAAGCAGACGGCAATTATAAGAGTCGAGGGACATGAAAGGGAAGCAGTGGTTGGGAAGGGAGTGAGACAGGGTTGTAGCCTCGCCCCCGATGTTATTCAATCTGTATATTGAGCAAGCAGTAAAGGAAACAAAAGAAAAATTGGGAGTAGGTATTAAAATCCATGGAGAAGAAATAAAAAGTTTGAGGTTCGCCGATGACATTGTAATTCTATCAGAGACAGCAAAGGACTTGGAAGAGCAGTTGAACGGAATGGACAGTGTCTTGAAAGGAGGGTATAAGATGAACATCAACAAAAGCAAAACGAGGATAATGGAATGTAGTCGAATTAAGTCGGGTGATGGTGAGGAATCAGATTAGGAAATGAGACGCTTAAAGTAGTAAAGGAGGTTTGCTATTTGGGGAGCAAAATAACTGATGATGGTCGAAGTAGAGAGGATATAAAATGTGGACTGGGAATGACAAGGAAAGCGTTTCTGAAGAAGAGAAATTTGTTGACATCGAGTATAGATTTGAGTGTCAGGAAGTCGTTTCTGAAAGTATTTGTATGGAGTGTAGCCATGCATGGAAGTGAAACATGGGCGATAAATAGTTTGGACAAGAAGAGAACAGAAGCTTTCGAAATGTGGTGCTACAGAAGAATGCTGAAGATTCGTAGGGTAGATCACATAACTAATGAGGAAGTATTAAATAGGATTGGGGAGAAGAGGAGTTTGTGGCACAACTTGACCAGAAGAAGGGATCGGTTGGTGGGACATGTCCTGAGGCATCAAGGGATCACCAATTTAGTATTGGAGGGCAGTGTGGAGGGTAAAAATCGTAGAGGGAGACCAAGAGATGAATACCGTAAGCAGATTCAGGATGTAGGTTGCAGTAGGTAGTGGGAGATGAAGAAGCTTGCACAGGATACAGTAGCATGGAGAGCTGCATCAAACCAGTCTCAGGACTGAAGATCACAACAACAACAACAACAAAAACTTGCCAACTGTTGTGGTTGGCAAGGGAGCCAACACCGTGTTACTAGAGGAAGCCGAAAGGCACGCGTTTTAGCTCACGCAGGCTGGCGAGAGGTCTGGAACAGGACAAGGAAATTAGAATTTAGAAAAAACGGACGAAACTGGTGGAATACTTAACTTTAATCCATTAATGGTGAACGTCGCTCTTGACGGTACATGATTCACAGTATCAATAGTAACTGGTAATGGCGCCTTGCTAGGTCGTAGAAAATGACGTTGCTGAAGGCTATGCTATCGTCTCGGCAAATGAGAGCCTATGTAGACAATGAACCATCGCTAGCAAAGTCGGTTGTACAACTGGGGCGAGTGCTAGGGAGTCTCTCTTGACTAGACCTGCCGTGTGGCGGCACTCGGTCTGCAATCACTGACAGTGGCGGGACGCGGGTACGACGTATACTAACGGAACGCGGCCGATTTAAAGGCTACCACCTAGCAAGTGTGGTGTCTGGCGGTGACACCACACCAACCATATGAAATAAAAGACGTGGAACGTACTATTGAGTCAGATCATTCCTGGTAATCTATATGATACAGTAAATACCATATTTCCAATAGTCAGTCGTTAAAGCATAGCAAGAACACTGACTTTGCACGTTTTGTGTATTTTTATTCACCATATGGCCTAAGGCATACTTTGTAATTAATTAGGAAACGTTGGAATAACGAATTTACAATTGTATTCAACGTATAATGTACGTGTTGAAGACCCGCAGTGAGGTAAACACATGAGACGGTAAGAACGTAATGGTTGGACAAATAGAAGGGGCGAGACGGGGAAGCTCCCCACCTTGCCCCATCCCGTCTTGCCCCCTACCATGCTGTCAGGTTATGTTACGCCTACATGAACACTATGTTGTGAACATTGACTACTGACACAGCAGTTTACTTTTAATAAGACGTACTATTCAGTGCTATATATACAGTCTGGACAAATGTTCACGAAACACATATTTTAGGACCTCGAAGGGTGTAAAACATTGCAAATCAGTATAACAATTGTACGTACCTTGCAAAGCTCACAGAAACCGCCGCGAAACTAAAGTTCAGCAATGTCAACACACTGGGACCTGTGTATTGATGATGTTGACGTAGCTATCCACAGATGGCAGCACTCTAACTGTAGCTTATAGCCCTTCCCCGTCTTACCCCAGCTCCCCGTCTTGCCCCGCCTTCCCCTCTATGTGCATGAGGTTGACATATTACGTCGTCGTCTCACTTACAATTTCTTGTCTAAAATAACATGTGTTCCCGAACTAGATTTCAAAACACGTGTGCAGATGGGTCCGCTTCCTGCCTCCTGTTCCCTCGCCTTCAACATTCCGGAAATGTGAGGCCTCTGTTTGTCACTGCGCCGTACGATGCTGCGGCTGCAGCGACTGACAGACAACCGGTGCGAGCGAAGTTCAAAAGCTGTACTTTTGAGAAGATCATAACTGCGTACTATCAGAATTATGGCCAACATTTTCGATTGCTGGGGCTGACATCTTGCGAGTGTGCTTTTCCTGTTTAAAATATGAGGTGAAGCTGGTAATGTATCCTTGTTAGATATTTTGGCTTAGGACCATGAACAAGGAGGCGAAGTAGCGTGCTACCAAGAACATACGCTGCAGATTTCACGGGCGCTAATGACCATAGAAGTTTTGCGCCCTAAAACCAAAACAAACAAAAAAAAATACTGCAGATTTCAGGCTCTACAGCAACAATTTCCAAAAAAAAATGGCTCTGAGCACTATGGAACTTAACTTCTAAGGTCATCAGTCCCCCGGAACTTAGAACTACTTGAACCTACCTAACCTAAGGACATCACACACATCAATGCCCGAGGCAGGATTCGAACCTGCGACCGTAGCGGTCGCGCGGTTCCGGACTGAAGCGCCTAGAACCGCTCGGCCACCCCGGCCGACAACAATTTCCATGCGATTCATAACACTATTTGCGTGACACGTATTGCAGCAAAAGAAATCTTCTTCTTTATCTGTTTTTGTGTTGGGGATTCATGGCACTCCACCACCACCACCACCTCATTCGGAGTTGAGTATTAGTATGAAAGTCACTTTCGATATGTCATCTTCAAAATCCCAAATTAATTTTTCTGTAACATTTGTAATGCCGTTATCGCTTCACTCTGTCATGTATCCTTTTTACATACCTGCTCATCCCCTGGTTATAATGTGACGAAGGCAGAAGAGCAAATGCAAATCTCGACTCAGTCCGGCAGGACTCAGCAGGACCAGTCATACCTCTGAAGATGTCCAACGTAGTATTGGACGAAACGTTAGGAATTGAAGAATTCCATGGACCACGGCCATATAAACCGGAAGAATTATCAACAACAGTACCATCCGGTCGTGAAAGCCTTCATTGTATGATCAGTGTACACTGCCCATCTGGCGAGATAAGAATGCTTACAAAATGTTCTCATTCGACTTACCTAAGCATTTGACAGTGTGAATCACAATATTGTCCTAGACAAACTGTGGTTTTATGGAGTTGATGTAATATCTAGCCAATGGATAATGTTATATCTAACTGTAAGAATGCAGAAAGTTGCACTTCGTAATTCAACCAAACTAATCAGGTGAGATTCTTCTGACTCCAGATAAATTACAGATGGCGTTCCGCAAGGCTCAATCTTAGGTCCGCCATTACTCCTTACATATGCACACGATCTTCCGTCTAATATACAACCGGCAGAATTCGTTTTTTAGCGGATGACAGTAGCATTGCAATCAGTCAAAGCAAACACACTAGTAAAGGCCGTAAGCCACTGTACGAAAACAACGTCTGTAAACACGAGAACAGCTGCGAAATTGATTTGTCAGGGAAGCATTATTAAATACGTATAATTATTTACAGTGAACAACAAACTAACCTCAGACAGCGTCTGTAGTCTCAGTAACCACTACTTGCAAAAAAAAAACAAAAAAAAAACAAAAAAAAAGTTCAAATGGCTCTGAGCACTATGCGATTTAACTTCTGAGGTCGTCAGTCGCCTAGAACTTATAACTAATTAAACCTAACTAACCTAAGGACATCACACACATCCATGCCCGAGGGCAGGATTCGAACCTGCGACCGTAGCGGTCTCTGGGCTCCAGATTGTAGCGCCTAGTACCGCACGGCCACTCCGCCCGGCCACTACTTGCATTTCGCGTACACAGAAGAACAATCTGGCGGCATGCTCCGACCTATCGTGACGACTGCGACAGCGTATTGAGATAACTGATATCATCCGCGCCACTTTAGTAATGCCTTGACCAAGGCTGGGGAGTGCTTAGCCGAAGCCTCGTGTAGTGTGAGTAACTTAGAGCGCCGGAAGGATTTTATTAGGCCGTATCGCTGTGACGGTATGCGTCGTATATCGAGAAAAGTGCTGTTCTTTTGATTTTCGTTCATCGTTTTAGTACTGGCCTGGAAAGGAAATGGAGCACTAATGAGGATGCGCGTGCTAGTTTCAGCTGGGACGAGCGCAGGTAACAAGTGAATCATCCAGGAGGCAGACAACGGGATGGAGCAGCGGCAGGTATTTCCTGGCGTGCTTCCCTTCCCTTCCCTTCCCTAGCGACTGACTCACTCCACTGAACAACTGGAGCCACCCACGTGAGCTGGTGCCGTTAACTCCGTGTGTGGGAGGCGCCGCTTAGCCGACTTCCTCCGAAGAGCGCCAACGCCTGCACGTACATACTGTATAGCGCAGAGCTTCATATCCGCTTTTGCGTAACACATGAGCGTAGACGGCAGTCTTCTAACACAGCAGAATTCCGAGAACGTTACCTGTCCGCCGTACGCTGCCTCACAAAAAAGGGTGTAGCGGAAGAAGGTGCTTGATATCACGTCAATGACTGCAAAATCGAGTCAAGTATACGAAGAGCTTGGCAGTAAGAGCCCATCTGTCGGAATGACGTAGGACGTCATCTTAGCCTGGTTGCACACCCTGATTCGGGTTGGGAAGGGTATCATAAAGCGATTGTTCCCTGCCAAACTGGCGCACAGCTTTTGTAACGGGATCTTTATGTCCTGGATACTGCCACTAGAATGGAGTTACCATCTGAAGACTCTCACAATTTCTGTCGGGAGCAGATCTGTGGATCTCGCTCGCTACAGGAGTATCTCATCCTCACGCAGACATTTCACAGATACACGTGCCATCTATATCGACATCGATACTCTGCAAACCACATTTAAGTGCCTGGCAGAGGGTTCATCGAACCACTTTCACAATCGGATTGGACTGTTTGGGGGAAGAGACCAAACAGCGAGGTCATCGGTCTCATTGGATTAGGGAAGGACGGGGAAGGAATTCGGCCGTGCCCTTTCAAAGGAATCATCCCGGCATTTGCCTGGAGCGATTTAGGGAAATCACGGAAAACCTAAATCTGTATGGCCGGACGCTGGATTGAGCCACCTTCACAATTCTCTGTTATTCCAATCAAATATAGCTCGCGGAAAGAACGAACACCTATATCTTCCCGTACGAGCTCCGATTTCCCTTATTTTATCATGATGATCGTTTCTCCCTATGTAGGTAGGTGTCAACAAAATATTTTCACATTCGGAAGAGAAACTTGGTGATTGGAATTTCGTCAGAAGATTCCGTCGGAATGGAAAAACGCCTCTATTTTAATTATGTCCACCCTGTATCCTGAATCATTTCAGTGACACTCTCCCCCCTATTTCGCGGTAGTACAAAACGTGCTCTTCTTTGAACTTTCTCGATATACTCCGTCAGTCCTACCTGGTAAGGATCCAACACCGCGCAGCAGTATTCTAAAAGAGGACGGACAAGCGTAGTGTAGGCAATCTCCTTAGTAAATGTGTTACATTTTCTAAGTCTCGTGTCAATAGAACGCAGTCTTTGGATAGCCTTCCCCCACAACATTTTCTATGTGATCCTTCGAATTTAAGTTGGTCGTAATTTTGATTCCTACGTATTTAGTTGAATTTACGGCCTTTAGATTTTTCTGCTTTGTCGTGTGCCCGAAGTTTAACGGATTCTGTTTAGCACTCATGTGGATGACCTCACAATTTTCATTATTTAGGATCAGTTGCCAATTTTTGCACCGTACAGGTATCTTTTCTAAATCTTTTTGGAGTTTGTTTTGGTCTTCTGGTGACTTCATTAGTCGATAAACGACAGCATCATCTGCAAAGAACCAAAGACAGCTGCTCATATTGTCTCCCAAATCTTTTATATAGATAAGGAACAGGAAAGGGCCTATAACACTACCTTGGCACAGGCCAGAAATCGCGTTATACTCGATGACTTTCCGTCAGTTACTACGAACTGTGACGTCTCTGACAGGAAATCACGAATCCAGTCACATAACTGAGACGATATTCCATTACTGCGCAATTTCACTACAGTGTGTGGACGAGCACAGTCCTGTCGAAACCTGGCAGCACGGTACTGTCACAAGAAACACCGTCCGAACAGGCCTTGAAAGCCCAAGGGTACCGACCGGCCGCCGTGTTATCCTCAGCGCATAGTCGTTACCGGATGCGAAGGTCAAGTATCTCCTCAATTCGTCTCTCAAGAGCTGAGTGCACATCGCTTGTCAACAGCGCTCGGCAGTCTCGGACAGTGACACAACAAAGTGCTAACGAGAACCGGTGTTACCACTGCGGCAACGCAGTTGTCAATACTGTTGCAAGAGAGTTAATAAATGGGGGCGCAGGATGCCCGTGACGTAGCGAAGTGCCGTCGGAGTTCCGTCAATCAGTAACAGCCGTGATCGGAAGTCCTGCCTGATGGCTCCCCTCACAATGACGCCAGGAGTAACATCATTGCAGAATCCGTACCCAACTGAGGAGATGGTCCAGCTGATATATGACCAACTGTACCTGCTGCAACGGCGGGGTAAGGAGGTGTCCTTCTGCTGGGTGCCTGGTCATGTAGGAATATGGGGCAATGGACAGGCCGATCGGGCTGCCAAGGAGGCCTGCAGAGAGCAGGATGTGGTCCAGTGTCCTATTCCCTTACAGTCTGTCATTTCTGCACTCCACAAGAAGTGGAGTTGTGGGAGGAAGAATGGCTGGCGGTGACGGTAAATAAATTGCGATTGGTGGAGTCAACAACTCGGCCGTCGCGTTCCTCCTGCCGGTTGCTCAGGCGGGAAGAAGTGACCCTCACGCGTCTTCGGATTGGGCACTGTCCTCTCACACATAGCTTTCTATTACGGCTGGAGGATCCCCCGTTTTGTGATGCTTGTGGTGTGCACATTTCTGTCGGCCACATTTTAACAGACTGCATTTTATACCGTGATGCAAGGGCAGAAGCACAAGTTGATGGGGATCTGCCCTGTGTTTTAGCTAATGATGAGACTATGTGTCTAGGGTTTTAAAGTTTTGTGATGTGTCTGGACTCTGGCCTAAACTTTTAGGCTGGAGGTTTTAGCGAATTGCAGAGTGGCTGGCTCCTCCCTTTCTTCCTTGCGGTCAGCCAGCCACTTCCATCTGCTATATTGTTTTAGCTCCCTCGACCACTTCCTTTCTGCGTTGTCCATGTTTTACTGCTGACGACATGCTTCGTCCCACGCTTCGGTGTGGATAGGCACATATTTTTCCAAGCTTGTTACCTATGTTTCACGTTCTATCTTACTGTTCTGAGTCTTTTCTTGACACCCGTCTCAATCTGTTACTGAGCGGGCGCTGAAGACCTTGCCGTCGTGCGCCCATAAAACCCTCTCCATCCATCCATCCACCGCTGTATCTCTCAAAAAGGTGCAATAAGGGGACCTCTCCCCTGGTCTCCGTCCTGTTCGCCGGCGATGGTCGTTCGATGTGGTGCCGAACCGCTACTCATCGCTAAATGTAATCGACACCATTCATCAGCAGTCCATGCTTCTCTGTCACGGCACCGCTCCAAACGCCGTTTATGTTGTGATATAAGCGGCAGGTTATAAATTCGAAATTCGTGGTAAGGTCTTATGGGACGAAACTGCTGAGGTCAACGGTCCCTAAGCTTACGCACTAGCTTACGCTAAGGATAACACACACACACACACACACACACACACACACACACACACACACACACACACACACGCCCCAGGGAGGACGGGCGGAGACGCACGGACCGTGACAAGGCGCCTAAGACCGCGCGGCTAGGCAGCTTACAGATGGCAGATGGCATGGTATTTCCCTGATCCGACAGCTTCCAATCGCCGATCAGCGGTCGTAGGGTGTGTTCCAAAAATGAACAGCATATACAAAGAAGTGATGACACTTTCTGCAGGACCTGACGATCATTTTGCAGGATAATGCTCAAGCACGTACAGTACAAGCTCTTACTGATTTGTTTGACCGATGGGGCTGCCAAGTGCTATACCACCTACTGCACTCCCCTGACTGAAGCCCCCGTAACTCGATTTCTAAACTGAAGGAAACACTTGATGCATTCGCGTCAGAACTGCTACAAATTTGTCGGGCAATAGACCGTGCCGCTCGAACTGTCAACACAACAGGTACTGCTAGGAGTATCCTACGACTTACACATCGCTGGCAAGGGGTTATACACAATGCTGGTGACTACTTTGAATGTCAGTAAAACATTGAAACACGTATCTATTTTGTACAAGTTGTAAATAAATAGTTGCCACTATTAAATTTGCAGCCCTCATGCTTAAAGTGTTACATTATTTTGTCTTAGTGATGTAAAGTTTTGTTAATACAGTTATTTTATTGTTTTTCCATCAATCAGCATTCGTCTCTTTATTTCAAATTTCACATACATAATTTTGGTTTCCCGAGTTTCTCAGTAACAGAACTTTAACTGACAACGATCACTGCAGTAAAGAAATTTAGTATCACAGAAGCTTTGTGGATGTATCTATAGTTTAAAGGAAGCATTGAACATTACGTTGCTAGTATTTCGAATTTCTATTTTCTTAGCTAGCATAGCAGTAGCAGCCACTGTAGTTAGCATCACAGTAGTTATTCAGTGCCGGCCGAAGTGGCCGTGCGGTTACAGGCGCTGCAGTCTGGAGCCGCGAGACCGCTACGGTCGCAGGTTCGAATCCTGCCTCGGGCATGGATGTTTGTGATGTCCTTAGGTTAGTTAGGTTTAACTAGTTCTAAGTTCTAGGGGACTAATGACCTAAGAAGTTGAGTCCCATAGTGCTCAGAGCCATTTGAACCATTTTTTTAGTTATTCAGTGCGCAAACAGGTAGGCCATCTATAATTTAACGTGTGGTACAATTAACATTTCAGCAGTGGCATACTTTTAAGACAAGGCATTTTTGATAGTGATTTATATTTCATATTTTTCTCACAGCCGGATTTCTTGTATTAACAGTTCTCTTAAATTTAACAGAACAGACTGCACTCTTGCCACGAGCGTTGCAGTACACTATTTAATATCGCATTTCTGATTACCTTTCAAGAATTACGAGATTACTTATGAACTTAACTGTTTCTGTAATCACGAGGTCAACTCGACATTACCACACAGACGAAATACCAGTAAAATAACTACACTTTAAAATACAAGAGAAACTAAGTAGCCGCATTCAGTATCATTATGGCAGCGTAACTTTTATCGAACGCTGCACTACACTACAAAGTGGCGCAGGTTCACGGTACTAGTTTCAGCACAGTCGCCAAGTCCCTGTAAACAGCGTTCAGGAAATTCTAGTAAGCATTCAGGTCCTCGACAGTAGAAGTCCGCATCTTGGTCGAGGAACCATTCGAGAACCGCTGTCTGAACTTCCTCACAGTCGGAAAATCTGCGACTCCCGCAAATCAGTTTCTCGATTGCCGGGTCAGTGTCGTCCGTAGCCGGTGTCTGTGACCTTCCTCTCCGGTCGGCATCACTCAGATCTACGCGGCTCTGGTCGACATGTCGGCATCATTTCACTGCGGCCGGACGTGACACGGCATTTGGTCCACATACCCCCGGAATTTCAAGCTGAATCTGTGTGCAGTTTAGACGTTTTGCCCACAGGAGTCGTACTGTCCTGCGTACTTCACGGACACTGTTTTGCGCCTGTCATCCGTTCCTCACAAACGAAACTCCCCATCGCATCGGCCACAGATTTAGTGGTTGAGCTGGCCCAGAGGACAGCCGGTCAGAAACTGAACGCAGACCAAGCATGAAAACAGGAAGAAGGTGTACTGAACTGCGAAGAAATGCGGAATAGAAACAGTGAGCGGCCCAGACTCAATATGTGCATCATAGAATATATTTCGTTACCCACGGCGTCGTAGTTATGTGGTCATACTGAGGAATTGGGAAGGGAGAGATACGAGTTCGAATCTCCCTCGTGCCCAAATTTCGAGTTGTCTGTCCGGTCATTGACGTGTCTGTTCACTGTCTTCGAATTTGTGTCTCTTTCTTGGTGTGATATCCACTTGCAACAGAGAGGTGTAAGAGAAGGACCTCCAGATGTACGTACCTCTTATCTGTTCTACACAAGTACCGCTTGTTACGACCTGCGTTCCGTTATGGCAGTTTTTGACTCGTGAATTCTCTTGTTCAAAAAAGGGTGCAAATGGCTCTAAGCACTATGGGACTTAAACATCTGAGGTCATCAGTCCCTTAGACTTGGAACTACGTAAACATAACTAACCTAAGGACATCACACACATCCATGCCTGAGGCAGGATTCGAACCTGCGACCGTAGCAGCCCCGTGGTTCCGCACTGAAGCATCTACAACCGCTCGGCTACAGCGGCCGGCAATTCCCTTGTTGTAACATAGTTCACGCCCGTGTATTTGTCGTTTCCAGTTCTGTGACAGGTGTACTCGGCATCTCGGCTGCTCTCACTATTCACCACTTTTACTTGCAACAGTAATATATTCTTACCACACGACTCATGTATGGTATGACAATTGGCAAGACTACAGAAGGAGAACAGACAAGTAAATAACCGGTCAAAGTTCATAATTTTGTAAAAAGAAAAAAGTATGCAGCATTAGGGAGATTTGAACACGGACTCCCGCTTTGCGCTCCAACACCGGCCCCATACACACACACGACTCCATGATTCTTGCAATTCGCTCAATGTTGCGCATGTTGAGCTTGGGCCGTCCATTGTTTCTATTTTGCTTCTTTTTTCTCAGTTCGGTACACCTTTTTCCTGTTTCCATGCTTTACCTGTGTTCACTTTTTGACAGGCCGTCCTTCTGGACAATTTCACCACCAAATCTGAAGGGGGTGCCATGTGGAGTTTCCCTTTTCAGTGTTACTGTGTCTGCAGGAAAACTGGAACATGGGCTGTTTTGTGACAACGGGTCATTCATATTGGGTAGCGGTCCTAGCGTGGACCTACATGTGTCACTTACCTTTTAAGTCCCTTCTTAGTGTTACTGTTGTCGTATATAGCATGTAGACTGTGAACGTTGGAATCGGATAGGTACAGTACTAATCATTATTTTACGTGTGATGATCTACTTACTATTCAGTGATACTATTAGTACTGCGCACCTCTTGCATACAGTAAAACACGGTAAAACTCGCCTCCTGTTCAAATTAACCTGCAGTAAGTGACGGTTTTTGTTTTTCTGTTTTCAGGTGGGTTCCTTAACTGCACAGCTGTTCGGACGCAGTAGCAGTCCAAGAGTAAGTGATATCTCATAGTTATAGGTGTTAGTGTAGAGCATATCCAAGGGGGAATTTTCAGCATTCAGCGATATGATACGAATAATTATTGGAAGCAAAAAAAGTCTGATTTATTCAATGTAAATAAATAAAACTGCAACCAGTCACTTTTTTGGAATAGTTATTTATTATTCCATGAACTTGTTTTCGGATCTTTTCAGGCTCATCATCAGATGGTTTTCCGGAAGTTACATATCTATTTCTAGAATAATACTGGGTGCTGGCTCTGTGACAAGAAGATGGAAAATGTTTCAATACATCGCCATTCGTATTGTTTATCTGTCGATTTGGATCCGAAATTTAGTTTTGTATTTACTGCGGCAGTTTGGTCGGCTTTCTTTTGTTAGTATCCAGCTGTCTGCTTCCATTATGATGGCCAGTTATACCCCATCATACACTTTTATACAATAGGTATGCATATACACTGTGACAGAGAAACTTTGCTATACAACTGTTACTTGTTACAAAGATGCATTAAAGCGCGTTCCATCTTTTTGTCACAGAGCCACCACCCAATATTATGCTTTAGATATGTAACTTCCGGAAAACCATCTGAAGATGAGCCTGAAAATGTTCAAAACTGGTTCATGGAATAATAAATAACTCGTTCAAAAAAGTGACTGGCTGCAGTTTTAAGTATTTACAAGAAAATATTGTCTAGCGAACTTGGGCTCTAGAAATGCATACTGTAAGAGATATGAGCACTTGTCCAGTGGAGATGTTTCCACCGTAGCGAAGAAGCACTGCTCACACCTCTTAAAGTATACATTTTGCAGCCCCTCTTTATTGGACTTTCTGGCTTCGAATGGTCTGTCCTGTCATATCTCTGGATACTGAGCGTTCGTCCTGGGACATCCTGTCATAAATGTGAGCTTTCGTCAACAGTACAGTTTTCAACGCGCTTGATAAGATTATTTTCTTTATACGTGTCAGAAGCATCATCTACATCTACATCCATACTCCGCAAGCCACCTGACGGTGTGTGGCGGAGGGTACCTTGAGTACCTCTATCGGTTTTCCCTTGTTTCAAAGAAACAAACAGAAAATACAGAATACATAAAGAAATTTATATAAAGCAAATTTGTCTCGTTGTAGATAGAAGGAAGATTATGCCACCGGTGACCAAAATCGGGAAAATCTCAAGAGCATTTGGAGCAGCTTTAAATAAACCTTCCTCGGCACAGGACGTGGGGGGAAACCGGCAGCAGAGCCAGTGGTCCATGGTTTGCGCCTCTGTGCGGTCAAAGTTGATAGTGGCGACTGGATGTACCAGTTTCTAGGGATTACATCTGGGCATTCAAACTTCAGAGAGCAGACTAAGTAGAACATTCCACGTATTCCGTTTGCTGCCAAAGATGAAAATTTTTAGATGGCTGAGGCAAAGAGGATTTTCACAGTTTGTATTTTCACAGCTTGTATTTTCCTTCCACTTCTTACTTACTTAATTATATTCGAGCAATTTGGAAGACGTTCATGGTTTACACAGAGATTCCCTAAACCTCAGTCTCTAGACGTAAGTAAGTAATGAAAATTCCTGGCAGATCAAAACTGTGTGCTGGACCGAGACTGGACTAGAAGAAGGGATCGGTTGGTAGGACATGTGTTGAGGCATCAAGGGATCATAAATTTAGTATTGGAGGGCAGCGTGGAGGGTAAAAATCGTAGAGGGAGACCAAGAGATGAATATACTAAGCAGATTCAGAAGGATTTAGGCTGCAGTACGTACTGGGAGATGAAGAAGCTTGCACAGGATAGAGAAGCGTGGAGAGCTGCATCAAACCAGTCTCAGGACTGAAGACCACAACAACGGGGCGTGCGTATTCTGTCGCAGAACAGACTGGAAATGCTATTGTTCTTGTAGTATGTGGTTGGAACACCCATTCAATGCTGGTTATTTTCTTATGGATACTATATCTGATTCTCACTTTCAGGTCTTATTTATAGCAATTCTGCATGCTTAACAAGGTGCAATCAAGTGTGACAAATATTTTATTATGGATTGTACCTAAGTGCATGTCTATGACGCAATGAGTTGACGATGTGTCTGTGTGTCTTCAAGGTAGGGTGTTAACTGGATTCGGTCGACGTTGATTCTCATTGTAACAAATACTCTTTTGCCTAGCGCCAGTTCAGTGGGAGACCGTGACTTAAGCTGCAGGAAAGGATTTCCTGAGAACTACATCGCGTTTCTCCAGATGACTGCCATTTTAACTTCCCTCACATCTGTTACATTTTCGTGCGAGTTGTATCGAATTACTTCTATGCAAGGAACGCGTCACTGAATTATCATCATAAATGCCCCAACAGTATGTATTTTTTAAAATACTTGGAGTCCCAGATACAAATTTGCGCTCATGATTTTTGGTTTCGAGCAATTAATAACTCTGCTTATTCACGAGTTGTGAAAAGTCAAAAACACTTCCTCCTCAAAAATTTTTCTCTAAATTCGTTCGATAATTGTCATGGCTGCATGAACAGTACCTAAGAACTGTTCACACTATCGTCTTGTATGCATAGGCCTTTGCTTTACAGATACGCTGCATTTTCCCGGAACCCGTCCAACAAATTTGCCTTCCATTAGTCTCTTCTAATAGAAGAATTTGTGTGTTATCCGCATTTCATATCGTTTCTTGGTATTGCCCCCCAAAACTCTAGATTTTCGCCACAAATCTTGAAAATTGGGTAATGTCGGATTCTTTAGGTTTACTATGGAGCCTATTTTGGGTTCATCTTCCACACTGTGCAGTCGCTAAGGATCAAATTAAGTAAGTATTCGAAAAAAAAATCGAGCTTCATGACAAACTTATAAACATTCACTACAGCCATCGTCTAGATATTTACAACAATCCTTCTCTGTTGGTGTACCTTTTTAATCTACGAAGTTGATTACCACGATATATACTACATTATCACTTGCTGCTTACGTAACAGTAGGCCATCACAGTATAATGCGCTGACTGCATACATTTCTTTTGGTTGAGAGAGAGAAATAAAAATTGAAGAAACAGGTACTGTCCAATAGTCCAATGTACTGTTCGTGACGATGGGCACAGCTGCAAACGAAAGGGACGACTCTCCTAATTGTAAGGTAAAATTGTTTTTATTGAAACGTCTGTTACACACACAATAAACTCCTCTCATTCAACAGCAATAGTAATTTGTTTGGTTTCAGCTTTCGCAGCAGTGAAACGCCCATGTAGTTCCGCAAACATGATCAACTATTGCAGCGAATCTGCAAGTGAGTGGGAAAACAAACACGCGGTAATTTACATTCAAATGTAATACAGCGCATGTAAATATTTACCTGACACGGACTAATTTTTATAATCAGTGGCTGCGGACGAGTAATGCGATGTAGTGGCCTGCGGTGTGTCAGCTGTATCAAGCACCAGAGCGGAATGTTACGTGTGAATGCTGCTGCCGATGATGAAAAACACGACCGAGTTTCTCTATAGGAGGGAGGATGGGGGGGGGGGGGGGGGGTACTTCATATCCCACTCAGTACCCTCATATTTCGTGAACTCTTTTCCATTGCGCTCTGTCGCTCTCTCTTTCTCTCTCTTTTTTCTTCTTCTTTTTCTTCTTCTTTTTCTTCTTCTTCTATTGACTCCACACCCCACCTTACAGTATTGACGCAATATGCTTTGACACAGCTATCTGATTCCTTGCCCCTCCACCGACCTGTTCCACACGTGAATGGCGGGTGGGAAGAATTATGGTCGGTAAACCTCCGCAGTATTATTTCACGTATCTCCGATTTTACCGTCGTGATCATTTCGCGAATATATATATGGTGTTACAAAAAGGTACGGCCAAACTTTAAGGAAACATTCCTCACACACAAATAAAGAAAAGATGTTATGTGGACATGTATCAGGAAACGCCTAATTTCCACGTTAGAGCTCATTTTAGTTTCGGCAGTATGTACTGTTCTTCCTCGATTCACCGCCAGTTGACCCAACTGAAGGAAGGTAATGTTGACTTCGGTGCTTGTCTTGACATGCGACTCATTGCTCTACAGTACTGGCGTCAAGCACATCAGTATGTAAGCATCAACAGGTTAGTGTTCATCACGAACGTGGTTTTGCAGTCAGTGCAATGTTTGCAAATGCGGAGTTGGCAGATGCCCATTTGATGTATGGATTAGCACGGGGCAATAGCCGTGGCGCGGTACGTTTGTATGGACACAGATTTCCAGAACGAAGGTGTTCCGACAGGAATACGTTCGAAGCAATTGATCGGCGTCTTAGGGAGCACGGAGCATTCCGGCCTATGACTCGCGACTGGGGAAGGCCTGGAACGCCGAAGACACCTGCAATGGACGAGGCAATTCTTCGTGCAGTTGACGATAACCCTAATGTCAGCGTCAGAGAAGTTGCTGCTGTACAAGGTAACGTTGACCACGTCACTGTATGGAGAGTGCTACGGGAGAACCAGTTGTTTCCGTACCATGTACAGCGTGTGCAGACACTATCAGCAGCTGATTGGCCTCCACGGGTACACTTCTGCGTATGGTTCATCCAACAATGTGTCAATCCTCATTTCAGTGCAAATGTTCTCTTTACGGTTAAGACTTCATTCCAACGTGATCAAATAGTAAATTTTCACAATAAACGTGTGGGGGCTGACGAGAATCCGCACGCAATTGTGCAATCACGTCATCAACACAGATTTTCTGTGAACGTTTGGGGAGGCATTGTTGGTGATGTCTTGATTGGGCCCCATGTTCTTCCACCTACGGTCAATGGAGCACCTTATCATGATTTCATACGGGATACTCTGCCTGTGCTGCTAGAACATGTGCCTTTACAAGTACGACACAACATGTGGTTCATGCGCGATGGAGCTCCTGCACATTTCAGTCGAAGTGGTCGTACGCTTCTCAACAACAGATTCGGTGACCGATGGATTGGTAGAGGCGGACCAATTCCATGGCCTCCACGCTCTCCTGACCTCAACACTCTTGACTTTCATTTATGGGGGCATTTGAAAGCTCTTGTCTACGCAACCCCGGTACCAAATGTAGAGACTCTTCGTGCTCGTATTGTGGACGGCTGTGATACAATACGCCATTCTCCAGGGCTGCATCAGCGCATCAGGGATTCCGTGCGACGGATGGTGGATGCATGTATCCTCGCTAACGGAGGACATTTTGAACATTTCCTGTAACAAAGTGTTTGAAGTCACGCTGGTACGCTCTGTTGCTGTGTGTTTCCATTCCATGATTAATGTGATTTGAAGAGAAGTAATAAAATGAGCTCTAGCATGGAAAGTAAGCGTTTCCGGACACATGCCCACATAACATATTTTCTTTCTTTGTGTGTGAGGAATGTTTCCTGAAAGTTTGGCCGTACCTTTTTGTAACACCCTGTATATATACACTCCTGGAAATGGAAAAAAGAACACATTGACACCGGTGTGTCAGACCCACCATATTTGCTCCGGACACTGCGAGAGGGCTGTACAAGCAATGATCACACGCACGGCACAGCGGACACACCAGGAACCGCGGTGTTGGCCGTCGAATGGCGCTAGCTGCGCAGCATTTGTGCACCGCCGCCGTCAGTGTCAGCCAGTTTGCCGTGGCATACGGAGCTCCATCGCAGTCTTTAACACTGGTAGCATGCCGCGACAGCGTGGACGTGAACCGTATGTGCAGTTGACGGACTTTGAATGAGGGCGTATAGTGGGCATGCGGGAGGCCGGGTGAACGTACCGCCGAATTGCTCAACACGTGGGGCGTGAGGTCTCCACAGTACATCGATGTTGTCGCCAGTGGTCGGCGGAAGGTGCACGTGCCCGTCGACCTGGGACCGGACCGCAGCGACGCACGGATGCACGCCAAGACCGTAGGATCCTACGCAGTGCCGTAGGGGACCGCACCGCCATTTCCAGCGAATTAGGGACACTGTTGCTCCTGGGGTATCGGCGAGGACCATTCGCAACCGTCTCCATGAAGCTGGGCTACGGTCCCGCACACCGTTAGGCCGTCTTCCGCTCACGCCCCAACATGGTGCAGCCCGCCTCCAGTGGTGTCGCGACAGGCGTGAATGGAGGGACGAATGGAGACGTGTCGTCTTCAGCGATGAGAGTCGCTTCTGCCTTGGTGCCAATGATGGTCGTATGCGTGTTTGGCGCCGTGCAGGTGAGCGCCACAATCAGGACTGTATACGACCGAGGCACACAGGGCCAACACCCGGCATCATGGTGTGGGGAGCGATCTCCTACACTGGCCGTACACCACTGGTGATCGTCGAGGGGACACTGAATAGTGCACGGTACATCCAAACCGTCATCGAACCCATCGTTCTACCATTCCTAGACCGGCAAGGGAACTTGCTGTTCCAACAGGACAATGCACGTCCGCATGTATCCCGTGCCACCCAACGTGCTCTAGAAGGTGTAAGTCAACTACCCTGGCCAGCAAGATCTCCGGATCTGTCCCCCATTGAGCATGTTTGGGACTGGATGAAGCGTCGTCTCACGCGGTCTGCACGTCCAGCACGAACGCTGGTCCAACTGAGGCGCCAGGTGGAAATGGCATGGCAAGCCGTTCCACAGGACTACATCCAGCATCTCTACGATCGTCTCCATGGGAGAATAGCAGCCTGCATTGCTGCGAAAGGTGGATATACACTGTACTAGTGCCGACATTGTGCATGCTCTGTTGCCTGTGTCTATGTGCCTGTGGTTCTGTCAGTGTGATCATGTGATGTATCTGACCCCAGGAATGTGTCAATAAAGTTTCCCCTTCCTGGGACAATGAATTCACGGTGTCCTTATTTCAATTTCCAGGAGTATATATATATATATATATATATATATATATATATATATATATATGGGAGGAAGTACTATGCTGTCCGACTCTTTTGTCTTCAGTGATGAGTCGCGCTTCGAATTGAACCCCGATGACCAGAGGAGACCGTTATGGAGAAGCCCTGAACCGTGGTGGGATACCAGACTGACTTTGCCCGCCCAGCAACTGGGAGTGGTGGTCTGGGGTACCGTTTAATTTTATTGCAGGTCCCCTTTGGTTGTCTTCCGCGGTACCATTACAGCACAGCGGTACGTCGACGATGTTCTGCAAGATAATGCCCAGCCGCACACGGCGCGAATTTCTGCTGCTTTTATTCGTTCTTGCCAAGCCCTACCTTGGCCAGCAGTGTCGCCGGACCTCTCCCCAACTGAATAAGTTTGGTGCGTTATGGGTAGGGCCTTCCAGTCAGCTCAGGATTTGGCGGTCTAATCCAGCTGGACAGAATTCCGGACGATATGCTTCAGGAGAACATCCAACAATTTCATCGATCAGTGCCAACCGGAATAACGGTTTGCATAAGGGTCATCGTCGTACCAACACATCTGTTGCACAAATCATTCAGTTGCTCTGAAATTGTAACCATTTGTTTGTCTGTACATGTACAGGAGATATGCAAAATAAGGTCGACACCTGTACTTACTTGGGGATCTTTTATTAATACAGGGTTGGACCCTCATTTGCCGGTAATACCGCTGCGATTCTTCTTGGAATACTGGCGTATAATGATTGTGTTGTCTCCAGTGGAACGTTATGCCACTCTTCGATCAGAACTACTCGAAACACTTCTAGTGACGAGGAAAGTGGAAATCTGCTCCCCAGTTGCGCTCCAATACCGCCCACAAGAGTTCGATAATGTTACAAGTCCGGGTACTGTGCTGGCCAGGAAGAGTCTGCAGTTCAGTTGCGTGCTCCTCATACTACGATTTTACTCTACTGGGAGTGTGAATGGCTGCGTTATCGTCCTCTAATGTGGCATCATTGTTGGGGAACAGCAACTGAATCATGGGGTGCACCTGATCACCTAAAATGTTCATACAATCGTTGGCTATAACAAGGCCTTTGAGAGTAATGACTGGACCAGAGAATACCATGAATTGGCTTCCCTCACCATCACACTTCCAGCTCCATGCTTAACCGTTTGAATCAAGCATTCAGAATTGTAGGCTTGTTTTGGCGTTCTCCAGACGTAAACGCGGTCCGATGTTGGAAATAACGAAAACGTTGACTCGTTGGATCATATGATGTGTTTCCACTGATCAGCCGTCCAGGATTTACGCTCCTGACACCATGTTTTACGCTTCTTTGTGTTGGTTGTCGTTACCAATGGTTTCGGTATAGCACCGTGTCCATGAATGGAGTTCTCGGCGGACAGTGTCGATAGATACGGGGTGTCGAATGGCTAATGAGCTCCGCAGTCACTTTAGCGACCATAGTTTTGTGTTGTTGTGACACAATTCGTGTTAGTGTACGGCGATCTCTGTCATTTACTTTTGATTTGCGCCCACTATTATGTTTACACGATGAAGTCTTTCCATGCTTTGTGTAGGCTGTCATGACTGTTGAAACAGATGCTCTTCAAACATTCAATAAGTTGGCTGTCTTGGTTACTGATGCCCCAGGTAATAAAAAATGGTTCAAATGGCTCTGAGCACTATGGGACTCAACTGCTGAGGTCATTAGTCCCCTAGAACTTAGAACTAGTTAAACCTAACTAACCTAAGGACATCACACACATCCATGCCCGAGGCAGGATTCGAACCTGCGACCGTAGCGGTCTCGCGGTTCCAGACTGCAGCGCCAGAACCGCGCGGCCACTTCGGCCGGCCCCCAGGTAATAGGGCCCCCACAATCTGCCCTCGTTGGAACTCTGTTAAGTCTTTCATTGCACGTCGACCTCGTCCTCTGAACGCAGGTATGAAGTGTGCGCTACTCGTAAACAACCTGCACGGATGCCTAGTCCGTACAGAACGCGCACATACCAGCGCGACACGTGCCTTATCTGTGTTGTTGACCGTTAAACAAAACCATCGCATCACTACCACTGTTGGCATTATTTTGCCTATCCCCTGTACATCTACCGATTTTCGTCTCCTTCTGATAATTTCTTCGTGGTGCGTGTTTTCTTTCTTTCTTTCCCTTTTTCCCCTAAGAGTGTATTTACATCTCTGTTACGTCCATAGGTCTCGGCAAGTGGAGAAGGGGGAAGGCTTTTTCCACCTTCTGGAAACTAGAGTAAGGAAAATTTCTTCAGTAGATAATTGTCATACACTTCAAAAAACGAATATCTGTGATTTACCAAACTATAGACTGACTCACTCACGCGTGGACTCACGTGAAAAACATCGGTGCAGTACATTGCTCGAACATTCTGTGTCCCGTCCCCCCCCCCCCCCCCCCCCCCAATCCCTCCCTCACCACCCTAACCCTCCGCCTGGATGTCATTCATGAGTTGCCAAACCTTCTCAAACTATGTGGATTATGTAGCAGAACACGGCGCAACACGCGGTCAGAGGGTTAACAACTCTCCCAGTTCAGTTGCCAAGAGTGCACAACGAAGTGTCGAACTGAGTACACGAGGACCAGCGTGATTCGGTATCTACTAGATATCGTCGAACATAAATTGTGTTTTGGTCACATATGTGTACAGTAGTGACACCTAATGAGTTTATGACATAAACAATTTTTTTGTGCCAGCTGTACCCAGTTTGTTGTGAGGAGTAACGCCGTTCATATCACGACTCTACCGGTACTGTGGCCTAGTTTGCACAGTATTTGTAGTGACTTTCAGTGACGCTTAACTGATTTTGTGTGTGTCTCCTGACGATGTTCCCTGGATTTAATGTACTAGAGTATACTTTACACAGTTATCCTTCGTTACTTTTTAAGCGAATGTATTCTTTTCATATTAAAGTAATGCTTTTCATTATATTTCAGAATAAAAACAGTCATCGTTCCGAAGTTATTTAATATAAATGACGCTTTCCATCCTTTCGGGGCATTAATAACTGCCTGTAAAAACAAGTCGAGCTGGAAATTGCTAAACATCTGCATTTAGATAAAGAGACGTTGCTGAACGATTAACAGATTAGCAGGAATCAAGCATATTATGATACAATGCTACCAGTGTTTAGAATGTTGCTACAATTATGCCTTTTTACTGTATGTCGACAGCATTGTTTTTCCATTGAGTGAAGTTAGGAGAGTTACATTTGAAAGGGGCTTTATTAATGACCTGATTTTATCGTAAGTGACTTTACCTTTTTGTATTCTGTAACTGGTATTTATTTTAATAGCTAAAAATAGGTCCTTGTCTACAGTTTGCAGTGCTTGTGACAGCCTCTGAACCTGATGCCTTGATGTTTGGGTTGTTGATGTTGTAGGCATACGCTGTGCATGCACTTTAAAATTTAGCTGTTTTACTCCGTGTGACAGTTTTAATCACGTGTTTTTCATGTCATCTTTTTACCTATTTTTACTGCTTTATGTAGGGTTGCCTTAAAGTACTTTTGGTTTCATTTGTCAGCAGTGATTTGCATTTGTGCATCTTAATTTAACAGTTTTACGTAGTTTTTAAATTCCGTAAACGTGCCATAAGCTGGACAGACTGTCGAGTCCCGGCACAGCCTCACCATACCAGAATGAGGCAAGTGCGAACTGCTAGCCCAATCGGGACGTTAACGACAATGGGTTAGTTATAAATTGCTGTCAACCTTTATATCGGAGATGAGAGGGAGAGAATCTCCTTGGTTTGAAGCAAATAAGTTTCCTGATAATAGGTTACAGAATTGCAACAGGTAGAAAAGATTGGTTGGTTTCTATCAAGTTTATTCTCACATATACTTATGTGAGGTGTTGGACTATAAACCCCTTAGTAAACCCCTACGTCCTGGTGGACTATTTCTTAATGTCGGCTGGCTGTTTGTGTATGGAGCCTGGACTCTTATTATGGTCACAAAAGCAAGAATAAAAATTAAAATATTCTACGGTCACAACAATACGCGGCACCTGGGCGCCTCTTGCCGCTCTTTAGCCGATGTTTCCGGCTAGCTGTGTCACAGTAATATTTGTGTGCACACCAGATAGACATTGTGCTGTGTGCGGCTCATTCCGCGTTTATTTTGTAAGCGTGGCCCTATTTTGTACAGCTACGGTGGAGTCAGCTGGTGTGTTCAGTGTAGCACACAATAGTCGAAATTTTTCCACCACCTTCTTTTACCTTCTTGATATTATACTGGCGGTTTTCTTTGGATTTTATATGTTTTTAGGACGGCTGGATTACATGCCAAGTTACTGTTTCCATTCCATGATTAATGTGATTTGAAGAGAAGTAATAAAATGAGCTCCAACATGGAAAGTAAGCGTTTCCGGACACATGTCCACACAACATATTTTCTCTCTTTGTGTGTGAGGGCTATTACAAATGATTGAAGCGATTTCATAAATTCACTGTAGCTCCATTCATTGACATATGGTCACGACACACTACAGTTACGTAGAAAAACTCATAAAGTTTTGTTCGGCTGAAGCCGCACTTCAGGTTTCTGCCGCCAGAGCGCTCGAGAGCGCAGTGAGACAAAATGGCGACAGGAGCCGAGAAAGCGTATGTCGTGCTTGAAATGCACTCACATCAGTCACTTCAGGACGAACAAAGATCCACCAACTGCTAACTCCATTCGGCGATGGTATGCGCAGTTTAAAGCTTCTGGATGCCTCTGTAAGGGGAAATCAACGGGTCGGCCTGCAGTGAGCGAAGAAACGGTTGAACGCGTGCGGGCAAGTTTCAAGCGTAGCCCGCGGAAGTCGACGAATAAAGCAAGCAGGGAGCTAAACGTACCACAGCCGACGGTTTGGAAAATCTTACGGAAAAGTCTAAAGCAGAAGCCTTACCGTTTACAATTGTTACAAGCCCTGACACCCGATGACAAAGTCAAACGCTTTGAATTTTCGGCGCGGTTGCAACAGCTCATGGAAGAGGATGCGTTCAGTGCGAAACTTGTTTTCAGTGATGAAGCAACATTTTTTCTTAATGGTGAAGTGAACAGACACAATGTGCGAATCTGGGCGGTAGAGAATCCTCACGCATTCGTGCAGCAAATTCGCAATTCACCAAAAGTTAACGTGTTTTGTGCAATCTCACGGTTTAAAGTTTACGGCCCCTTTTTCTTCTGCAAAAAAAAACGTTACAGGACACGTGTATCTGGACATGCTGGATAATTGGCTCATGCCACAACTGGAGACCGACAGCGCCGACTTCATCTTTCAGCAGGATGGTGCTCCACCGCACTTCCATCATGATGTTCGGCATTTCTTAAACAGGAGATTGGAAAACCGATGGATCAGTCGTGGTGGAGATCATGATCAGCAATTCATGTCATGGCCTCCACGCTCTCCCGACTTAACCCCATGCGATTTCTTTCTGTGGGGTTATGTGAAAGATTCAGTGTTTAAACCTCCTCTACCAAGAAACGTGCCAGAACTGCGAGCTCGCATCAACGATGCTTTCGAACTCATCGATGGGGACATGCTACGCCGAGTGTGGGAGGAACTTGATTATCGGCTTGATGTCTGCCGAATCACTAAAGGGGCACATATCGAACATTTGTGAATGCCTAAAAAAACTTTTTGAGTTTTTGTATGTGTGTGCAAAGCATTGTGAAAATACCTCAAATAATAAAGTTATTGTAGAGCTGTGACATCGCTCCAATCATTTGTAATAACCCTGTATAAAGACACAGAAATGTCATATCTTCAGATAACAAAATAAGGAAAAACATTTATAGTACAATAGATGGAAATAGGAGGATATGCATTTCCGGCGTTAAAAATTCAAAAAAACAGTTATATGTCGGTAGCAGCTGCCAAAATACTAACACAAATTCTTTACAGACGAATGGAAAAACTGGTAGAAGCTGACCTCGGCGAAGATCAGTTTGGATTCCGCAGAAATGTTAGAACATGTGAGGCAATACTGACCCTACGACTTATCTTAGAGAATAGATTAAGGAAAGGCAAACCTACATTTCTAGCATTTGTAGACTTAGAGAAAGCTTTTGACAATGTTGACTGGAATACTTTCTTTCAAATTCTAAAGGTGGCAGGGATAAAATACAGGGAGCGAAAGGCTATTTACAATTTGTACAGAAACCAGATGGCTGTTATAAGAGTCGAGGGGCATGAAAGGGAAGCAGCAGTTGGGAAGGGAGTGAGACAGGGTTTTAGCCTCTCCGCGATGCTATTCAATCTGTATATTGAGCAAGCACTAAAGGAAACAAGAGAAAAATTCGGAGTGGGTATTAAAGTCCATGGAGAAGATATAAAAACTTTGAGGTTCGCCGATGACATTGTAATTCTGTCAGAGACAGCAAAGGACTTCGAAGAGCAGTTGAACGGAATGGACAGTGTCTTAAAAGAAGGATATAAGATGAACATCAACAAAAGCAAAACGAGGATAATGGAATGTAGTCGAATTACGTCGGGTGATGCTGAGGGAATTAGATTAGGAAATGAGACGCTTAAAGTAGTAAAGGAGTTTTGCTATTTTGGGAGCAAAATAACTGATGATGGTCGAAACAGAGAGGATATAAAATGTAGACTGGCAATAGCATGGAAAGGGTTTCTGAAGAAGAGAAATTTGTTAACATCGAGTATAGATTTAACTGTCAGGAAGTCGTTTCTGAAAGTATTTGTATGGAGTGTAGCCATGTATGGTAGTGAAACATGGACGATAAATAGTTTGGACAAGAAGAGAATAGAAGATTTCGAAATGTGGTGCTACAGAAGAATGCTGAAGATTAGGTGGGTAGATCACATAACTAATAAGGAGATATTGAATAGAATTGGGGAGGAGTTTGTGGCACAACTTGACTAGATAAGGGACCGGTTGGTAGGACATGTTCTGAGGCATCTGGGGATCACAAATTTAGCATTGGAGGGTAGCGTGGAGGGTAAAAATCTTAGAGGGAGACCAAGAGATGAATACACTAAGCAGATACAGAAGGATGTAGGTTGCAGTAAATACTGGGAGATGAAGAAGCTTGCACGGGATAGAATAGCATGGTGAGCTGCATCAAACCAGTCTCAGGACTGAAGACCACAACAACAACAGCAGGTGCGATGCATCCTGCATTTTCGGTGTTACAGGTACTTGCGTTCGTAGACCGGAATAAAAGAAGTGATAACTTAGGTGCAACACCCAGGATCAAATACCACCAAGCGCCACCGCTCCTGAGGAGGATGAGGCACTCGTTCTGGAGCGCCTGTCCTCCTGGCGAGACAGGCGGTCCGCACGCTGCTGCGTGTGGTGAACGCCGCTTTCAGGCTGAGCGGGCGAGCAGAAGGCCCTGCGCCGCTATAACGCGGCTGCGTCTGCCGGGCGCCGCCACTGCGCCGCGCCGTGCCGGCCCCGTGGGCGCCGCCCATCTCGGGCCCGGCTCATTAACCCAATCAGCGCAAGTTGCTAATTGCAATTAAGACCGGCCGCCTCTTCCCCAGCTCTGTACACACAGCGTAGCCGCCCAACAAAGACGACCAGCGCCACCGGCTGGCCGAGTTTGTAAACTCCACCGGCATAGTGGGGGCGGCCTGGGGTCGGAAGCCGAGATTTATTCCCTTCCATGGACCTACCGGCGCCGTAATTGGGCTATCCCGTTAAACAACAGCCAGGCTGAGCTTGATGTGGCGTACAACGCGACGCTAGACCTGCTGCAGCTGTGCAGAGTCCCGCAACATAGCGGTTTTGATACATCAGATCGTCGCTCTGCCGACTCACTACAGTATCCTGTTGTGTCCCAACCTTTTCATCTCAAAGATTACACCAGAATTCCTCGACATTTTGTAAGATACACTACTGGCCATTAAAACTGCTACACCAAGAAGAAATGCAGATGATAAACGGGTATTCATTGGACAAATATACTAGAACTGACATGTGATCACATTTTCATGCAATTTGGGTGCATAGATCCTGAGAAATCAGTGCCCAGAACAACCAACTCTGGCCATAATAACGGCCTTGATACGCCTGGGCATTGAATCAAACTGAGCTTGTATAGCGTGTACAGGTACAGCTGCCCATGTAGCTTCAACACGATACCACAGTTCATCAAGAGTAGTGACTGGCGTATTGTGACGAGCCAGTTGCTCGGCCGCCATTGACCAGACGTTTTCAATTGGTGAGAGATCTGAAGAATGTGCTGGCCAGGGCAGCAGTCGAACATTTACTGTATCCAGAAAGGCCCGTATAGGACCTGCAACATGCGGTCGTGCATTATCCTGTTGAAATGTGAGGTTTCGCAGGGATCGAATGAAGGGTAGAGCCATCTGAAATGTAAGGTCCACTGTTCAAAGTGCCGTCAATGAGAACAAGAGGTGACCGAGACGTGTAACCAATGGCACCCCATACCATCACGCCGGGTGATACGCCAGTATGGCGATGGCTAATACACGCTTCCAATGTGCGTTCACCGCGATGTCGCCAAACATGGAAGCGACCAATATGATGCTGTAAACAGAACCTGGATTCATCCGAAAAAATGACGTTTTGCCATTCGTGCACTCAGGTTCGTCGTTGAGTACACCATCGCAGGCGCTCCTGTCTGTGATGCAGCGTCAAGGGTAACAGCAGCCATAGTTTCCGAACTGATAGTCCATGCTGCTGCAAACGTCGTTGAACTGTTCGTGCAGATGGTTGTTGTCTTACAAACGTCCCCATCTGTTGACTCAGGGATCGAAACGTGGCTGCACGATCCGTTACAGCCATGCGGATAATATGCCTGTCATCTCGACTGCTAGTGATACGAGGCCGTTGGGATCCAGCACTGCGTTCCGTATTACCCTCCTGAACCCACCGATTCCATATTCTGCTAACAGTCATCGGATCTCGACCAACGTGAGCAGCAATGTCGCGATACGATAAACCGCAATCTCAGTAGGCTACAATCCGACATTTATCAAAGTCGGAAACGTGATGGTACGCATTTCTCCTCCTCACACGAGACATCACAACAACGTGTCACCAGGCAACGCCGGTCAACTGCTGTTTGTGTACGAGAAATCGGTTGGAAACTTTCCTCATGTCAGCACGTTGTAGGTACCGCCACCGGCGCCAACCTTGTGTGAATGCTCTGAAAAGCTAATCATTTGCATATCACAGCATCTTCTTCCTGTCGGTCTGTCGCGTCTGTAGCACGTTATCTTCGTGGTGTAGCAATTTTAATGGCCAGTAGTGTATATTCCAACCTTCCACTTCAGGTTTTGCCCTCAGCGGCTTCCTCTAGTACCATGGAACGTTTTTCCTGATATCTTAACATATCACTCATTCGGTTGGGAAGAGTTCGTTTAAGCTAAAGTAACTTTATCTGAGACAAGCTGGCCCACATGTGTTAAAACTGTTCCTTGATATCTTGAATACTGGCACTAGGACACGTTTCACACGTGAGATGGTCCCACACATGTTGTACTGGGGACAGATGTGGCAAACTTGCCGGCCACGCATTTACAACAGAGATGCCCCATTTGGGGGCGAGCATTGTGAAAAATCACACCCCAGTACTTAAGCACCAGATGTAACAATCAGGACGCAGGATGTCTGCCCCGTATTGTTGTGCCTACAGAGTTCCTTCTCATCCACTACCAGCCGTGACTTGAAGTAATATCTGCCGGCCGGGGTGGCCGAGCGGTTCTAGGCGCTTCAGTCTGGAACCGCGCGACCGTTACGGTCGTTTGTTTTAATCCTGCCCGGGGCATGGATGTGTGTGATGTCCTTAGGTTAGTTAGGTTTAAGTAGTTCTAAGTTCTAGGGGACTGATGACCTCAGAAGCTAAGTCCCATAGTGCTCAGAGCCATTTGAACCAAGTAATGTCTGAAGGCTCCCCACACCATCAAACCAATAGTAACAGCGCTGAGCCTCTCCAGAACATAGAGAAATGGGTCGCCGCCGCACTTGCCGCCGATAATCGTGCAGGACAGTGCGGAACCGTGATTCACTGCTCCAAAACAAAGACACCATTCCATCAGCACTCCATGCTACCCGATCACGGTCGTGTGTTAACGGCAGCCAACGTATGCAACGGTAATTCCCTAGTCCGGCAGTTGCTAGCCCCCGACCAATGACAGAATGTTGCTGGGAGAAGACAGAATGTTGCAGGGAGTCCATTACCTGTTTTTGGTTGACAGTCGCAGATATGAAGGAGATGCTACGTGCACAATACGGCGGTCCTCCATTGTTGTGGTCACAGGGGTCGGTTGCAACCTTGAGACGTGTATGCCTGCCCTCGCGTTCCCATGCAGCCCAACACTGGGCCACTGCCTCATCCGGATGCCCACAAATATGGATATTGCGCAATTAGGCCAGCCATCCCAGTGGAGATCCTCGCTGTGGCGTATGTTAACCTGCCACGTGCTGATAACGCTACCTGTCACGAATACGCGGAATCTCCGTGTCCTTCACAATGACTAGTCAGCATGTGATGCTGTTCTACGCCACCAGAGCTGATAACAACTCTAAACACGAACAACACTGATGCAGTCTGGTGGCAATTCAACTTGTCACTGAAAATTGCAACTCTAAATCATTTACATACCCGCTGAAGGTGTGTACGAAGTTACACTGGCACCGACCGTGTCCTTTCCCCAAGTTTTGTCAGTGTAATTCTTTCTCACATATCCCTTTTCTGTCAGACTCTAATGACAGCCTTATTTCCTTCAAGTTGTCTGTATTTTCAGTATCGTTTTACAGCATCACATCTCAATCGCTTCGATGCTCTTCTTTTTTGGGTTTTCCCACAGTCTATGACACTCTTACATACAATTATCTGCTCAAAAGGTACACGTTCAGAAGCGTCTTCCTCAAATTGATGCCTACGTTTGAGACCAGTTGACTTCTTTCAAAGAAAAATGCCCTGTTTTTCCGTGCTGGTCCGCTTCTAGTATCTCTTTTACTTCGCCTGTCGCGAAGATATTTCTTCCCAAGTAGTTTAATTTTCTTTACCCAGTCTACTACGTGGTTACCAACTCTGGAGTCAGTTTTACCACTGATCGCATTCCTAATAATCTAAACACTGCCGGCCGCGGTGGCCGTGCGGTTCTGGCGCTGCAGTCCGGAACCGCGAGGCTGCTACGGTCGCAGGTTCGAATCCTGCCTCGGGCATGGGTGTGTGTGATGTCCTTAGGTTAGTTAGGTTTAAGTAGTTCTAAGTTCTAGGGGTCTTATGACCTAAGATGTTAAGTCCCATAGTGCTCAGAGCCATTTGAACCATCTAAACACTTTCGTACTTCTTTGGTTTACTGTAAACCCTTGTACAGCGCTCATTAATTATACTGTTCATTTCGTTCAACATTTCCTGTAATTCACTGAGAATGGCAATGTCATCAACGAATCTTATCATTGACATCCCTGAATTTTAATCCCACTCCTGAACCTTTCTTTTATTTCCGTCGTTACTTCCTCGATCTACAGGTTGAACTGTAACGGAGAAAGGTTTCATTCCTGGTTTAAGCTTTTTTCAATGTGAGCACTTCTGTTTTTTGCAGATATATTATAAGACTCTTTTCCCGTCAGCGTATACCTATTTATCTGAGTATTTCAAACATCCTGAACCAATGTTTAATGTGGGACCTTTTTTTAAGGCCAACAAAGTGTCTTGATTTTTTTTAACTCCGCAGCCAAGCGCAAGGTCAAAACTGCCTCTCTGATGCCTTTACTTTCCCGAAATCTTAAACGTAGTCATGTGTGAAGCCGTGAATTTTCGTTTCTATTGCTCGATATAATATTCTTGTCAGCGTCTTGGCCGTCTGAGCTGTAAAGCTGATTGTGCGGTGGATCTCGCGTTTACCTACCTGCTTCTTCAGTTTCATAGATTCTACACACCAAATCGTCAGATCGTTTGGTTGCGTCTGCATTGCTCTCTGGTGTCCACCTGGGTGCAGTGATTAACGAAACACGATATTTCGGCATAGTACCTTGGCCACATCGTCAGGTAGTACATGAATAATGACCGTCTTTCCTACGCAGCGGCTATCGTCAGCAACTGCACCCGTTTGGTCACTGAGAGCAATACAGGCAGTTGATTCGCTATTGGTTGCTACTTTCCCCAATGATTTTAGAAATCCCGAAGGAATTTTACTTGCGGTGCTGTTTCCATGAAAGCGTTCATTAGTTTCGCAACTTCTTTCATACGCCCATACTATGTAGCGCTTAGTCTTTTTTCGTAGCCTATCTTCCACACAGGAATCTGCAGTTGAGAGACGACTGCAATACTATGCTCTTTCGGTTAGAAGCATCGTGCTGTTAGCATGATCAGTCTTCAGCTGCAGCGAAGAATGCGCTGTTTTCTAACTTACTCGTCGATTAAAATTGTGTACCGGTCCGCGACTCGAGACCGGAGCCTTGCGCCTTTTGTGCAGTGTTAACTGTATCCGTTTGGCTCTCCTGGAAGGAGAGGCACTGACAGAATTGTAGCTGTGAGCAAGAATAGGTTCTGATATAATTTCGCAGTCGATTGTCGAAGCAAAGTCGATCGCAACGCCTAACAACAAACTATTTGACCCAAACAAAAATACATGTCTCTGTATGTTTTGTAATATCTAGGGGGCCATGAATAACTTCGAGTTCTGTGTAACAGAGATGACACTTTTACTGTCTTTGAGTAAAAGTGTCATCTCTGTTCGCCTGATTGAGTATTCCATTCAGTTATTTCGTGTCGTATACAGTAGCAGTTTTTTTTCTATGTATCGTCCAAGTTTCATCGAGCTCTGTTACTTGACTGTGACACTTCATGCGGCAGTTACTTTTCTCCTTACGTTCTGCACACCAGCGTAGTTACAAAAACATGACAGCACAATGAACTTCGGTAACAGAGGCCAGAAATCAGTTACAGCGTTTGAATTCCTCGTATTACACTGATGAAATCCAGAAGAGGGACTTGAGTCATGACATATTTTTTTGACTGGGGACTCAAACTTTTTCTGACCTATCTCAAGCCTAGGCAAAGCCACAAGGTTACGTTTTCGAGTCCCTGTCCGTCGTATAGTTTTAATCTGCGAATAAATTTCATCGCACTGTTAGCGCTGACAATTGTTTCAGTGTTCGCTAATTGTTATATCGAAATAGGCAGTTTGCGATCAGAAAGCGCAAGGCGTAAGATGTGTCTTTGCTAAGGTTCTTCTGTGGCGATTCAAGGTGACGATGAAGAACTTTGGAATGGAACGGACACTTATTTTAGAACAGTATTTATGGTCAGGGTAAACTAAGCATAGGCGAATGTGCAGCAATTTCCTTAATACCAAAATTTAGAAAGTTGCAGTAGAAGAAGAAATGAAGTAACATAAGGCACAATATGCAGTATGAACAATTTGCACAAAAATTCAATGTGTAATGTACGATGTAAATGCAGAATATCTACAAAATCAAGACGGAACAATATGTTCGAAACTAACTACACTTGTAGTGTAGTGATGCTCTCTTTCTCTTCTACTGTTTAACCTGCACATCAAAGAAGGGGATAAAATAAAGGTTCGTAAGTGGTATTTAATTACCAAAGTTTTGAATGGATGAAAAGACTACAGAACACAGAACATTAATCCACAACAAACCAGAGAAATACAAAATTGTTGAACTGTAGCATGTACGACATTAGCTGCAACCCTACCATCATAGTCGAAAGCACACAGACAACGAAAACCGAAAAAGAAGAGGAACATCAGAAAAACGCTAATTAGAAGTGGAGACTGCATGATAAGGTATGTATGAGAATTTAGGGATTAACTTGCTATTACCAGGGGGAATGGTAGAGAGCAAAAATTGCAGGGGAACGTAGAAATTTTAATAGCATCCATATACGACAGGTAAGTGAGGTCGTGGCGTTTAAGCGCTACACATGTCTACATATACAAATATGTTGCATATATAACGTATTTTGGAGTATAGCAATTTGTAAACTTGCATGCCTTGCTTGAAAACACAAAAGTAATGCACTCTATTTGCATTTCACGTACAAAATATTGGAATGTTGTTACGTTGCATTCTGATATTGTAGTCCTCTTTCTTCTATTGACTATAAGACAATTTGCGTGCGTTGTCAAGCTCATAGACAATCACATGCTCTTGTTATCCTCTGTTGATCAGAAACCTACGTTCTTTGTTGTTAGCTCACTAAATATTGCGGGGATTGCAATAGGCACTTTGTGACATATTTGAGTTACATAAAACTCTTTAAATATTTCTTCTGCTGTGATGATGAATTTAGAAGACAACCGAAACCGGTCATAATAAATGAAATGAACCTTTGTTATCCCGACGGTGGAAAAACTGTTAGACATGTAGGGACACCAGTCAGTGGAGTAAGAAATAGTGACTGACGCAGTGTAAGAAGTAAGCAGGTAGAAACAGCAATGACGACGATGCATAGAAATACCGATGGCATCGTATGGAACTTCACAGTCTTTCGCAGTAGCGTGTGACGCATGCTGTTGGCTCAAAAAAAGTGGTTTCGTTTAACCGCACAGCTCAACAGATACTGCAAGGACTGCAATAGGCTTTATGAGGGACTGTTGCCTACTTCGTTATCTGGGTGCACCACAAAGGCGGAAAGCGTCATCGTTTCTTAGAACTCCCTCGTTGTTACTGGCTGCACTGAACAACAATCCTCAGTTACAGCAACGACGGCTGCGCAACTAGTCGTGACTCCAAGGAGACAGGGCACGAGTTCCGTTTGCCGAATAAATGTTTCATCAATAGCTGGTCCCAACGTGATAGCTAGCTTTCGAATAACGCACATTCAAAACAATTAATTTCATTGCTACTCGAAGTTCTTACTCGCTTACTGTTGTCTTCTGCTTAATGCATGTACGAATTGTCCCCTTGTTTTCCACCGTTGTCTACACATTTTTATCGGGTCATTGTCCGGGTCGTTATTTATCGCAATAAAACACGCAAAAAAAAAAACTTTTGGCTCTGCACCTTGTGCATCCAATTTCGATCTCGATTATCTCTACCGAGCGAGGTGGCACACTGGTTAGCACGCTGGACTTGCGTTCGGGAGGACGACGGTTCAAACCCGCATCCGGCCATCCTGATTTAGGTTTTCCGTGATTTCCCTAAAATCGCTTCAGGCAAATGCCGGGATGGTTCCTTTGAAAGGGCGCGGACGACTTCCTTTCCCATCCTTCCCCAATCCGAGTTCGTGCTCGGTTTCTAATGACCGTGCTGCGACGGGGATTTAATCAATACTCTCCTACTCAAATCTTTTGTGTTACTTGTTTGTGTTACAGTACATACGCATTCTCCTGCAACGAAATTGCCAATTTACTTTTGAGTGCAACATTCAGTTCCGCAAATAGCGCCAAACGATTTCTTAATGTGATCCTCCGTTCGTAGTTTCCAGTTGCTCTAACGTCACAAATTCGTCAACTTGTGGGGCAACAACCAGGACAAAGGCGAGACGTAATAAGTATTTTTAAAAGAAGAAAATGGTTATCGATACGAAGGTTGGTTATACTGCTATAATCCTTTGATGTACACAATAATGCTGGAGTTCGTGTACTATTGTTCACCTCCCACTTGTAAACCAGATTGAAAAGCCAAGCCGTTTAACACGCAATTTAACCTCAGTGAAGTGATCAGTTTTCCACGAACGCAAACCACCGGCAGATGAAAATATCGCGCTTTCAGGTAGCATTCCAGGAGAAGATAGGAAAATAATAAAAAAAAAAAAAAAAAAGTCGGACTTTGGTGCTGGACTGACATGGTGTCGCAGTAAAGTCAATTTGCTCACATTCTCAAGAATCAGCGCTCAGATATCCGTCCGGACATCGACATATGGTTTGTCATGGTTTTTCCTAAACACCTTAAGGCAGTGGTTCCCTTTCAAAGGGACCCACTACATTTCTTTCCCCAGCTTTATCCATCCAAGTTTAATCTCTGTCTCCATCAACTTCATCGTCGACGGGACGTTGAACCATAATCTTTCTTGCTTCATTCCGAGTTTGTTGTATGACTTATTCTGTGAGATACCAAGCAACAAACGCAGAATGTATCTAAAAACGATACAGAATGCTTTACTAAAAGATCTTTGATTTCTGTTAATGTTCTTTATCGATGGCCAGTTTACTCAGTTCGAGTCTCTTAGGATCGTACTGTTTGCCCTGAATTTGTGATGAGCTCGAGCAAAGGTGCAGCGGGTTGACGTTAAGTTTTCTGCTCGAAACGTCGTAGGAATTGTCTCAGACCTTTTGTGAACTTATTTTCTTTTTAGGGTACGTACCTCAATTTGTAAAAACAGAACCCTTACAAAAATCGCTTTGTTGCCCCTCTATCCGCCCGATTGTTAACAACGCTTTTTCTCAGGAACGGGTTGATGTATGAAGTTAAAATTTATGTCACATATTAAGATCTACGTTCCCTTGGCAGGGCAGAAATTTTAAGCTTTCAAGTTACTTCAAGCAAAAGATACGGCCACTTACGTCACATATTTTGATACTCGCAAACTCACTCTCATAACCTGTTGGGTACTCGTTGACCCAGAATCATTAAATTCGGCAAGAAGCAAAGTTTCACAGTACAAGTAATGTAATAAATCTGAAACTTTTAAAACTATAATTGTGTGATATAAGAAATACCTTTTGGCATTTGAAAATACACTGAAGAGCCGAAGAAACTGGTACACCTGCGTAATATCGTGTAGGGCCTCCGCGAGCACACAGAAGTGCCGCAACACGACGTGGCATGGACTCGACTAGTGACTGAAGTAGTGCTGAAGGGAACCGACACCAAGAATCATGCAGGGCTTCCATAAATCCGTAAGAGTACTAGTGGGTGGAGATCTCTTCTGAATAGCACGTTTCAGGCCATCCCAGATATGCTCAGTAACGTTCATGTCTGGGGAGTTTGGTGGCCAGCGGAATTGTTTAAACTCAGAAGAGGGTTCCTGGAGCAACTCAGTACCAATTCGGGACGTGTCCGGTGTCGCATCGTCCTGCTGCAGTTGCGACAAATGCACAATGGACATGAATGGATGCAGGTGATCAGACAGGATGCTTACGTACGTGTTACCTGTCAGGGTCTCATCTAAACGTATCAGGGGTCCCCTGTCACTCCAACTCCACACGACCCACACCACTACAGAACCTCTAGCAGCTTGAACAGCCCCTGCTGGCATGTCCTGTTCATGGATTCATGAGGTTGTCTCCATACCCGTACACATCCATCCGCTCGATGCAATTTTAAACGAGACTGGTCCGACCAGACAACAAGTTTTCGGTCATCAACAGTCCAATGTCGTTGTTGAAGAGCCCAGGCGAGCCGTAAAGCTTTATGTCGTGCAGTTTTCAAGGAAAGCCCATATCGATGACGTTTCCTTGAATGGTTGGCACGCCGGCACTAGTTGATGGCCCAGCATTGAAATCTGCAGGAATTTGCGGAAGAGTTGCACTTCTGTCACGTTGAACAATTTTCTTCAGTCGCCGTTGGTCCCGTTCTTGCAAGATCTTTTTCCGGCCGCAGCGATGTCGGAGATTTGATGTTTTACCGGATTCCTGATATTCAGGGTACACTCGTGAAATGGTCGTACGGAAAAATCCCCGCTTCACAGCTACATCGAAGATGCTGTGTCCCATCGGTTCGTGCGCCGACTATAACACCACGATGAAACTCACATAATTCGTGATAACGTGCCATTGTAGCAGCAGTAACCGATCTACCAGGCCAGACACTTGTTGTCATACATAGGCGTTGCTGACCGCAGCGCCGTATTCTGCCTGTTAACATATCTCTGTAAAAAACTCGATTAACCGTCACTCTAAACCGTCAGTTTCTGTTAACCGTCACTGCTTTAACAGCATAATAATACTGTAATAATAGAATGCTCTAAGGTGCAGTGACGCGTTCGCTTTGTTTATTTACTCTATTTTAGTGGAAGTAAAAGCACCCGCCCGCCGTGGAATGGTACATAAAATATGACCTTCAGTTGTGCTAACACATCTTCCCCTTTTCTTGTCTTTGTCTCACTTGTGAGTCAACAATCACCACTGGATCGGTTTCCAGTTGTGGCGAGAAGACTGTAATTGTCGCAGTGTATCTAGCGGGCTGTGCCGTGTTACGTGTTTTCCACTTGAATAAGCTTTATTGACTAATATTTTACACTACCGTATTTAGTGCAGGTGTGTGTGTGATACAGTGACTTGATAAAATGTCTGAAAAACGTAAACGTGTTGTTTTAGGACTTAATCAAAAACTTGCAGTTATAAAACGCTTAAGAAAGGGCGAAACTGCGACAAGTGTAGCGCTGATTTATGGTATTGGAAGAACAACAGTTAACGATATAAAACGTGATGCTGATAAAATAGAACAAGATGTGTCAACAATGCAGAGCATGGATGGAGATGTGCGAACAAGAAAGACAATGAAACCTGCAAAATATGATGAATTGGATACTGCAGTGTACCGATGGTTTATACAAGCAAGAAGTCAGGGGATTCCACTTTCAGGGCCTATAATAATGGCCAAGGCTGTTGAATGAACAACAAACTTGATGGTGACTCGTCTTTTAAAGCAAGTATCGGATGGCTCGACAAGTTTAAATTTCGTCATGGCATTCGCCAACTTGATATCAGTGGAGAAAAACTCAGCGCGGATAGCTCTGTAATTACTGAGTTGCGGGAACAATTTAAAGAAAAAATGGCTGAATTGAATCTTGTTAGGGAGCAAGTTTACAATTGTGATGAAACTGGGCTTCATTGGAAGGCTTTACCACAAAAGACATTAGCATCACTCTCCGAAAAAGCTGCTCCAGGTTTCAAAGTATAAAAAGATCGCATCACTGCTATGGTTTGCGCAAATGCGACCGGCAATCATAGGCTACCCCTACTTGTGATTGGGAAACATCAAAAAGGCAGAAGAAATTGACTATTTCCTAGCTAGATAATCTATTTCACCTGTAAGTTTATAGTACAGTACAGTACTGTACATTACGTATTTTGCAACTTTTGTAGCTACTGTACGGATGTTTTTATCATGTAATAAATAGTTTTATTTGCTATTACAATCGTGTTTAATTTGTTTTCGCTCCGAAATATTATTATATTACTGTGAGAGTGATGTGTGTCTATACATAAAATAACTGATTGAGGTTATGTTTTGGAGGAATACAGTGTTTCTGTTATCCGTCTATTCGCTCAATCGTCACGACCACGGTCCCGAAGATAACGGTTAATCGAGTTTCCACTGTATTTGAATACTCATGCCTATACCAGTGTCTTTGGCCGTGCAGTGTTTATTTCATGCATTATCCGTCAAAAGCATAAAAGACGTATATTTCTTTCTGGAAGTAAAATATATATGTTGTAGTAGAATTACTGAATAGATTTTGATGTGGTCTCATAATTCCCGGGACCAATATCTTACCATTGTAGATAACGATAACAGACACAAATCCTTGAGGTCCTCCATTCCCAGGATGCAATTAAGTTTGTAAGAAAACCTTCAGAGGGCGGGGCAGAAGCTGGCTCCCTAATCTTTCTCAATTGCGGTTCACGGATGATCGCCTTTTTCGCCTCTTGGAATTCTCCTCTAAACTTGCGTATCATTCCCGTAACACTTGCGCACTGATTGAACCTACCGGTGACAAATGTAGCAGCTCGCCTCTGAATTGCATCGATGTCTCCCATCATATTCGACCTGGTGGTGATCCCAAGTACTCCAATAGTATCCAGAAATAATTTGCGCACTGCAGCGGAGTTTGCGCTGGTTTCCTTCCGACTAGAGCTCGAACCAGCAAAATTTGCAGTAGGCCAACTCCAGGAATGGATCGCACAGGTATTCCGTACTCGACCTTCAGTGTGAACATTTAGCCATACTTCTTCCTTACCTGTGACCTTATTTGTTCGGTATACACATTTAATCGACATGACTGAAACAAGTGGCATATCATTAATAAAAGTATTTGAAAATTACGGTGACATTTCTCCTGCCCATCCCCAATAGGTTCATTCACATTTAAGGCAAACTACCATTAACGGCACCAAATAGAAATTCTGTCCAAGTCATTCTGACTTTCCCAATTGCCCTGGAATGCCCTTTGTTGTCGTCTTCAGTCCAAAGACTGGTCTGATGCAGCTCTCCATGCTAGTCTGTCCTGTACGAACCAGTTGACGTCTGTATAGTTAGAGCAAGCATCTGAACCTGCCTAGTATATTTAGTCCTTGGTCTCCAATTTTTACCGCCACACTTCGTTGCATTACCAAACCGACGATTCCTTGATGCGTCAGTGTGTTTCCTACCACCAGATCCTTTCTTTTACTCAAGTTGTGCAATAAATTTCTTTTCTCCCCAATTGGATATAGTACCCCATCATTACTTACTCGGGCCACCAACCTAATCTCCAATAGTTGTCTGTAGTCCCACATTTCAAAAGGTTCTGGTGTAGTCTTGCCTGAACTGCTTATTGTCCACGTTTCGCTTCAGCACAATGCTACAATCAAGACATAACTTTAGAAAAGATTTCCTAACGTTTAAACTGATATTAAATGTTAACAAATTCCTCTTTTTCAGAATGGCTTTCTTGCTACTGTCAAACTGCATTTCATATCCTCTCAGACTTCGATCATCATCAGTTATTTTACTGCCCAAATAGGAAAACTCATCTACTACTTTTAGATACTATCCGTTCTTCCAAATCCTTTGCCGTCTGTCACAAAATTACGTTATAGGCAAACCTCAAAGTTTTTATTTCTTCCTTATCAACTTTAATTCCCTTTCCAGATTTCTTTACTTCTTGCTCAGTTTACAGACTGAATAACATCGGTGATAGACTACAACCCTGTCTCACTGCTTTCTCAACTACGGCTTACCTTTTGCAGTCTCGTTTCTGTACAGTTTACGAACAACTTTTTCATTACCTGCATTTATCCCTGCTGCCTTCAGCTTTTCAGAGAGATTAGTCCAGTCAACATTGTCAGTAGTTTCCTCTAAATCTACAGATACTATGAAAGTTTTGAAACTATCTTCTGGGAAGTCACAGGGTTAGTATTGCCTCGTGTGTTCCTACATTTCTCCGGAACCCAAAGTGATCTTCCCCGAGATCGCCTTCTGTGTGTTTCCATTATTCTTTAAATAATTTGTGTCAATATTTTGCAACCATGACTTATCAAACTATTGGTTCGATAATATTCGCAACTATCGGTACCTGCATTTGTTGGAGTAGGAATTACTACACTCTTCTCGAAGTGTGAGGATATTTCTAGTGTCTTACATATCTTGCTCACTAGGTGGAATAATTTTGTTATCACTCGCTGTTCCAAGACTCACAATAAATCTGAGGGGATGGCGTCTACTCCAGGGGCCATGTTTTTTAATCTTTCAGCAATTCTTAGATTTTTCTCGGGGTGTCATATCTCTCGTCTCATCATCATTTACTTCGTCATCCCTTTCTGTAAGCAAGTTTGTTTCCGTTATATCGTATACAGGGTGAGGCATTTAAACTGTTTTTGGAAATATCTGGAAAATTACAAATCATATTGAAAAAGAACATAATAAAAGTTGTTCGTCTGGAACGGGGCATCCAATGCCCCAAAAATCGACCTCCCTCCCCTACGCCCAGAAGATGGAGGTCAACTTTGAAATCTTAAATAAGAACATCCATTTCTCTTTGCGGATTCCCATTCTCCGGGTGAAAATACTAAGTTTTGTATTCACGTGTCTTTCGTTGCGCGACAGACGGCGTTGTAATCGAAAACAATAAAAAGTTGAAAAAAGTTTCAACGTCTCAACAAATACACCTCAAATTAAGAGCCCAGGAGGCTAGAAAGGCAGTTATTCCAAAATCTTCTATGAGAAAACAGTTTTTATAGCAAAAAGCAATTTTTTCTACAGAACGTAAAACATTATTTTGTCCACATTATTGATGTAATTTCTTTCGCAGTTCCTGGGTAACACTGGTAGAAGCTTTTAATTCATTGATAAACAAACCAGTAAATTGTTCCAACTGCTTTCCATTTCAGCGACATCTATGAAAAGAAATTACGCCGATCATGTGGGCAAAGTAATCTTTTATGTTCTGGAGAATCAATTTTGTTTGCTATAAGAACTCATTGTTATTAAAGATGTTAGAATAACTGCCTTTATAGCCTCCTGGTATCCGAACCCATTTTGATTTTTGTCTATCACACCACCATCTATCACGAAACGAAAATGTTAAATAAAATGTCCCTTTTTTGCCGGAGAATTCGAATCCGAAATAAAAAACGGCTGTTTAAAGCTAAGAGTTCAAAATTGACCCCCCCCCCTCCCCGCCCCATGGGGGCGGGACATGGCATTCGAATTTGGTGTTATTGGGAGTCCCCGTTGAGACAAACAACTTTTATTACAACCTTTTTTTTTTAACCCGATTCATAGTTTTCCAAATTTTCCAAAAAGCAGTTTTTAATGAAACTTCCTGGCAGATTAAAACTGTGTGCCGAACCGAGACTCAAAGTCGGGACCTTTGCCTTTCGCGGGTAAGTGCTGTACCAACTGAGCTACCCAAGCACGACTCACGCCTCGTCTCCACAGCTTTACTTCTGCCAGTACCCCGTCACCTACCTTCCAAACTACACAGAGGCTCTCCTGCGAACCTTGCAGAACTAGCACTCCTGAAAGAAATCTGCCAGAAAGTTTCGTATCACTGCAAACTCCGCTGCAGAATGAAAATCTCATTCTGGCAGTTTTAAATGGTTCAAATGGCTCTGAGCACTATGGGACTTAACATCTGAGGTCATCAGTCCCCTAGAACTTAGAACTACTTAAACCTAACGAACCTAAGGACATCACACACATCCATGCCCGAGGCAGGATTCGAACCTGCGACCGTAGCAGTCACGCGGTTCCCAACTACAGCGCGTAGAACCGCATGGCCACGGCAGCCGGCCGCAGTTGTAAATGCTTCGCCGTGTAGATTGTAGACCCTTCCACACGTCAGTTTTCCTTGCCTTACTTAAAATTTGCTTAACATCTGAGCTCTTGATATTTGTACATCTGCCTCTATTTCCTCCAGAGGTCTTACTAATTTTCATATAAGTCACATATATCCTTCCTCTAGTTATCCTTGCGTCTACAGCCTACTATTTATCCTGTACCCATTCCTGCCCATTCATTTTGCAAGAGGCGTAGTTAGGTAATAACTAAGCAACGAAATAGAGCGGTTATTTGAAAATAAAACAACCTATACAGGAAAATAAGTTCCTTCAAGTCATTCAGGGCGAAGCGGGACAGCTTGTGTAGTCACACGACGTCGACAAAGACACTGGTCAACGATTTTGCGTTTTAGTTTCCAGCTGTCATCGGACAGCGAGCGAGCTGGCGGACCGCGTCATGCACTGCACAGTGTGTCCGGCTCTGAATCGGCGCGGCCGCCGCGGCAATTTCGCTTCCGGCTGCAGCCGCCCGTGACGTAGGAGCAGCGTTTCGCACGCCGCGCCGCCGCTGGAGGCTCGGCTGGCAACTGGACCCCGCGTTCCAGCGGGCACGTGATCCAGGCGCATTCCAGGCCGCATTCCGCTGAGCTGCGGCTGCTGCCCCCACCCCCTACCCCACCCCGCCGTAGCTGCAGTTGTAGCTGCGCGCCTCTCCAGCACCTCGCCGATTAAAGCCGGCTTGATAGCTACGTACGGCGTTTACTGCCCTGTCACGGTCGCCACCTGCGGTAATTCCACCCTGTAACACGAGCGTATGAATTATAAAATTACGAGTAGGTTTACTTGCTTTTTGACTTTCGTGAGAATAAACATAGTTGACGATTACTCTTTTTGTGCAGTGGGCGAGGAAGCCATTTGAGATGGAGTGCAAGCTCGTTTACGCGCAGATGGGGATGGAAATGCAAGAAAGGTTTCAAGTAAAGGTGTGGTTGTGTTTGAAATGTTGGGCAGAGCCTAAGTACGAAAGTAATTTTCGCATGTTGTGTTACTGCCAAGTAATATACCGGGTGATCAAAAAGTCAGTATGAATTTGAAAACTTAATAAAGTACGGAATAATGTAGGTAGAGAGATAGAAATTGACACACATGCTTGGAATGACATGGGGTTTATTAGAACAAAAAAAAAAAACAAAGTTCACAAAATGTCCGACAGATGGCGCTGGACAACAAAACGTCAGTGCTACCGTGACGAGTGAGAGGTACGCCGATATGTTACAGAATCGCATCATCCCCAGCTTGGCTGATAAACACCTGCTGGAACGTACGATGTTTATGCAGGATGGCGCTCCACCCCATATTGCTAGACGCGTGGAAGATCTCTTGCGCGCGTCGTTTGGTGATGATCGTGTGCTCAACCGCCACTTTCGTCATGCTTGGCCTCCCAGGTCACCAGACCTCAGTCCGTGCGATTATTGGCTTTGGGGTTACCTGAGGTCGCAAGTGTATCGTGATCGACCAACATCTCTAGGGATGCTGAAAGACAACATCCAAAGCCAATGCCTCACCATAACTCCGGACATGCTTTACAGTGCTGTTCACAACATTATTCCTCGACTACAGCTATTGTTGAGGAATGATGGTGGACATATTGAGCATTTTCTGTAAAGAACATCATCTTTGCTTTGTCTTACTTTGTTATGCTAACTATTGCTATTCTGGTCAGATGAAGCGCCATGTGTCGGACATTTTTTGAACGTTTGTATTTTTTTTGGTTCTAATAAAACCCCATGTCATTCCAAGCATGTGTGTCAATTTGTACCTCTCTATTTACATTATTCCGTGATTTATTCAGTTTTCCAATTTGTACTGACTTTTTGATCACTCGGTATCTGTACGTAACTTAGACATTATGTAGAAGTAACTGCTACAGTATATTACAAATCGTTCAAATGGCTCTAAGCACTATGGGACTCAACATCTGAGGTTATCAGTCCGCTAGAACTTAGAACTACTTAAGCCTAACGAACCTAAGGACATCACACACATCCATGCCCGAGGCAGGATTCGAACGTGCGACCGTAGCAGCAGCGCGTTTCCAGACTGAAGCGCCTAGAACCTCCCAGCCACTGTGGCCGGCCAGAATAGTACAGAAGATAACTGAAAAATACGCAATGAGACGAACAGAAATCACACTTTTATTCAAAGGATCAGTGCAGTGAAGTTACCGCTATTTATCACGGTCCTCTGAATATTACAAAAGGTGGGACATGGTTCTTAATTGGCAATGCATGTTTGATGATCACAGACAGCAGTGCATGTTCTGCAACGTGGTCTGGAGTTTTTGCTGTGGGGAGTCCCATTTCTCCACCAGCGCGGCCGACTAGTGTTGGATGGCAGTTGGTCCACGTGGACTGGCTGCAATACGTTTCCCCAAAGCATCAGTCGGGGAGGAGGGGCAGGGCAGTCCATTCGCCGAATACCATCTCGTTCCAAGAGCTACTCCACATGAGCAGTTCAGTACGATCGCGCACTGTCAACCACAAAAATGGATTCAGGACCGAAGCACTCCTGAAAATTTGTACATGGGGAACGAACACAGTGTCACAATAACGTTGACCAGTTAGTGTCCGTGTTCGGAGATTCGGAGGTCAGTAAGCCCATGCAACAATATACCACCCTCTCCCCTCACCTGACCACCCAACGATTATCTTCGGCAAAGTTCCTGGGTACATTACGTGTTCCCACCTCTCGGCATATAAGGGAAAGTGATGGATGGTCCCAGTAACGTTGTCGAACATGATCGTTTTGGTGGTCCATGGCTTTATAGTGTGAGGACATAGCCCTCCGGTGGGCGCGCCTGCGGCAGATAGCCGCAAAATGTAGTTTTCTGTTAGTATCACAGATAGCGTTACAGTTGCGTCCACGTCCAGATACGTATTTGTTGTTCTCAACGCCGGCCGGTGTGGCCGTGCGGTTCTGGGCGCTTCAGTCTGGAATCGCGTGACCGCTACGGCCGCAGGTTCGAATCCTGCCTTGGGCATGGATGTGTGTGATGTCCTTAGGTTAGTTAGGTTTAAGTAGTTCTAAGTTCTAGGGGACTGATGACCTCAGATGTTAAGTCCCATAGTGCTCAGAGCCATTTTTTTTTGTTCTCAACGAATGTCACCACTTACTAAATTGTAGCAGTTCTTCCTATGTATGGTCCAAGTTCCATCGAGCTATATTACTTGGCAGTGACACACATCTTTCGTCTTTAATTTCTGCAGGCAGGTGTACCAGGTCCCGTCAGATGATTTTCAAACCACAACTCCTGTGATGTTCCGTGTCGTCGGTTGTCCAGGGTTTTGGGTTCACGGTTCCATTTTTATATTTGAGGTCATCTTGGCCGTATAAATAATAAAAAAAGAAACTTTTCTTAATGTTTACGTGCTATCATTCACTGCAGAAAGGAGAACTAACATAATCACCAGCAACATGATAATAGCACAGGTGTCACATTTCCAATAACTAGCACGTGACATAACTTCTGAAAACGTATCCCTAACTCACCTCCTCCCATGATTTTATAGATTCCGAAGGAGGTTGTCGATTCCATCCATCCCATTCGATCGCCAGTCTTCGAGAGCTCTGTTACTTTAACCATGGATCTTTTTTTTTTTTTTTTTTTCTTCTTCTTCTCAGAGTAGCAGTTACAACTACTCAGTTATTTGCTGGGTGTACTCCAATCTCTGTGTTCTTCTACAATTTTTACCCTCTACAGTTCCCTCTAGTACCATGCCAGTTATTGCCTGATATCTTAACAGGTGTTCTATCATACTGTCCCATCTTTTTAGTGCTTTCCACATATATTCTTTCCCTCGCCAGTTCTCTGGAGGACCTTCTCATTCCTTAACTCAACAGTCCACCTAATTTTCAACATTCTTCTGTAACACCATATCTCAATCGCTTCGATTCTCTTCATTGCTGGTTTTCCCACATTCCATGTTTCACTACAATACAATGCTACGCTCCATCCGTACAATCTCAGAAATTTCTTTCTCAAATTATGGCCTTTGTTTGATATTAGTAGACTTCTCTCGACCAGGAAAGCCCTTTTTGCCAGTGCTAGTCTGCTTTTGATGTCCTCCTTGATCCGTCCGTCATGGGTTATTTTGCTACCTAGGTAGCAGAATTCCTTAACTTCATCTACTTCGTGACCATCAATCCTCATGTTAAGTTTCTCGCTGTACGCATCTCTGCTATTTCTAATTACTTTCGTCCATCTTCGGTTTACTCTCATTCCATACATATTAGACTATCCATTCCATTCAGCAGATCATGTAATTCTTCTTCACTTGCACTGAGGATAGCAATATCATCAGTGAATCATATCATTGATATCCTTTGACCTTGAATTTCCACTCTTGAATCCTTTTTTTGTTTCCGTACCGGCCGTTGTGGCCGTGCGGTTCTAGGCGCTTTAGTCTGGAATCGCGTGACCGCTACGGTCGTAGGTTCGAATCCTGCCTCGGGCATGGATGTTTGTGACGTCCTTAGGTTAGTTAGGTTTAAGTAGTTCTAAGTTCTAGGGGACTGATGACCTCAGATGTTAAGTCCCATAGTGCTCAGAGCCAAATTGCTTCTTCGATGTACAGATTCAACATTAGAGGCGAAAGGCTACGTTCCTGTCTTACACCCTTGTTAGTTTGAGCTCTTCGTTCTTCGTTTCCCCAATCTTATTGTTCCCTCTTGGTCCTTGTTCATTTGTATATTACTCGTCTTTCCCTATAGCTCACCCCTATTTTTCTGAGAACTGCATCCATTATTGACTGCAACATCAAAATTACCTCTATGGTGCCTTTAGGTTTCCTATAGCCAAACTGACCGTCATCTAACGTATCCTTAATTCTCTTTTCCATTCTTCTGTATATCATTCTGGTCAGCAGCTTGGATGCATGAGCTGTTAAGCTGATTGTGCGATAATTCTTGCACTTGTCGACTCTTGCAGTCTTCAGATTTATGTGGATGATGTTTCTTCGAAAGTCAGATAGTATATCCCCAGGCTCATACACTCTACAGCGTGAATAGTCATTTTGTTGCCATTTCTCTCAATGATTTTAGAAACTCTGGTGGACTATTGTATTCCCCTTTTGCGTTATTCGACCGTAGGTTTTCCAAAGTTCTTTTAAATCCTGACTCTAATACGGCTTCCCTATCTATTCCATATCGACTCTTGTTTCTTCTCCTATCACATAAGATAAGTCTTCCCTCTCACAGAGGCCTTGAGTGTACTCTTTCCACCTACTTGCTCTTTCCACTGCATTTAACAGTGGACATCCCATTGCACTCTCAGTGTTAGCACCTTTGCTTTTAGTCTGACCGAAGGTTGTTTTGACTTTTCTGTATGATGGGCCAGTCCTTCTGACAATCCTTTCTTTTTCGATTTATTCACATTCGTCTTTATCCTTTTCGCCTTAGCTTCCCTGCTCGTCATATATATTTCACTCCTAATTTCTGTATTCATGAATTTCTCTAAACATTTTTGTGCTTCCATCTCTCATTTTCCTTCTTTCATCGGCCAACTGAAGTAATTCTTGCGTCACCATGGTTTCTTCGCAGTTACTTTCTTTGTACCTATGCTTTTCTGTCCAAATTTTGTGACTACTCTTTTTAGAGATATGAATTCCTCTTCAACTGAACTGCCAACTCAGTTATTCCTGATCGCAGTATCTACAGCATCACAGAAATTCAAGCATATCTCCTCATTCCTTCGTTCTTCTGTATCCCAATTCTTTGCGCATTGGTTTGTCCTGACGTATCTCTTAAACTTCAGTCTACTCTTCATCGCTACCAAATTGTGACTGAGTCTCTGTCTGCTCCTGGGTGCGCCATACAACCCAATATCTGACTTCGTAATTTCTGCCTAACCATGATGTAATCTAACTGGATTCTTCCTGTATCCCCCTGTGTCTTCCATATACAGGGTGGTCCATTGATAGTGACTGGGCCAAATATCTCACGAAATAAGCATCAAACGAAAAAACTACAAGGAACGAAACTCGTCTAGCTTGAAGGGGCAAGCCAGATGGCGCTGTGGTTGGCCCGCTAGATGGAGCTGCCATAGGTCAAACGGATATCAACTGCGTTTTTTAAAATAGGAACCCCCATTTTTATTACATATTCGTGTAGTTCGTAAAGAAATATGATGTTTTAGTTGGACCACTTTCTTCGCTTTGTGATAGATGGCGCTGTAATAGTCACAAACGTATAAGTACATGGTATCACCTAACATTCCGCCAGTGCGGACAGTATTTGCTTCGTGACACATTACCCGTGCTATGTATGCTGCTCGGTATCCTGGACGACATCATACAAGTGTCCGGACCGTTCGCCAGATAGTTACGTTATTTAAGGAAACAGGAAGTGTTCAGCCACATGTGAAACGTCAACCATGACCTGCAACAAGTGATGATGCCCGAATAGGTGTTTTAGCTGCTGCCGCCGGCCTGAGTGGTCGAGCGGTTCTAGGCGCTACAATCTGGAACCGCGCGGCGGCTACGGTCGCAGGTTCGAATCCTGCCTCGGGCATGGATGTGTGTGATGTCCTTAGGTTAGGGCCAGCCAGGGTGGCCGAGCGGTTCTAGGCGCTACAGTCTGAAACCGCGCGACCGCTACAGTCGCAGGTTCGAATCCTGCCTCGGGTATGGATGTGTGTGATGTCCTTAGGTTAGTTAGGTTTGAGTAGTTCTAAGTTCTAGGCGACTGATGACCTCAGCAGATAAGACCCATAGTGCTCACAGCAATTTGAACCATTTTTAGCTGCTGTCGCGGCTAATCCGCACATCAGTAGCAGAAAAATTGCGCGAGAATCGGGAATCTCAAAACCGTCTGTGTTGAGAATGCTACATCAACATCGATTCCACCCGTACCATATTTCTATGCACCAGGAATTGCATGGCGACGACTGGGACGTCGTTTACAGTTCTGGCACTGGGCAGAAGAGAAATTTCGTGACGATGACAGATTTTTTGCACGCGTTCTATTTAGCGACGAAGCGTCATTCACCAACAGTGGCAACGTAAACCGGCATAATGTGCACTATTGGGCAACGGAAAATCCACGATGGCTGCGACAAGTGGAACATCAGCGACGTTGGTGGGTTAATGTACGGTGCGGCATTATGGGAGGAAGGATAATTGGCCCCCATTTTATCGATGGCAATCTAAATGGTGCAATGTATGCTGATTTCCTACTACAAAATGTTTCACTACTTGACAGAATGGCGATGTACTTTCAACATGATGGATGTCCGGCACATAGCTCGCGTGCGGTTGAAGCGGTATTGAGTACCATATTTCATGACAGGTGGATTGGTCGTCTAAGCACGCACGTTCACCGGATCTGACGTCCCAGGATTTCTTTCTGTGGGGAAAGTTGAAGGATATTTGCTATCGTGATCCACCGACAACGCCTGACAACATGCGTCAGCGCATTGTCAATGCATGTGCGAAAATTACGGAAGGCGAACTTCTCGCTGTTGAGAGGAATGTCGTTACACGTATTGTCAAATGCATTGAAGTTGACGGACATCATTTTGAGCATTTATTGCATTAATGTGGTATTTATCGGTAATCACGCAATAACAGCATGCGTTCTAAGAAATGATAAGTTCACAAAGGTATATTTATCACATTGGAACAAGCGGAATAAAATGTTCAAACGTACCTACGTTCTGTATTTTAATTTAAAAAACCTACCTGTTGCCAACTGTTCGTCTAAAATTGTGAGCCACATGTTTGTGACTACAACAGTGCCTTCAATCACAAAGCGAAAAAAGTGGTCCAACTAAAACATTCATATTTCTTTACGTACTAGACGAATATGTAATAAAAAATGGGGGTTCCTATTTTAAAAAACGTAGTTGGTATCCCTTTGACCTATGGCTGCGCCATCTAGCGGGCCAACCATAGCGCCTTCTGGTTTCCTCCTTCAGGCTAGACAAGTTTCGTTCTTTGTAGTTTTTTCGTTTGACGCTTATTTCGTGAGATATTTAGCCCAGTCACGATCAATGGACCACCCTGTATACTCCAGTTTCATCTTCTACCATAACATAACACGGTTCCTCTCCCTCTCGGACGCCTTGAAAATACTCTTCCGACCTTCCACCGAAATATACAGCCACGCCGTGGAAACCAGAGAGATCACGTACTTCGTAAGAACGTTCAAGAACGAAGGTACGTGCAGTCGCGCTGTCGGCAGCGGAGAGAGCATTCCTCCGCAATGAAGAAATGAAGACAGTATCTCGGGAACTGGCAGTCGAGGCCGGACCTTTGTGTCGCCCACGCCGCGGACAGGGAAGACGGTAATCCCACACAATTTACAGCAACCGTCTCTTTGCCGCGCAGGACGCCGCAAGGAATGTCGCCTCATTTTTCCGGACGCTTCGTCGGCGCCCACGCTAATGAGTTTGCTCGCTGCTCCTGTGCGAGCGCGCGCGCGCGCGCCTCTTTTAAATTATGCCCGCGGCAATTAACGCCGGCGGCCCGGGCGCGCCCTTTTGCAGGTGCCACCGCGTCTTTGCGATTCCTTCCCTGAAAAGGTCGGCGAATTCTTCAACCGAAACTTCCTCACATTCACACACAGCTGGAGGTGAACCTTAACATAACATAGCAGAGCAGGCGGTAGCGTTCGTGTAGAATTTGTTTTTACAGTGATCACCAGCCCGTGATACGTACTTCATTCTACAGTCTCCGAGATGGGTAACAAAATGCGAGGGTGAGTTAATTGAAATACTCAGTTCCCGCCTGCTTCACTTTCGTTACGTCGACCTGCGATGGGAGGCTCTAGCGTACTTTCACTCAGTACTGTCCCATAGCACTATCTTACGAGACAATGCAGTTATAATCAAAAATGTATTCATTTTACAGATGCGTGTGTTAAGAATATTATTTCAGCACGATGACCGAAACGGTTGTGGTGGCTTATTTTCTCAAAAACGGTGCTTTAATTTAATTAAATGTTGTTCAATCCCGAGCGAGGAACGATGGACTAACAACCACGTATTTGAGTCCTTTATATTTACAACCATTAGCATAATGATAAATTAAATGTAAATAGTCGACGATGTATGTTACCTTATATATAGCTGTAAGTAGGCTGTTTCGGTTTGTATGTTGGTGACGCCACGTAGCGCTCTGTATGAAAATCACTGACTGAGCTGTGTGCATGTGGTTGGTTGGCACTGTTGGAATATTCGCTTGTGTAGTGTTGGGCAGTTGGATGTGAACAGCGCGTAGCGTTGCGCAGTTGGAGGTGAGCCGCCAGCAGTGGTGGATGTGGGAAGAGAGATGGCAGAATTCTGAGAGCGGACGATCTGGACGTGTGTCAGTCAGAAAAACGAAATTTGTAAGACCGGATCTCACGAACTGATATATACCCGGGTGATCAAAAAGTCAGTATGAATTTGAAAACTTAATAAACCACGGAATAATGTAGATAGAGAGGTAACAATTGACACACATGCTTAGAATGATATGGAGTTCTATTAGAACAACAAAAAAAAAAACAAGTTCACGAAATGTCCGACAGATGGCGCTGGACAGCAAAACGTCGGTGCTACCGTGACGGGTGAGAGGTACGCCGATATGTTACAGAATCGGATCATCCCCAGCCTGGCTGATAAACACCTGCTGGAACGTACGATGTTGATGCAGGATGGCGCTCTACCCCACATTGCTAGACGCGTGGAAGATCTCTTGCGCGCGTCATTTGGTGATTATCGTGTGCTCAGCCGCCACTTTCGTCATGCTTGGCCTCCAAGTCCCCAGACCTCAGTCCTTGCGATTATTGGCTTTGGGGTTACCTGAAGTCGCAAGTGTATCGTGATCGACCGACATCTCTAGGGATGCTGAAAGACAACATCCGACCCCAATGCCTCACCATAGCTCCGAACATGCTTTACAGTGCTGTTCACAACATTATTCCTCGACTACAACTATTGTCGAGGAATGATGGTGGACATATTGAGCATTTCCTGTAAAGAACATCATCTCTGCTTTGTCTTACTTTGTTACGCTAATTATTGCTATTCTGATCAGATGAAGCGCCATCTGTCGGACATTTTTGAACTTTTGTATTTTTTTGGTTCTAATGAAACCCCATGTCATTCCAAGCGTGTGTGTCAATTTGTACTTCTCTATCTACATTATTCAGTGAATTATTCAGTTTTCAAATTTATACTGACTTTTTGATCACCCAGTATATTATGAATTTTGAACACTATTAAGGTAAATAAATTGTTTGTTCTCTATCAAAATCTTTCATTTGCTAACTATGCCTATCAGTAGTTAGTGCTAGTTAGTGCCTTCAGTAGTTAGAATCTTTTATTTAAATGGCAGTATTCGGGTTCACTGTATTGCAGTAGTTCGAGTAACGAAGATTTTTGTGAGGTAAGTGATTCTTGAAAGGTATAGGTTATTATTTGTCAGGGCCATTCTTTTGTAGGGATTATTGAAAGTCAGATTGCGTTGCGCTAAAAATATTGTGTGTCAGTTTAGTGTTGATCAGAAAAAGTAAAGAGAGAAATGTCTGAATACGTTCAGTTTTGCTCAGCTGTTTGATAATCAAATAACGTAAGAGGTTTACCAGCACAGTAATTCATAAATTTTTCTAAGGGGATGTTTCATAGCTATTCATTACGAAACACTAGCGGTATAATTGCTCCATTTAGAACTAATGAACGATCACCATAGATGCATTCTCTGTAACACAAAAATATACTGGTTTTTGTAGGACAACCTCATAAGCTGTTCCTAGTAATCTTAGCTGGTGCAGTGTCCTTAAATTTCCTTTTCCCAGAACTCCATGTATCAGAAATCATCTACTGAGTAGACCTATAAATTCTTTTATCTGGCACTGTCATTATTGTTATTTTTGTCAGTAATATTACTACTGTTATCACTATTAGTGGCAGCAGTAGCAGTAGTAAATGTACTGTCAGTGATGATTTTACGAGTTCATAGTCCGTTTACCTGAGTCACATTGTCACTATAGACACTCAAACCATTTTAATATTATTTGTACTGTGTGTGGGTGAAATCCTGATGGCCATAATCACATCAGGATAAATAAATAATCGTATTTAGTGGCTAATTTTTAGGGAAAATGTGTGGCTTGCATTCTGGGTGATACGTTAAGACTATTATACACGACTACACTAGGTTGCAGGCAACTGCGCTACCGGCCACTGAGCATGCGCGCCGCACGTTTGCGCAACTCGTCGGTGAAACTACACAGTTTCGGCGTGTTCCAACTTTGGCGGCACTAATTGCTTGGGTTTTGAGGTTGTGTGTGTTCGTAGCATGTAGACAAACTGAAATATGAAGTGAAGAACGGAGAGTAATGTTCGCTTTTTGGATATCTATGCTTTGCATAGGTGTTTGTGAAATGTCAGTGATGCTGATTACAAAAATAAGCAAAATATTGCTGCCGCTGAGACCACCATGTGCGACCAGAACATGGATTGTTTGACAATATCTGAGCTGCAGGGCAAAATTTATTGAATTAGGAGCACATACACAACAGAATTAAGAAAAATACAAGCAAATGTAATTCTAGCCCTAGAAATGATCTTGTCTACAAGGCTAAAATCCCATCGTTCGAATTGGCCGTTTTTTTTTGTTTTTTTTTAAGGAGTATTGTTGACAGGATGGAAGGCTGCACAGATCAAGAAGCTACGTTCTTTATTCAATATTCACCTGTTTAAAACGTCGGTGCAGTACTCCCCATTCACATATGTTTGAATTTTGAAATATTGCCACTGTACAGATCTATCTTTAAGACAGTAGTTTGCAAACCATTCTCTTCTTAATGAGGCCTGCTTCGAATAATTACTGCTGTTACTGTTAATAATTATTACTGTTCATAATTATTGGTGTTAATGAAAAAGTGTCATCACCAACTAAAACCGCATCTTACAGCATGCCGAGTGCAATCGATTTTAATGTGTGCAATGTGACATTTAATTTCAGTTCTGGCGACAGTGCATCATGCATTAAAATATCTTTATTCCTTATAATATAATTAACTCTATTTAGAAGAAACGATAACAATTCTGGCGACAATCTAAAAACATGGTTCAAATGGCTCTGAGCACTATGGGACTTAACATCTGAGGTCATCAGTCGCCTAGAACTTAGAATTACTTAAACCTAACTAACCTAAGGACATAGACAAACTAAGATAATTAAAAGAACTTCTTGGGTCTTCCATCACAAATTATTAACAGCAAGGATGCTGAGCAACCGAGCTGACGTCGTTTCCTCATCCAGTCACGAATCGAAACACGTTTCTTATTTTTTTCTTATGCAGCGATACCACCCAACAAGCTTTAACTCCATCACAACTCGTGCGACGTGCAGCTGCCAAAACTTTCATTTCAGACACGACTCGGGAAATCACAAAACGACGAAACTGGACAATATACTGTTTTCGCCGCGTCTGCAGTCAAATATGAGACCACTTGCGTGCAACTCATTCCACGCAACGAGTGGCGCAACCCAATGTTGTCGTGTAAACTAGGCTTTACGTCTAACTTCCGTAAAAAAACTTGTGTAAGCATGCTTTCATCTCGAAAATATTTAAAAAACCTTAACAGTATTTTTTATCGAGTTTGTTACAAAAATAAATGAACTGATAATAACTACAACTCTTCTATGAAAGAAAAAGGAAATTTACACTACTGGCGATTAAAATAGCTACAACACGAAGATTACGTGCTACAGACCCGAACAGGAAAAAGATGCTGTGATATGCAAATGATTAGCTTTTCAGAGCATTCACACAAGGTTGGCGCCGGTGGCGACACCTACAACGTGCTGACATGAGGAAAGTTTCCAACCGATTTCTCACACACAAACAGCAGTTGACCGGCATTGCCTTGTGAAACGCTGTTGTGATGCATCGTGTAAGGAGCAGAAATGCGTACCATCACGTTTCCGACTTTGATAAAGGTCGGACAGTAGCCTATCGCGATTGCGGTTTATCGTATCGCGACATTGCTGCTCGCGTTGGTCGAGATCCAATGACTGTTAGCAGAATATGCAAGCGGTGGGTTCAGAAGGGTAATACGGAACGCAGTGCTGGATCCCAACGGCCTCGTATCACTAGCAGTCGAGATGACAGGCATCTTATCCGCATGGCTGTAACGGATCGTGCAGCCACGTCTCGATCCCTGAGTCAACAGATGGGGCTGTTTGCAAGACAAAAACCATTTGCACGAACAGTTCGACGTCGTTTGCAGCAGCATGGACTATTAGTTCGGAGACCACGGCTGCGGTTACCCTTGACGCTGCATCACCGACAGAAGCGCCTACGATGGTGTACTCAACGACGAACCTGGGTGCACGAATGGCATAACGTCATTTTTTCGGATGAACCCAGGTTCTGTTTACAGCATCGTGATGGTCGCATCCGTGTTTTGCGACATCGCGGTGAAAGCACATTGGAAGCGTGTATTCGTCATCGCCATACTGGCGTATCACCCGGCGTGATGGTATGGGGTGCCATTGGTTACACGTCTCTGTCACCTCTTGTTCGCATTGACCGCGCTTTGAACAGTGGACGTTACATTTCAGATGTGTTACGACCCGTGGCTCTACCCTTCATTCGATCCCTGCGAAATTCTACATTTCAGCAGGATAATGCACGACCGCCTGTTGCAGGTCCTGTACGGGCCTTTCTGGATACAGAAAATGTTCAACTGCTCCCCTGGCCAGCACATTCTCCAGATCTCTCACCAATTGAAATCGTCTGGTCAATGGTGGCCGAGCAACTGGCTCATCACAATAAGCCAGTCACTACTCCTGATGAACTGTGGTATCGTGTTGAAGCTGCATGGGCAGCTGTACCTGTACACGCCATCCAAACTCTGTTTGACTCAGTGCCCAGGCGTATCAAGGCCGTTATTACGGCCAGAGATCGTTGGTCTGGGTACTGATTTCTCAGGATCTATGCACCCAAATTGCGTGAAAATGTAATTACATGTCAGTTCTAGTATAATATATTTGTCCAATGAATACCCATTTATCATCTGCGTTTCTTCTTGATGTAGCAAGTTTAGTGGCCAGTAGTGTATGTCCTTGTAATCATTAACTCATTTCTGCAGAATACAGTTTCACATGTAACGTAGTGTGTGCCAGTTTGGAATCTAGAACACTGAAACTGGATACTGGATCGTGACTCGAATCTGGGATATCAGCATATCCTTGGCGAGTGTTCCACCGTCTGAACTATCCAATCACGACTCACAGATTTACCTCCGTCAGTGACTCATGTCTTACATTCAAAACTTCAAAAGGTAGGGGTAAAGTGGTGAGACATGATTGGATGGCTCAGTACGTAGAGAACTTGCCAACGGAAGTCAAAGGTCTTGGAAAAATTTATTTAGTAGACTCAAATTAGGAGCACTGTGGTTTGGAGTTCACACACGTAATTCAATTTTTTAACTGTACATAAAATTTCACAATCTTAGAAGTTACTTATTAGCGCAACGGGGATTTAAGACATCCATCACAGAAGTGCTTTACGTAGATAATAATACGGGGTAGGAGTCCAATCAAAATCTGTAATCTCAAACATCGGAGCCTGCTAGAGTCCACCTGTCAGGAACTATTTAAGAGAAGCCGTCCCTGTGAACTTAAAGAAGTATTAAACAAAACAAAGAATAATAAAGTCCCAAGATAAGACTCATTCAACCTACAGCTGTTTAAATATGCGGGCTAGTCATTTATAGACGGTTTCCTAAATTTCTTAAATATTACTTGTTCTAAAGATAATACGCCTGAGAGCTGGTCGAAGTCAAGGGTTTTTCACGTCTTCGAAAAAGGTGACGTGAAAACTGCGATGACTGCCGAGGAATAAACTTGCTGAACTCGTCATAAAAAAATTTCGCCAACATCATCAAAAATAAATTGTACATACACTGTGAACCCATCATGGTTGAGGAGCAAACTGACTTTCGATAAGGAAGATCGTGTTATGATGGCTATTTCTCATTGAAATTGATAGTAGAAGGAAGTGGAGAATTCAATGTAGAAATACACATTGCCTTCAGCTACTTGAGAAAAACCTTTAGTAATCTGAACACAAGCAAATTGTCACAGATTCTGGAGGATGCTAGTTTTCCCCAGATACTTATCAATAATATGTATAAAATTACAAAAAGAATTTAATAAATGTCACTAAAGAAGTAAGACGGAGATGCGGCGTTTCACCACTCTTGTTCATTATGTATATGAATAAAAGTCATCCACCGCCGAACGGAAACAAAAGCCACACGGCTCGATTGAGATAAACAGAAACACAAAACTAAATAGTTTATTTTTTGCTCGTGATTTAGCTCGTGAACCATCATCAGAGGACGAAAACAGCGTTCTTCATGTATTTTGCAGCTTATGTCCGAGAAGTAGAGCACGGGCAGCAACGCCGAAAAAGGAAAAGCTATGGCCTTCTACGGGAAATTCCGAATACAAAGTAAGATCTGTCTGAACGATAAAATTCTTGAAAGAGGAGTGAACACATTCACATTCTTAGGCTATGAACTATCCTGCATGGACGAAACAGACCTAGCCGAACAAAGCACCAGGTATAGAACAACAATGGCAGTGATTAGTAATATAATGAAACTTTCCCTTGGCCAAAAGCGCAACGGAATACTCCGTAAGACAATAGTCAGTTCTGCATGGCTGTGAAGCCTGGACAACAAAGGTAAAAGAGTGTTTAAAATGAAATTCTTGAGACAACAACTGGTTGCACCAAATGGGATCAGAAAAGGAATGAAGATAGGTTGAACGAACTTGAAACATAAACCCATCACACATTACATTCGTAACTAAGAAAACAGCTGGAGTAAGCATTTACAACGAATGAGCTGAAAGAAGCTCCCAAAATCCATGTTACACTGCCGCCACAAAGGTGTAAGACCACCAGGTCGACCACTGAAAAAGTGGCAGGAGAACTTCTCAACGAGACCGTGACAGGTCAAGAGGCCTCATACTCGGAAGGAAGGTGAGGAACAGGATGATAAATCAGAGTGGAAACAGTGTATTTGCGCTTACTAATCGGTTTCCAAACAGTATTGTTTCTTTTTCCAGATCGATTACACCGGGTGATCAAAAAGTCAGTATAAAATTGAAAACTGAATAAATCACGGAATAATGTAGATAGAGGGGTACAAATTGACACACTTGCCTGGAATGATATGGAGTTTTATTAGAACCAGAAAAATACAAACGTTCAAAAAATGTCCGACACATGGCGCTTCATCTGATCAGAATAGCAATAGTTAGCATAACAAAGTAAAACAAAGCAAAGATGATGTTCTTTACAGGAAATTCTCAATATGTTCACCATCATTTCTCAACAATAGCTGTAATCGAGGAATAATGTTGTCAACAGCACTGTAAAGCACGTCCGGAGCTATGGTGAGGCATTGGGGTCGGATGTTGTCTTTCAGCATCCCTAGAGATGTCGGTCGATCACGATACACTTGTGACTTCAGGTAACCCCAAAGTCAATAATCGCACGGACTGGGGTCTGGGGACCTGGGAGGCCAAGCATGACGAAAGTACCGGCTGAGCACACGATCATCATCAAACGACGCGCGCAAGAGATCTTTCACGCGTCTAGCAATATGGGGTGGAGCGCCATCCTGCATAAACATCCTACGTTCCAGCAGGTGTTTATCAGCCAGGCTAGGGATGATGCGCTTCTGTAACATACCGGCGTACCTCTCACCCGTCACGGTAGCAGTTACAAAACCAGAATCACGCATTTCCTCGAAGAAAAAAGGCCCGATAACGGTAGATGGGGTAAATCCAACCCATACCGTGACTTTCTCGTCGTCCAATGGAGTTTCCAGGACAGTTACAGGATTTTCGGTAGCACAAATTCTGCGGTTGTGGGTGTTGACAGACCCTCGGAGCGTGAAATGAACTTCGTCGGTCCACAACACGTTACTCAACCGATCGTCATCTTACGCCATCTTTTGAAACGCCCACACCGCAAATGCCGTCCACTTCGCTAAATCGCCAGGTAACAGTCCATGGTGCCCTTGGATTTTGTACGGATACCATCGGAGGGTACGCCGCAGTGCCAACCAAACTAGTGTTTGGAATGCCGGTGCGACGTGCGACTGAACGAGCGCTGACTTCCCTGTGCATAGACGAACCCACTACAGTCTCCATTTCTTCCTGAACTGTCTCAGCAGCATTGCGCCTTGTTCTCGGTCGGCCACTACGGGGTTTATCGTCTAAACAACCCGTGGCTTCGAACTTCGAAATCATTCTCGCCACAGCTGCATTTGTCAACGGACCTCTACCCGTTCGAATCCCCTTCCTATGGTGATAGGATCGTAACGCTGAACTAGCACATTCCTCATTCTGATAATACAGCTTCACTAAAAGCGCCTCTTCATGTAAGGTCAACACGCTGCGACTGCTGTCGCATCTGATTCTCTCTCTCATTACAGCTCCTTTTATACAAGATTGTCATGCGCAGTCACTGACGTTTTGCTGTCCAGCGCTATCTGTCGGACATTTTGTGAACTTTGTTTTTTGTTTTGTTTTTCGGTTCTAATAAAACCCCATGTCATTCCAAGCTTGTGTGTCAATTTTTACCTCTCTATCTACATTATTCCGTGGTGTATTAAGTTTTCAAATTTATACTGACTTTTTGATCATTTTCTGAATTGCTAAAAACGACACGTTCTGAGGGATGTACCCGTTCTTCTGGCAAACAAAATGGAAAAAGAAATCACGTGTCCTAGAACTGTTAGTGTTGGGCACGCGCGAAGTCTCTCTCCCCGTTCCCACCTGAGGTGGATGTTTTCTCAGGTGTGCCGTGTGACTGCCACAGCTCTGTCGGAATGGTGCCCTCAGGCAGAGAGCGGAGTGCAGGCAGGAGAAAAATAATAAAAAAGAGAGAGACACAAATAATAAGAGGATACGGTTGCTTTGGCGATGGGGGGGGGGGGGGGGAGGTTGGCACTCAGTGCCCTGTTCAAACCCGCAACTTCTCCCTCCCTCCCCCCCCCCCCTCCCCGCCCCACACCACCCCAGCCGCAGCCGTACCCCGCCCCCTCAGCGCGCTCACACACACACACACACAAAAGCTCGCGCGCCAGTTCCTTTGTTTACCTGCGGCACAGCAGCCTGTGGTCGCCTGTCTATTGTTGAAACTGTCCGGCGTGTGTCCACCGCACCCGGATCAAAGATGCGCGCTTCCGGTGTTCGGTGTTCCGGTATGCTCTTCATTTCTCACAGCTTTTTTTTTTTTTTTTTTTTTTTTTTTTTTTTTTTTTTTTTTTTTTTTTTCGTTGGAAGTTTAGCGGTACAATTCCAGGTAAGAAGAGTGCAATTGATTCGACAACGTTGGTATTCATTATCTACATTTATACTCCGCAAGCCACCCAACGGTGTGTGGCGGAGGGCACTTTACGTGCCACTGTCATTACCTCCCTGTTCTGTTCCAGTCGCGTATGGTTCGCGGGAAGAACGACTGCCGAAAATCCTACGTGCGCGCTCTAATCTCTCTAATTTTACATTCGTGATCTCCTCGGGAGGTATAAGTAGGGGGAAGCAATATATTCGATACCTCATCCAGAAACGCACCCTCTAGAAACCTGGCGAGCAAGCTACACCGCGATGCAGAACGCCTCTCTTGCAGAGTCTGCCACTTGAGTTTGCTAAACATCTCCGTAACGCTATCACGCTTACCAAATAATAAGAGGATTCTGTTGTATGCATTGAATTGCCTCTGTGCCTCAGCGGCTAATGTTATGACGTAGAGGAGAAAACATTCAGACTTTTGCCTCTAGCAAGTCTTGCAATAAAAGTTTAATACATTTTCTTTTTCCATTTTTAAGTGCTATCACTCACTTTTTACGTGTTGCAGTCTTTTGTCTGAAATTACGAAAATTATACCGGAAAAGCAAGGTTTCTGCAGATGTGAAAAAAAAAAAGTGTTCCGTGGTACGAGATCGTAATGTACCTGGAAGCCAATATTCCATCGAAATGTACAAGAGTTGCAGTACTGTTTTAGTACTCCTTGCGTTACGATATTACTCCACTATATTTCAGTAATCGGGGTAGTGAAATCGAAGTATATCGAAAACTAGTTACAAGTTAAACCCATTGTGAAATAGAAACTATTGCAAACCAATACAGTTTCCCGTTTTAAAGACACATGAAACTGTTACGACGTTAAAGAAAGTCAGTTCCTTTGCGAAAATCGCGTGTTCCATCGTAGACCACCACCTTCCGTTTCAAGGTAGAAGATGGTACTCGTCAGGGGAATAATGGTTTAGCCTTCAACATGTTATATAACTAGTTTTAAAAATATATGGAATTTTACTCACCGTAACATTTTGTTGCTGGATAATTAACAATAACTTCCAAATAGGTGTAACGTATTATAGAGCACTTAAACGTGTACAAGTCAAAATATTAACGTTTGTTACTCAAAACACAATCTCGTGTTTCATAACACGGCGAAAGTGCCTGCTGAAATATGTAGTGCGCATTCGTTCGTCCGATTCTAAAATCGTGTACTCGATTGAAACACAGACCAGAGAACATCGTGCATTCCTGGTTCCACTGTCCTCAAGGTACAACACTCTCCCCTACAATATTCGAACCATATGAAATCAAAAAAATTAGTCATGAACCGTTCTACAATAATAATAATGAGGAGGAGGAGGAGAAGAAGAAGAAGAAAGACGGAAAGCAGCTGTCGATTGTCAAGTTTCTAGGCCATATTTTTCCATATCGATTACAATGTTCCTTGCTGAGCGCCCAAATTCTTGATGCATTTTGAATAAAAAGTCTCTCCCGTAACACACAAATGAAGCAAAATCATTCAGCCGCCCTGAAACCCTTTCTGCCTCAGCTGGCCCAGTACTCAATGGAAGAATCTCGCGGATGAATTTGAAATCCAGGAGAGAAAGATAATGAGCAAGACACTGGGACCAGTCAAGGAAGGTAACGAATATGGAAGACGACCAAATCAGGAACTCTACAGTTACTGTGAAAAAGTCACTGACGTGGCGGGGAAAAGATGTCTAACCTTCTAGAATGAGATTTTCACTCTCCAGCGGAGTGCGCTGATATGAAACTTCCTGGCAGATTAAAACTGTGTCCCCGTCCGCGACTCGAACTCGGGACCTTTGCCTTTCACAGGCAAGTGCTCTACCAACTGAGCTACCCAAGCACGACCCACGCCCCGTCGTCACAGCTGCAGCTCCGCTGCAGAGTGAAAATCTCATTCTGGAAACATCCCCCAGGCTGTGGCTAAGCCATGTCTCCGCAATATCCTTTTTTTTTCAGGAGTGCTAGTTCTGCAAGGTTCGCAGGAGAGTTTCTGTAAAGTTTGGAAGGTAGGAGACGAGGTACTGGCAGAAGTAAAGCTGTGAGGACGGGGCGTGAGTCGTGCTTGGGTAGCTCAGTCGGTAGAGACCTTGCCCGCGAAAGGCAAAGGTCCCGAGTTCGAGTCTCGGTCCGGCACACAGTTTTAATCTGCCAGGAAGTTTCATGGCTAACTTTGTATGAACAAGTCTGTAGGACGCTTCCTAGCTTACCACACACTGGCAAGTGACGAAGAGCAAGTCGTCATTGTTAATGGACTGCAGGAACTGGGAGGTGCAGAAAGAGACGTGAAAGACCGGACACCTTTCAGGAGATGCTTATCCAAATGACTTTCCAGGACGACTATCAAGAAAGGCACAGGTTCTCTCTGGGGAGAAGTCCGCCCCGGTAGCTGAGTGGTCAGCGTGACAGTCAATCCTAAGGACCCGGGTTCGATTCCCGGCTGGGTCGGAGATTTTCTCCGCTCAGGGACTGGGTGTTGTGTTGTCTTAATCATCGTCATTTCATCCCCATCGACGCGCAGGTCGCCGAAGTAGCGTCAAATCGAAAGACCTGCACCAGGCGAACGGTCTACCCGACGGGAGGCCCTCGTCACACGACATTTCCATTTCCATTTCTGGGGAGAACATACCCATAAGAAACGCTACTACTGGGCGAACATCAAAACCCGCAGCGAATGCAGTAGCTGAATGTCTTACTCCTTAGCTGATAGATACGGGAAATATGAAAATCAAACAAAGACATCATATCACATCACATTACATTTCGATGTAAGACCTTGGCACGCCCGGATTATATGAGAAGGCATTATGTGGTCGCCTAAATAATCCACTAGAAGTTCGAATAGCAAAATCAGTTAATTAAAAGATTTGCTCCATGCTAGAGGTCCGCTCGTCTCCACTGTTACAGAAAACGAAAATTTCGAAATTTGCTTGAATAGCATTATATTAATAAAACAGTCCGTTGTAGTAGACATAACGGGGATCAATAAAGCTGAACGAGACAGCTTCCTTACAAACATTGCTGCACCCAACACCCAGAATATGCAAACCATCTGCAGTGGTAAGACGGCCAAATTCAAGAGTCCAGCAGAAGAGGTCGAAGTCAGGGGGAAACAAAAAAGTGTAGACATGTCCTTGCGATAGTATCGGACACGGGCGTTGAGCCGAGAAAGACTGCGAAGAGCCCACAGGACCTGAGACTGCTTCCTCCGCTCGGTTGGCAATTGCAGAAGGCAGTTGAACTGAAGTCCTGCAGAACAGGTCTTCGGGTTCTCGCATCACAGTTAATTCAGTGATAATTTGGTATTTAAACAGTTATAGTTAACGGTGTGTTAGTACCATGTAATAAGGAGTGTGTGACGTTACTCTTTATTTGCTGAATTTCTGCAGTTTGCATTGTGCAACAATGTAGAGTAATACAACGACGAGTTAAAAGCGGCTCCCACGTTCTGAACCCAACACAAAGATGTGATGATATGGCAGTGATAAAAGTGGTAGTGCGACCTCCAGACCAGATGTGAGGAAACGCAGATCAGCAAATCGTAGTTAATTTCTATTTTTTACAAAATTCGCGAGGTGAACTGTTTGATAATCTATAACTAACAAAACTGTATCGTTATAGACCCCACTGATGATGCCTTAGAACAGGAGAAGGCGAAACGCGTATGAGATAAATAAAGTAACTAGCAGCAGGAAAAGGCAGTTTTTTTACAAAATAAATATTTATTTTGGGTGACAATTTCCAATACTTAATTATCGGTGAGAGATGAGACGTCCAAACGTAAGTAGTTTAGATGTCTGAGACACAAGTTTCTTTCGCCTGTAATCTTTTGCCTACGACCAAAGACGATTAGTTATTCGTATCGACGTTGCATGGGGGCTTAATTAAAAAGAATAATGAATAAATGCAATAATTTTAGTAGCTGTGTGACCGGTTACGAAGTCTCGTAACCGGTTGGCCCTGACTAGTATTAGGTCGCAATCTGACTGCATTAAATAAAAAATAAAGAATGACAAGGAATTTCCATTAACACAATTGATTAATTAAGTCCCCTGCAACTATAAAAGCTACGAAACAACAAAGCACAAGTGTAACTGTTCTGTGTGTGGTAGTGTGACTCAGCGTACATGTATCTGGCTCGGTTCTTTCTCAATACGACAAAATATTTTAAACGCCATTTACAGTGAACTAATTGAAAAACCAGGAATACTATAATTGCACATAGAAACCAGAATTACAAGTTTAATAAATGAACACGAGCCAGATGCCTTGTTGACTGTACCTGTGAGCAAGAGGCATTGTCATTAAAGAAAACTGTAAAACATTTTTACATCATTATATATTGACGAAAATTGTCCATTACACCAGCGTCGTAAATCAAAAGCTCATCTCCTCAAATACACTCTGACAATTGCAGCTTCTTCCACCTATACATTACACCAACCGCACAGCATCTACTCTCTCGCCCAACTGAACAACTGCCAGCCGGCCGAAGTGGCCGTGCGGTTAAAGGCGCTGCAGTCTGGAACCGCAAGACCGCTACGGTCGCAGGTTCGAATCCTGCCTCGGGCATGGATGTTTGTGATGTCCTTAGGTTAGTTAGGTTTAACTAGTTCTAAGTTCTAGGGGACTAATGACCTCAGCAGTTGAGTCCCATAGTGCTCAGAGCCATTTGAACCATTTGAACAACTGCCCTCGACATCCTCTGAACTACTACTGCACCAGTGGAGACGGCGGAATAATAATCTTTGGCGCAATCTCTGGCGCTGTGACTCAGTGTAGCCACCTTTCAACGCTGAGCACTCAAAATGAAACTGGTATTCCATTTCAAACTCTGTCAACAATTGCTAATCACACTCACAATCATCACTTGTTTTTATTGAGGACAGAAGTGTTAACATGATTTGTACGATCGATGGAACGAGAAGTTGATATGCTGCTGTGCCATCTAGCAGCGAGTTACAGCAAAGTGCATAGCACAAAAACCTTTTCCATGGAAGAATACATTTATGTGCCAACTTTCATTGTGATTGGTGTGCGAACTTTCATTGTGATCGATGTATTAAACTAAAAAAGATACACCAACTTCCATTTTTTATTACTTTGTCCATTTTGGTAGAGAACGCCGCAGCTGTTTTCGCAAATTACACTGTCGGAATACTGGAACCAGCCCAAGCTTACACACACACACACACACACACACACACACACACACCATTACTAGTTTCAGGCCTGAACCCACTGTCAGTTGGTAGCGGTGACTTCTTTGCAATTTTACATTTGTGTCTCCATGAAATCTCTCCGTCAGATATTATAAGACAGAGCCTTGATTTTCGTTAGCAATCCATACTGATCAATGAACTGTACTTCTTGTATTCAGTTCATTGATCAGTGTGGACTGTAAAACCTCTGTCTTATAATACATAAAGGAGGGCTTTTCATGAAGACACAAATGTAAAAGTCGACGGCACCATCTGACGATGGTCTCAGGTTCGAAACTAGTAATTGTACAATAAAACCTTAAAAAACTCTTGACTGGTTGCAGTATTTCCTACAGTGCAAATAACTTTTTATATATAGATACACAGTAAAGGAAGACTCCAGAACAGCAAGGGAAATTTTCAATGTTATAACAAAGAGTAAATGCGGCACAGAATGGCTGAAAGAAGTCCAGAGGGATCTGCAGCAGATCAACATAAAAATCTGGAAGACCGCACTGAGTGCCGGAATAAAATTACAAGTGTGAAGTTTGAGGGAAGAAATCGCGCCAGCCTGGTAAAAAATGGACAAAAGAACGGAAGAAGGAGCGTTCTGAGAGGATGAAGAGTTTTGGGAACCAAAGAAGGAAAACGTCCGGAGATGGACTTACGAATTCAAGTTCAATCGCTCTCCTAAATGGGAACAATCGTTATAATAATAATAATAATATACAGTATATTAATAATTAATAATGGTAAAGCATGAACTAGTCATCGGTTTGCAAACATTGAAATTGTTATATAAAAACATATTAACGATAGGATGGCAGGCTCAAAGAGGGTCGCTGAACATCGAGGAAAAAAGCGCTCCTGCTGCATCCATGTTGCTCATTACGTAAAATATCTGGCCCTTTATGAAAATTACCGAACTATCAGTTTAATAAGTCACAGCTGCAAAATACTAACGCGAATTCTTTACAGACGAGACGAATGGAAAAACTGGTAGAAGCCGACCTCGGGGAAGATCAGTTTGGATTCTGTAGAAATGTTGAAACCCGTGAGGCAATACTAACTTAACGACTTATCTTAGAAGAAAGATTAAGGAAAGGCAAACCTACGTGTCTAGCAGTTGTAGACTTGGAGAAAGCTTTTGACAATGTTGACTGGAATACTCTTTCAAATTCTGAATGTGGCAGGGGTAAAATAGAGGGAGCGAAAGGCTATTTACAATTTGTACAGAAACCAGATGGCAGTTAGAGTCGAGGGACATGAAAGGGAAGCAGTGGTTGGGAAGGGAGTGAGACAGGGTTGTAGACTGTCCCCGATGTTATTCAATCTGCATATTGAGCAAGCAGTAAAGGAAACAAAAGAAAAATCTGGAGTAGGTATTAAAATCCATGGAGAAGAAATAAAAATTTTGAGGTTCGCCGATGACGACGTAATTCTGTCAGAGACAGCAAAGGACTTGGAAGAGCAGTTGAACGGAATGGACAGTGTCTTGAAAGGAGAATATAAGATGAACATCAACAAAAGCAAAACGAGGATAATGAAATGTAGTCGAATTAAGTCGGGTGATCCTGAGGGAATTAGATTAGGAAATGAGACACTTAAAGTAGTAAAGGAGTTTTGCTATTTGGAGAGCTAAATAACTGATGATGGTCGAAGTAGAGAGGATATAAAATGTAGACTGGCAATGGCAAGGAAAGCGTTTCTGATGAAGAGAAATTTGTTAACATCGGGTATAGATATAAGTGTCAGGACGTCGTTTCTGAAAGTATTTGTATGGAGTGTAGCCATGTATGGAAGGGAAACATGGACGATAAATAGTTTGGAATGTGGTGCTACAGAAGAATGCTGAAGATTAGATGGGTAGATCACATAACTAATGAGGAGGTATTGAATAGAATTGGGGAGAATAGGAGTTTGTGGAACAACTTGACAAGAAGAAGGGACCGGTTGGTAAGACATGTTCTGAGGCATCAAGGGATCACAAATTTAGCATTGGAGGGCAGCGTGGAGGGTAAAAATCGTAGAGGGAGATCAAGAGATGAATACACTAAGCAGATTCAGAAGGATGTAGGCTGCAGTAGGTACTGGGAGATGAAGAAGCTTGTACAGGATAGAGTAACATGGAGAGCTGCATCAAACCAGTCTCAGGACTGAAGACCACAACAACAGAGGCGCTGTAAATTTCAAGCTCATCGAGAGCATTCGTTAACTTAACGCAGGCGTTTTAGAGCAGCTAATGCTGAACTTTATTTTGTAATTTATCTAAGTTATGAACATCGTTGTAAATAAAGAAATACATTGAGCGGCCAAGAAGGCTTTAACCACAGAAATGCGGAGTGTGGTGTTGGGAGGGCTTTGTTTCGCGGTGCTGTGGAGTCGGTCGCGGTCTGTCACACAGCCAGAGAGAACACAGCAGTGACACCGGCACAGGGCCACGGTGGCAGACGGCTGTTGTACGGGGGCGGGGGAGTAGAGAACGCGCCGCCCTCGTCGCGCCATTCTCACGCGCCTTATCTGCGGCGCCACGGGCAGATACGTCACGCAGGCGCGTGTCTCCGTGGGAAGCGAGCGGACGCGCCACTGTACCTACTGTGACGTCACGGCGTCGCCAGTCAGCAGCGCGAGATATGGCGTGGACTGCTTGTGTACCCGAAGCGGCGCGGCGCGTCGCCAAATAAACTGGTGGTGGTGCGCAGTGCGGCCAACATAGCGCCGGCAGCCGAGGACCAAACACACGCACCTCACGACTAGGGCACTACAGAAGAAACGCTGCACACTTAACTGACTGAATTTTGCAGACGATCATCTGAGTTCAGCTCTCAATAACACGACAATATACGAGGCGTAGACGAAAATTAGGGACCAATAGGTTGTAGATGTTGCGGCTTCCGTCGGTTCTCTTTTAAAGAACGAAAGTGGCGATAAAGGTGCTAGAAATTATAACGGTTGCCTGACCTCCGATTCCCAATTATCAGGTACTTTGACCTTACCTGCTGATTATCTGCTGCGCTGGCCGTGGACAGCATCGGACCTCATATGCGATAGCAAGGGTTTCTCATTATAATTAAAGGGTTGTAGATGGCAACAAGGTATTTCCACAGACCAGAAGTCGGACATATCTGTTAAAATCTTGCATATACACAACTGGCCATTAAAATTGCTATGCCACGAAGATAACGTGCTACATACGCGAAATTTAACCGACAGGAAGAAGATGCTGTGATATGCAAATGATTAGCTTTTCAGAGCATTCACACAAGGTTCGCGCCGGTGGTGACACCTACAACGTGCTGACATGAGGGAAGTTTCCAACCGATTTCTCATACACAAACAGCAGTTGACCGGCGTTGCCTGGTGAAACGTTGTTGTGATGCCTCGGGTAAGGAGGCGAAATGCGTCCCATAACGTTTCCGACTTTGGTAAAGGTCGGATTGTAGCCTATCGCGATTGCGGTTTATCGTATCGCGACATTGCTGCTCGCGTTGGTCGAGATCCAATGACTGTTAACAGAATATGGAATCTGTGGGTTCGGGAGGGTAATACGGAACGCCGTGCTGGATCCCAACGGCCTAGTATCACGAGCAGTCGAGATGACAGACATCTTATCCGCATGGCTGTAACGGATGGTGCAGCCACGTCTCGATCCCTGAGTCAACAGATGGGGACGTTTGCAAGCCAACAACCATCTGCACGAACAGCTCGACGACGTTTGCAGCAGCGTGGACTATCAGCTCGGAGACCATGCCTGCGGTTACACTTGACGCTGCAGCACAGACAGGAGCGCCTGCGATGGTGAACTCACCGACGAACCTGCGTGCACGAATGGCAAAACGTCATTTTTTCGGATGAATCCAGATTCTGTTTACAGCATCATGACGATCGCATCCGTGTTTGGCGACTTCGCGGTAAACGCACATTGGGAGCGTGTATTCGTCATCGCCGTACTGGCGTATCACCCGGCGTGATGGTATGGGATGCCATTGGTTACACGTCTCGGTCGCCTCTTGTTCGCATTGACGGCACTTTGAACAGTGGACGTTACATTTCAGATGGGTTACAACCCGTGTCTCTACCCTTCATTCGATCCCTGCGAAACCGTACATTTCAGCAGGATAATGCACGACCGCATGTTGCAGGTCCTGTACGGGCCTTTCTGGATACAGAAAATGTTCGACTGCTGCCCTGGCTAACACATTTTCAGATCTCTCACCAATTGAAAACTTCTGGTCAATGGTGGCCGAGCAACTGGCTCGTCACAATTCGCCAGTCCCTAGCCTTGATGAACTGTGGTATCGTGTAGAAGCTGCATGGGCAGCTGTACCTGTACACGCCATCCAAGCTCTGTTTGACTCAATACCCAGGCGTATCAAGGGCGTTATTACGGCCAGAGGTACTGATTTCTCAGGATCTATGCACCCAAATTGCGCGAAAATGTAATCCCATGTAAGATCTAGTATAATATATTTGTCCAATGAATACCCGTTTATCATCTGCATTTTGCCTTGGTGTAGCAATTTTAATGGCCAGTAGTGTATTTGCAGAAACACGCACATGGAAATGTGAGGTAGCCTGTTACAATTAAAATATCGGATACCATAGAAATCGTCTTGCTGCAAGACATGACAAAGGAAACAGTTTGCAACATAATCGAGCGTCCTGTCAACACGCCAACACTCGATCAAAGAGAGAGGGAGAGAGAGAGAGAGAGAGAGAGAGAGAGCATACTAGAAAATAAACTGTAATGATTATTATTATATACGAGAAACAATAAATTGGATCCTTTACAGGGGCATACACGGCACTAGCGGCCAAGCATGGTTAGCTTTTTCGCGCCTGCCGATCGGTTGCAAACTGTTACTTTTGTGATGGTTCACGACCGGCGGTTGCGTTACCTTTACTGCGAAACAGCTGGAACCGGAGCTGTGTGGTCCATGCCTGCTACTCAGAGCAGCAAATACAAAGAGATACAGTTGGAGACAACTTCTGCGCTACTGAGCTCCATACGGGCCTCGTGCAACTAACTGAGGACGAGAGGTCTTCTCCCGTCACTTTCGTCACAGACTGTGTCGCAACCCAGTAAGCGTCCCCACATAGAAAGAGGTGTCTTTAGCCAACCTAACTAGAGTGACAGTTAAGTTTCGTTCTGGCCTGCACTGCCTGGTCTCTCGATTCCGAAGTTGGATTCCCTGGAGTGGCGGCAGCTTGTTCAAAGCGGAGGGACAGTGTTATGTCCATCCGTCACGAAGCAGCCCACCTGCATTTAAAAGTAACGGCTCGAACAGCTGTTGTGGCAGTTCGCTATATTGCAAATTATTAGGAATATTCAAATGGAGGCTCGGAAAATAACTCCGCCCCCACGAGACAACAGTCCTCTGGTTAGGTAAGCCTACAGTGATACCTCACTGCCGGGGAAGATTTCATCGACTTTGTGAGTATTCATCGGATATACCTTTGTGATACATCAAATGATTCGTAAATTTGCGTTTAGTTTGAATCTGCTTTCACAAAAGTAAAATGTATTTTGTTATGGTACTTTCTCATTGTCAGGAAGGCTGTACACACCGTGTCTTATGCTAGAGAAAAGTCCCCACTCTACAAAGTCCTAAAAAACATTCGTGAGGAAAAGCCTTTATTGGTAGTTGTTACGCTACTGATCTTAAAAATTGCAACAGATTAAGTACAGCGTATTTTCAATTTCCAATTAAATAACTACCGACTGATGACGCCGAAATTGGGCGAAACGTGCTTGGACGACAAATGGCATGTAAGAAGTGTTTATGTTTTGCCTTGACAGGCGTTATTCAGTCTTATAATTTCATCTGCAAATCCAAATACTGTTAGGAAAAAAATTCAAGAATGGTGCATGAAAAGCGTATTGGTAACGACTACGTGAGGCAGAAAGGCTGCCTAGAATGAGAAACAGATGCTTACATCCAAAAATATATCTCTGCAGATTAAGAAAAAGGATTCTTGAAACGGTGTAGTAAAGTACAGTTTTGTATCAGCGCGATGAACTGGCAATAGTAGGGAGGGAAATAAGTTACCTGGAAAACATTGAAATATGATGACACAAAAGACAAAGTTTATTGATGGATTGCGTACGGATGAAGATGTCCTGTAATGAGTCAACGATCAAAGACAATAATAAAGTGAGAAGGTGTCTGGACACACATCACCAACTAAACACATTACAGAAAACTGTTGCAGGGATAGTCGAACGAGAGAATCGGAACCTCAGGCCTAGATATGAGCACATAAAGAGTTAAGTATCTAAACTCGATATACAGAATTTCAACGATAAACTTTCCGATGTAGTAGTGTGGACCGAAGCAAATAAAGAACGCCAAGTAAACATGAGTTCTAAAATGCATACCTTAGGGGCTATGGACAGTTGTTCGTCTTCGCTACTGTGAAAGACATCTCTTCTACTGAGGAAGCGCTCATGGCTCTTAGCTTTAGTATAGCTTTAGAGGCTTTGTTTGCTGCGCATTTTTGTTTCTTGTTTTGGTCCATACTAAAGCCTCTGAAAGTCTGTCAGTTGAGTTGCGGTTCTCCCTGTATACAGGGTGTTACAAAAAAGTACGGCCAAACTTTCAGGAAACATTCCTCACACACAAAGAAAGAAAATATGTCATGTGCACATGTGTCCGGAAACGCTTACTTTCCATGTTAGAGCTCATTTTATTACTTCTCTTCAAATCACATTAATCATGGAATGGAAACACACAGCAACAGAACGTACCAGCGTGACTTCAACCACTTTGTTACAGGAAATGTTCAAAATGTCCTCCGTCAGCGAGGATACATGCATCCACCCTCCGTCGCATGGAATCCCCGATGCGCTGATGCAGCCCTGGAGAATGGCGTATTGTATCACAGCCGTCCACAATACGAGCACGAAGAGTCTCTACATTTGGTACCGGGGTTGCGTAGACAAGAGCTTTCAAATGCCCCCATAATTGAAAGTCAAGAGGGTTGAGGTCAGGAGAACGTGGAGGCCATGGAATTGGTCCGCCTCTACCAATCCATCGGTCACCGAATCTGTTGTTGAGAAGCGTACGAACACTTCGACTGAAATGTGCAGGAGCTCCATCGTGCATGAACCACATGATGTGTCGTACTTGTAAATCAAATCAAATGGGCATCTGCCAACTCCGCATTTGTAAACATTGCACTGACTGCAAAACCACGTTCGTGATGAACACTAACCTGTTGATGCTACGTACTGATATCCTTGATGCTACTACTGTAGAGAAGTGAGTCGCATGTCAACAGAAGCACCGAAGTCAACATTACCTTCCTTCAATTGGGCCAAGTGGAGGTGAATCGAGGAAGTACAGTACACACTGACGAAACTAAAATGAGCTCTAAAATGGAAATTAAGCGTCTCCGGACACATGTCTACTTAACATCTTTTCTTTATTTGTGTGTGAGGAATGTATCCTGAAAGTTTGGCCGTACCTTTTTGTAACACCCTGTATATGACTTAGAAAAAGTTGTGGTAGGGCACCCCTAGTACCCTAGGAGTGAGATGGATGGTGTGACATGTACAAATAATCGAAAACGGACGATATCGTGCTGCATTCGTAGTTTTCGCGGTCACTGGTGTTGAGTAATAGTCCTAAGGATATTTAATGCTTAGACGTGCTCCTGTCGTTGTATGGAGTGACATGCATAGCGTAATTCTAAAAAGCATGGACAAATTTTGACAAAACTTAGTATGCGTATGGCTTATTATGTAGGAATAAAAAAATACTGTTGCGGATAAGAAACGTACAGCACCACTAGTCTTATGGTACTTAGGAATAAATGTACCAAATGTGACTGGACTTATCGCAGATGTGCCAGATTTATGCTATTCATATAATCTTATCCATTACGGATACGTTAAGTTGTATTCATTATGGATATTAAACACTCAAGCACCAAAGAATCTGGTATAGGCATGCGTATTCAAATACAGAGAGATGTAAACAGGCACAATACGGCGCTGCGGTCGGCAACGCCTGTATAAGACAACAAGTGTCTGGCTCAGTTATTAGATCGCTTGCTGCTACTACAAAGGCAGGTTATCAAGATTAAAATGAGTTTGAACGTGGTGTTATAGTCGGCGCACGAGCGATGGACAGCATCTCCAAGGTAGCGATGAAGTGGGAATTTTTCCGTACGACAATTTCACGAGTGTACCACGAATAGCAGGAATCCAGTAAAACATCAGATCTCTGACATCGCTGCGGCCGGAAAAAGATACTGCAAGAACGGGACCAACGACGACTGCAGAGAATCCTTCAACGTGACAGAAGTGCAACCCTTCCGCAAATTGCTGCAAATTTCAATGCTGGGCCAGTAACAAGTGTCAGAGTTCGAACCATTCAACGAAGCATCGTCGATATGGGCCTTCGGAGCTGAAGGCCCACCCGTATACCCTGGATGACTGCACGACACGAAGCTTTAGGCCTCGCCTGGGCCAGTCAACACCGACATTGGACTGTTGATGACTGGAAACATGTTGCGTGGTCGAACGAGTCTCGTTTCAAATTGTATAGAGCTGATGGACGTGTACGGATATGGAGACAACCTTATGTATCCATGGGCCCCTTATGTCAGCAGGGGACTGTTCAACGTGGTGGAGGCTCTATATAATGGTGTGGGGCAGGTGCAGTTGCAGTGATGTAGGACCCATGATACGTCTAGATAGACTCTGACAGGTGACACGTTCATAAGCTTCCTGTCTGGTCACCTCCATCCATTCATGTCCATTGTGCATTCCGACGGACTTGGGCAATTCCAGCGGGACAATGCGACACACCACACGTCCAGGATCACTCTTCCGAGTTTAAACACTTCCGCTGACCACCAATCTCCCCAGACATGAACCTTATTGAGCATGTCTGGTATGCCTCGATACGTAGTGTTCAGAAGAGATCTACACTCCCTCTTACTCTTACGAATTTATGGACAGCCCCGCAGGATTCATGTGTCAATTCCCTCCAGCACTACTTCATACATTAGTCGAGTCCATGCCACGTCGTGCTGCGGCGCTCCTGCGTGCTGGCGGGGGCCCTACACGATGTCAAGCAGGTGCACCAGTTTCTATGGCTCTTCAGTTTATTACACCGGTTGCGTCATGTAGAGGGTGAGGCAGCTAAAACAAGCCACATATCCAGAATAGATAAATATATCGAGATTCGGTTTTCGACAAGTTACAGCGGAGAGTACGGCGAAGTTTTTTTACGTTCACAAGTAATTTTAATCATTTATAGTCGCCAATTTACGACAACAACTTTGTTTTTTTCTCTAATGGTACTATGTGCTTTGCTCTCGTCCATTTGAAACAAGTTTCTAAGAGGATTTCGACAACATAACTGGTATGGGTCTTGGCCAGATATTATCATCCTGAGGAGAAGAGGTTACATAATCGTCTACCCTGTTGCACAAACAACACGTAATTCAGGTAAGGTTCTTGTGTTTACCTATTCGATTGAAGACCACCAGTCTGTGTTCTGCCGTTGTAGCAATCAGATAACTTGCTCGTAAAGCTATTGAGATATTTACAATGTATACGAAAGTCGAAGAAGTGAATGTCGCCAAGCTGTTAGAGCAGTGGTGCTGTTATATACAGAAAAGTATTCAGATTGCGCCAAGCATTCACGACCTAGCTGTGGAAACATCATTAAAAGAAAGTTCCAGAATCTGTAAGTGTGGACATTAAAATATGGCGAAGAAAAATGGCGCAACCGATGAAAGAAATGAAACAAACATTTTAGCAGTAGTAACACACAATGCAAATGTCACTAAGAGACAGCTCGGAAGTACGAGAGGGATCAACCAAACGAGTCTTCTGCGAACACTGCATTCCATCTCGTTTCATCCTCTTCATTTCGCTGCTTCTACAGGTAATGACTTCCACAACTGGTTACAATTCTCCGAATGTTACCTACGAAAAGTGCAAAGTATCTACGCAAAATTTTGCACAAGGAAGGAGCATGGGAAAGTCAACCGCCTCAAGATGCACTAATCGTCAGATGAAAATCCACGCTGTCTAAGAAGTGGATAAAACAACGCTCTTGGTGCGTGTCTTTCAAGACCCTTATCATTGGTCCGTAATTTATTAACGGTAAAATACACTCAAGTATCTGGAGTTCCTAAGATGATGCCGCAGTTACTGGGATACATCCCACTGGACATACGGCAGTTAGTGTGGCACCGACATGGCGGATGACCCTCCCATTCCGCAGATGCAGAGAGAGAACCTCTTAAGAGAATATTGGAAGAGAAATGGAACGGTCGTTCAAAGAACACAAAAAGGTCTTCGCACTCACCAAACTTTTCCACACTTTCATGTATGGCTAAAAGTAAAACAAGAGTTTATTGGGAAACACCGAATACTTCCGAAGGTATGAAATGCCTTATAACACGGGCCTGTGCTACCGTAACTCCAGATGAAATTCAACGTGCAATATTGTTTCTCCAAACTCACTTAATATCGAGTAGCACTGCTCAAGGACAACATTTTGAACACTTGTTATGACAGCCGTACAGCCGTGATGATAAACACACAAATCGTAGCCGAGTTACGTTTGCTTGCATATAATAGGGCAGTCGTTTGTGGATCCTTTTCTCCTGGTGGTGGGACAGTAGTCTGCGCCGCTATTATCTTCATACTACTTGACCAAGTTCTATATACACTATGTCTTGAAGTTGTCTTAGAAGCTTCTTTCAAATGCCGCAGAAAACAGTATGTGGTTCATTACGAAAAGAGGTCAGTGACGTAATTCGGCATCTGTAGACGATAAAAATTACTTGCGAACGTCAAGAAATTTCCCACATTGTCCGCTACAAGATGTCGAAAACCGCACCTCTGTATGTTTATTCATTCAGGATGTATTTTGGGTGGCCTGTCTTAACTACGTCGCCCTGTACGTAAAGAGACAGATCCGAATCTGATCCTCGCGGTGGGTTAATGACTTCTGATCCTGTTCATGACCCAGCCAATTCTCTACGCCCGTATAGAGAAATTCTGGGCTGCTGCCTAATCCGCGCCCAAGAATAAAAGATACGCAGACCGTTTAAATACGATAAAACAGGGAATATCATTTTCACGATTCACACACGACTTCCTTGTCTTATCTGATGACTGTGACGAAACAATGCCAGATACTATACGACAGGATGGGGGGAGGAAGGGAAAAGAGAGAGAGAGAGAGAGAGAGAGAGAGAGAGAGAGAGAGAGAGAGAGAGAGAGAGAGAGAGAGAGAAAGGGGGGGTGAGGGGGAAATAGGTGGTGCAGTAGAGAGAAAGAAGCAAAGGACAGGGGTCATGGGTAACGGAAAGCCAAAGGACAGGGGCCATGGGTAACGGAAAGGCAACATGGAAAAACGGCACGGCAGTACGTGGGATCGCACCTGCGCAAACTAATCAAGAGGAAAAGCTAGGCCGCTCCGGGCTGTGAGACGCCTTGGATCTGGAACAATGACGCTGGTCCATTTCTTTCTTATGAACACATTGTCAGAGCCCAGTGGTATGCGCTGTTTTCTCCGACGCCAGAGGCAGAGAGCGAAACGGCCATGCCATTCCACAGATGAGAACATAGTGCCCTGACTTCGTGGCCTCTGCCGTAAAATCTGCGCGCAGCTTCTCGCTGTATACCGTAGCATCAACACATCGAAACACGTTACGTAACGTTGTTTGGACAGAATTCTCACTTCTGCGGCAGAATAACACACTACTCAGAAAAGAATACATTGTCTGAATATATTCGTTGTCCCTGATTTGTTCCTAGCGTCCGCAGAAAACTTGTATTTGGCAGGTTTAGCGAAAGAAAATTTGAAATATAAAATTTCGCAGCATACATTTAACGAGCACCTCCCAAGAGCTCTGCGACGCATCCAAGCTATTGTGCCTTATCATCCGGTATTCATTCTTTGCTCTAACATTCTTTTAGAGGTTTCGTGCCGACAGTTATGTGGATAGCATGTGTGTTTTGCAAGGGCAGATACATTGTGTTTTAGAGAAATACGCATCAGAAGCTAATGGGTGTGGATGATAACCTGTTTCTACGAAGGTTATTCGGAAAGTAATGACTCGCTGTGCTTAATAATCTCACAGAGCTCTGTTTACTAACGATAGTCATCTGCCATTCGCTTACCAAAGATTGTAATACCCTGCGATTGCAGTCTTTCTCGGCGTATTCCACTGATGAATTCTTCTCGGGTTATCAGCCGAGTGGTGGCGTCGTCTTGTCGCAAGGTTTCAATGAGTTTCGTACCAATCATCTTCTGGCGAAGTGTCGGAATGTTGTGTTCTGCTGACCGGAGAAGAATTCATCATTGTGATACCCTGTTACGTATATATCAGTGCCAGTCAACGATACAGCTGTCGACTTGGAGGTCTTTGAACGTCTGTATATCTATGTCATAGCGACATGTGAAATCATACAGCTATATTCTTATGTTCGCATCTATTGAAATTTGACAGAGCATAAAATTTACTGGTATATCAATCCACATACACACCCCTCGACACCTAATGAAATCCTCATAACTAACGCTTGAACCAGGTTCCAAAATGTGCTCACAACGCACGTTACAATATACAAACTACAGGTATTGTTGTTGTTGTTGTGGTCGTCAGCCCTGAGACTGGTTTGATGCAGCTGTCCATGCTACTCTATCCTGTGCAAGCCTCTTCATCTCCCAGTACCTAACGCAACCTACATCCTTCTGAATCTGCTTAGTGTATTCATCTCTTGGTCTCCCTCTACGATTTTTACCCTCCACGCTGCCCTCCAATACTAAATTGGTGATCCCTCGATGTCTCAGAACATGTCCTACCAACCGATCCCTTCTTCTAGTCAAGTTGTGCCACAAGCTCCTCTTCTCCCCAATTCTATTCAATACCTCCTCATTAGTTATGTGATCTAGCCATCTAATCTTCAGCATTGTTCTGTAGCACCACATTTCGAAAGCTTCTAAACTATTTATCGTACACGTTTCACTTCCATACATGGCTACACTCCATACAAATATTTCAGAAACGACTTCCTGACATTTAAATCTGTACTCGATGTTAACAAATTTCTCTTCTTCAGAAACGCTTTCCTTGTCATTGCCAGTCTACATTTTATATCCTCTCTACTTCGACCATCATCAGTTATTTTACTTCCCAAATCGCTAAACACCTTTACTACTTTACGTGTCTCATTTCCTAATCTAATTCCCTCAACATCACCCGACTTAATTCGACTACATTCCATTATCCTCGTTTTGCTTTTGTTGATGTTCATCTTACACCCTCCTTTCAAGACACTGTCTATTCCGTTCAACTGCTCTTCCAAGTCCTTTGCTGTCTCTGATAGAGTTACAATGTCATCGGCGATCCTCAAAGTTTTTATTTCTTCTCCATGGATTTTAAAACCTACTCCAAACTTTTCTTTTGGTTCCTTCATTGCTTGCTCAATATACAAATTGAATAACATCGGGGGGCGAGGCTACAACCCTGTCTCACTCCCTTCCCAACCACTGCTTCCATTTCATACCCCTCGACTCTTATAACTGCCATCTGGTTTCTGTACAAATTGTAAATAGCCTTTTGCTCCCTGTATTTTACCCCTGCCATCTTCAGAATTTGAAAGAGAGTATATCAATCAACATTGTCAAAAGCTTTCTCTAAGTCTACAAATGCTAGAAACATAGGTTTGCCTTTCCTTAATCTTTCTTCTAAGATAAGTCGTAGGGTCAGTATTGCCTCACGTGTTCCAACATTTCTACGGAATCCAAACTGATCTTCCCCGAGGTCGGCTTCTAACAGTTTTTCCATTCGTCTGTAAACTACAGGTATAGAAAACATTATTAGTGAAGGACATTAGGTATTCCTAACTCGGCCCCATAAATACGCATTGGTACCCGTCTTCTCTTAGTGATTCATTTATCATTGAAAGCGCAAAACATCTCTATTTTGTATCAGTTTGGCAGTAACGAACCTTTTCCCTACGAATGTAGTGAAGCTGTCTCTGGTGCTTCATCCTGAAACCCGGTTCCTGTGTATGTTTTTATCCAAATAAAGGATTTGTAAAATACAACTGGCGCAGATTTGTACATCATAAAAAGTTGTTATTCGTTGTCCTTTCCTTCCACTAGTCTTTCATCTCTTCATTGTGTTGTTTCTTCCTCTCTTGTGATCACTTCAGACCAGTTTTTCCACACTCCTACCCCAAAATCCTTTTGTATTCTTTTTATCCCACAAATATTCCAAGATGCTTCTGCTTAATCTTTCATCTTTCACTCGATATAGATTTCCAAAAAGTACCGATTGTCTTTTCGTCATTACTTCTGATATGTTTTCTATGTTTCCAGAAATTTCATCATTACCTAGTAATTTCCAACTTTCCATTTTCATGGGCTTAACATATTCCTAATGATTCACCTTCTAGTGTTTCTGATGTATCTAAACTATACTTTAATGCTAGACGTTCGCTTGCCTGTAGGATATTCTAGCGCCATTACTGTACTGTAATGCCAGCCGGTGTGACCGAGCGGTTCTAGGCGCTTCAGTCTGGATCCGCGCGACCGCTATGGTCAGTGGTTGGAATCCTGCCTCGGGCATGGATGTATGTGATGTCCTTAGGTTAGTTGGTTTAAGTAGTTCTAAGTTCTAGGGGACTGATGACCTCAGATGTTAAGTCCCATAGTGCTCAGAGCCATTTGAACCATTTTTTTGTGCTGTAATGCCTTGTTCGTGCATTTTCAGACAGGCAATTTTTATTGTAAAAGTCTTAAGCTATATACAGATACCTTCCGCATTTTATGTAATCTTTCTTCTAGCGTTGCTTTTTCACACCATTTTCTTGAATTATCTTCCCGAGCTGTTTAAATTATTTAACAGTCTCCATTCAGCACCTGTTTTAGAAAGTTCGGTGCATTTTTAATGTTTGTTAAAATTTCTTTTTGCAGGAATTCTTAAACAGGTGTTGCTGGCTATTTGTTCTAAAAGATTAATTTGTGTTCCGGCTTATGTCAAATTTTCAGAAATCTTTGAAAGGGGGACAGTTCACTCCAGTATTTTTGGTTCCTCTTACCAACCTTGTTAGAGAAACCTTATATTCATTCAGTTTTTGATTCCAAATCCTCGATATCTTTTTCTAGGACACAACTGAAAACATTTGGGAATGATCTATCACTTAGCCGTGTATCTACATTTATTTGGATGGGTTGAGCTGTTCCTTCCGTAAATTCGCTGTAGGTGTTGTGTTCGTAAGTGCTTCTCTTTTTTTTTTTTTTTTTATTATGGTCACTGAACATTATTTAATTCTCCGTCTCTAATTCACATACTGCATCTCACGATCCGACATTGTGTTTCATGTACTTTAAATAAATCTCACTTTTGCATTACTGGAACGCCATAATTTCAGCATTGATATGTGATTTAGCTGTACTATTACTTCACAACAGATAAAAAAGTATTTGTTGTTACCTTCTGTTTTATTTCACGATACCTTTTGTAGATGCATATTGTATGTCATCATGTGGAAGACTTATAGGGGCACTCCTACCTGAAATATTGGATTTCCTTACGTCAGTGGTGGAATGGTAAAATGAGTTTAAAAGAGACATTATGGAAGCGACAATGGAGAGTGGAAAATTTCGTAATGGGCGCTCGCAGGGCAATGTAGCAAAGATGCAGTTGTTTCTATCCTTACAGGTAAAGCTGTGTTGAGTGAATGTGAGGAAGTACTATCACCATTGACGGCCTCACCACTCATGCCATTTAAGTAACGTTGTACCAGTTTGTGCTGAGGGGTATACTGCAGCACGGGGAATCACATCCGTACATTACCCGCACAATTGGGCAGATCACAGAAAGTGGCATCAAGGGAGGAAGAACCGTGTTGGAATCCGATACAGCACGTTCGCGAGAAATTTCAACCGCTAATTACTCTGCATGTTGGTCTGTCACCAGTTGCAGGGCGTTTGTCATCCTATTTCCGACAATTAGCGATTTGATGCGTCAGCCGTAACGAGCGCAGATGGATATGGGCGGTGTGTGTGTGTGTGTGTGTGTGTGTGTGTGTGTGTCGGCATTCACGCCCGTTCTCTGGCCGTTGCGTATCTCTCGGTTTTCTGTACTATTGTGTCGAAATTTGTCGCTGTAGGGCAGTACGTGCGTCGTCCACTTTGGTGGATTTATTGCAGAATAATCAGAAAAGTAAACTATCGAAACACTTCACACGACATTACGTGCTAACCGATCTTCGTTCTAACTAAAGGCGTACAAAAAAAAAAAAGGCTCTGAGCACTATGGGACTTAACTTCTGAGGTCATCAGTCCCCTAGAACTTAGAACTACTTAAACCTAACTAACCTAAGGACATCACACACATCCATGCCCGAGGCAGGATTCAAGCTTTTATTGAAGTGTCGTCTGACCGCTGGTGGGGTTTGTTGCTGGAAGTTACGGAATCGAGCTGTTTTAGCACCGTTACACGTTGTTGATTACACATGCTGACGTAACATGTTTAATAAGTTGTATTGTTTCCATTTGAACTCCGTTGGTCTTCGTCATTGTGCTTTATACATTGATGAGAGATAAAGCTTAGGGAGAGAGTGAGGGTGACGTTTTTTCGCGACGAAACTAGTAGCATGTCTTGAATAAACGGCGTTTGAGTTACGTTACAGGTGTTGTTTTCAATTTTTATTACTCAGGTGCTTCATGTCCGGCTGCTCTCGCACTGTCCTCTAAAGATTATGAGAGACCGCAGAACAATCCAACTGCCGCAGACATGCAATTCGCGTTAGGACCACGAAGATAAGATACGAGAAATTAGGGCTCATACGCAGGCATATAGACACTCGTTTTCACCCTTCTACACCGAAGCGCCAAAGAAACTGGTATAGGCATGCGTATTCTAATACAGAGATACGTAAACAGGCAGAATACGGCGCTGCGGTCGGCAACGCCTACATGAGACAACAAATGTCTGGCCCAGTTGTTAGATCGGTTACTGCTGCTACAGTGGCAGGATATCAAGATTTAAGTGAGTTTGAACGTGGCACGAGCGCTGGGACACAGCAACTCCTAGGTAGCGATGAAGTGGTGACTTTCCCTTACGACCATCTCACGAGTGTACCGTGAATATCATAAATCCGATAAAATATCAAATCTCGGGCATCGCTCGGCCGGGAAACGATCCTGCAAGAACGGGACCAGCGACGACTGAAGAGAATCGTCCAACGTGACAGAAGTGCAACCCTTCCGCAGATTGCTGCACATTTCAATGCTGGACCATCAACAAGTGTCAGCGTGCGAACCATTCATCGAAACAAAATAGATGTGGGGTTTCGGAGCCGAAGGCCCCTCGTGTACCCTTGCTGACTGCGCGACACAAAGCTTTACTCCTCGCCTGGGACTGTCAACACCAACAAAGGGTTTTTGTTGACTGCAAGCATATTGCCTGGTCAGACAAGTCTCATTTCAGTTGTATCGCGCGGATGGACGTGTACCGGCTTGGAGACAGCCTCATGAATCCATGGACCTTGCATGTCAGCAGGGGACTGTTGAAGATGGTGGATGCTCTGTAATGATGTGGGGCGTATGCAGTTGGAGTGATATGGGACCCCTGAACGACTCTGACAGGTAACACGTTCGTAAGCATCCTGTCTCATCACCTGCATCCAATCATATATGAAAATGGTATCTGCCCGAAAGAACAGATAGGTGATCTTGCAGCTCTAGAATAATGAAAACCAGACCATTAGCTGCTTACAGGCGTTGATAATTACAGTCGAAAACGTCTGCCCCGACCGGGACTCGAACCTGGGAGCAGGCCAACTGTGGCCGAGCGGTTCTAGGCGCTAAAGTCTGGAACCGTGCGACTGCTACGGTCGCAGGTTCGAATCCTGCCTCGGGCATGGAAGTGTGTGATGTCCTTGGGTTAGTTAGGTTTAAGTAGTTCTAAGTTCTAGGGGACTGATGTCCTCAGATGTTAAGTCCCATAGTGCTCGGAGCCATTTGAACCACTTTTGAACCCGGGATCTCCTGCTTACATGGCAGACACCCTAACCGATTGAGCCACCGAGGACACAGAGGATGGTGCGACTGCAGGGACTTATCTCTGTCACGCTCGCAGTGAGACCCACAATTCCAACTTACTGTCGACACACTACACTTTTAGTGCACCTGCCCACTATACTCATTACTCGCGGCGGTCAATCTGGAGACTCGTAAGAGTTCGGGCAGTGTGAGTGCACCCACACTGAAGAAGATCATTGGCCAGTAAGCCTTATCTATATGAAGATGGTATCTGTTCATTCGGACATGTCTGAAAGAACAGATACCATCTTCATATTCGTTATTTGAGGTCTGTATGCTGTGGTGGGAGGGCCGTCAGCAGCAGAGTTGTCCTCCAAAAAATGACGTCAAATATTACCATAATTTATGAGGGCGACACTTTAACATTATGCTGAAGTTCGTAGCAGTTTGTTTTTTTAAGTTGGTATTTCGGTTGCTATGGGTCTATTTATCGACTGTCATTTTTTTGTTTTTCGTTCACTGTTGCTATTTGAGTTTACATATTGTCATTTGTTGATACTGAGTGGAGCTGTGACGTTAGCAAATGGAGTGCCAAGTAGAGAAATTGGAACATTTCAGACATATTCTTCCGTCTGAGTTCAGTAGATGTGTGATAGCAGCGGAGGCAATCGGAAACATTTGCCCTGTGTATGGGCACAATGCCACAGGACAGAACACGGCAAGGAAATGGTCTTCTCGTTTGGAAGATCGTTTTGACGATAGTGACTTTCTACGTTCAGGAAGACCTTCGGGGTCTGGTGAAGGTCGTTCAAACGCGTTAATCCACAATGATCCACGTCGGTATTCTCGAGAACTGGCAAGTGTGATGAACTGTGATCATTCCACTATCGTGCGACATTTCCACCAATGGGGAAGGTTAAAAAATCTGTTGTATGGGTACCGCAAGCCCTAAGCCAAAATCACAAAAATCAGGGGTGGCTACATGTGTACCTTTGCTTGTCGTCATCAATTGACTCGTCAACAGCACCGACCATTTTGTCCCGTATCGTTACTTGTGACAAAAAAAGGTGTCTTTATGCTGACATAAGGAAAATAAAGAATCAAAAGTGTTTAAATGTGTGTGAATTCCTAAGGGACCAAACTGCTGTGCCTATACTTACACACTACTTAATCTAAGTTATGCTAAGAACAACACACACACACACACACACACACACACACACACACACACACGCCCGAGGGAGGACTCCAACCTCCGGCGGGAGGGGCCACGCAATCCGTGACATGGGGCCTCAAACCGAGCAGCAAGAAAGAATCAACTCACCTGATGTGCGCATGCTCAAAAGGTAATGTTAGCCATCTGGTGGAACAGTGACGGTGTGGTGTACAGTTCTACGAATTGCTTTCCCGAGGTGTAACTATCACTGCTGACGTTTATTTTCAACAACCGAGACGCCTTAGAGACGCAATCCAAGGACAAGACCAGGAAGACTGCGTGAAGTGAAGTGATGCTACTCGACTATCCGTATTGTGATACACTGACGAAAAAAGCTGCACAGGAGTTGGTTTGGGAAGTCATTCCGTACACACCATAATTAGTTGATCTTTCACCCTCAGTTTCTGACCTTTTCTGCTTCTGTCGAACAACTTTCACGGAACTTGCTTTCCGGATGAAAATGCGCTCCGAACATTGCTCGACGAGTTCTTTGCCTCAAAGCCAGGTATAAATTTTATCTCTCTGTCAACATAGTACACTGACTGGCACCTGGAAATTTATCTAGCGCTTGTCTCGTAAACACATGTGCACCAAATCGCAGAAATTAACTCTGCACTACAAATATAATAATACCGTTTCTCGATATTTTTCAACATATAAAGCGCTTCACATCAATATGACATTTACAGTTACACATCTGTTATACATACCTATTAAAGGTAACCGTTTCATGTTTCACATGATTCTCTTTATCCTTTGCAAAGCCAACACTGCACGTAGCTGTTAGTAAATATCAGACGCGCAGAAAGGTATTTAAAACCAGGTAAACACGTTTAATATGCAAGTTTCGCTATTACTGAAAAATATAGACAAGCAGCATCGTCCCAAAATCGCATGAGAAGCCCGGTTTGATGTCGAGAACATGCGCTGTAGGCTATGCTCGCACCATAGATGCACATACGCTACGGTTACGACACCAAATATAGCTGCAGATGTTTTGCTAGTGGTTTCAACAAGATGAAGTTCTTAAACTGAGTTGTTTGGCCTCTCCTGCTTCAGTTTACGTGGATGGCAGTTCTCAGTGTGCGATCATGGCCGGGTTCCACTGAACCAGTTATTAAAATGGGATCGTTTATACGTACAAAAGACGAATGTTCTCTGTGGTGTGAGTTATGAGCATTTACTTATTTGCTGTAGATTTATTTACACTGGCAAAATTAGGGTCATCAGTCCTTCTCATACATCTAATGATAATGTCTTACATTATGTTCATTAGGGCACACGTATTTAAGAAGTTTTGCATTTAATGCGGGTTACAACACTCAGAAATAACTATAACGTAAATAGTGGAAGCAGTAGTGCTATTGTTAAAAAAACGTAGTCTATAGTAGTTAATGAGAACCAGAAACTGAGATGAAATTCGTTCACTCAGGATGAAGAACACGATGTAATCGTCATTTGTAATAAACAGAAAATGTTCAAGACAAAGACCTGAACCCGGACTTACTCTCACCTGTGGTTTGAAGGTGGTATTCCGATTGAGCAAACCGAGCTCGCCACACCTACTGACTCCAAACTCCCAAGGAAGTTATATTTTTGGTTCTGTTTCCTGGTTGTTAAGGTTGCTGTGGTGTTTATGAATAACTCTAATATCCAAGCGTTGTGGCCGTTGTCGTTTGGAACCTACTTGCCGCTGAAACAGGAAACTTAATCACCACTTAACAAAGTGTTTTCCCAACAAGATCCGTAGTATGTACGCACTTGCATCGGCCGCAGCACGCGTTCATTTCTTTCTGCTCCAAACTTCCCATGCTTACCTATCATCCCATCATCCAGAAGCGCAGGTTTCATTTTCAATTTTTGTTGGCGTACATGTCATGACATACCCGTGAGGGAAGATTATATGTAATTGTATTTCGCATTAATTACTGGAAAGAGAGTAATCTAAAGGAAAATAGCGCTACAGAGACCTTCGTTCGTGTGGATGATGCCGTCCTGGATTACTATATTATAGTGTCTGTGTATCAGTACGTTTGATGTAATTATTTGCAGTAAATACAATATTCCAGTAAGTAGCTCTCCCTGCAGTTTTTTCCGCTCTCTCACCACACTTGACGAGCAGATAGCTAACAATCAAATCGTTAGCGCACCTGTCAAACTATTGTAAGTTTTCCATGGACTCCTTTGCTGGCTTACTCTGCGAATATATCATCATTTAGCGGTTTGATGTGAGAGATGAATAACGAACAGGAATGAATACTGCTAGTCGTGGTATTTCGTGTGCAGACTTCGTTCTGAATACTTTCTATAATAACGACTTCAGTATCTGCAGAGAGTAAGTTATTGAAATCTGAATATTAAACGCAAGGCATGAAACTCTGCCCCAGAAGAGGGAAAGATGGACGCCATAGCATCAGACTCGCGAAGGAAGTGTGTGGAAGCCGACAGACTCCAAGGGGAATTCATATCTCCCTCTCCTACAGTACAGAGGTATTGAATGCTCCCGTCTCAGAGCTTTATAAGAAACCTAGTAGGACGACACGAGAAGGATCTGCAATGAGAAAGAAGGCATATGAAGTATTTCATTACGTTCAACAGGACTATTTCAGAAATCGGCTATGCCCCTGTTTTACCAATAATAATAAAACACACGCTAGTTTTTTGTTGTCCATTAGTAACGTCGAACTGGAAGTGCTTTAACCACTAACATGTGTTAGTGTCCATAAGGTGTAGCTGTCAAAAGACAGATATAATACTTTATTTACAGAAGTTCCCAACTGGCAATAGCAAAAATTTCGTGTTGAGTGTCACTTCTTCCATATTATTAATAACGAACGCTGAGCGAGCTTTCAGTGTTGGAACTTCAGAACAGAAAAGACTTGAAAAACATCGCAGAGGTCCCAGTCGATGTGCTCAGACTAAATGCTTTTCGAGATCGGCATACCCCCCTCCAACCCCCCACCCCCCACCCCCTTTAATGTATAGGCTGTTTCAGATTTGGTATTTTTTCTCTGTAAACTACAAAATAATAAATGAAAGAAATATTTATTTGATAGGTAAATGTAAGAAACGTTACTCTCTTTCCATGGGGTTACTTTCCAAAGTGTTACAGCAACAAGCTATAATTCCAAACGAGATATAAAAGTTGTTGGTGTGACGAAGGGACAAAATTCGTCCAGAGCTGTTTGAAGTCATATTCAGTTTAGAATGTATTCATGTAGTGCCGAATACAAGGCAGATCGGAATGCACAAAGAGACCCACCATTTTGTGAGCCATTTTTCAAGCAATAGTACGTAGAGTTAACTGCAGTTTATCACGGGAAAAAGAATAAAAAACATCAGCTGCTGAGAATGGCGTCAAATTTGAACGGAATATTATTGACGCAGGGGAAAATGTCATGGAACAAAAATACGCAGACACCGCTCTAAGTGTCTTAAGTATATGGGGTGGGCTACAAGTGACAGACCAGTCGCAATACAAAGGCTACGGTTTTAGATGCACATTACACCGTCCGTACTGTTCATTGTTTACGACTGCTCAAGTTCGGCGGTCAACATCTGTGGCACTGTTAGTTGGGTAAACCCATCCACGGCGGAGATGTCGTACCCCATCGGAAGGAAAAAATCGGTTTTTAGTTGTCCTGAGACAAAAAAAGAAGCCCAAAAAGGAACAATGACAAAGGTTTTTAATTGTCATGAGGCCAAAAAGCGCACAAAGAGCAACAGTGAAATCGTTTTTTTTTTTTTTTTTTTACTGACGTTGCACTGGCGCAATACACGTTAAGTCTGCCATCCACTGTTTTCTGCAATAAGCTGAAGTCCAGAAACAGCAGGTTCCACAACAGAGCGCAGTGTCTCTGAGGTCAAGTTCACAGCGCGGTGCTCAAAGCGCGCCTCCAATATTCAGCTACGTTTGTAATCTAAGCACTGAACGCAGCGCATTTCAGATAATCCACAATCAGAAGTTCGCGGATTAAGATCAGGTGATCAGGACGGCCAGGCTGTAGGAAAGTGACTGATGATAATTCTAGCATTGCATGTAATGTGTGGAGGTGCGCCGTCTTGCATAAAATTGATCCTACCCACACATCCACGCTGTCGAAGGATTGGATGTGCAAAAGACTCTCAAAGCGCATACCAGTGACGGTACAGGTTACATGATCCACAGGACCCATCTCTTGAGAAAAAAAAAATTACGACGCTACAATAAAGACGCAGTCAACCCGCACCTTTGCGGTACTGGTTGATGGTCGAGCGGATTTTCCGTTGTCCTTATTCTGCAGTTCTTTGTATTGACATGTCCTTGGAGATAGAAATGGCCATTCATTGTCGACTTCCGTGCAAGCAAGAAATTTTAGAGCCAACATTTGTCTTACTGGCAGGTTAGTTTGAAACAACTGCTGAAAATGGATAACTTTTTATGGATGTTTCATAGGATTTTATGCACCGTGCTCACAGTCATGTCCAAAGTTAGGGCAATTCCCAGTGCACTGCATGTTTGCATAACACCGCTCGACACTTCCTGCAATGCTGTGGCCCTATTCTACTAAAGTCGAATCACTGTTTTTCCTCCCTCTGCAACATCGCATTAAAAAAAAAATCTATCTTTTAGAACTTTGTAATCAGTTTCTCAGACCCTTGGCACACATCGGACCAAAGTCTTTTTTCATACCATAGTTGTCCGGTATTTCTGCAGAGCTACTGGTGCAAGCCACTTTTCTTAACACCCGATTTAATTCGACTAGCCTTGATTTACCTTTGCAGGTGTTCATCTCACAACGTCTTCTCAAAATACTGTTCCACTCAACCGATCTAAGCCGTTTGCGTCTCGTACAGAGTTGCATATTATACATCTTTTATTTTTATATTTTCATTGGTGTACCCATATTTAGTGTGCTGTCTAGCGTAGAGGCAAAGACAGAGATTAGATTTTATGGAAAGTGAAAGGTACAATAGGCAGTTTTTACGAGCTGGAAAAGAATCTTAGTATCCTTGAGATCAAACAATATTTCCTTATCTTCTAGGTGTTATTATCAATATAAGGGGCACCAGTTATTATTGAATTTGTAGACGCATTCCGAATAGAACTGCAGGCATTGAAGGAGGCAGCCATTCTTAGCAACTCATCTAGACAAGGTTCGTTTGCTGCTCGTCTAGACAAGATTCGTTTGCTGCGAATTAAGTTGCACCGTCTGAAGCAGAGCGAAACTCTATTACTGGTCCACATCGTGGAGAGAAATAACTCTCTGGTACGTTATAGCGGAGAAGTTTTAATTCTTCCGGAAATGAAACTGATTCGTGTAACAGGATCCAACAGATTGTCTTTCCTACTGTTCGTTCGTACCTTTTTAATTTCCTTTTTTTTTTGTCACTCACTTCTCAGAAAGGGACTGTCGCTTTCTCGTTGCTTCGAGCAGCCTCTGGCAATTTTTCGACGCGCTTCGCTGGTGATGAGGGAAAGGACAGGCCGAGCCGCGGCGCAACCACGCGGACAAACCAGGCGGACCAGGAGTCGGCGAGGGAAAGTTCGTGGAGGAGGGCGGTGAAGGAAGAAAGCGAAGAGACAGGAAGGAAAAAAAATGTGAAAAAAGTAGGAGGAAGACGTGGGCTTTGGGAGGGTGGGTGTTATAAGGGAGACGGCAACCGTACTGCCTGATGAAACACGCCGATACGGTTTATTTTCTTTTTCTGAAGATAAAATTTCTGAATTTGATTGCTTGAATTTAACTTCCGTTTCGTGGAAGTATTTTCTTCTTCCAATCCTTTCTTTTTTGGAAGTATATACTTAAGAGATGGCCGAAATCAGCACAGTTGTTCAATGTAGGGCGTGTGAGTTAACTGTACAAAAAATTAAGGCATGGTTATGTAAAACGATTTCTTTTTTAGTTGCAGATGTTGTTTGGTTTAATAACAAATGGTTTCTATGTTACGGCAGACCGTGTTGATCTCTACCTTCACTGTCAGATAGTTGCAGTTAAGACGAGCCTGTCCGGAGAGAGTTGTAGAAATATTCCGTCAGATCTTGGTAAGACTTCAAAGTTGTGAAAAGATTAACTTTCATTAAATGTTCAGAAATGAAAAATTGTACACTATGCAAAACGGAAAACATTCCTAATATTACAATACCGTTCAGCCGTAGCTGGAATCAGACAACTCAAAAAATGGTTCAAATGGCTCTGAGCACTATGGGACCTAACTTCTGAGGTCATCAGCCCCCTAGAACTTAGAACTACTTAAACCTAACTAACCTAAGGACACCATACCTATCCATGCCCGAGGCAGGATTCGAACCTGCAACCGTTGCGGTCACGCGGTTCCAGACTGTAGCACCTACAACCGCTCGGCCACTCCGGCCGTCTCAGACAACTCACGCGAATATCTTGATGTAATAATTTGTGGGGATATTTAATGGAACGATCACGTAGGCGCAATCTCAGGTGATGGAACTGGCAGCTTACAAAGTACTGGGTGGACCCTTCCTAGAGTATTCCTGAAGTGTGTGGGACCCACACCAAATAGGGCTAAAGGAGGACGTCAGACGTAAAGGGCAACACAAATTGTCACGGCTATTTTTACCTGTGGCAGAGTGTCACGGAGATGCTGAAAAATCTGAAAGGGCACACACTTGAAGGAAGGAGTCAACAGTCCCGCGAAAACCTACTTAGTAAGTTACCAAAACCGGTATTAAGTAAGGAATCTAGAAATATACCGGGTGCTTATAATAAAATTAATGGTGTTCCGAGTACTGAAATGCGGGCTTTATACATCGCAGGACGCTGTAACATGGTAGGTATGTTCATTAACCGGAGTGTATTGAAAAAAATAATAGACATGAAGTTAGTAACTGTTCCGAAAGAACAGATACCAATGATGACCGTGCAGCTTCTCTAGAAAGAAATAATAATTAATCGAAACCCTCAGCTGCTAATAGGTGTTGTTGATATACCTCAATGTGGACAGCTGAAAATGTGCGTCCCGACCGGGACTCGAACCCGGGATCTCTTGCTTACATGGCAGACGCTCTATCCACCTGAGCCACCGATGGCACAGAGGATAGCGCGACTGGACTGCAAGAACTTATCCTCTGCACGCTTCCTGTGAGACCCACATTCCCAACTGTCCACAACCTACATTCGTGATGTTCCTAAAGGATATTTGCCCATTCACTCATTACTCGCTCCAACTAATTATCATTTCCATCTAGAGAAACTGCATGGTCATCATTGGTATCTGTTATTTAGGAACAGTTACTATCTTCATATGGCCAGAGGGCTGCGTGCTCTCTGTAATAAAAAAACTGAGTCAAAGAATAACGATCAACTTGAACGGATGTCTTGTGACGTCCGCCCAGATCAAACGCAACGAAAAAAAAAAAAAGATGGGTAGAGCTTCTGTCATGTAAGCAGGAGATCCTGGGTTCGAATCCCGATCGGGGCACACATTTTCAGCTGTCCCCATTGAGGTATATCAACAACACCTGTTAGTAGCTGAGGGTTTCGATTAATTATCATAGTCAGACTTTTTGCCACCAGTTGAAAATATGACGCTGTGAGCAGTCCGCATGTGGCGTGGATGCAGGAAAAGAGGGGGAACGGTCAAACACATGACAACTGATGGTCTCGCACGTTTATTTATGATCTCAATTGGCAGAATGTGTTCAAAACGAACGGCAAATCACGGTGTTGCAGCCTATCTTTGGCTTCATTTGGTGTCCATTCTGAATCTTGTAGGGTCAACAGTGCAAAATGCGCCGCAAAATCTTTCCAACTGTTGACCCGGGGAAATACGAAGACAGTTACCACGACACAGCTCGAGCACTGGCTGCAAAATATTTGAATCATGTGCTGCAGCTTCAACAACTGCTGTGGGAATGGGTCGCCTTCCTTTCCTGCTGCACCACCTAATTCATCTGTTTCTTCAAATTTCTTGATCATATTCTTCAGCCCATTTATTGACATGGGGCCTCGTCGCAGCTATTTCTGCCAGCAATATTCCCTCACCGTAGCGGCGCCATTGCTATCGTTCAGATAAAACAACTTTACCAGCGGCTCACGGTCTCTCTTCTAAACAGCCACTGCGTTTCATATGGAAGGCCTCGATGTTCTTAACCCTTTACACCAACAGCCACTTGACACAAGAAACCAGTATGCGTCGCCCAATGACAAACAGAATACTGAAGTCAAACCAGGAAACATTTCACATTCTGACTATTTGCAGCGTCATACTTTCACCTGCTGGCAGAAAGTGTAACTTTTATTTATTCGGCATACTCCGTGAGCGCGCTGATTAATCTACATCTACATACATACTCCGCAATCCACCATACGGTGCGTGGCGGAGGGTACCTCGTTCCGCAACTAGCATTTTCTCTCCCTGTTCCACTCCCAAACAGAACGAGGGAAAAATGACTGCCTATATGCCTCTGTACAAGCCCCAATCTCTCTTAACTTATCTTTGTGGTCTTTCTGCGAAATATAAGTTGGCGGCAGTAAAATTGTACTGAAGTCAGCCTCAAATGCTGGTTCTGTAAATTTCCTCAGTAGTGATTCACGAAAAGAACGCCTCCTTTCCTCCAGAGACTCCAACCCGAGCTCCTGAAGCATTTCCGTAACACTCGCGTGATGATCAAACCTACCAGTAACAAATCTAGCAGCCCGCCTCTGAATTGCTTCTATGTCCTCCCTCAATCCGACCTGATAGGGATCCCAAACGCTCGAGCAGTACTCAAGAATAGGTCGTATTAGTGTTTTATAAGCGGTCTCCTTTACAGATGAACCACATCTTCCCAAAATTCTACCAATGAACCGGAGACGACTCTCCGCCTTCCCCACAACTGCCATTACATGCCTGTCCCACTTCATATCGCTCTGCAATGTTACTCCCAAATATTTAATCGACGTGACTGTCAAGCGCTACACTACTAATAGAGTATTCAAACATTACAGGATTCTTTTTCCTATTCATCTGCATTAATTTACATTTATCTATATTTAGAGTTAGCTGCCATTATTTACACCAATCACAAATCATGCCCAAGTCACCTTGAATCCTCCTACAGTCACTGAACGGCGACACCTTCCCGTACACCACAGCATCATCAGCAAACAGCCGCACATTGCTATCCACCCTGTCGAAAAGATCATTTATGTAGATAGAAAACAACAGCGGACCTACCACACTTCCCTGGGGCACTCCAGATGATACCTTCACCTCCGATGAACACTCACCATCGAGGACAACGTACTGGGTTCTATTACTTAACAAGTTTTCTAGCCACTCACATATTTTGGAACCAATACCATATGCTTGTACCGTAGTTAGGAGTCTGCAGTGGGACACCGAGTCAAACGGTTTCTCGAAGTCAAGGAATATGGCATCCTTCTGATAACCTTCATCCATGGTTCGCAAGATATCATGTGAAAAAAGGGCGAGTTGCGTTTCGCAGGAGCGATGCATGGACAGTAACTTCTCTGTTTCAAGGAAATTCATTATATTCGAACTGAGAAGTTGTTCAAGAATCGTGCAACAACCCGATTTTAAGGATATTCGTCTGTAATTTTGAGGATCCGTCCTTCTACCCTTCTTACATGCAGGCGTCACCTGCACTTTTTTCCAGTCGCTCGGGACTTTACGTTGGGCAAGAGATTCGCGATAAAAATTAAGCTAAGTAAGGAGCCAATGCAGTAGAGTACTCTCTGTAAAACCGAATTGGAATCCCATCAGGACCTGGCGATTTATTTATTTTCAACCCATTCAGCTGCTTCATAACCCCGGGGATGTCTATCACTATGTCCTCCATACGGGAATCTGTATGAGACTCCAACGGCGGTATGTTTGTACGATCCTCCTGCGTGAAAGATTTCTCAAATGCTAAATTTAAAATTTCAGCTTTCGTTTTGCTGTCTTCCGTTGCCAGGCCAGACTGATCAGTTAGTGACTGGATGGAAGCCTTCGACCCGCTTACCGATTTTACGTACGACCAGAATTTCCTTGGGTTTTGCTAAGGTATGACGGTGGTGGTGGTTGTATGCTTCGCGCATCGCTCTTTTTACAGCAGCACGAATCTCTACTAACTTTTGCCTGTCCTCATTCTACCGATCTATCTTTAACGTACCTACGATGTTTCAGTTTCACACTATGTACCGAAAGACGTGGCGCAGTGGTTAGCACGCTGGTCTCGCATTCGGTAGTACGACGGTTCAAACCCGCATCAGGCCATCCATCTCTTCAGTCAAATGCTGGGATGGTTCCCTCGCAAGGACAGGGCTGACTTCCCTCCCTATCCTTCCCTTATCCGACGGAACCGATGACCTCACTGTTCGCTTCCCTCCCCCAAATGAACCACCAACCAACACCTCCTGTTATGTACACATCCCGCACTGCAACACTCGGAACACGGTCAGTTCAATTAGAACCATACGGGAATACAGCCCAATACGTGTCGCTCGCATGGAGACCACGCAGACAGGATTAGACTAATTACAGGACACACGGAAGCATCTAAGCGCTCCGTACACGAATGGAAACGTAAGTAACCCGAATAATTACTGCAGTGGGAAGTACTCTCTGCCACGAGCGGGTGTACGATGAGATCCACAGCGCAGAGAATGAAGCAAAAAGCAGTCGTCGGAAAAGGACAATAGGACAATTGGAGTATAAGCTACTCATTACTAGAACACCACGAGGACCGTGCAGCGCCTATCTGGGTACGACGATCAAGGCACCAAGCGAGTGTTTAAAGTGCTGTTTGTGTTCAAATGGCTCTGAGCACTATGGGACTTAACATCTCTGGTCATCAGTCCCCTAGAACTTAGAACTACTTAAACCTAACTAACCTAAGGACATTAAACACATCCATGCCCGAGGCAGGATTCGAACCTGCGACCGTAGCGGTCACACGGTTCCGGACTGAGCGCCTACAACCGCTAGACCACCGCGGCCGGCGCTGTTTGTGTGTTAGTACCTGAAGACGGTGGGAAACCACAAGGTTCCCTTTTGGCGTCGATCCTCTCTAATAGACGGAGTCATTATAATTTAAGTTTTGAGTGTCGAAACGTTGCAAAAGACAAAAAACACTGCTCAGAATATCGTCACACTTGAAGAGAATATTATCGAAAAAAGGTGGAAACGTTATGGAAACAAAAAAATTTAACGAAAATTGTACCATTAGGTGGCGCTGTAAGTGGCAGAATATGCAACATGAAAGACGCGGGGTGTACGACTGTTCCTTAGTTCGCGTCTGATATTCTCGGCATGACTGTCTCAGTGCATGATCGCGCGCAGCTGCGCACGAGGATGGAATAACACGTCATCCGTTATCTCATCAACAACCGAATTAGAATATCATCACACATTTGTAATCTCAATTTGTAAAACAATAGTCCAATATTGTTGTGGCGGTTCCCTTTCTCAAAAGGTGGAGGATGTTTTTTAAAGTTACTTGATCGCCTCCAATCGTGAATACCAAAGTTCAGCAAGAATGTAAATTCGCTCTTCTGACGTGGCTCGATCGAACCACCATATTAAGGGGACCCGAATAAAAATCGCCATGGAAAATTGTGTTGAGAGTATGAAAGTCATAATTTGGGGTTCCAATTCATCGTCTGACTGCAATAAAAACATTTCTCCGCTCCGGCGCCGCTAACTAAACAGTCGAACATAAAAATGTAATGTAAAATGGCTGTCATACGTCCACGCATTGTGTTAAAAATTACACACTGCGCAGACTGACTGAACATAAAATGAGTTCACTTTCATATTATTTCGCTATATGTAAAATAATCTTTGCAACCTAGAAGGGGGTAATAGTGGGGGAGGGGTGAATGTTCGTTTTGAAATGTTTTGCTGCTTGCTTGATGAAAAAAATGTATGAATGATGACGGAGTTATTAACTGTTGCTGCCACCGAAATTCATCTCGTGAGCCCCCCACGCTTGTCAGCACGAATAAAAGATGTTAAAGAAAAACACTGCTCGTAGGGCTTCTCAATGCGTGGTTGGATTTCAAAATACTGGCTTCTACACTGTCCAGGGACGAACCAACGCATCCGTCGCTTTCTGTCTTAAATGAAAGCTTATTAAAATTTCAGACAGGAATCTGCGGTGAAACTTGACACTTTTAACAGACTGACCCTTTCGCACTGTTGACAACAGTGTAATAATGAAATAATTTTTTTTAGTGCCGGAACCCAAGTAGGTCGACCAGCATCAGCGGTTCACTTAACATTGAAAAATCTACGAAAATTAGTCAAAGTGCTTCGGTGGTCTTCTGAGCTGAAGTTCTGTAATCGCGAACTAGATATTTAACATTGCAGATCACTATCGAAGTTAACCGCCGAACAGTTCATAGATGTTTAGACAAAGTCGCTTAATCCAATATTATTCAGGGTCCAAACGCTGAACAGTGTTTCAAACTCTTTTCAATCGACACTCGCAAAATGTATTTTACAAGTACCAACCATCCGTTCACATGACGTGATTTTCTTCTAAGTGCGTCACACGCACAATTTTTCTGATCCCCTGCAAAATACAAAGAAAATAATTAGTTAACATACACGAGGCGACTTCCAGCCGCATATACGACCTGTCTGTACACCAGCTCCGCTCCAACCACACCTAAAATCTAAGTGTGTTGCGCGAAAATGGCCGCCGATACTTAGTCTCGTACTGGACGTGAGTCAAACTCGTACACAGTCGACTTCCGAAAACATGTATAAACTGTAAATTTAATGATATATATATATATATATATATATATATGTGTGTGTGTGTGTGTGTGTGTGTGTGTGTGTGTGTGTGTGTGTGTATATATATTATTGAATTTGGATGTAAATTTCATCAGCTTCTCAGTGCGCTCTTAATTTTTGTTCAGTTTAAATGGTTTTCACGAAAGCTGTGTTTTATGCTTACATGGACGCTATTTTGCGTCGTTATATCACTAATAAATACTAAACAATTACACTAATTGCAGTAATCCATCTCTAGTTATCTCTGCTTGTTACTGTTGCCGCTACTTTCACTGTTTCATGTTTTATGTACCGAAAAATTCGCTTTTTTATGCGATGAACATGCATTCCGGCTTGTAGTTTGAAATACGAAATTATCACAGAACAGTTCAATAGTGCTCAGTGAACTCTATCCGTTGACACTAAGTTAGTTTGAATCGCCTAAAGCTTTAGTGAGTTCGTAATTTTTAAACATTTTGTATCCAAAACATTTAATAACATTTATACTAAATGTCGAAGCGAGAGCGTGTCTTCACTCAAGCACTCGTCTAATTTTTGTCTTTAAAACCATGTGGGTGGTTTCTCTGTCACTGGTTTGATTCGATTTTAATTTAGTGTTTCCCTTATTTTCCTTATTCAGTTAGTTCGGTCTTGACGACTACTCTCCGCAGTTCGTTCAATCGGTCGGCCTTTCTCCACCGCACCTTCTGAGCGTCATCTTAGCTGACCAGCACTCAGAAGTTTTCATATTGTATGGCCCACCAGTCATCGCGCCTCAAAGGTGCCGCCACCTATTGACCACGCCGTGAACTTCATCGGACCCAGCATGGTCCACAACTCTTAAAAACCAAGCTCTCCTCGTCGTCACAGCTCATGCCGAGTCGGCTGTTATTGTTGACAGTACGCGCGCACTCGGCCGTGTCTGTTATTAAAGTACTTCATATGCAGTTCCGGCATGTACCGTCTCGTCTTCCAAAAAATATTACATGCCCTGCGCCTAGTTCTACGCTAATGTTTTTTAACATCTTGAAGCACGAAAACTGCGATAGCCCTAGCCTGACTCAAGTCTCCAACAAGTCAGTCTCAGATGAACACAAAACAAGGACTTACAGCATTACCATCAAATTTTAATTATGTATTTAGCTTCCTGTCACAGTTGCGTACATATTCCATATTGGTGACCAGTTTCGAACAAGTCCGTTATTTCCCGAACCATCGTTTGCGTCTTTATCATGTGATTCTAAAATTATCCCAGTGTAATATATAAAAGTTTTATTCTATTCCTACGGTATGTATGGATACGTAACATTTACCTGTATGCAAACAATGAAAGACAAAGTTTTACTTCAAAAACATTACGTGACTATGAACCAAGTACAATATTTTATTTTGTTATTACAGCTTTTAATGGTTTACGAAGTGGGTAGCATATGAACTGTTTGATCTCTGTTCATAAATTCGAGTAACCAGTAAAAAAGTTATCAGATTTTAATCGTGTGGGAAAGATGATGATCTTCAGATTAAAGAAGAAAGAAAATCAGTCGAATTGAATGGCTAATAAGCGAACTGTAGCTGTGATCGCGAGGATAAATTGTAGCAGCAAGACGTGTATTTTAAGTAATGCCAACACATATCGTACGATTGCGGGACGAGTGAAAGCTCAAGAATTGGACAGGCCTATAGAACGTTATGACACGTCGTGTAGATAGTACGAACCGAAGGTTGCTGAGTTGCAGGGAGATCGAAAGATCGAGGAGAACCCGAAATTTCTCGAGCTGTAAGGTAAACCGCTCGAAAAGTTGGAGTCGTGCTTCAACAGAGCGCTGCGCCAAGGATGGATAGTTAGAATGTGTACTGCAGGAACAGAACACAACTTTTGTATATTACCCTGGAATTGTTTTACAATCACACGGTAAAGACGTAGTCGATGGTTCAAAAGTCAACGGACTCGTTCGACACTAGTCACCATTAAGAAATATGTTTGTGACTGCGACAGTAAACTAAATAAATGATGAAATGCAGTTGTTCGTTTATCCTAGCGCAGTAATGGAAGTACACAACTTGACGGTTTCTTCGCAAAAGCAAAACATCCCCTTGTGAGGTGTGTAGCGCCTCCATCCATGTCGCCTTCTCGGGTACTCTTATTTCCTGGAATTACGTGATGCGTTGCGCTCGGACGTTCTTTGCAGTAGACATGCAACAGATTTTTTTTTTCAAAACTATTAACAAAAGGAGGCCGGCCGCTGTGACCGAGCGGTTCTAGGCACTTCAGTCGGGAACCACACGGCTGCTACGGTCGCAGGTTCGAATCCTGCCTCGAGCATGGATGTGTGTGATGTACTTAGGTTAGTTAGGTTTAAGAAGTTCTAAGTCTAGGGGATTTATGACCTCAGATGTTAAGTCCCACAGTGCTTAGAACTATTTGAACCATTTAACAAAAGTATCTTTTCCCACTTGTCGTCTCTTCTCCCAGCACTCGTTACCATATGTCGTCAGATTCTCTTGAGCTTTGAGGCTGTTAATACTTCAGGGGTTGGAGAAACACTATTAAAAAGCGTGCTACTTGATCATGACAATGTCTTCCACAATTACTCAACTAATTTACATGTCATGGTAAAACGTGTCAGGCATGCTGTACGTATATAGATTTCCAGGAGGTTTAATACTATTTTGGACACTAAAGCTTTCTCTAGTATTAGGTGGGTGTTCAAACTGCTTTTTTTCCCCACCACTGTACATAAGAGTTCACAGTAGTCGTGAAATGCTAATGTAATGGAGGCAACACGCCGCTCTGCCGTCGTAGAATGAGAGACAGAGGGGACGCGAGAAGGACATTCTCCCTGGGGATGACGTCACTGTCATTAGCGAGCAGGAGAAAATCCGAATTTCAAATTCAAGGAAGACGGACGCACGCTGGCTGATCCATATTCATCGCCAAGTATTACTTTTTTCGGTGCGTCGTGTAGCTTCATTTGTTCCAGCATACACGACAACTAGAGGCGAATATCTCACGTGTTCCTTGCGTTTCATCTTTTTAATGTATGATTCCTCCTTTCCGCCGTCGGGAAGGTGCTGCGCAGGACACTGCAATCCTCCCTTTGTCGTTTGGCGCCGACGTTGATGGTTCCGATTAGAATAATAAGACCGGTGGCATTTCTGGTCGTATTTGTTCCGTCGCACGGTGGGCGGAAGAATTTGAATATGTCTGAGCGTGGGTGAGCTTTGATACCGGGGAGAAGATAACGCGCTGAAATTTGCATGATATTTGCATTGCGTTACGCCGAAATCAGGACCGACGCGGGCGTGGAGAGGGAGGCTGTGCGAATTAATGTGTTCCGTGATCCCCTTTCAGAATTTTTTTTGGCCCTATTTCACTGGAGCAGAGCAAGGAATTCCTGGGAGCTCTCGTCGTACGAGTGGCCGCAAACCCATGCTTGCACAATTTTCCCATATTTTCAGTGAAACAGTAAAGTAGTACATGTGGCTATCAGTCACGAACTTAAAGGATAGCAGCATTATCAATTTGCTGTTTCGTAGCAGAAAATCTGTGCCCCGTCTGGTACAGGTACATCCGCGGCTAAGATGCGAACAAGCCACCAAATGAGACGTGAAGGCCTCGTACTGTACGTCTGCGGCCACACCACTTGCCAAAGTTTATCGTCTAGGTATTGTTCCCGCAGACATACGTTGCGATGTTTCTGTCACTGTGCATAGAACTGGACTAATAAGCCTAGTTAACCGAACACCGCCGTGCACCGACTGTCCAGCAACTGAGATAGAGGAACAGCTCAATGATATTCAAAGACTTCATCCAAAACAAGTTGCAAACAATCCTAATTGTCACCGACAATATAAAAACCTTCTTCCTGAGGACCCAGGGAAGTGCTTCGTTCTCGGTCGCCTACTCTCTCGATTACCGAGCGAGGTGGCGCAGTGGTTAGCACACTGGACTCGCATTAGGGAGGACGACGGTTCAACGCCGCGTCCGGCCATCCTCATTTAGGTTTTCTATGATTTCCCTGAATCGCTTCAGGAAAATGCTGGGATGGTTTCTTTGAAAGGGGACGACCGACTTCCTTCCCCATCCTTCCCTATTCCGATGGGACCGATGACCTCGCTGTTTGGTCCCTTACCACAAATCAACCAACCAATTAACCAGCCTCTCGATTAAGTTCCAAATATAATCTCCAGAAATAGCGATTTCCAATCGTCACTACCAACTGCGGGAGCACAGAAGCGCAAACTATGGACTACATGATCTACTGCAAATGTTCTTGAGGTTTGGCCACCTTTTACCATCCATGGTATAACGTACATGTTTACTGTCTTACATTTATTTAATCTGTAATGTATTTCTGTGTTTATTTGTATTGACACTTCTGATTCGAATAAAAGAATGTAAAGATGCCAAGTCGTGCGTAGTAAACGCTTCTTAAATCGTGAAAAACGGCTGAGATACTAGTTTCTGACTGATAGCTATATAATTAAACTTCTGCATATTATGCTGATATTCCTTGTGATGGGTTTTGAGAACGGTAGGGTCTCGAACCAAATCTTTTAATTCGATTGGTATGTTCGTAGCATTTTTCCATAAGTTTAATAAATACACCGGATACACATAATAGAGATTTTAGTCATCAATAATTTATTCTCCTTCATTATTTACAACAGTCCGCCAACACTGAGGAAACTTCTCGATTTCACGACTGTAGAAATCACGTCCTTTTAGTGCGAAGAACTCTTCGGCCCATGTCCGGAGAGCATTTTCATCCTGAAGGGAAGTTTCTTAAAGGTTGTTCGACAGAGAGCTGAAAAAGTGAAAATGTGAGGGCGCGAGATCGGCCGAGTCCAGCAGAATTACGGGCGTTATCGTGGAGTACCATAACACCACGCTGTCTTCCTGGTCGTAGTTCTTAGATTGCGTCTGAAAGACGTCTCAGTTGTTGACATCAGATGTCAGTAGTGACGGATACATCTCGTGGAAGATACTGTCGCTGGTCCACCAGATGCATAACATTATCTTTTGTGGATGCGTGCAGGTCTTTGTGTGCAGGGAGCTGCTGCTTTGTTTAGGCTCAATCAGTCTTTTGTTTTCCGTATGTTAGCATTAAGATATCATTTCTTGTCACCAGTAAGGACAAAGAATAGGAATGGTCGATGTTGTTCACGAGCCAATTGATGACGAGCAAACGGAGATGCACGCCCGCTGATTATTCTGATGGTCGCTTAGAGCATGCAGTACCCATACACCCAAAATTTGAACCTTTTCCATCGCTTGTAAATGTCGCACAATGCTGGAATGATCAGGAATCGTCACATATGCCGATTCTCGAGTACACTGACGTAGATTATTGTGGATTAACGCCTGTAAAAGATCTTTATCAAACCACGAAAGATTTCTTAAACGTGGAGAGCGAATAATGTCAAAACGATCCATCTTCAAACGAGAAAACCACTTTCTTCCCGTGCTCTGTGCGATGGCATTAAACATACGGCGCAAATGTTTCTGGCTGCCTCTGCTGCTGTTAGCCGTCTATTGAACTCAAACAGAATAATATGTCAGAAATGTTCCGATTTCTCCCCTCGGAACTCCATTTTCTAGCGTCCAAAGGTCCACTCACTATCTCCAAGTCACAAAATGACAATACGTAAGCTCAAATAGTGTGAAACACAAATAAAAGATGACAATCGATAAATAAACCCATAGCAATCGGAATAGCAACATGCAAAACAAAAACTCTAAGCTTTGTACTATCTACGCCGATCTCCCATCTTCTCAGTGTTCCAAAGCGCAAAAATAACTAGGTGACACTCAAGATAAATCTACGATTATTGTGTAGCATGCAGAGAAACAAGAAGAAGAGTACTATGAAAACATTATAGTACATGTGAACCACCAGCTGAGCTGCTATTTACGAAATGCTTCCCTTTTGACTAACGTTTGCCTTCATCGAATATCAACAGGCAACAAATGCTTGGGACCTTGGGGAGTCTTTTCACACATTTTAAAACAGTTTTAGTATCATATGACTCAAAACTAGACTTAAGGTACAATGCCCTCAACCTAAAATTCTATCGTAAAGCATTAACGAAAAATCAAACCGAACTGTTCAGACTACTCGTACGTTCAGTGTCATCAGTATGTTTAGTATATTGTTTTGTGTACTGGAAATGGTCTGTTCATTCATTATTTTCGAGGCTTAGGATATCGGTTAGTCAGAGAGTTGGAGTTCGCATATTTCATGTATGAATATGGATCTGTCAGTTAAAGCCAATTTTGTAATAATGCATATTTCATTCAGATTTTATGTTTACTTTATTAAAGAATTCATAAATAAAATGAAGCAGTTCCTTTTGTAATGAAAGATATGTAACTGAAGTTCTTACAGTTGTTAATCCGAATTTCACAATGTGTTGGATATAACTCGTGGAGAGCAGTTGTAATCTCGAGATATTTAATTTTCATAAGTGAAAAGGAGTTACTCACGAAAAAAGCGTTTGAAGAAATTCGTTTTTTTTACTTGTTAAAAACTCAGCAGACGTCCAGTACCGATTAAAAGACATGGAGGTATATTGTATACATACCTGTGATACTCAAATGTAGAGCAGTAGTATATCTGCTACAGCAAATCATGTAAGTTATCGTAACGTACACTGAAAAAGACATTTCAAGATAAATGTGCAACGAAAGATGTTAGTTGATTACATTATATTATGAAACCAGTGACAGAGCTGGTTTCGGTAAACGTCTTCGCGACGTTACTTGCAGGAAGGCAAATAGCGGTTCAATGAAGTACAAATAAGTACGACATGATGCAGAGGGGGAATGTGCAAATATATTTAAACTATGCTTTTAGATCCTAGCTTTACCACCAACTCCGAAATCTTGACTCATTTCGGAACAGTGTCATACCTGAGGCGCTCTGTTCACTCAGAGCAATTTATGCCGTGTTTTTAGGTCCCAGACTAGTCACCACTTGGTAATTCCGAAAACGAACCGGTCACACACCACGTATCAACGTCTCACTGCAAATCAAAGGTATTGAACTTGTTTAGAAAACAATATTTCAGTACATCGCATTTAGTTCATATATGTACCGCAAGAGGCGCTGCACCGGTAGCAATCTGTGACTCGCTGTCGGCGTTTCGAAACTAGTTTGTAGATAATCGGAAGGACACGCACATTCCTTGTTTACCGTTGTGAACTTTCCTTCCGTACCGACTAAAACTTATGTTTAGCTCTTTTTTATATAACAGTGACCTAGGGCTCTTAAAAGTATGTATCAAGTATGTAAGAGCGAATTATAATTGAACTTACACAGAGATAAGCAATTTTTCTGTTGTTTTTCCTATTTGCGTAGATAATTTCCTTTATAAACGTGTTACATACACTTTACACTCGTGAATACTGTTCAGTTTTTGATTACTGAGCCGTGAACAGCAGAACTGGGAAGTTGAAACTTGTACACAAGCAAACGAACAACTGCACATTGTGTTCTCATACTGAAAGGAAATTAGAGGGAAATGGTAATGGAAGAAACAATATTTGTATGCAACAAATGCTTTTACTTATCCAAAGGTATGCCCCTAACACACATTTCGCGTCTGCCTGTAATTTTCATAATCATTCTCTTTCTCTCAGAGATACTTTATGGAGCAATGTATTCTATACATACAGGGAATTTTTTAAACTGATGTCAGCGCGACACATACTAATTAAATTGACCTAACTCCTGCACGAGAAGCTATTTTTGTTTTATGATTCTGACTGTTAATAGCGGGGCCACGGTCTCGCAAACTGGAATAAATTACGATGATAAAACCGGATGAACTTTAATTATAGAAGCTTTTAAGCCCTGTCAAAATTCGTGCGTACGTTTTACGCACTCATTAATCTTTTAACCACTGAAATGTACGTATGATTGGGTTACCAGATTATGCCGTCAGTTTTGATGCGTTATAAAATTGTACCGAAAAATTAGATTTGTTTAGACGGCGGGAGATTTCGGCGCGTGTTTTAGTTATGGGAACCGCCTTATGACAACAAAATTTATTGCCTGGCGCTTTTAATAGATATTTATTTTTCACAGCCCTATTGACTTGCAGTTGCTACATTGTGGACCGCTTTTGCTACGCGGATACCGAATTTTGTGGCGAAGTTCGAAGTTGCTATGGAAACAGCTGAATAACGGCAAGCAAGGACAGGGTCGGTGCAGATGCAGTTCATCTGTTGAAAGCACAATAAATAAATAAATAAATAAATAAGGAGGAATCGTAGTTCAGTATCTGTGAACATTGTAACAGAATTTAGCCTCAGTTTTCCTAGTTCGATATTAACACGTGACAGTACGAGAGATTAATACCTTGTGAAACTGGCAAATCAGTATACACAACGAAGCTGCGGTTAGTAGTCGAACAGTGAAAGCCTATTTTGAAATGTTATTGGAATACAGAGACTCGACGTTCGCCAATAATGGGGTCGTAAGCGGGGAGAAAACCAGTGTTCGCCACTGTAACAGTCTTTGGATGATGGGAGTTCTTCACATACAACTACAGTCAGTCGCGTAATTCAGTCTCGATTTTGTTACCACAGCTATAGTAGCGCCCCAAGCGGCCAGCAAGGGACACTTCTGAGTACGATATCGGATTAGTACAAATACTTAATAACGTTTATATTGATTTGTGACATAGTTTCTACTATAGGGAGTGTACGTTGTGCAATAAAAATCGACAGTAATTAAAAACGAGACCATATTTGTCATTAATTAGTTACCCAAGGACCCTAGGAAGCGCGAAGCATTGCATTACCGGACAGTTTATTTAGGATTCTCTTTTAAGTACCGATATTTACTGAATAGTCTTTTCGTGTAATAACAAAAAATTGCTAGTGAACACCGAAATACCTGAGCTTTTGCGGAAAGACGACGTATATCTACTCATCAAAGCAGAGTTGTGTGCACTACATTATCAGCCAAATCAATGGATGTGGAATATAGGAAAGCTTTATGAAATGTAATACCTACATTATTTAACGTACCAGATAAGCCAGCACAACTGTAGCCTAAGGAAAAACCAGACAGGCGTAACAATAAATGATCAAAAGCAGTAAAACTGTTTCCAATTATTGTTGCTAAATTTGAGCCACAAACGGCAAGAATCTTCAAAAAATTTGCTTTTGAAGCAAAATCAATTACATTTACAAACAAATTTGGGTATTAGAATGTCGAGTGAAGTGTAAGAAAGGGCGAATCATTAGACTTCATAAAAAAATTTTAAGTCTCAAGGAAAGTGCCTATGATGATAACAGAAAACAGCAGAAATACATACTTCTCATGCAGAAAATGCGTGTTTATATTCTCTTGATTTCAACGGAGAAAGTTGTAAATCTACACATATTCTAAAGTGTTTGCTTATGAACAAATTGTAGCTACTGATAGAATCATTATAAGTCGGCCGTTTTTAAAATGTATTTCAGGATAATTAATGTCTCTTGGCAATTTAGTAACTCATGAAACGAAAAAACACAACTACTATTCCGTTAATTAATTGTAAAATAATTAGAAACACACATTATCCTTACAGCACATGTGACTGACTGCTTTCTCAGGGCTTGAAGCGCTGGAATCGCTCCATCTGTCAAACGATAACAGCTTTCGCACCAGAGTGTCGTGACTGTATATATTAGACTGTGCTATAACTGTTAAAAGTTACTTTATTCATCCCTGCGTTATGGATAGCTTGTTTCGAAAACGCCAATCGCGGTCTTCGTCGGGCTATCTTCCCTTGTAAGGTTCCTTCAAGATTCACAAGTAACTGACTGGTTGTGTCGTATTATGTGACCAATTTACTCGTGTCGTCTTTTCACTCCAGCTCTCCCAAAAGACCTTTCTTCGACAATTCTTTCCAGGACTTCCTGGTTGATGGCTTGTCTCTCCACTTAAAGAAGCACCATCCCTTAAATGCGTCAAGAAATTTCGTTTTTATCTGTTGTCCACGGTTGACAGTCATGCAGTGCTACTACGCAAATACAGCTCTTTACCTCTTCTTTGCTTATTTCAGTATTTATTTTGTTTGAACAAAGCATTTCTCTTTTTTTTTCATCAACATTGCACTTGCTTCTCTATTTTTCTATGTTTTCCTTCTAAATCTACAGCATACTCCGCAAGCCACCTAATGGTGTGTGACGGATCTTACTTCAGGTACCGTTAACTGTCCCTGTTCCATTCGCGAATGTGCGTGGGAAGAGTGATGGTCGCTAAGCTTCTGCATTGGCTCTAATTTCTGGAATTTTCTCGTCGTGAACATTACGCGAGATGTATGTGGTAGGAAGTAATACGTTGTCAGACTCTTCCAGGAAAGCGCTCTCTGGAAATTTCAGTAGTAAACCTCTCAGTGATGTTCAACGCCTCTCTTTTTACGACTGCCAATGTAGCTTGTTTAGCATCTTGGTAACGCTGTCGCGCTAACAAAACGACCCAGTGACAAGACGGCAGCTCTTCGTTGGGTCTTCGCCATCCCTTCTATCAGTCCTACGTGGTAAGGGTCCCACATTGGTGACCAGTGCTGAAGAATCGGTCGAACAAGCGCCTTGTAAGCCACTTGTTTAGTGAATGAATTACAAGATTCTTCCTGTGAATCTGTCGGGCAAGTGCTTTTCCTAATGTTTGTTTTATGTTGTCGTTCCATTTAAGGTCACTCTGTGTAGTTACTTCTAGATATTTTAGGATAGATACTGTTCCCATCGGTTTGTTATCAATATTATAATTGTACAGTAGTGGGCTTTCTTTTCCTGTGTGTGCCCAATATGTTACAACTGTCGGAGAGTACACCATTCATCAGTCCTCTCCAGGTCATTCTGGAAATCTTTACTGTCCTCTGGCGTTGTTACTTTGTTATGCAGAACCGCGTCGTTTGCGAACAGTGTTGAAGAGCATCCTAAGCTTTCTACTTGATAGTTTATATACATTGTAAACAATAGCAGTTCTATCACACTTCCTTGTGGTCTTCCGGAAACTGCGTTTACGTCTGTTGATTTTGTTCCGTTAAGAGCAACATGTTCAGTTCTGCATGCAAGAAAGTCTTGAATTCAGTCGCAAATCTGGTTCGAGATTCGGTGAACCTTTTTTTCTCCACCAAACGGTAGTGCGTGACGGTGTCAGAAATCTTTCTGAAGTCCAAGAATACTTGCTTATTCCATTTTCAGTTATTAACTTCCTAAGAATTTATATGATCTTGTTTATTTTGTGTTATTTCTTCTAATTTTAATGTTTATTTCTTGTGGTACCTTGAATCGCACGAGTATTTCTGTATTTTTGAGTTAAATTCCACTTTCAACTCATCCCTTAGTAGTGCAATAATGACCTGTAAGATTCTTTGGGAATTTCTTTCATTTGGAGCTGTCACAATTATATCATCGGCAAAACGGAGCATTATTCATTATAATATTGTACAGGATTCTTTGCAATTGTTCATTTAATGTTTTATGTAAGTGCTGAATAGTGAAGGGGACAGGTTGGATCCTTGTCTAAACCTTCAAGTATTATCGCTTCTTTTTGTGTCTCTCTTCTATTTACTATCGCTGTTTTGTGCTTAGTATAGCTTTTAAATTTTCTTATGTCTCATTAGTTTAATCATTTTTAGAATTTCCATCAGTTTGTTCCAGTTGTCAGTGTCTAACGTTTGCCTGAGATCTAAGAAAGTTCTTTAACTTCCTTCACTTATACTACAAGGCATCGGATAGCTTTTCTTGTTCCTTTTGCCTTCTGGAAGCCAAATTGGTCTTTAGCTCAGTTGGCTTCGATTTTGTTCTTAAAGTGTCTGTTTATTATTCCTGTTCTTACGGGGTGACAATTATTGTACTACAAAAATGGTTCAAATGGTTCTGAGCACTATGGGATTTAACATCTTAGGTCATCAGTCCCCTAGAACTTAGAACTAATTAAACCTAAGTAACCTAAGGACATCACACACATCCATGGCCGAGGCAGGATTCGAACCTGCGACCGTAGCAGTCGCGCAGTTCCGGACTGAGCGCCTAGAACCGCGAGACCACCGCGGCCGGCATATTGTACTACATTGAAAAAAAGTAAATTAGTTACAAACTACGGCGTGCACACACTTTATTCAACATGTAAACGTCGCTACAGATATTCTGATTTAGGTTGTAACATGTTCGATATGCCTGTCATCATTGACAATGATGTGGCGCAAACGAATAGAGAAATTCTGCATGACCCGCTGAAGTGTCGGAACGTTGATGCTGTCGAAGACCTCCTGAATGGCTGTTTTCAGCCCAGCAGTTGTTTTTGGGGTATTGCTTATCTTTAATATATCCCCACAAAAAGAAGTCGCATGTGTTCAGATCTGGAGAATATGGCGGCCAATCGAGGCCCATGTCAGTGGCCTATGGGTACCACAGAGCCAGAATGTGGCACCCAAAGTGGTCCTCCAGGATATCAAACACTTTCCTGCTGGGATGGGGTCGAACTCCGTCTTGCATGAAGCCCCATATTGTCGAAATCTGGGTCACTTTGGATCATGGAGATGAAATCTTCTTACAGAACCTTCACCTACCGTTTGTTAGTCACTGTGGGATCAAGGAATATCGCACCGATTATTCCGTGACTGGACAGTGCACACCACACAGACATCCGTTGAGGGTGAAGAGACTTCTCGATCGCGAAATGCGTATTCTCAGTCTCCCAAATGCGCGAATTTGCTAACTGACGAACCCATCCAAATGAAAGTTGGCTTCGTCGCTAAACTGCTTGAATACTGCTCAGCAGTGTGGGATCCGTACCAGGTAGGGTTGATAGAAGATATAGAGAAGATCCAACGGAGAGCAGCACGCTTCGTTACAGGATCATTTAGTAATCGCGAAAGCGTTACTGAGATGATAAATAAACTCCAGTGGAAGACTCTGCAGGAGAGACGCTCAGTAGCTCGGTACGGGCTTTTGTCAAAGTTTCGAGAACATACCTTCACCGAAGAGTCAAGCAGTATATTGCTCCCTCCTACGTATATCTCGCGAAGAGACCATGAGGATAAAATCAGAGAGAGTAGAGCCCACACAGAGGCATACCGACAATCATTTCCACGAACAATACGAGACTGGAATAGAGGGGAGAACCGATAGAGGTACTCAAGGTACCCTCCGCCACACACCGTCAGGTGGCTTGCGGAGTATGGATGTAGATGTAGATGTAGATGTAAACCAAACCGTGCATGCGCATTCTAATTCTCATCATGCCTCGCGGCCAACCGTGCAGTTTGAACGTCCTAACGAAAAACAAAACACCGTTCAGAAGTTCTGATGATTTGATTTCATCTAATTCGATAACTGTCACCTTGTACTTTCGAAGTGCGAGCTGGAATGGTAAGGACCTCTGGTCTTTAGGTGTAGATGGTTGTTTCGAATCATTGTCGTATTCTTTTCTTAAAGTATTCTTTTTTATGCAGATCAAAGACTAATAATACATCGTACTTTTTGTTTCAGAGTCTAATACTTTAAGCATTTCAGCTGTGATGTTATCGATATCACTAGCCTTTTTTCCATCGGATCATTTAATGCTTTTCAAATTCTTCCTCTGCAGTTTAAGGCCACATTTCAATTTCATCTACCTTTTTTTTTCTTTTTCTATTTCAGTTAGTTTTTGTGGTTCGTAATACTGCTCTTCATTATATTATTTCTACCTGTTAACTACAAGCTCATTTTCTGTATCAATCCTACCCTGTTTGGAGCAGGTTGATTTTCCATGTCGCTGTTTTCCAGAATTTTTTGTAAATCTGGCCACTAATTGTGCTCGCTGAAAAATCCTCGAATTCAACGAACACATCTGACTGCTATGCAGATTAAACAGTGGCTTCATATTGATATGAGTTCGCCAACCACAGTCCCGTCCCTAGAAGAGTATTGTGGCTACCATGTTGTTACGCAACGCCTCTCTGTGACTTTTGTGCACTCTTTGTGAGCCTACAACAAAATGCATCATTGCCGTTCTGATGGCGTGGTGTAGGAATATTTTGTCCTATAACAAATGACGTGACTGTAGAATTAAATTAAACCAAATAGACAGCACCCAGTTACCATTTTACGGTTTGTCATTTGGTCAGTAACACGATAGCAGTTTCGAGGCTTCTTGGCTCATCCTCATTGGTGACAAACGCATTTAACAATAATGGATCTGCGTAAATAAATGGTAAAAATGAGCGATTGGTGGCGATTTTTTTATTAAATTCAGTTTGTTTCTTTCGCAGTATGCAAAAGCATATGATAAAGAAAACGCTACCGAAAACGAAAACTCCGCTAACTAGCCGCAAGTGAGGCGTTATGTACGATGGCGGGGGAGAAACACAGAGAGCATACGTTCGAGTAAGAGTCGGGAAACATGTTACTTTCTCCCACGTAAGTCTCGGCTAATGACCACGACAGCAAAATTTGAGCAATTAGAGCTCATTTGGGGTTTATAGGGAATCGCCCTTTCCGAACACTATTCGCGAATGATTAGATATCAAGAACAATTACTGTGGTTACAAAGATACTCTCCAACACACATCGTAAACTGGCTTCTGCGTTGTAGGTGTAGTTGTAATTGTATATGTAGACTCAGGTTAAACAAGTAATGCACAGTTACGCGGTTTTTTTTTAAAGAAAAGTATTAATGTTTTACTCGTCCTCCTCTGTCAGTAACAGAGTAAAACCAGAAGATTTAGGGGGACACGCCCTCCATCTCTTTTTACACTTTCATTCGTAGTGAAAGTACATTCGTAGTGAAAGTACATTCGTTTTCTTGTATTCATGGTACTGTCACTGGTTCAATTACATGTTTGATGAATGTTTTTTATGGTAAAAGGAAATTTTGTAGACTTGTTTTACAAGCAGTTACATGCAATTAGTATCAAAATATGGTTGCGTGCAGAAGATTCACTAATAGTTTTTGTAATAATTAAACTCCTTTAACAAGATAAATAGGCATGTAGTTCTTTTGCACTAAATGGTTTCGTGATGATAATTACATCACAGAACAGGAGTTCTCTAGAAGAAAGGAATATGAGGACTCGTTAAAAAATTATTTTTAAAAGGAAACATTTCCGTTAAAAAAAACTGTAGAGAGAGACAAGTTCCTGCTTGCTGCAAGTAGCTATGTACTCATTCGTCAGCTGAGCCATAAACTACACGTTAAACCGAACTGCCACTGCGACCGGGCTTCATTTGTTTCCCTGTCTTGCGGCTACTGCATTTTAACTTAACTTTACGACTAGAAGAATGTTCGTCCAACCTTCTGTTTTACGAGAAGGGAGAGCTGAATGAAATACGCGTTCTTCGCACAGTGACTCACACGTTTTTCCGCTATTTTCAGGATAAATTCACGTTTGCTGAGAACAGTCGTGTACGTTTGTTCATAAGTGGCTTTAACTGAGTTTGTTATATAGGGTAGAAACGAAATTCAATTCTTCTTCGGCAAAGTGCAAGCGCATATTGTGTATTTTCGTAAGCCACAATGGGAACATACGGCGTTATTGCTAATTTCCTCCGTGATTTCAGGTGATGACTGCACGAAAACTACAAGACGTGCCGGAAAGTGACACAGGTCAATGGACAGAGCATCTGTCGAAGTTCGGATTCGTAATACGCTCTACGGCTTAGTTGTACCAGAGAACAGGCGTGTCAAAACATGTAAACAAATCATCTGCTCCACATTGCCGCATCGTGCTGGCTACCTAGCAAGTTTGCGCAGTGATCAGCACCCTCTACTCGTATTTTGAAGGACGACTGTTCAAACCCATGCCCGGCCATCCAGACTTAGGTCTTCCTGATTTCCCTAAATCGCTTCTGGAAAACTCCGGGATGGTTACCCTGAAAGGGCGTTGTCGATTTCCTTCCGTATCCTTTAAACATTCCGAGCACACTCCTTGAAACATGTTGGCTCCTTGCGACTGTAAAATTTGTTGTACTCAAATCTTGGTCATCATAAACGAAAATTTATCAGTATTCAAATTAGTTCGCGTCTGCGGATAGGCAGCCCAGTGATCAGATTTCCAAAGCTGGTTACTGTCGCAACTTCCCAGGCAATTAGCGTCAGCGGCTTTAATGAACTCCATGCGCATGTTGAAGTTTGCTGCATCACAAACGGCGCTCTTTATTAGACACCTTCTGACACTCCACTCCTTTTCACGTTTGTCAGACACCAGCAAAAACACCCTGTGAGTGCGTTAGCGTCTCTAGAATCAGTGACAGGTTAGGGGTGGACCCCTATTTTAGGACAGAGCACACTGGCGTTTAGCTGTACACAATTTGTTTAATTTCAGAATTATTGTCAAAGAAGTACACGAATTTACATAGATGTGACATGACAATGTCAGGACAATAGTCAAAATAACGCATTACGTCCTGTTTAGACGAAGTAGTACTGAACACAACAATATCAAATTTTAATAGAAGGTCCTCAATAAGTTGAAGTTGGCCAATACGAGGTGCATTCAAGTTCTAAGGCCTCCGATTTTTTTTCTAATTAACTACTCACCCGAAATCGATGAGACTGGCGTTACTTCTCGACGTAATCGCCCTGCAGACGTACACATTTTTCACAACGCTGACGCCATGATTCCATGGCAGCGGCGAAGGCTTCTTTAGGAGTCTGTTTTGACCACTGGAAAATCGCTGAGGCAATAGCAGCACGGCTGGTGAATGTGCGGTCACGGAGAGTGTCTTTAATTGTTGGAAAAAGCCAAAAGTCACTAGGAGCCAGGTCAGGTGAGTAGGGAGCATGAGGAATCACTTCAAAGTTGTTATCACGAAGAAACTGTTGCGTAACGTTAGCTCGATGTGCGGGTGCGTTGTCTTGGTGAAACAGCACACGTGCAGCCCTTCCCGGACGTTTTTGTTGCAGTGCAGGAAGGAATTTGTTCTTCAAAACATTTTCGTAGGATGCACCTGTTACCGTAGTGCCCTTTGGAATAATGCAATGGGTAAGGATTACGCCCTCGCTGTCCCAGAACATGGACACAATCATTTTTTCAGCACTGGCGGTTACCCGAAATTTTTTTGCTGGTGGTGAATCTGTGTGCTTCCATTGAGCTGACTGGGGCTTTGTTTCTGGATTGAAAAATGGCATCCACGTCTCATCCATTGTCACAACCGACGAAAAGAAAGTCCCATTCATGCTGTCGTTGCGCGTCAACATTGCTTGGCAACATGCCACAAGGGCAGCCATGTGGTCGTCCGTCAGCATTCGGGCACCCACCTGGATGACACTTTTCTTATTTTCAGGTCGTCATGCAGGATTGTGTGCACAGAACCCACAAAATGCCAACTCTGGAGGCGATCTGTTCAACAGTCATTCGGTGATCCCCCAAAACAATTCTCTCCACTTTCTCGATCATGTCGTCAGACCGGCTTGTGCGAGCCCGAGGTTGTTCCGGTTTGTTGTCACACGAAGTTCTGCCTTCATTAAACTGTCGCACCCACGAACGCACTTTCGACACATCCATAACTCCATCACCACATGTCTCCTTCAACTGTCGATGAATTTCAACTGGTTTCACACCACGCAAATTCAAAAAACGAATGATTGCACGCTGTTCAAGTAAGGAAAACGTCGCCATTTTAAGTATTTAAAACAGTTCTCATTCTCGCCGCTGGCGGTAAAATTCCATCTGCCGTACGGTGCTGCCATCTCTGGAACGTATTGACAATGAACGCGACCTCATTTTAAAACAATGCGCATGTTTCTATCTCTTTCCAGTCCGGAGAAAAAAAAATCGGAGGCCTTAGAACTTGAATGCACCTCATATTACGACAAATCATCCGATTCTGATTCTAAGTTCGGTACTATTTAGGATGAATATCAAGTCTATAGAGGATGGTTAGTTTTTTTGTGACAAGATGAGCAAAAAAAATTACTCAAGGTTGTTCGAGTTCACAGTGCATGCAAGCTGGTGAACCAACAAGTTTACGCCTCTGCTAGCGGCATTTACCTTAGCTGCGATGAGCTGCGTCAGCTGCATGGCTGCTCTCGCCCTCTGAAAATCCTACAAAACGGCAATCAAAATCTTTATTGATTTTATCAGCAGGAAGTGTTCTATGTTTCTCGTTAGGTGAGAAAACATACACTCATCCCTAGTCTGGAAAATATGGCGATATACACGTGCATAGATGGTGCAGCATGTATACTTCAATGTCAGCCAAAGTCAACGCAGTGTTCGCACAAAATTCCTCTTTTGGCGTCGTAAAAAGCGTGACATGGCCTGCTCTACATTTGACACTGGTTCAAAGGAGAGTCCTCGAAGTTTTCGGTCTTGTGTCTTTCGTAGCAAACTGTCCCCCCACCTGTCTCCTATCGTGCTTCACATCACGGATTTTTCAGACCAATGGGAGTGTTCTTTTCATCTTGTGGAAACTCCCTCTGCCAATCGCAAAGGGCCTACCTTTAAACTGTGTCAAAATATCACCCCTTTCTACTCCTTCCTAATTTATTTCAGCCAGTCGGACATTTTATGCCCACTGCTCATGCTTAAAAGTTACAAATGTACATCACGAGTGTACCACGGGCATTTCACATGATCAACTGTGCTTGTATCCATCTGGAAATTCCCCAACACAGTTTTCTAAAGAATTTCTCCATCGCAAGCAGCGCTGGCCCTCTACCTGCCCTCCTTGATGTATCGCCCAGTATGTTCCTTGTCCCTCTCGTCGCGGGTCATCAACCCCGTTTCAGAACCGTTTCGTTAGAGTATAATGACTTTTTTGGAGACTAGAAATCTACTCTGTAGGAATCAGCATGGGATTCGAAAAATACGGTCGTGTGAAACCCAGCTATTCGTCCACGAGACTCAGAGGGCCATAGACACGGGTTCACAGGTAGATGCCGTGTTTCTTGACTTCCGCAAGGCGTTCGATACAGTTCCCCACAGTCGTTTAATGAACAAAGTAAGAGCATATGGACTATCAGACCAATTGTGTGATTGGATTGAAGAGTTCGTAGATAACAGAACGCAGCATGTCATTCTCAATGGAGAGAAGTCATCCGAAGTAAGAGTGATTTCAGGTGTGCCGCAGGGGAGTGTCATAGGACCGTTGCTATTCACAATATACATACATGACCTGGTGGATGACATCGGAAGTTCACTGAGGCTTTTTGCAGATGATGCTGTGGTGTATCGAGAGGTTGTAACAATGGAAAATTGTACTGAAATGCAGGAGGATCTGCAGCGAATAGACGCATGGTGCAGGGAATAGTAAGCATTAGGAGTGATTTAAAATGGAATGCTCATATAAAGTTGATCGTCGGTAAAGCAGATCCCAGACTGAGATTCATTAGAAGAATCCTAAGGAAACGCAATCCGAAAACAAAGGAAGTAGGTTACAGTACGCTTGTTCGCCCACTGCTTGAATACTGCTCAACAGTGTGGGATCCGTACCAGATAGGGTTGATAGAAGAGATAGAGAAGATCCAACGGAGAGCAGCGCGCTTCGTTACAGGATCATTTACTAATCGCGAAAGCGTTACGGAGATGATAGGCAAACTCCAGTGGAAGACTCTGCAGGAGAGACGCTCAGTAGCTCGGTACGGGTTTTTGTTAAAGTTTCGAGAACATACCTTCACCGAAGAGTCAAGCAGTATATTGCTCCATCCTACGTATATCTCGCGAAGAGACCATGAGGATAAAATCAGAGAGATTAGGGCCCACACAGAAGCATACCGACAATCCTTCTTTCCACGAACAATACGAGACTGGAATAGAAGGGAGAACCGATAGAGGTACTCAGGGTACCCTCCGCCACACACCGTCAGGTGGCTTGCGGAGTATGGATGTAGATGTAGATGTTGTACTCGGGCTGTGACAGCGCAACTCGCATCTGACCCCAAACTAAAACATTTTTCCTCCACTAGAATTTTTCACCTTTTGCTCGTTGACATGCAGGATTTGGGCTTGGTGTGTTAGTACTTTGGCGCTACAGTCTGGAACCGCGCGACCGCTACGGTCGCAGTTTCGAATCCTGCCTTGGGCATGGATGTGTGTGATGTCCTTAGGTTAGTTAGGTTTAAGTAGTTCTCAGTTCTAGGGCACTGATGACCTCAGATGTTAAGTCCCATAGTGCTCAGAGCCATTTGAACCTTTTTTTTTTTTTTTTTTTTTTTTTTTTTTTTTTTTTTTTTTTTTTTTGGTTAATACTGCCTAATTGAGTGTCATCCCTTTGTATTACATACTATACATTTTGATAGGAAAATCTGCTCATTATCGCCAAAGTATGTCACGTGACATATTCGTTTACTTGTTAAGACATATAAATTCTCTCGTGTAAGGTGCGGATTGACATTCATTCAATCTGCCACCTTACAACCTGTAATACGAGATACGAACTGTGAGAGATGAACTCTCAACTCATATTTTCTGTGGCTCTTGTAATTTTAGCGCTTGTGAGCTAACAACCCAAAGATGTTTGGGTTCACATGTGGTTCCTCTTCATCGAAATGCCTTGGCTCAAACTTGTCTAGGGGTTGCCGCACATGTCGCATTACGCGCCCTAAATTAGACACTTGTGACCCTTTGGTTAAGTTGTCTCGCTGATGTAAGTTTGCGAAATACAATGTTAACATAACATATAATTAGTGATAATACTATCGGGAACTAAATTAACGACCCATATATGATGTAGGCCACACAGTTGCAATTTGGTTAGAATAATGTTTATTCAGAAAGCAAACTAATAGCGAAAGTAGTCGTATTTAGAGTTACTGTTACATTCTAGTGCATATCCGTTTGACACAATTCGATCATTCACAGTCTCATAGTAAAATACTAGTTATCTTTGTGAAAAGTTAGACTTCACACGAGGCGCGCAGCTGCTCACCGCTCAGGGACTAAGTCCTGCTATCCCACAACGCAAAATTTTCTAAGTCGTTTCACTTCCTAGCTGCGTAAAGACCGTCTGTGTGTTTTCGCATCTGAACCCAAACTATATCCTTTGGTGTCTCCAGACGAACTGTCCGCTGTCGTGTCTGCACCAGCACTGTCCCTCTGCCCATCCCAGGCCGCATTTTCCACGTGTCGAATATCCTCGCTCAACTGACTAGGGCAGTTCCCTTTCCTGAAGCCACCCATCTGATTGGTTACAGCTTATTGTATGTTATTTTATATTTTAACATATTTAAATAATCAAAGCTTGACCACATTCATGTTCTAAGTAAAGTGACAATAATATCCGTTACATAATAAACGTTAAATTCTTTTCTTCTTCATCATCACCACCACCTTCTTCTTCACGGATGGATCACTTAGGACCACGCGTAATCAACATTTGTTGGCCATGTTAAATTCTTTTACATAAAACCAATACAATTTAGTTCTTAACTTTGAATGCCAGAGCCAGTAGCCTTGCACCAATTTGCTTTCTAATAAATAAATAAAGAACAAAAGTAACTATTATGCACTAAGCTTTACAACAAATATTCTATTATGTAATGATTCATTAAGGTGTCTTGCTGTCATCGTTCAGTGTGTTTTGTGTGGAGGAAATGATGATCTGATGCTTAACTGAAAATACTGATAGTTCAAATTTACTATATCTTTTAAACAAACAAAGACACAGAGTTGCTATTCACAACACTTGTGATTTTAATAATGCGCTTCTGTGTGAAATGTCCATCGTTAAGTTCGAGTAAAACGTTCAGATTTTAGCATTCGGATCTTTGTTACAAAACTTGTTAGTTTTACTCTAACAGTAAATCCTAAACTATTATAGATATGATGAATATTCAGGTTTTATTGGGATCAACATGAACATTTATGGACGATGGCAGATTAAAATTACTGTGGCTTGATTCCCTGCATTACTACAGAATTAAATAGTGTCCATAAATGTTTCCCTTTGTGGCCGACCTTAGGTCCGCCATATTTGACACTGCTACGTGTCCTTGGCCACAAACGGCTTCTACTGGGTTTCCCTAGGACGTAGGTTCTCGTCTGCCTCACTCGCACACTACAGCGCTTAGGCCTCAATAGACGCCTGTGAGTTTCCCCATCTCGTGGCTAATCTGTGCTCTTTGTGGCACAAGGTCCTGGACGACAGGGTTCGTTTCACAATTCCCGAGGGCTGACTCTTTCTGCCATATACTTAAATGAGAGCGAAATGCACGTTAACTCACACGCTGTCATCTTCTGATTTCCCGGAGGTACATATGAATAACCTTGTACATGTACAGGATGGAGGAAACCAACCTGACAATGGTAGTGCTGGGTGGTGGATATTGAATCACACAAAGTTTTTCAAATAATCGTAGACCAGAAATGCAGCATTGTGAAGCTACGGATATAAAAGACAGCCACTCATCTACAATTGTGCGGATCTTTGTCCTGCAAGCTAGCGTGTTTCGGTGTATCTAAAAGTGCGTTTTTGTCCGACAACGCTTTGCTGCCACTGCCCATCTAACAAATAAATGATATTACCACACTGACTGTAACACTGATATAATAATCTTTCTTTAAGGTGGGTTTCCACAGGCACCACTCGAATAACTCAACTTATGTACTGAAACAGGCAAGTTGCGCACTGGCGTGCCAACTTACACGTGAGTTACGAAAGTTAAAAGATGTTTAACTTTCTTGCACGGTATTGTTTCCCCCACCATTCCATACGAGGTTCAGCAACAGCTGCTAGGTGGATCCGTTCTCATTCTACTCTGGTTCGTTGTACTGCACAAATGTTGATTCGTTTGCTTATGTACGTGAAAAGTTTGCTTCATGTCAAAATGATAGTGCTTGGTCTCAAATAAGTAAATACAATAAATACTTTATAAAGAGGAAAATGTTGGTAAACCGTGTGGTAGAAATCTTATTATAACATTCAGTAATTCCTTATTGTCATTTGTTTGTAACAAAGTTACCATACCATCGTTTGCGTCAAGAAACGGATTCTTAACTTATTGGAACTAAGTACGTGAACTTACGGAGGTTCTTATTAGCGTAGTGCAGACCAGTCAAGACTGTAAAGATATTACAGTATAATGATGATAATATTTTGCTTTAGTCATTGAGTGTAAATATTACGATGAAATTGAAAGTTATCTGTGGCTTTAAAGATTTGTTTCTACTCTTGACTCTCATTAAAATCCATGTAAATCCAACAGTGCTCGTATTGGCGCTATCAATGAGCAATGACTGTTCCGCAAAGTAGCACAAATTTTGGTTGCTAAATTAAGTAGCGTTATATTTACAGCACCCCTAACGTAGCAACCTTGACTGACCAAAAATATAAACAAAGCAGTATTGTTGCAATAAAAAACTCACTTCACGATGTGCGCTCAGTGGGTTGTAGATAGAACGCTGCATTCCACGTAAAAATGCAGAAATAGTGCCCTTTGGGATGCTATATGTTTGTTGCAGTGTCTTTAATGACCAGATATTGCGATGTTACTTCTAATATGCGAATTGTCCGCCTCAGTACCTGGGTAGTTAGTGCGGCGGATTGCCCAGCAATGGGGCTCGCGTTCGATATCCGACCGGGTCGGAAATTTTTCTCCGCTCGAGGGCTGGGTGGTGTTCTTATGTTCGTATCGTAATAACTGACATTTCGCTGTTGAGAATGCTGAACAAGCACGTCCAGAAAGCCAATAAATTAAAAAAAAGCGAGCTGGCACTGAATCTCGCGTACGTGTATTAGACATACGTGTACAGCTAAAAAGTGGCTTAAAATATTACAATATTATTGATTTTACTCATTCAAAAATGATTTTTGAACGTAAAGTCCTGCTTGGAATATAGTTCCGTTATTAGCATATGAGATTCCCAAAACGGTTCCTACGAAGCACGCAGTTCACGAAACAGTGTTTGTGGCTCTGTTTTTTCTTCGATGACGTCTTTATAAACTAATCGCCTAAAAATCGCCCAACTCCTGTACGAATAGTTTCACTTGTCGCCATCTTGGAAGTCGCATAAGTAGCGTTTCCAAGATCGATGTTTGGAAACGGTAAGTAGCATGTAAGGATAGTGGTGGAAAAAATGCATACGTAAGAAATTCACTCCTGTGGAAACCCAACTCTACGCAGGAAACATCAAGGGAAATTCACGCTTAACCAATCGTAGGTATGACTTCAAGGTTGCTTTGACAATTCTGTTAAAACATTATTTTCAACTAATTTAATTAGTAACCGTGCTGTTTACAATAACAAATGTCAACTGGAGCCAGTGAGTTCAGATGCACACATTCTGGCGCCATCTTTGCATATTGGCTATCATTTTATGGTTGTAGCTCGACAGCGCTGTTTCTCTGGCATGGTCCTTTGGATTCTATTCCGTACCCTGCTTTGATGGTATTGTCTGGTCTTTTCTCTCTTTGTGTATATAAAGGGCGATCATCAGATCTGTCTGTGATGTGATTCGCACGTTGGCACTTGTTTTTAAGTCACAAAGGGTGTGTGGGGGATTGAAATCCACTATAGATTATGCTGCTCACCAAAGAAAACTGTCTATCGGACTAATGCGACGGGGCCATGCGAATTTTGAGAAATCTTCCCCAAAAGCTCTCCAGGAGACAAGTAGTGTTTATAGCTGTGTGCGCAGTAGCTCCATCATGTTGAAACTACAATAGCTGATATCGTCTTACTTCTGCTGGCAAATGAAATCGTACATCATTAAAAAATAACGTTCACGGCGAATAAAATAATTTTGGGTTTAGAGTGCATGAGAATAAAAAAAACACTGAAGCACCTAAATATCCGATGTTCCGAGTTACTTTCCAGTAGTCTCTACACTGCGGTAGAAGGATGTAAAATATTTGCAGTAAATGATTCGTTTTCATGATCCATATCTTTCATTCCATGCGCTGCTATCACTTTGTCGGGCCAATTTCAGGGTTTGCCTAACTGCTAAGTCGACGAATCGCATTACGATGAGGAACAGCTGTTTGCGGCAATTTTTTTAGCAAATGCCTTCTGCACTAAATTACATATTAACGCCTTGTCGAAACGCATGCGCGACAACAAAAATAAGATCCGCATTTGCAAGTACCAAAACTTATATACAAATTGTAATCTACGCTCTGCACAGGGAATTAACAGCGTTCATCAAGTGGACCAAATAGTTAAATGCTACTGAACGGTGGCTGGAGTTAAGAAACACTCACGTATCCATGAAAAAACAGTTCTGCCAATTTTGTTTCGACGTTCCGACTTAATCTACATCCGTGGTCCAGTGCATAGTGTGTTTCCGAAAGCACGACACACTTTTTAAGCTACACTACTGGCCATTAAAATTGCTACACCAAGAAGAAATGCAAATGATAAACGGGTATTCCCTGGACAAATATATTATACCAGAACTGACTTATGATTACATTTCCACGCAATTTGGGTGCATAGATCCTGAGAAATCAGTACGCAGAACAACCACCGCCGGCCGTAATAACGGCCTTGATACGCCTGGGCATTGAGTCAAACAGAGCTTGGATGGGGTGTACAGGTACAGCTGCCCATGTAGCTTCAACACGATAGCACAGTTCATCAAGATTAGTGACTGGTGTATTGTGACGAGCCAGTTGCTCGACCACCATTGACCAGATGTTTTCAATTGGTGAGAGATCTGGAGAATGTGCTGGGCAGGGCAGCAGTCGAACATTTTCTGCATCCAGAAAGGCCCGTACAGGATCTGCAACATGCGATCGTGCATTATCCTGATGAAATGTAGGGTTTCGCAGGAATCGAATGAAGGGTAGAGCTACGGGTCGTAACACATCTGAAATGTAACGTCCACTGTTCAAAGTGCCCTCAGTGCGAACAAGAGGTGACCGAGACGTGTAACCAATGGCACCCCGTAACATCACGCTGGGTGATACGCCAGTATGGCGATGACGTATGCACGCTTCCAGTGTGCGTTCACCGTGTTGTCGCCAAACACGGATGCGACCATCATGATGCTGTAAACAGAACCTGGATTCACCCGAAAAAATGACGTCTTGCCATTCGTGCACCCAGGTTCGTCCTTGAGTACACCATCGCAGGCGCTCCTGTCCGTGATGCAGCTTCAAGGGTAACCGCAGCAACGGTCTCCGAGCTGATTGTCCATGCTGCTGAAAACGTCGTAGAACTGTTCGTGCGGATGGTTGTTGTCTTGCAAACGTCCCCACCTGTTGAGTCAGGTATCGAGACGTGGCTGCACGATCCGTTACAGCCATGCGGATAAGATGCCTGTCATCTATACAGCTAGTGAGACGAGGCCGTTGGGATCCAGCACGGTGTTCGGTATTACCCTCCTGAACCCACCGAGTCCATATTCTGCTAACAGTCATTGGATCTCGACCAACGCGAGCAGCAATGTCGCGATACGATAAACCGCAATCGCGATAGGCTACTGTCCGACCTTTATCAAAGTCGGAAACGTGATGGTACGCATTTCTGCTCCTTACACGATGCATCACAACAACGTTTCACCAGGAAACGCCGGTGAACTGCTGTTCGTGTATGAGAAATCTGTTGGAAACTTCCCTCATGCCAGCACGTTGTAGGTCTCGCCACCGGCGCCAGCCTTGTGTGAATGCTCTGAAAAGCTAATCGTTTGCATACCACAGCATCTTCTTCCTGTCGGTTAAATTTCGCGTCTGTAGCACGTCATCTTCGTGGTGTAGCAATTTTAATGGCCAGTAGTGTAGTATGTGATGTCTAGTGGACGGTACATAGTGCACCATGCATATTTTTAGCGCCCTCAATTGGGGAGACATTCTCAAGTCTGCCTAAGGTATGGTTTGGCAAACGCGAAGTAACAGTAGAAACTCTCGCTGAGTGCAGGCGGGCATCATATTGCTTAAATGTAAGCGTAGGATGATTTGCCATGAAGGACAATAAATCGGGGCGCAGAATATCGAGGACGTACCGCCGTGCTACAAGGATTCCTCCAATGATAATCATAGGGGTCCTGCAACGAAATGCAATGACTCCTCAGAGCATCACTCATCACTTCTGGTTGTCGGGCCGTATAGCGTGGGACAGTCACGTTAGTATCCTGTCTGGATGTCTCCAGACACGTCTTGGATTCTCATTGACTGCAGGAGAACTGCCTTCAGTGACGAGTCCTCCTTCGAAGAGAGCTGCGATGACCAGCGAAGATATGTCTACAGACGACCCAGACGATGAATGGATACCATCTAGAATGTCATCCACCATACGGTCCGACAAGCAGGAGTGATGATCTGGATTGCCTTGTCATTTTATAGCCGGACTCCTTTGGTTGTCATGCGTGGCGCCCTTACAGTAAGCGGTACGTCGCCGATATTCAACGCCCCATTTTGTTGTCCTTCATGGTAAGCCGTCTTGGATATTTCAGCAAGGTAATGTTCGCCGCCACACGGCCAGAGTTTCTACAGCTTGTCTTCATGCTTTCCAAACCCTGTCTAGCCAGCAAGTCGCCAGATCTCTCTCCAAATGAGGTTTGGAGCATTATGGGCAGGGCCCTCCATCCAGCTCAGGATTTTGACAATTGGACAGGATATCCTTCCGCAGAACATCGAACAACTGCATCAACCAATGTCAAGCCGAATAACTGCTTGCATAAGAGCCAGAGGCGGAGCAACGCGTTGTTGACTTGCTCAATTGGTCAATTTCTTCAAGTGATTCACATGGCTCTGAGCACTATGGGACTTAACATCTGAGGTCATCATTCCCCTAGACTTAGAACTACTTAAACCTAACCAACCTAAGGCCACACCGGCCGGCAGTCAGTCTCTCTCTCCTGAATACACCACGCAATTTTTATGAGATTATAATCATTTCTTTGCCTGTACCTTTACATCACATCTACCAATTTCCGTTCCAGTCGGATAATTCCTTCGTAGTGCGTCGTTGTTCTTTCTTTTCTCTTCTTAGAGTGCATCTATAGTTCTTTTTCCCCACTGTTGCTAATCTGCATGTTGCATCCTCCTTAGCTCGGCGGTCGATAGTTTGTTGTCCAAATAGCAAAACTCGTTTACTAAGTTCATTGTCTCCTTTTCTACGCTTATATCTTCGTCATCACTTAGCTTAATTGGACTGCGTTCTATTAACCTTGTTTGACTTTCATTGATGTTAATCAAAAAACCGAATTTCGAAGAATCTTGCCGAGTCTCTGCAAACAATAGTCATAGTCTTTTGTCCCGTGTGGCAGAATAAAATAATCACAGGACACATTAAAAATTTTATTTCTTCTTCCAGAACTTCAGTTCCTTTTCCAAATTTCTTCTTGGTTTGCATTATTGTTTATGCACAATTGAATAACATCGGGGATAGGATACATCACTATCTCATTTCCTTCTCAACCACTGCTTCTCTTCCATGTCCTTCAACTCTTAGAACCGTATTCTGGTCTCTGTCCAAGTTGTAGGTGACCTTTCTCTCCCTTTATTTGATAACTTCAATGGTTACAATAAGCACGTTCCAGTTAGTATTGACAAAAGATTTTTCTTAAATCTAGCCAACGAAAATGAGAATTCGTAATCTTGGTTTTTCTTTACTCTCTTGCATCAAGCTAGTCCTCTCTACTGTAGACGGTGTATCGTGAAGCATGAATATGTAGCTAACCTGCTGCACGAGAGTGCAATCTATAGTAACTCCTACGACAGTAACGTAATAAGAATTAGAAAGGCATAATATATCTATCGGAGGTTCTCAGCCATTATACATCTGAATTTTCTTTCTTTCGTCCTTCTACGGGAAATTCAGATTATACGTCTCGCAGGTGATTAAAAGGTAAGTCCAGAAAGTGATTAAACTGCGGTCTCTGGTTGACTCGAACACCACGGTGTTCACTACCGTGACGGAAAGGGGAAAGAAGGCTGCAGAACTTTCCAATTATTTCTCCCCACTCAACCGAGTTTCTTTTTGTCTGCGAGTGAAAGCAATTTTAACTGTTGGGCGTGAAGACGCAACTTTTCTCTTTGCACCTGATATAACTGTCTAACAGCTTTACTGTATTCATAACTTTCTTAGATAGAACGTAGCAAGTTCCTTGAACTGCCATTGTCATTTCGGAATTCTTTGTCACTGATGGTGATAATTTTTCTTTTCAGGTGAGGTTCAAGGCGCAAAGTCCTGTTCTGATGCTGACACGGTATGTAAGACACTTCATGGCCGAAGATATTCCTGCGAGAGACAGTAGGATCTCAGAGTTTAATTTACATTATCGAAGTTTCACAACAGTAAAATTCGCATATAAAGCTGGTTATCGCTGCACTCCCTTTTCCCTGTGTATAAAGAAACTGGCAGTGATCTTGTACAGTTGTCAGTAGTTTTGAACATGGTTCAAATGTATTTTACAAGGAATTTAAACGTTGTTTGGTCTGGAAATACAAACAAAAACTAAACCTATTAGACTCTTTTTAAAATCCCTTCAAAAAATACGTTTACCATTATTATAAAAAATTTACAGTTTGCAGCAGCAGCAGCAGCAGCATACGTCGAGCGCATCTCTTATACGCAACTGTCAAACATGAATTTGCCGTGGCAGTTTATGTCCGTGGTATGAGACTGAGATCAATGGTGGGAGGAAATGGGGTATTCACTATTCTGATTTCGGCACAGAAAGGGGTGAATTATGCTGCCACAAAACTCTTTGGTCATTTGCCAAATAGTATTAAAAGTCTCACAGATAGCCAACCAACATTTAAAAGCAAATTAAAAGAATCTCTGAATGACAACTCCTTCTACTCAATAGATGAATTCTTAGATATGAAGTAGTAACTGAAAAGAATTAATTAATTAATTAATTTGTGTAAAGAAAACTTAAAGTGACGCGTCCCACATCATTACGAAATGTCGTATTCATGATCTATGGAACAAAAAGTAATATATTTATTTATGTATGTGTGTGTAAGGATGAATAAGCATCTAGTTAGTCTCAGGCGTCGCGAGAATGTTCCTTACAACAAATGTGACCATTCCACGACGTTGGAAGCAGTGTATCAGAGAAGATCTCAGTTGCTCAGCGACGACTGACGTGTCCTGTAAAACGAAACTGTTAACATCCGAATCCAACACTGGTTGTGTTATTTTAAGCCTGAAAATTTCTAGATAATATAGAATGCTGGGTTTGCAGCTTTTGTTTTGTACATGTAGAATTTGTAAGTCGTTTTCAGTATCGTCAACGGAGTGTACAGTTTCAAACAAATGGGCACCTATTGAAAAAAATTTACGCAACCATACCACATTCTTAATGAAAGGATAGAGAGTGACTACACTGAAGTTATTAATAATTCATAGAAACTTTGGAACAAAGGTCTCCTGCCAGTGTAGGCTATTTTTTTATTGTTTTATCTTCTTTGGTTGTTTTCAAAATTAGCTTACCATATTTTTGTAAAACATTCACCATGGAACCCTCTTTGCTCCATTTCCTTATGATATATGTTTTTGAAAGGGGTCGACCTCGTGGAAAGGAAAAAAATTTTTTCCATCCAGACGCGTTCGCTGAAGTTTCAGCATTATCAATGGGCTTTTATTTGCTTTTAATTAATAACAAGCGGAAACGCTTTTTACTACTAGTGGACATATAAATTTGAGTTTTCAAGAAAGTATATTCAAATTTTAAAAACAAACATGCTCTGATTTTCCTGGTTTTTCAATGTTTTGCATTACAGTTGTTTTTCATTCAGAGTTTGTCATTTGCAGCCATTTAGAGCGTAACGTAGAAAAGTTATTTACCTCCAAATTTTTCGACTGGTTTGGCCCAACATTAATTATATGTGGAACAAATATATATATATATATAATGTGTGTGTGTGTGTGTGTGTGTGTGTTTTGTTTTGTTTGATAGTTCGTTGATGGCAGAGAACAGTTCCGTTGCAGAGGGCTGTTGTTGTTGTTGTGGTCTTCAGTCCTGAGACTGGTTTGATGCAGCTCTCCATGCTACTCTATCCTGTGCAAGCTTCTTCATCTCCCAGTACCTACTGCAATCTACATCCTTCTGAATCTGCTTAGTGTATTCATCTCTTGGTCTCCCTCTACGATTTTTACCCTCCACGCTGCCCTCCAATACTAAATTGGTGATCCCTTGATGCCTCAGAACATGTTCTACCAACCGATCCCGTCTTCTGGTCAAGTTGTGCCACAAACTTCTCTTCTCCCCAATCCTATTCAATACTTCCTCATTAGTTATGTGATCTACCCATCTAATCTTCAGCATTCTTCTGTAGCACCACATTTCGAAAGCTTCTATTCTACTCTTGTCCAAACTATTTATCGTCCATGTTTCACTTCCATACATAGCTACACTCCATAAAAATACTTTCAGAAATGACTTCCTGACACTTAAATCTATACTCGATGTTAACAAATTTCTCTTCTTCAGAAACGCTTTCCTTGCCATTGCCAGTCTACATTTTATATCCTCTCTACTTCGGCCATCATCAGTTATTTTGCTCCCCAAATAGCAAAACTCCTTTACTACTTTAAGTGTCTCATTTCCTAATCTAATTCCCTCAGCATCACCCGACTTAATTCGACTACATTCCATTATCCTCGTTTTGCTTTTGTTGATGTTTATCTTATATCCTCCATTCAACTGCTCTTTCAACTCCTTTGCTGTCTCTGACAGAATTACAGTGTCATCGGCGAACCTCAACGTTTTTATTTCTTCTCCATGGATTTTAATACCTACTCCAAATTTTTGTTTTGTTTCCTTTACTGCTTGCTCAATATACAGTTTGAATAACATCGGGGATTGGCTACAACCCTGTCTCACTCCCTTCCCAACCACTGCTTCCCTTTCATGTCCCTCGACTCTTATAACTGCCATTTGGTTTCTGTACAAATTGTAAATAGCCTTTCGCTCCCTGTATTTTACCCCGGCCACCTTTAGAATTTGAAAAAGGGTATTCCAGTCAACATTGTCAAAAGCTTTCTCTAAGTCTACAAATGCTAGAAACGTAGGTTTGCCTTTCCTTAATCTTTCTTCTAAGATAAGTCGTAAGGTCAGTATTGCCTCACGTGTTCCAGTGTTTCTACGGAATCCAAACTGATCTTCCCCGAGGTTGGCTTCTACTAGTTTTTCCATTCGTCTGTAAAGAATTCGTGTTTGTATTTTGCAGCTGTGACTTATTAAACTGATAGTTCGGTAATTTTCACATCTGTCAACACCTGCTTTCTTTGGGATTGGAATTATTATATTCTTCTTGAAGTCTGAGGGTATTTCGCCTGTTTCATACATCTTGCTCACCTGATGGTAGAGTTTTGTCAGGACTGGCTCTCCCAAGGCCGTCAGTAGTTCCAATGGAATGTTGTCTACTCCGGGGGCCTTGTTTCGACTCAGGTCTTTCAGTGCTCTGTCAAACTCTTCACGCAGTATCGTATCTCCCATTTCATCTCCATCTACATCCTTCTTCCATTTCCATAATATTGTCCTCAAGCACATCGCCCTTGTGTAGACCCTCTATATACTCCTTCCACCTTTCTGCTTGCACTTCTTTGCTTAGAACTGGGTTTCCATCTGAGCTCTTGATGTTCATACAAGTGGTCCTCTTTTCTCCAATGGTCTCTTTAATTTTGCTGTAGGCAGTATCTATCTTACCCCTAGTGAGATAAACCTCTAGATCCTTACATTTGTCCTCTAGCCATCCCTGCTTAGCCATTTTGCACTTCCTGTCGATCTCATTTTTCAGATGTTTGTATTCCCTTTTGCCTGCTTCACTTACTGCATTTTTGTATTTTCTCCTTTCATCAATTAAATTCAATATCTCTTCTGTTACCCAAGGATTTCTACTAGCCCTCGACTTTTTACCTACTTGATCCTCTGCTGCCTTCACTATTCCATTCCTCAAAGCTACCCATTCTTCTTCTACTGTATTTCTTTCCCCCATTCCTGTCAATTGTTCCCTTATGCTCTCCCTGAAACTCTGTACAACCTCTGGTTCTTTCAGTTTATCCAGGTCCCATCTCCTTTAATTCCCACCTTGTTGCAGTTTCTTCAGTTTTCATCTACAGGTCATAACCAAATGATTGTGGTCAGAGTCCACATCTGCCCCTGGAAATGTCTTACAATTTAAAACCTGGTTCCTAAATCTCGGTCTTACTACTATATAATCTATCTGATACCTTTTAGTATCTCCAGGGTTCTTCCATGTATACAACCTTCTTTCATGATTCTTAAACCAAGTGTTAGTTATGATTATGTTGTGCTCTGTGCAAAATTCTACCAGGCGGCTTCCTCTTTCATTTCTTAGCCCCAATCCATATTCACCGACTATGTTTCCTTCTCTCCCTTGACTCGAATTCTAGTCACCCATGACTATTAAATTTTCGTCTCCCTTCACTATGTGAATAATTTCTTTTATTTCATCATACATTTCTTCAATTTCTTCGTCATCTGCAGAGCTAGTTGGCATATAAACTTGTACTACTGTAGTAGGTGTGGGCTTCGTATCTATCTTGGCCGCAATGATGCGTTCACTATGCTGTTTGTAGTAGCTTAACCGCATTCCTATTTTCCTATTCATTATTAAACCTACTCCTGCATTACCCCTATTTGATTTTGTGTTTATAACCCTGTAGTCACCTGACCAAAAGTCTTGTTCCTCCTGCCACCGAACTTCACTAATTCCCACTATATCTAACTTCAACCTATCCATTTCCCTTTTTAAATTTTCTAACCTACCTGCCCGATTAAGGGATCTGACATTCCACGCTCCGATCCGTAGAACGCCAGTTTTCTTTCTCCTGATAACGACATCCTCTTGAGTAGTCCCCGCCCGGAGATCCGAATGGGGGACTATTTCACCTCCGGAATATTTTACCCAAGAGGACGCCATCATCATTTAATCATACAGTAAAGCTGCATGCCCTCGGGAAAAATTACGTCTGTAGTTTCCACTTGCTTTCAGCCGTTCGCAGTACCAGCACAGCAAGGCCGTTTTGGTTATTGTTACAAGGCCAGATCAGTCAATCATCCAGACTGTTGCCCTTGCAACTACTGAAAAGGCTGCTGCCCCTCTTCAGGAACCACACGTTTGTCTGGCTTCTCAACAGATACCCCTCCGTTGTGATTGCACCTACGGTACGGCTATCTGTATCGCTGAGGCACGCAAGTCTCCCCACCAACGGCAAGGTCCCATGGTTCATGGGGGGGGGGGGGGGGTGCAGAGAGCTATGTATTCGTTATTGGTGTCTGTTGGACACACACACACACACACACACACACACAGAATTAATGGTTGGCCTAACTACAACATTCCTATCGTAAAATTTCGGGGTAAAAAACAGCTGTAATGCGAAACAAAAAAGCAGAAAACTTCAATGTATGGTAACAAGGTATATGTACAAAACTTTGTCTGTTTTTCCGGTTTGAAAATTATTTCTTAAAACCTCGAATTTGTATGTGTACACGCAGTAAAGAGCATTTTTTCTGTAGGTCAACACAAAGAAAATATATTCCCACTGATGATGCTGAAACTTCGGCGAAACCTGTCTGGGTAATAGAAGAAAAGAAAAATTGTATTTTGCTCAAGGCGTACCCCTTCCAACAACAAATTTACTTGTAGGCAAACACAAAGAGAACAGCTTCACCCTCAAGACGATTATGATAAGCCATATATCATTACTCGTAGTTGTAAAAAAATTAAGAATTTCTTGACAGGAACTTTGTTTCTTCATCGTAATTAATAAATGTCTAGTACAGAAATGTTTTAAGTAAATGTTTTTGTAAAGAAACTGATGCGAAGTTTCAACAGCATAGAAAAAATTTACCGTGTGAAGCACATTTTTTTCAAAAGTCAGGTATTTTACAACACTGTAGTTTGTTTTCAAACAGGATACTCGTATATTTAACATTTAAATTATAAAATAATTTCCCAGGTTCAACAGATCATGCCGAAAAATCTTGATTGAAGCATGTAAAGCTTTAATATCTAATTCCAAATTAGTCTTTAAGATTTCATCTTAAGATGGTTCTTACTCTCATTGCGCAAGTATTCTGTCTGACTTAGAAAGCTCCATTGTTAAAATAATTTCCCAGGTTCAACAGATCATGCCGAAAAATCTTGATTGAAGCATGTAAAGCTTTAATATCTAATTCCAAATTAGTCTTTAAGATTTCATCTTAAGATGGTTCTTACTCTCATTGCGCAAGTATTCTGTCTGACTTAGAAAGCTCCATTGTTTAAGATCATTGTTACTTACGTCTGTATGACAACAGCTGACGTAATCGATTTTTATACAGGTATAGCAGATGGAAATGGTAGAGAGGCACCACGGCTAAACCAAAATAAGTACCCTCACAGGCACCAAACCCACCACTTAAAATTTTAAGTCCATTTTGGGCGTTTGTGTGATCGTGGATCCTCTCAGACAGACTAACGTACAGGGAGGCGACACACAGTATGCACATCAGATTTGGAGGACCGGGTTCTGCCGCTCGATCGTCTCTATCTGCTTGGCCCCACACAAACACCATCACGGCTTGTTCCCGACGTGAATACCGGGCCAATGTGCTTCTTGCAGTACGCTGCATCAGTCACACAGCCTGCAACACGCACGCAACCCAAGGCAAGTGCTCAGAGGAACTTCCATTCGTCAGCGCCATCTGTCGTGGCAACGATGTATTTCCGGAAACATGTTCATAGGACCTTTTTTTCCTCTATTTCCAGTATTTAATCTGTCCCTGCAGGTTGTGGACATTAGTAAAACCGACAGTGTATAAACAATGGACCAATTATGTTTGTTAAAATCACCATTTTCCAGCAGTCTGTATTCACGTTGTCATTGTGCAAGATATTGGAGCGATAGTTCGATATCGATATACCAATTTCTACACGTACTACAGCATTAAATTATTCGGTTTGTTGGCAAGGCTTACACACCACATAAAATCACGTACTGCGAAATGAGTACACAATTACTTTTTATTTCTAGCAAAACAAATATTCGTCCATAAACGAACACAGATAACTAAACACTGACAGTACATCAAAGATATCCCTTATACCAGAAACCACACACACTATAGTCGGTTGCTGGAGCGATTATTCCCGCGGGTGTATCGTTGCATGTCACTTCCAGTAATTTAACTTGTGGACACTCTTCAGTGATTTGATTTGTATAAATTATTGGCAGTCAGTACGCGTATCTAGCGGAACATACTGTTTCAACATCCCGCGGGATAACTATATGTACCTGCGACCGTTCTAGAATTGCTTGGTGACTCAATTCAGGGTTTCCTACGCGGCGCAGTATAATTTCAGCTGCCTGTTAATTCCGCTACCGCTCTGCATTGCTAATCATCCACGAATGTAATACGTAGCATTTGCTATTCTCTTTACGCTACAGTTTAATCTCGTCCACGGAATAACGTTCCTGTTCGATATTAACAGCTATCTGCAAGTGCAACAACGTAATTAATTCAGCACTGGCAATATTAGAAGTACTTCACCATTAGCTTCGACAGGGTCTCCATGTTAGTTCCCATCGTAGACTCTAGTAGTGATTACCTATTCGTCTCAGTAAAGTTACTCAGCGAGCATTTCGTGATACAATACGATTTAGTAAAATTGTTTACACAGTAATATGCATTCCTCTCCAAATACGGTAATGAAATAAAGTTTTCACTTACTTCACCTAACGCATTTGCAGCATGCCTATGTGCTGGTGAAATTTCTAGTTCCTCCGGGGATATTGTGCGGGTATGAGCATGTACTAACGGCAAGCTTAACCACATAATAATTTACGTCTTTTATTGTGATGTTGCCAGATTAATTTTCTCACTTCATTCTTCGCTTATCTTTATACAATTTGCTGTTATGAAATATATTGTTTTTCTCACTTTTTTCTGAAGTCCGAAAAGTGCCCTGTTTGTATCACTTCGTCACAAGATTCTGTCTGGTCAAATATGCTTTTCTTAAAACCAACGTATTTAAAAATATGTGGAAAAGTACCGTTGTGAAGTACATTTTCCCAACATGGAATACAGTTTCAACTTCGTCACAAATCCTAAGATTTCGTATTTCTGCGGAAAGAGCTTTGACCTGTGGGGAACGCTCTTTATGAAGATCGTCCGCAGCTCGTGGTCGTGCGGTAGCGTTCTCGCTTCCCACGCCCGGGTTCCCGGGTTCGATTCCCGGCGGGGTCGGGGATTTTCTCTGCCTCGTGATGACTGGGTGTTGTGTGCTGTTCGTAGGTTAGTTAGGTTTAAGTAGTTCCAAGTTCTAGGGGACTGATGACCATAGATGTTAAGTCCCATAGTGCTCAGGGCCATTTGAACCATTTTTCTTTATGAAGAACACTGTCACTTGCTCCATGTGATTCCGCCCTCACAGTAATTACCAAGCTGGAAACACTGCGAATTTGGCAGCCTTATGTATTAATCACGGCATCAAGTGTAGTGTGTGTGTGTGTGTGTGTGTGTGTGTGTGTGTGTGTGTGTGTGTGTGTGTGTGTGTGCTGAGGTCATCGGTCCCTAAACTTTTACACACTACTTAAACTAACTTATGCTAAGAACCATACACGAACACACACCCATGCCCGAGGGAGGACTCTAACCTCCGGCGGGAGGGGCCGCGCAGTCCGTGACATGGCGCCTCAGCCGCGCGACCATTCCGCGCGGCTTGGCATTAAGTCTCGCACGCAAATATCATCGCAGCCATATTTTTGTACAATTAATAGACATGTCCAGGCTCTGGGAAGATCTTTATGCCCAGTCGCCATTCTATCGCTCATTGCAAACCGCCCACATTTTGTTACAGAGTAACAATTCCCGTTACTACAGAAATTCCAGCTCGGATGCGGTTGGGCTCTGGAATATGATTTCATATAACTTTACTAACAAAGGGAACACTATGTTCAGAAAGTATTTCTCGCCGTCTCCACATCTCTGCTCGTTGGGTTGACAAACCACCATCGTAAAGTTCTACGCAGTTCTTAGAATGAAATTTTCACTCCACAGCAAGTGCAAAGATCTCATTCTGGAAACATCCCCCAGGCTGTGGCTAAGTCATGTCTCCGCAATATCCTCTCTTCCAGGAGTGTTAGTTCTGTAGGGTTCGCAGGAGAGCTTCTGTGAAGTCTGGAAGGTAGGAGGCGAGGTACTGGCGGAATTAAAGCTGTGAGGACGGGTCGTGAGTCGTGCTTAGGTAGCTCCGTTGGTAAAGCACTTGCCCGCGAAAGGCAAAGGTCCCGAGTTCGAGTCTCGGTCCGGCACACAGTTTTAATCTGCCATTAAGTTTCGAGTCACAGCCATATTGGCACATATGGCTGTTAGGCAGCCAGACAGCCATACTGCAAGCACGAACACATGCAATCTATCAGATTGCCTGGAATGCCACGCAACCAACGACCGATCGCTGCGATTTGCCCACTTACGTGCGATCTACGAAGCAATTGATCGCCCATGTTGCGGGTCGCTGCGACTTGTTGCTCGTTGTGTGTATGTAGGGGAGAGGAGAGAGACCTTTAAGGGGAGCTAGAATCGAGTTTCACGCGATCGTCGTTCCGGGACTCACTCTTCGGTTGTCGAATAGTGTTCCTTCTCTGGCGTAAGCGGTCGTTGCTAAGAGGCTGGCGGACTGCGGGTTCGGCCGCCCCGCCTGGCCGGTGCCGACGGCGACGTCGCGGCGGCGGGCGCCTTGCAGAAGGCGCGTGGGCGGCGGCGCCGCGGCAGAGAGCCCGCAGCTTGTTAGCGGCCAATTAAAAACGAGCCCGGCTAATCAGCGCCGCACCATCTGCCGCTTCTTCTGCCTCCGCCGCTCTCGCAGCGCCTCTGCAGACCGCCCCACTGCGGGTCGCGACCCCGCTGGAGGCCTTCTGCCTCGATGGCCGCATTCCGGATGGCTGCCCCAGCTCTTACTATACCGCTGCCGCGTACTCGCAGATGACGATCCACCTAATGTTCACTGGCAAGTATTCAAGACCACGGGAATGTAAAAGCCTCAGATTCTGCAGCTTCCTGCGCGCGCGCCGCGAAGTTCGATGCCGCCTGGTAGCCTTGCGGGCACGTGACGTTATATCAAAAGTACTTAAGCGAATCAGAGACGAACGGGGAATCACGCTAGCGAAGATACGGCTGCAAACGGCGAAAATCATGGACATAAGCGACTCCGACAAGGGGCGGATTATTACTACAATACTGGCCATTAAAATTGCTGCACCACGAAGATGACGTGGTACACACGAGAAATTTAACCGACAGGAAGAAGATGCTGTTATATGCAAGTGATTAACTTTTCAGAGCATTCACACAAGGTTGGCGCCGGTGGCGACACCTACAACGTGCTGACATGAGGAAAGTTTCCAACCGATTTCTCATACACACACAGCAGTTGACCGGCGTTGCCTGGTGAAACGTTGTTGTAATGCCTCGTGTAAGGAGGAGAAATGCGTACTATGACGTTTCCGACTTTGATAAACGTCGGATTGTAGCCTACCGCGACCGCGGCTTATCGTATCGCGACATTGCTGCTCGCGTTGGTCGAGATCCAATGACTGTTAGCAGAATATGGAATCGGTGGGTTCAGGAGGGTAATACGGAACGCCGTGCTGGATACCAACGGCCTCGCATCACTAGCAGTCGAGATAACAGGCGTCCTATCCGCATGGCTGTAACGGATCGTGCAGCCACGACTCGATCCCCGAGTCAAGAGATGGAGACGTTTGCAAGGCAACAACGATCCGCACGAACAGTTCGACGACGTTTGCAACAGCATGGACTGTCAGCTCGGAGACCACGGCTGCGGTTACCTTTGACGCTGCATCACAGACAGGAGCGCCTGCGACGGTGTACTCAACGACGAACCTGCGTGCACGAATGGCAAAACGTCATGTTTTCGGAGAGTGGAGGTTCTGTTTACAGTATCACGATGGTCGCGTCCGTGTTTGGCGACATCGCGGTGAACGCACATTGGAAGACTGTATTCGTCATCGCCATACTGGCGTATCACCCGGCGTGATGATGGTTAGGGGTGCCATTGGTTACTCGTCTCGGTCACCTCTTGTTCGCATTGACGGCACTTTGAAGACTGGCCGTTACATTTCAGATATGTTACGACCCGTGGCTCTACCCTTCATTCGATCCCTCCGAAAGCTCACATTTCAACAGGATAATGCACGACCGCATGTTGCAGGTCCTGTACGGGCCTTTCTGGAAACAGAAAATGTTCGACTGCTGCCCTGGCCAGCACATTCTCCAAATCTTTCACCAACTGAAAACGTCTGCTCAATGATGGCCGAGCAACTGGCTCGTCACAATACGCCAGTCACTACGCTTGATGAACTGTGGTATCGTGTTGAAGCTGCATGGGTAGCGGTAGCTGTACCCAGTCGTTCAGTGTTAAAAATACGATGGGTTATGTGGATCAACCAAAGTTCCAACAGAACTGTAAACACCATCCAAGCTCTGTTTTACTCAATGCCCAGGCGGATCAAGGCCGTTATTACGGCCAGAGGTGGTTGTTCTGGGGACTGATTTCTCAGGATCTATTCACCCAAACTGCGTGAAAATGTAATCACATGACAGTTCTAGTATAATATATTTGTTCAATGAATACCCGCTTATCATCTGCATTTCTTCTTGGTGCAGCAATTTTAATGGCTAGTAGTATACATGCGGCCACTGATTTTTATTTGTTTAGATAGCACGGTTGACCGCGAACGTGATACAATACAAAGATTCAACTGGATTGAAGAACCAAATCAAATACAACTTCCCACTGAGTCAAGAGTCGACATTCACTGCTATCTGCTGTCTGGGTATTGCCTTAGCACTGCAGAAACTGTTTCCTGTCGCCTGCTGCTCCACCAGGAGCTTAGGCGAAGAGAGCTACAAGGGAGTGGCGCTGGTGAGCCGTTGTAGCAGTGAAGCGATACGACACGGCGACACCAGTGAGCGCCGCCATTTCCGGCTCGAGACGCCGCACAGCCGTATCTCCTGAAATATGGATGCCCGCCCCGGTCTGCGAGCCCTCAACCGCCAGGCGTTCCCGCAGGAGCTCCGGACTTTATCCCAGCCCAGTGTGGTCGCTCTCCGCGGGATGTCCGGAAAATGTCCGCGATACGTGGAAATACCGCTGGTCTCTGGGGTGTACTGCGGTTCCTATACAAGATTTACCACAGCTATCGCTTTCTGCTGGCGCGCCGATTACAGCGGGCGAGGAAAAGCTTCTGCTACGTGCCGATGACATAAAGAGCGCGAACGCAAAACTGTACTTTGTTTCAAATGTCAAGCGTTCCGTTTTTGAGAATCTCATAATTACACTGAAACGCCAAAGAAACTTGTTTAGGCATGCATATTCAAATACAGAGATACGTAATCAGGTAGAATATGGCGCTGCGGTCGGCAACGCCTATGTAAGATAACAAGTGTCTGGCGCAGTTGTTAGATCGGTTACAGCTGCTACAATGGCAGGTCATCAAGATTTAAATGAATGTGAACGTGGTATTACAGTCGCCGCACGAGCTATGGGACACAGCATCTCCGAGGTAGCGATAAGGTGAGTACTGTTCGAACTCGTGGAGGCTCTTTAATGGTGTTGGGCATGCCCAGGTGGAGTGATTCTGGACCCCTGATACGTGTAAATACGACTCTGACAGGTGACACGTACGTAAGCACCCTGTCTGATCACCTGATGCATTCACGTCCATTGTGCATTCCGACGGAATGGGCAATTCGAGCAGGACCTTGCGACCCCCCACACGTCCAGAATTGGTACAGAGTGGCTCCAGGAACACTCTTCTGAGTTCAAAAATTTCTGCTGGCTACCAACCTATCCAGACATGAACATTATTGAGTATATCTGGGATGCCTTGCAAAGTGCTTTCAGAAGAGATGTCCACCCACTCGTACTCTTACGGATTTTTGGAAATCTCTGCAGGATTCGTGGTGTCAGTTCTCTCCAGCACTATTTCAGACATTAATGGAGTCCATGCCACACCGTGTTGCGGCACTTCTTCGTGCTCACGGGGGCCCTACACGATATGAGGCAAGTTTATCAGTTTCGTTGGCTCTTCAGTGTACATCGTGCAGCGAAATTTATTGAGAAACGCTCACCATATTCAAAGTTTCTCATCACAGAGTATTCCTCAAGGGAGAATACTGTGACCGTTGCTGTTTACTGGATACCAAAATGAAAAATGAAATGATCGTATGCCATTTTGGCCGGGAGACTTCATCTATAAATCTTGCTGTTCGCCCCAGTTCGGTGACTTGCGTGTCGGTGATGGTGATGGTGATGAAGACGACGACGATAACGAGGAGTAGGTGGTCACAAACCGTCGGTCCCCGAGCGATGAAAATTTGTGACCCGGTCGGGACTCGAACCCGGGACCTCGTGATATAGAGGCAGAAACGAGAACCGCTAGACCAGAAGCTGTGGACTGCAGTGTCCAGGAAAGGCAAAAGAAAGGACGCAGACAGATATTTCTTTCTACTAAGGTATATGACCTTGCAGTATAGATTGTAAATCATCCGTTAAGAATTTCTTAAAAAAATAGCTCTGAGCACTATGGGACTTAACATCTATGGTCATGAGTCCCCTAGAACTTAGAACTACTTAAACCTAACTAACCTAAGGACAGCACACAACGCCCAGCCATCACGAGGCAGAGAAAATACCTGACCCCGCCGGGAATCGAACCCGGGAACCCGGGCGTGGGAAGCGAGAACGCTACCGCACGACCACGAGATACGGGCTAAGAATTTCTTAAAATGCGTTAGCTAATAAGGAAGAACTCTTGAATAGGAGAAAATGATCTGGTACAGTGGGGCATACGTCTACGGGACTTCTAATCCTGACGGCACGCAAAGGTTTGCGGTCCTGTTTTCTTGTTACCGCTTCGTGTACCACAATTGTTATCTCCTTCCAGTCCTCTTAGAAGACTCTTCACACTGAAGTAACAATAGTCATGGGATAGCGATGTGTACACATACAGATGGCGGTAGTATTGAGTACACAAGGTGTAAAAGAGCAGGTGCACTATTTGTACTAAGGTGATTCGTGTGAAAAGGGAATTAAGAGATACTGAACGCGGAATGGTAGTTGGAGCTAAACGTGTGGGACATTTAATTTTGGAAATCGTTGGCAATATTCCGAGATCCACGGTGTCAAGATAGTGCCGAGAGTACCAAATTTCAGGCACCGCGCGACTGCTACGGTCGCAGGTTCGAATCCTGCCTCGGGCATGGATGTGTGTGATGTCCTTAGGTTAGTTAGGTTTAAGTAGTTCTAAGTTCTAGGGGACTGATGACCACAGATGTGAAGTCCCTTAGTGCTCAGAGCCATTTTGACCGAAGGCCTTCACTTAACGAGCGACAGGAGCAGCGTTTGCGTAGAGTTATCAGTGCTGCAAAAATCTACAGTCTACGGAGGACGTACGACGAACGTATCCGTTGGGACCGAGAAGCGAAATTAGGTGTCAGAGGTCTGTGGCAGTAGACGACCGACGCGGGTGAACAGCGCGACATAGCACCTGCCCCTCTCTTGGGCTCACGACCATATCGGTCGGACCCTAGAGGAATGGAAAAATGGTGGTCTTTTCAGATGAGTCCAGATTTCTGTTCCCAAGAGCTGATGGTGGGGTCTGAGTGTGGCGCGGATCCCAGAAGGCATGGACTTAGGCAGTCAACGAGGCACTGTGCAATGGTGTGGACTGTGTTTACATGGATTGGACTGGCTCCCCTGGTCCGACTGAACCGATCATTGACAGGAAACGTTCTTCTTGGAGACCATTTGTAGCCATTCATCAACTTCATGTTCCCAAACAACAGTGGATTTTTTTATGGATTACAATGCCCCAAGTCACTGGGCTACAATTGTTCGCGATCGGTTTGAAAAAGATTCTGGAAAATCTCAGAAAGTGCGACATGAATCCCATCGAACATTTATGGGACAGAATCGAGAGGTCAGTTCGTGCACAAAATTTTGCACCGGCTACAGTTTCGCAATTATGGACGGCTATGGTGGGAGCAAGGGTGAGCGTTTCTGCAGGGGACTCCCAATGACTTGTTGACACCATACCGCGTCAAATTGTCGCACAAAGCCGGGAAAAGGGCGTACTACACGACATTAGGAAGTATCCTATGAATTATGTCAGTATATTTTCTCGTTCTGAATGTATTTACAGTAGCTTCGCTTAGCTGTCTACATATCCACAGCGTGTCTGATTAGATACAAAGGAAAGGGGCGAATAGAAGACAAAGAAACTAGCAAATATTCTGAGTAAAAGAGAAGTCCGCTACCAAATGGCTTTCCCAATACGACGTATGCACAAGTGCAGTCACGGCAGTGTCATCTGGATGATATTTGCTACAAGAATGTGTGAGTAGTGTACGTGTGGCGGTGCGCCGGCAGACTTTATTGTGGCTTTTCAGTAGTAGGTAGCAGGAATCTTCGATAAGCGTGTCGACTGTAGCTCGTCAGTACCATGACCTTCCCGTTGGGTTTTTATGTGTGCTATTCCAGCCCTGTTGATAGTGTCGTGTAACTCTGGCTACGTATTGTGGATGGTTGTCAATGCGTTCGCAATACGCAAGGGATCTTTGAACGGGTATGATTGAGGAGAGACGCCGAAGCCTGCTTTCAAATGAACAGTGGCCATGTGGAGCACTTGTCTACTTCTTGTTTGTCCTCAAGTGCGTATCTGCAATTTGAATCCTCAGGTACTCTTTTATAAGATGTTCACACACACAGCCGTAATAAGTTGCACTGCGAAATCAGCTGGTTTCCAGACCCACGTTTATTAGGATTATTTCTGTGATTTGTTGTCCTCTGCTCGCCTCCTTTCGTTATTACTTGTAACAGAAAATACTCTGTACGTATATTGCACGGGAAAATCAAAGAGTTTGGAATGCGGTTTTGTGGAACGGTATTCAAAGTAGACTATTGAGAAATGAGCTTCACGATGTGTAGAAAATTATAACTAGAAGGAGGGACAGGATCGCGGGACATGAGTAAAGACATCGGAGGATAACTTCCATGGTACTGGGAGGGCTGTAGAGGACAAGAATGGTAGGAGAAGACAAAGATATGCACTACAAAAATGGAGAACATTGGTGAAGAGGTTCGCACAGGGGAGGAAGTCGTGATGGATCACATCAGATGATTCAGAAGACATATGAACCAAAAATAAGTACTCTTTCAGAGCGTCAGTACATTGGCCTGGAATTTGCGAAGGTAGCAGTTCTACGTTTTTTTGTGTTTTATTAGCTTGCGCGTTGCATTTGTCCGATTCAGATGCAGAACTAGCCTGTACCCACACAGCTCTATAAAACTGTTCAAAAAACAAGACAGGTCTCTCGAAGAAGATTCCTCTTACTAATACGACCCACTGATTAAATCCGAGTCCAGCTGATGCTGTCTGTCGAGCTATACAAACAGACTAGTGGCCATAGAATTAAAGACTTTCTAAATCCTTGAAACAGGGCTGTAATACGTGCACTAGGAAGTGTTAGAGGAATATTGTGACATGTAATGCAGTGGTCAGGAAGCATCAATACGGAATGTGATGCTATCGCACGCTAATACATGATTTGTAACGGCTCTCCGTTTTGAGGAATAGCCCATCGAGTTCGCTCTACCTCACCAAGCCCCTTCTAGCTATTAGAAATGGTCTGTACTGATGTCGCAGAACTACAGTACAATATGTCGGCCTAGAGCGTTCAGTGGATTCAGATTCAGTAATGCGTGTGCCATTATGTTGCAGATACTCGTCCCAAACCAGCCGTGGCTGTTGTCGCTGTTGAGCTAGCATTGTGTGATCAGATATAATCATCCATCAGGTTGACCTCATATTCCCATCTACCACTAAAAATATATGTCTTCAGACGATAGCCGACAAAGTAAACCCGGAAAACAAATCCAGGGTCCTATGTCTTCTTTATATGATTTCAGTTTAAATACTGAGGGCGTCGTATTACACATGGTAGCAGTGCTCTAACATGACTGCGGAGACTCCAGACGGACAGATGATACAAGTATCTCTTCAAGCTAAGAAAAGCTGAGACCACTCATTGTGGACAGGACGTCGTATTCGCTGAGACATTTGTTGCGTTTACGTGAGGTGAGGGCTGGTTGGCAAGGCATATAAAACCACCTCTCGAAACCGACGCTAAATAGTCGGCTGGGAGATTCTCGAGACGAACACAGACGCCAGACCTTCTGTTTGAACGTCTTCGGGCGACACCACAATTATGGCTCTGAGTGAGAGCGTAAGACGTAAGAGCACATAGTCAACCTCGCCTGTATGGCAGGCGAATGTTACCTAGCCTAAAATGTGGCCCCACAGATGTGAAGTGACGCTATGTGCGACTTTCATCTGTCGGCCGACCTTACGCTGACTGTGCCTGATCAAGTCACACGGTGTGTCAGATTTACTGTGTCATTCTACTTCCATTCGACGTGAAAACTGTGTACTGAGTCCTTATGGCGAGCAAAGATCACAACTCTACCCAAGGCTTCAGCTCACATAGACTTCAGTGGGGACACTAAGCGCTCTCTTACTGTTGCGCCTTGTGTGTCACACATTTCTATCTTGTCCCGCCACAGTTTAGTCCCCACAGAGTCACCGTGGTGCAGTGCTTTTTCGGGGACCGCTAATTTCCCTTAGCTAGTATATACAAGAGCAGCTCTACATCTACATCCACACTCCGGAGGGTATCTTGAGTACCTCCATCGGTTCTCCCTTCTATTCCAGTCTCGTATTGTTCGTGGAAAGAAAGATTGTCGGTATGCCTCTGTGTGGGCTCTAATCTCTCTGATTTTATCCTCATTGCCTCTTCGCGAGATATACGTAGGAGGCAGCAATATACTGCTTGACTCCTCGGCGAAGGTATGTTCTCGAAACTTCAACAAAAGCCCGTACCGAGCTACTGAGCGTCTCTCTTGCAGAGTCTTCCACTGGAGTTTATCTACATCTCCATAATGCTTTTGCGATTACTAAATGATCATGTAACGAAGCGCGCTGCTCTCCGTTGCATCTTCTCTATTTCTTCTATCAACCCAATCTGGTACGGATCCCACACCGGTGAGCAGTATTCAAGCAGCGGGCGAACAAGTGTACTGTAACCTACTTCCTTTGTTTTCGGACTGCATTTCCTTAGGATTCTTCCATTGAATCTGTCTGGCATCTGACTTTACCGACGATTAATTTTATATGGTCATTCCATTTTAAATCACTCCTAATGCCTACTCCCAGATAATTTATGGAATTAACTGCTTCCAGTTGCTGACCTGCTATATTGTAGCTAAATGATAAAGGATCTTTCTTTCTGTGTATTCGCAGCACATTACACTTGTCTACGTAGAGATTCAATTGCCATTCCCTGCACCATGCGTCAATTCGTTGCAGATCCTCCTGCATTTCAGCTCATTTTTCCATTGTTACAACCTCTCGGTATACTACAGCATCATCCGCAAAAAGCCTCAGTGAACTTCCGATGTTATCCACAAGGTCATTTATATATATTGTGAGTAGCAACAGTCCTACGACATTCCCCTGTGGCACACCTGAAATCACTCTCACTTCGGGAGACTTCTCTCCACTGAGAATGACATACTGCGTTCTGTTATCCAGGAACTCTTCAATCCATTAACACAATTGGTCTTTGAGTCCATATGCTCCTACTCTGTTCATTAAACGACTGTAGGGAACTGTATCAAACGCCTTGCGGAAGTCAAGAAACACGGCATCTACCTGGGAACCCCTGTTTATGGCCCTCAGAGTCTCGGACAAATAGCACAGTTACTGCCAATACAAATGCACCAACACCGAAAGGTTAAAAATGTCCACATATGACTGCAATATTGAATTTTAGTGACATTCATGTGATTGAAGACCAACGGTACGTCTTACACACCTACTCTGTGTCAAGCATTCTTCTGTTATCAGTTACAGATGGCTTCCAGATACAGATCTCTTCTCAGAGTAAATTCCCCATCTGCTTCGACTATTCGAATGCACAGTATCCAACGAAGCCTCCACTGTACCTTCATTGGCTCAGTGTATAGGCCGTCCACATACTGTGATCCAACCAAATAGGCATAAATCCACTTGTTATTATGATTAAGAGTGTTTGAAAGTTATGGACAGCAAGTCAAACAGTGGGGAGATTCCTTTGAATCTCAGAGGTGGAATGAATTTTGTTAACACGCGTCCGTATTGGTCACGTTCCCCTGACGCGTGGGTATCTCCTCCGCGAGAGGCCTTGCGACGCACCACTGATAGTCCGCCTCATTTTACGTCACTCCATTTTATTTGCTACAATTATTTTGTGGACTTGCCCGCTAACGTTGGACTTGTGTGACACGATTGCCAAATTATAGTGACGTAACAGTACTTTTCTTTAAATTATTATCCGTAGATTTACAGTGGCAGTAGAACGGCTCTATATTTTTATGTCATTGACCAGCGAGACACAAAATTTGTAAAAACACCTTAACTAGTGTTTATCCTGATGAGGTGTTGTGGGGCGGCGGATAAAAGTTTGTAAAAATAATTAATCTATTGTTGTATAAACGCTTGCGCGTTGAATCAGTTTCTAGCTTCTAGAATGTTGTTATTGCTGTCTTTTGCCGTTCTCAACACTGGCTCTCTATTTACTCCGTGAACCCCAGAAAGTGATTTAATAAAACTTGGAGCCAGTAAATAGATATCCTAGTGCCCACTTTACCTGAGAATGTTCTTATAGCTGCAGCTTATAGCTCTGAGGAATTAGGAGATTGTCCGGGATTTCTAATCAAAAACGGTTTTCCAAAATAGTTGAGTATATTCTGAAATTCACTAATAAAAACCACAACTATCCCTACAACCTAACTAACAGAACAGTTCAGAGTCTAATGCGCTGATGCAACTATAAATGTCCGAATCAAATGTTAAAAAGAATGCTCGCCATAATTTGATGAAAATACTTCATCAAACGCCACGCTAAATTTTTGGTAGAATGTCTGTCCCGCGACGGCACGTGAAAATACGACAGTACGCAAACTGAAGCTAGATAATGAAAATCACCCCAGAATTAACACTTCACATGAAATGTTTTCATGGTTCCGCATATCTCTAGTAACTTAATACGGCACCCGAGGCTGTTTGTAGCAGATACACTGATGCGACGCGACTACCGACACAGATGGCGTGTCATTCAGCGTCTGGAGAGAACTGGGGCCTTGCTTCCTCGCGTAGCGTCCTTATATATAAAGCCGCGGTGCGGACGGCGAAGGGAACGCCTGATCTTATCCGCTCTCCCCCGCTGGGCTAGTAACGCACCACTTCAAGTTACATAATAATTTATAGCTTCTTTTGCTGATGGCCGAAGAAGCTCTTAATTTAAACGTGCATTCAGCACGCAGGTAAGTATTGATAATAAAAGTTTGACGTGGCTAAGTTAAATACTTTGAGCGAGAGAATTAATTAAATTACACTGCACGCAGCAGATGAGCTCTGAACTGTCCCTGTTGAGATCCGCTATCGCTATAATTTTATAGGTATTAAAAAGAAAATTTACACATCTTCATAGTCATAGCGGACCTCCAATCTATTTAAATCTAAACATCCTAGCCTTATTTATTAACCTACTTAATCTATCTTGCTTCCTTCAGTTTTGAGACGAAAACCAGAAAATCATGAATTTCCACTAAAGTCTTAATTTGTGAAATCCAAAGTACTGTTTTTATTAAATCATTATGAAAGATGAATCTAAATATAAATTTTGAAGTCTCTAGCTCTTTTCTGTTGCGCCAATGATTTTTCCAGAAAACGTCCAAATCTCGGAATTGGCTGAAGTTATCGAACTGATATTTAACACACATTAATTTAATATTATTTCTGACATGCTAGAAAAGTTTTAGTTCATTTGCTTGATTTTTAAGGTATTGCGCAACATTTATGACGTCAGAGCTAGTTACAGCAGACTGGCTGGCACACAACGGAAACTGATGTGAATTTACTACAGCGTGAGTAGGCTGCTTCCCTACAGTGTGAGTGTGTGTGTGTGTGTGTGTGTGTGTGTGAGAGAGAGAGAGAGAGAGAGAGAGAGAGAGAGAGAGAGAGATCAAGCACATACGCTACGATAGGTCCATTGTTCCATCTGTCTTCAGAGGTTTGGTGCTTTCCTATTTTTGCTTATTAACCAGTCGCAATTTTAAGGGTTTTTATCTTTAACTTTATACTGAGAATTATTTTAGTTTGATGAAATCATTAGGAAGGTTATTAGTTTTTGAGCTCACACCTTCACGCAAAATACTAACGGTTGCTAGTAACCTAGTTGTTGAGTACTCCGCCGGCCGGTGTGGCCGAGCGGTTCTAGGCGCTACATTCTGGAACCGCGTGATCGCTTCGGTCGCAGGTTCGAATCCTGCCTCGGGCATTGATGTGTGTGATGTCCTTAGGTTAGTTAGGTTTAAGTAGGGGACTGATGACCTCAGAAGTTAAGTTCCATAGTGCTCAGAGCCATTTGAATCATTTTTTGTCGGGTACTCCAAACCCAGACAATAGCAACAATCATCTCAAAGCTGGCTGAGTGTCGTTTGCAACTTTCACTTCCTTAGTCTACTCAACGTTTTTGTGTTTCTTGAGCTTATAAAAGAACTTTTGCTGTGAAATTTCTTTTGGTATTGTTTCTATCACGCACATGTTCTTTAATGTCCCCTTAGAAAAGTCTATGAATTACTGTGCTGATAAGCATCTTACATTATTTGATTTTCAAACAGCTGAGCACAACTGAACGTACTTAGACATTTCGCTCTTTACCTATTCTGATCAACACTAAAGTGACAGCCAATATTTTTAGCGCAACGCAATCTGACTTCCAATAATCCCTAAAAAAGAATGGCCCTAACTAACATTAACCTATACCTTTCACAAATCACTTACCTCACAAAAAGCTTCGTTACTCGAACTACTGCAATACAGCGAGCGCCACTACTGCCAGCTAAATAAAAGATTCAGACCACTGAAGGCACTAACTACTGATAGGCATAGTTAGCAAATGAAAGATTTTGATGGAGAACAAACAATGTATTTACCTTAATAGTGTTCAAAAGTCATAATATATATAGCAGTTCACGACATCCATTCTTCCAAATTTACTGTTTCTCATGGACACACGCCCAGATCATCCGCTCTCAAAAAATTCCGCCATCTCTCTCCCCACATCCACCACTGCTGGCGGCTCACCTCCAACTGCGCAACGCTACGCGCTGTTAACAGCCAACTGCCCAACACTACAATAGCGAATATTACAACAATGCTAACCAGCCACAGACTGCACACAGCACAGCCAGTGATTTTCATACAGAGCGCTACGTGGCGTTACCAATATAAAAACCTAAACAGCCTACTTACAGTTCGTACCCTTGGTATGACCGATATGCTCTCTATATTAGGACTGACATCGATTCTCCATTACGCTAAATGAGAAAGTTTTAATTTTTTTGTTTTTCTTTGTCAAAAACATCCGGCCTTGCCAAGCAAACAGTCACCTCGGAGCTTGCCGGGAAAATATTTATCACGACGGCACCAGCATTTATCAAACTCACCATGTCTGGAAGCGAATAACAGAATGACGCGCATCACGGGCGGGCGCACAAACAAACGCGAAATGCACTGCGGCCTACATTTTTCTGTGGAATCGCGTTCGCAACTAATTTATACGAGATCGTGTTTCATTTCGTGGCAGTCCTCGAATTTACAATGAAAATGAGAGCACAGGATTAAAAGTGTTGTCACACAGTATATATTTCACAGTCGATGCCAGTGTACACGGGAATATATTTTTCGTTTTAACTGCAGTCCGATATGCAGATACCATATCGCTAAGTACGGCAGTCCGCTAGTAATCCACGCTATCTGTAGCCCTCGTCCCCCGTCATTATTTCTGCTCGATTTACGTTTATTTATTTCTGTCAGTGGTTTATATGTGACAGAATTTTAATAGGAGCCACCGATATGACGTAATACTGCTGGTCGCGGTTTGGTTTCATGTAATATTTGAAAAATATTGCCCTACTTTTGTACAATGTATAACATCTTTTTTTTTTTAAAAAAAAATATTGATGACGTGGTTTATTTATTTGTTTTTCCTGGCTACCGAAGCCAGTATCGCTCAGCAAGCCTTCTGACATTAAATATGTTGGATTTTGATGAAACACAGTTACAATACTATTAATGTTAGAACAGTAATAGTGCCAACTGTACTATGTTCACTTGTCAGTTTACTCGAATTTTTGTCTGATATTTGAAATAGGAGTGCGGATATTCAAAACTAAAACAATAAGAAGTTTAATTAGGTTTCAGGTGTAACAATAATAGCGTTTACGGAGAGGTCAGGAGAAAGAGCGGAGAAAGGAGAATGTCGCTCTCTAAAAGATGGGGGACGGAAAACAGACAGGTGGAATGAATGAGTGGAAGGAAAGCCCAAAGATAACACAAGGAAGATAAGTAATGTGACGAAAGAAAAAAATATATAATTTGTTACTCGTATTGTGATGAAGTTACTGCGATGATATCAAAAACTGTTAAGCTTCTCCTGTCTACGCCTCATTTCACGATGCTCTTCTGATTGAATTACACTCTGTTACAAAAGCAAACAAATATTTCGTCACGAGAGTGGTTGGAAATATTTGCAGCAGTAACTCATTTAACATAACTGATATACAGGCTTTGCCAGACTATTCATTTACCAGTGTTACGTTTAAATGTCACCCCAGTTTCTCATATGTAGGTCGGGACCACCGACGTTTAAAGAGAATCGTTCAACGTGACACAAATTCTACCCATCCGCAAATTGCTGCAGACTTCAATGCTGGCTCATCAACATGTGTCAGCGTGCGAACCATTCAACGAAACATCATCGATATGGGCTTCTGGTGCCGAAGGCCCAATCGTGTACCCTTGATGACTACACGACACAAAGCTTTATGCCTCGGCTGGGCCCATTAGCATCGACCTTGGACTGTTGATGACTGGAAACACATTTCCTGGTTGGACGAGTCTCGTTTGAAACTGAAACTGTATCGAGTGGATGGAAATGCACGGGTGTGGAGACAACCTCTTGAATCCATCGATCCTGCACGTCAGCAGGGAACTGTTCAAGCTGGTGGAGGCTCTGTAATGGAGTAATATGAGACCCCTGACGCGTCTAGATAAGACTCCGCCGGGTGGCATGTACGTAAGCATCCAGTCTGATTGGCCGGCCGGAGTGGCCGTGCGGTTCTGGCCGCTACAGTCTGGAGCCGAGCGACCGCTACGGTCGCAGGTTCGAATCCTGCCTCGGGCATGGATGTGTGTGATGTCCTTAGGTTAGTTAGGTTTAATTAGTTCTATGTTCTAGGCGACTGATGACCTCAGAAGTTAAGTCGCATAGTGCTCAGAGCCATTTGAACCATTTTTCCAGTCTGATCATGTGTATCGATTCTTGTCCATTGTGAATCCCGACGGACTTCGGAAAATCCAGCAGGAAATGCGACAACCCACACGTCCAGAATTGGTACAGAGTGACTCCAGGAAGACTCTTCTCAGTTTAGACACTTCCGCTGGCCACAAAACTCTCCAGACATGATCATTGTTGAGCATATCTGGGATGCCTTGCAACATGCTGGTCAGAAGAGATCTCCACCTCCTTACAATGTTACGGATTTATGGACAGCCCTGGAGGATTCATGGTGTCATATCTCTCCAGCACTACTTCAGACATTAATCGAGTCCACGCCACGTCGTGTTGCGGCACTTCTGCGAGCTCGTGGGGGCACTACACTATATTAGGCAGGTGTACCAGTTTCTTTGGCTCTTCAGTGTATGTGTTGAACGCGTATGAAGGTGAAGCTGCAGAGAAAAGTGTTGTGTGTGTGTGTGTGTGTGTGTGTGTGTAAGTGAAGATAGGTCCACAGTTTTCAAAGATTCATAAAAACTGTCTTAAAACAATGAGAAGCTGTATCATTAATAATTTTCATTACTTTACACTAGTTTCGGGCTGAAATCAAGAGGTCGGCATTGTGAAGATACCATGGGAGACGGTTGGTTGGCATCATTTGTAGAGCCATAACGAAGAGACTGTTGTATGAGGCATAATGTTTTTAGAATATAGGAAACTTTAACAGATTCAGATTGTTTGCTGGACAAGGAATCGATCCTGGGACCTTTGCATTTCGCGTGCATGTGCTCTGCCGACTGAGCTGTCGATGCACGACACGCGACCCGCCCTCGCAGCTTTACTGTCGCCAATACCTCTCTGGCAGAAATAAAGTTGTGGGGGCAGGTCGCGTGTAGGTCAGCCGGCAGAGCACTTGTACTCGAAATGCAATCTCTGCCCGCCACACTGTTTTAATCTTCCACGAAGTTACAAACCAGTGCACCCTCCACAGCAGAGTATGATTCGTTCTATGTAGCTCACTAACGTGACAACATATGCACATGTCGGTTGACAGAACTATGTGGTAAAACCATTATGTTGCATACAGTGGACTTTCGATTATACGTGTAGCTTTGAGGCCAACGAACGAAATCCCCAAGCCATGCTGACTGTGTCTGTCGACCTATTATTGATATAAGATCAGACGTAGTCGAAAGTAATCTTTCTTTCTTTTCCCTAGCGTTCATCCCGTCTAGCATGAGCTTCACTTTCTCAAGATATGGCATATTTTATTACATTATTTCCTTTGGTTTACTTCATTACTTACCTTTTGGTCGTATGCCCGTCCTGAGGCCATAGACATTAAGGTAACCTAAGGGAGGTAAATGTCGTATTCGAATGTCTACGAATCGTGTAAACTTTGTGCTCTGTGTCACCGTACTTGAACCGTTTGTGTATCGCATTCTCTGAGAGTAATTTGGGGACCAGCCCAGCATTTGCCTAAATGAGCGTGGAAAACCGTCTAAGCACCACATTCAGGCTGGCCAGTGCACCAGCCCACTGTCGTTAATCCGCAGTACGGGTTCAATCTGGGTCTGCGTGGTGCACCTCCATGTCTCTGAAGCTAATGAAACTTATATATATGTAACTCATATATATGTCCGTTTATATATATAATGTTCAAAATGTTAAATGTTCGAAAATGTTCTCCGATTACTTTCAAATTTTGACACAACGTCGAACGTCGCATAGCTTTTATGTAACTCCTGGGGTGCCATAATTATTATAACATATATTTATATATTTAATATAGAAACGGGAGACGTTGTTATTAAAAATCTGGTAAAGTACTTGGTCAGTTTACTTCAGGATTTTGCAAGACCCTGGAACATTCGTATTGACACAGGCTATGTATATTTTTTTAAAACAACGATGTGCGGTTTTCTGTTAAAAGAGATTGGAAGATATAAAATGCTGTTTTATTATATGTGCTGTTTTATTATCTTCCTCACTGTCGATTTTCACAGAAAACAGAAAAGTGGTATTAATGGCTTATCAACTTATCATTAGACTACTACTATGGAACCCGAATTTCCAAAGCAATGTACGAGGCGCCAGATCTGAGAGACTGCGAGGAGTAGATGGACAGAGGTAGGAAGGAGGACAAATGAATGTAGATAGGAGAATGGAAATGGACAAGAGAGAGGGGAAGGAGAAAATGGAGAGAGAGAGAGAGAGAGAGAGAGAGAGAGAGAGAGAGAGAGAGAGAGAGAGAGAGAGAGGAGCAGGAGAAGATGGAGAGCGAGGGAGAAAGAGGATGTGGACGGAGAAGGGATGCAGGTGTTGGTCAGAGAGAGGAGGGAGGATGAGGAGACGAAGGGAAGGGGAGGAGAGAGGAGAGGGGGGGGGGAGAGAATGAGACTAGGATAAACAAAAATGGTTCAAATGGCTCTGAGCACTATGGGACTTAACATCTGAGGTCATCAGTCCCCTAGAACTTAGAACTACGTAAACCTAACTAACCTAAGGACATCACACACATCCATGCCCGAGGCGGGATTCGAACCGGCGACCGTAGCAGTCGCGCGGTTCCGGACTGAGCGGCTAGAACCGCTCGGCCACCGTGGCCGGCCTAGGATATACATCCCATTCCCATATATGCCAGCTCTTGTCGGTATCTATTCTGAATCATTTGATGATCCATGAAGCACTGACTGTAGTAAGTAATCTGTATTCAGTCACATCCATAATGGACAAAAGCTTAACTATGTTCATTATTTCTACACCTTTTGAGCAAACTGGGTCTGGAAGACACTTCGCAGTTACACCTTTCATTAATGGCAAATTGACGAGTCATTTCCAGGCATTGCGCAGAACGACACGCGACGTATTACTCGCCACGGAGTGGTAATACTCCCGTTTCCGTGTCTGCGACCGTCCAGTCATCGCATCATTACAGACCTCATTTCCTCACTAATCGACAGGGAGTCGGTGGGAAGCAAAAAACAAATAAAATGTCGGGAGCGGGGTCCCGGGGCTAAAGCGCACCCTCGACCACGGCCTCACCATTTGCCGTTCTTTGGGTGGGGGAAGGGGGAGGGGTGTAGGGGGAATGGAGCCACGGGCGTCCTGGCGGCGAGCTGAATGCCCTCCCCGGCCGAGGGGTGAGCATTTTTCGGAGACCTCCCGCACCAGAAAGCGTTTGCTCGCGGCCTTTCACGCGAGTGGCGAAGCGAGGGGTTCGAAGAAAAGCGTGTACGAGGGTTAGTAGTGGGTGCGGGTGGATGTGGCTGGGGCATCTACTCGTACGGTGGAGCGGCAATCACGTCGCAATCTGCGCCGCATTACACGGCCGCGGCCGTGACGTTGCCATGGCGACGGCGCTGCTCTCCGCCAACCACCGGCGCCCCCGCGCCGCTTGTCCTTTCAGGAGAGCGCCTCGCTTGGGGGGGAGGGGGGGAGGAGAGGCACGACTGCCGTATGTTCGTCCGTCGTTCACGTTCCAGGGATCTCCCTTCCTCCTGTTATATATATCCAATCTGTTGAGCCGAGTGGTCAGAATTGTTACACCGATGACTCTGGTTCAGATCACGCTAAGTCTCTAGGAGAATTTACAAGCAAAGGTGAAGAAACCATGGGTCACAGAAGAAATACTTCAGTTGATCGATGAAACAAGGAAGTACAAAAATGTTCAGTGAAATTCAAGAATACAGAAATGCAAGTCACTTAGGAATGAAATAAATAGGAACTGCAGGGAAGTTAAGACGAAATGGCCGGATGAAAGATATAAATAAATGGGAAACGAAATGATTGTCGGAAGGACTGACTCGGCACTTAGGAAAGTCAAAACAATCTTCGCTGAAACTAAAAGCAAGGGCGGTAACATTAAGAGTTCAATGGGAATACCACTAATAAACGCAGAGGAGGGAGCGGATTCGTGGAAAGAACACATTGAAAGCCTGTATTAGGTGGAGGAGTTGTCCGATGACATGGTAGAAGAAGAAACGGGGTTCGATATAGAACAGATAGGGAATCCAGTATTACTATTGGAATTTAAAAGAGCTCTGGAAGAGTTAAAATCGAATAAGGCAGAAGGGATAGATAACATTCCACCAGAATTGCTAAAATCATTGAAGGAAGTGGCAACAAAATAACTATTCACGTTGCTGAGTAGAATGTATGAGTCTGGCGATATTCCATCTGTCTTTCGGAAAAACATCATCCACGCAGTCCCGAAGACTGCAAGAGCCGAAAAGTGCTAAAATTATCGCACAATCAGCCTGACGGCTCGTACATCCAAGTTGCTGACAGGAATAATAAACAGAATAAAGGAAACGAGAATTCAGGATGTGTTAGATGACAATCAGTTTTGCTTTAGAAAAGGTAAAGTCACCAGGGATGCGGTTGTGACTAAATAAAAATCACGAATTGTTCGTAGGATTTGTCAACCTGGAAAAAGCATTCGACAATGTAAAATGGTGCAGTATGTTCGAAATTCCAAGAAAAATAGGGGTAAGCTATAGGGAGAGACGGTTAAGAGACGTTAATGTACCATATGTCCAAGAGCCAAGAGGGAATCATAAGAGTAGACGACCAAGAACGAAGTGCTCGGATTGTAAAGGGTGTAACACAGGGATGTAGTCTTTTGCCACTATTGTTCAATCTGTACATCGATGAATAATTGATGGAAATCAAAGGAAGGTTCAGGAGTTCGATTAAAATACAAGGAGAAAGGATATCAGTGACACGAATTCCTGATGACATCCTGAATAAAAGTGAACAAGAATTACATGATCTGTTGAATGGTGTGGATAGTCTAATGAGTATAGAATGTGGATTGAGCGTGAATAGAAGGAAGATGAAAGTAATGAGAAGTAGCAGAAATGAGAACAGCGAGAAATTTATCAAGATTGATGGTCACGAAGCAGATGAAGTAAGGATTCTGCAACCTAGGTAGTAAAATAATCAATGACGGACGGAGCAAGGTGGATATCAAAAGCAGACTAGCAATGGCAAAAGGGCATTCCTTCCCAAGAGAAGTATACTAGTGTCAAACATAGGCCTTATTTGAGGAAGAAATTTTTGAGAATGTATGTCTGGAGTACAGCATTCTGTGGTAGTGGAACGTGGACAGTGAGAAAACTGGAATGGAAGAGCATCGAAGCATTTGAGATGTGGTGCTACAGACGAATTTTGAAGATTAGGTGGACTGATAAGGTAAGGAATAAAGAGGTTCTGCACACAATCGGAGAAGAAAGTAATATATGGAAAACACTGATCAGGAGAAGAAACAGGATGATAGGATATCTGTTAAGACATGAGGGAATGACTTCCATGGTACTAGAGGGCACTGTAGAGGGTAAAAACTATAGAGGAAGACAGAGATTGTAATACACCCAGCAAATAATTGAGGACACAGGTTGCAAGTAGTACTCTGAGATGAAGAGTTTGGCACATGAGAGGAATTCGTGGCGTGTTGCATCAAACGAGTGAGAAGACAGATACTGAAATAAATAAATAAATAAATAAATAACACGCAGTGTGTTCGGTCGTTATATCTTCGAACAGTTCTTCGCCAATATTTTCGTGTGGCCTCTGAAAAAATTAGAAAATTCGTACAAAGTTATAGTTATCAACAGGGAAAATAACCAATACTAATATTTTAAATGAATTCCACGAACATAGTTATCACAATACGTCCCGTTTAAGTCAGGATTATGGTAGACAGAGACGTGGATGCTTACGGTACAACAGCCAGACGATTTCAAGCCGCCTAAATATGGCGAGAATAATTTAAGGAAGCTTTTTCACTTTTTTATTGCGAAATGTTACATAGATTTTAGTCGTTTCAGCAATCTTGGCCGGTTCGTAAAGTCTGTGGGCAAGTAATTACAATTCGGTATTAAAGACATACATTATTTCACACCTAGGATAATCTTAGTTGGCATACTCTTCATTGGTGTATAATTATTTTATGCTTTATACTTTCCCATGAATTCATTGGGGGGTTGCATAAATATCTTGAAGATTAAATGTAATATTACAAATATGTAGATGTAGATGAAGATGAAAAAACATCTATGTTACGGCCGAAAACCAACTCCACACGGCAGCATACATTTCTTACACTAGTCGTATATTTTTCTTTTGAAGGTGAAGTATTGTTAGTACACTAGTGCACGACCTTATTTTCGGCGTGTACTTGATAGCTGACGTTGTTGTTGTTGTTGTTGTTGTTGTTTTGGTCTTCAGTCCTGAGACTGGTTTGATGCAGCTCTCCCAGTACCTACTGCAACCTACATCCTTCTGGATCTGCTTAGTATATTCATCTCTTGGTCTCCCTCTACGATTTTTACCCTCCACGCTGCCCTCCAGTACTAAATTGGTGATCCCTTGATGCCTCAGAACATGTCCTACCAACCGATCCCTTCTTCTTGTCAAGTTGTGCCACAAACTGCTCTTCTCCCCAATTCTATTCAATGCCTCCTCATCAGTTATGTGGTCTACTCATCGAATCTTCAGCATTTTTCTGTAGCACCACATTTCGAAAGCTTCTATGCTCTTCTTGTCCAAACTATTTATCGTCCATGTTTCACTTCCATACATGGCTACACTCCATACAAATACTTTCAGAAACGACTTCCTGACATTTAAATCTATACTCGATGTTAACAAATTTTTCTTCTTCAGAAACGCTTTCCTTGCCATTGCCAGTCTACATTTTATATCCTCTCTACTTCTACCATCATCAGTTATTTTGCTCCCCAAATTGCAAAACTCCTTTACTACTTTAAGTGTCTCATTTCCTAATCTAATTCCCTCAGCATCACCTGACTTAATTCGACTACATTCCATTATCCTCGTTTTGCTTTTGTTGATGTTCATCTTATACCGTCCTTTCAAGACGCTGTCCATTCCGTTCAACTGCTCTTCCAAGTCCTTAGCTGTCTCTGACAGAATTACAATGTCATCGGCGAACCTGAAAGGCTACAACCCTGTCTCACTTCCTTCCCAACCACTGCTTCCCTTTCATACCCCTCGACTCTTATAACTGCCATCTGCTTTCTGCTGACGTTGGAAATCACTAACTAAATTCCACTGTGCGAGAGGGAACCAGAGTGTGCGTCTTCCAGTAGTCAACACCCCTCGCTTGAGCGCGACCGGACGCAATACCTCGACGCTGCAAACAGCGTTTCCGGAGTGACCTCGTTTCCTGAAGTCCATGAGAACAGCAGGAGGTCATCCTGCCCCGAACGGCCGCTGGCCCAGGCGAGGGTTGTGGGCTAAGCACAGGAGGGGGCCGCGATTGGCCCCCCTGCTGCGACTGCGATGACCGCTGGCGGAACCAATCTGGTAGCGCGCGCGTCGGACCCGCGACGTAGTCTCGGCCACGGCCAGAAACTGTCGGTAGGATCGGCGCTTGGCCTAGCCCCGGAGAACAACTACTGCAGTATATTTATCCGTACACACTGCGTGGACACTGCCACCTTTGAAGAGAGTTGCAACCGGTCGCTGTTTTACCGTTTGTATAGATGACTCACAATATCGCATTGGTTTCTAGCTTTCTAAGCTGATCATCAATAGTGTAACCAACATTTAATGAAGAAAAATCTATGTATTTGCTCCTGTTCCATCTTTCTAAATTTCTGTGCGCCCAGTCGTTGCTTTCATCTACGACGCAGAGCGGTGACTTTTTGTTTTACGCTCTCTTTCGCGAGGTAAGGACGAAGCCATGCAAAAGTAACGTTGAGGGTAACGCCCCTTTTCCCCTTAAGTTTTTTTTCTGGGTTGGTAGTCTTGTTAACGGCTCTGATGATTGGTAGGTTATTGATTCAGCAATAAGTTAGTTCCGACGTCGACCAGTGAAGTGGTACCGTATGGGCGGGCATACTGGCGCTCCCAGTAAGTTGCCGCACGGCCTTAGCATTGAGCGGAGATTATCTTGAAAAATTTCGTTCTGCAGCAAAAAAAGGTAATGGTATGGTATATTGGAATCCTGAATAAAACCAATCTGAATTCAGGAAAAAAGTGTTGCGTTACTCTTTGAACGTCGCTCTTACATTCTTCTCGATGGCTGAAGATACTTCACCTGTCTGATACATCAAAAATTACTCTATAGACGCATTTTTCCCCTACTGGCTGCCGCTCTCGGTACACGTTACCCCCAGGCCAGCCCCAGTAACGCAGTCGTCATGTTCCCTTCCCAAAAAGGTAGATCAAAAAGCGAGCGTAATGACTGCGTGCCAGAAGATGGCCTGAGAATGGTGCTGTGTGTCGAAACCGGTAACCGGTGTGCAAAATAAAAAAATCCCTCTATAGGGTAAGACAAACATTTTTTTCCGTAATTAGTATTGGTCGCTGTTCCAACCAGCACTATGTCGGTAATACGTCCGATGTTTCTTGCTTACGAGGCGGAATAGTTTTGTCGTCGTGGCTGGCTCTCATACGAATCGTAGTAATTCCGAGAGAATGTTTTCTACTTCAGGGGTCTCATTTACACTTACTCTCATAAAATACGTGATAGCAGTGGAGTACCGTTTATCGAAATTGCATTAACAGTTATTTCAAGTTTCTGACTTGATGACGGATAGGTAGCCTCGTCCGAGCGCTGTAATTGTCACCTCTAGGAGTACAGATCAGCGATTAGAACGGAGCTCTCAGATTTCGGTCAGACGCCTGGTGCTACAGTCTGGAACCGCGCGACCGCTACGGTCGCAGGTTCGAATCTTCCCTCGGGCACGAATGTGTGTGATGTTGTTAGTTTAGTTAGGTTTAAATAGTTCTAAGTTCTAGGTGTAACGGAACCTATTAAAGGCTTTACTTTGCCGAAGTATGCGATACCCTCCAAATTCAACCAGTTTAACGAGTATATATGGTTATAGAAAAGTTATTGTGTACGTTAACAATGATGGCATAACATGTCTCCATCAACAGTCAACCCATTAAATTATACTGAATAACTGACCCACACAAAAGTTTATATCACTTGATCACTGATACAGCAAATGTGATCATGTAAAAACACTAAGTTCATCTTAAATAATTAATATGAAGTACGAAAAATAGTGGCCAACTTACATATTTTGGATCTCCTGAAATAAAAATCACCCAGTGAAACCTATTTGTTCACTAGGACCGTTTTCACTCAGTATTCACGTAAACAGTCCTATTTTAGACGAAAACCAATGTAATTCTTAATAATTCATGTTATTTACTTATTTATGCAAATTAGAGAAGTCAATTGACAAACTTCTAAAAAACGGCCTTTTTGTAACAATGAATTATTCTGTAAAGTCAACAAATCTGTCTGTCATTTTAATAACCTGTTAAATTATGTCGCTCGATATAAATTAATAACTTTCCTGCACAAATTACGATAACAGATGTACACGTGACCTATAAACTATATCTCTTTTTAGTAGTTCTTTGACAAGGTTATAAATACAAGCAGCAAGAAGAGTCGGATGCGAAGTCTGAATGTCACTTTGGTAAACTGTGTGTGTGTGTGTGTTATTGTTCGAGGTGGATAAACATTGCAAAGAACATGTAAAAGAAGTGCTACTTTGTGTTGTGGCATTGTCTTTGGTGGACAGTGGAATTAAGATGGCCACCAGAGTAATAAATATTTGAAGTTTAAATATTTGTTGGTTTCGCTCATTATTTATCATCAAAAACACACAAAAAACACGGGACCTCATCTTTTTACCCCTAGACAGCCAGATTTAGAGCCAGCATTAGCATCGAGACACAGCAGCGATCCAGCAAGCAGCAGCGATTACCACAATGCATTTTAATGGCGCCAACCTAACATCAAGTGCTAACAAGCTCCGTAAATGGGAGTGAAATAGTGCGATTATAGCAATATCTACGACTAGGCGACCATTATATAGGGGACTGATGACCTCTGAAGTTCAGTCCCATAGTGCTCAGAGCCATTTTTCAGACGCCTGGTAACAGCGGGCAGTGGACGAGGCTGCCTGTTGGCGGACAGTCCGCGCACCTCGTGGACGTCGATAGTCGAGGCCGCGCGATGATTCACGCGCAGTCAGTAGCTGCGGGGGCGCGGGGCCGCGACAGCCGGCATTTGTCAGGCCGCCGCTGGCTGTCATTTTTCAGAGACACCCCCAACCCCGGCCGGCCGCCCTAGCGATAGGCGCAGTTCGCGCCGGCCGCCAGATAGGAGCGGGCCCACGGCCGCAGGTTTTTGCCCGGCGCGCTGTGTCAATGGGTCGATGCAGCCGGCAGCTGTTCATCATTGGCTGGCCGCTGGCCGCGCCTTCCACACACTATTAGGCGACACACTGGACGCCTCACGGCATCACCCGCTCCCCTCAAACACTTTGCAGTGTGCTGTAGCTGAAGCTTCCATTGAAAGGGTACAGTACCGTCCGACATTGAAAATAGGTACAACAGTCTTCGTTATTCTTGTCAGAACAACATATTTTTTTGTAATAATAACTCAATTTCACTTAATACACCTAAGCTGGATACCAGTGCAGGAAAGGAGGACAATTTGATCACATGTGCACTCCCACAAAGTAAATCCCTACATCCAATTTGGTGAGATCTGTGAAATGAATGAATGTATGGTCGTCTACTAACCGCAGATAGTGAACGTGCAATATATGATCATCTTTGAGACGGTCCTTTGGTCACCTTTTCTGGAACCAAATCGATGAAATTTACCTGAGCTTTGAGCGCCTGAAAAGTGGCTGACCAATACGGTAGCATGGAGCTCCCTCACCTCGGCGGAGGTGCGAGATGACCTGAAGAACGGCCGAGTTTCAGCACTATGGCGCTGGATCTTGTGTTGGTAAGACCAGACTTAGGTGTGCTCCGTAAAGACAAAAGAGTGGAGAGAATGGTATCCATGTGAAACTACTTAGGAGTAGTTAGGAATAATTATTTCTCTATTTCAGGAACTTTTGGGGGGAGAAGTAAATGACAGGCAGGTAATATTAAGGGGATCGTACTAATCTTCGGAAGTGACCAACGGTCACAATGAAACCCGTGTAACAATAAGTTGAAATACTTGCGAGTGCTAGTACTAAGATGAAATACTTCCGAGCGCTAAAGTTAAGCTGAATTACTGGCGGGTGTACTATAAGTTGGAAATATTTAAGAAATGGCGTGTGCTTGACTTGAAATTAGAGACGAGCACTTCGACGTGGTGAGTACTGTGAGAGTCTCAATCTGTGTATGAGAAAAAAGGATAAAGAGAAGTACTCATCCAAGGTATGAGTTGAGGACTCGCGTGTGTGACGAATATGATCTTAATATTACTTTGCGTGATATGTTTCCGTGTGGCGCTAGATTCAAACACTAACACTCTGAGAGAGAAGCAAGGTGAGTCAGCCGTGTACCCAGCAATGCCACTTGGCTTGCATTGCACAGGAAGACGTGCATATATCCTCCAGAGTTCGTAGTAGGAAAGAAAAGTTAGGAAGTGGGGCAGTGTCGTGTGAAACTGGGATGAATACTAATTGAAGTGGGAAAGCTGAAAGTGAAGTGATTCTAGCGATATGACTATTCTTTGTGATGTATTCTATGTTGCCAGTGTGATGTATTTCATGTAATTTAAGTATGTGTGGTTTGCATGGGAGAGTAGCAAGATAGGATAAGAGGCAGTGGGTTATGAATGTTCCTTTTTGTACCGCTCGGTCTGGAGTAAATTTTCGTGATGATGTGTATGAGAGTCGAAGTGTGAGATATAGCAAAAGATCGACCATCCTATCCAGAAAGTGCACTGTAGCGTTAGATAATTACGAGACCATAAGACAGAGAATCACCAATGTAAAGCCATGCCCACTGGGCGGAGTTTCTCATGTGTAATTGTTGTATAAAATGTAATGGTGTGTTTAGGTTATCTTTAAATCATAATAGAATTCATCGGATAAAAAAGATAGTGAAAAGAAAAGGATTGGTGCCCTTGTTCTTCGAATAGTGTATAGTTATGATATCTAGAATTTATAATGTGTGCGCCATTCATATTCAGTGCGATGGCCACGTGTTGATCTAAGCCGTTGAATAAGAAAGAAAATGTGCTATTGCCAGAGCGTTGTGAACAATTAGAGTTGTGTAAATTCCTAATAGTCAGCTGTGCGTTATCCATTTCCGTTGCGTAATATTCAAACAGGGGAATAATTTGTAGCTTAATTGTGGGTACTAGAGCTCATAGTCAGTCACTGATGTTACTCGAGAAATAAGAATAAATCCACTCGCTTGGCAGACTACTCTACTTGCAGGGCTGAGTGCTTGATGCCACAGTATGAGCAAGGCATTTGGGTGCCTCTCACGATTTTTGCACGCAATTGTTTACAAAAAAACATAATGGTACTCGTGGATATACACTCCTGGAAATGGAAAAAAGAACACATTGACACCGGTGTGTCAGACCCACCATACTTGCTCCGGACACTGCGAGAGGGCTGTACAAGCAATGATCACACGCACGGCACAGCGGACACACCAGGAACCGCGGTGTTGGCCGTCGAATGGCGCTAGCTGCGCAGCATTTGTGCACCGCCGCCGTCAGTGTCAGCCAGTTTGCCGTGGCATACGGAGCTCCATCGCAGTCTTTAACACTGGTAGCATGCCGCGACAGCGTGGACGTGAACCGTATGTGCAGTTGACGGACTTTGAGCGAGGGCGTATAGTGGGCATGCGGAAGGCCGGGTGGACGTACCGCCGAATTGCTCAACACGTGGGGCGTGAGGTCTCCACAGTACATCGATGTTGTCGCCAGTGGTCGGCGGAAGGTGCACGTGCCCGTCGACCTGGGACCGGACCGCAGCGACGCACGGATGCACGCCAAGACCGTAGGATCCTACGCAGTGCCGTAGGGGACCGCACCGCCACTTCCCAGCAAATTAGGGACACTGTTGCTCCTGGGGTATCGGCGAGGACCATTCGCAACCGTCTCCATGAAGCTGGGCTACGGTCCCGCACACCTTTAGGCCGTCTTCCGCTCACGCCCCAACATCGTGCAGCCCGCCTCCAGTGGTGTCGCGACAGGCGTGAATGGAGGGACGAATGGAGACGTGTCGTCTTCAGCGATGAGAGTCGCTTCTGCCTTGGTGCCAATGATGGTCGTATGCGTGTTTGGCGCCGTGCAGGTGAGCGCCACAATCAGGACTGCATACGACCGAGGCACACAGGGCCAACACCCGGCATCATGGTGTGGGGAGCGATCTCCTACACTGGCCGTACACCACTGGTGATCGTCGAGGGGACACTGAATAGTGCACGGTACATCCAAACCGTCATCGAACCCATCGTTCTACCATTCCTAGACCGGCAAGGGAACTTGCTGTTCCAACAGGACAATGCACGTCCGCATGTATCCCGTGCCACCCAACGTGCTCTAGAAGGTGTAAGTCAACTACCCTGGCCAGCAAGATCTCCGGATCTGTCCCCCATTGAGCATGTTTGGGACTGGATGAAGCGTCGTCTCACGCGGTCTGCACGTCCAGCACGAACGCTGGTCCAACTGAGGCGCCAGGTGGAAATGGCATGGCAAGCCGTTCCACAGGACTACATCCAGCATCTCTACGATCGTCTCCATGGGAGAATAGCAGCCTGCATTGCTGCGAAAGGTGGATATACACTGTACTAGTGCCGACATTGTGCATGTTCTGTTGCCTGTGTCTATGTGCCTGTGGTTCTGTCAGTGTGATCATGTGATGTATCTGACCCCAGGAATGTGTCAATAAAGTTTTCCCTTCCTGGGACAATGAATTCACGGTGTTCTTATTTCAATTTCCAGGAGTGTAGTTATAATGAAAGAGAAGTACTGACATCAGCATGAGGAAGTTGAACTAGAAGGGGAATTCAATAAGAAATGAGACACACGCCCTTTTTCTGAAAGTAGCTTGGTTTTCTTCGGGATTTCAATAAACCGTATTATTCCTCACTTTTTTGGTTACAGAACCCTGTTTTTCAAAACAGTCTCCGTTCAAAGCGGCGTCCTTACGCCACCTTATTGCGAGGACCCGTATGCTCGTATGGTACCACTCTTCTGGTCGACGTCTTGCTGCCGCAGTTACCTCCTCATTACCCAGGTACTGCTTTCCGCCGAATTCATCCAGCTTTGGACCAAGCAGATGGAGGTCGGGAGGTGTGAGATCTGGGCTGTAAGGTGAATGAGGAGGAACGATGCACTGAAGTTTTGTGAGTTGCTTTCAGGTGCGCAGTCTTGTGAGGCCTTGCGTTGTCATGGAGAAGGAGAATATAGTTTTTATTTTTATGACGTCGAACGCGCAAATATCGTTTCTTCGATTACTGTGTGCGGCCGGTCGGCAAGTGGGAGATCGGACAGGTTTGCGCAAACCGTGTTGCGATGGTGAGACACGTCTCGCCCAACGACTCGCTGTGCTTTTGTTCACTGCCAGTTTTTCTGCAAGCGCCTATGAATATCGTTTTCCGCCGAAATAAACTCGGTGCGCAGTCTTGTGAGGCCTTGCGTTGTCATGGAGAAGGAGAATATCGTTTGCATTTTTGTGACGTCGAACGCGCAAATATCGTTTCTTCGATTTCTGTGTGCGGCCGGTCGGCAAGTGGGAGATCGAACAGGTTTGCGCAAACCGTGTTGCGATGGTGAGACACGTCTTGCCCAACGACTCGCTGTGCTTTTGTTCACTGCCAGTTTTTCTGCAAGCGCCTATGAATATCGTTTTCCGCCGAAATAAACTCGGTGCGCAGTCTTGTGAGGCCTTGCGTTGTCATGGAGAAGGAGAATATCGTTTGCATTTTTGTGACGTCGAACGCGCAAATATCGTTTCTTCGATTTCTGTGTGCGGCCGGTCTGCAAGTGGGAGATCGGACAGGTTTGCGCAAACCGTGTTGCGATGGAGAGACACGTCTCGCCCAACGACTCGCTGTGCTTTTGTTCACTGCCAGTTTTTCTGCAAGCGCATGTGAATATCGTTTTCCGCCGAAATAAACTCAGAGACAGCTCTCTGCTTGGAACGCAGCTTCGTTTCATATGCCATTTTGAAGATTACGTATAGTTCCGCCATCTATCGGAACTTCATGAAATTGTAGGCGCTGAAGGGGAATCGCGTCGACACACACACACAAAATTACGAATTTTTTCTAATGAAACTGGCCGAGGGAAAAATGTGTTGCATTAATTATTGACCGCCCCCCCCTCATAATTCGATGGCGACAAGTGATAATTTGTGCTGGACTGCACTCCAACCCGGATTTCCAACTTTAGAAGAGCGGTCACATTACACGTCACTCTGTCTGTCCTATTGTATACCAGGACAAGCAAGTCTAAGACTTTTCTCTTTCTGTCAGCAGACGTGGTCGCATTACACATGTGAATTGAAACCGTCGTTTCCTGGTCGTGGGTTCCTGTTCAAAATGTTACGTACTCACCCCTCTCTACAAGTCCTAGAAGTTCGTAACGGGAATTACCGAACACTCCAAATAGGAACAAAGGAAACGCATTGTACAAGAACAGTGCACCGAACACTGACGACAGTCCCGCCTTCTGTAGCCTAACAAACGTACGACAGCTGAACGTTCTATTTCCTCTGGATTTTACACAGATTCCGAAAAATTTAAGATATTGGTCACAGCGTCGCCGTGTTGGGGAACAGTGTTCAAGGGAGCCGTGAGAATTCAGCTGACGGAACTGTTCAACCGAGACGAGGACTTCCATTTCAATAAATCATGGAAATCTCGTAGTTCACGTCTTGGCTCTTAAAGGAATTTTTGTTTTGGATCATCACTGTTTGGGATTCTGATATCTGTGTTTTCAGCTGGTCAGTGTTTATTTAGACACAACACTTGCACCGTTTCTGCTTGTGAGACACAACTTTTATGTGTGTCTGGTGCTGTGGTACTTGTAAAGCAAATTCATTTTCCTTCGGAGTATAGGTTTGTGTCATACGGTTCTAGCGTATCAGAGTATAAATAGGCAGATTTGGGCACTCTGAATTCTTTCATCGACTCGAAGATGATTGAAAGGCATTTTCTGCGCTGCGTTACCACAGCTGTTAATATCTTAAGGTATTGTGAAACACTGTCAGCTCAGCTACCGCTAAGAGATGCTTTAATTTCAACAGGCCCCCAGAATGATGCAGTATTCCTTGACTTCCAGAAGGCATTCGATACGGCTTCGCACTACCACCTCATAAACGAAGCACTAGCGTACGGAATAGCAGAGCGGCTATATGACTGAACTGAACAGTTCGTAGCAAACAGAACACAGTATGTCATTTTCAACGCAGGGAAATCTTCAGAAGTGGAAAGGTATTTTCGGGCGTATCCCATGGGAGTGCTACAGAGTCATTGTTGTTCAAAATATATGGATATAAAGGACCTAGTGGATAACGTTGGATGTTCCATGTGGCTTTTCGCGAGTGGTGCCGTTGCTACGCTAGAATATTGTAACGAAATGCAGGAAGACCTGCATAGGATCGTGGCTTGGTGCAGGGACTAGCAAAACAAATGTAATGTATTCAGCATAAATAGGCCAAATGACCGTGACTATATGATTAAAGGATTGCAGAACAATTACTGGAAGCAGTCGCATGCATAAATTATCTAGGAGTATACATACGGAATGGTTTAAAGTGGAACAGGCACATAAAACTAATCGCAGGTGAGGCAATGCCCTACTGAGTTTCATTAGAAGAATGGTTAGGAAATGTATAGTCCACCCCACAAACACTCGTTTGACCAATACTTCAGTATTTCTCGTCAGTCTGGAGGCTGTACCAGGTAGGATTGACAGAGGAAGTAGAGACGATCCAAAGAAAAGCGGCCTGTTTCTTTCAGCCGGCCGGGGTGGCCGAGCGGTTCTAGACGCTACGGTGTCGAATCGCGCTGCTGCTACGGTCGCAGGTTCGAATCCTGCCTCGGGCATGGATGTGTGTGATGTCCTTAGGTTAGTTAGGTTTAAGTAGTTCTAAGTTCTAGGGGACTGATGACCACAGATGTTAATTCCCATAGTGCTCAGAGCCATTTGAACCTGTTTCTATCCAGGTTCATTTAGTAAGCCCGAAAGCGTCGCGGAGAATATCAACCAACTGCAGTAGCAGACGCTGCAAGGGAGGCGTTCTCTACCACGGTGTTAAGGGGCTCCGGAAAGGCTCAAAATCATGAAAAGTTCAATTTTTACTTTTTTGCGTTTTCTGAATCTGCAGACTATTACCATTTAATAGATATATAATTTATTCAATTCCGAAGACTACAACTATTTTTAAATTTTTTTTGAAATGTGTTCTGCATGGGCGTGACCCACTGTGGCGCTGTTAAACTGCTGTCAAATGGTGTTATTATTAACGTCCGTGTTCATCAGGTACATTTCAGTGATGTGAGATAAAGTACGTGTTGTGGCTAACCTGTGATGGTTCAATATATATCGCTGGTGTGATTGTCGATTGTTTCATGTTTATTTACTCTGTCGTTATCTCGAAAATATTCGTAATTAATTCTGTTTCTTGAGTCTCTGTTTTGTTGAAATATAATAATGAGTAAAAGTAAAGTTATTAGAAATCCTCTGAAGGCTTTTAAGAAAAGGAGAAATGTTGGAAAGCCAAAGGTATGTGTTATTACTGTAAACAATAAAGACGATAACCAAGTGAGTGAACCTAACCTCTCAAGTACACCTGCCCATAGCAGTCAAAGTGAGAAAGAAAATACTTCACAGAAGCAGCTTGGTTCAATGAGTGAAAACTATGAATGTTTTATGGGCGAATCGGATGTGAATGAAATATGTGATATGTCGGTTCTCAAAGGAATTTTTTCAAACTGTGTAAGATGTATTCATTGTAGTGAAGTTGGTCTGGAACTCTCCATAATAAAGCACGTAGGATTTCCTAGTGAAATACAATTGAAATGTGATAAGTGTTCATACATAACCACCTTTTGGAACAGTGTTGCAATAACTGCAACTGAAGAAGATGGCAGCAAAATCTACGAACACAACAACGAGCGATGCTTGCTTTAGACAAGGAACGCCTTCGGGCTGCAGACAGGGCTGTAAAGAGTCTAGAAATACAAGCAAGAGTAGACAGGAGGAGGAACAAGAGGAAGCTGGAGGAGGAGTTTGCAGAGGATGAAACGAACACAACAACGAGCGATGCTTGCTTTAGACAAGGAACGCCTTCGGGCTGCAGACAGGGCTGTAAAGAGTCTAGAAATACAAGCAAGAGTAGACAGGAGGAGGAACAAGAGGAAGCTGGAGGAGGAGTTTGCAGAGGATGAAGATAATCCATCCTATGGACCTGGAATGCACTAAAAAGTTAATCCAATCTTTGTCGCTCGATTCCCAAAACTTTTATTTTCTCATACTAATTACATGTTTTCTAAGGATCTTCCAAACATTTTTGTTTCAAACTTTCAGTAAATGTTACACAGTACCTTCTGCATAATTTAACACAGCCTTTTTCCAAAAAACTGTATATTTTTGAATATATAAATAAAAAATTGCAAAGAAATGTTGTGAATTTTCATTACAATTGAAAAAAAATCATCTTTAATAACTGAACAAAAATTTTGTAAAATCCCTGTGTTAAGTTGTAGCCCATATTCCAATAAATAATCTGTAAAAAGTTCAACTTCCTAACTCAAATACTTTGTGAGGAAAGATGTAATTTATAAACGTTATTTTAACATTGCAAGTATAGGGCGTTCCGGAGCCCCTTAAAGTCCCTACAGCGGTCGTTTGTTTGAATAGTACCAGCAATCGCTCTGCCTGGACCAGGAAAGGAGAGAAGTGATAGTGGGTCACAAAGTACTATCTGTCACTCACCCCGAGGTGGTTAAGGAGTGTAAAATTAGATCTAGCGGTTACTTTTAATTATGTAAATTACGACGTCTGACTTGAAAAGACATAAATACAGGCCTGCCGCAAGCAATCCGTCAGAGCTACAGCGTATCGAACGGATTAAAGTGCTTTACAAAACTTTAATATAGCCTAACTAGATGTGGATAAAAGATTTTTGGATGTGTGTAAGGAAGTAGCGGATGAAGGTATCATTGCTCTTATCCGCGCAGATCCCTTTCCGCGATCTGTGAAGCTGACACTCTGTGCCCCCGGAGCGACTGCGCGCCGTCGTATATACGATGCCCCCCTGGTGCTAGCGTTGTTTTTGCGCCTCGACGCGTGGAAGGCAGCAAGTGTTTAGATGACGCGTGGGATCTGGTACGTAGAGGGGGAGAGGGAGGGAGAGAGGGAGGGACAGGGGGAGAGAGAGAGAGAGAGAGAGAGAGAGAGAGAGAGAGAGAGAGAGAGACTGGTGAGCACGCAGGAGAGTGCAGCTCCGCCTCCTGCACGCTCGCTAACGAACGCAATTTTCCGGGCGATGAGGACCGCCACCGGGTCTTGCCCTGCAGCGGGGGCGCCCACTGTTTGTGATCTCGAGGACCTGGTGACGTCATCCACCTGACGCCAACTGACTCACGCCGCCACTAGCGCCGTCATTGCCGCCCATTAACGGGGCCTGGAGGCGCACGCCGTGTACATCACACACATTCGATGCCTGCTCGTTGCGTTTCACCGTTACAAAGTAAAAAAAAAAAAGTTTCTTTCATATTTTCAACATTGCAGCTCTGTTTAAAAGGAGTGGAACACACAATGGTAGGAGACCTCGAATACCGGGGCAGAACACCGTGCTTATTACTAATTTCTGGCACGAGGAACATTGAATCTCCAAAAGATTCCAACACACGGCCGTTACAAGAGGCACCTACATCGTACTGGTTTCGTCGCAGGCCCTTGTACGGCTGCGGAAATGAAGAGGGTGTCTACCACATACGTGCGGTTAAAGGCGCTGCAGTCTGGAACCGCAAGACCGCTACGGTCGCAGGTTCGAATCCTGCCTCGGGCATGGATGTTTGTGATGTCCTTAGGTTAGTTAGGTTTAACTAGTTCTAAGTTCTAGGGGACTAATGACCTCAGCAGTTGAGTCCCATAGTGCTCAGAGCCATTTGAACCAATCTACCACATATTTCCTGATTGCCCAGGTAAATCCATTATTACAAGTCACGTATTGCAATGTTTAATCACCATCGATTGCTGTGTGCTAAATACGTAACCGTACTGCGATGCTTGAGACTATATCGGCGTTTTTATTACACGGTAGTTCAAAAAGAGAGTCGGGTTTCATTTATCAAAATAAGAAGTTTATTTTTACAAACACACACACACACACACACACACACACACACACACACACACACACACAAAATAGATAAACATGTCCATCTAATCTAAGTACACTACTGGCCATTAAAATTGCTGCACCAAGAAGAAATGCAGATGATAAACGCGTATTCATTGGACAAATATATTATACTAGAACTGACATGTGATTACATTTTCACACAATTTGGGTGGATAGATCCTGAGAAATCAGTACCCAGAACAACCACCTCTGGCCGTAATAACGGCCTTGATACGCCAGGGGAACCGAGTCAAACAGAGCTTGGATGGCGTGTACAGGTACAGCTGCCCATGCAGCTTCAACACGATACCACAGTTCATCAAGAGTAGTGACTGACGTATTGTGACGAGCCAGTTGCTCGGCCACCATTGACCAGACGTTTTCAATTGATGAGAGATCAGGAGAATGTGCTGGCCAGGGCAGCAGTCGAACATTTTCTGTATCCAGAAAGGCCCGTACAGGACCTGCAACTTCCGGTCGTGCATTATCCTGTTGAAATGTAGGGTTTTGCAGGGATCGAATGAAGGGTAGAGCCACGAGTCGTAACACATCTGAAATTTAACGTCCATTGTTCAAAGCGCCTTCAATGCGAACAAGAGGTGACCGAGACGTGTAACCAATGGCACCCAATACCATGACGCTGGGTGATACGCCAGTATGGCGATGACGAATACACGCTTCCAGTGTGCGTTCGCCGCGATGTCGCCAAACACGGATGCGACCATCATGATACTGTGAACAGCACCTGGATTCATCCGAAAAAATGACGTTTTGCCATTCGTGCACCCAGGTTCGTTGTTGAGTACACCGTCGCAGGCGCTCCTGTCTGTGATGCAGTGTCAAGGGTAACCGCAGCCATGGTCTACGAGCTGATAGTCCATGCTGCTGCAAACGTCGTCGAACTGTTTGTGCAGATAGTTGTTGTCTTCGAAACGTCCCCATCTGTTGACACAGGGATCGAGACGTGGCTGCACGATCCGTTAGAGCCATGCGGATAAGATGCCCGTCATCTCGACTGCTAGTGATACGAGGCCGTTGGGATCCAGCACGGCGTTCCGTATTAACCTCCTGAACCCACCGTTTGTCGGAAACGTGTTGGTACGCACTTTTCCTCCTTACACGAGGCATCACAACAACGTTTCACCAGGCAACACCGATCAACTTCTGTTTGTGTATGAGAAATCGGTTGGAAACTTTCCTCATGTGAGCACGTTGTAGGTGTCGCCACCGGCATCAGCCTTGTGTGAATGCTCTGAAAAGCTAATCATTTGCATATGACGGCGTCTTCTTCCTGTCGGTTAAATTTCGCGTCTGTAGCACGTCATCTTCGTGGTGTAGCAATTTTAATGGCCAGTAGTGTATTTCATGTATTAAAAAATATGAGGCATACGACTTCCTCTATTGTGCAAGCATGCCAGAACGCTGTCCCTGAAATCCACTATGACTGCGCTATAGGTTTCCGCACCCATTTTGCTGACAACTAGCCGAATTTCGTCCTTCAAGTCGTGGATGATTGTGGGTTTATTGGCATACACCATTGACTTAACATGGCCCCGAAGAAAAAAGTCTCAAGGATTTAAGTCACATGGCGTTGGTATTCATAGATGATGAGCGTTGTGCGAAATGAGGCGATCCGGGAACCGCTCATGGAGCAGCTGAATCGTTTCGCGAGAAATATGACAGGTTGCACCATCCGGATGAAACCACAGCACTTCATTGTGCACTCCGTCCAAAAGAGACCACAAAAACTTCCTTATCATCTTACGGTATCGGCCTCCATTGACTGTTGCCGGCCGTGTTGGCCGAGCGGTTCTAGGCGCTACAGTCTGGAACCGCGCGACCACTACGGTCGCAGGTTCGAATCCTGCCGCGGGCATGGATGTGTGTGATGTCCTTAGGTTAGTTAGGTTTAAGTAGTTCTAAGTTCTAGGGGACTGATGACCTCAGAAGTTGAGTCCCATAGTGCTCAGAGCCATTTGAACCATTCCATTGACTGTTGCAGCTTGTCCTGCCTCAACTTCACAAAAATAGGGGACGATGATGCCCCTCCCCACCCCCCCACCCCCCTCCAGAAGCCGCACCAAACTGTCACTCATTGTGGTTGCGTTTCGCTTCCTTGGATAACGCAAGGATTTTGTGATAGCCAGATACGGCAGTTCCGCTTACTCACAAAACCATTTAAGTGAAAGTGTGCTTCATCACTGAAGATGACTTTGTTTGCGAAGCTGCCGTCGTCCTGTCATCCTTTCAGAACCCAGTCAACAAACTGGTGATCCGTCACTTTCAGCTGCTGCGTCAACTGAATTTTATAGGGGTGGCAATTGAGAGCATACCGGCGAATTCTCCGTTCTGAAGAATAGCTTAAGCCCAATAGCTGGAAACGGTGACGAACTGATTTCATTGGGCAAACAGCCACACTATCACGAACCACCGCAATGTTCCGCTCACATCGGCCAGAACGACGGCGCTGACTTTTAATTTTAAGGTTTACTGTTGAGCCCGTCTCGGAGAACTTTTTCATAATTCAGCTAGCTGTTGATTCACTCGGTGCTTCACTACGCACTAGAACCGCGCGAAGTCGCCCGACAGTTGCTGCATAACTTCCTCCATTCTAGAATAAATCTATTTATTTCACGCCCATGATCACAAATATTGCAGGTCCTCAGACTGCCGGTTTGCGTCAGCAATGACTCTCTCCACATCTGTTTTATAAAAAGCATGTCCACAGTGCCTCCAGCTTATTAAGACATATTTTTTATAAAACAGGTCTGAACGTGGTCATTGCTGACCGAAACCGATAATCTGAGGACCTACAATACTTGTGATCATAGACGTGAAATAAATAAATTTATTCTACACTTTCGGATCACTGTTCCAGTCGCGACAATGTCGCAGCTTGTATTACTCCATTCAGATAAAACGTTTTGACCATTAGTAGACGTTGCACTCAAGTGTACTGCTCCAGGGTGAGACACCGAATGCAAGAAATTCAAACTGAGTCAACAATCGGAATGTTCCTGCAAATAGAATAGGTCAAAGCATTGTCGCCAACCGACAAACAAAAATTTACCAGCCATTTCAAATCCAACGCTCTTTTTGAATCATCCTTTAGAAGAATAGGTTAGCTTTTAATGTGGTTCTACTGTAATTTTGTGTTGACGTTGCTGTTCTCTGTTTTAAATCCTGCAGTGTATGCTGCTCTGGAACGTATTAAACCTTACATGTATGATAGCTGCTATATGAGTTTTTCGTCGAAACCAAATAAAAGAAAGTTAAATAAATAAGTAACTCCCGTGCTTGCCAAGAAATAGTCGTGTTACATACAGTTTCCAATTTATGCACGGCAAAATTCATTTATTTTTCTCTCACCCATACATGTTTCAGCATTTGATGTGTTATCCTGTGTGTACGAGCATTTGCGGAGAGGGAGATATTCTGGCAATAAGAGTCATCGTCGTTTTAGTAATCTTCTACACGGCCTACGCGGTTGGCCGTGCGGTCTAACGCACGGCTATCCGGGCGGGACAGAGCGCCTGGTCCCCGGCACGAATCCGCCCGGCGGATTAGTGTCGAGGTCCGGTGAACCGGCCAGTCTGTGGATGGTTTTTAGGCGGTTTTCTATCTGCCTCGGCAAATGCGGGCTGGTTCCCCTTATTCCGCTTCAGCTACACTATGTCGGCGATTGCTGCCCAAACAAGTTGTCCACGTACGCGTACACCACCATTACTCTACCACGCAAACATAGGGGTTACACTCGTCTGGTGTGAGACGTTCCCTGGAGGGTCCACCGGGGGCCGAACCGCACAATAACCCTGGGTTCGGTGTGGGGCAGCGGAGGGGTGAAGTGGACTGCGGCAGTCGTCGTGGGGCTGTGGACCACTGCGGCTGCGGCGGGGACGGCGCCTCTCCGTCGTTTCTAGGTGCCCGGTTAACATAACATAACATAATCTTCTACACCATAGTTATAAAAATCTCTGATTTCTGCACGTAAGCAATGTCCGATGAGAATTTGTTTGTGGAAGAATATGTCATGGGTAATTAAATTAATCACTGTGATCTTCGTAATCTCCCAAAGCTGCGTCCGTACATTTTTATACAAGGTGGTCAGAAACATATTGAAAATCTTGTAAATGTGTTACAGGGTAGGTTGTACTGATAAATATTTTGAAATTGGTGGTAAGGTCTTATGGGATCACACTGCTCAGGTCATCGGTCCCTAAACTTACACACTATTTAATCTAACTTAAACTAACGACGACACACACACACACACACACACACCCATGCCCATGCGAGGACTCGAACCTCCGACGGGGGGAGCCGCGTCCTAGACCGATCGGCTACCCCGCGCGGCATAAATATTTGTTAAGAAAAGGAAATTCGATACGTTGCGCCGTTTCCGAGTTAATTAGCATTGAAATTAATCAGTCAGGCCGTTGTGCAGGCAAATTCAAGGGGTCCGCCAGATATAATTAGTGGCAGTTCTTCTCATAACGGAGATGATGGCACACCAGATTGCTCAGCCTTTGGCTCCGGTTCGGTCCTTGCTACCGTCCCATGTCCGATTTTCGTATCGCTCTCTTGTGTTTGGTTTTAGGAAACCAAACGTAGAACGCGTTTGGTGACACCGTCGCTGGCAGGCTGCTTGAATTTGCGCGCGGGACGACCTGATTCGCCAATTGCACCCTTAGAAACTTCACAAACTGTTCCTGACCACCTTTACAGTTACTCTTACAAGAGTTTGTACGTTATTTACACTCAGTAATCACATGAATTTTTCTGGAAATTAATGTAGTTTTAACCTGGAGGACGAAATGTGTTCGGAAGGACGACGGTTCAATCCCACGTCCGGCCATCCTGATTTAGGTTTTCCGTGATTTCCCTAAATCACTCCAGGCAAATGCCGGGATGGTTCCTCTGAAAGGGCACGGCCGACTTCCTTCCCCATCCTTCTCTAATCCGATGAGACCGATGACCACGCTGTCTGGTCTCCTTCCCCAAACCAACCAACCAACCAACCAACCACCGAAATGTGTCTGTCATCCATTTATTTCACCTGCATAGAGACTGACAAGGGAACACTTGGGTGAGAAATAAATTGTAGAAGCGGGGAAGGAGAGATGGATGGTACGAGAAATGTGGAATACGCCGGATTAGATGGTGCGGTAATTGTAGGCGATGGAGGGGGGGGAGGGGGGCGGAGAAGAAGGAGCTACAGACTTAACGGTACTTCTTTTTCCTCCTTAGCGTTCTGAATGGTTTGGTGCCGCTCGCCAAGTATTCCTCTCCTCTGCCAACCTCTTCATCTCAGAATAGCTCTTCACTCAACATCTTCTACTATTTGTTGTGTATATTCCAGTCAGTATCTTCCCCTACACTTATTACCGTCTTTAGTTCTCTCAGGTGCCATGGAAGTTACTCCTTGATGTCCTTCCATCCTGGTCCTCCTTATCGTCAATGTTTTCCACGTATTTCTCTCTTCGCCGATTCTGCGGAGAAACTAATTTCTTATCAGCCCATCTAATATTCATCATCCTTCTATAACTTCACATCTCAAACGTTTCGTTTCTCTTCTCTTCTGGTTTTACCACTGTCCATGATTCACGTCCATGCAGTGGTGCCCTCCAGACGTACCTTCTAAGCAACTACTTCGTCCTCAAATTCGGACGTGTTTTGGCCAGGACTGCCCTCTGTGCGTTGACTAGTGTGCATTTTATCTCTTCTTTGGTTCTTCTGTAACGTGTTATTTCGCTTTCAAGGAAGCAGAAGTGCTTCATTTTCTCTCCTCCGCGGTCCCGAATATTGTTGTTAAGTTTATTATTGATCTTATTTCTGCTACTCATTACTCTCCAGTTTACCCTCAGTCCATAGATGTGCTCATAAGGAGTAGCAGAAAGGGGATTAGCGATATACTTAAGTCAGGATTGGGGGCCTCGAAGTAGGTGAAGTCAACTGCTTCTGCTATCTTGGAAGCAAAATAAAGACGGACGAAACAAAGAGAACATTAGAAGCACTCTAGAAACCGGCAAAGTGAGCATTCCTGGCCTAAAGAAGTCCAGTAGTAAGAACATAGTCATTAATTTCGGAATACATTCGGCAAAATGTACATTTGTAATTCGGCATTATACGGAAGTAAATAGTGGACATGGTAAACATTGCCAGGGAAGTGGTGGTATATGTTGAAAATTAGGTAACAGATAAGATAAGGAGTGAGGATGTTCTCTGGCCGGCCGGAGAACACAGTCTGGAACCGCGTGACCACTACGGTCGCAGGTTCGAATCCCGCCTCGGGCATGGATGTGTGAGATATCCTTAGGATAGTTAGGTTTAAGTATTTCTAGGTCTAGGGGTCTGATGACGTCAGATGTTAAGCCCCGTAGTGCTCAGAGCCATTTGAACCAACCATTTGATGCTCTCTGTAGCATCGGCGAAGAAAGGAACATTCGCAAAACACTGAAAAGAAGAAGGGATATCTGCTGATCTATCGTGGGTAGGGTAGCGGCGGGTTACATATTTATCAAAGAAAAATTACCAGACAGCCGTATGTTTTCAGAACTTGTTATTTCATTTTCAGGACCAGTGTCGGCATCTCATTAATGTCGCCTTCACGCCGCTACCCACACCACGTAGAGAGAATCACATCCATCGATCTATGCATAAACGGAGCCATCAGTACCTGGATTCCGAGAATTTTTTGTGTAGTTCGAAGCTTGACAGCCCGCATCTCGTGGTCGTGCGGTAGCGTTCTCGCTTCCCACGCCCGGGTTCCCGGGTTCGATTCCCGGCGGGGTCAGGGATTTTCTCTGCCTCGTGATGGCTGGGTGTTGTGTGATGTCCTTAGGTTAGTTAGGTTTAAGTAGTTCTAAGTTCTAGGGGACTGATGACCATAGATGTTGGGTCCCATAGTGCTCAGAGCCATTTGAACCATTTGAAGCTTGACAACATACGTTCCACAAAAAATCCGCGGAATCCAGGTACCGGTGGCTTCGGTTATTATAGGTTATGGGTTCCGGCTTTTTGCAAACACACTGATTTTTCTTTTTATCCAAACATGTTTCAGCACCTCTGTGCCATAATCAGTGGATTGAAAACTGTAAAAAGTGAACATACACTCCTGGAAATGGAAAAAAGAACACATTGACACCGGTGTGTCAGACCCACCATACTTGCTCCGGACACTGCGAGAGGGCTGTACAAGCAATGATCACACGCACGGCACAGCGGACACACCAGGAACCGCGGTGTTGGCCGTCGAATGGCGCTAGCTGCGCTGCATTTGTGCACCGCCGCCGTCAGTGTCAGCCAGTTTGCCGTGGCATACGGAGCTCCATCGCAGTCTTTAACACTGGTAGCATGCCGCGACAGCGTGGACGTGAACCGTATGTGCAGTTGACGGACTTTGAGCGAGGGCGTATAGTGGGCATGCGGGAGACCGGGTGGACGTACCGCCGAATTGCTCAACACGTGGGGCGTGAGGTCTCCACAGTACATCGATGTTGTCGCCAGTGGTCGGCGGAAGGTGCACGTGCCCGTCGACCTGGGACCGGACTGCAGCGACGCACGGATGCACGCCAAGACCGTAGGATCCTACCAGTGCCGTAGGGGACCGCACCGCCACTTCTCAGCAAATTAGGGACACTGTTGCTCCTGGGGTATCGGCGAGGACCATTCGCAACCGTCTCCATGAAGCTGGGCTACGGTCCCGCACACCGTTAGGCCGTCTTCCGCTCACGCCCCAACATCGAGTAGCCCGCCTCCAGTAGTGTCGCGACAGGCGTGAATGGAGGGACGAATGGAGACGTGTCGTCTTCAGCGATGAGAGTCGCTTCTGCCTTGGTGCCAATGATGGTCGTATGCGTGTTTGGCGCCGTGCAGGTGAGCGCCACAATCAGGACTGCGTACGACCGACGCACACAGGGCCAACACCCGGCATCATGGTGTGGGGAGCGATCTCCTACACTGGCCGTACACCACTGGTGATCGTCGAGGCGACACTGAATAGTGCACGGTACATCCAAACCGTCATCGAACCCATCGTTCTACCATTCCTAGACTGGCAAGGGAACTTGCTGTTCCAACAGGACAATACACGTCCGCATGTATCCCGTGCCACCCAACGTGTTCTAGAAGGTGTAAGTCAACTACCCTGGCCAGCAAGATCTCCGGATTTGTCCCCCATTGAGCATGTTTGGGACTGGATGAAGCGTCGTCTCACGCGGTCTGCACGTCCAGCACGAACGCTGGTCCAACTGAGGCGCCAGGTGGAAATGGCATGGCAAGCCGTTCCACAGGACTACATCCAGCATCTCTACGATCGTCTCCATGGGAGAATAGCAGCCTGCATTGCTGCGAAAGGTGGATATACACTGTACTAGTGCCGACATTGTGCATGCTCTGTTGCCTGTGTCTATGTGCCTGTGGTTCTGTCAGTGTGATCATGTGATGTATCTGACCCCAGGAATGTGTCAATAAAGTTTCCCCTTCCTGGGACAATGAATTCACGGTGTTCTTATTTCAATTTCCAGGAGTGTATTTTAGTTTGCAACTGATATAACAAATTGGGACCTAAAAAAAGTTTTTGTTCGTTTTGATTCTTACTATGATTATACATTATATGGTTTTGCAGGCCCAAATGCATGATATCCTGCTGTGTTATCTTGGTTATGTATATATCGATGTATGTGATTATACATGGAGTGCTAAGGGGCCTGAAGACGGTATTAATGAGATACCGAAACTGGCAGTGTAAATAAAATAACAATTTCTGGAAACATACGGCTGTTTGGTGATTTTTCTTTGGTAAAGAAAAAGGGATAGATTCCAGAATGAGATTTTCACTCTGCAGCGGTGTGTGCGCTGATATGAAACTTCCTGGGAGATTAAAACTGTGTGCCGGGCCGAGACTCGAACTCGGGACCTTTGTCTTTCGCAGGCAAGAACTCTACCAACTGAGCTACGCAAGCACGACTCACGCCCCGTCCTGACAGCTTTACTTGTGCCAGTACCTAGTCTCCTACCTTCCAAACTTAACAGAACCTCTCCTGCGAACCTTGCAGAGTTAGCACTCCTGAAAGAAAGGATATTGCGGAGACGTGGCTTAGCCACAGCCTGAACATTGTGGAAACATCCCCGAGGCTGTGGCTAAGCCTTGTCTCCGTAATATCCTTTCTTTCAGGAGTACTAGTTCTGCAAGGTTCGGAGGAGAGGTTCTGTTAAGTTTGGAAGGTAGGAGACGAGGTACTGGCAGAAGTAATGCTGTGAGGACGGGGCGTGAGTCGTGCTTGGATACCTCAGTTGGTAGAGCACTTTCCCGCGAGAGGCAAAGGTCCCGAGTTCGAGTCTCGGTCCGGCACATAGTTTTAATCTGCCAGGAAGTTTCAAAAAGGAATAGGTTGATTGCACGTGTGTAAAGACATCAAGGAATAATTGCCACGGTACTGGAGGGAGCTGCAGAGGGTAGGGAAAGACAGAGATTGGAATATACCAAAGGAATAGTTGAGCACGTAGTTTGCGAATGCAACTCTGAGATGCAAGCTTGGCACAGGAGAGCAATTCGTGACCGACTGCATCAAACCGGTCAGCAATGTACCTTTATATTTCAGAACACGTGTTCTTCTCAAATGTTTACCAGTGAACAGGTACTATTTTGTTTCAAAATGGTTCAAATGGCTCTGAGCACTATGGGACTCAACTGCAGTGGTCATCAGTCCCCTAGAACTATTTAAACCTAACTAACGTAAGGACATCACACACATCCATGCCCGAGGCAGGATTCGAACCTGCGACCGTAGCAGTCGCGCGGTTGCCGACTGAAGCGGCTAGAGACGCTCGGACACCCCGGCCGGCACTATTTTCTTTATTCGATGTATTACAGTAAACCACTGCAGAGAAACCACTGACCTCGTATCGCTCATTCATTTCGTATCTTAGCGGTTGGAAAAAAATGAAAAAAAACACAATATGGGCGTGGAAAAAAGCAAGTAGCCACCGTCGTCTGTCTAATTACAGCTAAATAAATACAACTACAGCTCCAGGAGTTGTTTGGGATTGTACATTGCGATGCGAGTGGCGCATTACCCTCCGGTCGAAAAGTCTGCACTCGCCAGACGTGCCACGGACGGTGGCCACAAAATTAACTCGTCAGACACAGCTTTGATTGCTCAAACGTGCAGCTATTGGGACAGTGCGGTCAGCGCGTCAATCGAAATCCGATTAACGAACGGTGTCATTAACTGTGATTGTGGGCTGCGGTCGAGTCTGGCGTGGGAATCGCTTCGCCGTGTCCAGGCCAGCGTGGGCGGCGAAAACCTCGCAGCGACGAACCAGCTGCACGGTCGGGTCGCGGCGTAGAACGGCAGGAAAACATCCGCCAACCATCACGAGCACATGCGCACTGCACGGGCCGCTGATGGAGCCGTAATGCCAAAGGGTGCCCGCCACACAACGACCCGCCCGCAGCTACGAGACGGCAAACTAGCGTCGTTCGGATGCAACTGTCGCTTTAATTTGGGGTACGTTTGCTAGACATCTGTTGGGATGGCACCGTTCGTGGACAGTTTATTGACATGGCGGTACGTAATGTTTTCCGAATTTATCGCTCACCAGCCGTGTTCCTTTTTTTATGGGACTTTCACAATGACAAGGGAAACGGAGGATAGAATGTTCTGCCTAGAAAACTGTTTCTATCAATAATACTATCGTGAATGCTACTATGAATTCAGCCCCAAACGTCCAGAGTGCCAAAAAGTGTTTACTTGCTATTTTTCCTTAAAGGCGGCTGATTGGACGGTTGCTAATTAAGCTCTTGATTGATAGCACGGCACTGTAAGACAAATGTGGCAACAGAATAAGAAATAACAAAAAAAAAATGTGTGTGAAATCTTATGGGACTTAACTGCTAGGGTCATCAGTCCCTAAGCTTACACACTACTTAACCTAAAGTATCCTAAGGACAAACACACACACCCATGCCCGAGGGAGGACTCGAACCTCTGCCGGGACCAGCCGCACAGAAATAACATATAATAGTTATTGACAGTATGTTATCAAATGGCACTTACCATTGGTCTTTGCTCCATAAACAGCGGCTCCTAAATCGGTTCAGATGGCTCTAAGCACTGTGGGACTAACATCTGAGGTAGCCGGCCGCGGTGGCCGAGCGGTTCTAGGCGCTTCAGTCCGGAACCGCGCGACTGCTACGGTCGCAGGTTCGAATCCTGCCTCGGGCATGGATGTGTGTGATGTCCTCGGTTAGTTAGATTTAAGTAGTTCTAAGCTCTAGGGGACTGATGACCTCCGATGTTAAGTCCAGAGCAATTTGAACCATTTGAACATCTGAGGTCATCAGTCCCCTACAACTTAGAACTACTTTAACCTAACTAAACTAAGGACATCACAATCCCATGCACGAGGCAGGATTCGAACTTGCTACCGTACCAGCAGCGCGGTTCCAGACTGAAGCGCCTAGAACCGCTCGGCCACAGCGGCCGGCTCCTAAATCGGCACTGAATTTTCGAACTGCTTGTTTGAAACTGTCTGAGTGTCCATGGCACATGATGTTTTGTTGGCTTTCCACCGGCACTAGGCGAAGCAACGTAGTCCGCGGTGGACACTGCTCCCTATGGTGGCTGTCTGTCGGCTGTCGTATACGATGCGCTGAAGTAAGTTGCAGGGAAACAGGAAGAGATCCGTGTTTGTGAGCTCCACGTGGGGACTGCTGCGTGGAACTGCGAGCTGCGAGGCAGTGGATGTGCCTATTTGATGGTGGGCTCTAGTGGTATTTGTTGTGTATCGCTTGCTTGGTACGCTGCAAATGGAACAATTACTTTCCTCAATCTTTTCCCAAGTGGATAAACGTTTCTGGCAAATTATATTCAGCGTTCTCTGACTGCCTTTGCCTAACAAATGGCAATAAAGCTTCTTAGTACTGTGTGTCGGATTATCACTAGAACCTGGCAACTAACCTATTGTGGACAATGCTGTTAACAACTGAACTATACAGGCACTACTCACTATCTTTCGTCACGGTTTCACTGCCACCAGTACCTCCTGCCGGCCTTCCTAACTTCATACAAGAGATCTGCTGTGAAGTTTGGAAAGTAGGAGAGAGGCTCTGGCGGAAATGAACGTGCAAGAGGTAGTCACGAGCTCTGTTGGGATACCTCACGGAGTAAGACAGCGAAAGATAAGGTTCGAGGATCGAGTCCCAGTCTATGTCACTGTTTTAATCTGCCAGGAACTTCGAAAACACTGCACTTCACGATGCAGAATGGAAAATTTATTCTGTAGAGGTAAAGCTGTCATCAGTCGAAAGATTGCACTGAACACTCCGCTTCTTTGCTAGGCGTCGTCCAATTGGAGATGATCCTCCGACCTCTCAAGCGTCCCAGCCAGTTTTAAGACGACATAGAGCTTAACGTGTACTCTGAACCGTGGTATTTCTCACGCTCAGAAATCATTACCAGAGGTGAGAAAAGGAATTATTGAGATGAAGAAATCATAGGATTGACCGAGGATCGAATCCCGAAGCGTTGGATGTGCTGCTTACACTCTCTCTCTCTCTCTCTCTCTCTCTCTCTCTCTCTCTCTCTCTCTCTCCCTCTCCCCCCCTCTCCCCCCCTCTCCCCCTCTCCACCCTCTCTCCCCCTCCCTATCTCCCCCCTCTCTCCCTCCCCCCTCCCCCCCCCCCCCTCTCTCTCTCTCTCTCTCTCTCTCTCTCTCTCTCTCTCTCTCTCTCTCTCTCTCTCTCTCTCCCCCCCTCCATGCAATTACCCCTTCCGCAAATCTGTCTTCTTCCACATCTCTCACATCTATCTCATCTTCCTCATCTTTAACATCTCTCTCTTCTTCCTCATCTCAAACATCTGCAGAAGTCCAGGGAATAGTCTGACATTAGACAATTTTGGTATGTTCCAAAGCTTAAAAGTTTCGTAGTGTTTCACTTGAAAATAACTAATGGTCGAAGGAGACGTATTTTAAAAATTTATAAGGTTAGGTACCCCAACCAAGAAAAATTAATCTTCTTCCTCTCTTCTGTCCTCCATATCTCACCCAGTCCACCCTCTGCAGCCTCCATTTGGTCATGGTTCAAATGGTTCAGATGGCTCTGAGCACTATGGGACTTAACATCTGTGGTGATCAGTCCCCTTGCCTTGGAGGCGGTTAAGTGGGAGATGTGTCTCAGAGCTGGATAGGGACAGATAGTGACGCGAGACTGGACGCGCACGTAGTTTATGTATCAGCTTATAGAGGACAATATTGGGTAGGAGGAATGTGATTTTATTTTCGATTGTGCCCACTAGAGTGCACTAAAGTAATAGAATGTTTTTCATTAGCTGTTCTAGTATTTTCATAAAGTGTTGTTATGTCTTTTTGTGTATGTAAAATGTTATAAATGTGTTTTAGCAGTATGAATGATGCGTGAGTATGGTTTAAGGTTAATATGAAGATAATTGTTCAACGAGTTGTGTAGTAGTATTAACTGTGGGAATATTTCGAAGAAGTATGGATATGGACAAAGGGGATTTTTGTAGAATAGATTTGTAAAGTAAGTTTATGGTAAAGGGAAAGTTAATTCAGGTATAAATAACAACGGTAAATAACTTTATGCATAAACAAAACATCAACATATTAGATAATTACGTCGGTAAAAAGTGCAGTCGTTAGGTTTATAATTTTGTGATTGGTTATTGATGAAAAGCGCGGATTGACTCGGGAGAATGTTGTTTTGCTATTGGCTGTTGAGTAAACTGACCAATGGTAAAGCAATATTCTTCGCGCACCTTTCTCTGCTGGTAGAGAAGACTTAGAGTATTCGAGAGAAGAATGGAAGCCTAGTCATGAAACAGTTCGGACGTGTGTAGTAGTAGTAGTTCTGATGGAAATGATAAGTTGCCGGATCTAGCAGTGTTTCATACATCAAAAGTGTTGTAAAGTGACGGCATAATTAATCCGATGTGTGTGTGGAAATTTCGGAATTTTTAAGTGAAGTTTGTGACGACAAAAGACATATATTCCGCGTGGCGTATTGAGCAGGATGGTGGCTAAAATCTGTGACTGCATTTGGTACCGACGGACTAAATATTTGGCGAGCATTCTCAATCAAAAACAATCAGTATTTTTGTAGCTATTACGTTTTCGGGAAATGCAACACCATAAACATGCTAACATGAGTGAAAGGGATTGTGAGTGACTGTGGTAAGACTAGCACGGGCTTGGCAGTGATACTTGTTCACCTAAGTTTCAGAATATATTAATTGAGGACAAAATTTCCAATCTTTCATTTGTGTGAAAACTTTCTCCCGAATCGTAGATTAGTGACTTTAATTGCAGCCTGGTTCGCATCGAAGTACAGTAGGTTTCACTCGGCTTTCCTACTGATGATCTGCTGAGACAGTGTTCACAGGTAGGTGCAGGTTCGTCGTAAAGGGACGGGAAGAACCGCCCCACCGCATGCAGAACAATGCTGCTGCCCCTGGCACACAATTCGCGTTAGTAACCACAAGAAATAAGAGCTCATACGGAGGCATATAGATAGTCGTGTTTTCCTCGCTCTATCTGCGAGTGGAACAGGGAAGGAAATGGCTAGTAGTGGTACAGGATGCCCTCCGCCATTCACCGTACGGTGGCCTGCGGAGTATGTAGACGTAGAACCATTTCGGCTATCCGTGCACGCTTCGTGGACTGCTTCAAATATCCATATGTCACCTCGTCCACGTCCTTTACGCGCATGTATGTCTGAAGGATATCGCATACACATATGGTAAATACACACACACTATAAAACCGTTTAGTTATACAGGGCTATTACAAATGATTGAAGCGATTTCATAAATTCACTGTAGCTCCATTCATTGGCATATGGTCACGACACACTACAGATACGTAGAAAAACTCATAAAGTTTTGTTCGGCTGAAGCCGCTCTTCAGGTTTCTGCCGCCAGAGCGCTCGAGAGCGCAGTGAGACAAAATGGCGACAGGAGCCGAGAAAGCGTATGTCGTGCTTGAAATGCACTCACATCAGTCAGTCATAACAGTGCAACGACACTTCAGGACGATGTTCAACAAAGATCCACCAACTGCTAACTCCATTCGGCGATGGTATGCGCAGTTTAAAGCTTCTGGATGCCTCTGTAAGGGGAAATCAACGGGTCGGCCTGCAGTGAGCGAAGAAACGGTTGAACGGGTGCGGGCAAGTTTCACGCGTAGCCCGCGGAAGTCGACGAATAAAGCAAGCAGGGAGCTAAACGTACCACAGCCGACGGTTTGGAAAATCTTACGGAAAAGGCTAAAGCAGAAGCCTTACCGTTTACAATTGCTACAAGCCCTGACACCCGATGACAAAGTCAAACGCTTTGAATTTTCGGCGCGGTTGCAACAGCTCATGGAAGAGGATGCGTTCAGTGCGAAACTTGTTTTCAGTGATGAAGCAACATTTTTCTTAATGGTGAAGTGAACAGACACAATGTGCGAATCTGGGCGGTAGAGAATCCTTACGCATTCGTGCAGCAAATTCGCAATTCACCAAAAGTTAACGCGTTTTGTGCAATCTCACGGTTTAAAGTCTACGGCCCCTTTTTCTTCTGCGAAAAAACCGTTACAGGACACGTGTATCTGGACATGCTGGGAAATCGGCTCATGCCACAACTGGAGACCGACAGCGCCGACTTCATCTTTCAGCAGGATGGTGGTCCACTGCACTTCCATCATGATGTTCGGCATTTCTTAAACAGGAGATTGGAAAACCGATGGATCGGTCGTGGTGGAGATCATGATCAGCAATTCATGTCATGGCCTCCACGCTCTCCCGACTTAACCCCACGCGATTTCTTTCTGTGGGGTTATGTGAAAGATTCAGTGTTTAAACCTCCTCTACCAAGAAACGTGCCAGAACTGCGAGCTCGCATCAACGATGCTTTCGAACTCATTGATGGGGACATGCTGCGCCGAGTGTGGAAGGAACTTGATTATCGGCTTGATGTCTGCCGAATCACTAAAGGGGCACATATCGAACATTTGTGAATGCCTAAAAAAACTTTTTGAGTTTTTGTACGTGTGTGCAAAGCATTGTGAAAATATCTCAAATAATAAAGTTATTGTAGAGCTGTGAAATCGCTTCAATCATTTGTAATAGCCCTGTATAAATTTCCAGACGCAAATCAACGAGTACCGAGTGAACACTTACAGCTGTCCACAGCTGAAGGGCTAAACAGTAGGAAGTTACGGAGATACTTTTGATTGCTTCAATCATGTCTCACGGAGTCTTCCTCAAACAGTGTTTCTCCGCAGTGCTTAATTATGTGCAGGAATTGCAGACGCTAATAACTGCAGCGTAGATGATTACTAGAATGACAGTGGCTGTCACTGCCGTAATACCTTTCTCCCTGCCAATGGTTTTACTTCGTTACTGACGTAGCGGCACCGACAAACAGTAGCAGAGTGTATCTGGGGGGGTTCTCCTTTCTCGGAGAAGACCTCGTTTTCCCGCATCTGAAAACTGCACGCAGTCTCCTCCGAGCCTCCGGCTCATTTGATTACGTCCCTGGCTCTTCTTTCTTCTTCTTCTTCCTCCTCCTCCTCCTCCCCGGCGCGGGCTTACTGAAACGGATTCGCTAGCCGGGGGACACGGCGCAGTGGGGGGCGGTGAACGCCTGGGATTGGGATTCGGCGTAAAGCGGCGGGTTCGGTCCGTTTCCCCACGGCCCGAGGGCTCGCCTGTAATTGGCATTAAGGTGCGTCCTCAAAGGCGGCTCAATGGGCGCCTGATTCCATTAAAAGTATTCACTGCTCTCCAGTGAGCCCATTCACTCCCGCCCCAGCGCGCTGGGCAGGTACACATCCTTCAGTGCAGTGGGATGTGTCCTGCCACCAGTGAAGATTCACTCGCACGTACACTTGGTACGCATCAGTCCAATCACTGATTAAACTTTCATTGCATTCGGAAAGGATGCCTTGATCGACAGCAGCATTAGTTCTGTCTTCTGTTGTGGCAGAATTTCGATATGCAAAACATCAAGGCGATGTTAGAGTTCTGTCCGTTAGTCGAATAAACTGAGGAAAATTAAGGGGAGAAATAGCGTAGTCGCAAATTTTTGTACAGTGATAACAGGGAATATCATGAACAGCATAGTACGGGGGCTATTCGGAAAGTAAGGCCCCATCGACGCCGACATGGAAACCACAGTGGAAATCCATGAAGCTTTGCTTAGATGTGCTGGGCAGTGTCTCTTGTACGCCCGTCGATCTTGTCACGTCGCTCTTTTCTGTTCTGAGCCCACAGGGAGCACCTAATAGTATCTCGCTCCAAATACGAGGGCCTGCTGAGATATTTCGCCTGAAGGTATGCAGCCCACATTACGTAACTGTCGTGCGTTTTCTTCTTCAAGCCAGTTCTCAGCCGCATTCTGCAGCGGCAATGAAGATGCTCCTGCATCGTTTTCAATGGGAAATGTTTGATTACCCACAATACAGCTCGTAATTGGCTCCCTCTGAGTTTCGTCTCTGCTCACATGAACCGCTGGCTATGAAGACAGTATTTTGGCTCGGGCAACGAACTGTAGACCAGCGTAGTGAATTGGCGGAAAGCACAGGCGGCTGTCCTCTACAACGAGGGTATTGGAAAGTTGTTACAACCCTACTACAAACGTCTAAGTCGAATCTATGGCTATGGAGATCAGTAGCTGGAAGTTGCAGCTAACTTTTGCAAATAAAACATTTTTGATTTTCACAGTGTAACCTCCCCACAAAATTAATTCACATTTAGTGTCACCTCAAAACAGAAAAATTCCTAAACTTCTCAGCAGTAAAAATTATAATTATGTCGTTCACATTCAGTGTAACGTCCCAACAAAAAAATAAATTCAGTAACCTGGTAATAATACAATGTAACTAACCTCTCAATTAAATTGTCGCTCACTTATAACCTTTCAATAATTGACTGAATTTAACCTGGTAAATTTTGGACGTCAGCAGTGCTGCGTCATGGCCCTGAAAGATCATTCTGAATAAAAAAAGAAAAATTCTTACCCCAATGAAGTCGCCGGATAACGCATATATATATCTGCTCTTACAATAAATTTTTCTGGCACAGCCGTGTGCAAAGCTGGCCGATAGATTTGTCATTTATGAAAGGAAACAACCGATTTTTTCTTTTGCAATCATCGGGATGATCATGGATTGGAGAAATTAGTAAATTCTTTAAATTGAAATGAATGGTTGTTAAAAGTTACTTTTTATGAGAAAGATTATTATTAGGAGATTTTTTAAAACATTTACATGGGACTTGAGATAACAATACTACATATGCGCGAGGCTGCTTTTTACTTATACAATAATGCTCAGGCTCCGGCATCGCTGCACCACGACGGGCCCAGCCAACACGATACACCAGACCAGACTGCTCGCTAGCAACAACTTACTGCTACAGCTACACAGTTCCTACTGCAGTCAACACTGTTGTCCGGTCTGAGATTCTCTTATACCTTACATATCGCAGGCAGCGCGTGAGCAATACATCGAAATTACATCTGCTCGGACCTCTTACAACAGTGCTTTCCATTTCGCGACAAGTTGGATCTTACTTTCCATATACGCCTTGTAATGTCTCGTGCCAAGTATGAATGCTTGTGAAGGATTTCAAGCAGCCTGCACAACGTAACTGCCATGCATTTCTTTCTTCGTGACAATTCAGGGGCAGTAATGATGTCCCTGCAGCGTTTTCGATGGGAAATGTTACGTCATCCATTATACAGCCCGGAATTGGGTCTTTCTGATGCTCATATCTCCTCACATGAACCGCTGGCTATGAAGACATTTTGGTACAAATAACAAGCTGCAGAAGTCACAGATGGCTGTCTTCTATGACGAGGGTACTGGAAAGTTGGTACGATACTACGACAAATGTCTCAGTCGGAGCGGTTACAATGTAGAGAAGTAACTGGAAGGTGTAGCTAACTGTTGTAAATGAAACATTTCTTATATTGACTGTGGTTGCATTTCGCGACCGAGCGGCCCTTACTTTCCCAATAGCCCTCGTAGGAATGCTGACCGCTGGGGTGTGACCGTGGGGAAAGGCGGGCGTTTAGAGGTCATTTCTTCGTGTTTCTTGATTGTCTCGAACACAGTAGCTTCTAGCGAAAATTTGTCCCAATACAAAATTAAACTACATTAAATTTCCTTCAAAAAAATGTCATTTTTTTGTGTAGAACTAATAGTTTCCACGTTCCAGTGGAAGATTTTAAAAATGGTGCTTTAATGTTTTAAAATTATGTTCATTGTTACGTGAAGTGGGTTAAGAACAAATATTAAATGTGGGTACCGTACCTAAGAGCAGTAGAATCGAATTAAGAGATAAATTGTGTTCTGGGGGTGCAATCGGGTGGAGGGTGGCGGGTGGGGGGTAAAAGCGAGTAAGCACCGCAGGACTGCGCTGCAAGGTAGGTCGCCGGATTACCGTCATGCGCTTCCCTCCTTAATGGGTCTGCAAACTGAAGAGCGAGAATGTGATTCCCCACTCCATCCACAGCACTTCTTCACAGGGAGTAGCTACAGGGTGTTCCAGAAAGTTATACCGAACCTCTGCAGTACGAAGATATGTCCAGATGGGTGTTCATTTTCCGCAAGATGAGTCAACCTTAAATGGACTACCGATATGAGTTAATAGCAGTACTAACGTAAGAAGCGCTTGTGGACAGAATCTACGTAAAAGTCGTAACATTGTTCTACAATGCTAGAAGGCAACTTATTCTTACTCATAATGTACGACAGCAGTAGTGTTCTTCTGAGAAACGAACTTCCTCCAACACGAACGCTGCTCGCTTTTTAAGTTTACAGACACAGAGTAGTTGTCCCCCCCCCCCCTCCCCCCTCCACCCCCCCCCCCCACACACACACCAGTCAATTTACCATCTGGTCGCATAAGAGATATCCTGGGCAGGTATATCCTGTCTGTAAATTGAAAAGCGAGCAGCGCTTGTGGTGGAGGAAGTCTGCTTTCCTGAGAAAAACGAAACAGCTCCCTTACATTGTGACCAAAACTCAATTTAGGCTGATCGTGTAGAACAGCGTCCAGAGATTTATGTAAACACTGTCCATCTCCTTGCCTCCAATTAGTAATATTAGGAACTCACATCTGCATTCCGTGTAGTGTTGACGTATTTTGCGGGAAGTAAATACACCCAGTCGTGTCTGCACACTACGTAGCCAGTGCAGTAAGGCGAGCGGCAGAAGAGTCTGGATAAATTTGTGAAACACCCTGAAGCTGCTTCTTGTGACGTAATGGGGTAGTTAGAGTGGGGAATCACCAGCTAGTTCTTCAATTCGCAAAACCCATGAAGAAGGGAAGTGCGTGACCACAGTATGGCGACTATCCTTCCCTCGCACTTCTACCACCCACACACCCCGTAGCTCTCCTTTTCCACCCTGTCAGAACTCCAGAACACAATTTAATACAGTTTTACTGCAATTAGATATGGCACACAAATTCAGTACTTGTTCTTAACCTGCTTCATTTAACATTAAATATTAATTTTATACTGTTAAAGCACTATTATTCATAATCTACGATGTTCCCATCCCCTGCGTTAAGGAAACTGTTAGTCCTAGAGAAAAAAAATCCGTAAGAGGTTTCTTGTAATCAATTTATTTTAGTTTAATTGTGTACTGGGAAACATTTTCGCTCGAAGTTGCGGTTTTCGAGACATTCAAGAAACACAAAAAAAGTGACCTTCAAACGCAACACTCCCACCCCGACTTGAGCACTATGGGACTCAACTTCTGAGGTCATCAGTCCCCTAGAACTTAGAACTACTTAAACCTAACTAACCTAAGGACATCACACACATCAACGCTCGAGGCAGGATTCGAACCTGCGACCGTAGCGGTCGCGCGGTTCCAGACTGTAGCGCCTAGAACCTCTCGGCCACCACGGCCGGCACCCCGACAGTCTCACGATACGTCAGGATTTTTAGCACGTTGTTCATGACACTTTCCTCTACTACCTCTTTCCCTTATTCCACCTCTTTTGGTCTTTGTTTTCTGGGGTCTGGGCTATATATACGGATCAGCGTTGCAACGTAAACAGTTCTGATTTCTTCATTGATTCACGGAAGAAGGATAGCGTTGTCTGTTAAACACTGAAGAGCCAAAGAAACTGGTGTAGGCATGCCCATTCAAATACAGAGATAAGTAGACAGGCAGAATACGGCGCTACGGTAGGCAAAGCTTACATAATACAACAAGTGTCTGGCGCGGTTGTTAGATCGGTTGTTACTGCTGCTACAACGGCAGGTTGTAAAAGTTTAAGTGAGTTTGAACGAGGTGTTATATAATCTGCGCACGAGCGATGGGACACAGCATTTCCGAGGCAGCGATGAAGTGGGGATTTTCCCCGCACGACCATTTCACGAGTATACCGTGAATTTCAGGAATCCGGTAAAACATCAAGTCTCCGACATCACTGCGGCCGGAAAAAGATCCTGCAAGAATAGGACCAACAACGACTATAGAGAATCGTTCAACGTGACAGAAATTCAACTCTCCCGCAAATTGCTGCAGATTTCAGTGCTGGGCCGTCAACAAGTGTCAGCGTGCGAACCATTCAACGAAACATCATCGATATGGGGTTTCGGAGCCGAAGGCCCACTCATGTACCCTTGATGACTGCACGACACAGAGCTTCTCGCCTCGCCTGGGCCAGCCAGCACCGACATTGGACTGTTGGTAGAGCACTTGACGGCAAAAGGCAAAGGTCCCGAGTTCGAGTCTCGGTCCGGCACACAGTTTTGATCTGCCAGGAAGTTTCATATCAGCGCACACTCCGCTGTAGAGTGAAAATAACATTCTAGAAACATCCCCCAGGCTGTGGCTAAGCCATGTCTCCGCAATATCCGTTCTTTCGGGAGTGCTAGTTCTGCAAGTTTCGCAGGACGCAGGAGAACTTCTGTAAAGTTTGGAAGGTAGGAGACGAGGTACTGGCAGAAGTAAAGCTGTGAGGACGGGGCGTGAGTCGTGCTTGGGTAGCTCAGTTGGTAGAGCACTTGCCCGCGAAAGGCAAAGGTCCCGAGTTCGAGTCTCGGTCCAGCACACAGTTTTAATCTGCCAGGAAGTTTCATTGGACTGTTGATGACTGGAAACATGTTGTCTGGGCGGACAAGTTCCGTTTCAAATTTTATCGAGCAGATGGACGTGTACGGGTATGGAGACACCCTCATGAATCCATGCCCTGCATCTGAGCAGGGGATTGTTCAAGCTTGTGGAGGCTCTGTAATGGCGTGGGGCGTATGCAGTTGGAGTGATAATGGACGCTGATACGTCTAGATACGACTCTGACAGGTGACATGCACGAAAGCTTCCTGTCTGATCACGTGCATCCACTCATTCCCACTGTGCATTGCGACAGGCTTGGGTAATTCCGGCAGGACAATGCGACACCTCACACGTTTAAAATTGCTACAGAGTGGCTCGAGGAACACTCTTCTGAGTTTAAACGCTTCTGCTGGTCACCAAACTCCCCAGACATGAACATTGTTAAGCATATCTAGGATGTCTTGCAACCTGCCGTTCAGAATAGATCTCCACCCCCTCCTACTCGTACGCCCTGCATGATGCATGGTGTCAGTTCACTCCAGCATTACTTCAGACATAAGTCGGGTCTATGCCACGTCGTGTTGCGGCGCTTCTGCGTGCTCGCGCGGGCCCTAGACGATATTATCCAGGTGTACCAATTTCTTTGGCTCTTCAGTGTGTCAGTGCGTGGTGTGTGTTCTTAGACACCACCCGTTCATGTAATTCTCTTCAGTGGCCTGTGAAGCCATCACCTTCAGTTTGAGTGAACAGTCATGTCTCAGAGTAGTGGCCGAGGGGAACATGGACGGGGACTTCGGATAGGTGATACCAGAGGGAAATGTGGATCGGCCGAGGGCGGTACCGAAATAGTCGGGGCAATTGGGATGAACACTGGGCCCGCTTGGCGTCCCGTTAACGCAACTGCCTAGGAAGCAAGAGATCCCCAGTTTGCCCGGCCCGGCACACATTTTCACTCGTCACAGCTCACTCTGAATAAATCGTAGTGCAGCTGACATCATGAATTCCTTACCATTCCTGTCTTCCTCCCCCCGTCACTCTCCACCTTCAGTTTACATAATAGCATTGTCATAGACTGGTACTGCGTATAGGTTATTCTTGACACAACGCCACGTAACTGAGTTTAATTTTAACAACTAATGACGATGGTGGAGACAGCTTTCGAAAGCTCGAGTGTTGTATTCGAGGTAAGGCGGATTATAAACCGACAGGGTTGTATTGAAGTCCAATAGAGTGACATCGGGATACCGCGTGTGCTATGAAATGGCACCACCGCGAGCCGTCCACCACTCAGGAAATGGGTCATTCAGAATATGACGCATGTTCAGATATCAGTGTGGGGGTGCACCACCAGGTTGAAAGATGGACGGTTCTCGCTTCGAACATTCGTAGCAGGAACTGTTCGACCATGTACAGGTGCCTAAACATTTCGCGTTACGGTTTTCTCTACGAAGCAAAACTGACCTGTCACCCTATCGTGGACTGGTACACGCCAAGCATAAAGTAACAGGGTATCACGGATGTGTTCACAATTACTGTATGGGTATTCGAGGCCCAAGTTCTAATGTCGTGGCGATCCACATGTCCAGAAATGTGGAAAGTTGCACCATCTAAAAACGCAATTTTTTGAGGTAGTCATTGTTAGCATGCAAAGAGACCAGCTTGGAACACACGCGCCGCACATGACGATCGTTTCGCAGCAATTCTTGGACCATTTGCACTATGTACGCTACTTTATGGAAAGTTCTTCTTGTTTCGTAAGATTTCCACTAAGCACGGCGAATTAACTTATGGCGACTGCGTTGAAATGTGTCTTGCACCCTGTCAACACGAGCCTCAGATACAGGCGGCGACATCCACTTCGAGGAAGGTCTTTGCCACTGCCTGTCTCTTCAAACTTTTTGAACCACCTCGTTACGCTTGGCCTTGCCGATGGTGTCGTCTCATACTGGTGTCGATAATTACGCAGTAACGTTGCCACGCCTTTGAATTCTGCATACGAGATGACGTACTGCACCTTCTCCCAATGTGCGGCCATTTTGATGCCCTCCTTAACAACTCTTCAGCATAGGACAAAGATAAAACTTACAGAGGTGCTAAATGTTTTAAAACAAAGCACGACTCTTTGTCTCTTTTATGGACTGGAAGATCAGGTCGATTACAGATCTATGAGATTTTATTAAATTAAAGAGACCTTTGGAGAAAAGAGAGCCACTTGTATGAATATCAAGAGCTCAGATGGAAACCCAGTTCTAAGCAAAGAAGGGAAAGCAGAATGGTGGAAGGAGTATATAGACGGTCTATACAAGGCGATGTACTTGAGGACAACATTATTGAAATGGAAGAGGATATAAATAAAGATGAAATGGGAGATACGATACTGCGTGAAGAGTTTGACAGAGCACTGAAAGACCTGAGTCGAAACAAGGCCCCGGGAATAGACAACATTCGATTAGAACTACTGACGGCCTTGGGACAGCCAGTCCTGACAAAACTCTAAAATCTGGTGAGCAAGATGTATGAGACAGGCGAAATACCCTCAGACTTCTAGAAGAATATAATAATTCCAATCCCAAAGAAAGCAGGTGCTGACAGATTTGAAAATTACCGAACTATCAGTTTAATAAGTCACAGCTGCAAAATACTAACACGAATTCTTTACAGACGAATGAAAATCTAGTAGAAGCCAACCTCGGGGAAGATCAGTTTGGATTCCGTAGAAACACTGGAACACCTGAGGCAATAGTGACCTTATGACTTATCGTAGAAGAAAGATTAAGGAAAGGCAAACCTAGGTTTCTAGCATTTGTAGACTTAGAGAAAGCTTTTGACAGTGATGACTGGAACACTCTCTTTCAAATTCTAAAGGTGGCAGGGGTAAAATACAAGGAGAGAAAGGCTATTTACAATTTGTTCAGAAACCAGATGGCAGTTATAAGAGTCGAGGGACATGAAAGGGAAGCAGTGGTTGGGAAGGGAGTGAGACAGGGTTGTAGCCTCTCCCCGATGTTATTAAATCTGTATATTGAGCAAGCAGTAAAGGAAACAAAAGAAAAATTTGGAGTAGGTATTGAAATCCACGGAGAAGAAATAAAAACTTTGAGGTTCGCCGATGACATTGTAATTCTGACAGAGACAGCAAAGGACTTGGAAGAACAGTATAACGGAATGGACAGTGTCTTGAAAGGAGGATATAAGATGAACATCAACAAAAGCAAAGCGTGGATAATGGAATGTAGTCGGATTAAGTCGGGTGATGCTGAGGGAATTAGATTAGGAAATGAGACACTTAAAGTAGTAAAGGAGTTTTGCTGTTTGAGGAGCAAAATAACTGATGAGTCGAAGTAGAGAGGATATAAAGTGTAGACTGGCAATGGCAAGGAAAGCGTTTCTGAAGAAGAGAAATTTGTTAACATCGAGTATAGATTTAAGTGTCAGGAAGTCGTTTCTGAAAGTATTTGTATGGAGTGTAGCCATGTATGGAAGTGAAACATGGACGATAAATATTTTGGACAAGAAGAGAATAGAAGCTTTCGAAATGTGGTGCTACAGTAGAATGCTGATTAGATTGGTAGATCATGTAACTAATGATGAGGTATTGAATAAGATTGGGGAGAAGAGAAGTTTGTGGCACAACGTTACTAGAAGAAGGGATCGGTTGTTAGGACATGTTCTGAGGCATCAAGGGATCACCAATTTAGTATTGGAGGGCAGCGCGGAGGGTAAAAATCGTAGAGGGAGACCAAGAGATGAATACACTAAGCAGATTCAGAAGGATGTAGGTTGCAGTAGTTACTGGGAGATGAAGGAGCTTGCACAGGATAGAGTAGCATGGAGAGCTGCATCAAACCAGTCTCAGGACTGAAGACCACAACAACGACGAGGGCCGTTCAGTAAGTAAACACTTTTTTTCTTAGATGAGGTTGGTTTTATTCAAGATTCCAGTACATGATATTATTACCCACTCTTCTGGCTACACAACATTATTTTTCAACATAACATCCGTTCAATGCGACGGCCTTACCCTACCTTACCGGGAGTGCCTGTGTGCTCGCATAGTACCACTCCACTGGTCTTGTTGCCTCAATAACCTCGCCACTATCCACGTACTGCGTCCCGCGGAGGGTAGTATCCTTCATTGGGCCAAACAGATGAAAGGCGGAAGATGCGAGATCCGGGCTGTAGGGTGGATGAGGATGAACAGTCCATTGAGGTTTGCTGAGCTGTTTTCGGGTACACTGACTTGTGCGTTGCCACCGAGGAGAAGACCAGCGTCATTAAATTTCTTAAAGCGTTTGTTGACGATTCTGTCCAGTATTTATATTAGGCGACTAGCTTCGAATTTTACTCCATGTTCTGCGCTCGCTGGTTGTCTTGTACTCGCGTCTGGTACTCGTCCACCGCGGCGCTCGGAGTCACAGCACCAAGTTGCGACACCTGAAGATGGACGTATGAGAGCCGCAAGCCGGTCGCGTCCTAAATAAAAGAACCTTACAACTGTAGCGGTATTTTCAGCCTCTGGTATTATACTCGGCTGCGGATGTTCCTCCGACAGGATTGTTTGCATTCTTTCCTTTTTGTGCTCTTCTTTTAGGCGGCGAGGCTCTTCTTTTAGGCGGCGAGAAACCGAGCAGGCACACCGCAATTAGTGGCCGTGTGTCTCAGCGCTACCAGTAAAGACGTCCAGTTCAGCAGCAAAGTTATCCTTGAATGAGAGTGTCCACACGTTCCAGCATTGTAGGAGTCTCACATGTGTGCGGCCGGCAGGCACGATGGAGAGCGATCATTTTTGGACGACATTTTTGCGATGATGACAGATGCCTCGCTCAACGACTCACCGTGCTTTCGTTCGCTGCCAGGTTTTCGTAGACATTCTGCAAGCGCCTATGAATATCTGCGATGCTCTGGTTTGCCGCCAAAAGAAACGCAGTGAAAGCTCTCTGCTTGGAACGCATCTTCGTTACAAACGCCATTTTGTAGGTTACATGTAGCGCCGCCACCAGTCGGAACTTCACGAACCTATAGTGGCCGAAGCGGGATTATTCCACGATGTCCCACAAGAAATTTTTCAACCGAAACTGGCGGAGGAAAGAAATTTGTGTTGCATTACTTATTGAACGTCCCTCGTCAGATGGTCTTATTTCCCTGGAGAAATGCACGGAAGGTATAGGACATAAAATCGCTAACACTGGTACGAAGTACTCTCCACTATGCACAGTACTCTAAATTGTTGAATTCATGTATGTAGGTGTAGATTTAGGTACAAGCGACAGAACAGGCGATAGACTTAATCCGAGTGCGAGCCCTTAGGTTCCCCGCCAATTCTAGCCCAGCAGGCGATGCCCTTTTCCCCTGTCGAGCGCCCCCCGAAACATTTTCAATCACAGCCCGAATTGGCGAGCTGTAAAATACATATAGCGGCGGTAATTTTGTCCGCTGTCATCAGCCGGCCGCGATAATGGGATCGCGTCCGCGCCGCTGGGTACGGCTCGCGTGCTATCGAGCGCGCCATGACGCGATGGGGTCGGGGGCGGGCTCCATGTGGTGGGCGTGGGTGGCATGGGGGCTGCACACACACACACACACACACACACACACACACACACACACACACACACACACACACACCAGCGCAGGGCGAGCGCGCACGCTCGGCTGCATACGGGGTGCGTAGATACGCCCGGGGGCGTCCAAATTAGTAATAATACCGACCCGGGGACTGATTCTTTTTTATCTTATTTTTTGTCGAGTACCGGGAGGGAGTGTGCGCTTTCGGTTATTTTCGAAACGATCTCATCTTTTCGTTAAACGCACCCGCCGGTCCTTTTCCATTTTGTTGCGCCGATGCGACTGGGACGTTTAATAACACCGCCCTTATCTGCTTCGGTGTTGTTCCATTGTTCGGTGAGGGCTTTGGTGACACCCTATTCTTCTACTACTTGTTATGTAACAAATGCCGAAGGGAGTTATTTCAAACATCTGTACTCCACAAGCGACTGTATGTTACGTGGTGGAGGGTGTGTTGCATTTCTGTCAGCCTCTCCCCTCCTTTCCAGTCACATTCGCAAATGGTATCGGGAGTAAAGAGTACTGATACTCTCTATAACCACAGGTTTATCTTATTTTAGCATCTTGGACATTGCGCCAGATTTTCCGTTTTCCGTTTTCCGCGGACGGAAAACGGAGCAGCAACGCTTCAGCAGGTCGCAGGGAATGGGCGCGGACCTCAGAGGCAGCGCCTGCAGCCGTTGGTGTAAGGGGAAGGCCATAGGCACAAATACTGGACCATGTCCACTCGAGGAGCAGTCTCAGGTCGCACCTGATGAAGGTTACGAGCTACGTGACCGAAATATCGTGCAAGTACGACGCTGATATCCGGCAGAACACCCGACAACCCAAGATGTCATTAGATCGCCGGGAAAGCCTGAAGAGTTACATCGAAATGTAGTTTGTTTTTGGCCATACGGATTCCGCTTGTTTTATTTATGAAGCATCTTCTGTGGCCTATAATACATGTTTCTTTTTGTACATATAATAAATGTATTACGAAGTAATTACAATACATTACTACGCTACATTTTGTCATGGTTTTCTCTTGTTTTTCGCATTAGAAACAACTTTTGTAGCACAAATTTCTTGATGTTAAATTATCCTTTGGCGTTAAAAAGTTACGAAAAGACCGACGTGATGCCATCGACAGGCGTACTAGAAACACTGGCGGACACACCTGTGCAAACCTTCATGGGATTTTCACAGTGGTTTCCGTTTCGCGACCCTGTCAGACCTTACTTTTCAAACAGTCCTCCTATGACTGGACCCATGTCAAACCAGATTTTCTTAGCTCTGTTCCTGTCACTCCCGTTAATCACGTCAGGTAATCGATGGCTCCAGTCTGAAGAACAGCATTCATGAATTCAACGAACAAGCATTTTATATACGATCTCTGTCGTCTATGAATTGCACTTTCTTAGGATTCTTCCAGTAAATGTGTATCTGGCATCTGTCTTCTCCACGGCTAAATTTGTGTAGTCGTTTCTACCTTAAATTGTTACGAAAAGGAACTCCTAGATACTTGAAGATTGAGTCTATTTTAGTAAATGACTGCCGATGGCCTTCTCAAATTTTATCGCATCTTTCCGTCCCTTTACACACATTACCTTTATTTACGTTTAAGACCAGTGGCCAGTCTTTATTCCAGGAATTCTTCTTTCTTCCTTTGCTGTTCTTGCGCCACCACATTACTGCCCCCCCCCCCCCTCCCGCCCTTCGCCCCTTCGACACAATATACGCACCCAACTGTGTGTAGTGTTATTCATGTGAAAGTAAACGAATGTCTCTTAAATGTTGGCAAATGGCGCAACTTAAACGGAAATTTGGTAGCTCTCCCGTATTCACTTAGAGGGGATATGGGAAACCGTCTAAGAACCACATCCGGCTTGGCCGGCACACTGAGCCAGAACGTTAATCCATTGGACCGTTTCTATCCTGGGCTGGTGCATCTCCCCGTTCCGGAAGCAGGGCTTAACGTGCATGGCTATCCGGGAGGTTTGCTCTACACCAGGCAGTGATGTTCTGTAAACCTTTCTGCACTTGCAAACAAGTTCCTTCCCTTGTTACAGCCCCACCACCGCCAGAACCATCATCCCCCCCCCCCCCTCCCCTCACTTACACAACTTCGTTGTCTGCGAAGAACAGCCTCATCTTCTACAGGCTTTGTATGCAAAGATCATTTATATACTGGGTGTAACAAAGGGCTAATAGTTCGTGTCTTGAGAAACAAATTGAGGACAGGAAGTCATCCAGCGGCGCTAGAAGTTACAAGAGGAAACGCCTGCAACTAGGCGACCATTCGGCAGGAAACGCGAGTTTGTCCGGTAAGGGACGGAGAGTGGAGGTCCAATGTTGTAGCTGCGAACATAAGTATTCATGTGATGCTCATCAGTGTTTTCCTTCTCCTTTACTAATCTTATGACAGGATTTCGTAGTTCACTAAGTCTCTCAGCTCGTATTCCATGGAACGATATTCATATTGGTGTCGACCCACTCTGATTTAATTTTTCCGTTGTCTCGGTTAACGTATTCAAATGATTCCCATGATATCTAAAAGAGCACACTTTGGTTGAAATTTCGCATTTGAGAGTACTGAAGAGCGATCTGTTTTAATTGTTAAAAACCGTTCAAAAGGCAAGATCTTATCTCTGATAAAATTATCTTTGCAATAATACCTGTCAGCTGTACCTTTCACCCCATTTAAAGGGGGTTTCAACTGTTTAGTTTGTGCCCCGCATAGGCAAACAGAAGTGCCATATTTGTATCATGTAACAAACATCTGCGAGCGTTGTATATATGGGTTTGGCCTTTTGGACAGATGCTGTGTGTTTTTATGTATTTTACGGATGACAAACGTTTATAATGTTTTATCCATCTGAGATAACGTGAAATGAACATGTTTTACTACAAAAAATTTTAAGACCTGAAGATACAGCTAAGACTGTCGAAACTGGTTGTCCTGAATAACAATATTTTGTGTGATCTTCGCTTTTGAATGGTTTTTAACAATCTAAAAGAGCCCCTCGGAAGATATTCG